>NW_026693008.1:7660908-8969316 GCF_021218885.2 Marmota monax | reverse complement strand
AGGTGATCTGGCTTCGCTTGGTGGAGACCAGAGTGGAATTGAGTGTGAGGACTCCTTGGGAGCACGGGTGGCCGGGCAGCCTGGGCCAGAGTCATTGGAAGGTGCATGGAGTGTGACCTGCCTGCTTAGGCCCCACGGACATCACACTCCCTGACACTGCTTGGTGGATGTGGCATCTGTGGGCTCAGACAACACAGCTGGTGCTGGGCATTTTGGGCTTTGACCCATGTCACCTCCCCCGCCTCCCCTTCCAGTCTAGTTACCCATCCTGACGAAGCACAGCCTGGTCCCTCCAGGAGAACACGGGCCCACCCTCACCGGCGTTCAGCGTAATGTTCTGAGGGGTCACTTCTAGCTGAAATCCTGTGGCAGGGTTTGCGATGCCCAGTCTCCCAAAGTATGTGGCCTCGTGCTGCCCAGGGCTCCTGGCCTTGTCACCGATGAGCTGCCCGTTCACTGAGAAGCCTGTAGCAGGGTGGGGGCTGTCAGCCTTCACTCATGCTGTGCCTCCATCTTGGAGGCCCCCCACTCCACACACCCTTCACTGTCTGAGGGCCTCCCCTCCAGTGGGGGCTTTGGGACTGGTCCTGCTCACAGTCCCACCTTTTTCCTTCCCACTTTGCTCCCTGCCCCTCCAGCTGCACTAGATAGCCCAGACTTAGCTCTGGGCTCTGGCTCTGAAGGAAGCCTGCCTTCCTGAGGGCAGATTGTGGGCCTGCTCCTTCCTTGGTCTCAGGACCTCCCAAGCTCCCAGCAGGTGCTAAAAATATATTTGTAGAGCCTCTTCACAGAGGCCCAGCTCTCCATCCTCACCATTCCAACACTCTGAAATTATCATCTAGGAATTTGGAGACCTATTCTCTTTCTCCCTCCCCAAACCTCTATGAGGCCAGGGACAGTCTTGGTTCTGCATCCTCATCCCTTGTAAGTGCTCAACAAACACGGCAACTGGATTGACCAGACTAGGGGGGGGTGGTAAGGGCTGAGAGATGCCGGGCGTAGTGGCGCACTCCTGTAATCCCAGCAGCTCAGGAGGCTGAGGCAGGAGGACCACAAGTTCAAAGTCAGCCTCAGCAATTTAGTGAGACCCTGTTTCTAACTAAAATATAAAAAGGGCTAGGGATGTGGGTCACTGGTTAAATGCCTCTGGGTTTAATCCCTGGTACAAAAAAAAAAAAAAAGAGCCAAAACATGGAGAGGGAGGCTATCCCCATCACCCAGCAGGGCTGGAGAGATGCACTTTGGGGGCCCCATATAGCCATGCTGGGGGAGTTGGGGCTGGACCCCCATGTAATTTGCAGAACCTCATATGAGATAAAAATGAGGGGCTTTTTGCTGGGCACGGTGGTGCACGCCTATCATCCCAATGGCTTGGGAGACTGAGGCAGGAGGATTGCAAGTTCAAAGCCAGCCTCAGAAACTTAGTGAGGCCCTAACCAACTCAGCAGGACCGTATCTCAAAAATAAAAAATGGGGGAAGGTGATAGGAATGTGGCTCAGTGGTTGAGCACCTATATTCAGTCCCCAGTATCAAAAAGAAAAAGAGAGAGAGAGAGAGAGAGAGAGAGAGAGAGAGAGAGAGAGAAAGAAAGAAAGAAAGAAAGAAAAGGGCTTCTCATTTAAAAATGGTTAAGGATTTCAAGACAGTAAGAGCATTAAACCAAGTATGAGACCCTTCTAAGTCTATGTCCTATGCTCCTGGGTGGGTCACAGATCTATGAAGCTGGTCCTATGTGGGGTCCTGCCAGGGGGTGGAGAAGAAAGCAGGCAGAGCCCAGAAAAGTGGAAGAAGGTGCACAGGGCAGTGGGGTCTATGGCAGCAGTCCTAACCGTGGTCGAATGTGGAGTGTGGAGGAGCCTGACCCTGCCCTCTCTGGCAGATGGCATGAGAGTCACCTGTGTCCGGGTCCTGTACCAGGCTCAGGATCACGCCAGGTTCCTCATTGATGTTGAAGCACAAGGCATCCTCTTTCTGGGGCACGTGGATGATGAAGTGTGGGTCAGTGTCCACTGGGAACACAGCATGGAGGCATTAGATTGGGGATCAGGCAGGAAGTGTTCAACTAGGCAAGTCCCAGAGACAGATGGGCCAGTCGGGGTCACCCCTCCAACACTCCCAAGGACTCACCACCCGTCACTTGGTTTGGCAACTCCTGGAAGTTGGGGCTTGAGCGAGTCGGGGAAGGCTGGGCAGCGGACAGCACGAACACTGTGGGCGAGAGAGTGTCGGCACTGTGGAGGGAGGTGACCGGGCCTTCCTGGAGCTGCCAGTCACTTTGCTAATGACCTCCCCTAAGGCGGGCTGGCCTGAGGCCACAGGAGTAGGGTGACCTCAGAGCATCAAGTGCCCTCATTTGCCTCTTGGGTTATAGGGACAGAGGTTTGGCCCGGGATGGTGGGCTAGCCCCCTGGGTCTCCTCCCACAGGTTGGGGAAGCCAGGCCCTCGTCAGGGGGACTGTTACAGGGACTGTTCTAGGCATTGAAGAGAGTGGAACGGGTGATACTCCAGAGGCTTTTCTCAGCCAGAGGGCCAGCAGTGTGAGGAAGAGGTAGAGACGTGTCTCCAGGATGGCTGCCACTTACTCCTTCTGGGTCCCAGCATCTCTGAGGAAGACAAGGACAAAGAGGACAGTGTCACCATGGAGCTCCACATGCACGGGCACCAGGCTCAGTCCACAAGTGCACCCTGGGCCCAGAGATGATTCAGGCCAGGGACCAGTCCTACTGGGGGTCTTACTCCTCCCCAGGTGTCCCCCACCTCCTCAGAGATGCATGCTTGTGCAGGGGGGTGGGGGACCTCACTGGAGGTGGATGCAGGGGCTCCCAGGGTGCAGCCATGAGTTGCAGTGAAGTGGTGTCTCAGGGGAAGGAAGGAGCTTGGAAAGGGGTGGGGTCAGGGAAGGGGTGGGTATGGGCAGCTGCGGGCTTGGGGCTGGAGCACGTGCCACCTGCCCAGCCATGGGAAGTCCTGCACTAAAACCAACACGATTTCAACTCACCCAAGGGCTGAGAATCTGGAAGGGAGGGAAAAAAGAAGAGAATTAATTAAAACCCGGGAGTTTTTCGGCCCAGAGACTCCCCCTCCCCGGACACTGCTCATACCCTCCTCGGCCTTGTCAATGATGGGCTCCAGCCCTTCCTGGTCCTTCATGCCTCGCATGGTCATGGAGGTCAGTGGGGTCACAAACTGATAGTCCAGTGACATCTTCAGGATCTCGGATGACAGCTTGTTCTTCTCCTCCCCTTCCACCATCATCCTGTAGGGCAAGACAGAGGTTGGCTCCAAGACCCCAGTACAGGCCATAACAGAGCTGCATTCCCTCTTCCTTCCATCAGTGGTTCGCTCATTCATTCATTCATTCGACAAACATCAAAAATCTGTCGTTCCCTGTTCAGTGGTTGTGGCACTGGGGACTTCCGGGTTTCATGAACAGCCAGAGGGGGGAACTCTGGAGATTGACAATGTTGAGAGGTATGTCTTGGAGATACATAGAGAATTTAGCAGCTAGTTTAATTTCTTTGAGCCTCTGATTGCTCATCTTTTTAAATGAGGATAATAAGGGAATTCTCTCATGTTTTTTTTATTTTTGTCTTTTTGTTTTTGAACCAGGAATTGAACACAGGGGCGCTTGACCACTGAGCCACATCCCAGCCCTTTTTAATATTTTATTTAGCGACAGGGTCTCACTGAGTTGCTTAGGGCTTCACTAAATTGCTGAGGCTGGCTTTGAACTCATGATCCTCCTACCTCAGCCTCCCAAGCTGCTGGGATTACAGGCGTGCACCACCGCGCCAGGTTCCCCCAAAGGTTTTGAAGACTAAATGAGTGTGTTTAGACACTGCACAGCCCCACAGTCAACAGCAGCCTCCGCCAAGGCAGCTCAATGAGGTAAACAGCAGGCCGCCTGTCCCCCAGAGGGCCCACCCACACTATTGACCAACTGGTTGATATTAACTCATTAAGCAAAGCAAGAGGAAAGTAAATGTGACCGCTTGTACCCTGAAGGCCCAGAACTTCCCCTTCTCTGTTTGTAAGACATGGGGGGCCCTAGGGTGAACAGTTCCCACTCCTGGCAGCTGCAAGGGTCCTACCTCTTGGCCAGCAGCTCCTGGATGGTGAGATAGGCCCAGAGGCGCTCAACGTGGTTCTCCAACATGTGGCCACGTTCTTGGAGCAGTTTCTTCATCTCTTCCTCATCCACTAGGCAGGTTGTCTTGAATTCTTGTCCCTCCTGAGGGTTGGAATAGGGAGAGAGGCCATGAGCCATGATGAGCACGACACTTCACTGGTGTCCAAGGCTCTGAGCGCCCCACGGTCACCTCTGGAGTTTCACTGTCAACATCCTCCTCTTTCCCGAGCCTATTCTTGTCTTCATCCATTCATTCATTCAACCACCATCTGGGAACCAGGCTGGGCCTAGGCTCTGGGATCCCATAGGATGGGAGAACCAAGCCAGCAAACACCCAGCTGTTTCTACTAAGATCTTCTTCTCCAAGTTCAAGGTGGGCTGCCCGTGCAACATGCCATAGCACACAAGTAGGTCTTCTCTTCCTGGGTACAATTATGGGGTCCACCCTCCAAGGGTCTCCTATAGACCAGGCACTGCATAAGGATATCCCATGGACTGTTCCATTTGTCCCCTACAATACTCTGTGGCAATGTTACCACCATGGTACCAAAAAGGAAACTGAGGCCTAGAGGGCTGGATTCACTTGCCCAAGGTCACCCAACTGGTCAGGGCAGAGCCAGGGACCAGTTTGGCTCTCCTTTCTCAAAGCCTGAATTCTGAACCCTTAACTGCACTGTGGGCTGGAGTCCATGCCCTGGAAGGCAGGGTCCAGGACTCAAACACCTGTGACTTCTTCTAACATACCTGGGCACATGTATGTCTATACTACACCATGGCACAAAACCTGGAACACAGTAGGTATTTGGGAAATTGTTCTCAAGTAAGAAGAGAGAAGCTGGCCTCTTGCTCTCTCATAGCCTTGCAGGAATGAGGTGAGCAGTCACAGGTGCTCCATTTGGGGCCTAAGAGTTATAGCTAATCTAGGCCACATTGACCCCATTCCAGCCTGTCTAGCCCCCAGGCCTGGGGTGTATGTGGCATGCAGAGGGTGCATGCCTCTTTTCTCTGAGGAAAGAGACGCCCCCAGGAGCAGGCAGGGATTGAGAAAAGTGGGTTGGGGGCTTGTTTGCTATCTGTCCTCTCTGTCCTCCATGACCCATCATTTACCCCACGGGCTTGCACTTCGGCCTTGAAGCTGCTCAGTTTTTGGTCAGCGATGCGCCCAGCCACCATGATCTCCGAGCCATCGTAGTACTGTTTATGTCGGTGCTGGGTCAGGGCAGAGATGGTATCCCGGGGGTACTGCAACTCCACATCCACCAGCAGGGGACTGGCCACCTGGTCGTAGAAGTTCTGCAGGGACAGGGGGTGCAACCTAAGAGCTGAGCACCATGGGTACCTGATGGGAAATCTAATCACCAAGTAGGGTGTCAGGATCCCCTCTTCAGAGGAGGAATCTGAGGCTCAAAGAGGTTAAGCAACTGGCTTGCTGTCACACAGCTAATTTGAACTCTGTATCAGAGCTGTATCTTTTCCTCTAGGCTGATGGGCAAATGGCCACAAAGGCAGGGCTCTTTGTGGCATGCTGGTGGTGGTATATGGCGGGTGCAGGGGAGACCTGTAGCTGCTGAGTGGCATCATGGTCCTCATAGATTCTCTTGGCCCATCCATTGTTCTCCTTGGACATGACCTCCAGGAAGTTAAAGTCCAGGTTGTGGCCAAAGCCCAGGTTATAGAGTGGGAACTTGTCCCGGATGGCTTCACGGACGTTCTTGAGGATTTGGGGACGGTCCGTCACTCCTGTAACCACACATCCAGGCTGTTATGAGATTGCTGGCCCACAGCATGTGGGGTGCTAGGAGGCTTTGGGGAACACTCCCAGGGGTCCACAGCTTCATCTTAGGTCACCTCCAATCTCCATGGGCATCTAGAGATATCACCTCCTCCCGGCTCTCATGGCAACTGCAATAACTAGTAATGGCGCTCCTCACAGACCCTTGCCAACCACATGGATCCATCCAAGCAGATCTCATGCTGCTTGAAACCTTCCCAGGTCTCCTGGTGTGGCCTCTGAGGCCCTGACAACTTTCCACTATGTGTCACCTGTTCTGCACAGTTTGGGGGCAGGCCCTGCCAGTGCATACACCTTCCCCCCCACCTCAGGTTGCCCACTCTGCCAGGGATCCCTTCCTACTTCCCTCTCTCTCTTCCTTCCATACTGAGCTCAGGATTCACCTCTTCTAGGAGGCCTTTCCACGCCTCACTTAGCCCAGGTACTCCTTTGTCTGTGTTTTCACAGACCCCTGTCACCCTGTCTTTCTGCTAAGGGCCCTTAGCAGAACCTCTGCCCTTGGATCTGCCCCCAGTAGTGGAACAAGAGTCATTTTTTTTGTTCTCTTGGTAGGCCTTACTCCCTCATCTTGGGCTTGTCATACAATAGATGCTGAATATATTAAATATATTAAATTATTAATTCCAGCCCAGGCATGATGGTGCATGCCAGTAATCCCAGCAACTGGGGAAGCTAAGGTAGGAGGATCACAAGTTTGAGGTCAACTCAGCAATTTAGTAACTTAGAGAGACCCTAAATCAAAATAAAAAAATAAAAATAAAAAGGGCTGAGGATGTAGCTCAGTGGTAAAAGCACCCCTGGGTTCAATCCCTGGTATATACATATATGTATGTATACACACACATGCACATATCTGTATGTATGTATATATATATATATATATATATATATATATATTCCATTAAGCTCGATCTAGGAATTCTGCCTATCCCCCAGGGCCCATGTCATGCAGAAATACCCCCAACTCACAGGACAGAGGTACACCTTGAAGTTCTCATAGACTTTGTGGTCTTAATTATATTTTCAGGATGATCCTTGCCTTTACCCCGAAACTTTGTGTCCCCAATGGCCCATCCAGTGTTTGTGTTTCCAATATCAGCTTGAATACCTCCAGTAAGCTTACCCTCAGTGGGCTCCCCATCTGTCAACATGATGAGAATCGAAGCCTGATTACTGACTTCAGGGCGGTTTCCCTGAACTGCATTCAGGATCTCAATTCCCCGGAGCAAACCTCCATTCAGGTTTGTGGCTATAAAAGGAGAGAAATCAGACCAGTGTACACTCATATCCCAAAGAAACAGAAGTAATGCCCAGGTGGCCTGGGATTCCCATCCTTACCCCCCTCCACGGAGAAGTGCTTCACGAAGTCTCGAGCAGCTTGAAGATTGGCCTCTGACGCTTGCACCAGTGAGCCCCGCCATGATTGCACTTGAGACCCAAAGAGGACCAGGTCAAAGTAATCCTGTGGCCGCATATCTCCCAGGATTTTCAGGAGTGCCTCCTTGGTCTGCAAGGACAGGACATTCCATTGAGGAACACAGCCCCAGGGTGGCCTCAGGATAGCACCTTCCATCAACTCCAGATAGCCATGTCAGAGATCCACAGGATGGAGACACACAGTGGATGGGTAGGAGGGGATGAACAGGACAGCCAGGTCATCCTAAGAGAAGAGCATAAAGGGCATGGAGAAGTCAAAAGACCCAGCACAGAGTCAAGGAATGATCAGGAGTTTGGATGGGGCAGGATTAAGAAAGGTCCCCCTGTGTTTTGGCTGTATTTCTAAAACTCAGTTTGTCCAGCCACAGCTTCACTGTGTCACGGGTGGGACACTCAGAGCACCGAGGGCTGTGGGCTGTGCCCTGCTGCAAGATGCCCTCTTGCAGACCAAGTGTGGTGGCCCACATCTATAATTCCAGTGGCTCAGAAGGCTGATGCAGAAGGATCAAGAATTCAAAGCTAGCCTTAGCAAAAGGGAGACCCTAAGCAACTCAGTGAGACCCTGTCTCTAAAATACAAAATAGGGCTGGGGATGAGGCTGAGTGGAAGAGTGCCTCCAAGTTCAATTCCCGGTACCAAAAAAAAAAAAAAAAGATGCCCTCTTGCAGACCACCTTAGTTATTGCCAGAACTTGTAGCAAACAGGTTTGCTCTTCCATGCTCATCTCCATGGGGAAGTGCCATAATGCGACACCATATTATCCTCCTTGTAGCCATTGAGAAGTGCCTGACCAAGGTTGCCCAGCAAGGAAGCAGTAGCTAATGCTACAGTCCCTAACAACTGGGATTTCCAGTTCAATCACCCAAACCAGAATCTCTCAGCCAAACTGCAATGGGGTAAGTAACAGGGCCGAAGAAATTTCCATTGAATGAACTGCTTCGAGCCACTTTACCTGCTTCATTTTCTGACCTTCCATAGAGCCACTGATGTCAATCACAAAAACGATGTTCTTGCTCATGTTCGTCAGGTTTTTGGGGGCAAAGAAGTGGGCAAAGTAGTTATTGGCCACCTGAAATAGAGGAAAGTGACTGAATCCTCTCTCATAAGCATCCCTTGCCCACCCTCTGGGGCTGGGGCCAGAAGTTTCAGGCTCACCAATAGGTCACAGAGCTTGTCTCGATTGACATCGTAGGTGACCTTGAAATCCCCATTCAGCAAGGATGTAGAGCATGTAGGGCAGGATTGCTGTTGGCCCACGGTGGGGCGGAAGAGCACATGACCCTGGAATCATTGAGGGTTTGAGACATTACTAGTCTGTGCACACAAGTAGGAAGATGTGCACCTCTCTGCGTGTGTATGTATGTGCGTGTGTGTGTGTGTGTGTGTGTGTGTTTGCCTGGTCACAGAAACTAATTCAGTGGGCCATTCACGTAGCTGCTGAAAGTGCACATCTGTATGTGATAGGAGAGAAGACTCAGTCCTCTGTGCTTCTCAGTCACTGGAATTTTCTACGGTAAGCATCACCATTTGGGGTACATAAGCAAGAACCAAATAATAGCAGTAGGAAGGAATGAGAAAACCTCAGTCAACTTCAACTATCAAGTAAAAAAGCAAGGCTACAGCACATTGCTCACAAATAAAATCCGCCTGGTCAACAAAGAGCAGGAAACAGAAGGAAAGGCCCAGAAACAGAGCTGAGGTCAGGTTTGAGTGGTGCTGGTCCTCGAGGACACTAGGGATGGTTTTTATTCACTACTTTCTATATTTGTGTATTTTCCTCATTCTCTTTAAAGAAATTTTATTGTTTTCTTCTTGCTTGCTTGTTTTAAAAGTAAGATATGCTCATCACAAACAAAATCAAAACAAACAAACAAAACAAAACAAAACAAAGACAAAAAAACAAACTTGAAGAAGGGTGCGGTGACATGTGTCTATAATCTCGGTGACTCAGGAGGCTGAGGCTGGAGGATCTTGCCAACTTCAGCAACTTAGCGAGGCCCTAAGCAACTTAGTGAGACCCTGTCTCTAAAGAAAATATAAAAAGGGCTGGGGATATGGCTCAGTGGTTGAGCACCCCTGAGTTCAACTTCTGGTGAGAGAGAGAGAGAGAGGGAGGAAAACTGAAGCCTTGAGTCCTAACCACAACCGTACCTGACCTGAGATTGGCTTCTGTGTGGAACATCTCTCTAAATGCTGTGTGTGAGGCAGGCAAAGAGGAAACTGAGGTTCAAGCAACTCCCCCTGCCCAGACCATGCAGCCAGCAAGTGGTAGAGCTGGACTTGGTACCTGCCTCACCTCAGGGTGCCGGTTTTGCTAAATTGTTCTAAGGATCGGGAGTGATGAGTTTCCCTGGGATTCCAACCACATGGCATCTGCTCCTCTCACCCCGAGGGAAGCCTGAATCCCTACCTGCTTCCTGTGCTAAACCTAGACCTGCCTCATGGATGGGTCAGGCTGCCAAGTCCTTGGGGACCCACCACCATCCCCTGTCATTCCATGTACCTTTTTCCCTGAGAAGGACTTCTTGATAGTTTGGGCTGCCAGTTCCTTGGTGAGGAAGGTGGCCTGAGCATCCAGCTTACTGATCCCCTGAGGCTCAAAGATGTCCACGTCAATCTGCACCATTGAAGGAAATTCTGTACCAAGGCCCCGTTTGGGACAGCAAAGAGCCTAAATGTCTCAGCCAAGAGCCTAAATGTGACCTGGATACCTACTGTGTATAGTGCCCATGCAGTTCTCAGCACAGGGCCTGGCACATAGTAGGCACTCCAAAAATGTTTATTCAATGAAGATGTGCATGTCTGAAACCCCTCAACTCAGCCCATTGGGCTTCCCAGGACTTTCTGGTTTACAAATTACCTGGAAATTCAGTGTCTCTTGTGATCCTTGTGGTATTCCTGGGGAATGCAGGAATTCCCCATTTAGCAGATGGGCAAACCGAGGCTCAGAGATGAGGAGGGAGTTGGAAGATTCAGAGAGTTTTCTGCCCAAGAACAGCCCATTGCAACCCACCTGGAGGATCAATTCCCTCCCTGTGTTCCCAGGCCTAGGGTGGCATGTGATTCATGCTGAGCCAGTGCTGGGAACCATAGTGAGAGTGAGAGACAGAAGCCCTGCCCCGGGACTTTCAATCTACCTCAAAATGGCGCACCAGTTGCTTGGGCTTGACTTTGATGACAATGTCATACTGTGTAAGTCTTCTCTTCAGCACCTCCTCGTAGGTCAGCCGAAATGTGGCCTTGCTCTGGGGACCAATGTTGATGTGGATAGTGAACTGCTCCATATTCCTCCCTGAGGCCCTGGATATGCCACCAGAGGCAACAATCATCAAACAAATAGTAAATGACATGTAGATCCTTGTCACCTAAAGCATGGCCCTCAGAATCAATTTCTTATTTTCATGCTTGTTCCCAGATTTCCTTGACCCTTACCCTTGTCTCAGATGGCTGGTCAGGATTAGGGCTCAGGGATGGGGGGACCCACTTCTCCCTGAAGCAGATCTGGGAAAAGGGCAAGTGGGCATCAACCTGGCCCAGTGCATCTGTGTTGGCACCAGAGCTGGGCAGTTTGCTTCCCTTTCTACTATCCTGGGGCTCTTCTCCACCCAAGGCCACCTCTGCAGCCTTCAGCTCTAGAGGCTAGGCCGGGAGGGCTCAGAACTCACCTGACGAGGCCAGCATTCTCTCCTGAGATGGCTGCTTTCCGGTACTGCTTCCATGCTGTCACTTTGTCCTTTATGTCCCCAATGAATGCCTTCCCATCTGCTGTGCTGCGGGGGGAGAAGAAGGCCCTCAGTGGGGGAAGCACCCCTCCTTGATCACATGGATTCTTCCTAATAGAGATATGATGAGCCTAGACACGGAGAAGCCTCTGTTCTCCTATGAGCCCTCATAGGAGAGTATCTCCTGACTGGCCTTGCAATGCTCTGGGGACCCAGGGCAGTGCAGTGGGCAGCCATGGTCACAGAGGCCAGCTGTGGGCCTTTTGAAAGGGAGCAGATGATCTACACATCTGGCTACTGTGGCCTAGGCTGGGACAGGTGAACAGACACCTTTGGGACAGGGTGTGGGAGTCAAGGCAGCCACACACATGGCAAAGTCACTGATGAAGGCTGTCTTGGGGATTTCCACATCGAAGGCCACTTCCCTGGCTTCATCGGCAGTGTTGATCACTTGGCTGGTGATGACATAGTGGGCGAAACGAGAGGTGACTTTGCAGTTGACTTTCAAACTCCGGATGAACACGCCATCAACTGTCTAAAGTGAGACAAGAGGGACCTTTGGCCTGGGACAGGCCAGTGAGAGACCTCCTTGTCATTCTGTGTCCTAGCCCCCAGCTTTGATGCTTGAAAGGTGCCCAGAAGAATAGATCAACCCTCCCAGGAAGATCCTTTTTTCTGCCTGAGACTGTACAGTGGGGCGTGAGGTGAGGTGGGAACAATCCCCCAATTCCTGGGACACGGGAGCATATGGCACCCACAGAAGGAGTCCACCCGCAAGGGGCAGGAGAAAGCAAACCTGTAATAAGGGCCCCATCACAGACCCCTTTGCCAAGACTCTCACTCACTGTGTCCACAGCCTGTCGCTTCTGCAAAACAAAGCCAAGGCCAAGTATGAGTGGGAATGCTCGGGGACCATGGCCCCTCTGTTCAGGGGTGGGAGGGGACAAAGCCTGGGTCCTCTCTCAGTCTTGCCTCCTACTGCTAGGAAGTAACCTCTGTAGTCAGAGGTATGCAGGCAGTGGGGATGGCTCTGGTACCTAGAGTGGGGGTTCTTGTGTCCCTCCTCTGTCCCAAAGGCTTAGCCACATACCTCGCTGCCCTTGGACCTGCCTCTGGCCAAGCCTGGAGCAGACATGGCCTGTAGGGTGAGGAGGGACACCAGGTACACACACAGCAGCACCCGAAGCGCCATGGCACCGTCCATGGTCTCCAAGTTCCTGTTGCCCTGATACTTCACTCAGACCATCAATCAATACCATGCTGGATAAACACGGATTAAACATTAAACACAGTGAAGGCAAATGTCCCAATTTGGGGAACCAATAATTGGCAAGGAAACCAGGGGTTCCCAGTTCTGGGCTTATGTCAACTCCTGACCAGACTCCAGACTGTGCCCTTGTGTACAGAACAGCACTAAGCCAAAGGCAACTGCCAAGACCCCTCAGTGGTTCATCTTATCCTGGCTCTGGCATGAGGTAGCATCAGTGACAAACATCTGGCAGGAAGTCAATGTTAAAAATGGATTTCCAAACCTCATTAGGCTTTTTTTGTGAGGTGGGGTGGGTTTCAGGGATTGAACTCAGGGGCACTTGACCACTAAGCCACATCCCCAGCCCCAATTTGTATTTTATTTAGAGACAGGGTCTCACTGAGTTGCTTAGTGCCTCCCTTTTGCTGAGGCTGGCTTTGAACTTGTGATCCTCCTGCCTCAGCGCCCTGAGCTGCTGGGACTACAGGTGTGTGCCACCGCCAGGCCAAATCTCATTAAGCTTTAGTTTCAGAATTCTTGAAGCATCAGCAAACCTTTCAGTCATGCTTTGGTCAGGGAGGCAGATATGGTGGCTTAGAAAGTGCTGTGACACCTAAGCACATCCACAGTTCTAATGGTGCCAGCCCTGACAATAGACCTGCCAGAGGCCTTCTGGACAGTCTGGCAGGAGGAGTGATAGGTGACCTATGCTTTAAGCCCGTTCCCTCATCTGTTGGGACCTTCTGGTCTAGATTTGGAAGGAAGGACATAAGTCAGCTTCATTGTGCTCCACCTAGACAAGGATGCTCAGCAGGTGACAGGGAATAAAGACAAATGAAGCATTTTTATATTCAAGAGCTGATTAGGTACCCCATGTTGCTCTTAGCCCTTTATTGCCTAATTTTTCTCCTCAAGGTGCTTCTGGAACATTGATTTCACTGCAAGCGACAGAACAAGGATTCAAACTCAGGTCTCTCTGACTCCAAAGCTATCACTGAAAGGCCCTGTGTGTTATGAGGAAGAAAAGAGAGGCAGAAAAAAAAAAAGAGAGAGGCAGAGTCAGAGATCCCTCAGAGGGAAGAGTCCCCAGACACTCCTTATGCACAGGCAGTTTCTTGATTTTTATACCCAGACCTTTCCTGCCGGCCACAAGCCACAGCTCACCAGGTAGACAGGGCCCCTGGTTAGTCTACTCTGTGACCCAGGGTGGGGTGTTCTGGCTGTCACGACCCTGATGAAAACAGGGGGCCCAGAGGCCTCTCTGATCTCTGTTTGCTCATCCTGGACTTTGTCTCAAAGAGCAGCTTCTGGGAAAGAGTTTATTGTCCTTAGGCCAGGTGACCTTCTGACCTGTTTTCTGGCCTCTGTGGAAGATTAGATGAATCAACATGATATGGTATATTTGAGTGTCTGTTTATTTTCTGTACCAGTATGAACTGAGCTGGAGGTGGTGGGTTGGTACCATGCTAGTTAGTTTCACCATGATGAAACTGGGCTGGGTCCCTGTGTTCAGTGAGCTGGTGCCTTGGGAAAATGGAGTGGGTCAAACCAAAGGAAACCCAGTGGATCCCAGGGAGTAGCTGGAGGCTAGAGAGGCACATATAGGAAAAACTGTAGAAATTTGAAGGAGTGGACCTCATCTCCACAGTGGTTAGGAGAAGGCTCCCAGAGGAGGTGGCTCGGAAAATGAGTAGCACTTGGGAAGGTGCAGGCAGGAAAAAGTGAACCAGGAACAACTGGTATAAGGGTCTGATGGCTTTCGGGTAGAAAACACTAAAGCTATTTTGATTATAGAAATATTGACATGAGGAGGTTGGGGTTGTGGCTCAGCAGTAGAGCGCTCGCCTAGCATGTGTGAGGCCCTGGGTTCGATCCTCAGAACCACATAAAAATAAATAAACAAAATAAAGGTATATAAAAAAAAAAGAAAGAAATACTGACATGAGCCGGTTGCGGTGGCGCATACCTATAATCCCAGTGGCTCAGGAGCCTGAGGCAGGAGAAATGCAAGTTCAAGGCCAGCCTCAGCAACTTAGTGAGGCCCTAAGCAACTTAACGAGACCCTGTCTCTAAATAAAATATAAAAAAGCGCTGGGGTTAGTGCTTAGCTGTAGAGCACTCACCTCGCATGTGCAAGGCCCTGGGTTCGATCCTCAGCACCACATGTAAATAAATAAAATAAAGTTATTAAAAAAAAAAGCCGGGGATGTGGGTCAATGGTTAAGCACCCTTGGGTTCAATCCCTGGTACCAAAAAAAAAAAAAAAAAAGAAAAAGAAAAAAGTAATACAACATGGAATAATTGTTTTTTAATTTTTATTTTTTTGAGTTGTAGTTGGACACAAAACCTTTATTTTCTTTTTATGTGGTGCTGAGAATCAAACCCAGGGCCTTGCATGTGCTAGGCGAGTGCTTTGCCACTGAGCCACAACCCCAGCCCCTAAATTTTGACATAAAAAAAAAAAAAGATATTTTGAGGAGGGGTATGACAAGTTCAAGACTGGACTGTTGATGGGTGAGAGCTGTAGTGTAAGTGCCTGTAGACCAGGCTTCTACAAGCAGCTGGAGGGATGGGAGGTGGGGATCATTTGGGCCCAGGAGTTGGATGCTGGGCCTGGCCACACAGGGAGATTCCACTCAAAAAAAAAAAAAAGGAAGAGTGTGGATTGTTGAAAGATGGCTAGTACAAACCTGGTCCATGGATGAAAGGTGCTAGAAGCATGATTATGTGGCCACGGTGGGAGCAGTGCGAAGAAGGGGATGAGGAGAGCTAACGGTGACTGGTGTCTAGTGTGCTACTCAGTCTCCCTCTCTCTCTCATTTTTAAAATTTTTCTCATATTGGGGATTGAACCTGAGGATGCTTAACCACTGAGTCACAACCTTAGCCCTTTTAAAAAATATATATTTTATTTAGAGACAGGGTCTTTTTGAGTTGCTAAGGCATCACTAAGTTGCTGAGGCCGGCTTTGAACTTGCGCTTCTCCACCTCAGTCTCCTGAGCAGCTAGGATTACAGGCATGCATACCGCGCCTGGCATGGACAATGCATTCAGATGTTTTGAGCTTCTTAACTCCTTAGAAACTCAGTTAAAATAGGGATGATAATAGTACCAGCTTCATGGTGTTGATGGAAAGATATATGAGCTAATTCACTTGATGTCAAAATAAACCCCTCCCTACAAAGCTAATTATTTGCTCATCCTATGACCCAGCAACTCCATTCCCACATATTTACCCAGTGTATTCTCAAAAAGACACCAATGTTCATAAAATCTTTATTTATGATAATCCAAAGGGGAAAGAACACAAATACCCATTAACAAGTAAGTAGATAAACAAATTGCAAGGTACTTGTGTAATTACAATATTCTTTGGCAATAAAAAGGAACAAATTATTGGGGCTAGAGTTGTGGCTCAGTGGTAGAGCCACAACTTGCCTAGCACATGTGAGGCCCTGGGTTCAATCCTCAGCACCATATAAAAATAAAAAATAAAATAAAATAAATGTATTGTGTCCATCTACAACTAAAAAATAAATATTTTTTAAAAAGGAACAAGTTATTGATAGAAATGACAGAAATGAATTTCATAGATATTGTACTGAATGAACAACCAGATGCAAAAGAGTATGTAAAGTATAATTTAGGGCTGGTGTGGTGGCTCAGTAATAGAACGTTTGTCTAGCATGTGTGAGGCACTTGGTTCAATACTCAGCACCACATAAAAATTTTAAAAAATAGGGCTGGGGTTGTGGCCAGCTGTAGAGCGTTCGCCTAGCACCCCTGGGTTCGATCCTCAGCATCACATAAAAATAAATTATAAAGGTATTGTGCTCAACTATAAAAAAATTTTTTTAATTAAAAAAAATAAAATAAAGGTATTGTGTTCATCTGCAACTAAATTATTTTTTAAAAAGTATTAATTTGGGGCTGGGTTGTGGCCCAGAGGGTAGGTCGCTTACCTACCATGCGTGAGGCACTGGGTTCGATCCTCAGCACCACATAAAAATAAAATATTGTGCCCACCTATAACTAAAAAATAAATATTTAAAAAAATTCATGGCAGGGGAGTGATTAGAAAACGCAGTCTGAAAAGGCTCTTCAGGAATGTGATAATGAAGTAAAGGTTGAAAACACTGCTGTAGCTCTTTCTTGAAACTTAAAAAAAATTTAACATTTTCACCATTTTTAAGTGCACAACTTAGTGACCTATTATATTCACATTGTTGTGGGACCATCACCACCGTCCATCTCTGGATGTTTTTCATTCTCCTCAAATGAAGTTTTGTATCCATTAAACACTAACTCCCAATTCGCCCCTCCCCAACCACTGACACCATTCTACTTCCTGTGTCTCTATGAATTTGCCTACTCTAGATACCTCACACAAGTCACATTGGTCGCTACCTTGTTTCCCTTAGCATAATGTCCTCAAGGTCCAGCCATGTTGCAGCATGTCAGTTTCCTTCCTTTAATTAGGCTTAATAATATTCCAATATCTGTATACAGATATTGCTTATCCAACATCCAAATATGAGTACTTAGATTGCTTCCAGTTTTTGGCTGTTGTGAATAATGTCGCTATGAACATGGGTGTTCATTTATTTATTTGAGTCCCTACTGTCAGTTTTGTCAGTGCGCTAGCGCTCCCGGCTTCTTTTGGTTTATATCTTGATAGAGTTTGGTGAAGGGATTTGTCAACATTATCTAATTATACGTTTAAGATTTGCATATTTCGCTGGGCATGGTGGCGCCTGCCTGTAATCCCAGCAGCTCAGGAGGTTGAGGCAGGAGGATCGCAAGTTCAAAGCCAGCCTCAGCAAAGGCGAGGTGCTGAGCAACTCAGTGAGACCCTGTCTCTAAATAAAGTACAAAATAGGGCTGGGGATGTGGCTCAGTGGTCGAGTGCCCCTGAGTTCAATCCCCAGTACCCAAAACAAACAAACATATTTCATCCACAATGCAAATTTCGTTTCCACAAGAAAACCAAAAGAAAAAAAGAATCATAAACAAATATTGAACTTAAGTTAATGATGTTGGTAAAGATAAAGCCAGGCTTTAGTAAAAAGCAGAGAAAACAGATTTTTATTCAGTAACTACTGACAGTAGGAAGAAAAGCTGAGCTTCATTCCAATTTATGTAGAGGTGACTGCGCGTTATAAAGGGAGAATGAGAGAGTAAAGAGGAGTGAGCAGGGGGCTCACATAGATAAAGGGAAATGAAAAATTACAATGGGTTGGTCAATGTAAACATAATTAAACCAGCTGTTTTTGCTAGCTGGCAATGTGGAAATTAGGATTCTATCCTCCCACATAGACTGGAGACAGAGACCTAACCCTTGCTGATGATTAAATCTCAAAAGAAGGGATTTCAGTCCTTGAGAAAGATACTCCGGTGTTGCACGATATATCTAGATCATCTCTCGTCTATCTAAATCTATTTATCAGGGGCAGGGGAAAAGATTTTTAATTGTACACTTTTTTTTGTTGTTGTTGTTTTAAAGTAAATGCTTCTAGGAAAGGGAGATGTTGGCTGGACCAAACGGTTGGAAAAGTACTGATATCTTCAACTTTGTAAAGTATCAAAAAGTAAGATGGACCTTGGGTGCACAGACCGTTATGCATGAGATAAAGCGAGCGTATGTCACACGCAGACACACACATTAGAATGTGAGCTCCAGGAAGGCAAGGACTTTGACAGACAAGCACACAGGCGATCAGTAAATATTCACAGAATGAATGAACCATACGCATAAATCTCTTAGAATCATCAACTGCAAAACCAGCAAAAGCTTCCACAGTAAATGGCAATTGTGCAGTTGAGCCGAGGCTCACGGAGCTTGCGCAGGACCCGGCGGAGTCGCTCTGGCCGGCCAGCGTCGCGGCTCTATGGCAGGTTCTCCCAGGACGGCGAAACCACTCTGGCCTCTCCCGCGTCAGCTCTATGGCGGGTCCTGTGGGAAAGTCAGAGCATGCGCAGGACTGCGCCGACTGGGATCGCTATGGCAGCGGCGTCGCGGCGGGCCGGCTTTAGGTGCTTCTACCCCTTCCAGGCCGTCTCCACAGCCTACCCTACCGCAGCCTCTCGGGCATGAGCGGGACCTCCTGCTGCGGCCCGCCGCCCTACCTGCTGCCGCAGCATCTCGACTGTGGGTCTGCGTCAGGAATATGCCCCTGGCCGCCTATTGCTACGTGCGGGTCGTGGGCAAAGGCAGCTACGGGGAGGTGACGCTCGTGAAACACCGGCGGGACGGCAGGCAGGTCCGCGGGGGTCGGGCCCAGCAAAGGGTGGGCAGGGCTGCATGAACCGATTCCAGAGGACGAGGCCCGGGGCGGGGTGAAAGGTTTCATCTAGGATGGCACTTCTTCAGGGAAATTGTCCCAAACTATCAAGACGAGGCCAGGCCCGTTATCATATGCGCACATTCTTCCTCTACTTCTCATAGGTGGTAGTGAGTGGTGTGCTTGATGTACACACCTTTTTCCCACCCCTAACAATTCCATGTGAGCAGGCAAGTATCATGCATTCTAACCCAGCACCTCTCAAGCCTTACTTCGTGAACAAAGAATCCCAAACTTCTCTAACTGCAGATTGCTGGACTCATTTAAAACTCAGCTCATCACCTTCCTGCCAAACCTTCATTCCCAGCCCCTATTTCAATTGAGCAGTATCATCAGCCATGCAGTTTCCCACGCTGGGTACATGGGTTATCTTTAATGCCCCCCAACTCTGATTATTTTTATACATCACTAAGGCAACAGGGTTCTCCGTCTCCAATGTTAGGAGCCCAATCCAGGATACCACTTTTTTCCCCCACACCTACTTGATGCTCTGTGACCCATCACTTACTTTGCTTCAGCTTCCATGCTCTTTCTAAAACTTCAAAGCGATGTTATCACACCTTTGCTTAAAACACTTTATCCTGTCACCCAAAGGATAATGAACAAGTTCTTCAATATGGTTTATTAAGAAGAGTGATTACATAGTGTATTGTACAAGCTGGGACAATTTTGAAACTGAAAGGAAGTACTATTAACAGATCACTGACAACCCAGTTGCATCAAGCAAACTAAGAGATGTTCACCCTAAGCACAGGCCCACTTACCTATTCCTCCTTGTCCCGGGTGCTGGTTGCTGTGCTTGGAACACAAGCTCAGGCATAAGAGGTTTATTCAATAGGCACAGGGGGATTTTCCTTAGATTTTTGAGCTGAGGACAGGAGATTAGTTATAATAATAGCCCTTCATGTTTGAGTAGTAGTTTACATTTCACAAAGCACCTTTTTGTATGTGTTTTTTGAAGAAATGAATTGTATGGTCTTTTGAGTGAGGGAAGTATAGTAGATGTTAAAGCATGTTGATTTTTTTAAAAGTAAGAATAATTTTGTAGGTTGAGGATCAGTGATTTTCAACCTTCCTGGACCATGGATTATCTAATAACTCATGGAGTATCCATAAACCCATTCTGTCTGGAGATGTATATTCAAGATATATTTTTATGCCTCTTTGTAGGGGGAACTTAGAGGTTAAGGAATTAAGGACTCTCTAACCCAGATTTTATGACTGATCCAATGGTATGTTATTTTTGATTCACTTTTTAGCCATTAATTAATTTGTATATTTTTTGTTTTGTTGTCATCTTCTTCTTCCTCTTTTTTTTCCTTTTTTTGTTCTGGGAATTGAACCCAGGGGTACTTTACCACTGAGCTACTTTTTTTTTTAATATTTTCAGACAGGGCCTTATTGAATTGTTTAGGGCTCGTAAAGTTGCTGAAGCTGGCCTTGGACTTGCAATCCTTCTTCCTCAGCCTCTTGAGTCACTGGGATTCCAGGTGTGCTTCACCATGCATACCATTTTTTCTGAGATGGGGATCTCACTATTCCCAGCTGGCTTTGAATTCCTGGACTCAAACAATCCTGTCTCAGTCTCCTAAAGTAGATGGGACTGCTGGTTTGGCTCAATGAAATTGTAAACTGCAGATGGAAAGGATAATTTCTTTTTTGTGACCCTACATGGCCCAACTTATAAAAAGTATCATTAGTAACAGCAAAAATTTTCCCTGGTTTCATGCTTCCCTTTTCTCTTTGTGGCGCTGTGGATTGAATCAGGGGCTTTGTGCATGCTGGGAAAGTGCTCTATCAACTGAGTTACATCTCTAGCAATTTTATGCTTTGTAAAATACAAAATTAGTGGGTTATCTGACTGGTTCCAGAAGGTTGGTTTTGAGGACATTTATGAAAGCTCTTAGACAGTTTAGAACCTACAAAACTGTATGTTTACATGCATATTGTAAAAATATGTGTTTTCATTGTTAGTATGTCATCAAAAAACTGAACCTCCGAAATGCCTCCAGCCGAGAACGGCGAGCTGCTGAACAGGAAGCTCAGCTCTTGTCTCAGCTGAAGCACCCCAACATTGTCACCTACAAAGAGTCGTGGGAGGGAGGAGATGGCCTGCTCTACATTGTCATGGGCTTCTGTGAAGGAGGTGATCTGTACCGGAAGCTCAAGGAGCAAAAAGGGCAACTTCTGCCTGAAAGTCAGGTGGTAGAATGGTTTGTACAGATTGCCATGGCTTTGCAGGTACTGTTTATACTCATAACATCCCACTTGCTCCAAGGTGGCAGGAAGATGATGTGTATTTTAAGAAAAAATTTCCCCAATGCTTACATGAACAAAACGTTTTTTGGAGAATGAATGTATAAAGTGGACCCTGTCCCTCTTACTATAACATTGGAATGTTTCTGAGTGAGTGATATCTATATTATAGTAGACACAGATTCCATGTCTAATTTCAGGGGGCAGGGAGCTAATTCTTTTTTCATTTAATATTCATAACAAGGTTAATTTTAAGGAGCCTAAGTCAGCTGGGCATGGTGGTGCACATCTGTAATCCCAGTGACTCTGGAGACTGAGGAAGGAGGATTGTAAGTTCAAAGCCAACCTCAGCAACTTAGCAAGGCCCTAAGCAACTCTGTGAGGTTGCCCTAAACAACCCTGTCTCTAATTAATTAAAAAAAAAAAAAAAGGGCTGGGATGTGGCTCAGTGGTTAAGTGTCCCTGGGTTCAATCCCTAATACAAAAAAAAAAAAACAAAAAACAAAGACCCTGAATCAACAAAGAGCAAAGAATGATCATGTTTGTCAGTAGCTGGTGAGCTGTGTCATGCTGAAAGGTGGCTTTTCTAATTAATATTCCTAAACAGTGGGAGTTTGGGCTTTTATCCTGCTGTGGCAGTGGAGGTAGAAGTGCACAAATTTCTGTTTAATATACACATACCTCAGAGTGAGACTGTTTGTGAACTGCCAATCTGAAACTGGGCAGAATTATCCAGAATTACTTGCCTTTGTTGTTTAAGTTCTAAGATATTCTCTAAATACAGATGATCTTGTAATATTTGAAAACATTATGCCCAGGATTTCATGAGTCTGAGAGGAATGCACACCTGACTTTGTGTAAGTTTCCTACCTTCAGCGGGAGTTTATAGGCATATTTTAAAACTGGATCCAGGTAATACTAAAATGGTGTGATTGTCAAGATACCAGGAAACAATTTTGGAAGGTTAAGGGCCAGTTAAAGTGTAGAACTTATAATATTTTTACTTTGAAGTTTGTATTTTATTTAGAGATTATAAAACAATAATGTTTTGGTAGATAGGTAATGAAGGCTCTTTAATTCCTGCAATTACTGATGATATTTAAAAAGGAATAAATAAATAAATCAGCGTGTTTATATAAAATGAGATTCGATTTCTCTTCTCAGTATTTACATGAAAAACACATCCTTCATCGAGATCTGAAAACTCAAAATGTCTTTCTCACAAGAACAAACATCATCAAAGTGGGTGACCTAGGAATTGCTCGAGTGTTAGAAAACCACTGTGACATGGCAAGCACCCTCATTGGCACACCCTATTACATGAGCCCTGAATTGTTCTCAAACAGACCCTACAACTATAAGGTAGGATTGGCTATGCATGTTTTCACCTTGTCTCTGGGAGAGTATTCATTTTAGAACCCATCAGAACAGTTAAATCAGAATTATCTGTGTGTTGATTAAAGGACAATATCTTTTTTTTTTAAACAGGGAAAAGTGAAAATAAGGTCTTCTAGCATTTAATCACTCACTTTTTTTTTTTTTTCCTAGTCTGATGTTTGGGCTTTGGGATGCTGTGTCTATGAAATGGCCACCCTGAAACATGCTTTCAATGCAAAAGACATGAATTCTTTAGTTTATCGGATTATTGAAGGAAAGGTAAAAAGCTAATCTAGAATTAATTAAGCAAGGTTTATGTAATGCAGATTTGTAAATAACTACTGTTAAATCTTGGATGATTTTGGTTAGTTAATGAGTAGTCATTGAAACTGGGTCAAGTTCAAAGCCAGCCTCAGCAACTTGGCAAGATCTTGTTTCAAAAGAAGTCGTGGGGGGGGGGGGCGCGCGTGTAGTCTAGTGATAAAGCACCCTTGGATTCAGTCCCCACTATTGGCTGGGATAGAGGGAAGGTGGGTTCCTTCTATGTAAGACTGAACTTAAAAAGAAAGAATTGATTTTTTTTTTTTTTTTGGGTATCTGTGTGGTCCAGGGGCTTGAAGCCAGGGACGCTCTACCATTGAGCTATATCCCAGTCCCTTTTTGCTTTTCATTTTGAGATAGGGTTTCACCAAGTTGCCCAAACTGGCCTTGAACTTGTCTTATTGTCATAGCCTCCTAAGAAACTGAAATTACAGGTGTATACCGCTGTGCCTGGTTTTGATAATTTCTTATATTAATTTGTAGAGGTAGCTTAATGGGGGCTAGGGATATAGCTCAGTTGGTAGAGTGCTTGCCTTGCATGCACAAGGCCCTGGGTTCAATCCCCAACATGATGCCAAAAAAAAAAAAAAGAGGTGGCTTAATGGCTCAAAAGAATCTACTTTTTGAAAATCTTTCTCTGTAGCCACAGGATGTGCTGGTGCTCTGAGAGGCTGTTGGCATCATCTCCTGAGCAGCTGATGGTTGAGTGAGTCTATTTACAATGAGTCTACTCTGTTTGAACTTGTTCCATTCAAAATCATCACGATCACTAATAAGTGGTTAGAAACTGCAGAAAGCATTTTAGTACTAGGAGTTGAACCCAGGGATGCTTTACTATTGAGCTACATCCCTAGTCCTTTTGATTTTTTATTTTGAGATAGGGTCTCACTAAGTTGCTGAGGCTGGCCTTGAGCTTGTGATCCTCCTGCTTTAGCCTCTTCAGTTGTTGGGATTACAGACATGTACCATTGCACTAACTTTGTATGTTATGAGGGTGTTGCCCTTTGTAGTGTCAAGAGTCCACGCACCATTAAATTTTAAGATTCCAGATCACCTACTAATTTTAGTATTATCCCAAAACTCATTTAATTTTTAAATTTGAAAAATATTAAAAAAACACAAACAAAAATTAAAATTTTTCTATATTCTATTACTTAAAAAATCCAAAAGAAAGGAGCGAAATTCCTTCTCTTTTGTTTCCCCTAGAGATAACCACTGCTAACAAGCTAGGCCTCCTAGCTTTTCTCTGCCTTAAAACAGACATGACTCAGTATATATACACATACAGACACTTAAAAAAAGAAACTGAAATGGAATCAGGCTGTATTCCATGGTACACAACTTCCTTTTATTGGGTTAATGCATAAGAGACATCTTTTCTGGTCAATACTTATATTTTTTAAGCAGCTGCCTAGTAGTCTATAGGAAGAATGTACCATACTTTATTCCACAGGTTCATTATGGAGGGGAATTTGTTTTTATTTGTTGAACAATACTGCATTGAACACCCTGGTGTATAAATCTTTCTTTCTTTTCTTTTTTTTTTTTTTTGGTGCTGGGGATTGAACCCAGAGCTTCATGCATGCCAGGAGAGCACTCTACCACTGAGCCACATTCCCAGCTCTAGGCTGGTTTATTTTCTACTTCAGTGAATGTATGGATGTAAGAATTTAAGTAAATATTGGGAAACTTTTATTATCTTTTATTTAATTCATAAGATCACTAGTTATAATTGCATTATTATTTTTCTTTGTAGCTGCCACCAATGCCAAGCGTTTATAGCCCAGAGCTGGCAGAACTGATAAGAACAATGCTGAGCAAAAGACCTGAAGAAAGACCCTCTGTGAGGAGCATCCTGAGGCAGCCTTATATAAAACGCCAAATCTCTGTGTTTTTGGAGGCCACGAAGGCGTAAGATACTTCCTTTGTAAATAGCTGGGCTAGATAGATGGAATAAATAGATGGTAGCTTCTATAATTTTCATATGCAATAATTTATGGTGAGTGTTTTTTAAACATGAAGTAAAATTGCATTATTAGAATATGTAGAGAGGCAAAATTTTCCCCTTTTTGGATTTTTTGGCTTAGGCCCAAGAAACTGATGTAAGACAAATTAACAAGAAAAAAGTACACACTTATTTAATAAAACTTACGTGACACTGGAGCTCTCAAAAAGAAATGAAGACCTCAAAGAGTGGTGAAACCTAAATGCAAAATTCTGGGTTGAACAGGAGAGACAATTGTGGAAAAATAATCGAACTGGAGAGGCCAAAGGAGGCTAAGAATTACTTTAACGAGTTATATTTGTATAGAATTCTCAATCTCAACTTTCCATTCAGGATAAGAACTTAACTTTCCTTCTTCTTCTTCTTTTTTTTTTTTTGGTGGTACTGGGGATTGAACCTAGGGCCTTGCGTATGTAAAGCAAGCACTCTACCAACTGAGTTATATCCACAGCCCTTAACTCTCCTTCTGATACTGAGAAGACAACTTCCATTAGGGTTTTTTTCTCTTGCTTTCAGGAAGAAAAAGAAAGATCAGCACATCCTTCTTACATTTGCAGTTTAAGTGCTGTTAGGTCAAAGTAATCCTTCTGCCAAAGTGGCATATTTTGGGATGGCATATTCTGGCACCTTTGAAATACATGTGGAAATTTGCCTAATTGCTAAAATCAGAAATCTAGGGAACTATTTAGAGTACTACTATTATATTAGTTATTATGTAAGAGGATAGTTGTATACATATAAAAATAGTGTTCAAATTCCTGAGCATTTGTGAGATTTCTCCCTTTTTTTGTGGTACTGGGGATTGAACCCAGGGCTGTTTTACCACCGAGCTACAATCCCCAGCTCTTTTTATTTTTATTTTGAGACAAATTCTTGTTAAATTGTATAAGGCTTTACTAAGTTGCTAAGGCTGACCTTGAACTTGCTGTCCTCTTGCCTACATTCTCCTGAGTTGCTGGGATTATAAGCATGCACAAATGTGCCTGGTTCATAGGGTTTCTTTTTTTATTCATAAAACTTTTGTAGAAAATAATTTCTTTTTTTAAAATATATATGTATATATATTTTTAGTTGTAGATGGATACAATATCTTTATTTTATTTATTTATTTATTTTATAAGGTGCTGAGGATGGAACCTAGTGCCTCATGCATGCAAGGCAGGCGCTCAACCACTGAACTACAACCCCAGCCCAAGAGTTTCTATTTTTGACTTACAGGTTCTACCTTCACCAAACAGGTGTTTAGGGCTGAACAAACTTGTCACTCTTTTGGCTTCTCTTTTTGTGGTGGCAAATTAAATTTGGAAGGAGAAAGGCAATACTAGAGAGGCCAGGGAATAAAGAAGGACCATCTTTTTATTCATATTGTGTATAATTTCCAACCAGACAGACCTTTGGCCTCTTCTTCTGATAGAGGGAGGACGTCTTTCAGATGGGGTTTTATCTTTTACTTTCACGAAGACAAAGGAGGGTCAGAGCACCTTTCTCATATCTGCTGTTCTTTAAGTGCCATTAGCTCAAAATAATGTTTTTGATCTCTGTCCTCTGCTGTGATCTCCATGTTCTGATCATGGAGATCATGTCCTTACATCCGTAGTTTCCTTGAATTCTCCAGAGGTTTACCCCAGATGTAGAAACAACACACTAAAACAGCCAGGGCATGACTTTGCTGTATAACATTTTTCTGCAAGTCAGGAAATGTATACCATTCATTTCTACTCTCAAATTTAGCAAAGCAGTTATGGTATTATTGCTAATATGAAACTTGGAAGATGAAACTTACCTTGTTTCTTCTGAATGTGAGGAACTTTCTAGTAGAATTTTTATCATAGAATAACTTTGTATTTACTGAGAAGTTGCAAAGATAGTATAAAGAGTTCCTGTATACCCTTCACCTGGTTTCTTCTATTGTTTACACCTTATGTTTCCATAGTATATTTATCAAAACTAAGAAACCAGCCAAGGTACATTACTCTTGATTAATCTCCAGATTTGCTTTTGCTTTTGCTAGTTTTTTCTCTAATGTCCCTTTTTCTGTTCCAGAATTCAGTCCAGGATACCATGGGATATAGTTAAAAATATAAGTTTTATTTATTTATTTATTTTTTTGTGGTGCTAAGGATCAAACCCAGTGCCTCACATGTGCTAGGCGAGCATTCTACCATTAAGCCATAACCTCAGCCCTTAAAAAACCTTTTTTTTAGTAGTAGATGAACACAATACCTTTATTTATTTATTTATTTTTATGTGGTTCTGAGGATGTAACCCAGTAATTCACGCATGCTAGGCGAGTGTTCTACCACTGAGCCATAACCCCAGTCCTACTAATGTATATTTAATACTCATTCTCCTTAGTCTTCTTGGGTCAGTGATAGCTTTTCACTTTTTTTTTTTTTTTTAACAATCTTGAATGTTTTGAAGACTACTGGTCAGGTGTTTTGTAAAATGCCTTCTAGATTTTTAGAAGACTGTTTTCTATAAATGGTGCTTAAGGAAGTATAACGTATATACGTCTTCATATATACATAAAAACTCTCAATCTTCACCATATTGATAATAACCCTTCTTTTTTTCTTTATAAAGAAAAACCTCCAAAAATAACATCAAAAATGGTGATTCTAAATCCAAGCCTGTTGCTACTGTTGTTTCCAGAAAGGCAGGATCAAATCTTGAAGCAATCAATCACCAACAATATTCTGCTGAGGATTCTAAGACATATATAATGGTATGTTTCTTTTTAAAGAATAATGTTTTAGAAACTATTTTAAAAATAGGTTATCTTCTGGGCATAGTAACACACATTTGTAAAATCCCAGAGACTTAGGAGGCTGAGGAAGGAAGATCACAAATTTGAGGCTAACCTGGAGAACTCAGTGAGACCCTGTTTCAAAAGAGAAAAAATAAAATGGACTGGGGTGGTAGCTTAGACGTAGAGTGCTTCCGGGTTCAATCCTCAGTACTGAAAGGAAAAAAAAAAAAAAACAAATTATTTTGTTGGGAAATGATTATGCTTTACTAGAGATTCTGTTGAGCTTTAATTAAGCCTGTATTATAAAGAAAAAATACTGGTGAGGTGATTATTTTAGCTCACTTTATTCACAGTGGGCTATTGAACTGTTCATGAAGTCAGGGCTGTAAAAATTTTTTAGATTTCTTTGAGATGAAGTTTGCATAAGATAAAATCAACCATTTTATTTTAAATATTAATTTTTTAGTTGTAGTTGGACATAATACCTTTTTATTTTATTTATTTTTATGTGGTTGTGAGAATCGAACCCAGGGCCTCGCATGTGCTAGTAGAGCAGATGCTCTACTGCTGAGCCACAACCCCAGCCCTAAAATCAATCATTTTAAAGTGAACAATTATGTGAATTTAGTACATTCACAATGTTGTGCAACCATCACCTCTTATCTGGTTCCAGAACATTTTCATTAGCGTAAAGGAAATCCTTTACAGCAGTCACTCCCATTTCTCTCTCCCATCCAGCTCCTGGCAATCACCAGTGTTTTCTTTTTTTTTATGTTACTGTATTTTTTAATTTCTTTATTTTATTTATTTATTTTTATATGGTTCTGAGGATCGAACCTAGTGTCTCATATGTGCTAGGCAAGTACTCTATCACTGAGCTACAACTGCAGACCCACATCAATGTGTTTCTGTCTCTATGGATTTACCTAGCCTAATTATTTCATATAAATGGAATCATACAATGTGTGACCTTTCATGTCTGGCTTCTTTGACTTAGTGTGTTTTTATAGTTCATTCACATGGCATTTATATTGGTTTATATGTCTGTCAGTTTCAGTTTTACAGCATTGATTATTATAGCTTTGTAATAAGTTTCTAAATTAGGAAATGTGGGTCATCTAGCTATGTTCTTCTTTTTCAGGATTGTTTTGGTTATTTAGGATCCCTTAGGATTCCCGATGAATTCTGTAGCAGTTTTTTTTTCATATTTCTTACAGCAGTGTTTTATAATTTTCTTTGTACAAGTCTTTCACATCCTTGGTTATGTTAATTCCTCTATTTTATCATTTTTTTGGTGTGTATGGAACTGAATATTGAAACCATGGGTACTGAACCACTGAGCTACATCCCCAGCCCTTTTTATTTTTTATTTTGACTCAGGTTCTAAGTTGCTCAGGCTGACCTTGAACTTGGAATCTTCCAGCCTTAGCTTCCTGAGTAGCTGGGATTATAGGAGTACATCACCAAGCTTGACTATTTAATTCTTTTTGATGCTATTATAAATGAAATTATTTTTATAATTTTCTTTTCAGATTGTTCATTATTAGTGTATAGAAATACAACTGATTTTTATTTGTTGATTTTTGTCTCCTGCTACTTTACTAAATTCATTTGTTAGTTCCAACAGTTTTTTTGTGGAGTCTTTAGGGTTTTCTACATTTAAGATTATGTCATCTTGGGCTGGGGCTGTAGCTCAGTGACAGAACACTTGCCTAGCACATGTGAAGCATTGGGTTCTATCCTTAGCACCACATAAAAATAAGACAAATAAAATAAAGGCATACTGTTTACCTACAACAACAATAACAAAATTTTTAAAAAATCATCTCATCTGTGAAGAGGAATAATTTTACTTCTTGCTTTTCAATTCCAATGCCTCTCCTTCCTTCCTTCCTTCCCTCCCTCCCTCCCTCCCTCCTTCCTTCCTTCCTTCCTTCCTTCTCAATTGCTCTAGCTACAATTTCCAGTATTGTGGTAAATAGAAGTGGAGAGAGTGGGCATGTTTGCCGTGTTCCTAATCTTACAGGAAAAGCTTTCAGAGTTTCGTCATTAACTATAATGTTCAGTATAGGCTTTCTACATATGGCTTTTATTATGTTAAGATTGTTTTCTTCTGTTCCAAGTGTGCCATTTTTTTTCCATGAAAGAGTGTTGAATTTTGTCAAATGCATTTTCTGCATCAATTATTGATGGTCATGTAGTTTTTCCCCCTTCATTCTGTTCATGTGGTGTATTATATTGATGATTTCGATATGAATAATCTTTGCATTCCAGGAATAAGTCCCACTTGAGTACATTGTACCTTTTTTTTTTTTGGGGGGGGGGGTCACAGCAGTATTTCAACCATTTTAAATCATGCAGTTCAGTGCCTTCAATTACATTCACAATGTCTTATAGCCACTGCCATTATCTCCAAAACCTTTTTATCATTCCAAACAGAAAATTCACCAGTTAAGCAGTAACTCCCTGTTCTTCCATCCCCAGGCCCTGGTGACCTCTCATCTACTCTGTCTTTATTGAATTTGCCTATTTTAGATATTTTATATAAATAGAACCAGCATATAATATTTGTCTTTTTGTGTCTGGCTTTTTCATTTGGTGTATTTTCCGGTTCATCTGTGTTAGAATTCCCGCCCTTTTAAATACTAAATAATATTCCATTGTATGTATATCCACATTATGGTCATCCATTCATCCACTGATTGACATTTGGGTTGTTTCCATCTTTTGGCTATTTTGAATAGTGCTGCTAGAAACATTGGTTCACACATACCTATTGAATCCCTGCTTTTGGTTCTTTGGAGTATGTATATAGGAATGAAATTGCTAGTATGGTAATTCTATGGCAATTCAAAGGTATTTCTATGTTTAACTTTTTGAGGAATGTGTTGTTCAATTTTGAGTTAATTTTTATATTTGGTGTGTCCAGGAGTTCTTTAATAATTTGAAAACATCTTTTTGCTCAGAGTGAAGATAAATGTTTGTCCCAGGAGAAACCAATTGTTATTGGTCCCTTGAAACCACCTGCTAGTCTGAAAGTCCACACTGACAAATTGGATATGAGCAGTACTGCAGAGTCACAAGCCACAATCAGTAGGGTAAATATTGACATCTTACCTGCAGAAAGAAGAGACTCCATGAATGATGGCCTAATTCAGAAGAATCAACAAAGACACTTAGATGCCTCTAGTGAGCACAAAGATAAATGCAGTATTTCTCAAGTGAAGGAGGAGAGTCTGCAGGATAATTCTAAGTCTAGTGCTCATCCTGAAAGCCTGATTCTCACATTGTCCTCTGATAGTGGCAGTGCGGATAGGAGTGGAGCAGTGAAGCTGTTGCAGCCTCTAAACAAAGACCCAAAGCCAAAGGACCATGTGAGTAATATACACTAGGAGTCCCTTTCAGAAAGAAGACTGGGAAGTGTGGTTACAATAGTTGGGTATACTCTAATTGTCAGGAAAATCAGTTATTTTGTATTCCAGTTTAAACTTAGAGGGATATCTTCATCACCTGCCAAAACCACACACACACACACACAAAAAAAAAAAAACAAACCACTAATCCCAATACCAATACCCAAGCAGCAGTCACTCTCCATTCTTCCTTGTCTCCATCCTCTGGCAACATTTGTCCCTATGAATTTGCCTATTCTGGGCATTTCTTAGAATTATATACATTTGGGGCTGGGGATGTGGCTCAAGCGGTAGCGCGCTCGCCTGGCATGCGTGCGGCCTGGGTTCGATCCTCAGCACCACATACAAACAAAGATGTTGTATCCGCTGAAAACTAAAAAGTAAATATTAAAAAATTCTCTTAAAAAAAAAAAAAAGAATTATATACATTTATAGCCTTTCATGTCTGGCTGCTTTTACTTTAGCACAATGTTTTCAAGGTTTATCCATGAAAAGCTTGTAGCATGTACCAGTCTTCTTTTTATTGCCAAATAAATTCCCCTGTATGTATCTATGATATTTTATGTGACTGTTCATCAGTTGATGAATGTTTGGGTTGTTTACAACCAACATTTTGGCTATTATGGATAATGCTGGTGTGAACATTGATGTACGTTTTATGTATGTGTTTTCAGTTCTGTTGGATGTAAACCTAGGAATGGAATTACTGCTGGGTCATATACTGACTCTAACTTCTTGAGGAATTATAAAATTGATTTCCAAAGCAATTTTATAATTTTACTTCTCAGCAGCAGTGTGTGGGAGTTCCATTTTCTCTACATCCTTTCCACGCTTCTTGTCCATTTTGATTCCAACCATTCTTCTGGGTGTGTAGCAGTGTCTTACTGTGGTTTTGATTTGCATCTCCTTAATGATTGATGATGTTGAATATCTTTTCCTATGTTTATTGGCCATTTATGTACTTCCTTTGGAGAAATAATCTATTGAGATCCCCTGCCAATTTTTTTTTAAGAGAGAGAGAGAATTTTTTAATATTTATTTTTTTTTAGTTTTTGGTGGACACAACATCTTTATTTTATTTTTATGTGGTGCTGAGGCTCGAACCCAGCGCCCTGTGCATGCCATGCGAGTGCGCTACCACTTGAGCCACATCCCCAGCCCCCTCTGCCAATTTTTAATTGGTTTATTTGGAAGAGTTCTTTATCTTCTAGATACCAATCCTTATCAGATAAAAGACTTAAAAATACTGTTTCCCATTCTTTGGATTGTCTTTTCGCTTTCTTGATGGCATTCTTTGAAGCACAGAAGTTTTTAATTTTCATGGCATTCAATTTTGTCCATGATTTCCTATGTTATTTGTGCTTTTGGTGTCATAAAGATGTACTCTTATGTTTTCTACAAAAAGTATGCTTTTTTAAAAAAATATTTTTTTAGTTGTAGATGGACGAAATATCTTTATTTTTATTTGTTTATTTTTATGTGGTGCTGGGGATCGAACCCAGGGCCTCATGCATGCGAGGCAAGCACTCTACCACTGAGCTACAACCCTAGCCCCAGAAAGTATACTTTTAACTCTTAATTTAGGTCTGTGATCCATATGGAGTTTATTCATGTGTATAAAATGAGGAAGGGATTCAACTTCATTTTTTTTATTTGCAGACATTCAATTGTCCCAGCACCATTTGATGATAAGATTATTCTTTCCCCATTGAATTGTCTTGGCACCCTTGTTGAAAATCAATAGATTATAAATTGGAAGGGTTTATTTCTAGACCTCAATTCTGTTTCATTGATCTGTCTATCTATATAATATATCATAATTATTGTAGCTTTGTAGTAAGTATTGAAATTGCAAAGTGGGTGTCTTCCATCTTATTTTTAAAAATGGTTTTGGCTATTTTGGATTCTCTGCATTTCCTTATGAATTTTAAGACCATCTTGACAAATTCTGCAAAACATGCTGGGTTTTTGGTACTTTGAATCTGAAGATCATTTGTAGAGCATTGCTATTTTAATGTGCCTTTCACTCCATGAATATGGTATATCGTTCCATTTATTTAGGGCTTCTGTAATTATTTTTCAGTGATGTTTCTTGTTTTCAGTATCTTGAACTTATTTTGTTACATTTATTTCTAAGTATTTTATCCTTTGTGATGCTATTGTAAGATGAATTATTTTCATACTTTAGTTTTTGGATTGTTCATTGCTAGTATGTAGAATTTATCTACATATTCTACAATCTTGCTTAACTTGTTGATTGGTTTTATTTTGGTACTAGAAATTTTTTTTTCTTTTTTTTTTTATTGGTTGTTCAAAACATTACAAAGCTCATGATATATCATCTTTCATACATTTGACTCAATTGGGTTATGAACTCCCATTTTTACCCCAAATACAAATTGCAGAATGACATCGGTTACACACTCACATTTTTACATAATGGCATATTAGTGACTGTTGTATTCTGCTACCTTTCCTATCCCCTACTATCCCCCCTCCCCTCCCCTCCCATCTTCCCTCTCTACCTCATCTGCTGTTGTTCAATTCTCTCCCTTGTTTCCCCCCGCCCTTTCCCCTCACAACCTCTTATATGTAATTTTGTGTAACATTGAGGGTCTCCTACCATTTCCATATGCTTTCCCTTCTCTCTCCCTTTCTCTCCCCTCACTCGTCTTTGTTTAATGTTAATCTTTTCCTCATGCTCCTCCTCCCTGTTCTGTTCTTAGTTGCTCTCTTTATATCAAAGAAGACATTTGGCATTTGTTTTTTAAGGATTGGCTAGCTTCGATTAGCATAATCTGCTCTAATGCCATCCATTTCCCTGCAAATTCTATGATTTTGTCATTTTTTAGTTCTGCATAATACTCCATTGTGTATAGATGACACTTTTTTTTTATCCATTCATCTATTGAAGGGCATCTAGGTTGGTTCCATAGTCTAGCTATTGTGAATTGTGCCGCTATGATCATTGATGTGGCAGTATCCCTATAGTAAGCTCTTTTAAGATCCTCAGGGAATAGTCCGAGAAGGGCGATAACTGGGTCAAATGGTGAATCCATTCCCAGCTTTCCCAGGAATCTCCATACTGCTTTCCAAATTGGCCTCACCAATTTGCAGTCGCACCAGCAGTGTACAAGTGTACCCTTTCCCCCACATCCTTGCCAACACTTATTGTTGTTTGACTTCATAATGGCTGCCAATCTTACTGGAGTGAGATGGTATCTTAGGGTGGTTTTGATTTGTATTTCTCTGACTGCTAGAGATGGTGAGCATTTTTTCATGTACTTGTTGATTGATTGTATGTCCTCCTCTGTGAAGTGTCTGTTCAGGTCCTTGGCCCATTTGTTGATTGGGTTATTTGTTATCTTATTGTTTAATTTTTTGAGTTCTTTGTATATTCTGGATATTAGGGCTCTATCTGAAGTGTGAGGGGTAAAAATTTGTTCCCAGGATGTAGGCTTTCTATTTACCTCTCTTATTGTTTCTCTTGCTGAGAAAAAACTTTTTAGTTTAAGTAAGTCCCATTTGTTTATTCTTGTTATTAACTCTTGGGCTATGGGCGTCCTATTAAGGAATTTGGAGCCCGACCCCACAGTATGTAGATCGGAGCCAACTTTTTCTTCTGTCAGACGCAGTGTCTCTGATTTGATATCTAGCTCCTTGATCCATTTTGAGTTAACTTTTGTGCATGGCGAGAGAAAGGGATTCAGTTTCATTTTGTTGCATATGGATTTCCAATTTTCCCAGCACCATTTGTTGAAGATGCTATCCTTCCTCCATTGCATGCTTTTAGCCCCTTTATCAAATATAAGAAAGTTGTAATTTTGTGGATTGGTTTCTGTGTCCTCTATTCTGTACCATTGGTCCACCTGCCTGTTTTGGTACCAGTACCACGCTGTTTTTGTTACTATTGCTTTGTAGTACAGTTTGAACTCTGGTATCGCTATACCTCCAGATTCACACTTCCTGCTTAGAATTGCTTTTGCTATTCTGGGTCTTTTGTTTTTCCATATGAATTTCATGATTGCTTTATCTATTTCTACAAGAAATGCCATTGGGATTTTGATTGGCATCGCATTAAACCTGTAGAGAACTTTGGGTAATATCGCCATTTTGATGATGTTAGTTCTGCCTATCCATGAACAGGGTACATTTTTCCATCTTCTAAGATCTTCTTCTCTCTCTCTCTTTAGGGTTCTGTAGTTTTCATTGTATAAATCTTTCACCTCTTTTGTTAGGTTGATTCCCAAGTATCTTATTTTCTTTGAGGATATTGTGAATGGAGTGGTTTTCCTCATTTCCATTTCAGAAGTTTTGTTGCTGATATACAGGAATGCCTTTGATTTATGCGTGTTGATTTTATATCCTGCCACTTTGCTGAATTCATTTATTAACTCTAGCAGTTTCTTTGTAGACCCTTTTGGGTCTGTTAAATATATTATCATGTCATCCGCAAATTCGTACTGGAAATTGAAACCAGGGGTGCTTTACCACTGAGCTACATCCAGTCCTTTTTATTTTTATTTTTTCAGACAGAATCTCATTAAGTTGCTGAGGCTGGCCTCGGACTTGCAGTCTTCCTGCCTTAGCCTTCTGAGCTGCTAGGGTTACTTGCTTGTGCCACCAACCCAGCTTGTTTATTGGTTCTAATAATTTTTTTTAATTGGACTCCTTAGGGTTTTTTGAATATAATATCTTGTGATCTGCAAATAGAGATATAGTTTCACTTCTTGACAATTGGAATTCCTTTTATTTTATTTTCTTGCTTAACTGCCCTGCCTAAAACTTCTAATGCGTGTGGATTAGAAGTGGTGAAAGTCAGTATTCTTTTCTTGTTCCTGATCAAATCTGTTTCTTACACCAAGCTTTTAGAGCAGATTTTTTTTTATTGCTTTGATAAAATTTCATGTCCAGTATTTCCCCTATTGTTTTGTTGTTTTTTCTTCTTCATAAAAGTGGGATAATTTTTCATGGATTTGATGGAGAAGCACACTGAGTCATTTATTCCTTTTATTCTTGGACATATATGAGTTTTATTTAGAATACTCTATACTTAATCACCAATAAAGAAATCAATCTTTTTCTTTCTTCAAAATTGGTTCATTTTTTGCTTATCACCCTGGTCTCTTTGTTCAACTAATTATTATATAGTAATGTAAAATTAACTACATGTATTTTATGTCTAATATTGGTATACTCTTGAAAGAATTTATAAATTACCCATAATTTTGTGTTTGCCAGGGGTCTAAAAATGTTGTTTTAATGACAATGGCCTAAAATAATAATGGTCTAAATTATTATAATGGTCTAAAATGTATTACCAGAGTAGGCTTTTGGTAAAAATATGTCAGTTGAATTATATTCAATTACTAGTGTCCGTCTTGAAAACAAAGATATTCTGATAGTTTAAAAAATTTTAAATAAATATAAGAACTGTTTTATTTAAATATATAGTAGAGTCTAAAATCAGCTATCTAGATCAAATATTAAGTCATTTGGTGATCATTATAACTTAAATTTATTTAAGTTATAATTTATCATTATGTGCCACTGGTAGCTCCCATTTTTTGAGCATCTGTGTGCTAGACATCGTTCTAATTGCTTTTAGTATACCATTTCAGCTAACCTTAAACAATAATATAGTTAGAGCCAGGTGCGGTAGTGCATGCCTGTAATCCCATTGGCTGGGGAGGCTGAGACAGGAGAATTTCGAGTTCGATTGCCTCAGCAATGGCAAGGCACTAAACAACTCAGTGAGACCCTGTCTCTAAATAAAATACAAAATAGGGCTGGGAATGTGGCTCAGTGGTTGAGTACCTCTGAGTTCAATCCCCAGTACTAAAATAATAATAATAATAATATAGTCATCCCTCTGTATCCATAGGTTGAACATCTATGGATTCAACCAACCACAGATTGAAAATATTTGGAAAAAGACAAATTGCATCCTTACTGAACACATATAGACAGACCTTTTATCTTTCTTATTACTCCCTAAGCAATACAGTACAACAATTATTTATACAACATTTAGATTGTATTAGGCTGTATAAGTAATCTAGGGATGACAAAGTATTTGAGAGGATGTGCATAGGTTATGTGCAAATACAATACCATTTTATATAAGGGACTTGAATATCTGAGGAGTTTGGATCTGCAGGGGATCCTGGAGTTGATCTCCCAAAAATATCAAGACACAATTGTACAATGTATGGGGGAGGGTGGTATTAGAACCATTTTTAGATGAGGAAACCAAGCTCAGGGAGATTAGGTTTCTCACATATAATTCCATCTGACTCCAAGCTTACTACTCTTTTTGTTGTGCATTTTTTTATGCATCCAAATAACTAATGTTTACTTGGGGACCAAATGTGTATTAAATCAAATTGGATTCCATTCAGAACATTTGTTCATTTTTGGAATAGAAAACCTATTAAAAGTTACATGAGTTTGTTTTTTTTTTTTAACTGAATCAAATGTAAGTAGTGTCAGGTTAATCATAATTTCAGTAATTTAATTAAAAAAATAATTTTTATTTGGGCAAAATTAAAAAGAATCCAGAACATTTAGATGGTGTCAGCATTTTGTCTTTGCCTGTGAACACTGTAAATATGCATTCATTTTGAGAAAGAGAGCCCCTTTCATTTTCATTTTGCAATTTTAACAGTAGGTATTTTGGCCATTTGAAGTTCAGAAGACTGTTTCATGATTCTGTAAGGTTCTTTTGTGTATACTCTTGTAATTTCATTGTTTTTAAGGATCAAGTTGATAGTGAATGTATTATGGAGAAACAAGGCACAATCCACCCAGGTTTACAGCCACACAGCTCTGGTTCTGAACCTTCCCTGTCTCGACAACGACGGCAGAAGAAAAGAGAACAGACTGAGCACAGTGGAGGAAAGAGCCAGGTCAGTAGAGATCTCTTTGCAGTAAGTTATGGTGCTACTATTTAGGAGACAGACTCTGAGAAGCTTGATTTCCATTTAGAACAGTTAACAGTTGCCAAAAAGACACATAAGAAATACAAGGAGTAGCTGGGTGCAGTGGTGCATGCCCGTAATCCCAGTACTTGGGAGGCTGAGGCAGAGGATTGGAAGTTCCAAGTCAGCCTGGCAATTTAGTGAGGCTCTGTGTCAAAATAAAATAAAAAAGGGCTGGGAATGTAGCTTAGTGGTAGATCCTCTCTGAGTTCAATCCCCAGTGGGGAGCAAGGACAAGATGCTTAATATGAGTTTTCAAATATCGGCAAGTTGGAAATATGGTGAGGATGTTTGTCTTCCTCAGCAAAAATGGGTAGGTCATCTTGAGAGCTAAAGGAACAGGCCAATGAGGGTAAATCTTTGAGCTCTTCTTATTATATTGATGAACAGTTCTTCCTTCATTCTCTGCACAATATCATATTGACACTTCCTTACTTAAAGTAACTTCTATAAACTTCTTAGATAGTCATTCACTTTTGACAGAATCTCTTTAAAAAAAAAACAAAACAACAACAAAAATAAACAATGCAATGTTTTAAAATTATTAAGGGCAAATTACTGACAAATACATAGGGAACTTTCCAATAGGGTAACTTTGGAGGTGGTATATATAAAACTGGTACTCTCTTCCTTTAAATTAATTTAGTTCCAACAGGTACCGCCTCAACTTTTGCCTTCTCATCCCTCTGTTGGAGAAGTGGCTATTATATCAACACAACAAAATGCTGAAAACCCAAGCAGAATGGTCATTGAGTCTGTGAGCAGTTCAAGGAGCAGTGAAATGTCATCAAAAGTTTGTGGAAATTCCCAGCAACAAACACTCATGGAAAAAAAAAAGGTTTGTGGGAGTATATATTGGATATTTTAAAGCCCTCTTATAAAGCTTTTTGGTTATAAAATCCTGCACCTATTTTGTTTGTTTGTTTGTTTTTGATACCACGGATTGAACTGAGGGGTGCTTAACCACTGCGCCACATCCCCAGCCCCTTTTTGTTTTTTATTTAGAGACACGGTCTCACTAAGTTGATTAGGACCTCTCTAAGTTGCTGAGATTGGCTTTGAACTTGTGATCCTCCTACCTCAGCTTCCTGAGTTACTTGGATTACAGGCATGCACCACCATGCCCAGCTCCAGCACATATTTTGAAGTTTTGCAGTAAAGCATCTTAGCCCTGCTTTTTGCCAAACCTTGGGACAGATTTGTGATTCTCAGAAAAGCTTTGATTGAAATGGACAGATTCTGTGGTTTCAGAAATAGTCACTTCCAGTTAATTAAGGAGACTGTGTAGATTCTGAATTTAAGATTCCGAATATAAAAAGTCCATTTTGCCTTTCCAAAAATGATCATGTCCCAGAAATGAGGTCTGTGATCATTCCTTGAGGAAAGGTGTAACTTTGAGAAGGGTGGGTTTCCAGGGGATACTCCTTTAAAGTCCACTGCAGGCCCTTTTTCTTAAGGCCAGTCATGCATTGTAGTATAGGTTTTATAAAAATAATGAATAGGAATGGAAATGACTCTGACTTTCTTTAAAGGACCGACCATTATCAGCCAGAGAGAGGAGGCGATTAAAGCAGTCCCAGGAAGAGACGTTCCCCTCAGGTGAATGTGACCTCTTTTCTTGATCTACATGGCAGTTGATGCCTTGGCTTATGGGTATTGCACAGGTTCTGATTGTGAGGTGTTAAGACTTTTAAGCAGCAGTAATCCATTGGGAAAATTGAAGAGTTTGTGAAATTTCTTAACCTTTTTTAAAAAAAAGGCTGGGGTTGTGGTTCAGTGGTAAGGCACTTGCCTAGCATGCGTGAGGCACTGGTTTTGATTCCCAGAACCACAAAAAAATAAAAAATAAAGGTATTATGTTCATCTACAAATAAAAATAAATTAAAAAATTTTAAAAAATCATAGGAAAGTAAGAGGTGGGGAAGGAAGGGGGAAGTGCTGGGGAATGATATTGGCCAAATTATATTGCTATATTGTGTGCTTGTACAAATATGTAACAATAAATTCCATCATTATTTACAACTATAATGCACCAATAAAAATTGCGGAAGGGTTGGAGATACAGCTGAGTTGGTAGAGTGCTTGCCTTGCAGGCACAAGGCCCTGGATTCAATCCCCAGCACCACACACACACACACAAAAAAAAAAAAGCAAGAGGGCTGTGAGTGGCAGTCACTTCTGGGAGATTTCAGACTGGAAATCAAATGAATGGTCAAATTGTTTCCATGTCCAAAGTGTGATGCTCAGAGAAGTCCTCTCAGGAACAGAGAGGAAGCCAGGAGAATGGTGCTGCTCTAGGCTAAACAGTATTAGCAGTTTCCATTTATTGAATGCTAATATGTCTCTAGAAGCTAATTATGTGTCTAGCAATTATGGTAAGCATCTTTAGGGCATTATCTCATTTTATATTTATAGTAACTGCCAAAGATAGGCAGCATTATCCCCTTTTTGCCAGGGGAAAAAAACTGAAGTTCTGAGGGGTTAAGTAATTTGCCCAAGATCACAAAGCTGGTAGACCTGGAACTAAGGTTTGAACTGAGGTGCCAGATACAAGAGCGATGACAAATATTCTGTTTCAGTTATTTCTGGCTGGCTGTTGCTGGGTTATCTTCTATACCCAGTGCAAAGCCCTCTTCAGTTGATATCAGCCCACCACAAACAACTGCTGGGGTGGGGGGTGTTCATTTTTTCAGGCCCTTCAGTGAGAACATCTCTGAGTGCAGTGGGGCCAGGGAAACTGCAGCAGGAAAGCCAGCGCATCCCTGCCCGACGGTTCTCTTCTGACTGCAGCATCACTCAGGTGCCTTACACCCTCCTAAGGGGAAAAGTGGACATGTCTACATGTGGGAATCCCAATGCAGTAAACCTTATAAGTGTCAGCTCCATTTATTTCAGGGACTGGGCTGGTTAAGTTATACCTTTTCACTCTGGATAAAGAGAGGAACTGGTAAACGATAATTAGAAGGACATTCTTTGACCCATTAAGAGTATAAAGTTTTCAGGCATTCTTCCAAACAATTGGCTGTCTAGTTAAAAGTATTTCTTAGGTAATCTTTAACACAGACTTCCTAAAAGCTTCCACTACTCAATACTTTGCTTATTCTGTCTGTAGTGTTACTAATATAATACCCAACCATGTGGTTAGATTTTAATTTCATTTGCTAATCATTATTCCTCGGTGTCCTGTTTGTTCCAATTTAGTTGACTTCTTGCTTATGGATGAGGTAGGGACACCATTGGAGGCTAAATGGGCAAATAGTGGTTAACCCAGGTTTATCTTTCTGTATAATACCCTGGGGATTAATTTGCTTTGCCCTTTGAATATAATGAAGGTGTTGTTACTTTAATGATATTATTTTTTATTTCATTAATTGAGGCTTCCATATCCATTTCCCAAAGTTGTATGGTTTTTGTTAACTATATGAGGTAACCCTTTAAAGCACTGTAATGATCTCATATATGATCAAGCTGAAGTTGCCTTGATTTAGGTGGCATTCTATCTAGTTTAAAATGCCAACATTTCTTATGGGACAGGCCTTCTGCCTGGGAGTTGAGACACTAGCATCAGTCCTTCACTTTCCTCTGTAGAGGAAATTTTTTCACAGCTGAGACTCCTCGAGGTTTTGTAAAACTTCTCCTATTGATAGTCCTTAGGCTTCACTTGTGAACTTCATGAGTGAACTGGGGCATCAAAGTTAATTCAATTTTGATATCTGTTTCTCCTGTTCTATTGCATGTAGGAATATTTTGGGTCGAGTCATTGCATCTAACACTATTTAATGTATTAACATTCTAATTGTATTTTTATGTGGAATTTTGTTTTTTTCCCAAATATTAATAGGAAAGAAAAATGATTCATTGCCTGTCTGAGGATGAGTTAAGTTCTTCTACAAGTTCAACTGATAAGTCAGATGGGGATTCCAGAGAAGGGTAAGTTCTTAACTTTTCTGTCTCCCTTCAGAAACTATTTCTGGTTGAACTATCCTAAATGTATATTTATAGTAGTATTTTGACCTATAGTACTCTCACTGATAACATTATAAATGGTTTGTGATACATGCTAGAGCAAAAAATATTTCTTCTAAGAACACATCTAATTTTCATTCAGAATTCTTGTAGGATATCTTTTTGGATCTAGGTTTTGTAGTTTTCATCACATTTGGAAAAATTTTAGACATTATTTCTTCTCAATTTTTTTGGACCTCCTCTCATTCTCTTGGGGATTCTAATTACATGTATATTGGATTATTTAAGTTGTCCAACAGCTCACTGATGTACTGTCCATTCTTTTTTCTTTTTTTGTTTCTTTTTCATAGATCCTATTGTTGTATCTTTGAGTCCACTAATCTTTTTTCTTCTGCACTTTATAATCTGTTAATCCTATCCCATTAGCACATTAGATTTTTCATCTCTAGAAGTTCAGTTTGGGCTAGATGCCATGACACACACCTGTAATCCAAGTGACTGGGGAGGCTGAGGCAGGAGGATTGCAAATTTTAGGCCAGCCTGGGCATCATAGGGAGAACCTGTTTCAAAATAAAAAGCACTGAGGATGTAGCTCAATGGTAGAGTACTCTGGGTTCAATCCCAGTACAGCCAAAAAAAAAAAAAAAAAGTTTGTTTTGGGTGTTTTTTAATATCTTCTGTGGCTCTCCTTAATGTTTGTTTTTGTCTACCTTGGCTATTTGGAATATATTTATAATAACCACTTGAATGTCCTCACTACTAATACTATCACCTGTGTCACTTCTGGGTCTGTTTCTATTAACCAGTTTTTTTCTTTTCACAAATAGGTGATGTTTTCCTGCTTCTCTGCATTTATGGAATTTTGGACTAGATGCCAGATCCAGTGAATTTATACCATTGAGGACTAGTATTCCTGTGTTTCTTTAAATATTCTTTTTTTTTTTTTTTTGCAGGAGGTGGGGTACTGGGGATTGAACTAAGGGGCACTCAATCACTGAGCCCATCCCCAGCCCTATTTTGTATTTTGTTTAGAGATGGGGGTCTCACTGAGCTATTTAGGGCCTCCCTTTTGTTGAGGCTGGCTTTGAACTCACCATCCTTCTATCTCAGCCTCTCAAGCTGCTGGGATTATAGATGTGTGCCATTGTACCCAGCTCTTTTTTTCCTTTTCTTTTTTTTTTTTTTCTTTTTAAGCGGTAGGTGGACACAATATATCTTTTATTTTTATTTGGTGCTGAGGATCGAACCCAGTGCCTCACAAGGTGAGGCAAATGCTCCACCACTGAGCTATAACACCAGCCCTCTTTAAATGTTCTTTGTATTTGGATGTAGTTAAGTTACTTGGAAATGGAGAAGAATGGCTGGGCAGAATTTGCACACAAAATCGAGGGTTGCTTCTTTCATATCTTCTACTTTCCAAGATTCCTGATTTTCTTGGAAAATTTCCTGGCATGGTTGTCTTGAACTCTGTCCTTTCGTTCTTCAGGCCAGAAAGATTGTGGGTTTTCTTTTGTGCTCTGAGCTGCTTATGACTGCCCTTATATTAAAAAGGGTTGACTGTTTTCTAGACTCTGCCTGCAAATTTTGTTCATTCTCCATCTGGTATGTAAATTTTGTTTTTGTTATAGTTAATTTTTTAATATTACTAAGAGTTTATAGTTATTTTTGTGGAAGGGTCAGTCTGTATGAGCTTATGTGGGTATTAGGAAGCAGAACTCTTTTTTTAATATTTATTTATTTATTTTAGTTGTAGTTGGACACAATACCTTTATTTGTTTGTATGTGGTGCTGAGGATCGAACCCAGGGCCTTGTGCTTGCTAGGCGAGCGCCCTACCACTGAGCCACAACTCCAGCCCAGAAGCAGAACTCTTTAAATGTCATTGCATCTAATTTTGTGTGTGTGTGTATGTGTGTGTGTGTGTGTGTTGTACTGGGGATTGAACCCAGTGGTACTCTACCACTGAGTCAAGGTCTCACCAAGTTGCCCAGCCTAACCTTTTTCTGCTTTAGCCTTCCTAGTCACTGGGATTACAAGTGTGTACCACTGTGCCTAGCTGTATCTAACTTTTAGTGAAAAATTCTCACAAAGCCAAGTAAATAACAAGGAGATTTTCTTTTTTAATAGGAAAAGTCATACAAATGAAATGAGTGACTTGGTACAACTGATGACTGAGACCCTTAAGCTGGATTCTAAAGAGAGCTGTGAAGATCTTGCATTACCAAATCCAGTGTCAGAATTTAAACTTCATCGAAAATATCGGGACACGCTCGTGCTTCATGGAAAAGTGGCCCAAGAGACAGAGGAACTCCAATTTAAAGAGCTGCCTTCAGGTGATCAGTTTATTCTTTTACACCAAACTAGAAAATGTGTTTGTTAGAATAATGTGTCAAACCAAAGAGCTAATATTTATAAATTTGTTTTTAATTTCATTTGAATATCTCCATAAAAGGTATCTCTCATTTTATGCAATAGATATACTTGAAAAGTTGCATGAAAATTAATTTTTAAAAGTAATATAGGGGGGCTGGGATTGTGGCTCAGTAGTAGAGCACTCATCTAGCACGTGCGAGGCCCTGGGTTCGATCCTCAGCACCACATAAAAATAAACAAAATAAAGATATTAAAAAACTATTAAAAAAAAAAGTAAATGTAGGCTCAGTGGTAGAGTGCTTGCCTAGCACGTGAGAGGCACTGGGATCGAACCTCAGCACCACATAAATAAATAAAGTTATTTAAAAAAACAAAAGTAAATGTAAATAACCCAATAACTCTTTTTTTTTTTTTAGGTTGGGAGATAGTAGTGAGACGTGAAGCTTAAGTTCATATATAAAGTTTTTGTTTTTGTTATTGTTTTTTCAATATTAGGGGTTGAATCCAGAGGTGCTGTACCACTGAACTACATACCCATCCCTTATTTAAATTTTAAGACAAGGTCTCACTAAGTTGCCCAGCTGGCCTTGAATTCACAATCCCCCTGCCTCAGTTTCCCGATTGCACTGTTGGCATATGCCTTTAATCCCTATAAAGGCTGACTTCAAACTTGCAATCCTACCTCAGCCTCCTGAGTTGCTGGGATTACAGGCGTGTATCACCATGCCTAATAAGATTTTTTAAAAAACCATTGTGATATTGTGTTTTTCTTGTTGTAGTGTTGAAATGTTTATTATTTCCTGGTTTTGTTATTGATTTTTAGCTATAATGCCAGGTTCTGAAAAGATCAGAAGAATAGTTGAAGTCTTGAGAGCGGATGTCATCAGGGGCTTGGGAGTCCAGCTTTTAGAGCAGGTATATGATCTTTTAGAAGAGGAGAATGAATTGGAGAGAGAGGTGAGTGTCTTATTAGCTTTTTCGAGCTGCTTATGTTGTAAAATTTGCTTAGCGACTTTCTGAACTATAATTCATTTCCATACAATTTACCTATTTAAAGTATTCATTTCAATAGTTTTTAATGTCACAGAGTTGTACAATCATACAATCTTTGTTAGAATATTACCCCAAAGAACCCTTGTACCTGTTAGCAGTCATTCCCCATTGTCTCCTAAATCTCCAAAACTCTAAGCAACCATGAATATTTCTCTATATACAGATTTGCCTATTCTGGAAAATTCATATAAATGGGGACATAAGAAAATATGTGGTCTTTTATGTTTTGTTTCATTTAGCATAATGTTTTCAAGATTCATCCATGTTATAGTATGTATCAGTGCTTTTTATGGCCAAATAATATTTCATTATATGTTCATTATAGACATTTGAGTGGTTTCTACTTTTTGTGGAATACTTTATGAATAATGGTGCTATGAACACTCATGTAGACATTTTGGTGTGGATTCTGTTTTCTTGGATGCACACCTGGGAAGGGGTAGGGGATGAAGCAGTAGTCTCTGGTTTTCTTAGCCTCCCTCCTACAGGTCTGGGCTGGGCGGAAGAGCTCCTACTTCTTGGCTGCACTTTCATGAATTTTAGCCTCAACAACAGGCAGAAGCATGAGATAGACCAATGTCCTCCTGCCCAGCCCAGGAAGATAGAGCCTTTCAACTGGGAGCTGATGGGAAAGAGGCCTGTGTTCTTGGCTTCATCAGTCTATAATAGTTTTGGGAAGGGAAGAATGGTGGTTGGTCTCAATTCACATACCACTGACTCACTATTCTTACAGACTTAAGATTTTCTTGAATAAACGTTTCTTCATATGCTGTATGCCCTAGAACCATTTCTAGACCTTAAATGACTTATTTAAAATAATTTTAATCACTTTCACTGAGTATCTGCAGAGTTCCTTATGCTCTCATGTGAATTGTGGAGCCAATCAGGATTTCATTTGTGTTTAGTTATGTCTTTTAATTTGGAAGATTTCTTGTGTCTGTTTTTTGATTTTGACATTGCTGAAGAATATAGCCCATGTGCTTTATGAGATGTCAATTTGTTTGGATTTTTCTGGTTTCTCATGAATGCATTGAAGTTATATATTTTTGTCAGGAGCATCACAAAAATCATGTGTCCTCTGTACACTGAATCAGAGGTACATGATACCTGCTTAACATTACTGTTCTTTTAATTTCAAGCATTTCTTTGAATAGATATACATTAAAAGTCATATCATACTTTTATTTGTGTGTGTGGAATTGAACCCAGGGCCTCAAGCAGGTACTGTACCACCGAGTCACACCCCCAGTCCACACACAGTACTATTTTTTTTTTTTGAAGTTGTAAATGGACAGCATGCCTTTATTTTATTTGCTTATTTTTGTATGCGGTACTAAGAATCAAACCCAATACCTCACGTGTGCTAGGCAAGCACCCTGCCACTAAGCTCCAGCCCCAACAATACTTTTTTGATTATTAATCAGGTTGACTTTTTTGTTGTTGTTTTTGTTACCAGGGATTAAACCCAGGGGTCCTTAACCACTGAATCACATCCCCAGCCCTTTTTTATATTTTATTTAGTGGCAGGATCTCGCTAAGTTGCTGAGGCTAGCTTTGAATTGATCCTCCTGTCTCAGCCTCCCGAGCCACTGAGATTAGAGGCGTGTGCCACTGCACCCAATAGGTTGAACTTTATGTATTGGCTAATTTGTTACCTGTATGACTGTTCTACAAATGTATGGGATTTATATTTATATACATATATAAATGAATTGAGTTTTTATCAATTCTGGTATTCTAGAATTATTGGGGTTTGTTGATTCTAAGAACCCCTCCTTTTTTTATACCTTTATTTATTTTTATGTGGTGCTGAGGATTGAACCCAGTGCTTCATGTGTGCTAGGCAAGCGCTCTACCACTGAGCTACAACCCCAGCCCCAGACCTCCTTCTATGTTAATGTTACTAACCCTTTGGCATGAACATTGCAAATATTTTCCATACTTTGCTCTTTTATTATGACTTTTTAAAAAATCTTGAACTTTTAAATTTTTATGTAAATAGAGCCATTAATATTTTCCTATATGGTTTCCACCTTGGGTATCATGCTCATAAAAGTCCTACTAAGATTCTAGAAATTATTTTTACTATTACATACTGATTTTCTTTTTGTTTCCCAAAATAGGTACGTTTACAAGAGCACATGGGTGAAAAATATACAACTTATAGTGTGAAAGCTCGCCAGTTGAAATTTTTTGAAGAAAATGTGAAATTTTGAGAACTTGTTCTAATCTTCCAGCTCTAAAGACCTATTTTCAAAGTTTTGGGCTTTAAAAACAAACTGTAACAGTTGTCATAAAGCCATTCACCACCCTTTTATATCTCTGGGGTTTTCTTACTAGAAAAAAATTGGATGGAACAGAGTAATATGAAGCAAGTTCACAAAAGAAAAAAAATCTTTGACTTTCATATTCCTGAGGGAAAATGTTGCTTTTTTGGTTACTGTTTACTGAGCCTTAAACCATTTAAAGTTTATATCTATAACTTTTTTTTTGAGGTGTTAATTAGCTTGAACACAGGACCATAAAACATTGGATTAGAAGTTTTATATTGTACTATAGTGATAAAAACAACAGAGAAACAAATGAAATAATATGTCCAGTGATAACATCTGCTATTTTTAATAACTTTAGGGAATAGTTGCCATTATTTAAAAGAAAAAAAAATCAATTCACTATTCTGGGGGTAGATTTAAAGAAAACGAAGTTCTATGTGGTATTTGAGCAGCTAGATCCTGTTTTTACACTTTGATGGATGTTTAATGTTTTCATGTAACATGAGCCTCACTTAGGGTATACAAGTGAATCTAAAGTATTTTGGTTTTGTAAATCATTATGTTTTCACATACTAGTTTTGTTAGATTTATTTCTCCATCAGTGAAAAAATCTCTTAATCACTTTTCTAGTCAAAAGTTTTTTGTTAAATTGGATATACATAAGGATATATATAATATTTGTCTCTGGAAGTTTGTCTTCGTGTATATCAAGGTATTGGTTGTCTTTCCGTGTTTTAAATGTAGGATTTTATATCACATTTTATTGTTTAATAAGAAGTCATACTCTTCTTCTATTAAATAGTTTTCATCAAATATGTTCTGATTAGTAAATTTTTCCTTCTGCATTCAAGGGACTCTAAAAATAAATACTGTTCCAGATGTTTTCAATTTCTATAAAAATGTGCCTTATTTTCTTTGAAAATTACACAATAAAAATGTTCTCTTTTAGTTCTTAAGTTTTTATTTAATTTTACCTATGTGCCTAGTGTTATGCCAGGAGCTAGAGATACCGTGGTGAATAAAACAATACTCCCTGCCTTTACAATTCTCACAGTTGAGTTTCTGAGAGCTCTTATTTTTACTATCAGGGTTTGCTAGAGAACTTGTAAGACCATCTACTCTCAGTGCCTGGGTGGGAGCCAATTTTTGGCAAACTATTGGTCTTCCTGCTTACCTCTTCTTGCATGTTTTAGAGATCCACATTTTTCTCCATAGTCATTGGTATAAAGTAGTACTAATTGTTTTTAGAATCAAAAGAATCTCATCTATACATACTTTCTTATTCTCATGTTGTTTATTTTTATCAAAATATTTTCATCCTACTGTCTTGGTTATTTTGTTTTTTTTTCTTGAATATTTAATTCACTTTTTATCATCTTTTTTTTTTTTGGTACCAGATATTTAAGTCAGGGGCACTTAACCACTGAGCCACATCCCCAGCCCTTTTTAGTATTTCAGTCTCACTGAATTGTTTAGCACCTTGCTAAGTTGCTGAGGCTTTGAATTTGGGATCCTCCTGCCACAGCTTCCTGAGCTACTGGGTATCCTTAATTAATTTTTAAAACAATCTTTAAGTCTATCAGTTTTTTTGATTATACCTTTGACTGAATTTCAGAGACTGATAAGATACTCTTTTTTACATTAACCTCTTTTAAAAAAAATTTCTTTTTATTTGTAAATGGACACAATACCTTTATTTATTTTGTTAATATGGTGCTGAGGATCGAACCCAATGCTAGGCAAGCCTCACATGTACTAGCCTAACCTCTATTTCTTGGATTTTTTTTCCATTATTGGAATGGTCCTATTGGCATTCAATAAAGGTAAATTGTTATATGCAAAATCACTTATCAAATATTTCAGCAAAATTTTGCATGGTTCAAAATATGGTAGCCACTAGTCTTATAAATATATATATATATATATATATATATATAGCTATTAAGCTCTTGAATTGAGGCTAGTTTGATCAAGGAACCGATTTGTTAATTCCGGGTCTTTGTTACCATGGAGCCAATGTTCTAGTGATAACAATTAACAAATATATGTTGTGAGATATATTAAATGTCACGCAATCCAGCAAACTAAGTAGGTATGGCAAACTACTGTGTTTCAGGTGGACAGTAGGGAAAGCTCTTTTAGATAGTGACATCTGGTTAGAGACCTCAGTGAAAGGATGAAAGTAAGTTATGCATTTGAAGGAAGGCATTCCAGGAACAGGGAACAAGTGGAAAAGTCTTCCCATATAGCCTATTTGATCTGCCATATTCTGAAAGATAAAGTATTGGTCTGCAGTTTTGCCAAACTCTTGTATATTTAAGTGTGGTTTATATACTTTACATCGTATTCAATGTATATTGATTATTATTATTTTGCTCCAATTATGGATTTCAGACTCTTTCACTGTTAACCTTGCTTTCTGCTTATATCTGCCCAATATATCCTTTGTCCTGTTTTCAAACTTTGGAATTCATTTTGAGACCATGAGGTAACTGGGAGCTTCTAACTAATCACATTTATTATACTTAATGATGTGTTTGTTCTTATTTCTGTCTTAATCCCCCCCCCCATTTTTTTTATGGTAGTAGGACTGAACCCAGGGGCTTTACCACTTAGCTGCATCCCTATCCCTTTTTAAGACAGGGTCTCAGTGACTCAGGTTGGCCTCGAACCTGTGATCCTCCTATCTCAGCCTCCTCAGTAGCTTGAAGTAGTTTGTAGGGTACATAACTGTGTCCAGTGATTTTTTTCTTACCTTAAAAAAAATATTTAACTCATTTTTACTGTATTATCTTTGATATTTTCTTAAACTCATAATTTGAAGTCCTATGCCCTGGTACTGAGAAATATAACATTACTTTAAATAATCTTCCTACTGCCATTCCCACATTAGAAGGAATTTATAGCTTTGTAGGTTTTCACTTTGGTCCACCTTTAAGTAAAACAGAGATTAAATGTTTTCTGCTTAACAACAGCTCTTATTTTAGGGCTACTAAAATATTCATTTTGCCACAGATTTACATTAGTAAATCTTCAGAAGGGTTTACTATTGTTAAGAATAGTAAACTAAGAACTTCCAACTACAGAATATGGTGCTTATATTTTTAGAACCATAACTTTAGGTTTTACTAATAAACTTGCAGAACAAACAACCAATGGCCCTTTAGACATGGGTGAGTTTTAAAAAGTTTGACCCAATGTATTATAAAACTTCGACAAACTGTACTTTTATGAGGCATTTATTCATTATTTATGCATACCTGAAAGAAACACTGCATACTTTTGTTTTCTGTTCTCCATTTCAGAATAAGATAAGGTCTAAAATATTTATAAACCAAAACACAACTGGGTTAGAAGTGAAATATAAATGACAACTAAATTTACACCCATCTGTGCTGTAAGAGCATAGGTGATTTCAGCTCATGTTTGCATATGAAAGCAACTGGAACAAAAGCAGGCGGTAAGTCATGAGAACCCAAATCAGTTATTTTTAGCATGCCTCTTAATTTTTCTGTCCCCTGGTTTCTTGTCTTCTGTGCATGAGTCTTGAACAGGTAACCACTTGAGGGGATGTCGGCGATAGATGGGCCATGGAGGAAGTGTCAGCTAGGCCAGAACAGAGAAAAATGGATAAATTATATGTATTAAAAGTTTAAAAGACTATTTTTATGTATAATGCCTGGTTCCAAAATAATGCCTATTCTAACCAAGGCAACAACTGATATTCCTGTAAAAGTTTTGAGTCACATTGTCCAGACAAGACACTTTAAGGAGGCAATGTGAGCACTGTGCAAAATTCTTGCTAGCTTTGACTCTTGCCTGAAGTAGCTGCCAAAGGAAGATGTACCTTTGTATGCAGCTTACACAATCAGACACTACTTGACATTCCACTTTTTCAGTGATAGGAGAAACACTGATGGGAAACATGGAAAAAGAGTTGGTTGTGGTTCTCAGGGGCAATCAAAGCAACCCAACTCAGAAAACTTATGTTGCTACTAACACTCAAATATCCACAAATTTCTTACCAAACAGGAAAAAGCAAATCCGGCCATAACTATATAGACCGTCCATCCGAACTGTTCAGCCACGTACCCGTAGATAAATCCAACTATCTAGAGACAAACAAAGTATATTAAATACAGACAAGCTTGGGAGGGGGAGATTAAAAAAGATTAAATGTAAAACCAATACTTACTGCAGAAAAAAGAATAATTCCCTGAAACATCTGTTCAGCTAGCTTCTGGCCCTTATAATCCTAGAGGTAATGGAGAGGAAAAAAAAGGAATTGGTTCCACCACCGAGGAGGTACACTTGGCGCCCGGAACTCACCACTTCGGCAAGGCAAACACTAAGATCAGGGGTTTAAATTTTGAGTTTCCTGGGGGAGCTTGCGCGTCCTAACGGAACACCGACAAGGGAAATCCTTTTTGGGGAAGGGAAGAGGACCCGAGAGGCACAATTCGCGAAAGAGGTTGGAGAGTAACCCCTTAGGCTGTGAGCCGCTCAACACCGGCTTTAGCGTAGCGGGCTGGGATCCTGTGGCAGCATCTCACCATCTGTGTGGGCAGCGAGCTCAGATGTTCCAGCATGGTCGACTCAGTAGGCGGAGAGCAGAGCGAGAGCGACGGACACTGAAGCGCAGCTTTCAGAGTCTGAGGACGTGTGTCGCCCGGAGGGCGAACAGAGCCGCGCTGTGTGATGGCTGCGGCCCCGGAAACGGATGTGTCCGCCGAGCCAGGATAGACCGTGGCCCCGCCCCGCGGCATCGCTAGGTGACTGGTGCCTTCCAAATTGGCCGCAGCCCGGCGCACCGTCCGCGAGGACTGAGGCAACGACCGGGCTGAGGCATTACGCACCCGCGAGGGGTTCGCCGTCAGTGCTGCTGAGTCCCGGGAATCGCGGCTCGGGCGCGGCAAACTGTCCGCCGCGCCTCCTCGGCTTAACTGCTGCCGGAACGCTCTGGGTCTCCATGGCGACGGCCTTTTTTCGGCAAGGACCCCGGCAGCGGGGCTGTCCCACGGCGCCTGCTGAGCGTGGCGCTCTGGTGGTCAGGGCCGCTGACCAGCTTGGGGTTGTTAGACGGCGTGGCTGCCATCGAAGTCGTGGGCCAGCGGGCAGGTGGACTTGACCCGGAGTGCAGAACACGCGGGCGGCCGGACGGCGGGCTAGGTCCCGGGGCCTGCGGTGCGGGCGCTGAGCTGGCGGGGCGGGCCGGGGCGCGGGCGTCGGCTCCTCCTCCTCCTTTTCCTCCTCCTGCTCCTCCTCCTCCTCCAGCAGGTAAGCCTAGCCTAGAGCGGCTGAGGGGCACGACTGGTCGGACCGTCTTAAAGCGGCCTGGCGGGAACCCTGGAGCTTCACACCACCTCTCCGTCACTCCTAACCGTAAGGGGCCCCTGTTGACCCCTAGAATTTAGTGGAGGTAGCCCGAGCCATGTCCTCCAGAGAAAGGAAATTCCTTGGGAGTGGTACCAGGTTGTGGGCCGCCCCTCAAATAGCATGGAAAGAGCCTGCGCCCAAGGGGACCTAAATTCGGCCCACTGACCTGCTTGCGGGCTTCATCTGCCCTCGCAGACCCAAGCTGGGCCCGCCCTGTAGAGACCGACCAAGGGTTCCCGGGCTCCTCCAAGGCTGCTTGGTATTTCAAAAGCTTGGACCCTCCCCCGTCATTGAGCACACGACTGCGACGAAGCCCAAGCTCTTGCCTTCCTAGATCCCCAAATATGTCACGGTATACTGCCACATCATCCCAGAAATATATGACAGATGGCTTAGCAATGGGGGAAAGAGGTGGAGGACATGTGGCAGCCCAGGGAGGTGCAGATCAGCGTGGGGCCTGGGAGGTTCCATAACTGCTCAAAGTCAAATTCCAGCTCCCCAGTGAAGGGTTAGGAGAAAGTGGCTCTATATACTCACTTTCTGCCCTTTCTTTCTACCCTTCAGTAAATGGTCTCTTTTGACACTTTCCCAAGCTCAGAAGGAGCCGGCGCCTGTAGCCGATAGATGCAGAGAAGGGCAAGAGTTAAACAGGTCTTTTTAAGAGTTAAATAGATCTCTCTATTTCTCAGTGTATTTGAACAATTTCTTGTTCTACGTTTAAATAGAAATATCCCTTTGCATTGTGTCTCTTAAAGTGCCTGTTGTAGGATGGCCATATAGAGATCTTAAAGTATTTGAACTATAAAGATTAAAGGAAAAAGAAATTGCCTATTAGATTCCTTTTGAGAGAGAGCGCCATTGGAATCCCATGTTTTTCCTTATGTTGGAATTTTTTTTTCATGATTTTTACCCAAAAATGCTGTTTCTTTCTTGAGCAGAGAACTATTCTTGCTCCCAGATTAGCAGGATACTTAAACAGACATCACATACTGACTACCATTTGCCTGGCATAGTTTTTTAGGTAGCAAGGATATATCAGTAAATATTTTCATTGTGGTCCCTGTTTTCATAGAGCTTACATTCTAGTCAGGAAAGACTGAATAATCAAACAAACAAGACAATTTGATAATTAAGGAGGAAGAATGGTGTGAACTTTCCTGATGGCCTCTTAAGGGATTAGTAAGGGGTGAGGCGGTCAGAAAGATGACTAATCTTTGATGGCCTGTACCAGAGTTTTTGTTTTTGTTTTGTTTTTGCCATACTGGGGATTGAATCCAGGGGGCACTTTACCACTGAGCTATATCCCCAGCACTTTTTTATTTTGAGACGGGATCTCAATAAGTTGCTGAGGCTGGCCTCCAACCTGTGATTGTTCTGTCAGCCTCAGCTTCAAAGTAGCTGAAATTACAAGTGTGTGCCACATGTCCAGCTCAAAGCATTTTGAATGTAGGGACAAAAGTGTGATTTGGAGGCTGAAAAGGAGAGTATTGTGTGCAAGAATGATTCCCACTATTATGTATAATTATAATAATGTACTAATTAAAAATTTTAAGAGACAAAAAAAAAGGGGGTGGGGATGGAGCTAGAGACTAAATCCTTTTCAGGTGTTTAAAGTGAAGAGAGGCAGAAAAATGGGCCTGTAGGTCAACTGGGGGCTGGGGGGTGGAAAGAATGGTGTCTTTTTTTTTTTTTTTTTTTAATTATCTGGAAGATACTTGAACATACTAGAATGCTGAGAAGAGTGATCCACCAGAGAGGGAAAGAAGTTGATGAAACTACACCAAGAAAACAGTTATAGGATAGACGATAGACAACACCAGTGGAATGGACTTTAATGGAAATGCTTAGGCTATAGTGACAGGAGAGAACGAAAAACAGGAACAGCATTGGAAGTGTGCATATAAATGCAGGTTGCCGGCAAGTAAACTGGCAAAGTATTCTTTTAAGGTTTCTTTCATATTAATGACACCTACCCTGGGATTTGTGTGGGAATAGGGGTGTTGTTTTATTTATTTATTTATTTTTAATTTATTCTAATATGACAGCAGAATGCATTTCAGTTCATATTACACATATATAGCACAATTTTTCATATCTCTGATTGTATACAATGTAGAGTCACACCATTCATGTCTTCATACATGTACTTAGGGTAATGATGTCCATCTTATTCCACTGCCTTTTCTACCTCCAAACCCCCCTCCCTTCCTCTCTCCCTCCCCTTTACCCTATCTAGAGTTTGTCTATTCCTCCCATGCTCCCCCATCATCCTCTTAGGTTGTTTTATTTTTATGACTGATTTTTGAAATTTGAAGGTTTATTAATTTCTAATTGAAATTTCTAAAAGAAACATTAATTTTTGTTATAAACAATGGAATATTATAGATCAAATTGTACACAATTGTGTACTCTTTCAAAAATATAGCTACTATCATACATCCAGATTACAAATACAAGTTTGTGAGAAGTCCTTTTAAACAAATCAAGGAAGGTTTATTACCAGGAAAAGAAATAGGGATCAGACATATTCTTATGATAACTGGCATTTTGCATGTTGAAGAGTTTTAGGAGCAAGTGTTTTCTGCCATTCTGATCTATTTAAGTAATTAAATACTTTCTGAAATTGTTTTTCTTGTGTCCAGATAACTGAAATAGCACAAGTACATGTGCCTCTCAGTCCGAATACTGTGCTCCCTTATAAGTTACTGTTATAAAAGTTGACATGGTAACATATTGTCCTTTGTACCAGTAAGTATCAGAGATTTATTAGAGTGAGATTGTTTTATCCAGTCAAGGTAGAAGTTGGCTTGAAGTAGGCAGATGTTAGGTCTTTATCTGAACAGCTCCCAATCTGTCAGCTTCTGTAAGTAAGGCTTAGCCCACAATGTGATAAGAGACATAGCTTAGGGTATATAAGGTGTATTCTTTAGAGAAGATGTTCATTAATATACTTCATGTATATTGCCCTAGAAAGAAATGGGTGTGTGTGAGCATGTGTTTTTGTTCTAGATTGTTCTTTAGGAGTCTGAACTACTTTCCCCCAAATTTGTAATCTGGCTTATGATTCCAGTTTTTAAATACTTCAATATATTTCTCCATTTTTGAAAGGCTTTGAGAAGTCAACACAGTTTACCTATGATGAAATTAATTCAGACTTTGATACTTAGAAATATGTTTCAAAGTGCTTTGAAAAAATAAATTGCCTTATGTAAACACAAGGTACCATATTATTGGTGAAGATGAAGTTAAAAAAGAGTTAAAGGTCTCAAATGTAGAATCACATTATCCTGGATACATAAAGTCTGTCTTAATGAAACATTTCACAGAGATTGTTGTAAAAATATAATTGTTTAATAAATTTAGTTTCACCTACAATCTTGTTTCCATGGAATTATTTGTTTTGAAAAATTAAAGGTGATATGAGCTGGGAAGGACTAGCCAGGTGAGAATGACAATATTGGATACCCTTTTTTTTTCTTTTTTAAAAATATTTTTTAGTTGTTGATGGACCTTTATTTTATTTATTTGTATGTGATGCTGAGAATCGAACCCATGCCTCACACAATAGGGGGAAAATCAACATATGCCCAGAAAGAAGCTCTCTCATTTTTTTGTCTTTTCTTTCTTTCTTTCTTTTTGGTACTGGGGATCTAACCAGGGACCTTTACCAATGAGCTACATCCTAGCCCTTATTATTTTTTTCCATTTTGAGACCAATCCTTGATTGGTCATCCTGTCTCAGCCTCTCTAGTCACTGGGAATACAGCCCCTCCCTCCCCCACTTCCCCTCCATCTCTTTCTCCCCACCCCCTCTCCCTCTCCCCTTCCCCCTCATATTTTTAATATTTGAGAACAACACTGTAAACTCTCAGGTCACTATGGCACAGAGAACCGAGTCCATATCTAATTTTTTTTTTCTTTTTTGGCACTAGGAACACTTTACCATTGAGCTACTTCCCTAGCACTTTTTATTCTTCATTTTGAGACAGGATCTCATTAAATTGCTGAAGGTCTTGTTAAGTTACCAAGGCTGGACTTGAATTTGTGACCCTCTTCCCTCAGCCTCCCAAATTGCTGGGATTACAGGTGTGCACCACCATGCCCAGCAGCCCATGTCATTTAAGAAGGAGTTTTAAGTGTAAATTCATTCTGAAATGTTTCTATAGTGGTTAGACACTAGGAATTCTTTTTTTTTTTTTTTTTTTTTTTGGTACCAGGAATTGAACTCAGGGCCACTCAACCACTGAGCCACATCCTTAGCCCTATTTTTGCATTTTATTTAGAGACTGGGTCTCACTGAGTTGCTTAGCACCTCAGTCCTCCTGTCTCAGCCTCCTGGGCTGCTGGGATTACAGGCATACACCACCACACCCAGCTAGACACTAGGAATTCTTTTTTTTTTTTTTTTGAGAGAAAGAGAATTTTTAAAAAAATATTTATTTTTTAGTTTTCGGCAGACACAACATCTTTGAATGTGGTGCTGAGGATCGAACTTGGGCAGCACGTATGCCAGGCGAGCGTGCTACTGCTTGAGCCACATCCCCAGCCCAACATTAGGAATTCTTTTTTTTTTTTTTTTTAAACATTTTTTTTTTAATTTTAATATTTATTTTTTAGTTATCGGCGGACACAACATCTTTGTCTGTATGTGGTGCTGAGGATCGAACCCGGGCCGCACGCATGCCAGGCGAGCGCACTACCGCTTGAGCCACATCCCCAGCCCACATTAGGAATTCTTGATAGAACTTCTTTTGCTTTCCATCTTGTGGTGGCATACAATGTACAAGGCTAAGGCTACATATTTCTAAGTTATTTTTAAGTGTTAAGACTACCATAAAGATTTCAGATCCCAAATTTGTTTCTTGGAGACTGTGGATTCAAAATGAGTTACTGGCAGAATATCTTATAAACCTCTTCTTTCTACCTGAGTAAGTGTTGGCATTTTGATGGCCATTTTCATGTACTTACTGACTTTGGGGGCTTGATTTTGTTTTGTAGGGCTAATAACTAGTATTTATATAAGACAGAAGAAAAAGATGTCATTCCGTAAAGGTATGCTCTCTCTGCAAGTTATGTTGTTTTTTATAACTTAGTCAAAGGTAAAAAAGATCTTAATACAGGTTTTTTCCATCTGTTTCAGTAAACATCGTCATTTTGGTCCTGGCTGTTGTTCTCTTCTTACTGGTTTTGCACCATAACTTCCTTGGACTGAGCAGTTTACTAAGGAATGAGGTTTCAGGTATGGGAAACCTTACTAATATCATGGAATTTGTTGAGGACCTGGAGTTTCCTGTATCTCACATCCTAATTTAGATAAGGAAATGAGAGCTTGCTTCTTGGCTTTAACAAAAACTAGGAAAGACTTTGGGAATAGGCATGGTGAGTACTCATTGTGCTCTTATGGTGTCCTCCCATACTTTTCTTCTCCTTGTAGAGCAAATTGTTAGCTAAGAATTTTATCTGACAAGAATATTCCTTTTCATTAAAACAGAGGCCTTAGAGGGGCCTCTGTGGACTGCCATCTGCTGACATTTCAGCAGGTCAGGGCTTCAGAAGATGTGAGCAGGCACATGACCCTGATATTTGATGCATGATTTGGTCACCAGGAGTGTCATTCTGGTTACTTTCCTTCACCTGTTACTTTAACTTGAGCAACCACATTAGTAGAACTCTAGTTATAAAATAGAAATCATAAAAGCTTATCAGCTAATTTTAAAAAAATCATTGCATAATTACAAGTTATTTTAAATTGCTTGCACTTTTCTACCTTGGTATTGAGGGATGTTTAAGGCTTCAGGGTATTAGTCAAAAATCATTTTTGTATTGCTTGCTACCCACTATAGTTGATTCAGAGGAAGACTATACTAACTTTCCCCTTTCACTGAGTACTTATAGCATATAGTTTTTTTGTATATGTTGTTTTGGTGGGTTTTGTTTTTTTTTTTTGGTGCTTGGGATTGAACCCATGGCCTTATTCAAACTAAGCACATGACCTACCACTGTCCTGGTAAGCATGTTTTGTAATATGTATGTATATATTTATGTATAGCATATACAAATAAAAAGTAATACATGCTTCTGGTGGAAAAATTTTATAAAAAAAGCTTCATGAAGGCAATTTGTTCATTTCTTTATTTCCCATACTTAAGAATGATGATCAAAGGAAGTGTCCAATAAATATTAGTTGAATGAGTGATTTCATTGCCTAGAGATAATTACTATAAACTTCCCATCTTTTTCTGTGTATATTTTTTCCTGCAGAGTTGAGATTATACTAAATTGTATATATGACATGTTTTTCCATGTGATTTTATCATAAGCATTTCACCGTGGTGGCAGAAACTCTTTAATATTTCACTTGCATAGTTTACTTGTTTCCACAGGAAATCGTCTTCTTATAGTTACTTCCAGATGATGACCAAATGCATTACATGCAACACACACATATACTTATTATCTGTTACTCATTCTCCACAATGGTAGGGATTTGTATGTTTTATTCATGGCTGTATCCCCAGTGCCTATGTATTGCCAATCACATAATAGATACCCAGTATATGATGGAATAAATGAGGGAATATACAGTCATCCCTCTGTATCCATGGGGGACTGGTTCTAGGACTTCCCAGGACATCAAAACCTTTGGATGTTCATATAAGGGCATAGTACTTGCATATAATGTACACACATCCTATTGTATACTTTAAAGCATCTTTAGATTTAACTTTCTACAGTGTAAATGGTATATAAATAGTTGTTATACTGTATATTTATGTAGTAACAACAAAAACAAGGCTCTTCTTCAGTATAGTAATTTTTTCCTCACATTTTTGATATGTGGTTGGTTGAATTCACTGATATGGAACCAACTAGATATAAGGGACTAGTACAAAAAGGCAAGAAGAAAGGTTTACATCATACTTTTAGTTACTGGGTGTAATGCGTTCTGTTTTCTAATTCAATTTTCTACTCCAATCTAGAAGCTTTTTCTATTAAAATTCTAATCAGGGGGTTGCAGATGTAAGTCAGTGGTAAAACACTTTCCTATCATGGGCAAGGCCTTGCACTCTATCCCCAGCATCACAGAAAACATTCGGATCCTGTCTCATTAAATTCTGATTTCATGCCTACTTAAATGATTTGTAGTTTGAAAAACATTTATGGTTTATTTCTAGGTCTTTCACAACTATGAATAAAATTGTGACTTTCGTGTGTGTGTGTGTGTGTGTGGTGCTGGGGAATCAAACCTAGAGCCTTGTGTATGCTAGGCACCAACCTATATCCCAACTAAAATTGTGACTTTTGATTACTTTTCAGATTTTGTCCTTAAGAGGGGTGGCAAGGGAAATGATTAGGTCAAAGGCCATGTACCTCTTTATGGCTCTTGAGCCAAATCACTACAATACATTCTAGAAAGGTGCTGCTACTTTCTTACTAATAGTCTATCAGTGTTGTCAGCCTGATTTTTAAAATCTTCCACTTTTGCAAAAGCTTGGTTATATACAGGAAAACAATTTCTGGGTTGTATACTTCCAAGTTTAATGGGAGAGAGAGAATAAGGTAAATTGGTACCATAATATCACCTTACTTCTTTCCTTGTCTTGGACTCTGTATCAGAAGTTTATAAGATTGTGTTTGTATCACAGTGCCTTCCTGTATGTTTTTTTCAGATTCAGGAATTCTGGGGCTTCAGCCCATAGATTTTGTTCCAAATGCTCCCCGACAAGCAGTTGAGAGGAGACAAGAGGAGATTCCTGTGGTCATTGCAGCATCTGAAGACAGGCTCGGGGGAGCCATTGCAGCTATGAACAGTATTCAGCACAATACTCGCTCCAGTGTGATTTTCTACATTGTTACCCTCAATGATACAGCAGACCATCTCCGGTGAGCTCTGCTTACCTAATGATTCTGCCTCTAGTGGTGCTCTAGAGTAGACCAGGTGCCAATCCAGGACTGTTTTAATATATAAACATGTATATACACACATGTATGTATACATATGTGTGTGTATATTTATACAGTTTGGATTATACACATATAAACTATGGTACATTTTTCCATGTGATTGTATCAAAAGCATCATGTCCCTGATAGCAGAAATGATATAGAGCTATGCCAGGAAGTAAATGAACCATGCATACTGTTAGCTCCAGTTACTATTTTTTTTGGTAACACAGCTTTCTCAAAGAAAGAAGCAGTGTTATTTACTGCTTCTTAATCATAAATTCCGTATCTCATAGATATGCTCTGAGTATTTTTAGAGTGGGAAGACACTTGGGAACAATGGCAGGATGGTAGGATGAAGGTGTGAGCAGACTCTGACCTAAATCTTAGTCCAGGGTGGCTATTTTCTCATCTGTAATTTTGGAATGAAAACATCAAACTCAGCATATGGTATGTCAAGCACCTAGCACATAGTAATTGCTCAGTAAATGGTCATTAACTATTTTCATTGCTGTGATTAAAAGAAACACGATTTGATGGCGTCTCATCCATGAAAATAAATGAAGACTTGTCAAGTTTATTCCAAGAAACAGCTTAACAGATTAACGTTTGTCAAAGTTCTAAGACATTTCTGTCCTTGTGGCTTTCTTCATGGTTCATATTTAATGAAAAGTTATGATTTTCTCATATTTGAAAAACTCAGAATCCAACTAAGATATAGAATACTGCATTAAAATAGACTACAGAAATAACAGTGTCTTCAGAATGTTGATTAGGAGTGGACTAGAAAACAATGTGCATTACTTCAGGAAACACTGGCTTTTCTTAAATTACTTGACTTGGGTAGATATATTACTTAGGATCATGACAGTGAATTAATAGTCATTCTATAGGTAAAGACTACTAGCTTTCTATATAATTAGCTTTCACTCCATTACACTTTGGCTTATTTTCTTCAGTGTGTTTGGAAGTTTAAGAATTAAATGGTTCATGTGGTGATAGGATTTTCTCAATTCTATCATTTTTCTATAGTAGTTTTTGTTGCAAGAGAATTTCCATGTCTTGGTTCAGGGAGGGATTTTAGTGGGAATAGACCTTATTTCAGATGATGAAACCAAGTATTAAAGGAGCTTGGAAACACCCATTTAGTCCTTAGGATCTCTCTCAATAATATTATGTTCTCGGGCTACGGTTGTGGCTCAGTGGTAGAGAGCTCGCCTAGCATGAATGAGACACTGGGTTCGATCCTCAGCACCACATAAAAACAAAATGTGTCTACCTAAAGATACATAAATAAATATTTTAAAAAACGTTATGTTCTCATCAGGAAAGCAAAGGTAAGGCTATTGTTTGGAAACATCAATATTTAACTTAAATGGTTTCTTGTTTTTAAATCAGGTCCTGGCTGAAAAGTGGTTCCCTGAAAAACATCAGGTACAAAATTGTGAATTTTGACACTAAACTTTTGGAAGGGAAAGTAAAGGAGGATCCTGACCAGGGGGAGTCCATGAAACCAGTGAGTTCCATGCATCCTTGTTTATACTTGGGAGGATCAGGAAATCATTAGAATTCCTGGATAACTATGGGTTTAGTGCAAGTTTTGCCCAGGGGACCAAATTTGGACAGTTCTAAGAGTCCTTTGGCTATCTTCTGCCAAGGGTTCTAAGAACCTTTTATAATAAAAGCAGAAGCCAGGTGTGATGGCAGGTACCTGTAATCCCAGCGATTTGGGAGGCCAAGGCAGCCCTGTCTCAAAAGGGCTGAGGATGTAGCTCAGTGGTAGAATGCCCCTGGTTTCCATCTATAGTACTCCCCCCCCCAAAAAAGAAGCAAAGCATAGGCACTACCCTATGCCAACACTTCTTTCCTTTTTCAGCTAACCTTTGCAAGGTTCTACTTGCCAATTTTCATTCCCAGTGCAAAGAAGGCCATTTACATGGATGATGATGTAATTGTGCAAGGTACCAAATAATGTTACCATGAGAGCTTTTCTCCAGATTGTGGGCTGTAGTGTTTGTCTTATTTATGGTCTTTTGGGGCTAGGGCTGGGACTCAGTAGTAAAGCACTTGCCTAGGATGTGTGAGGTACTGGGTTTGATACTCAGCACTACATCAATAAAGGTATTGTGTCCATCTACAATTAAACAATGTATATTATTATTATTATTTTTAATAAAAGGTCACCATAGGGGGAAGTGGAACAGGGAATCCCAAGGCAACCAGAAATGTTAATCTTAACACCATATCCATTTCAGGTGATATTCTTGCCCTGTACAATACACCACTGAAACCAGGACATGCAGCTGCATTCTCAGAAGATTGTGATTCAACCTCTACTAAAGTTGTCATCCGTGGAGCAGGGAACCAAGTAAATCCCCCCCCCTCCATAAAGGTTTAAAAAGGAAGGAGCTCATCCTTTTCCATTGTTTACATTCCCCAATTATTTCAACCCCAACTCAAGCGTTCTTTTCTAGATTTATAGACCTGACAACACAATTCTCTTTGAATATCTGGTGAAATATCAGTATCTAGATCCCATTGCCTTAGAACCTCAACCTCACTTTTATTGGCTAATTATCTTAGAAGTCTTAGTTTAACAAGCTGTTTTCTTAACTGGCTATAAAATTATTAATCTTTTTCTGTTTGAAGCAGCAAGAGTATGTATTCCATTTGTTTTTAGTACAATTACATTGGCTATCTTGACTATAAAAAGGAAAGAATCCGTAAACTTTCCATGAAAGCCAGTACCTGCTCATTTAATCCCGGAGTTTTCGTTGCAAACCTGACAGAATGGAAACGACAGAATATAACCAACCAGTTGGAAAAATGGATGAAACTCAATGTTGAGTAAGTATATAACTGACCTAGTCAAAAACTTATTTCAACCCTGAGAATTTTGAGTAACAGAAGTTGGTCAGTATTTCACTGACATTTGTTATTTTTCCCACCAAGAGAGGGATTGTACAGCAGAACACTGGCTGGCAGCATCACAACACCACCTTTGCTTATTGTATTCTACCAGCAGCATTCCACCATTGATCCTATGTGGAATGTCCGTCATCTTGGTAAGTAATTAATTAACCAACTCCTAAGCTAATAAAGGATTAAGTGTCCAAGGAAGGAACCACCTTTAAGAATTGGACTTAACACTCTTTCAAGTTGTTTGGCATGGCATTGCCTTGCGTTTGACAGGTATAATCATTTGGCTTTCTCTTAATATTAAGGTTCCAGTGCTGGAAAACGGTATTCACCTCAGTTTGTAAAGGCTGCCAAGTTACTCCATTGGAATGGACACTTTAAACCATGGGGAAGAACTGCTTCATATACTGATATTTGGGAAAAATGGTATATTCCAGATCCAACAGGCAAATTCAGCCTAATCCGAAGACATATGGAGATCGCAAACATAAAGTAAACTAGAATTTAAAACTATAAGCATTTCTCAGGAAATCCTTGAAAGTAACAGTGTGGGAAGTAACAGTTGGTAGGCCTCAATTCCTATTTGTTGCAACCCATGGAAAAAGATATGTTTCAGCTGAGTAAAGATGACAAATTGCCCTGTCTGGCAGTCAGCTTCCCAGATAGACTAAAAATATGTCTCCATCTGTCTTACCAACTGTTTGCTTACTACAGTGCTGACTGGCCAGAAGAAAGAACTGATAAGACTGATATAACCAGTTCAGCTAGCTGGTATGGCTAGCTCAAAACTGCTGCTTGGTTTTAATTTTGTAAACCTGTGGCCCAATCTGTAAATAAACCTACATTTTTCAGTAGACTTCTTTGCTTTCAGATAAATACTTCTATCCATTCACTGTTTAAGAGAGGAGTTCAATGTAGACTTTTTTATATATTTTTAAAATTGTATTTGTATTAATGTATACATCATAACACATATTCACAAAATTTACACTTTGTCATGGCAAAACTGGCACATTATACACAGAACATTTTGATAGTTTGCTTAAGATGTTAAGGAAATCCTTATAAAAGGACAAGTTTCTGTTACACATAATCTGTGCTAAAATCATAAGCATCATCTTCTTGAGTCATTTTATCCAAGTTTAAAGAGCTTGCAGATTCACCTGAAAGAGAAAAATAAAGTGAGGTTTACAAAGCAATTCTATGCTTGAGCTGCTTTGTTAGAAGTCCTTAGCCTCAAGCTCACCTGCTGTAGATTCCTCAGGTGGTGGTGGCTCTCTTTTCTCTTCTATAGGAGGCATGTCTGAGATCTTTTCCTATGGGATAAAGAAATGATGCAGGTAATTTAGTAGTCTTTGAATGTACACTTGTTACAAACCAGAAAACTCACTTTGACTCATAGAGAGAATACACTTACATCAGCTTCTTCATAGTCAACAATCTCTTCCTCACTGACCATGTCTTCATTGTCCTTCCCCTCCTCCTGTTTTCTTTCTCTCTGTCTTGGTAATTCTTCAGGTATGTCCTTTTCCTCTATTATTCCATTTGTCAGACCCGAAGACTGGAAAAGTATGCTCTTGGCTAAACGAGGGCCCTTGATGGCTAGTAAAGGAAAAAAAAGACCATATAAACAGATATGACCTAATAAAGGTCTTTAAGCAGATGAAAATAAGCAGTGAAACAAAAGTCTCTCTCACCTTCTATGCTATGTGCATTGCTCTTTTCCAGTTCCTCAAGATTTAAGCCCCTTTTCATGCCCGCCACAATACTTTCATTAAAATGTGGAGGAGGAGTCCAGGAAGTTGGGGGATGACAATAGTAACTTAACAAGGCACTGAAATTAAAAATAAGATCTATCAAAAAAACAGTTACTGCCAGGTGAATCCAGTGGCTTAGGAGGCTGAGGCAGGAAGACTCCAAGTTCAAAGTCAGCTTCAGCAACTTAGCAAAGCCCTAAACAACTTTGGCAAGACTCTGCCTCAAAAAAACAAAACAAAAACAAAACCCAGAACAAAAGGGCTGGGGATGTGGCTAAGTGTTCTTGGGTTCAATTACTGGCACACACACACATACCCACACAAATGTGTTGGGGATGGATGTGGCTCAGCAGTGGAGAGCTCCTGGGTTCGATCCCTAGTACCCAAACAAACAATGCCAATAGAATCCTTACCCTGTCCACTCAGACCACAGTAGTCTGGCAGCACGTTCAACATTTGGGCTTCCACCTTTTTGGTGCAGACCTCTCCTCTGAGCAAGTTTAGTAAACAATTCCAGAGAATTCTTATAGTCTGGGACAGTATAATGCAGTACAACCTTAAAGCAAAATAGGAAATTTCATTTGACTGAGTAAATGAAAAAAAAAATCTATTTAAAATGCTTATACTACAAAATGGTGATGAGGAGCTCAACAGAAAGGGAAGGAGTTCTTTACCTGTCGAGCATCAGCCTGGGACAGGATGGCACTGGCAGCCTCCATTGGTTTTACTGTTTCAATACTTGCTGGACTCCGCAGAGCAAGTGCAGTTAAGGAGTTAAGTGGTGACACAATCAAACTTGGACTATCTATGATTGTGATCTGTTTGTCCAAGGGAACAATCTGCATGTTCCTGAAAGAAAAGAAATAGAATCACCAGGGGCACAGGTTATATCTGGAGGGCAACAGAGAACACGAAGCTCAGGGTTGGATTGAACAAACTCAACACAGTGAGTCAGATCCAATTTATCATCATTTGCTTCATGTTTACCTGAAAGCCTAACAGTATATTCATTTCTTTTTAGAGAAAAGAACTACATGTTGTAGTTCATATACCTACCTAAACACATAAGTATTTCCTCTACCCTAAATACTGTTATTTTTTTCTACCTGGCAACCTGTCTCTCATTTCCCAAAGCCAGGTGCAAACATCACTTTCTCCGAGGCGGCTCTTTTCTCTCTCAAATTAGTTGCTTAATTTGTCTTTAAAACTATATTGCAGGCAGCCACCCCACTCCAATCAATTCTTCCCCAAGCACACCGCTGGTTCCACCCTCTTCTTTTTACTGAAAGTTTTAAAGAACAGGAAATTACCATCCTCGGGATAATAAAATAAAATCATATTTACTCATCTATAAGAAAAATTCTTTGTTATAGAATACCATAATTTACCTTGTAAGACCCATGGAAACACCAACATTACATATCCGCTCTTTTTTTAAGCTGTTAATGATGCTGCTCTTCCCTACATTTGGGAAACCTATAAATAAATAATTCACAAATATAAAACACAGTATGGACTGATCATTATGAAATTTCCTCTGCACAATTTTATGTTTGCCTGATGTTTAGAGCAAGAGTTGGATCTCAGTGTCTTCGCAACACTAGGACCAATAATTAGCTCCTTCATTCCTTACAGAAGTAATAAGAGGGCAGGAAAATACTATTAATGCAAATAAAGAAGGAGTATGCCTGTATGTATGTATTCATTTGCAGTGCTAAGTATAGAACACAAGGCCTTGCACATGAAAAACAAGTGCTCTTACCACTGAGCTACATCCATATCTACCATGAACCAACTTACTACAGTGAACTGAACTTAGGAGCAATTATGTAAGTTTTTCTTTTGTGTGGAGGTAAATGGGGCAAGAGCTAATTTTTGAGCAAACTATTTCATAACCCTGTTCTAACAATATCAGCTAAGTAGATCTTGAAATTTGATTGAACTCAGGGGCACTAGACCACTGAGCCACACCCCCTGCCCTATTTTGTATTTTACTTAGAGACAGAGTTTCACTGAGTTGCTTAGCACCTTGCTAAATTCCTGAGACTGGCTTTGAACTCTCCTATCTTCCTGAGCTGCTGAGGATTACAAGCATATTGACCTGCTAAGTAGTTCTTGACTCAAGAAAAAAGGTAGAATGTGGTGAATTGAAACTCACCAATTACTCCAACGTGAATAGCTCTGCCATAAGTCTCCTGAAAACCTCCAAGAAGTTTCAAGAGGCATTCTTTGCCAAAGCACACTTTACGTTTGAGTGGAACAACTTTCTTCTTCATCTTGACATGTTAAAATTAAAAACACATTAGTTTAATTATTCTGACAATAGATAAAACCCAAGAAATCTGGCATCACTAGACAATTGCCTTTCAGATATCTCTGGATGAAGTCAGAGTTGGATCTTATTATCTTTCATTTTTTAAAATCAACATTTTGCATACTCATCATATTTCAACCATTGAAAATCTGAAAGAACCACACTTCTCACCACTAATAGTAAAGTGTACCTTGGTTATCTTCCCTTTGTCCTTCAGGTATGTTGAGGCTTTAAACACCACTGTTGGCAATTCTTTCTTCAAATAATTTAGCCAGCTCTCCAAATTGTCCCTTGGTATTAGATCTGATAGGAATTACAAATATGACATATACTTCAATTTAGTCATTCTGTTGAGGTGAATTTATTAAATGGGTAAACCATAGATTTCACTATTGTTTGCCTTTTTTCAAAAGGATTTAAATGGAAAATGAGGGAAGGGCAAGCTGCCCTCATCCTAATATCTACACTTCTGTATTTCAGTTTCTCCTGTATAGCTCAACCTTCCAGAACTGAAGTCAACCTCTGCATTATACCCTACAGTTATTTCCAGGATTTACCCTCAATTAATTAACAACAACCTGGGTTTCTAACCTTAACAGTGATTTTTTTTTTATCCTATTCTTTATGTTTCAAAGAGTCTCTGTTCTGGTTTCTACTTTCTGGTTTCACCCTTCTACTGCTCAAACCTAGACAATTATTTCATTTAAATATCTGTCACATAAATTTCACTTGCTTTGAGCTAATACTCAACATTGTGCAGGTGGCAGGAATTTTGAACACTGTCATTACATTTTGAAGGGGAAAACCAGGGATTAAGGGGCGCTTAACCACTGGGCCACATCCCCAACCCTTTTTTGTATTTTATTTAGAGACAGGGTCTCACTGAGTTGCTAAGTCTGGCTTTGAACTCATGATCCTCCTGCCATAGCCTCCCAAGTCACTGGGATTAAGGCATGCACCACTGCACCCAAATCTCAACAGTTCTTTACATGAAAGTACCAAATAGCAAAAGAATAGGAAAAAACAGTCCTATCACTTGTAGAAACAACCTACTTCCCACCACCGAGCGCTATCTTTGGCAACTAGAGTGCACGTGCTCTGGCTTTGTTGAGGTCAGAGTTGGATCTTATCAGTCTTCAGTGACAATCAAGACTGTTCAGATGTTTTCCTCATACCTCACTCGTGCAGGTTAAAAAAAAAAAAAAAGGATCAAAGACATCCCTTTTCCTCACCTGATTTATTTAATACAAGTACCAGCTTTTTATGTCCACTCTGGACAATAGCATCTTCTACCTGAGGACACCTACAACCAAGAGGATCTCTAGCATCCAACACTTCTAGCAAAACATCTGAGGCTTCAATCACCTGTCAAGGAATAAATAATCATAATGCACTCCTTGTTTTGGGAATATCCTTATCACGAGTCTACTGGGATTATCTACTTGGCAACAAGGTAAGCTTAGAGTTGGAGCTCATGTCTTCATTTTAGAATGGAGAACATTCATCATTTCTCATATAGCTTGCTCAGCAACCTCTGAACAGCATGGGTTTTAAAGTGTAAATACCCCCATCTTCTGAATATGTCACCACCCACACTGAATTATGTAGTCTGATAGGCCCTTTTAGCCTTGGGAACAACTACACCTAGAATATACCACCCTGTTGATCTTGGAGTTACCTTTATAAGGCTGGTGCCAGGAGTCTAATTTTTTGAATCAATACCATTTTTTGACACTGACCTAGACTAAGGTACCTTTTTAAGTTCCTGACAATATAACTTCTTTGGGTGCTGTTTGCTCAACTTGGCTTTCTTAGTTTTGCATTGTTCCAATTCCTAGAGAATATAATAAGGATGAAAGGACACAAAATTAGATATATGGCAATTGTAACCTGTATTTTCCACGATTATGATCAGTGTAGTTGACTTTTTTTTCAGTATTTATTTTTGATTGTACACAATACCTTTATTTTGTTTATTTATTTTTTATGTGGTACTGAGGATCAAACCCAGGGCCTCGCACATGCTAGGCGAGCGCTCTACTGCTGAGCCACAACCCCTGATTTTCAAAAATATTTATTTTTTAGTTGAAAGTGAACACAATACCTTTATTTTTTATATTCATGTGGTGCTGAGGATTGAACCTCACGCATGCTAGGCAAGCACTCCTCCTCTGAGGTACAACCCGAGCCCCAATTTTTTAAAATACTGAAAACTGTCTGAACTCAAGTTATCTTCCTCCCAAAAGGTCCACCAACCTGTATATATGCAACTCATTTCTTTTTTTTTTTCCATTGTAGAGTGAACACAATACCTTTATTTTATTTTTTAATGTGGTGCTGAGGATAGAACCCAGTACCTCACACATGCTAGGCAAGTGCTCTACCACTGAGCTATGACCCCAGCCTGTCATTTCTTACTTTTTAAAAAGATGTAATCCTACCTCCACAGGTTCCACATCAGATGGCTCACCAACAGGATTAGTTTCAAGTTTTCTTTTCTTTTCTTGTTCCTTCTGCCTATCAAGTTTCTGCTGTTGTTTTAGTTCTTCCAGCTGTGTCCAAGAGAAATGAGAAATGAGTGAGACAGTGATGATTAATGTTGTTAACTTATTTTGGAACACTTCTTTATTTTGGAAGTGTTTTGGTTAACATAACTTACCTGCTGTTTCCTTAGCTCAGCTTCCCTAAGAAGAGCTTCCTTAAAAGGAGCACTATTTGGAATTCCTGGGTCTTTCCTAGGCTTTTTGTGACCCCGTTTTTTAGCCTCCCTTCTCAATTTCCGATGATGCTCCCGAACCTATTAAGAAAAAAAAATTCCATTTAATAAAAAAAAATCTTTCTACTTGAACAGAATTTAAGTGAAAAACCAGCCTGGCTGCAGCTCAGTTTAAAAATGTCCTAAAGAAATGGTTTAATTGGAATCATATAAACAACAAATATATGTTTAAAACAGCAAGAAAATGTCACAAGGAGGTTGTTTGTAAGGATTATTATCATGTTTACAGATCTTATTACCAAATTATTGTACTTTCCATAGCTATACTCCTTATACATAAGAGTTTGTATCTATAGAATATCTGAATTTCTAAATATTTAATCCAGTCTTCCTAACTGAAGATGGGGCAAAAATCAGATTTACAATACATTTAGTACACCTGTCCCAAGAAAAACACTTCTTACCTTTTTTTGGATTTTATACCGCTTATGACAAGTCATGCGTTTACTTGCTTTCTTCAACTCTACAAAAAACAACAAAAAATTTAAAATGAAATAGCCACAAATGATCAGTATATTTAGTTTTTGTTGAATAGACTATGCTGGCATGTCTTTTTTTCTGTTAAGACGTTAGTTATACCTACATTTAATAATTATGTGGGGAATCAATACAAGCGTACATGCCATTTTCAAATCCCACTGAATGGATTCAATAGATAAAAAATGGAGCCATTCCCCGCACCTACTCTTCCGACATTAGAATGAGGTCACACACAGGAACGTGAGACCCCGAAAGACAGCCACTTCGGATCAAGCACCACCAATCACAGGCAGGAGGAACAGCACGTTTGGAAGGCGGCTCTCCACTCTTAGCCGCAGAAGGGAAAACACTTGTCTGGTCTTCTCCACCCTTCGGGCCAAGCCTTCCTTGTGGACAGTGGGTTCACGGTTAACAGGATCGACTGGGGCCTTGCAACCCTCATTCTACGAGGGAACGCGGGAACAGGGCCTCCATAGTCCACCCCCCCCACCTCCCCAGAGACCAAGTCATAAAAGAACGCCCTGGAGAGTTCGGCGATCACCAGAGGTAGGGGCCTCTTCACCCACTTCTGGAGACCCCACTCACTCGGCCGCTTCATAGTGTAGCCGGTCAAAACAGCAGCCGCCGCAGAGACACGAGAAAACGACGTAACTCCGCGAGTGCCACGTGCTAACTGAGGCCACGGCCGAACGTCACGCACTCATGCTACTGCCGTAAAGTGCGACGCCGTTCTTTCGCGTGCGCGCGCACGCAGTGTCGCGCAGAATTGGGTTCGTCTGGCGGCCGCGGGCTACTTTTACGGCAGCGCTGGGAGGGGTGAGGGCAGTGAGGGCGGCGGGTGCCGGAGACGGCAGCGGCCGCGGCCGAAGGAGCAATAGCAGCAGCCGTGGCGGCCACGGGGCGGGGCGCGGCGGTCGGCGACCGCGGCCGGGGCTGCAGGCGGCGGAGCGGCTGGGTAAGGCCGGGCCTGGGACGGGCGGGGCCGTTTCCCCTCGGCCAGCCGCCGGGCCTTTGTGTGGGCCCGGGCGGGCGGGAGCCGCGGTGGAGGCCCCGCCCCGGCCGTAGAGACGCGCCGGTCGACCCGGGCGCGGGCGGGGCGGGGCGGGGCGCGGCGCGGCGGCGGGCCTCGGGAAGGGCCCCGGAGCCTTGCCGCACCTGCCGGCCGGGACAAAGGCGCGCCACTGCCCGGAAATTCCCCGCGCCCCTCTTTCCCGCTCGTCGCCAGGCAGCTTCAAAGCTGTCAACGTTTCCCTTAGTCCCCGGTACGAGTGACAGGTCGGGAAAGTCCTTCATTTTCTCCGCCTTTCAGGGCCTTCTTTTTTTTGTTGTGTCTTGACTGTTCGACACAAACTCTTCTAATGACTTTTCTTGTCGTATAATTGTTCAAAACCGTGTACTTTTATTAGTGGGACTTATTTTTATAGTAAGGCCAGATATTTGAGCTTCTCATCTGCAACACCAGAAAGAATCGAGGTTTTGTAAACTATTTGCTGGTTTTAAAATATTTTTTCATCTCAGAGTTTTCATTACTTTCTGAAAGGGAAGCATAGTCTTTTATTATAAAAAATAACATTGGCTTTACAAATGAGGAATAATACATACTAGAGTGGATGTAGAAATTCTCAACTATAAAAGCATATGTTGGGGCAAAACATTTTAATCCAGACTCCACAAAAAAAGTTTCTAGATATTTTTTTTTATTTAGTTGTAATCTTTTTCTGAAATATGATTTGGAAGTAAATTGGACAGAGGAGTATAATTTTTGCTTTAGGAATTGTTTACACATCGACCATATTTTGAATTTAAGAGAAAATGGAAGATTGGAAAGTATCTTTTTAAGAAGTGTTTTAGAACTTCTTAAAACAGTTACAAATATGTGTGGGTGAATGGAAGGGCCTTCACCACTTTGTTTGGCTTTAGGAGTATACCACAAATAAGAATACTTTACCAAAGTCTGCAAGGTAAACAAATTGTAGTTTGTTTATACAATAGCTGTGATCAAGCCATCAAATATCACAAAGAAGAATGTTGACTTTGAAGAATCTATTCTAAGTTAAAACACAGGCTACAAAATAATTTATATGGTTTGTTAACACTTTTTTTTTTTAAAGGTTACTAAGTCATAGATAAATACAAAAAGCTCTGAATGCCAATAGAAGGGTGGTTTTTCTCTGAGTAGAAGAATTGAAGGTGTTTTGGGTTTTTACCTGAGTATTTTGTTTTTCAAGATTTTGTTTTAGGCATGTATTACAGTCCTAAATATCACTAGAAGCACAGAAGAATACTGAGAGTCTTATAAACTATCAAATATACTTTTTGATTATACTGAGTTAATATTTTCCCAGGTGTACATTATAGTCTTTACTGCCCACTATAAATTATCATTGGTAGTAAAACTTTTGGACTTGTAACTTAAACAAGGCCATCTTAAAACCTGGAATTAACTTCAGAATCTCTTTCTTTCCTGTTCATGAAAAAAGAATTTCTGAAGGAATGCTTACAGACCTTTTGAAACTATTCAAATAAACTTTAATTTTAAAGGTCCTGCTTAAGCTCCACTTTAAATACTTTTATTAAAAAGGTACATTGAGCGTCCAGCCTGTACCCAATGCTATTCTCCAGGACAGGATTACAAAAATAAAGGAGACCCTGCTCTTGTGCCTGCAGACTCCGTAATCCTAGAGTTAAGCTTTGAAGTGTCAAGGTGATTTCATGTATATATGGTCTTAATAATTCATATATGTACATATATATATACACACACATATATATTTTACTGTTCTCACATTAGGAGTGAAGAAACAGATCTGAAAGGTTGTGACTCAGGCAATATCAAACATAATTAGAGGTGGAAGATCTGAGACACCTAATCTTTCAGCATAGGTCCTGTTACTTTTTCCACCTTAGAACATTGCCTTTGTTACCAAACTTCCAAATTACTCTTTGGATTAAAAGAAGTTTTTAAATTATCTTTCAGTTGCCATTTTCGTATCTTACCAAATAATGATTCAAGGATTTTTGGATATTGCATTATCTAAACTACATACATTGGTAATTACTTTTTTTTTTTTTTTTTTGGTCATTTGATCTCAATGGATAATTTATAAAAGTAATTGTGAACTATCAAAATAGTTGAAGACTAAATTCATGTGATGTCTTTCCAATACAGATAGGACTTTCAGGAAAAATTTGTCTTTCTCTGAATTTTGGGACAGTGGGGCATTTTTCTAGATTCTGCTCACATGAGCCATTCTGGGTTTGTTCCAGCTTACCAACACTTGGTGTCACATGTGAGCCTCCCACATGTGTTCACTCTCCATTCCAGCTCTGTGATTGAACTCTGCTCTTATTGACTAGGGGGCAGTTGGGCAGACATGCTTCATTCCTGGAATTGACAGTCGTTCCATGTGAGTAAAGGGGAGTCTCAGTGAGACATCTTTCAGTATATGAAAGCATTTGGTTTTAAGATGGAAGATATGTCAGGTACTGTTGGTGCCTGAGCCTTTGCAGCAGTTTGATAGGTGTCAGACAACTGATATGCCTGTTTTCTCTATCTTTCTATAGCAGTTCTATTTGAATGTTTTCTATGTACTCATTTTTACTTTTTCTGACCCTTCTTTTCTATTTCCCCTTTCTCTGCCTTATTCTTTTTCAGTTTTGAATATACTAACACTGAATCAGCACTTCTAAAGCCCTGCCTTCTCTCACTGGCTTCAGTTGGCCTTCAGACATAATGAGGAGACTGGCTTTTCGAGGCGCTGGTTGTGCTCTGGTAAAGCTGGTAAATTACTGATCATCTAAACCCTTTTCCTTTTGTTCCTTGCCTTTTCCCTTCCACCTTTCTTAAATCCTTTCCAAAAAGAGTCCCTCCTGTGTTCATGAAATTCACCTGTGTCCTTGTCATAGCTTATTTACAAAGGATTGGTTCTTAATTTTTTCTACTTAAAAGAACTGAGGCCAGTTTATCAGCCTTTTATAAAATGAACAAAAATCAAACACAACTTGATTTTTCTTGGCCTAAGCTTTTGGGAGGTTTTAGCCACTTTTAGCCAACTTCAAACTCTGATATCCCATATAATAGACAAAAGCCTAGAGGAAGGAATATCATCACAGTAGGTTCTGTTTTAAATACCAGGAGAACTTCTTTAGAGGAAGAAATGAGACTCTATTTGTCTCTGTTGCTTACCAGGATTTTTTGTTTTACTCTATTTTCTATTTCTGGAAGATCCCAGGCTTCTCTCTCCATACTACTGGCAGCCAGTGCTCTGTGGTTCCTATTCATTCATGGTTTCCTGAAATGGAAGGTTAATGAGTAAAACTGGGATCTTTTTTTCTTTTAGCTTTAGTAAAAGACTTTTGAAATCATAATGTGCTGTTAGATACTGTTGCTAAATTGTATAAGCATTGTAGAACTTTCTTGGATGGATAACCTTTCCGTGTATCAATATCAGATCATTTTAATGGTTGTATTTCTTATGTTATAGTCAAATTAACATATTTGTAAGGTTGTGTTAAGATTAGTTTCTTAGCAGCTGGTCAGAAACTGAGAGTAAATATTTATGTGTTTCTGAACCTTCAAGCAGGATTTAAAAGCTCATGTATGAGGTGCTTTTCCAGATAATTTAATGAGAATAAAGCTTTGATTTCAAATTTTGAGGCTTAGAATATGTCATATAATTGAAAGGGAGGTTAGTCTGGATTACTAGAAGGGTTTCACAGCACAGTTTTGCTACTTCAGGAATGACAAGTAACGTTAACAGCATTAGCAGGGGTATATCTTGTGGGTCCTGCTGTAACAAATGGGAAAAATTCATTTTCTGGGTTATTAATTTCTGAATACATCTGCAATGCTTGAAAGATAATTGTCTTCTCTCCCTTACTTTCTCCCCCCGCCTTTTTTATACTATTCATTTGCCTTAGGCACTACTTTCTAGTCTTCTCCACATTGTGGCCCATTTGGAGAATAATCATAAGTAGCCTCCAGCAGGGATGACATTGGGGCCTCTGTACCCCAGATCTACCCAGCTGCCTCAGAGGCTCAGGGATCAGTACCTCTAGTACACTGTTGTACCTCTATGTGGTGGATTGGAAAACTCCAGTCCAGAGTAAATCTGGGGCCAGAAGTGGTTGAGTCATTCAGAATGGGTGATATACAAATGAGTATACTTCTGTTGAATTTTTTCATCAAAGTTTAAAGTGTAGCATTCTGGTAAGTAAAGAGGCTGAAACGGTGAAGTCCAGGACTTGAATTAAAAAAAATGAAAAAGAGCTTATAGCTAATTAAACTCCTTTGCCTCAGTTAAAATATCCTTTTAGATGAAGCAGTAATTTGATAGTAGGCAGCCTGTTGAGGGGCTTGTCGGCAGAGTCAAAATTTAAATGTAAGAACATGGAAATTATTTCTTACAGAAGAAGTTGGATTCCATGGGTTCCAAGAGACGAAGAGCTACTTCCCCTTCCAGCAGTGTCAGCGGGGACTTTGATGACGGGCATCATTCTGTGTCTACACCAGGCCCAAGCAGGAAAAGGAGGAGACTTTCTAATCTTCCAACTGTAGATCCTGTGAGTAACTTGGGTCACACAGTTTCTACCTGATTTCCTTACTCTTTCTTTTATGGTGAAATAGTTCAGATTCCTCTCTGCTTCTTTCCTCTGGCTTCATCTTTTAACTTTTCTCTTATGAAAAGTATTTGTTTAGCCACAAGTTCATTGGTAATTATATTATTTAGTATTGTGAAACATTGAGTATCATTATGTCATTTAATAAAATGAATGCTTGCTATGTGATGGGTACTGTTCTGGTAATTGGGCTATAGCTTTTTTGTGTGAGGCAAGCCCATTTTTCATGTAGAGCTTAGTTAGCTTTCAATATAGGAGAAGCAGAATTTACATATTAACATTGTTCTGCAAGTAAACAAGTAAATGCCCATAGTAGTGATAAATACTAAGAAGAAATGTTTGGGTGGTTGGAGTTGTTTTGGCCCGAATCTTCTGGAGGATTCTCTATGATGAGCAGGTACCAATCCTGCAGAGTGGCAGGACCAGGGATAGGTTTGATATGTTGTCATTACAGAGAGATGGAAAGGAGTGCTGTGTGCAGTGGCACACACCTATAATTCCAGCTACTTTGGAGGCTGAGGCAGGAAGATTGCATGTTTGAGGCCATCCTGGGCAACTTGGTGAGACCCTATCTCAAAATAAACATTTTAAAAAGGGCTGCACATGTACTTCAATGGTAGAGTGCTTGCCTAACATGCAACAAGTCCCTGGGTTCAATCCCTAGTACATGAAGAAAGGAAGAGAAAAAATGAAAATGGTCAGGTAGGAGGAGACTGGTGAGCTTCACTCAACCGTGGCATATAAGACCTTTGGGTTCTCATCTGATAATTTGGGGATTTATCCTTCCTCTTCTCTATTTGCCTTTGTGGGTGTGTTTTTGTTGAAGAGTAATTGATTTATTTTTTGGTAATTTGTTTCCTCTTTGTACATGTAGATTGCTGTTTGCCATGAACTCTACAACACCATCCGAGACTATAAGGATGATCAGGGCAGACTCCTCTGTGAGCTCTTCATTAGGGCACCAAAGCGAAGGTGAGTTGGAAGTACATCAGTACACTGGGAGGATTTGTTGGAGGGTCCATGTTTAAAGTTGTTTGATGATTGAGTTTTCCTTTGGAAGGAATGGCTTAAAAGATATGGGAGTCCATTCTTAGTCCTAGTTGTCAGGATATAGTAAGGCTTTTCAATTTTAGTAAAAAACATAATATAAAATTTATAGTCTTCACTATTTTTAAGTACATACTAAGGGTCAAGTATATTAACATTATTCTGCAACAGCCTCCAAAAATTGTTTCATATTCCCAAACTAAAACGTTATACCAGTTAAACAATTTCCCATTTCTCCTACCTTTCAGCTCCTTGACAACCGCCATTCTGCTTTCTGTTTGTGTGATTTTAACTACTTTAGATACTTCTATGAGTAGAATCATACAGTGTTTGTATTTTTTATAATTAGCTTATTTCATTTAGCATAAGGCCTTCAAGACTATTCATCTACACTGTAGCATGTAATAGGTTTCCTTTCTTTTTAAGACCTACTAATAGTCCATTGTGTATGAATATCACATTTTGTTTATTCTTGTGTCAATGGGCTCTCGAGTTGCTACTTAGGTTCTTGCTAAGTAATTCAGGGCCTTGCTAAGTTGCTGAGACTGGTCTTGAACTTGTAATCCTCCTGCCTCAGCCTCCTAGTCGCTGGGATTATAGGCGTGCATCACCACTCCTGGCTGCTGCCTGCTCTCAACCAGCAGGCTAGTGCTTTGGGTGTCTCTGGAATGCATGCTCTCTCGGACATTAATGGGAGATTAAATAATTAATTAATTAATTGTTTAAGGGTACATAATTTGTGACTCTCTTTTTGAGACTTAGTGTTGGTTAGCATATTAGGTTACTTGTACATTCAATTTAACAAAGTTGAAACAAAAGGAATTTCTTGTGTACAAGTCTTCTCTGAAGTCTTAAGGTCTCAAGTACTATTTCTTTGTTCTGCTGTTCTGGGGTATCTCCCTTTTCTGTGTGGTCTAATAAGAATGTGGCATACTTTGGGGTTTTGTTGTTGTTTGTTTGTTTTTAGTACTGGGATTGAATCCAGGGATGCTTTACCACTGAGTCATATCCCCATTCCTTTTTAGTTTTTGAGACAGGACCTTGCTGAGTTGCTGAGGCTGGCTTCACACTTGTAATCCTCCTGCCTCAGCCTCCCAGGTTGCTGGGATTACAGGTGTGTACTACCAAATCTGGCAGACTTCAGTTCTTATATTTGTCAGAACCTAGCTGTAGTGAAGCTGAAGGCTATTGTCTTTAGTAGCCATACAGCAGCTAAGAATGCAGTATCATCCTAGAAGGGAAAATGGACTTGAGCAGGCTCTGCACATCAGGGCCACTGTTTCTCAGTATTCTGGTTTAAACATTAATTGTAGTTGGAATGAATTCTGAGTTGGATTGGAATTGTTCCTATTGGTATGAATTCATGGGTTCCAAAATATGTAAATAAGTGTGTGTGTTTTCCCAAGCTCCGTGTCATGAGACAACTTGGAAGCAGCAACACCCCAATAGCAATGAACAAGTTAGTACAACCTAGTCCTCAGATTTGTTTTTTAAATGCTATGTATCATTGATAGGAATCAGAGTTCCCTGGGGAAAACAGTTGATTTCCAGGGGATGGGGCAGAGGAAGTGCAAAATGAACCTGGAACATTATATTGTGCCAGGAAATACGCAAGTGCTCATAGGGTGATGAGAACTTGTCAGAAGGACATAGAAAATAGAAGCCTAAGCCAGGTATGGTGGCGCACACCGTAATCTCAGTGACTTGGAAGGCTGAGACAAGATGATTGCAAGTTCAGAACAGCCTCATCAACTTAGTGAGAAAATAAATAGGGGGCTGGGGTTGTGGCTCAGTGGTAGAGTGCTTGCCTAGCATGCATGAGGCACTGGGTTCACTCCTCAGCACCACATAAAAATAAAATAAAGATATTGTATCCACCTAAAACTAAAATAAATATTAAAAAAATAAATGAAATAAATAGAAAAATGGTATTGTATCCATCTATAACTAAAAATATTTTTTCAAAAAGGATTATAACATGTTAAACAAGGTCCCATGAGAGATTAAAGCTTCAATGATCATGAAATTCTTTGTATGTTACAGCTCATCTCTTAACATTTCTAGAAAGGAGCTAAATACCCCTGTGGAAGAATTTTTTTTAACCAGCACTGGGGATTAAACCCAGGGCCTTATATATGCTAGACAAATGCTCTATCCCTGAGTTACATCCTAGCCCTGTGGGAAAAATTGAGAAAACCAAATTATTTTTCAGAAAGTTTACTTGTTTTATGAAACACATTATGGAAAAAATCAAGAAGTAATAATAAACATCCATGAATCTAAATCTGAGAAATTACCTTGGGATTTACCATCATAATTGCTTTTGAAATTCCTTTGTGTCCCTCACTATCCCTGCTGTCCAGTATATACATAATCCTGAATTTTGGGGTTATTATTCTCATACCTTTTTTTTAAAAAAACATTCTGGTCATGTTTAGATGGATCTTACTATCCTTTTATCCTTAAGCCAACTTTCTCCTTTGTAACTTAAGTGGTTGATATTAAAGCAACATAGGTATCAGATACTTGTTAGTTATTGACAAGAAAAAATTTTGTGGTCACTAACCAGAGAAAAATAAGCCTTTTTTTAAGTGTAGAGAGTTTTGAAATGTGTCTTTTCCCAGCTACTTTGAAACACCATGAAAGGTTATAAGAAAATACCATTTACATGGGTTTAGGGCTGGAACCCTAAACCTTAGATATTTCATTTATAATGAATATTGTATAAAAATTCATCATGGACATTACTGTAGGTTTTTATATTAATAATATATTTAAAAAGGAGCATACCTGCATCTTGCTTTTGTTATTCCCCTTTTATTCTAATAATGGGAATGAGATTGATGTCAGATTCTAATTTGGTCTGTCATTTAGAATGTTGGAAGTTACTACAGATAGTTTTGAAATATATTTTTTGTATACTTTTGGATTAATAGTATTAAAAAAATTTAAATTATAACAGAAATCAACCAGACTATTATGAAGTGGTTTCTCAACCCATTGACTTGATGAAAATCCAACAGAAACTAAAAATGGAAGAGTATGATGATGTTAATCTGCTGACTGCTGACTTCCAACTGCTTTTTAACAACGCAAAGGCCTATTATAAGGTAAGAAAGCATCAAATTTGGAAACTATTCAGTTTGGTAATTCCCTAGCTTTTTAATATTACCAGTCTGGCGTTGAGTAGTGCTTTCTCTTTATGGTTGAATTCATACTTCTCTTATTAGTAGAGACTGAACACTAATGATTATGAGGCATTCTTGTTCCTTTTAAAAGTATCTGCTCAAGTCTTTTGCCCATTTTTCTCTTGGGTTGTAGGGGATTGAACCCTATGCAATTTCCCACTGAGCTACACCCCCAGGTCCTAATTTTCATAGTATCTTCTGGTGAACAGAAGTTTTTTTATTTTAATGTAATCAAATTTATCAGTCTATATTTTTGAATGAGATGTAATTTATACATTCTCTTTAAACCGTAGAATTCAAGAATTTTTAGTTATTCACAAACCCATATAGCCATACACTTAATTTCTCAGAAGAGGGATTGAGGCCCTCATATTTTCTTTTCTTTTTTTTTTTTAAAGGAAGCTCATACAGTTCTTTTTTTTTTTTTTTTTTTTGAGAGAGAGAGAGAGAGAATTTTTTATTATTTATTTTTTAGTTTTTCGGCGGACACGATATCTTTGTATGTGGTGCTGAGGATAGAACCCCGGGCCGCACACATGCCAGGCGAGAGCACTACCGCTTGAGCCACATCCCCAGCCCTCTCATATTTTCTAATCATAAGAATTTTAAAATGTGTGATTATAGAGTTTTCAAAGTTGTGCCTTAAAATACTAGCCTCTGCTGGTACAAGATGTTTTAAAGGTAGCAATTGATTTATAGTAAAATACTAAAGTGATTTTGTTTTTTCCCTCTTTGCTAATGTACAGCCGGATTCTCCTGAATATAAAGCTGCTTGCAAACTCTGGGATTTGTATCTTCGAACAAGAAATGAGTTTGTTCAGAAAGGAGAAGCAGATGATGAAGATGATGATGAAGATGGACAAGACAATCAAGGCGCAGTGACTGAAGGAGTAAGTGTATAGCTGGAACCAGTCATGGATGGGCTGTGGGAAGGTGGATGGGGCACTTACCTGTGATTCCCTCTGGGCCATTGTGGGAAGCTGGACTGACTTCCTGTGCTGTTTTGTTGTATTAGTTAACTGGGTAAATGGACAATTCTCTCAGGTGGAGAGCCCAGCTCCAATTTCAAATGATCCTGGATGTTCTGGACAGTGTGTTTCATGCATGGTTGTTTTTATGAATTGCTTTTATATTAATGCATGTTTTATGCACAGTTTTAAAGAGAATCTTGGTGTTATTGAGGACCAATCCAACATTGCTGGACATAAGACATTATGTAGGGTAGTCATTGTTTTGATTATAAAAATCAATAGAATCACCTTAGGAATACTTTTATGGGTTAGAGTGGTTACTGTTCTTAGGACTTGCCAGGAGTGCTTCTGCTTCATGAATTCCGTAATTGATCTGTGCTTCATTTGGTTTTCCCTGTGACTGGCTCTTTTTTATTATTCTAATGTTAGTTAAAAATAGTGTCAACCAAGAGAGAACTTTCCTGATCCCCCATCCAAATCGCTGTACATTCTCTCTTTTCACCCTCACCTGCCCCAATGTTTCATTGTTATTTCCTGTGTTCTTCCCTTTTTATTACTATATGTGAAATAACTTATTAGTTAACGTGTCTATTTTCTGTCTTCCCCTAAGTACAATGATAACTTATCAAAGAGTAGCATTTGGGTTTTTTTTGGGGGGGGGCGGGTACTAGGGATTAAATTCAGGGGCACTTGACAGGGTCTCACTGAGTTGCTCAGCACCTTGCTTTTACTGAGGCTGGGTTTGAACTTGCTCTTCCTACCTCAGCCTCCCACCTCAGCCTCCCGAGCCACTAGAATTACAGGTGTGTACCACCATGCCCCACAAAGGGTAGCATCTTGTTCACCTATTCCTGGCATCAAAACTATGCCTGACATGTAGATACTGGTAAATATTTGCTTAATGAAAACATTCAAAAAGGGGGAAAAAATAGTGGGGGGAATTAGAACTCTCTTCTGCAACTGTATTGTAAAAAAAAAATGCACAAATTGGGAGTTCATAACCAACTTCAATCTAATGTATGAAATATGATATGTCAATAGCTTTATAATGTTTTGAACAACCAATAAAAAAAAAATTAAAAAAAAAATGCACAACACAGAGCATTCCACTTTTTCTATAAGTCACCTAGATAGACCTTTTGTTGAAACTCCAATACAGAAATAAGCAGTGGTGGCCGAAGTTCTCAAAACTACTACTTAGAGTCTCAAAATAAGTTGCAAGGTACCACATTAAGTTCTTTGAAGAAATTAAGTGATTGGAATTATATAGAAGACAGTTAATAATAGGGATTCCCTGGAATTTTACTTTCTGCAGTGTGTACAGGGTAAGCAACTTAACCCAGGCTTTCTTGGGCTGAACATTTGATTTGATTTCTAAAGCCCAGCCTTACTTCAGCATCCACAGCTCTAGTCAGAAAACAAAAGTGCCTATAGTTACTTATTTATTTTATTTGTATAATAGATGAAAAATTGGAGGATCTTGCACATTTATATTTATGCTTTCCAAACTTTTTTAGCCTAAGGGTTTTATGAACAGGGAAGGAATCTTCAAGCTTCTAATTTTTCAATCAGTGATTTCCTTGGAGTTTTCCTGATTGTTGGAAAGATCATATGAATATATTCACATACCTCGTTTCATTTGTCATCAGCAATATCCAGAGTAGCAGGTTGTATGGGAGGAAAAGAGTCTCTTAACTACAGAACAAAACATTCCTGTTAGAAGCAAACTCTGATACCATGGTTCAGCCACAACACAAATGGCTTAAACACGGGAATTTCAGTTTACTTTCAGCAGGATCATGATGGTTCTCTGAGCTTATATACTTGGAAGTTTTGACCAAATCATACATCTTACATGTTAAATATTTTCCAGGTGTTTGTTATTGCCAGGCCTGAGTGACTTAGAGCCCTCTCTGTCAAATTGAGACCACACCGAATAAAAAAGGTTTCTGTTGGTTTTGGACAAAAATACCAAATGTTTTTATAATTTAAACCATAATAACCATTAATATTTCATCTGCACAAAATATGGTTTGGACTTGTAGTACTATTTAATATAAACCTGGACTGTAGAAACTTACTTCAAACTTGGACTTTACCTGGCCAATTACTCTTTGGGATGTATACTTGCCTGTGTTGAAACAGTAACTAAGCTAGGTATAAACCAATCTGTTTAAGAGCTGAAATGGTATGAATCAGTTTAATCTCCATTCACTTTTTTTTTTTTTTTTTTTTTTGGTGAGGGGTACCAGAGATTAAACCCTGAGGCTCTTAACCACTAAGCCATATCGTCACCCTTTTTTTTTTTTCCCCCTAATGTTTTATTTTGAGATAGGGTCTCACTAAGTTGCTAAGGGCCTTGCTAAGTTGCTGAGGCTGCTTTGACCTCCTGAGGCACTGAGATTTCAGGTGTGTGCCACCACACCCAGCCTCCATTCACTTTTTTTTTGGAGGGATGGGTATTGGGGATTGAACTTGGGGACACTCAATCCCTGAGCCACGTCCCCAGCCCTGTTTTGTATTTTATTTATAGTCAGGGTTTCACTGTGTTGCTTAGTGCCTTGCTGTTGCTGAGGCTGGCTATGACCCATTATCCTCCTGTCTCAGCCTCCCAAGCTGCTGAGATTACAGGCATGCACCATCATGCCTAGCTCCATTCACTTTTGATATAACTTGAATTCAATTGTTAGTCCTGGTGGAGAACCCAGTGGTTAATAGCATGTAATCATAATTTTATATAATATGTAGTCATTGTGCTACTGGAATACCATGACTCTAGTGGATGTGAACAGTAGATGTATAAATGGCTAAGTATTGTGGGGCATATTTTCCCAAGTTCAGTTGCTCAGACCATAAAAAGATGCATTTTGATCAATTCATACCTATGGTACTTGAAATTTGCTTTCATTATGTTACTGTGGAGTCGGCACGACTGTAATCCTAGCTACTTGGGAGTCTGAGGCAGGAAGATTGCAAGTTTGAGGCCAGCCTTAGCAACTCAGACCTTCTCTTCTCATAGAAAAAGGACTGGAGGTGTAGCTCAGTATTAGAGCACCATGTTCGATCCCCAATAATACACACACACAAAAAAAAAAAAAAAGAAGAAGAAGAAGAAAGTGTTACTGTGGAAGAGTCAGAAAGGAACTGATCCAAGAGATTTAGTTTCAGAAATAATGTAGAAATCTCATTAGTTTCTTTCTTTTTTTTTTTCCTTGGTGTTTTCTTTTTTTTTTTAAATTTTTTATTGTTGGCTGTTCAAAACATTACATAGTTCTTGATATATCATATTTCACAATTTGATTCAAGTGGGTTATGAGCTCCCATTTTTACCCCATATACAGATTGCAGAATCACATCAGTTACACATCCATTGATTTACATATTGCCATACTAGTGTCTGTTGTATTCTGCTGCCTTTCCTATCCTCTACTATCCCCCCTCCCCTCCCCTCCCCTCCCCTCCCCTCTTCTCTCTCTGCTCCCTCTACTGACAATCGTTTGTCCCCCTTATATTATTTTTCCCCTTCCCCTCACTTCCTCTTGTATGTACTTTTGTATAACTCTGAGGGTCTCCTTCCATTTCCATGCATTTTCCCTTCTCTCTCCCTTTCCCTCCCACCTCTCATCCCTGTTTAATGTTAATCTTCTTCTCATGCTCTTCGACCCTACTCTGTTCTTAGTTACTCTCCTTATATCAAAGAAGACATTTGGCATTTGTTTTTTAGGGATTGGCTAGCTTCACTTAGCATAATCTATTCTAATGCCATCCATTTCCCTGTAAATTTTATGATTTTGTCATTTTTTAATGCAGAGTAATACTCCATTGTGTATAAATGCCACATTTTTTTTATCCATTCATCCATTGAAGGGCATCTAGGTTGGTTCCACAGTCTAGCTATTGTGAATTGTGCTGCTATGAACATCGATGTAGCAGTGTCCCTGTAGCATGCTCTGTTTTAGGTCTTTAGGGAATAGACCGAGAAGGGGAATAGCTGGGTCAAATGGTGGCTCCATTCCCAGCTTTCCAAGAAATCTCCATACTGCTTTCCAAATTGGCTGCACCAATTTGCAGTCCCACCAGCAATGTACAAGTGTACCCTTTTCCCCACATCCTCGCCAGCACTTGTTGTTGTTTGACTTCATAATGGCTGCCAATCTAACTGGAGTGAGATGGTATCTTAGGGTGGTTTTGATTTGCATTTCTCTGACTGCTAGAGATGGTGAGCATTTTTTCATGTACTTGTTGATTGATTGTATGTCCTCCTCTGAGAAGTGTCTGTTCAGGTCCTTGGCCCATTTGTTGATTGGGTTGTTTGTTCTCTTATTGTCTAATTTTTGGAGTTCTTTGTATACTCTGGATATTAGGGCTCTATCTGAAGTGTGAGGAGTAAAGATTTGTTCCCAGGATGTAGGCTCTCTATTTACCTCTCTTATTGTATCTTTTGCTGAGAAAAAACTTTTTAGTTTGAGTAAGTCCCATTTGTTGATTCTAGTTATTAACTTCTGTGCTATGGGTGTCCTATTGAGGAATTTGGAGCCCGACCCCACAGTATGTAGATCGTAGCCAACTTTTTCTTCTATCAGACGGCGTGTCTCTGATTTGATATCAAGCTCCTTGATCCATTTTGAATTAACTTTTGTGCATGGCGAGAGAAAGGGATTCAGTTTCATTTTGTTGCATATGGATTTCCAGTTTTCCCAGCACCATTTGTTGAAGATGCTATCCTTCCTCCATTGCATGCTTTTAGCCCCTTTATCAAATATAAGGTAGTTGTAGTTTTGTGGATTGGTTTCTGTGTCCTCTATTCTGTACCATTGGTCCACCCGCCTGTTTTGGTACCAGTACCATGCTGTTTTTGTTACTATTGCTCTGTAGTATAGTTTGAAGTCTGGTATCGCTATACCGCCTGATTCACACTTCCTGCTTAGCATTGTTTTTGCTATTCTGGGTCTTTTGTTTTTCCATATGAATTTCATGATTGCTTTCTCTATTTCTACAAGAAATGCCGTTGGGGTTTTGATTGGCATTGCATTAAACCTATAGAGAACTTTTGGTAATATCGCCATTTTGATGATGTTAGTTCTGCCTATCCATGAACAGGGTATATTTTTCCATCTTCTAAGATCTTCTTCTATTTCTCTCTTTAGGGTTCTGTAGTTTTCATTGTATAAGTCTTTCACCTCTTTTGTTAGGTTGATTCCCAAATATTTTATTTTTTTTGAAGATATTGTGAATGGAGTGGTTGTCCTCATTTCCATTTCAGAGGATTTGTCGCTGATATACAGGAATGCCTTTGATTTATGCGTGTTGATTTTATATCCTGCCACTTTGCTGAATTCATTTATTAGCTCTAATAGTTTCTTTGTAGACCCTTTTGGGTCTGCTAGGTATAGAATCATGTCATCTGCAAATAGTGATAATTTAAGTTCTTCTTTTCCTATTTTGATGCCTTTAATTTCTTTCGTCTGTCTAATTGCTCTGGCCAGTGTTTCGAGAACTATGTTGAACAGAAGTGGTGAGAGAGGGCATCCCTGTCTTGTTCCAGATTTTAGAGGGAATGCCTTCAATTTTTCTCCATTCAGAATGATGCTAGCCTGAGGCTTAGCATAGATTGCTTTTACAATATTGAGGTATGTTCCTGTTATCCCTAGTTTTTCTAGAGTTTTGAACATAAAGGGATGCTGTACTTTGTCGAATGCTTTTTCCGCATCTATCGAGATGATCATATGATTCTTATTTTTAAGTCTATTGATGTGGTGAATAACATTTATTGATTTCCGTATATTGAACCAGCCTTGCATCCCAGGGATGAATCCTACTTGATCATGGTGCACAATTTTTTTGATAAGTTTTTGTATCCGAGTGGCCAGAATTTTATTGAGGATTTTTGCATCTAGGTTCATTAGAGATATTGGTCTGTAGTTTTCTTTCTTTGAAGTGTCTTTGTCTGGTTTAGGTATCAGGGTGATGTTGGCCTCGTAGAATGAATTTGGAAGTTCTCCCTCTTTTTCTATTTTCCGAAGTAGCTTGAAAAGTATTGGTATTAGTTCCTCTTTAAAGGTTTTGTAAAACTCTGCTGTATACCCATCCGGTCCTGGGCTTTTCTTAGTTGGTAGTCTTTTGATGGTTTCTTCTATTTCCTCAATTGATATTGGTCTGTTTAGGTTGTCTATATCCTCCTGACTCAATCTGGGCAGATCGTATGACTTAAGAAATTTATTCTCATTAGTTTCTTACAGGCCATTCTGGAGATACAACCCATGTCCATCAATCAGAGCATTTCTGTGGTATTCTAGAAACTTGAACTTAAAAGTTGATCTTTTGAATTTACTTTGTAATCTTAGAAGCAGTTTAATTTTTGGCATGTATTTATTGATTCTGTTACAAAGTATTTTTCTCTCTCCCTGCGTCTCCTAGTCTTCTCCAAGTTACCTTAAAGAGATCCTGGAACAGCTTCTTGAAGCCATTGTTGTAGCCACAAATCCATCAGGACGGCTCATTAGTGAACTTTTTCAGAAACTGCCTTCTAAAGTGGTAAGTGATATGATTAAACACAGATGAATTAAGGTGATAAATTTTTTTTAAGTATTTCAAGAATTTTATTATTAGTGAATAGAGTAAGATTAAAAGGAACATGTTGGAAGTGTCCAGGATATCCTCCTCGTGACCTCAGCAGCAAGCAGAGAACATGGTCTGTCATTTTACTTGAACACAGTGTTGTTTTTTAAAAGGTAATGATTTTGTCAGTCTGTCTGTCGCTGGGGGTGGAGGGCCAGATCTTGCTGTGTTGCCCAAGCTGGTCTCAAACTCATGGGCTATTTTTGATTGCCATTCTTTTTTGTTATTATTTGTTATATTTATTGTGATAAAATATATGTAACATAAAACTTACCATTTTAGCCATTTTTAAATGTACAGTTCTTTGGCATTAAGTTCATTTACATTGTTGTGTAATCATCACTACTGCCCGCCCATCTGCAGAACTTTTCATCTTCCAAAACTGAAACTTCCTACCCATTAAGTAACAAATCCACTTCCCTACTCTTTCAGCCCCTGGCAACCACCATTCTACTTTCTGTCTTTTATGATTTTACTATTGAGGGGATCTTATATAAGAGGAACCATACAGTGTTTGTCCCTTTGTTGACTGGCTTGTTTCACTTACCACAATGTCTTCAGGGTTCATCCACATTGTAGCATGTGTTAGGATTTCCTTCTTTTTTAATGATGAGTAAGTCCATTATAATGGTATACCACATCTTGTTCATGCATTCATCTGTGAATGGACACACGAGTTGCTTCCATGTTTTAGCTATTGTGAATCATGTTGCTATGAAGATGGGTGTACTAATATCTCTTCAGGACCCTGCTTTCACTTTGGGATATTTACCCATAGGAAAATTTTCTGTAGCATATTGTAATTTTTTACTTTTTTGAGGAATCACCATATTATTTTCTTAAAATTTTAAATCATACAATGAAAGTAATCATTATATCTTTCTAATCAAATCCACACCTAGAATAGCAGTGATCATACGCTTGCTTTCTGTCATAACTGTCCTACGGCCATTGAAGATGCATCTTTAAATAACCAATTTTATCAGTGACTGATGTATTCTCTCATCAGTCAGCAAGTACTTCTTGCGTATCTATGACATGTTGGGTGTCTACATGGCAGTAACACAAAGGTAAATATGGCATGGTCCCTGTTCTCTAGAAAATCAGGTAGTGGAGGTGGATAAAAGAAGAAATGATCACAGTGGGGGTTAAATCTATAGTGGAGACCTTCTGAAAATATACTCTTACTTAGAAATATTAGAATTCTGGGACCATGAAAGTTTTTGTGGTTTCACAGGCAATGATATGAGTTACATCTGTAACCGTGTTAATTGTCTCTTGTATGTGAAACTATAAAGGGTTCTTTCTGATCCTTTAAAAGCTTTCACTTTCTAGAAAATCTTCTTTGTAGAGTGAGAAAGTATGCGAGGCAAAATATGTAATCAGCTCTCTAGGAAATCAAGGAGCGCTAAGGGAGGAAGAACTTCCTCTCACCTTGCCTTCTGAGGAAAGAGAAAATTTCCTTTTTTACAAATAAAAAAGTTTAGGTGTTTATTTTATCATTAAAGAATAATCTTGGAAACAACCCAAATGCTCATTAATAGACAAATGAATAAGCAAAGAAATTGTTTATTCAAACAATAGAATATTATTCAACCTTAAAAAGGGAGGAGATTCTGAAACATCCTACAACATGGATGAATCTTGAACATAAGCCAATGAAATAAACAAATCAAAAGGATGAATAATGTATGACTCCTCTTGTATTAGGTTCTTGGAATAGTGAAAGAGACAAAAAGTAGAATGGTGATTGCTATGAGGGTAGGGGAGGGGAGAAGCACAGTCCGACTTCCTCTGAACCTCTTGCAACTGCAGTTATTTCCTTCAAGGCACAAAACTTGCACGAGAGCCTGAGGGTAGTGAATGATTCTAGGCATTGTGAAAGCCTCAGTGGTATCCCCCAACATGTCCAACCCCTGGAGATAAACTAGTATTTGATAAATTAGAAATTACTTATAATTTTGCTTCATTTCTTTCATATAATTTCATTTAAAAATATTTTATTTTGAAAAGCCTTACTTTGATTAAAGCATTAATAAAAGCATTAAGTTAAACATGAAGCAACAAATTTTTATGATTTCTTATAGTTCCTTGTGGAAGTTTATATGAAATATTATATAATTGTTATTTATATTGTAAAATTTAAAAAGCTTATAAAGAGGCCCGTTAAGAACTTTTTTCTGGCTGGGGATATAGCTCAGTTGGTAGAGTGCTTGCCTTGCATGCACAAGGCCCTGGGTTCAATCCCCAGTACCACACATACACAAAAAATAACTTTTTTGATTGCTATCTGGGGACCTTAAATTTAGACATTTATGATTCTGTGAATTTAGAATTTTATGTTAAATTGTAGTGTATTAATTGTGTAGAATGTGTAACTGTCAATAAGAGTAAACCCTACAACTTGCTGTTGTATATCTGTTGAATATTTCATTAAGCTTCCCAACCCCCACCCCCCCAGTACTGGGGATTGAACCTAGAGATGCTTTGCCACTAAGCTGTATCCCAACCCTTTTTATTTATTTTGAGGCAGGGTCTCACTAAGATGCTGAGGCTGATCTTGAACTTGAGATCTTTCTTCCTCAGTCTCCTGTCTCTGGGATTACAGGTGTGTGCCACTGCACATGGCTCATGAAGCTTCTTAAAATAACATTGTATTTTGTTTCAGATATAAAAATATACTGTATGTCTTTATATCTGTGAATGTCACAAAGCTGCTCAGTTTCTTGGTTGACAACATATTGTCAGTATGCTTCTTGTTTTTTCATTAGCTAGCTGCTTTCACTCATTGAGCAAACCTGGGTTTTTGTCTTCCAGCAATATCCAGACTATTATGCAATAATTAAGGAGCCTATAGATCTCAAGACCATTGCACAGAGGATACAGGTATGAAGGTGGCCATATGTAATCATATATGGTTTGGAGCAGATTGGCCTATGGACTTAGAGAATTTTAGAAAGCAGGGAAGTGGATATCTCTTTAAGGGTTATTAGTATTATCAAATAATATAAACAAAGTAGTACAACTTGCAGTTTTGGATTAAGGACAAAAATTAGGGCTAGGGGTATAACTAAGTGGTAGAGTGCTTGCATGTTTTGGGGAGGCTATGGGTTGAATCCCCAGCATCAAACAAAACAGAACAAAATTGCTTTAGGGTATCTTAAAATAAACAACAGAATTTCAAGTGCAAATAAATACTATGCTTTCTTTAACCTTCTTCACCTCTTTCCCACTCAGTTTCCCTAGAAATGATAGATGTAGTTCACACCCATATGGACTTGCTATATACCTAGCTCAGTGCTAGGTATATTGGCTAAGTCATTCTTACAATGACTATATGATGTAGATCCTGTTATTCCCATTTTAAATATTATAACACTAAAGTATGGAGATTCGTAGCCAAATAGGTACTAAATAAGTATTACCTAATTGTGAATGTATGATTAGGATTTGCGGTTTGATGATTATATGTTAAGGTAGGTGAATGCAGAAAGATATACATTCTTCCAGAAATCTAGTTTCTAGAGTGGATCTTGCTTCTTTTCCTAGCTCTTCATCTTAACTAGCTGTATCACTTGGGTCATGTGACTGTCTTCTTCCTCTGCTGTATATTGGGTATAGTATAACCACTTGGCTGTGATGATATATGTAAACTGTCTCATGTAGCAACTATTAGATGAGCCCATAATCACTAGGAATCACTCATCTTCCCAGGGTAAGAAGATTACACTACTCCTGGGAGACAAAGCAAAAAGGAGAACAATGTGTTACTTAGTCTTATTGAGTAATGAGAGTGTGGCACGGTGGTTTGCTAAGAGAGAGAAATTTCCTTGGCTCTAAATTTTAAGACAGCAACAAATTAAAGAGTAACAATGTAGTAATTATTGATTCCATAGATACATTTTCACAGAATGTTAAAATTGGGACTAACCAAATTATCATCTGGTTTTGAGGCAGCCCAATAAGTGCACAGAATGCTCACTTTCTGATTCCCTTGGTCTTCATCTATCTAGGGGGAATGATGTTTTCGTAATACTGAAAATCAAATCAGATTTTAAACACCTCTAAGTCAGTCCCAGTCTTCTCTCTTTGCCTTTTTGCCTCATCTTGTTCTTTCTTCTGAAGTTCCCAAAATAATATTCTTTTGCCATCATCCTGATCAAGATCCTTGTCATCTTATTTCCAAATTATTGGAATAATCTTTCCTACCTCTCTGATCAAAAAGCTCTCTAGTCACTTTCTATATCTTGCTTCCTAACCCTGGCTTTCTTCCCACTATTCCACAGCTCAGAAACTTAATGTCACTTGTCACAACAACTTGTACCAGTTCCATAATAATAATCAACTCTGGCTACCATAAGCAGAAAAGGAATTTATGAAAAAGGATCGCTTATGAAATTGTTGGAATGAAACACTGGGGAACTACTTTTGGGAAAATAAATAGAACTCAGGGATGTCATGGTACTGCCAAGATTACACACAACCTCCTTGTAGTACAGTTGTTATTACTACTGTCATTTGCCACTGTGGGCCCTGCTTAGATTCTCTTCCTCTGCAGGAGTCAGTAAGAATTCCTGCCATTCCCTGGCCATTGCTTTAGTCACTGAAGACCCAAGCACAAATTAGCTTGTCCGTGATTATTTCCCTTTGCCTTGCTGATAGGTTGTGGGTAAAGCAAACTTTTGCCCACTTTCACCCTCATGGTGGGAAGTAGGGCCCTCCCTGTCACCTGTTCTAGGATTCCTTCCAAATAAGACAGGCATTCAAAAGTGTTAGTTCCACATAACAGATAACCATCCAATCTACATTGCCTGCTTTTTTTGGATTCTGCCTTATTTTGCCTTTGCCTGTCCATACACTTTTGTGCTACAGTTGTACCCTTCCCCACCCTCCCCACTTAAATTGGTTTCTTTCAGTTTCTCTAGAACTTCTTCTTCCTGTGTACTTATATCATTAAGTACATGTATACACATTATATGTGTGTCTTTTACCTAGCATGCATTCCTCCCTCCTTTCCTTTGTAAATTGAGGCAACTATGTGAGTATTTCTAGGTTATTTTGGAACAAGTGAGCTTTAAGATGTGACAGCTCTGGCACAAAAATAGTACATAGAAAATGTTAACCTCTATGCTGGACTGATTTTATAATTTACCTGAGGTGGTCCTAATAACTCAAGGGAGTTTTCCTTCACACTGTTAAGGCCACTTTAGTGAATTAGTATTCATGAAGCACCCAGAACAGAGCTTGGATCATTGTAAGCATGTGTTGGCTAACTAAAACATTTATCTTACTTATTTTTTTAAATTAAGTTTTTTAATGAAAATAATGTAGTTCTGGTTTTGTTACCTATTATAAAAACTTATTTGTAAATGGGTAGTAGGAATAATTTATGAAAGAAAATTACATATTGTTCACATATATACTTTCCAATAAAGTCTTAGACTTATGGTGACAATTTTAAAATATGTGGAGTTCTTTTTTAATTGAAGGTTTTACTGATATTTTTTAACATTTATTAAGAGGAACTGTTATGTTTTGTTGTTTACTGTAGAATGGAAGCTACAAAAGTATTCATGCAATGGCCAAAGATATAGATCTCCTAGCAAAAAATGCCAAAACTTATAATGAGCCTGGTTCTCAAGTATTCAAGGTTAGTTTTTTGTTGTTGTTATTTTCATTGATAATAGTAAATACTTTAATTTAGGTTCAATAATTTTTATAACAATCATATTGAGGTATGTCACGTGCCATAAATTTTGCCCATTTGTTTATTTATTTACTTAGGGATTGATCCCAGGGGTGCTTAACCATTGAGCCACATCCCCAGCCCTTTTTAATTTTTGAGATAGAGTCTCACTGAGTTGCCGAGGTTGGCTTTGAACTTGAGATCCTCTTGCCTCAGCCTCCTGAGCCACTGGGATTGCAGGCATACGCCACTTTACCTGGCTCAAATTTCACCCATTTAAATTAAAAGACCCAATTTGATGGATTTTAGTATATTCACAGAGTTAGCAGTCACTCTTTCCCCCCCCCCCACCATCCCCAGCCCTAGGGAACCACCATCTTTTTGTCTTTGTACATGGTAACTATATACTTAACTTTCTAAAGAACCAGCAAACTCTTTTCCAAAGTAGATGTACCATTTTACATTCCCATTAGCGATGTACAAGTGTTGAAATTTTCTACATTCTTACCAACACTTGTTTTCCATTTTCATCCTAATGGGTGTAAAGTAGTATGTTATTATGGTTTCATTTGCCTTTATGTAATGAATAATAATTCATTTTTACATGTGTGTATTGGCCCTTTGTATGTCTTTGGAGAAATTTCTATCCATATCCTTTGCCCTTTTTTTAATTGGGTTACTTCTCTCTTTATTTTTGAGTTGTAGGCGTTCTTTATATATTCTGGATATCATGCCCTTAAGAGATATATGGTTTTTTAATATTTTCTCTCATTCTCTTGTCTTTTCACTTTTGTGATAGTGTCCTTTAATGCACAAAAGTTTTTAATTTTGATGAAGTCCAGTTTATGTATTTTTTTCTTTGGTTGCTTTTGTTTTAGGTTATTACTGCCCAGTCCAAGTTCATAAAGATTTACACCTATATTTTCTTCTAGGAATTTTATAGTTTTAGCTCTTACATTTAAATTTTTGATTCACTTTGAATTGATTTTTGTAATTAATAGGTAATAGTTCAAATTCATTCTTTTATATGGGGTATTATCCTGGCACTACATATTGAAAAGATTTCTTTCCCCATTGATCATCTTGGAACCCTTGTTGAAAATCATTTAACCAAGATGTAGGAGTTTAATTCTGTATTCTTGGTTCTGTTCAGTTCATTTAAGTGTTTGTTCTTATGTCAAAGTAAGGTTTTTTTAATCCTTTTTTTTTTCAGCTAAATATTGATTTATTCCCTACATTTAAATTTCATAAATAATAAAAAGCAACATTTATAGTGTAAATACAATGTAAAATAGCTTTTCCGTTGCTCTGTAATTCCCTCTTAGAAATTTTGTAGTCCTGCTTGTAGAAATTCCTTGAATTAATCACATATCATTGGGAATTTAGGAAAGAATGCTCAGAAAATCTTTTAGTAGTAAAATCATTAGATTTTCCTGAACCCTGACCCAGATACTATTGCTATTGCTAGTTAATGTTAACTCTATCTTTCATCTTTTGAGAAAGTTTGAGTGAAAATCGGAAACGAATTCTGAAGTCCTGTGTTCTTAGTCCTTGGATAAGACATTTTGGTAGTATATTACTGATTGTTAGTTGATACAGTTAAAAATTTTACTTTTCAATCTAATTATTTTTCTAAACCTTTTCAAGAGAAAGAAAACCTTGGATTTGACTTTTAGGTTGTATACAACTAGGATTTGTTGTATTTTACCATCAGATCTTTGCATATTACTTCACTAACTGTGAAAGAACTAGAAGCTTTTTGCATTTAATTAGTGACAACTTCATGAAGATGTTTGAGAAGCTTACAGAAAAGTTAAAGGATGCAGCTTTGTGAATGTTGAATAGATGTCAGCTCCAAATGGAAAGAGTACCATGAAAGGTGCCCAGTGTGTGAACAAGGGAATTTTTTTTCTATTCCTTTTTTAAGCTGAGTAACTTTATTTTGACAGGATGCAAATTCAATTAAAAAAATATTTTATATGAAAAAGGCAGAAATTGAACATCATGAAATGGCTAAGTCAAGTCTTCGAATGAGGTAGGTTAAGAAATATTTAAGATCTTTATTAATTTTCTTTCTTTCTTTTTTTTTTTTTTTTTTGGTGTGGTACTGGGGATTGAACCTAGGGTGGCTTTACCACTGAGCCACATTCCCAGCCTTTTTTTTTTTCTTTTGAGACAGGGTCTCACTGAATTGCTGAGGCTGACCTCAAACTTGCAATCCTCCTGTCTCAGCCTCCCAAATTATTGGGATTATAGATGTGTGCCACCACATACTACTCAAAAAATTTCCAAGATCTTTGTGTTTTTGTGTTTGCTGAATTTTCTAATAAAATCAATACAGTAGAAAACAAGATTTATGTTACATTTCAAGATTATATTTAGTTAATAATGTGATTCTGAAAAGAGTAGAGTAGCTTATCTAGCCTCTTCATTGTAGCTGAAGGGCTTTATTTAATAAGAAACACTTAAGGTAACACCACTATATCCTCCTCTTACCTTTATAAATACATATTGGTGTAATACAATATTATGGTACTTGGATATAATGTGCAGTAGCATTTATTTGCAATATACGAAGATCTGAAGTACCATTCTAGTTGGTTTTTCCTTTCCTAGAACTTTAAGTTTGAACAAATCTTAATTCTGGAATTCTGCTTCCTCTTTCCTGAAATGAAAAGGTTGGGTGATTATTTTCAAAGCTCTCTCCTGGTTCTCACATTTATTTTGTTATCATTTCCTCTGGCTCTACAATGACCATAATCTCTCAAGGACCGGCTGTGGTCTGCTGTCCTCTGCAGACTCCCATGGTCCTGGAGAAGAGCCTGCTGCATAGTAGAGGCTCAGAAAAATTCAACATTTCTATTAGGAAAAAAATAGAAAATGTCTTTTTTTTTTTTTTTTTTTTAAATCCAGAATTCTGATTAGCTATCAAGTTTCTGAGGTTTTTTTATCTTTGACTAGGACTCCATCAAATTTGTCAGCGACCAGGCTGACAGGCCCTTCGCACAGTAAAGGCAGCCTTGGTGAAGAGAGAAATACCACTAGCAAGTATTATCGGTAAGAAAAAGAGGGTTTAGTCTGAGAGTTGGCCCATACTTATGACAGTAGGCATATTAATATTTGTCTGATGGCTATTTTGAAATAATATTTTGGGATGATTTTTTTTTTTTCTTTTTTGAGACAAGGTCTCACTAAGTTGCTGAGGTTGACCTTGAACTTGCAGTCCTCCTGCCTCAGCCTCCCAAGTTGCTGGAATTAATAGGCATGTGCCACTGATCCCAGCATACTTCTGGATTATGAGAGTTATTTATCAAGTGCTTTATTTAAAAGGTTGAGATACTTGTAGTAGGTTTTACCTCACCTCTCAAATAATGATTAAGGATTCTTTAACCAGTTAGTGTTTAGTATTAGTTATAAATAAAATGTGAGATTTAAATACTTATTTGCAATAAATAAGTTTTGTGTTTAGAATAGAATTTTTTTGTTATTTTAAAGTATGAGCATCTTAGAAGAGAATAACCGGTGATGGTGATTGAGTCTTTACTTTCTATAAAATAAGGAGTAGATCTACATTTAAGTAAAAAGCAGATTACAAGTTGCCCACTCCAGGCTTTCTACTACCACTGCCACTTTCTTAGAGGAAAAATTAGTTTTTCTTGGATAACATTGATGAGGAATATTAAGTAGTAAAAAGATAAAGAGGCAGTTAATATAAATTATTTTTCTGGGGCTGGGGCTGTGGCTCAGTGGTACAGCGCTTGCCTAGCACGTGTGAGGCACTAAGTTCAATTCTCAGCACCGCATATAAATAAATAAAATAAAGGTCCATCAACAACTAAAAAAAAAAATTTTAAAAGCAAAAGAAATTATTTTTCTTTGTTATGAAGTACTTTGTTAACAGCTCCTAATGTCTTCCAATGTCTTGTTTTTCTTTGTAGTAATAAAAGAGCAGTCCAAGGGGGCCGTTTGTCAGCAATTACCATGGCACTTCAGTATGGCTCAGAAAGTGAAGAGGATGCTGCATTAGCTGGTAGGCATTAGCTTTTGGCTAAATTAAATGCCTTCTAAAGTGGATCCTTTTGGTTGGTCTAGCCTGAAGTTTGTTGGTTTTTGGAAAATGTGCTATTTGGTTCCATTTGATTGCACCCCTTAGTTGGCAGCTGATTTATCAAAAGCTTATTGCTTGATATTGGTTAAAATTCATATCTGGGTAAATATAAAAACATGAAAGAGAGAAAATGATGTAGAACGGATAATAGTCAAAAGGTAGCCATATTAACATCAGATAAGAACTTTCGGAGATAAGTGAAAAGATTAAAAAAAGATTCAGCCTACAATAGTAAAACATTTGTTTCATTGGGAAGATGAATTACAAAGGAGCTCCAAATATGTAAATCAAGAAGATGGAACTTTATGGAGAATTTGAAAACAATACGCGTCCAACAGAATTCCTCTTCTCTCGTTTGCTAGATAAGTAGAAAAATTGAATCTACTTCCTCATAAGTATGATGATATTGAAATGAGTTACCACAAGCTTAGTGGTGTAAAATAAATTTTTTCTTACAGTTCTGGAGATCAGAAGTCTAAAATCTAGGGGTCAGCAAGCCAGTTTTCCAGATATTTTAGGGGAGAATGTATTTTCTTGCTTTTTCTGCTTCTGAAGACTATCTGTACTTGGCTTGTGGCCCCTTTTCTCTATCTTCAAACTGCATCTTTCCAACTTCTGCATCTGTTGTCCCTTCTTCTTGCTGCTTTGACCTTGTTGCTTCCCTCTTGTTAGGATCCTCTTGATTACATTTAAGGGCACACCCACATAATTCACAGATTAATTCAGGTTAATCTTCTCATGTCAAGATTATTAATCACATTCACAAAGTCCCTGTTGGCATATAAGGTAACGTTCAGAGGTTCTATTGACAAAGACATGAGTATATATTGGTAGTTATTATTCAGCTTATCATATGTATTCTACATTTAGAGAACACACATTCTTCCTAGGTTCATATTTATAAAAACTGACCATCTACTCAAAACAAATTTCAGTAAAGATTAGGTGTTATATAGTCCCCATTTCTGATAAGTGCAGCTAAGACATCAACTAACAATGAATAGAATTTAAAAGTCTAAACATCAGAAATTTTAAAATAAACACATAGGCTAAAAGAAGAATTATCTCAGAAATTTAAAATACTTAAAACTGAACAATTGCAACAATGAAATAATGCATCAGAACTAATTGGGTGTAGCTGAAGTGATAATTCAGAAGGAATCTCATAAGTCTGAATGCTTCTCTTTAGAAAAGCACCTGAAGGAATGAGCTAGGCATCCAACATTAGTAAATAATAAGATAATTTTTAATAAGATAAGTTAGAAAAATGAGTAATAAAGCTAATAGCAGAAATTTAATTCATTAAAAAAGAAACTTATAATGGAAAAAATTAATGGGGTGAAAAGTTATTTTGTTAAGACTATTAATAAAATAAGTTTATGTTGAAATTATCAAGAGAAAAACATAAAAGGTAAGTAAATAATATTAGGGAGGAGAGAGACATATAGAGATTAAATGAAAATGTATTTACAGCATATACATTTAAAAATTTAAATGAAAAAATTCCTAGAAAATGTTAAATGTATAAAACTGATTCAAAAATTAAGCCAGGCTTGGTGGCACATGCCTGTATTCCACATTGCTCCCAAGGCTGAGGCCCAAGGATCACAGATTTAAAGCCAGCCTCAGCAACTTAGTGAGGCTGTAAACAACCTAGGGACACCCTATCTCAAAATGAAAAATAAAAAGGACTGGGGATGTGGCTCAGTGGTTAGGTGCCCTCTGGGTTCAATCCCTGGTACCAAAAAAAAAAAAAAAAAAAAAAAATTTAAAGGCTGAGATTATTCATAGAACCAGTAAAGAATTAAATTATCAGTTAAAAACCTTCCCACATAGAAAACACCAAGCCAAACATTTAAGAAAGAAGAGTTATAATTTTTACCTCAGTGCTGGAGATTGAACCCAGGGCCTCACACTCTACCACTGCATTTCACTCTCTTAGACAACAGAATTTTATTAAAACATCTGCACAGTAGATGAAATGAGCTTCCAGTTCATTCTGTGAATCTAATATAACCTAGATATCAAAACCAATTAGAAGCATACTGTATCTGTCAGTGTATATAATACATGATGACACAATTGGATTTATTCCAGAAATACTAGGTTTGTTCAACATTAGAAAAGATAAAGTACCATTTACTGCATTAACATTAAATAAAATACAATTGGCTCATCACATATTTTTGATAAATACTACAATTCTCATTCATGATGAAAATTCTTAGCAAACTAAGGAGATTTTTCCTAAGCTGATAAAAGGCATTTCTCTTTTTAAGGGAGAAATGTTAGCCGTGTAGAAATAGGGTAAGAATTCTGTTACATTTTTTAGTGAAAAAGTACTACACAGCCTACAGTTACAACAGTTAATGTATGAGGATCAGAAAAGAAGAAAGATACATACATATTGTAGTTGACAGATTTTTTTTCTACTCAAACTCTTCAAATAAATTACTAAAATGAATAAAAAATCATAAGTTGCAGATATAAGATCATTACACAAAAATCCTTCTCTGGAATAAGGCACAAAAAGAAAATTAGGTATATATCCAACAAAAGATGTGTAAACTCTTTATAGGAAATATCAGAGATGATGACTAGTTTCAAATCCTTGTTTGCTTCTAGCTAGCTCTATGACTGTATTAAAATCTCATCTGACAGCTTTATAGGATGAATGACATTGTATAAGTTGTTAATCTCTTTTGCCCAGTTTTCTCATTTGAAAAAATAATAACAATATCTGTTTCATGTGGTGGTATTAGGACTGCCTAAGGCTTATGCTTATCAAGTTTTTAGCCCAACTTAAGTACTTAATAAATGATTGTTGGTCTTACCTGGGAGGAGTACATAGCAATTATGGTGATCCAGCCAAAACAATTTAAACTGTGATCTTTATGCACTAAATAAGAAATCAGGGAACTGAGCAAAATCTGAAGATGATTCTGTGTTTTACTTTTTGTGGTGTTTTTATGATTTAGCATCTATTTAAAAATTCCCTTTATAAGGAATACATCATTCATCAGGGATGGTATAAATCAATAGGGCAAAGTCACAGAGACTTAAGGTTAAATCATGTCTGACATTATCGGCCTAATGTAAATTTATACTATTCTAAATGTGTTAGCAGCTTTCTATTATTGTAACAAATATCTGAGATAATCAACTTATGAAAATACTTTATTTTGGCTCACAGTTCTGGATGTTCTAGTCTATGATCAGACCCGTGGTGAGGTAGCACTTCACTAGGCTCCACCTGTTAAAAGTTTCCACTACCTCTCAATAGCACCACTCTGGGGGATAAGCCTTTAACACATAGGGCTTTGAGGGACATTTCAAATCCAAACTGTAGCCCTGAACTTCATGGTATTATTTTAGTTCTGAAGTCTCTGAAAGATTTCTTCCTTCTTTTGGCCATACATGCCAAGGAGTCTCTGAGGAGAGCCCAGAAAGAAAAACTATTTTGCAACCTTTTATAACCAGTATAACTTTTACTATTTAGCATTTTATTTCTGTGAAATGTTTCTCTAAACATATAGTTCTATGAAACATTTCTCTAAGCATGCATCCTTAGCATCATCTTTAATGGAGATTATAGACTATTTTTAAAAAATTTCAAATATATATGTCTGTCTGTTGAAGGAGCTATAAAATATGGTTATTTCATGCTTTATTACTTTCTTCCCCTGTGAATACTTGTTTTTTTGTCTTTCTAGCTGCACGTTATGAAGAAGGAGAGTCAGAAGCTGAGAGCATCACTTCCTTCATGGATGTTTCAAATCCCTTTTATCAGCTGTATGACACAGTTAGGAGCTGTCGGAATAACCAAGGGCAACTAATAGCTGAACCTTTTTTCCATTTGCCTTCAAAGAAGAAATATCCTGATTATTACCAGCAAATTAAAATGCCCATATCACTACAACAGATTAGGTAAGATCTTTTCTGTATTACTTCTGTGTAAATCTGTTTTCTTATGGTCTAGCCTGCATATATATTATTGTTTCCTAAAATGGATAAGGATTTTAAAATTAAACTTTTTACCTAACCATTTGTTTGTCTTTTGATTAAGAACAAAGTACAAAAACTTTCCTGCTTACACCTTTCATTGATACTTTAATTATGGTAGTTAAACCATATTTAAATTTTATATTGATAGTTGAATCATCAGAATAAGCATAGTCAATTCTGGAAGAACTTATTAGCTGAAACCGTACTTGAAAGATGGTTCCATCTTGGATTCCTTTTCCTGTTTAGAAAATGTTTGTTTTGTTCTTTTTTTTTTTTTGAGATGGGATTTTACTCTGTTACCCAGGCAGATCTTGAACTCATGCATACAGTTAGAAAATGATCATTTGGCAATTCAGCCAGACAGAATACTTAAACCACTATAGTATCATTAACAATGGTAAGAAATCATAACAACAGTTAAAAAAAAAAAAAAATCCCAATTTAAAAAATAGGCAGAGGGCCAGGCTCAGTGGTACATGCCTGTAATCCCAGCTTGAGATGCTGAGGCAGGAGGATCGTAAGTTCAAAGCCAGCCTTAGCAACTTAGTGTGAGGCCTTGAGCAATTTAATGAGACCCTGTCTCAAGATAAAAAATAAAAAGGGTTGGGGATGTGGCTTGGTGGTTAAGGGGCCTTGGGTTGAATCCCTGGTTCACAAAAAGTGAGAGAGAATAGAGGGCTTCCATAGGAGGTTTAGACACTGCTACTGCTGTTGCCACTGTGTCTGTAGTGATCCCTGAGAAGTTGCAGCACATTTTGTAGGTACTCAGCACCAACATGAATGGGCAATGGAAAATAGCCTTCTTCCAAGTTGGAATTTTCTGGTGTAAACTTTGCTTTGTTAAGTCACTATTTCAGCACACACATCCCCCCGCCCCAACGCCGCCCGCCATGTCAGTTTTGTGGACACTCCAGTAGGAGTGGGTGAGAAATAGGGAAGTGATTTGGGCCTAGATGTTAGTACACTAACATTTTGAAGGGTCAATATGTAGGATGTCTAATCCCTTCTTGGGTCACAGAACCCATGGTGCCTAATAAGAAACTTGCTGTGCCTGGACTCCCTTCTATGTATGCTATGTAGAGCAGCAGTGGAGTGTAGGGCAGTGCTATCCAATAGAACTTTCTGCAAACATGGAAATGTTTTATTGCCTATGTTATCCAATATGATAGTCACTAGTCATGTGTGGCTGTTGAGCATTTGAAATGAGGCTAGTGCCACTGAGGAAGTTGATTTTAAATTGTATTTAAATTTAATCTCAGTAGCCACATGCATCTAATGTCTACAATATGGTGCAGAATAGTCCTAGGAAGATTAATTGGCAGAAGGAAGATAGTTGAGTGTCCCCAAAAGCAATAAAGAATGGATGGATAGCCAGATGTAGTGGCACATTCCTATAATCCCACCTACTCTTGAGGCTGAGACAGGAGGATTGCAAGCTCAAGACCGCCTAAGCAGTTTAGAAAGGCCCTAAGCAATTTAGCAAGACCCTATCTCAAAAATTTAAAAAAGGGGCCTGGGGCTGTAGCTAAGTGGTAGAGCACTTGCCTCGCAGGTGTGAGATCCTGGGTTCGATCCTCAACACCACATAAAAATAAATAAGCAAATAAATAAAGATAAAAAAATAGAAGTAAATTTTTAAAAAGGGCTATGGATGTGGCTCAGTGGTACAACACCCCTGGGTTCAATCCTCAGTACCAAAAAAAAAAAAAAAAAAAGTTTGAGAATGGAAAACTAGAGCTGAGAGATAGCTCAAAAGTAGAGTACTTGCTTAACATGTACCTGGCTTTGATCCCCAGGCCCACACACAGAAGTGAATAGGAGCTAGTGTGGTACCTCATGCCATTTTTCACTGTGCTGGGATTTGTTTTCCCCATGTTTATTTCCATTTTCTCTCTTTCTTCACTCCAAGTCTCAATTGATTAGCTTTAGTTTGATAAATCTCTGAAGATCTGTTAAGTTGTTGTTTGCAAATTTGGATTCTTTTAGGTGTTGAGAACACTTAGCATCCTTTGATTTGGCAGGAATAAGATTAATAAACTCTGGTGCTAGCTGGTAGTGAGGACTGAATATATGCTTAGTTTTTGGCTTTTTTTCCCCCTTTCAGATATGTTTTCTAATATTCGTATTCCTTAAGTGCTACACAGAATCTGAATAGTATTTTGTTAAATTTTAAGTAAAACTTTATATGCATAACAGACAATTCTGTTCTAAGAGAAAGTTTGGAATCTCCATTCAGTGAAACTGTTTTCACACATTTTGGTTCTTTAATAATATTTTTGTGATTTTGATGACTAAAATGCAGGTGCCTCAATCAAGATTTAAGAGTTTATCCTTAAAAAAAAAGAAAAAAAAGTTTATTCTGTCCATATAGAGTTAGAGCAAATAGTGATTCTTCATTTAGCACAAAGTACATAAGGCCTTTCAAAGAACTGGTATTATTAATAGCAGTAGTGTCTAACCTATCTTTTTACTTAGGACTTTTAAGTAAAATAAGCAAAAACCTCAGCTTAGGCCATCATAGTTTGTAATAAATTATATTGGAGGATAGCAATAAATGGATTCTGACAAATTTACCTCTCATTTACCATTGGAAAATCAATTAAGCTATCCTTTTATATCTTCCTTGAGTAAATATCTTTCCAGATGTTTCTTCATGGCATTGCCATTATTATTATTGTTATTTTAATCTGCATGAACTAAAATATTCAGCCTCTTTCCTAACCCCAATGCTGGGGATTTAACCCAGGGCACTCTACCACTGAACTACACCTCCTACACCCCCAGCTTTTTTATTTTATATTTTGAGGCAGGTTCTTACTGAGTTGCTAAGGCTGGCCTAGAGCTTGTGATCCTTTTCCTCAGCAGCAGGATTATAGGCATGCACCACTATATCGGGTTGAAATGTCCTCTTATTTTCAGAAATGGGTAGTTCTCCATGATTCTTCATTGAGGTAGTTTAAAATCACTCTAATTTTATTTCTTCTTAAAGTTACTTGTTATCCATGATCAGGGTTTTTCCATTAGGGATTGAACCCAGTGATGCTCTGCCAATGAACTACATCCCCAGCTCTTTTATTTTTGTTTTGAGATGGCCTAACGAAGTTGCCAGAGCTGGCATCAAACTTGAAATCCTCCTGGTTCAGCTTCCCAAGTCACTGGGGTTCAGGCATGTGCCACCAGGCCTGGCATGCCTCCTTTTTTATCTTTTTTTTTTTTTTTTTTTGGTGGTGGTACTGGGGATTGAACCCAAGGCCCTAGGCATGTGAGGCAAGCATTCTACCAACTGAGCTATATCTCCAGCCCCCTCCTTTTTATCTTAACACAGTCACTTGCAAGGCTTCTAACCACTATCACTAGTGAAGATACCGTGGAGTGCTTGTAAGGATTTTTGCATTGTACTTTCAGGAAGAAAAAGTGTTTCATCATTTTCAAAGTGGATCGTACTAGCCATTTATTTGTCTTTCACAGAACAAAATTAAAGAACCAAGAATATGAAACTTTAGATCATTTGGAGTGTGATCTGAATTTAATGTTTGAAAATGCCAAGCGCTATAATGTTCCCAATTCAGCCATCTATAAACGAGTTCTAAAATTGCAGCAAGTCATGCAGGTATGATTTCTTAGTTTTGCTAAATTTGTTGTATGTATCATCAAAATAGTATTATGTTTATTGAGTGTGTTCTTTTGAGATGAATGATTTCCCCCAACATTATCAAGTTATTCATTTCAACCACAGTACTGCTAACTATTATTTTAGAATTGTTAGGACCATTTTGAGGAGAAGTAATAATTTAGAAAGGAGTAAGCTTCATGAATAGAGGAATCTCCTGAGTAATTTTAGGATTGTAGGAAAATTACCCTTTAATCCTAGATGATATTCTGTCATTTAGGTTTTATTTTTTTGGTTCTAGACTTTGTCTCTGTTAAGATGGGACTAGTCTAGAAGAAAAGGCATCTGAAAGGTAATTATTCATTGTATAATGTCCCAAAAGTTTTAACAGATCCTCCCTGAAAGTACACCTTTGGGGGCATCTGAAGTCACTGGCCATCTAGGGGTTTTAAGACAAAATAGTAGATAAGAAACTGAATTTATCTCACAGTTTTTGGTAGAATCTTTTTTAGAAAGATAGTCTTAACACAAGGAAGCAACTAAAGCACTCATAGGTTCTCTTCATTTTGTATAATCAATATTGCACTTCTTAGTGTTGTGAATGTCAGGCGTTTGTTCCGCAGTACTGTGTGTGTGTATATGTGTATATTTCCCATGCCTGTTGTGGTTGGACTTTCATCTCTCTTTGGCAGAAAATCTTTAAAAATGCATGTGTTGAAAAGTAGATCTCTTTTCACCTTTCAAAGATTCAACTTTTTTCTTAACTTCACTGTCTCTTTAGAAGTCATGGGTGCCAGAGATCACCTTCGAGTTGGCCACCAAAACAAGGTGTCCTACAACTTGCCTTAGTGCTTTTAACCAGTTAAATCCTTTTGTAGTCTTAAATGCTGTAGCTAACATTGATTCTTTAACTCTCTGGATCCATTTTTTTAACCTACTTTTCTGTCATGCAGGCTTTTGTTAAACTGGGTTATTAAAAATATTTAATGAATCTTTAATTTTGTGCATGCTACGTGGTGTTTTCTGAATGAATCTGACATGTCTAGCTCTTTAACATTCATATATTCATACATGTGTTCAACGGAGTAAGTCTGACTCCTGAAACCTGCTTTGTTATAGGCAAAGAAGAAAGAGCTTGCCAGAAGAGATGACATAGAGGATGGAGACAGCATGATCTCTTCAGCCACCTCTGATACTGGTAGTGCCAAAAGAAAAAGGTATATGATCTTCTCATAGCTGGAACTATCTCAGTTCCTGTTTATTTTAGATAAGTACAGAAAAAATATTTTTTTAAGTGGTGAAGTATTGATTATAAGTTTGAAATATTTGATAACATCTTTTGGAATTCATTTATAAATTGGATAATTAGTTGTTATTATTTTTCTTTAAGTACCACATTGCTTTTAGATGACACAGGGGAAAAAAAAGATACCTACATATGCACCTTGGCAAACATGTAATTTTTACTATCCAGATAAAGATAGAAAGATGGCTTTTTAAGATTGCCACTTAAATCTAATTTAGGTAATTTCTACATAGTGAATTACAAAGATGTAATATGAATTAGGAAAGGTAAGGAGAATTCAGTTCTACTGCTACAGTGAAGTAAGTCATTGCTCCTTACCTTTTATTTTTCCTTTTTAGTTTGATCTTTATTTGTGATTTTAAGAATGTCAGATTGTGTAATACCATCATAACTTCTTATAGTTCATAAAATGTTAAGCTAGATATTTGGATGTTTTTTTGGTTTTCTTCTTAATCTTTCTTTCAACTTCCCTAACCCTTTCTTCCTCTCATGGGTTTTGTGGAAGGGGATCTTATTGTGAGATTCTGAAACTGGGCTCCTATAAGGAATCATGCACATGGAGTTTCTGTGGCCTGATCATTGTGGAACACTGTAGTCTTCTTTAAACCCTACTGCCTTACAGTCTTTGCAGCAGCAGTGAGTCTAGGGAGGGTACCTTAAACAAGGAATAAGCTACTCTGATAGCAGGGCTTGACAGAGTCAAAACTGAATGAAGAAGTCATTAGTAGCTGTAGACACAGTTCCATACATACATTAAAAGATCTGCTAAGATCAGAAGATTTTTAAAAGTGGTTTAGAAAATAGAAGCTATCCTGTCTTTCCCTCTTTTAAAGGACATTTGGGAAAATTTTTTTAGCTCTGAAAATGACTTTGCAATGCTATGCCATGGTAACTAAATTGAGTGGTGTGCCCTGAGATGTGAGTCTCCTCCGTCACTAGCCTATGAATTTCATCCTTCCAAGTTCTTAATTCCTTGTTATACCAGGGACTACGGAGGAAAAATGTGAAACCAGATCAGAGACATCAAATCAAGAACATCTTTGAGTGTAATTATATAACTCTACTTCAGCATCACCTGTGTTTTCCAGATCAGTCACCAATCAAAGATAAAAACTTCTCAGGCAAAAGAAGGTAATGGAGGCAAAAGTGATGATACAGTTAGTGCCAGCACTGGATGAAAAGAGAGCTCTTAAGTAGTTGAGTGTTAAGAGAAGAAGAGTTCCAAGGAAGCATAAATCCAAGCCAGTCTTTAAAAATTACATCTCTGTGGCTTGTAGTTTGTGGGACACCCAAGTAGATGAAATGAAAGTTATTATCCTAAAACCTCCTGTAAAATACAAACTTAAGCATTATGTTATTACAATTATGAACTCCCTTGGCAGGGTGTGGTGGAACACACCTAAAATCCCAACTTCTTGGGAGGCTGAGGCAGGAGGTGTTGCACGTTTGAGGCTAGCCTCAGCAATTTATCAAGACCCTGTCTTAAAATTAAAAAATAAAAAAAGGGCTGGGGATATAGCTCAGCAGCGAAGCACCCTGGGTTCAATCCTCAGTACCATCACCAAAAAAAAAAAAAAAAAGATTCCATTCCATTTCAGACAAAAAGTCTCTATATGAACAGGTTTTCTAGGAAGTATTTTGTATGACAAAGTGAAAGACAGAAATAAGAGAACAACTATAATTCATCTACCAAAGCAGTGAAAGAACAAACTTGGGTTTAAGATGAAAGCATGAATGTACCTTAAAAGATTGAGAGAATTAAGTCCTATACTTTGGTCTGTAACAAAGGAAATAAAGTGATGAGTCTTTCAGAATGTAGTTATGTTGAGAGGCTTTGGTAATAAGAAATAGACTTCTCCAGAAGTCAGGCAAACTGTAGCCTCGAAGGTTGAGTAAAGCTTGGCCAGAGAACTCAGGGCCAACTTTTGCAACTTGACTCCTAAGTATTGTGTATGATTCTATCTTTGCCTTTTTTTTTTTTTTTTTTTTCTTTTTTAATACCAAAGAGTGAGAAAAAATGATTATGGGTGTGTTCTCTTTATTCTGGGAGTGCATTCTTCCCCCCCACCTCCCCATTCCTCTTCCTAAAAATCTATTTTCTGTCTTCCATGTTAAAATGTTCCAAGTATTAAGATCTTTTATGCTTTGGACTGAATAATCCTCTTTTTCTCAACCATATTTGGTTTGTGCATGACCCTCCAATGTTGCTTGTTTTATTTCTCTACACATGTAATGTTTATTTCTGCTTTCCCAGGAACACTCATGACAGTGAGATGTTGGGTCTCAGGAGGCTATCCAGGTGTGCAGTCCTTTTTTATGTGTAAAAATATTTTTAAAAGTATAATTCTTCTGTGTCATGGTCAGTACTAAAGGTGAAAAGTGAAGCCTTAAGCATGTAACAAAAGTGTTTGGGGTGCTAGTTTATTTTACAAATACAGAAACACTGTCTAGAAGTCTAATAAATAAGATGAGAATTGGCTAACCTAGATATGTTCAATACTAGCCTTAATTTGTTGCTGGCTTTGCCAGGGCCAAAAAGCCTCCTCACCAACCATTGTGCTACAGTAAAAGGTAGAAATTGCTAATACGTAAGGTGGCATTATTTGTAACAGGGACTGACTAGTGCTGATTCCCTTTCAGGGACATTTTTTAGTGATTGGGAGTGGTGGAGGAATCAAAATTACAAAATTAACAATGATAATCCAGATGAAGTCAGAGCATGTGGGCACTTGTGCATTGGGCTAATGCTTCTTGAGCATGGATACATTTTCTCAGTCTCTGATCTGTCCATGTCTTATTTCTTTAAAACTCTCCATTCCTTTGCATGATACTTATGATTTTAAAGTCTATGAATTGCCATGTCACATTGCTAATGATAATCGTGTAGTGCTTTTGTTTTCATGTTTGCCATCTGATATTCAGTGTCATTTGCTTACAGAACACCAGACCCTGCTGTTACAGATCATAAAGGAGAACATTTAGTCATTTATTTTACTTGCCAGGGACTTAGTGGCCAGGGAAGGAGACAGGTTGAAAACAACTGAGTGGAATCAGCATAGTAAAAGAACTGTATAGTGCATACAACTATGTATAGTGCATACAACTATGTAGGTATACTTTTTAAAATGTCCTGATTGCCTAGATAGTTTTAGGAAAGTTATTTCCCCACCTTGTTTTTCCTTGAAAGCTAACTATTCTAAAGTTGCCTACATGTTACTGCCATATGTAATCCATTTTACATGTCTACACATGCATATACCACCCAGGATTTTCCCTAAGAAACTTTTTTTATGAGATGATAAATTTTTAAAAATACCAGAGGCTCTATTCTTTTGTATCATTCATAATATGTGGCACCAAGCTCTAGGAGTTATTGGAAGTAGAAATAGGGGACCTCATGGGATGGTGTTATGAATTAAGCTCTAGAGACCAAGTGCCTAAATTCAAATACCAGCTGTTCTTATTAGCTCTGGAATGTAAGCCTCATTTCAACTTCCTTACTTGAAAAAGGAGTTGTGACAATCCCAACATAGGATTGCTGTGAGGACTCAGTTGTAAAGCTGAGTTAATATGTGTAAAACTTACAACTGGGCCTATATGAAGTGAGTTCTTAGTAAATATAGGTTTGTTTTTGGAAGTTGTGCCTGTTGATATTAGGACACGGTAGATTTCATTTTGTTCTTTTCCAAATCTCATTGGAAAATGTGAATGAAACGTTTTGTTCTAAAGCCTTGACTACTTTAGAATGAATTTCTGTATGCTTTATAAAAGAACTAACCTGTAGCCAGGCATGATGGTACATTCCAGCTACTTGGGAGGCTGAGGCAAAAGTATCATAAGTTCAAAGCCAGCCTTGACAACTTAGCAAGACCCTTTCTCCAAAAACAAAAATGTCTGAGGATGTAGCTCAATTGTAGATTGCTTGCCTACCATGCATGAACCCCTGCATTCAATTCCAAATATTGCAAAAAAGAACCTTTGATTTACTTAGTTTAACAAGCACCACTGACACTCTCAAGCCAGGGAGCTAAGTGCCAGGAGACTTTGAAGCCTGTTGGTTAAATGTGATTAATGAGGCTTTTAGTGCCAGCCAGCTTTTGGGAAAGTGAGGGACATGATGAAAGCCACATATTATCTGATTGAAGTGTTCTGATTATTCACTATGTGGCCTTATTCATTTGGTCTCTAGGTTTCAGTTTTTACTTCTACATAGTTAATAATTAATTGTACCTGAATCTCAGAGTTTGAGGCTTAAATTACAGTACATAGTATTTAGCATGATAGAAGTGATAATTGTTTTAACTATAAATTGAGTACATATAAAAATAATAGCTTCAGAGAAAGAATAATGGTAAGGAAATTTGAGAAAGTGGTCAGTTACAAAGATTGAGTTGAGACTAAAACATGTATGAACAGTTGAAAGAATATCAGATCTAGAAGGTCTGTGAAGTCTTCTGGAAATTGTTGATAAGCCGAGAAGAGCAAAAATGGTTATGATTCTGATGTTTCAGATTGGATTGGGTTCAGGAGGATAGTGTTGATCCTAGAAAATAAGGAATTCAGAACAGAGCCCCTACTAGCACATAATCTTTGTACAAATTAGAAAACGCACCAATTTCATAAGACACTTTTCTTTCATATATTTGAAATTTGCTATAATACACTGGTTTTGTTAGGATAGGACTCTTTATTGCCCATCTGTAAAATTCTAAAATTGTATATATATTACAACAGTATCTGTTATCTCTAACTTAGTATCTACTTAAATATGGCCCCTTCCTTGAGTGCACAGTAATTAACAGCCTTGGTTTTGGATTCCCTTGAGATAAATTTTTACTTTCTATGTTCAAAGATGCTGATATATATTTTTTTTAAAAATGATTGTGCAAGTTACAGGGTGTGGCATTTAGTTTTATGTACTTTTCCCAAAATGGAGAAGCAGTCATAGTTAAGGAATTGAAGGCAGTGAAGTAGGATGTGTAAAGGGGTTCTAAGAAGAATCTGAAAAGCCAAGTGACATTGAAAACAGTAGCTAGAAAGTATCAAATAGTGGACTATGATAGCTTTTTATAATGTAGAGTTTTTCTTATTCAAAAAGTAAGAGCCAATGCAATGGTGCACACCTGTAAGGAGGCTTAGGCAAGAGGATCACAAGTTCAAAGCTAGGTCCAGCAATTTAGTGACGCCCTACACAGCTTAGCAAGACCCTGTTGCAAAATTGAAAAGTGAGGGCAGTGTGTGTGTGTCTGTGTGTGTGTGTGCGCGCGCGTGTGCTGGGGATGTTGCTCAGTGGTTAAGTGCCCCTGGATTCAATCTCTGGTTAATTAAAAAAAAAAAAAAAGTATTTGAAGATTTCAGAATTCATGGATATGATAAGTTTCAGTGTCCTTATTAGAAAGAGATAAACAAACATATCAGCCGGCCAGGCTAATACAACTGTTATAAACAGTATGAAGTTTATCTCTTAGTTTTTTCTGGCAGCCAAATTAAAATTAGTGGACCATGGTTCTCAGTCTCGATATAAGGATCTGGGAAAAGGTAAAGAAAATAAAAACCTGAATTTGTTCAAAGAAGATTATAAAGACCCTAGTAATACAGAAGTTTTGTTTGCCTTTGAGGATGGAAACAATTAGATATCACTCTCTAGAGTAAATGATACAAATGGAGAAAGGATACTGTTTGTACTATGACTACTAAAATAATAAATTATAGTTATCAGAAAAATTTCTCATATACAACTAGATTTTACATCCTGGGTATATTTCATTCAGAACTGTCTGGTGGTGTCAAGAGTTACTGGCATTGGAAAAATGGACTTGCCCTTCTTTTACTTTGCTGGCAAATTTCAAGTAAAAACTTTCCTTCTCTTTAAAAATCTGCCCTAGATTCAGTCCCACACCAGAGTATTTGTAGCTTCATACAGAAAAATTCTAATGGTTTATTGGGAGTGATGTGCTGAGGCAGTAGGGCTGATTTCCTCCTAGATAAGGGTCAGGGCCTTGACTGTTAGGCTGCCTAGAATTCTGGTAATGAGGACTGTTTTCATTCTGGGTCAATTGAGATTTTTTTAAGCTCATGGCTTCAAATTGAGTTCTTGTGTCTTTGGTTTGGTTTGGTTTGGTTTTGGTTTTAGTTTTGGTTTTTTGATGCTAGGGATCATACTCAGGTCTTGCAATATGCTAGGCAAGGGCTCTACCACTGAGCCTTAGCCCAAAGCCCTTTGTGTCTTCCTTTTAAAATTAGCCCATACAGCCAAGCATGGGGGCACATGCCTGTAATCCCAGCAGCTTGGGAGACTGAAGTAGAAGGATCGCAAGTTCAAAGCCAACCCCAGCAATTTAGTGAAACCCTGTCTCAAACTAAAAATAAAAATAAAAAGGGCTGGAACTCAGTGGTAAAGCGCCTCTGGGTTCCATAACTAGTACCAAAAAATTAACCCACACATGTGAAACCTAAATAAACCATATCTGATCTGAATGGTTTAGATATGAATTTCTGTGATATCAAACTCAAGTTCTGAGATTTTTCTTCAAAGACTTCCTGAAGGTTAAAGTCATCTGCATTGTAATCTGTGCCCAGATGTGGAACTGTGCCCTATTGAAGCTTTGTTCCAATTCTGTCCCAATATCCACATGCCAAAGACCTAGAATTAGAGAATTCTTCCTCTCATATCATCACTCCAGGATGTCTCTTTGGAGAAATAATACCCACCAGATGAAAAATCTTCTAGATTATCTAATAAATACTCACTGTACACAGAGAAAAAAGAATGGGGGGTGGGACACATTGGCAGGAATGATCCCAGGTCCACAAAGGAAAGCTGACTATCAGAGTTAAGATTAAGCAAGTTGTGGGCTGAGATAGTGGCTCAGCGGTAGAGTGCATGTCTAGCATGTGCCGGGTGTTGGGTTCAATCCTCAGCACATAAAAATAAAGGTATATATATATATATATATATATATATATATATATATATATATAAAAGATTAAGCAAGTGATGAGAATGATCCCAACCCTAGGAAACAGGCTCTTTTCTTTTTTTAGATCACTTTCTATTTGCCTTAAGCTCCATGATACTAAGAAAATAGGCTGATTTAGGATATCTATTTTCTTAACTTTTGTTCTTTATTCGAATTCTGTTTCTGTGTTTGAAAAACATATCTTGGAGAGAAAATATCTTTGGCTTGTTCATTAACAAGCAAATTAAAAACAAAGTTATAGGGCTGGACTAAGAGGCCCATGCAGCCATATAGTTTGTTTCAGGAATGAACTATTTTTCCCTTGCAGGATAGGAAACAGATAAAACATTGTTACATCTAAGTGCTATGTTATAGGAGCTTAGGAGTGTTTGCTGAATAGGAACTAAGTCAGAAGTCATTTCTTGCTTTTACCTATCCAACTGTTCTCTTGGAAACTACTGGTTAGAGTCTGGCTAGAAGTTCTTTACCACTGTCCTGAAGACAAGAACGTTGAGCAAAAGTGATAGTGAAAGATCATCTCTTCTAATAATTTACTGAGCCCCTCACCTTGCACAAGTCATTTAGCCTCTCTGAGCCAGTTTTCCATAGGACATGAGACCATTTGCCATCCTGGACCCCTTTTGAATCTGGGGCCCTTGTGTTCCATATATCAATTTCTCAGTATTGTACTTCACTTAGGGAATTTGGAGAACCAAATGGGAATTCATGCTCAAAGATGAAAATTTACTCTATAGAGGGTTTAGATGAACCAGTGTCTAGACTTTCTTTCTTAAGCTAAGCTGGGATTGTACAGCAGTGCTGATCAGAGAAAGAGAGGAGACTGACCCTGGCATGATCAATCTAAGAAAGCCTTGAACCCACTATAGATACTAACCAGGCAGACAGTCTTCTTTTTTTCTGGCAACCAGAATATACTATTGTTCAGAGTGGTTATCCTGAAAGAAAGAACACTTCTCTTTATTAGTTTTTTGTTTTGTTTTTGTTTATTGTGCTTGGAAGTGAAGCTGTTAATAATAATAGGAAATAACTAGCTTTATTTCACTTCGGCTCTGTTTTGTTTTTAAAATGTATTTTGATTGATTTTAGAATTATATTTATTTTGGTGTTAGTCAAGTTTGTTTGTTTGTTTTTCAAACATTGCATTTCATGAGATATTCTAAACAGATTTGTCTGGTGTTCATTGGTTGATCCAGCCAGGGTTACTATGTTTTAACTGTTTTGGAAATTTTTCCTCTATTTGCTTATAGCTTCCAGCATGTTTACTGTGTTTGTGGCATATGTAATAAATAAATTGTAATCATTAAAAAGCACCTGCCCACAAGATTAATTTGTTTTATTTCATGTTCATCTCTTGTATAAAGAAAACTGAACCTGTTGTCATTTTTCCCTTCTTCTACCTCCCCACTCAACAGTAAAAAGAACATAAGAAAACAGCGAATGAAAATCTTATTCAATGTTGTTCTTGAAGCTCGAGAGCCAGGTTCAGGCAGAAGACTTTGTGATCTATTTATGGTTAAACCGTCCAAGAAGGACTATCCTGATTATTATAAAATCATCTTAGAGCCAATGGATTTGAAAATAATTGAGCATAATATCCGCAATGACAAATATGCAGGTGAAGAGGGAATGATAGAAGACATGAAGCTGATGTTCAGGAATGCGAGGCACTACAATGAAGAGGGCTCCCAGGTGAGAACAGGTGGGGTTCTGAAGTAGACACATTTTCTTTTGGGTGCTGGTAGAATAATGCATTTTGAGAGACCAGCTCTAGGCTTAACCTAGTTTATTCTTAGTGGCTAAATAAATACTTTGTCTTCTCATAATTGTTTAAAATGAGAGACAGTACAATACAAAGATTAAAACTTCATACTTTGTAAGCTGGCATCCTAGATTTGAATCCTGCTTTGCCAGTCCCTGTGTGAGAAACTTATCCTCCTGGGCCTCCGATTTCTTATCTGTAATTTTGGAATGATCATAATACTTGCACCAGGGTTATTATAGGATTTATAAGAGATAATGTATATTGAGCATTTAGAAGACTGCTTGAATCTGAATAATTTTTCATCATTTTTTGGGGGGTGTGGGGGGTGCTAGAGATTGAACCCAGGGCCTTGAGCACATGCTCCACTACCAAACTGCATCCCTAGGTGCATCATTATTATTACTATCCTCAACAGCCATACTTCTGTAAAGACACCCCATGGAATTACACAGTTATGTGAGAGTCAGTGTGATGCTTCCATAAAAGCGCCTCTAAATAATTGATTTGGATACAAAACATCTTGGTGTTTTGTTTTGTTGCTGGTCTCTGTGCATGCTACCTAGGCATGTGCTCTACCACCAAGCTATATCCGCAGCCCATGATTTTCAGTTCTTTATCAGTATAGGTAAGGCACAATCTTCCCTCTCTGGTATTTTTTCTGTTTCATGTCTTTTATACACTTTAAATCTCCCAGAAACAAAATAATATTTTCAAACCATTTTTTTCCTTCTTCTGTTACATTTGAATATAAAATAAAATATGTGCTGGGGATACTGATAGATGAAAGAAGTAGTTCCTTCTATAGTAGGGGTTTATACTATATCACTGACTGTTATACCATGTATCACTGATGGGAATAAAAGCTATCCCTTAGTGAGGTAGCCAAAGAAGAGAGGTTACTTAATTGCTCAGCTGCTCTGCTCTGGTGGGTAGTTAAGGGAGGACATAGCCTCTCCTGAGAAAGAAGGCGGCAGCTATGGGGCAAGGCCATTAGGTAAATACCCTTGTTGTTCTTCAGTACATATTACAAACCTTAGCTCAGTCTTTAAAGAGAAATCTCTAAGCAGAAGTTTGTTTGTTTTTTTAAATATTAGATTCCGGATGTTGAATTCAGATTTGGGATTTAACAATAGTTTAGACACTTTTCTCCAAACATCAGGTTCTTTTAATTTTTTTTAAAAATTTTGTTATGCACTGTTGGGGATTGAACCCAGGAGTTCTATACAACTGAGCTACATTCCCAATCCTTTTTATTTTATTGTGAGACAGGGTCTCGATAAATTGCCAAGGCTGGCCTTGAAATTGGGATCCTTCTGCCTCAGCCTCCCAAGTAACTGGGATTACAAGTGTGTGCCACCATACCCAGATCCCATGAAATATTTTTAATCTTTAGTTTCCATTGGACTAAGTCCATTACCTTGAAAATCTAGTAGAAAAGAGATTTTTGAAGAAAACATACATGTAAATGTGTTTGGAACTTCTGTAAAACACTGCAGGGTTTCTACTACAGTGGCTCTCAATCATTAGCATGTGTGTCTACACATTACAATCACTTAGGAAGCTTAAAAACATACAAATTATTGTGTAGGCCCTTAACTCCCACCTGTCCTAAACCATATTTTTAAAATTTCCTTACAGCTGTATATTATACCTTGATAAAACTTTTTTTAGAAAATAAATATATTTTTGAACCCTAGGTATACAATGATGCCCATATCCTGGAGAAGTTACTCAAGGATAAAAGGAAAGAGCTGGGGCCGCTGCCTGATGATGATGACATCACATCTCCCAAACTCAAACTGAGTAAGGCATCCTCACTCTTTGTTATTTAGTGTAGCCTTTCAACAGGAAATTGATGGTTTTCTGAAATAATATTTAATTAAATGGTGAATATATTTTAACTCAGTGGCACTCCAGCATGAAGTTTCTTCCCTCTTCTCAAGTAGTCTTATTTTACCATGTTTTAAGTAAAGATAAATATTTTTTTCTGTTTCTAATGCCTGGAAGAATATGGTGGCAGGTTTTTTGTTTGTTTGTGATTCCTAGAATTAGCAATGAATTCCAGCAGTTCCTACTGGACAGAAATTGAAATTAGAGATGTACTACTCAGCTCTCAGTTAACTGCACTCTATGCCTGGTGGTTTTATTTGAAAGTTGTAAGGGAAAAGAAGAGACAGCAAAAGTAATTAATGCCATTAAAAAGATTTTTGCCTTACTTAAAAATAATAAATAAAATACCAAACAAATAATAGTGATGTTATCAGATATTCTTTAGAGCCATGTTTACTGAAAAAGAAGAAAGCAAGAATCTGTTTTTTTTTTTTTTTTTTTTTCTTTTTTTTATGTGAAATGACTACAAACTGAATTTCACAATTGCTTTGGGAATTATTTACTGCTAAGTGATGGTTCTTTTTTAAATTTTTTTATTTTTGGTACTGGGGATTTAACCCATGGGCAATTTATCATGAATCTACATCTCCATCCCTTTTTATTTTTTGAGACAGGGTCTCACTAAGTTGCTGAGGCTGGCAATCCTCCTGTCTCTGCCTCCCAGGCCTCTGGAATTATAGGCGTGCACCACCATGCTGGGCAGTGATTTCTTTTGTTAAGGCATTCATCTTTTCTTGGAATTGTAAAAGCATACAGAAAATGTGCAGAAATTTAAAACTTATTTTACTTCGTAGGACCAAAATATGTTTTAAAACTAGAATTTGGCTGAAAATGTAGCTCAGTGGTAGTACATTTGCCTGACCTGTATAGGACCCTGGGTTTGATACCCAGAACCACAAAAATAAAAACAAAAAAACTAGAATTGATTTCATAAATTGAGTTGGAAGGCTGATTAATGATCTTTTTTGTATATATATTATTTTAGTTGTCAACAGACCTTTGTTTTATTTATATGCGGTACTGAGAATCGAACCCAGGGCCTCACACGTGCTAGGCAAGTGCTCTACTACTGAGCCACAACCCCAGCCCCTGATTTATAATAGTTTAATATGTCTAAATATAAAAAAAGACGTATGCATATCAAAGGGAAAGGGAATTTTAATGTAGAGTGTTAATTCTTTTTCCGTTGTGAAAATTTTAAACATACACAAATGTAAAGACTAGCATAATGAACCCTTGTATATATACCTGTTACTCATCATTTAACAAGATTGTACCACACTTATTTCCCCAATCCCTTATGTCTTTTTTTCCTGAATTATTTTCAAGCAAATCAAACCAGGTGTTGTTTTTACTTCTGTACGCTTCAGCATATCTCTAAAACATGCAGACAGTTTTCTTAATCATGAAGACTTTATCACACCGAACAAAATTAGCAATAGTTTCTTGGTTTCACTTAATACTTCACAAATTTTTAAGTTTTACTGATTGTCTCAAATGTATTTTTACAGTTGGTTTCCTCAAATCATCATCTAATTCAGTTAACTGTGTTAGATTTGATCATTCAGGGGTTTTTGTTTTGTTTTGCAATGCTGGGATTTGAAACCAGGGCCTCACACATGCTAGGCAAGTGCTCTACCACCAAGATTCTGCCTAAGCCCCCTATGTTTGATTGCTATGCCCTTAACCTCATAGTTTAGAACAGTCTCCTCTTTTCTTTTCTCATGCACTGAAGAAACCAGGTCGCCTTGTACAGTGTCCCACATCATTTTGTTTCTGTGATATCATTTAACATTTTCCTTTATCCCCCCTCTATTTGTTATAAACAAAGGTTAACTTTAAAGCCCTGATTCTATTTAGTTACAGCTTGACAAGAACACTTTATAAAAGGCTTTCCACATTTACTTTTGCATCATGTCTATTTGAAGTAGAAACCAAATAAGGCCCACATTGCATTTGACTAATATTTCTTTTTATCTATAAACTTTCACCTTTCCTTTTTATCTGTCAAAGAAATGGGATTTGTATTATAGTTTCTCACAGTCTGTATTTTGTTAGTTGCATCACTTTCTATTTTCTATACTTTAGTCATTAGAGCTTGAACATATTCAGGCTCTCCTGTCCTCTCCCTTTGATACAAAAACCAACTTCATAGGTGATATGTGTCAGGTGGCACATGATATCTGGTTGAGTCTTTCTATTAACAAATCTTGATGCTTGCTTCTTTAACTCATTAAAGAGGTATAAAATATTGACAGTTTTAACTTTCTTTTCTGTTTTTGTGGTACTAGGGATTAAAACCAGGAGCACTGTACTACTGAACTACATCCCTATCCCTTCCTGATTCAGGGTCCCTCTGAGTTGCAGAGACTGGCCTGGAATTGTGATCCTCCTGCCTCAGCATCCTGAGTCACTGGGATTACAGATGTACACCACCATACTCAGCTTAATTTTATCCTTCCTTGCTCATTTAATAGGTGGACTACTTTTGCATAGAGAAACTTGCTTTATCTAGTATTTGGCTATCCATTGATACAGATTTTTGTTTGTTTTTGAAATGGTAAAAGCTTGATTTTTTTAAACAAGTTTTCAAAATAATACATTAGTTTATAAACATCCTCCAATATTTACCAGTTTTTTGTTTGTGTGTATCATTAAGAATTACTAGGTTAAAACAATGTTGAGTTTTAACCCATTGTAATTGCCCTTATTTATGCTTAGCTTCTATCAGGGTGGTGCCTGTGTTCTTTTAACATGACCATGGCTAGAAGTTATTGATAAATTCTTTACTTCTGTGATTTGAAGATGTTCCAGACTGAGAATCAGCCATTTTTCAAATTCTAATCTTTTCTGTGTTTCTACTTAAAGGTCAGGGCTATTTTGATATTAGCATTTTAAAACTATAGTTTGAGATTAGTGCTACTAAGTTGGTTATTGTTTGTAGGATTTTCAGTGTTTGGATATTTAAAGATAAAATATATTATAAACTCAATTGATATTTTCAGTTGAGATTCAGGCTATAAAGTTTTTATCAATGTGTTCCCTATTTTAACATCTATCTCTTTTTCCTATGATGAAAATCTCAGTTCTCAGGGATTCTAGAGGTGATGAAGTCACAGTTAGATTAAATAGCTACTTATTTGCCTCATTCCACCTTACCCAGTTACCTCAACACAACAGTTTTATTTTCTCATCAAAAATATGATTATTGGACTGGGGTTGTGGCTCAGCAGTAGAGCGCTTGCCTAGCATGTGTGAGGCCCTGGGTTCGATCCTCAGCACCACATATAAATAAATAAAATAAGGTATTATTATGTCTACCTACAACCAAAATATATACATATATATAAAACATTTTTTTAAAAATATGATTACTGAATATAGATAAGATTTTCTTCAAGGTTTTTTGTTGTTGTTTTATAAGTAATTTGGAATAGTTTCTTTCTTAGGGTTATACTAACAACTCCATACAAATATGCATTTATTTTTATTTTATGTATTTATATTATCTCTCTTCAGGTAGAAAGAGTGGTGTTTCTCCTAAAAAATCAAAATACATGACTCCAATGCAGCAGAAACTAAATGAAGTCTATGAAGCTGTAAAGAACTATACTGATAAAAGAGGTCGCCGCCTCAGTGCCATATTTCTGAGGCTTCCTTCCAGATCTGAGTTGCCTGACTACTATCTGACCATTAAAAAGCCCATGGACATGGAAAAAATTCGAAGTCATATGATGGCCAACAAGTACCAAGATATAGACTCTATGGTTGAGGACTTCGTCATGATGTTTAATAATGCCTGTACATACAATGAGCCTGAGTCTTTGATCTATAAAGATGCCCTTGTCCTACATAAAGTCCTGCTTGAAACTCGGAGAGACCTGGAGGGAGATGAGGATTCTCATGTCCCAAATGTGACCTTGCTGATTCAAGAGCTTATCCATAATCTTTTTGTGTCGGTCATGAGTCATCAGGATGATGAGGGACGATGCTACAGTGATTCCTTAGCAGAAATTCCTGGTGTGGATCCCACTTTTCCTAACAAACCTCCCCTTACTTTTGACATTATTAGGAAGAATGTTGAAAATAATCGCTACCGGCGGCTTGATTTATTTCAAGAGCATATGTTTGAAGTATTGGAAAGGGCAAGAAGGATGAATCGGTATGTTTTCAAAGCCATTTCTTTTGAAGATGTGTGGTATTTAATGCAAGACAGATAAAGGAATACTGTACTATTTCAGCTTAGATACATGGTTATAGTTAATAGCATGCTATTCTGAATTCTAAGTAAGCCAAAACTTCAAAAGAGTAAGTATATTCTTTGAGGAGGAGAGGATACCCTACTGAGTTATCTAGATTAGAGAGTCAATGAGAGGATAGAAGACAGAATTGAAGATCTTGTGAAAAGCATATGGCCTTTCACAGAACACATTTCTTAAAGGACAAGTGCTTAGGAGTTGAAATAAGAATTAGAAATAGTAATAGGATTTTTCTTTTAACAAAGAATTAAACAGCACCAAATTATTGTTTTGAGGTTAAACATATATAAATTTGGTTACCATTTAAGTACCCCAAAAAATGGCTTTTTTAAAAAACTAATCTTCAAGATTTCTTAGAGAGCCTGCTATAGACATTAAATGCTCGTAAGAAAAACAGTCAATTTTAAATTTCATTCCAATTTTAGTCTGTGTTTTTTCTGTTCCAGCAGCTGTTCAATTCAATCAGTAATTAGTGTATCTTCCCTGTAGTCTTTAAAGCACTTGGGAGAATATAAAATGTTAAAGATATAAACTCTGTCTTCTTGGAGTTTACAGACCTTTAGCTAGAGCTTTTAGCAGTCAGTGTCTTTACAACTGGGAAATTTGTGAAGCCAGCATTTGCTCTGAACTTTAAAAAAGAAAAAAAGTAACGTTCACTCTTCCTGTTGAGCACCTACTCTTTGGGAAACACCATATAAAGCATTCCCTGTGGATAATCTCTAACTCTAATTTCTAGTAGTCTTTCTAGGTAAGGGATCATCTTCCTAGTTCACATGTGAAGATTTAGAGGCATGGGCAGAAAAATTGCCCAGAGTTGTACACTAGTAGGTGGTGTGGCTTATCTTGTTTCTCACTGCAGAGGGCTGCTAGTGATGGTTACCAGTCATGAATAGTCAGTGGAGTGAGCCATGGATGATAAGCCTTGAGCTCTGTGTTCTAAAACCTTGAAGTCTGATGGATGAGACACGACTTTTGCTTAAGGAAAAAATATCCAGACTGAGACAGCATATAACAACTGATTTAGAAAAGATGATGGGATAAGGAACTGTGGGCTAAAGTTCTCCAAAGAAGGAATAAGGCATCTGGGAGTGTAAAGATGGCTGGAATTCAAGTGAAAAGAGAAGTGGATTTTCAGATACAGTGAGTGGTTTGAACAAAGGTAAAGAAGGGTTAGGAAATGAATATGTTACATTTGAGAGACAGGAGTTAGGACTAGATTGGAGGGGCCCTTGAGTGATGTGTTTAGGAGTGGTCCTCATTCTTTTGACAATAGGGAGAGACATGAAAGGGGGACATTCACATTTAAAATCTGAAGTCGTTTTTAACTCAACAAATTTTTGTTGAGTAATTACCAGTTAATAAACATGTTTAAATGTTTTGGGTATATTAGTGGACCAAACAGATAAACCCTGCTTTCATGGAATATAGACTTCCATTTCTGCTCTCGGTTTATTTTAAGGAGTCATTAAGTCTAAAACCACTCTGCTCCATCCCTTTTTCCCTAAACTCATTTATATCATGGGAGTAGTTCTGTGAGTCTTCTAAAGAGCATTTTTCTCCTAAATTATTAGGAATTCTGTTTAAATTGTATAGATGACATGTTTGTTTTAAGAATTAAGTGGACTTCTATCTCTAGGAATTGAGCTCTTTTCTTTCTCTAGTTGTTGACATGATTAGCTTTTGTTTTTAAGGACTAGAAGATAGATCCCAAGGTGCATCCCCTACTTCCTGCCCCCTTGAGGATTGAATCCAGGGGCACTTATCTTCTGAGCTGCATCCCCAGCCCTTTTTATTTTTTATTTTGAGATAGAGTTTTGATAAGTTGCCCAGCCTGGCCTCAAACTTGCCCATCCCCCTACCTCAGTCTTCTGAGTAACTGGGATCAAAGGCATGCAGCACCACACCTGGTTCTTATTTATATGAGATGGTAATACAGTTTCTGTCATACCCAAAGCTTGTGGAAAAACCTAAGGGATGCCATTTTTATATTTGTGAATGAAGATAATATTGTGACTGCTTATAGTACTTAATAAAAATTAAGAATAACCTAATGAGAATTGATAGAGTCAGGTGCCATGGCACACCTGGAATACCAGCTACTGGGGCAGGGCTGAGGAGGCAGGATGGCTAGTTTGAGCCCCACCTAGGCAACACAGTGAGACTCGTTGCAAAAAAAGAAAAAGATCGGTGGAAATGTGTCAGCTAGTAACAAAGATGGGCATCCCAGATAATGTAGGCATTCATTAATTCAATGAAGTCTATTTGTAGTAGAATCTGAATGGTGTGACAGAACAGAAAAGTTCACTCAGGTGACTTGACAGTGGTTTGTCTATTAGCACATTCAGTAATACCATAGTGCTGTCTCATGCTAGTTGACCCTGGCTTTTCTAATCTGCTGGCAGTATTCCTGGATTAAGTGCTCTGAGTTCCTTACAGGTATAAGAAGAACCCAGGGAAACATCACAAGCCTCTTACACACTTAATTCTTTCATTTTGCTGAATATCTGCCTTATGTTAAAAGATTATTTATCGTTGAGGACAATTAGAGTTCTTTTTTCATCTTGAGTTTTTTGTTCTTGCACATTTACTGAACACTTGGCCTCTTATAATTTTACGCTTAAAATCGTAAACTATTATAAAGTGAATTTAATTTCAGAAAAACAAGCTTCACATATATATCTAGTCAAAAAAACAGGTGTGATGTCAAAATAGCATGTTAGGGTTTTCTTCCTTTGGTAAGTTTTGTTTTTATTTCTTTTCTACAGGTATTAGCATTTCTATATCATCATCTAAAAACCTATCCAGAAATATACTTTCCCAGCTTGACTATGTTTTTAATTGTTTACTACTCCCTTTGCTGTTGGGGTGAGGCATCAGGAAACCTCAATGGAGTCTCATAGTCTAGTGGCATATGTCAGCAGATGGGTGACTATGTTTACTTCACCTCTCATACACCCCCAACCAGAATATCTCTGTGACTGCTGACGAGACATTCATCTATGATTAGTTTGGTGAATAATTTTTCAGTCCTTGATGTTCTTAGTAGGCACAGTAACTGCCTTCCTCAGAGCCCAGTGAATTAGAGATAATAATATAATTTCTTCTAGTCTAAATTCTAAAATTTGTTTTGCCCATTCCATTTACTTTATAAATGAGGAAAGATGCTTAGAAAAATTCTGCATATGACAGATTTTTTTTTTCATCTTTCACTATGTTGCCTTTCCTGAATCCCCAGAATTACTGTTTCCGAGAAACTAAAATTACACTAACTCTCAGGCCTATAACTGTTAAAGAATGCCCTCATGGCTTTTCAGTTTAGGTTCACTTATATACCAAACCCTACTAGCCTAGGCAGCCAAGATGGAGGACCAAAAAGAAGTAGACACATAACCTAAATCTTTTGTTAATACTTTCTATAATACGTTATTCGCAATTAAGGGAATGAAAAAGCTAATCCAGAGATTAAATATATGTTTCAGAGATTAAATATAAGTGTTAGACTTGGTCTGGAGCCTTGGTATAATCCTTGCAGCTATCTTCTACTACAACTGATTGATGCATATGCCATGTATCTTCAAGGAAAAATGCTGAGGCCTTTCTTTTTATGTAAGCTGAACAGGGAACAGCATGAGGCTTCCCGTAAAGTGACACCTTAGATTCTGTTCTAACAAACCTCAAGAATATACCATTATAATAGTGAACAAAGTAAGGAAGCATTTAGTAGACTCTCACATTCAAGTGAGGTGTTTGAAAGAAACAGCTTATATGTTAATGAATGCTCTTGATGCCGTTATAGGACAGATTCCGAAATATATGAGGATGCAGTAGAACTTCAGCAGTTTTTTATTAGAATTCGTGATGAACTCTGCAAAAATGGAGAGATCCTTCTTTCTCCAGCACTCAGCTATACCACAAAGCATTTGCATAATGATGTGGAGAAAGAAAAAAAGGAAAAATTACCAAAAGAAATAGAGGAAGATAAACTAAAACGAGAAGAAGAAAAAAGAGGTTGGTTTCTTTTCGTTATATTAAATATGAAGAAATATTATACTCTATTTTAGCTGTCCTCATAATTAGCTGTTGAGAAGAGTCCTGTCTGTGTGAATTAGTATTGACTATTTCACATTAAGCATGAGATGAAAATGTTTTTATCAGTTTGGGTATTCAGATTAATCAGATTGAAAGTTACCTGTGTATCCAGGAGCAGTTGGTTTACAAGTGTGAGAGCCTAATGTCTCTTCATACTACTGGAAGATAAAACCCAAGGGGTATGGCTGGAACTCAAATGCATTCTCAACATCATTCAGTAGTGTGGCTTTCCTGGTAAGTCCTTTGGGCCAGACAGCTAGATGGTATTTTTGTTGAAAGTTTTATTTTAATTATAATTATATCAACCTAAAATGTTACTTTGAGTTGGTTGCCAGAATTAACAAATATTTTGATAATGAGGAGTTTTTAATTATAATTTTTTTTCTGGTACTGAGAATTGAACCACCCAGGGACACCCCACCTACACCTCCATCCCTTTTTGTTTTTTATTTTGAGGCAGGGTCTCATTAAGTTGCTAGAGCTGGCATCAAACTTATTAAGTTGCCAGAGCTGGCATCAAACTTGTAATTCTCCTGCCTCGGCCGTTTGATTAGAAATTTCGTCATTTTTAATATTTCCATTCATATAGATATTTAGATTTTCTAAACGTTTAGTTAGCTATCAGCATTACTCCTCCTCCTTAGATACCCCCCACCCCTTAGGCAAGAAAACAAAACGAATTGATTTGAAGCAAACTCTAGTAAGCGATGGCATATCCAGAAAAGAAAAGAACCTGATTGTTGAGAATAGTAATTTTGCTAGTTTAGGGCAGTTTTGCTTCCAGAAGGATATACTCACTCAGGATGATAAAATGAGGGTAGAGGTAGAATCTTTATCTTTGCCAGCTAAAAATGGATGATACAGAAATGAAAGGAGTCTTTGCAGCTTTGCTGCCTGAGGTTATGATCCATATTAAGGAATGTCCTAGAAGTTTGAAACCCACAGAAGAGCTGAGATAAGCTGTCACACATTTGTGACTAACTAAAAAACTATGTATGTGTGAGGGAGATGCAAGAACCTGGTTGGTTAAGAGCAAAATCCATGGGATGCTTGAAAATCACTGCAACTTTAGATGCATACCCCCACCCCTGCCCCATAATCAGCAAAGGGTAAAACCTTATGGGTTTGAAGTATTTGAGCACAGCCTTCATCTAAATCATTAGCTGACCCCTAACTATCGAGACATAGCAGCAACCCCTAGTGTCAAGTCCCTTGGTATGCCTAAATAGTAATCTCAGAGGAAAGAAGAGAAAAAAGGGGGAAGAAGAAATATTTGAAGACATAATGATGTTTTTTGATGAAGAACATCACAAGTTCACAAGCTCCAAAGACCCCAAGTAAACTAAACACAAAAAGAACGACATTTAGAACATCATAGTCAAACTGCTGGGAGAAAATCTTGAAAGCAACAAAATGACTCATTACATACAAGAAAAGAATAATCTGATTAATGGCTGCCTTCTCATATAAAATAATGGAGGCCAGAAGGCGATGGTATGATATTCAAAAAATACAGAGAAGAAAGATAAAACTAAATCAAGATTTGTATATTTTTTGAAAATGAAGTTGCAATAAAGATGTTCCCAGATAAATAAAAACTAAGAGACTTTGCTGCTGGCAGACCTATACTATGAGACATAAAAAAAGAGCTTCAATCCCAGAAAAGTGATACCAGATGATAACTCAAAACCGCAAAAACTGAAGAGCAATGGAAATGGAAAATATGAGGATAAATGTAAAAGACTCTGTGTATCATTTTTTAAAATTTCTGTCTAAAACATTGGATTGTCTAAAGCAGTAATTACAACACTATAAGGTTATTATTATAACATTTATAGAAGTCATATGTATGACAGGAAGCACAAAGGAAGGGGGCTGGGGATATAGATCAGTGGTAGAACACTTACTTTGTATGTGGAATGTCCTGGCTTCCCTCCCCAGCCTCACCCAAAAATAAATAAAAGGCACAAAGGAAGAGAAATGTAACTATGTTGGAGCAAAGTTGTAACATTTAATGAAATTAAGTCATAAGCTGCACACACTGGTGCAAGACTGCAATTCCAGCAACTCTAGAGGCTGAGGCAGGAGGATTGCAAGTTCAAAACTAGCCTCAGCAACTTAGTGAGGCCCTGTCTCAAAGTAAAAAAAAAATGAAAAGGTCTGGGGATGTGACTCAGTGGTTAAGTGCCCCTGGGTTCAATCTCAGGTGCCAAAAGAAAAAATATAATTAAGCCATATAATTTGAAAATTCAGTGTTTATAAAATTAAGGAGATGGTGCTACATTTAGGCATATGGAAATGCCTCAATATCCATGAAACCAACTATAGGAATTAAAATGAATTGCAAAAAAAAAAAATCTTAACAGTTATAAAACAAGGTAATAAAAGGAGGAAAAGAAGAACAAAAAAAACATAAGACTCACAGATAACAAAGCAAAATGACAAACATAGTAGCAGCAGTAATTCCATTAAATGTAAATAAACTAAGCTTTCCAATCAAACGGAATTTAAAATGTAAGATTCAACTATATACTTTTTGCAAGAGATTCCCTTATATTCAGAAACACAAATAAGTTGAAAAGGAGAGAAAAATGCAGACTGTAACCAGAGTTGGAATAGCTGTTAGCGGAAAAAGTAGATTTTAAGAAAAGAAATAATACTAAAGACAAAGAAGGATATTTAATACATATAAAAGAGTCAACGTATATGTCAAGCATAGTGTTTCCCTCCTGTAATTCCAGCTACTCATGAGGCTGAGACAGAAGGATTGCCAGGTTGGAGGCCAGCCTCAGCAACTTAGCCTGTCTCAGAAATAAAAAGGGCTGGGGCCATAGCTCAGTGGTAGAGTGTCCCTGTCTTCAATCCCCAGTACCACCAAAAAAGGGAGGGATGGGGCTTAACATATTAGGAACAGAATATTCTTAAATGTATATACACCTAACAATGGAGCTCCAAAATACATGAAGAAAAAAGTATCAGAATTGAAAGAAGAAACAGAATTTAACAAGAATATAGTGATTGATAGAACTACTAGGTCAAAAATCAGTAAACATATGGAAGACTCGAATAGCAGTGTGAACCACCTTGACCTGTCAAACACTACACCAAATTACTATAGAATACATATTCTTTTCAATTACATGTGGAATATTATCTAGAATAGGCCATATACTAGGTCATAAAACAAGTTTTAAAACCAAAAGATTGAAATCATACCAAGTTTGTTCTCCAAATGCAATGGAATTAGATTGTAATTTAGCAACAGAAAGAAATGGGGAGGCAGTGCTTAGAAATTGTAAATAACCCATGATTAAAGAAGACATTACAGGTGCAGTCAGAACAATCTTGAAATGAAAACAATGTTTTAAAATTTATGGAATAAAGCTAACACTTTTCTTAGAAGGAACTTTATAGCTTTAAATACTTATATTAGAAAGGAAGAAAGATATAAAATTATTAAAAGAGACACAAGCATGCCACAATGTAGGTAGGAGGAGAAGAAATAATAAAAAACAGCAGAAAGCCATAAAGAGAAAACAGGAAATGCCAGTGCTAATGCTGGGAAGATATTTGGACGATCTGAGTTATTTCTACCTGCCAAGTTTTGAATACTTGGAATTTTTTTGTGTGTTTTTAAGTTTAGCTGACTCTTTTCCCAGCAATATAAAATCAGAAACAGCTTCTTCTGGAGTTACTCTAAGACATTTCTCGAAGTGTGGCCACTTTACCTTTTTTCTTGTACTAACTCAAAGACTATATTTCCCAGCAGTGTGATTGGGTGGTAGAAGTAGGTAAGAAACAGTATGCAGAGTCAATAGTAAGAAGAACTGACTAGGAAAGGCTATAAAAGCAGTATACTCTGAGAGCTATTTTAACAACTTATTTCTTGCCATAAAAGAACTACAGTCTGCTTCAGATTATCTGTGGTTACTTTATGAACATTAGAAGATGCAGCACACCAGAAAGTTGAATAATGGTCATGTATATCAGCCCTCTTTGTCTTTAAGCCATGAGAGGAGGATTGTTAGCAACAACCAGATTAAAAAACAAGGGAATCTAGAAGATTTTACCCTGTTTTGTGTTAACTCCCAGAATGTCTCATACAAGGGTAAGTAAGCAAAGAAAAAGAAACAGAACTTATGGTTAAGTACGGCAGATTATTCACAAATGCCTACTGCTCTTCCTTCTTAAAACACCTCTAAAAGGATGGAAAAGGAATTTTTAAAAAGCATAAAAAAGACAAACACAAGTATTTCCATCCCTTTAAAAAAGAAATTAATGGACAAGGAGATGGTGGTAATTAAAATTTGGAGGCTGGAAAATTGATGTGTAAGTTGCAATACTGGTTTCAGTGTCTATAGTAGATAAGTCCTTCAAACAGGCCAGTTCCTGTCTCAGAATTGCACAGGGAGTAGAACACTAGGTACTTCTAAAAGTGGAAATACATGTGGGTCTGAAAACAGGAGGACTGGTTGAAAGTCTAAAAGCAGTTGAGCCTTCAGTTCCCCACCTCAGCCCTTCCCAAGACTTCAGATTCCAGACAAATCTGAGGGTAAGGGTGAAGAGTAAAAGGAGTAAAAGGATTTATACTAAATAGGGAACCCCTTTGGCCCTTCTAGCTGTTTAGCTCTTAGCATGCTGTCCATCTCTTTTTCCTTTCTTTCTTTTTTTTTTTTTTGGTGTGTGTGTGTAGTACTGGAAATTGAACCCAGGGACTCTCTACCACTGCGTTACATCCTTAGCTCTTTTTGAGTCAAGGTCTAGAGAGATGCCTAGGCTGGAATGGAACTTGTTCTCCTGCTGCTCCATTTTCCCAAGTAACTGTACCTGAGATTACAGGCTTGTGCTATCATACCCAGCAATTAAAAAAAAAAAAAAGTTGCCATTTTTCTATTAACAGTCTATCCAAGGCAATTTAGACTTTTGTCATCATGCTTCCCCGAAAAAGAGAATTCTTTGTTGTTGTTTTGTTTTTTGGGTTTTGTTTGTTTGGGATTGAACCCAGGGCTATTCTCTACTGAGCTAGCTCCCCAGCATTTCCAGTGAGCTACATCTCTCTTTTTTATTTTTTACTGTTTTAATTTTGATACAGTCTCACTAACTTGCTGGGGCTGGCCTCAAATTTGTGAGCCACCATGCATACTTCTGAGAAATTTTCCAGTCTGTTTGTTGCACAATTTCAAAACCACTAACATATTTTTAGGTACTTGTTACTAGTAGTGCCCTTCTAAGAGGTACCAAAACCTCATCTAAATATCCTCAGCTCAGAAGTCCCAAATGAGGCTGTAGATATAAAACATCATGGTACACAGTTCCTTTCTATCTGTAGACCTATACAACTCTGGGAGGGAGCCAGTTTCTCTGCTCTTGAAGGCAGTGAGACATGTATAGATATTTCTGTTCAAAAACAGGGAGATGGAAAAAAGTATTACTGATTTCAAGGAATTTTTAAATGCATCTAAACAAATCCCAGTGGGTTTCTAGGACTGAGAACATCCTCTGGCTTAGTACTCAGCCCTTGAAATCCTCCTTTTTCATGAAAAATGCTTGCAACTAGTTTTATCAGCCTGTTTCCTGTATCTAGAATTTGGGGGTTGTTCAGACTTTTTGTACTCTGTGCCCCTGTCTGTCCATATATTGTTTTTGCTGGTGTAAAATTCTCAAGAACCTTTTGGTCTACTTTGTATGTCAAGGGATTTGCTTATTCTGCTGGTAAATAACGTTTCATCAAAATTGACAAAACTGGAGCTGGGAATGTGGCTCAAGCGGTAACACTCTCATCTAGCATGCACAGGGCACTGGGTTGATCCTCAGCACCACATAAAATAAAATAAAGATGTTGTGTCCACCGAAAACTGAAAAATAAATATTTAAAAATTCTCTCTCTCTCTCTCTCTCTCTCTCTTTAAAAAAAAAATGGCAAAACTATTTTTTTTTATTGTAATGCCAGTATTAGAGAATGGAGACAGAGGCCCCTTGTAGCCAATCAGTAAGGAACTTAAATTGATGTACTCTTTTTGGAGATTAATTTGGAATGTGCATTAAAAATCATTTTAAATGCTTATTCCCAGTTCTTTTATTTATGTAAAATTATCCTAAGGAAGTTATCAATTAGGTAGGCGAAGCATTATCCTCACCACCAACAACAACAACAAAAAACTCTGTGGTATTTGCAAATGATAGCTTATACTGGAACTATGAAAAGGTTTTATTTAACAAAAATAAAAGTCTTTATTGAACAAAAGCATTTTATTTCAGAAAATATTAATGATATATTGTGTATATGTACGTCCATACACACACACACACACATATACATGGTTTACAGAATACACATATTCCATATTTTCTCAATTCTAAAACTCCATTATTTGTGACATAACCATATAGTAATTGTTAGGAAAAACTTTTTCAGGAACATTAGGATAGAGTAGAAGTACATCAGATGTTTTCTCTAGGATTCCATGATCTAAAAGTGACTTATTTTCTTCCTTATACCTTTCAGAATTACTGAAAATGACTATGGCATATATTACTAAGGTGATTATTTTTAATGTATAGAATCTCATGGGTTTATTGAAATTAATGGCAGTTGATTATAATTCAAAAATGCAATTTTGAGGTTGTGTGTGGTGGTGCACACATGTAGTCCTAGCTACTTGGAAGGCAGGAGGATCATTGGAGCCCATGAATTTAAGACCAGCTTGAGACCAATTAAAAAAACAAAAAAAAAGCTTGAGCAACATTGCAGGACCCCTACACCCCCCCACACCCCCAATAAGGCAATATTGAAAATGTAAAGATCATACTGTTTTTTCTGACTATTCCCTTTGAATGTGACAAACAGATTTAAATGTATTATTGTATGTTGTTTGAATCCTGCATCTGATTGCAGCATTCTTTTAGTAAGTACCTTTTTTTTTTTTTTTTTTTTTTAACACAAGAAGCTGAAAAGAGTGAAGATTCGTCAGGTGCTACTGGCCTGTCAGGCTTACATCGCACATACAGCCAGGACTGCAGCTTTAAGAACAGCATGTACCATGTTGGAGATTATGTCTATGTGGAACCTGCAGAAGCCAACCTACAACCACATATAGTCTGTATTGAGAGACTGTGGGAAGATTCAGCTGGTAAGTTTATTTTAAATCAAAGGTACATTGGGAAGATGTGGCTCTTTTATTTCTTCTTGCTCCTCAAGAAAGAAATTTTAATTCAGATATTTTATGCCTTCCAATTATAGTTTTTCTCTTGTCTCAATAAATGTAATCATATCAGTAAATGTGAATACATACCCTCCTTATAAACCCAGAGTATAACACTGTTGGGCAGCATCAGTGTCATAGTTGAATGAGAAAAATAAGTTTTTTAAAATTTAGTTGAAATTTATTCATTCAACTGATAACCTATTAAAAACACATTTTGAACCAAACTCTATGTAGGATGGCAGAGATTCAGAACAGAAAGGTTTGGGCTGGAGATAAGAAAAATAAATTATTATAGAAAGACACTGTGCTGTGACTTAGAATTTGTCATTGATAAGTCTTTCTAGAAAAATGGCCTTTGAGACATGGAGAATGAAGAGAAGTTAATTAAACCAGCCAAGTGCAACTCAAGAGGCTGAGGCAGGAGAATCACAAGTTCAAAGCCAGTCTCAACAAACTAGCAAGGCCCTATGCAATTTAATGAGACCCTCTCTCAAAATAAAAAGGGCTGGGGATATGGTTCAATGGTCAAGCACCCTAGATTCAATCCCTGGTACCAAAAAAAGAAAAAAAAAAAAGTTAATGGAACCAAAAACAGGGGAAAATGTAATCCAGGCAATCTAGTTTTGTCAACTGCCCATCCTGAGATATTTTTTAATTCCTTCAGCTGTATGCTATGTCCTTTGGTATATCTGTATATATCCTTACTAAACCACAGAACTTAAGTGTGTGTTGACCCCAACAGATCTCATTACCTTTCTTTTTCTACATAATGCATGTCTTTGAATGTAAGTGGAAAAGTAGCATTTTTTTTTTTTAGTCCTCCTTCTACTTCACAATTTTAAAGTATAATTCCTTATAAGGTAATTATATTAAGAAATTAGGAAATTGTCTTCTGAAAAAGCCCAGTGCTATATGTTTAGACCATGGCATAATGACTTGATGGATTATTTCCTCATTTTTTAAAAATATATTTTTTATTTTTATTTATTTTTTTAAACAGTTTTTTTTGTAGTTGTAGATGGACATCATGGCTTAATTTTGTTTATTTTTATGTGGTGCTGAGGATCGAATGCAGTGCGCCTCACGTGCTAGACAAGCACTCTGCCACTGAGCTACATCCCTAGCCCTTAAAATATATTTTTTAGATTTTTTTTTTTTTTTAGTTGTAGATGGCACAATACCTTTATTTATTTATTTATTTTATGTGATGCTGAGGATTGAACTCAGTGCCCCACACGTGCTAGGCAAACAATCTACCACTTAGCCAGCCCCTGTTTCCTCATTTTGACAAGAATGTGTGGTTTCTGTTAATGATGATTCTCTCTCTGTTTTTGAGGTGAAAAATGGTTGTATGGCTGTTGGTTTTATCGGCCAAATGAAACATTCCATCTGGCTACGCGAAAATTTCTAGAAAAAGAAGTTTTTAAGAGTGACTATTACAATAAAGTTCCTGTTAGTAAAATTCTAGGCAAATGTGTGGTCATGTTTGTCAAGGTAAGAAAATCAATTAGTTCTAAAAATATCAATCATTTGCTCGGGATAAAATTTAAACTGTTTTTAAGCTGTATCTGTATAGCTCTATGTGGAGATTTGGGGAGAAATTAACCAGAATATGGTTGCAAAAGACCATTTCCTGCCTACACTTGTTAACTGTGTGAAGTTAACTTATTGCCAGGCTAATTTTAAGAGTGATATTTTCTGAAAATAATCACTATACATTATTAGTTTGGTTTTTAGGTAATAAGATGTACTTTTTGTATATCTGTCTGATAGAGGTACATGAGTCCTGTCCAAAGCTGTTGACTTCTAACTCTATGAAATATTAATATATTCTCAAAGGATAATCGATAAGCTAAATGGAATTGTTCACATTATAAGTTAAAGGGTATATGTTTAATCATTTCAGTAGGCAAGGAAATATTCCTAGATCTCTAGTCATTTACTGTTTGTTGCTAGAAAGTCTTCATAGTTTAACCTTTATTTGGTTGATTATTATTACTTTTTTGTTTTTGTTCAGAAAATTTACCTGACTTGTCTCGTTTTATGTCCCATAGGAATACTTTAAATTATGCCCAGAAAGCTTTCGAGATGAGGATGTTTTTGTCTGTGAATCACGGTATTCTGCTAAAACCAAATCTTTTAAGAAAATTAAATTGTGGACTATGCCCATCAGTTCAGTTAGATTTGTCCCTCGAGATGTACCTCTGCCTGTGGTTCGAGTTGCCTCTGTATTTGCAAATGCAGATAAAGGGGATGATGAGAAGAATACAGATAACTCAGAGGACAGTCGAGTTGAAGATAATTTTAACTTGGAAAAGGTATGTAGATAGCAAACACACAAAAAAGAATTTTACACCTCCAAATATCTGTTCCAGAAGACAAGTGATTAAAGTATTCAAACTCAGAAAATGATTGACAGTATGAAACCTTAGCCGAACAGAGAGGAGGAAACTCGGGGGGGGGGGGGGGGACTTAGTACTTAAAAATTTAAACAAAAGAGTAGAAGCAAAAAATAGAGTTTAAAAAGTAAATCCAGAGACTGGAGATGTAGTCACTGGTAGAGTACTTGTGTAGAATTCTTGAGGCCCTGGATTCATTTCCCAGTACCATAAGACCAATAATCTTTAAATAAATAAAAGTAAATTTAAGAGCTAATTCTTTGACAAGTCCAATGAAATAAACTATCAACTCTCTTAATAAAGGTAAAAGAGGCCGAGTATGTTGGTGTACACTTGTAATCCCAACAACTTAGGAGGCTAAGGCAGGAGGATTGCAAGTTTGAGACCAGCCTCAGCAATTTAGCAAGACCCTGTCTAAAAATAAAAAGGACTGGGGATGTGGCTCAGTGGTAAAGCACCCTGGGTTCAATCCCCAAAAAGTACAAAAAAGGTAAAAGAAGGTAGGGAGGGTAGTAAGCTCAGACAGACAAAAGGTGGAAGAAATTTAGTCAGTACATTTTAAATAAATTTGGAAAATAAAATGAATAATTTTCAAGGATATGAATTGTCAAAGTGGAATCAGGAAGAGATACAGCACAAGTGAACAACATGAAGAAACTGAAAATGTCAAAAAGCTAATCCCAAATAGTACTGAGCTTTCCTTTATTTAATTGAGGGGCCTATAATTTAAATGCTATTTGAACTGTTTCAGAGCATGGAGAAAAAGAAAACTCCCCAGTTGTGTTATAAAACCAAAACAATCTGGATTCCACAATTTGAAAATAAAAATTACTGCTCAGTCTCATTTATGAATACCAGGACAAAAATTTCTTAGGGGAAATTATTTTTTAAGTGAAATCAAATTATTTTTTTAGAAAATTTGACCAAAGAAAGAGGAGTACATTCTAGGAATGCAAGCATTGTTCAAATTACAAAAGTCTTTACATGTCATTATGTTAATAATTCTGTGTAGGTAAGCATGAATTATATCATTTAAGCTTCTGAACAATTCTGTTTGGTGGGCACACTGTCGGTGATCTTTATATTATAGATGGGGAAACTAAGGCACAAGAGGTCAAGTAACTTGCCCACCCTCACAGCAGCTAGTAGATAACAGATCCAGCAGTTTATTCAAAAACATTATGAGTGTTTATGACACAGGTTCTACTATTCCTTTCCATGTTGGCATAAATAGTAAAATAGTCTGTCAGTTGTTAATGTGAAGAAACTAAGTGGCAGCAGAGAGTGCCAGGCTTCTAGCTTTAGCTCTCTTCTTTCTTCTGTATTTTTTTCCTATAGTAGAAGTGTACTCCTTGGGTTGGGTGATAAGAGACCAGATTGGGAGGATTAATGGGCCCTTAAGGGCAGAGTGGCAAAAGGAGGAGTCCTGACAGGGAAGGAAGGCTTCTAACGTGGCCTCTCTTCCTTTCCACTCTGGGTGGTGTGGGTTCCTGTGGCTTCTGCACCTTCCACGTTCCTGGTCTGTTCTTACCTACCTTTCCAGGGATGTTTAACTAGCCTCGAGAAGAGAGGGTTGTATCAAGTTTTTCAAAGCCAATCTTACCCTGTCACTCTGGTGCATCTCCTAAAATTAGTCTGTTCTCCTCTTTCCTACTTTGTCTGGGATGAGTTTGCTGGGCACTTCTGTGGTGTGAGGAGGGAGTCCTCCTGTTGTCCTGATGAGTGAATCCCCTGGTCAAAGGAGTTCCCAGTTGTCTTGTTTCTTCAAAGACTTAATCAGTGGTTAAAACTGAAAAGATGTAGAGGGAGACAGACTCTTTCTGTACACAAATAAGTCACAAAGGCTGGGCAACTACCAACTTACTTGATTTCTCGTTCTTGGAGGTGACAAAAAGGAAGTATTACTTTTCAGAATGGACAGTAAATGAACTTTGCCACCCTAAAAATTGAATGGCTGAATTTATATTTTTAAAAAAAAGTTTAAAAACCAATAAAAGGAATTGAGGGAGCTCAAGTAAGTACAATAAATGGGGAGCTTATATGAAGTTTGCTTCTTATACACTCTATCTATAAAAGTATGTGAAATTTTCCAATTCTGAATGCTAATAAGTCCTTGCCAGACTCAAAGATACAGAAATTGGAAAGAGGGAGAGGGGATAAAAGCATTTTAGGCTAACGTTATTTTATGAAAATTATCTAGAAATTTTAGTGATTACAGCAGTTTAATTTCAACCACCTAATTTTTTGGTTTCTTAACCTTCATCAAAACTTCTACTTAAGTTGTTTTTTTTTTTCCTTACATTGATGTGAAGGAAAGTCCTGCTTTCTTTTCTTCTCTGTCCTGTCCTTCATGGTTAGCTGCTTTTCTTTAGCCAGTTTCCTTTACCACAGGAAAAAGAAGATGTCCCTGTGGAAATGTCCAACGGTGAACCAGGTTGCCACTACTTTGAGCAGCTTCGTTACAATGACATGTGGCTGAAGGTTGGCGACTGTGTCTTCATCAAGTCCCATGGTCTGGTGCGCCCCCGCGTGGGCAGGTGAATGTCCTTGAAATAGGGAAGATAAAGTTGACTCTGAGGTTTGGGGCTAGTAGACATGAATAATTAAGACATAAGTCCCTCCCCTGGCAATTTGTCTAGCTGCTTTTCACACCGTGCTTCCCCTGCTTTCACCTCTAAAAACACATTTTTTACATTCTTCCCACCATTTACTTAACTCTCAGCTCAAAAATCTCCCTGCCCATTTTGTATGGTAATTCTAAGCTTAAATTTGAAATAGTACTTCCTTAAAGAACCCTTTCCTTTACCTGTATACTGGCTTGTCTCCCTGTTTCCCATTCCCCCAGGCACTATGTTTTTCCTTGTTAGAAATAAGAGTGTCATGGGGCTGGGGTTTAGTGGCTCAGTGGCAGAGCACTCACCTAGCATGCATGAGGCACTGGGTTCGATCCTTAGCACCACAGAAGTGTACAATAAAGATATTGTGTCTACCCAAAATTAAAAATAAATATTAAAAAAAAGAAAGAAGAGTATCACACATGGATATTTATATTGTCTAGTTTCCATACCTTGAATTTCCAAATACCCTGCAAATAGGAACTCTCTGTTTTTGCTCAACTTTGTATTCTCTGCTGAAATCAGTGCATGAAACATAGTAGGGGCTCATATATTTATGAACAAGTAAATTAATGTAAGGAATGTTAGATGGCAAAAGTTCAAGGAGTCAGGTACTCAGTTGATCATTATGATAATGGTTAAGAACAATGGTATTTGAAGGCTAGAGATGAAACTCAGTAGTAGAGTACTTCCCTAGCATGCTAGAGGCCCTGGCTTTGATTCCTAGTGTACAAACAGGAAAACAAAACAAAAAACCCAGTAGTTGGTTCTAGGAGATCTTGGTTAAGCTCTGCTAGTTGCATGTTCTTAAGTACATGAGTTGCCTCTATTTCTGTTTCTTCCTCATTGTACATCAATCAGTAACCATTTACTATATTATTTGCCAGGCTCTGAGAATACATTAGTTTATAAAACAGATGTTCTTAGTCCCATGGAACTTTGTTCTGGTGAGAAGATAAACAATAAACATCTTTAATAAGTAGAATTGTAGTGCAGTGGATCATGATATATGCTGTTGAAAAAATAGAGCTGGGTGAAGAGAGATGTGTACAGTGAGAGCAGGGAGGATGGTCTAGAGCACAGGCTTCAGTAAGAAGCTGGCATTTGAGCCAATGCTTGAAGAAACAGAAGGGTAAGAATTCTGAAAGTACAGGGGAAAAGCATTCCAGGGAGAAGTTGAACAGATTGTGTAAAGGCCTGAGAGAGAAGTATGCCAGGCCTGTTCAAACCAGCAGAAGTTACAACTAGCAGAGTGAGCCAGGGAAGAGTTAGTTGGGAAGTAAGGGCCAGTGGTAGTGAGCAAATCATGTAGGGCTTCAAAAACCATTGTAGGGACTTATACTTTTATGGAGTTAAATGGAGTAACATTGTATTGTTTCAAGCACAGAGTGACATTTGACTTAGGTTGTAAGAGGATTATTCTGCCTGCTGGTTTTTAAGAATAGACTATCAAGAGTAGGGACAAGGAGATCTTTCAGGCCGTTGAAATAATCCAAGCAAGAATAATGGTGTCTCAGACCAGAGTGTTGCAAAGTGTACTACCTTGAAGGTCAAATTAATAATTTACTTAATAAATGGAATGTGAGGTCTGAGAGGCAGGGTGACTTGTGTGTTGGGCCTGAGGAACTGGAAGGTTAGAGTTACTATTAGCTGAAGAGAAGATGCTGCTTCATGCCAGGAACCACAGAATATGGGACAATAATATCAACTTTATTGGTTGTGAGAAATAGTACAGTATCTGGTACATAGTAGCCAATGTTAATGTTTTGTTGTTGTTCCTAAGGAGGTGTTAATTGGCATTCATCAGTTTCTCAAGGGGTGAACCCGACTGGATCTTGACTTTCAAAAAGGTTATGAACCATTGTGTTGAAGGAATGTCTGCCATGCATGTGATTCAACTCCAAATATTGAAATTGTGAGTCTTCATTGGACTTACAGGCCCAATAAAAGATGCTTAGTTCTAGTTTTATATGCATATTTCAGGAAGAAAATCTGAGAGTCAGATAAAACTATTAAATTACATTTCTTGATATTATGGTTATTTTTTTTCAAATAAGTGGGACCCTGTGTTCTTTTCTTTTTAAGTATCTTGTATGCTTAAAGGAGGAGGGCAATTAATGAAGTTATATAAATTTCAGTAAGACAAATACTGTTGAATGGCACATACTCTTTAAGTTTTGGCTAATAGAATTTTTACTAGATTAATCCTTCAAGAATGGAATTATCATGTAATTTCTCCATTTTCCCCCCAAGAATTGAAAAAGTGTGGGTCCGAGATGGAGCTGCATATTTTTATGGCCCCATTTTCATTCACCCAGAAGAAACAGAGCATGAGCCCACAAAAATGTTCTACAAAAAAGAAGTGTTTCTGAGTAATCTGGAAGAAACCTGTCCCATGACATGTATTCTGGGTAGGTATTTATATTTTTTCATTTAATCCATTAACTGCTTAAAATTCGATTGAATACTACTTTTGTGCTAGGTACTATTCTAGATGTTAGGTATATAGCAATAAGCAAAACAAAGTCTGTGCCCTCTAAAAGACTTACATTGGGGCAAAGATTGGTGAGTCCATAAATAAATTGAAGAACAGATGTGTAGAATATCAAGCCATGGTTAGAGCTATAAATGAAAATAAAGTAAAAGGATTGAGGGTAGTGTTGAGACAAGGTCCTTTGTTCAGTAAATGCCTTGCTGCTAGGTGACATGTGAACAGAACCCTAGAGAAGTAAGGAAAAAGCCCATTTGAATATCAGGTTTTGCTCTCTTATAGGCACAGCTAAAAGCCTTAAAGTAGAGTATCTGAGCATGTTCCAGACATATAGTATGAAAATTGGGTGACTGGAACAGAGCAGTGGTATATAAGGGAATGAGCCCTCTGAGGAAGCTGGGCATCCAGTCATAGTAGGCTTTGTAAACAATGGAGTGGTTGAGCTTGGAGTGGATAGGAAGTCCTGGGAGGGGTTTGAGCACAGTGGTGGTATAAGCTGGTACGAACATTAGAAGGAGGAATCACTGTGGCTCTTGTAAGAATAAAGCAGGAGCTTGACACAGTGTACATGTCTGTGTTCCTAGCCTCTTGGGAGGCTGAGGCAGGAGGATCACAAGTTCAAGCCAACCTGGGCAACTAGCAAGACTCTGTCTCAAAATAAAAATGGGGATAGGGATGTAGCTCAATAGTAGAGTGCTTCACTAGCATGCGCAAGATCCTGGGTTCCCTCCCCAGTACTGCAAAATAACAGGGTTGAGGATATGTAGCTCAGTGTTAGAGTGCCCCGGGTTCAATATCCAGTGTCACCAAAAAAACAAAACAAACAAAAAAAGGCATAGTCCGCTGGGCACAGTGGTGCATGCCTGCCTATAAGCCCAGTGACTTGGGAGGCTAAAGCAGTAGAAGAATCGCAAGTTTGAGGCCAGCCTCAGCAGCTCAGTGAGGTCCTAAACAATTTAGCAAGACTCTCAAAATAAAAAGAGCTGGGGATGCAGCTCAGTGGTAAAGCGTCCCAAGTTCAATACCCAGTACCAAAAAAACCTCATGGGGCCTCTCTGTCTATGGAGAGATGGCTCTTATTTGTCAGCTCTGACAAATAAACTCTCCTGTGTATCTCTTAAAAAAAAAAGAAAGAAAGAAAGAAAAGAAACTCATGGTCTGTGTTGGACTCTAAATCCTGGTAATCTTATTGTAGCTGTTGCATGTTTTGGTTTTTGTTCTATCATCTACTGAGTGTTCACAGTTATATTCTGTTTCCTACATCTGGTTGTATCCATCATCATATTTTGTTTTCAGTTATTGTGTTCTCTTGACCCTGAGTCACCTCTAGAGCTTACTTACACGAGTTTTTACATCTTTTGTAATGGTTTCCTAAAAGATTATTAGTCTCACAAGTTTTATATTGATGACTTGTGCTTTTTGTTTTCTTGTTCTGGAAACTGACCCAGGACCTCATGAAAGCTAAGCATATATTCTTATAGTGAGCTGTACCCCCAACCTCTGATTGCTCATAGTTTGGTTGTTTTGATTTTTGTTTGTTTGTTTTGTTTTTGCAGGATTGAACCCAGGGACTTGTGCATGCTAGGCAAGTACTCTACCACTGAGCTACTTCCCCGTCCTGTTTTATGTTTATTTGAGACAGGCTTTCATTCAGTTGACTAAGCTGGCCTCAAACTTTGAGTCCATTTGCTTTAGCCTCCTGAGTAGTTGGGAAGTATATTATGTCAGCACAAAGACCCATACCTCTAATGCCAACTACTCAAGAGGCTGAGGCAGGAGGGTTGCAAGTTTGAGGCCAATCTAGGCAATTTAGAGAAACTGTGTCTCAAAATTAAAAAATAAAAAGGGCTGGGGATATAGCTAAGTTGTAGAATACTTTGCATAGTATGCATGATGAGGTCCTGGGTTCATTCCCTACTACTGGCAGAGGGTAAAGAGAAGATGTAATCCCAGCAGCTCAGGAGGCTGAGGCAGGAGGATGGCGAGTTCAAAGCCAGCCTCAGCAAAAGCAAGGTACTAAGCAACTCAGTGAGATCCTGTCTCTAAATAAAATACAAAATAAGGATGGGGATGTGACTCAGTAGTCAAGTGCCCCTGAGTTCAATCCCTGGTACAAAAAAAAAAAAAAGAAGAAGAAGAAAGAAAGAAAGAAACTGGACATTTTGAATATACAGTGTGGTAACTCTGAAAATCAAATTCTCCTTTCTTCTTAGGCTTTGTTGTTATTGCTTTTTATGGATTGTAATTCTTTGTTCAGTAACATTTTTTAAATTGTGTCTTTTTTTTTTTAATATTTATTTTTTTAAGTTATCGGCAGACACAACATCTTTTGTTGGAATGTGGTGCTGAGGATCGAACCTGGGCCGCACGCATGCCAGACGAGCGCGCTACCACTTGAGCCACATCCCCAGCCCTAAATTGTGTCTTTATTGTGTGTGGTCACTGAAGTCTCTGTTCTCTCAGCTTAGTGATCAGATAGTGATTTGACAAAGGTTTTCTTAAATGCCTAGAGCCAAAAACTCCCAGTATTTGCAGCTGGATTCCCTCTGTGTGTTGGAGCACACCAACATTCAGCATTTAGCCATGCAGTTTACATCTCTGCCTTTATTTCCTGCTTGCACAAAGCTCGAAGGTCAGCCACAGGTGAGAGTTTAGGGACTTCTCAGGTCTTTTCTGATCATGAACCCTACCGTTTGCATATGCATGGCCTTCTAGGTTCCTAGATAACTATAGAAACTCAGAATCCTTATTTCCAAGTGGCAGAAGCAAGGAAACTGCCTACACTGCTGCAAGTGACAGGGGTAGAAGTGTCCCAACAATGGCACATGTGGGCAGAAGGTGACACTCTACCCACCTTCCTGGGGACCTTAAGAGCCAAGGTGACAGGTGCAGGGCCCAGTGGAGGCATTATGGTATTGCCACAGGAAGAAAAGATCTTTGTAGGCAAAGTACTGCAGCTGCCCACCAACGTAGCCAGTGATGTCAAGTGATGGAGAAAGCAACTACCAATCCCTCCATAGAGCTCAAAGGACTGTGCTGCTTCTAGCACTGTGTTTATAGGAGTTTAAAAGACCCTAAAAGTGGGCTTGAGGTGTGGCTCAGTGGTAGTGCGCTTGCCTGGCCTGTGTGAGGTCCTGGGTTGGATCCCCAGCACACCACACACACACATACACACACCAAAAAAAAAAAAGAAAGAAAAGAATAAGAAGATCCCCAAAGTGTTAGTAACCCATCACAAATTAATATCTGCTTATTCCAAGAATGATACTGAAACAATCTCTGGAGAGAATAGCCAAGATAAAGATGTCCCAGTTATTCTAAAACATAGAGATGCAATATTCCCAGCAGTAGCCATCTTGCTCTCCTACTGTATGGAGTGGATTGTGGTCTAGACCAACATGAAAGACTTATAGACAGAATTCTGGAAAATCTTGGTGTGAACTTATTGAAGGTGGAACAAATGTTATTAACAATGAACTCTGGCATGTTTGAATTATGTTTAGAAGGCAAATGTTGAGCCAGGCATGGTGACTTATTCCTATAGTCCCAAGTCTACCCAGTCCAGAGGATCACTTGAGCCTAGGAGTTTGAAACTAGTCTGAGCAACATAATGAGACCTTTTCTCAAAAATAATAGAAGAGCCATGTAATCCCAGCAACTTCAGAGGCTGAGGCAGGAGGATCATAAATTCAGGGCCAACCTTAGCAATTTAGCAAGACCCTTTCGCAAAATGAAAAATTTAAAAACGGGGAAAAAAATGTAGCCAGGCATGGTGGTACACATCTTTAATCCCAGGTACTCAGGAGGCTGAGGCAGGAGGATTTCAATTTTGAGACTAGCCTCAGCAACATAGCAAGACCCTATCTCAAAATAAAATGGTCTGGATGGGGCTGGGTTGTGGCTCAGATAGAGCACTTGCCTAGCATGTGTGAGGCACTGGGTTCGATTCTCAGCACCACATATAAATGAATAAAATAAAAAGGTCCATTAACAACTAAAAAAAAGTATTAAATAAAAATAAAATGGGCTGGATATGTAACTTAGTGGTAAAGTGCCCTTGGGTTTAATCCCCACTACTGGAAAAGGGGGAAAAAATAGAAGGAAGGAAGATGTTATATTGAACAAAGAGGAAGATGAACAAGTGGATGAAGCTCCATGGTAGCATCTCATGGTGATGGACTTTCCTGAGAGCAGAGCCACAAGATCCCTTTGACTGAATTACTCTGTACCATGGAGTAGTTAATTGAGCTTTCAGAAGGCCCAACTGTAGACATCTCTAATCAAGCAAAGGCCCACTAGACAAGACAGGGAACCCTCCAAGACTGCTACTGAGACTAATACAGTAAACAAAGAGGCCAGAGATAAGCCAACAAAAATCTTCAAGAAGATTCAGAGGAAAGAGAATTTGGAGCTGATGCTCAGGTTTTCATTTCCCTGATGGAGATGAAATTCAATGAAAAGGAAGTGATAGATACCCTCAGAATGAACAACAGCCAGCAAAGTGGCTGAGAGACCAGTATCTCCTCTAGTCTTCCCCCTAACACCTGTTCTGTAGATTAAACCCAAGGGAGTTTTGCCACCCACTGAGCCACATTACCAATCCTTTCTATTTTTTTATTTTGAGACAGGATCTTGTTAAGTTGCTGAGGACCTTGCTAAGTTGTTGAGGCTGGCCTCAAGCTTCTGATGCTCCTGCCTCAGCCTCCCAGATTGCTGGGATTGCAGGTGTGCGCCACCAGGCCCTGCTCCAGACCAGTTGACCTGAACAACCTAGTGGTACAGCTGAGTATGACCAACCCTAATTGAAGACATGCTATAGACCCTCTAAAGGTCCCCAAGTGAATAAACAATCTAGAAATAGAGCCAATCTGTGCTACAGATCTCTAGAATCTCTCAGTTGCTGAACTGCTCCTAGGCTGCACTGCCCCATTTGACTGGCCACAGCAACCTCCTTAGGAGTGGAACAGAGAGGGGCCAGAGTGGACCTTACCTGGAAATCTGCCTTTAGCATCCATTCTCATTCTCTGACCTCTTGCTTTGTAAACTTCTGTGGCAGTAGTTTGTAAGGCCATGTTTTTTGGCATCCAGTGATTGTTTATTAAAAAAAAAAAAAAAAAAGTAATTGTTGTTCTGAGAAGTTGAACAGTTGTATCCTCAATGCCACTGTCTATTTCTAGAATTTCAGCATGCCAAATAGAAACTCTGTCCATTAAACAACAATTCTCTATATCCCACTACCCCTCTACCCCTAGTGGTCTCTATTCTACTCTCTGTAAATATTGCATATTTGCAGTACTTGTATAAGTGAAATCATGCAATGTTTGTCTTTTTGTGTCTGGCTTATTTCACTTTGCATAAAATTTTCATTCATACTGTAGCAGGTATCAGAATTCTATTCCATTTTAAGTCTGAGTAATATTCCATAGTAGATATAAACCACCTTTTTATTTATCCATTTATCTGTTGATGGACGTGTGAGTTTTTTCTGTCCTGAGTAATGTTGCTGTGATTATTGGTGTACAAGTCTCTGTTTGAGCTTCTGATTTCAATTATTATTTTCTTTCTAGTTGTAGTTGGACACAATACCTTTATTTTATTTATTTTTATGTGGTGCTGAGAATCAAACTCAGCACCTCCTACATGCTAGGCGAGTGCATTACTACTGAGCCATAACCCCAGCCCCTCAATTATTTTTGATATATACCTAGAAGCATAATTACTGGGTAATACAGTAATTCTGTATTTATTTATTTTATGTGTTGCTCAGGATCGAACCCAGTGCCTCATACATTCTAGGCAAGTGCACTACCACTGAGCTACAGCCCAGCCCCCTATGTTTAATTTTTTGAGGACTGCCAAACTATTTTACACAGCAGCTACATCATTTACATTCCCTCCACCAATGTACAAGGGTTCCATTTTTTCTGCATTATCCTTCCTGACACATTTATTTATTTTACCGTTGTCTTTTTTTTTTTTTTTTTTGGTACTAGGGATTAAACCCAGAGTTGCTTTTACCAATGGGCTACATCCCCAAGTCTTTTTGAGATAAGGTCTTGCTAAGTTGCTTGGATCTTCCTAAGTTGCTCAAGCTGACTTCAAACTTATAATCCTCCTTCCCTAGCCTCCTCAGTTGCTGGAATTATAGGCATGAGCTCTTGTGCCCAGCTCACTGTGGTTTTGATTTGCATTTCCCTAATGATTAATGATGTTGAACATTACTTAATGTACTTGTCTACCACTCAGTATATCTTTTTTGGAGAAATGTCTGTTGAGATCCTTTGCTCATTTTTTAATTGGGTTATTGGTCTTCTAATTGTTAAGTTGTAGGAGTTCTTTATATTCTGGTGCTAGCCTTTTCTTTTAATATTTACTTTTTAGTTGTCGTTAGACACAATACCTTTATTTTATTTATTTTTGTGTGATACTGAGGATCGAACCCAGGGCCTCACGTGTGCTAGGCAAGTGCTGAGGCACAACCCCAGTCGGTAGCCTTTTACTAGATATATGATTCACATATATTTTGTTGTATAGGTTGTCTTTTCACTTTCTTAATAGTATCCTATAGAAAACAAAAGTTTTTAATTTTGTGAAGTCTAGTTTATCCTTCATTTTCTATAGTTTCTGGTGCTATTTCAGTGTCACATCTGAGAAATTATTGCCTAATCAAATGTCATAAAGATGTACATCTAGGTTTTCTTCTAAGAGTTTTGTAGTTGTAGGTCTCACATTCATGTCTTTGATTCTGAATTAATTTTTGTATGTGGCTTGATATAAGACTCCAACTTCATTTTTAGCATGTGGAAATCCAGTTGTCTCAGAACCATCTATTGAAGAAATTATTCTTTCCGCCCCATTGAATTGTCTTTGGCATCTTTGTTGAAAATGAGTTGCCAAAAAAACCCAATTGTATGGGTTTATTTGTAGACTGTCAGTTCTACTGTCTGTGTGTAGTACCCCAAGAAAACAATTAATAATTTTGTGTCATGTTGTCATTGGAAAGAGACCTCAGCTCAGTCTGGGTGGTTCTTAATTTTGTTACTGAAAAACATTCCAGGATGCACTAAAAGCAAGGCACAGAAATTTATATAAGAACATCAGAGGTGTACACATTCCAGAGTAGGGTGCCCCTCACTTCTCAGAGATGAATGCTACATCCTGAGTCAAGCTCTCCAATAATATATATATATATAAAATTTTTCTGGGAACAAGCATGGAGGTTCTCAGACAAAACTCTTTTGAAAATTAAGGCCTATGACAATCATTTGCTATTTGGAGATCAGAATGTTTCTCTGTTATTATGTAATCAAGCCATAAATAATTTATAGGCATATTGTATAAGTCTTTGAATCTCATGACATTTAAATTAATTTTGTATTTGTTCTTGTTGGCCTAAGCATAAACTGGAGGGTTCGTTCATCTGACTGAAGGGACAAGTATGACTGGTCATACTCATAGATCCAAGTCTCCATACTAAGGCGTTCTTGTTCTTTTTCTTTTCCCAAAAGCCCACCTACACATATCTCAGTATGAATATATTAATTAAAAATTACAGCTTAGGGGCTGGGGTTGTGGCTCAGTGATAGAGTGCTTGCCTAGCATGGGTGAGGCACTGGGTCCGATCCTCAGCACCACATAAAAATAAATACCATGTGTTGTGTCCAGCTACATTTTTAAAAAATTACAGCTTGGAAGCCTGAGGTAGGAGGATCACAAGTTCAAAGCCAGCCTCAGCAAAAGCAAGGTACTAATTTATTTAGACCCTGTCTCTAAATAAAATACAAAATAGGGCTGGGGATGTGGCTCAAGGATTGAGTGCCCTTGAGTTCAATTTCTAGTATCCAAAAAAAAAAAACAATTAATAAAATTTTTTAAAAATTGTAAACTATGTCTACAATTTATTCCTTTAATTTCTTTCCAACTTGTTCTTTCAGGAAAGTGTGCTGTGTTGTCATTCAAGGACTTCCTCTCCTGCAGGCCAACTGAAATACCAGAAAATGACATTCTGCTTTGTGAGAGTCGCTACAATGAGAGTGACAAGCAGATGAAGAAATTCAAGGGACTGAAGAGGTTTTCGCTCTCTGCTAAAGTGGTAGATGATGAAATTTACTACTTCAGGTGATTTTTTTTTTTTTTTTTTTTTTTTTGGTACTAGGGATTAAACCTAATGGCTCAGGGGTGCATAACCACTGAGCCACATCCCCAGCCCTTTTTATTATTTTGAGATGGGGTCTTGCTAAGTTGCTGAGGCTGGCTTTGAACTTTCGATCCTCCTGCCTCAGCCTCCTGAGCCGGTGGGATTACAGGAATCTGCCACCATTCCCAGCCTGGTAGATCTTAAAAAACTAAGGGAAAAAGAATATTTCAGGGGCTGGGATTGTGGCTAAGCAGTAGAGCACTTGCCTAGCAAGTGTGAGGTGCTGGGTTTGATCCTCAGCACCACATAAAAATAAATAAATAAAAACAAAGGTATTGTGTCCAACTACAACTAAAAAAAAAAAAAGAAAAAACTTAATTCATATCAAAATAGTATAGCCCAGTGTTTTGAGTTTCTTAAAATTTGGTCTTAAACTAGAGCAGTATACATTTCAAATAGAAAATATTAATTCAGTTAAATATGAAAAGAAAAGCTTTATAATCTGCTAGGACCCATTAACTGCTCTAACAGTGTCCTTGTAGCTGCCAGTATTTATAAAATGAAGACAGAAGTAGTTGCTTCATATGCTCTCTGAGGAGAGTGCTCCATTCCACAGATTATGAGAACTTTTTCTGCCATGTATAGAAAACTGGTTCTGACTTTGAGCAAAATGCTTCTGTGGGTGTTCCATGGGATCTTTCAAAAACAAGCTTTTCTAAGTAGAAGTGACTTCATAAATGCCTATTAAATTCCTTTACTGCCTTTAAAGTATACACTGCAGATTGCACAAGTCACAATAAGTGACTTACTTATTAAAAATTGATTGATTGAAGTACTAGAGATCAAACTCAGGGACACCCTATACTGAACCATATACTTAGCCTGTTTTATTTTTTACTTTGAGTCAGAGTCTTGCCCAGGCTGGCCTCAAACTTAAAATCTTCCTGCCTGGCCTCCTGAGTAGCTGTGATTATAGGTGAGCATCACTGTGCCCACCTGACTGTTTTATTTTTTTTAATGTCACTTCTTTCAGAAAACCAATTGTTCCTCAGAAAGAGCCCTCACCTTTGTTGGAAAAGAAGATCCAATTGCTAGAAGCTAAATTTGCTGAGTTAGAAGGTGGAGATGAGGATGTTGAAGAGATGGGAGAAGAAGATAGTGAGGTCATTGAACCTCCTTCTCTACCTCAGCTTCAGACTCCCCTGTCCAGTGAACTGGACCTCATGCCCTACACACCCCCACAGGTAAAGGTGACACATTCCTTTTACTTGTCTTGTTCTCAAGTTTGGTTTGCAGCTGGCACAAACCAAATTAAGGAGACATCCAGCCCTTCCATATATGAACCTCTACCTAGAATTCTACGGGGGCGGGGGGGGAGAGATTTTTTTTCTTTTATTTATTTATTTATTTGTTTGTTTTGTTTATTAGAAGTAGTCAAACACAATACCTTTATTTTATTTATTTTTATGTGGTGCTGAGGACCGAACCCAGGGCCTCACATGTGCTAGGCGAGCACTCTACCGCTGAGCCACAACCCCAGCCCCAGATTTTTTTCTTTATCAATGCCTTGTATTTAATTGTTTATATATTTTATTTTTAATTGACAGAACATTTGTATTTATCATGTGATTAAGCTGTTAATAATTTAAATCTTCTTGAGTTTTATTTAACTTGTTTAATGGCAAGTTTAATTAGAAGGCTCTCCTTGCTTTCTATTAAAGAAAAGCAGTAAAGGAATGGTATCATCCTGTTACTCTTAAGCTTTCATTGTTCTTATTCTTTTGGGTTTTGTTTGTTTACAGTTCTGGGAATTGAACTCAGAGACTCATGCACTAGGCAAAGATGCTACCACTGTGATGCATGCTCAGCCCTTTTTCAGTTTTATTTAATATAGGGTCTCACTGCGTTGCCCAGACTGGCCTGGAACCCTTGATCTTCCTGCCTTGGCCTCTGGAGGAGCTGGGATTACAGGCATATGCCACTGTGCCTAGCCCACTGCCCAAATCTTTTAAATCTCTCCCTCCTTAGAACCTCATCTTTGGCTGAGGTGATTCCTGTTGGTATTTTTTTCTCATTCAGAATTTTCTCAAGCTTAATTATGAGGTCATCATTAGAGATTGCAGTCATGGAATTCAGTGAAACTTTGATTTATTTCTTACACGGTAAGAGGCAAGAAAGAGGTATGTTTTGACCAAGAAAATGGCCAGCTACAAACTGTGCTATAAAACAGTAACTTTTGGATCACATGTTCCTGGCTTCCAGAAACTCTGAGCGGTTAATTAAATGCAATGTTCTGATGCACTATAAGAGTTTTCTGTCTTACAGTCTACCCCAAAGTCTGCCAAAGGCAGTGCAAAGAAGGAAGGCTCCAAACGGAAAATCAACATGAGTGGCTACATCCTGTTCAGCAGTGAGATGAGAGCTGTGATTAAGGCCCAGCACCCAGACTACTCTTTTGGGGAGCTCAGCCGACTGGTGGGGACAGAGTGGAGAAACCTTGAGACAGCCAAGAAAGCAGAATATGAAGGTAAATAGGGACTAGGCACAACTGTCTCAGCCTTTGAAGCAAGGGGGTGTTTTCAGGAATGCACGTGCATAGACAGGTTTTACTCTCTTGTTCTTGCCACACACACATGAACCTTGTATTGGGGACTGTTCCTGATGATAACCAGCAGAATAGATGCCAGTCTTGTTCTGACTAGGCAGATTGCTGCCCCTGACTTGGCCTCTGATCCTAGTATTGACCCCTCCCCAAATTTCTCAAAAAAAAATATTTTTACTGTTAAAAATTGCATGATTTTCTTTCATTGAGCTCTGTAAGCACCCAACATATGTTGAGCTGGGGAATGACTGTATGATGATGTTAAATATAATTTTGATTAAAATTTATCCGAAAGGGGACTTTTGAAATAAGTGATCTTCTGTTTCTTGATATGTTTAAACTCTCTGCTAAGGCTTGACTGAAGCACTTAATTTGCTAGGCAACTTGTGACCTGTGCTGTATTCATAGCTATCGTTAAGGCATTTGGGATCTCTTTGAGTTCCACTGCCTTTATTTTCTTTTTACTCTATAATTATATCACTTTGAGCCATGAGCTATGTATCATTCAAGGATTTGGTGGTTCTTAGTCATTAGGAACAAATATTTGAGAGATTTTTGGTGTTTTGGATGTTTTGTTATTATTATTGTTTTTAATATTAGGCATGGCTTTGATAAAGAAATTAATACTAAACATTCGGTTAGGCAGGACTTTGTACCTTTGAGCTATATTTTTTTCCATTTAGAATTTTATATAGAATTTTGATAGTTTAGAGCCATCCTCTTGTAATGATCAAACATTAGTCTTTTTGGCTAACTCCAGCAAATATAAATTAATTGTTAAGGCTGCCCTCTTTATTGAAGTTTATGAATCTTCAAAGAAACTCTTTAAAAAAGTTTTGTTCCTTTCGTTTGTGACAATTGATTATTATAAAATTAACTGGCAGGCTTCTTTAAGGATCTTCTGCAGAAGCCTAATCCTGCAAGATAATCAGAAAGCATTTTGTGGCAAAACCAATTTGAGCAACATTCCAAGCTCTTTATCTTCGAAACTTAAAGTGCATTTTCCTAGTTAGTCTCTAAGACCATTTTCCTAAGTTAGTCTCTAAAGATCGTGTTTTTTATTATCTGGCATTTTCTGAAATTTGACCAGGAATTTGTGTACCTACCTATTAATATCCTGAAGAACTATTCTTTAAATCCTAGTGAGTTCTGTAAGAATCTAGAACTTTGATATTTCTGCCTTAGTACAAATCAAGACCAAATACATCACTAAGATGAAGGAGTGTTGGAAATTAAGCTAATATGGATGTAAAACCAGTTCCAAGGCAAATAAAGCCAGGACTGAGTGACTGGTTACTTAGGTGTGAATAAGATGTGGAGATAATGTAAAGGTAGAAACACTGGTGCAGGGAGGGAGAGATTGATGGATTTTAGAAAGTTCTCTTACACTCAAATAGGGATCTCAAGTTTAGGAAGAACCTAGTGCAGGTGAGTTATGTGACTATGAGTCTTACCTAAGACTCTGAACTTTTGGTCTCCCCACCCAATGAACTCAAAACCCAGAGTTAGGAGTTTGACTGGCTTAGTTGTAATGATTCTTTTTTTTCCAGGACAGCCCAAATGAACTTCTCCCACAGAGATCCAACAGATAGTCACAATATTTGATGCACAGGCCTGGATTTGTTTTTCAAACTTTTTAAATTTTTATTTATTTATTTATTTGCTTGTTTGGTTGTTTATTTATTTTGCTCTCCCATTTTACCATGTCCTTTGTATAATGAAAATACTAGAATTTAACATGGAGGTGTAGATCATCAATGGTTTTTTTTATTGCTAGTTCAAGGAAATAGGTTGTTCGAATGGCCTTTATCAACCTCATGCTGGTGTTCTCAACCTCATGCTGGTGTTCTCAGTTTGTGGAGGGTGTGTGAAATTGGGAGTGTCAGTGAGTGGTAATAAGTCTCTGTAGGCAACTCTTGTCTCAGCCAGCAGCCTTTGACTTGCTTGACTTTCCCATTCTTTACCCTAAAGGAAAACTGGAGCTGTTGCTTCTCAATTTCTCTTTAAAGCCATATGACCTTGAGCTCTTTTCCCCTTCTCAGATCAGTGGTATCCTTTTGAATTCCATGTTTTGGAGTATTAGTGTGTGGCAGTTGACTGTGATTATCAGGAGTGGGGGTCATGGTTTGTTGGTTCTCTGTATCCTTGAACAAGTGACTACCTGTCTCCCATCCTCCATTTGCCCATCTGAAGAGTGGGGAGCATTTGCTATTTATGAATGGTGAAACAGAATAAACTGAGTGTGGTGGGAACTTTGGGACTACTTCTCCAGGAAGGATCCAGCCTGTTAGGCTAGGAACATGACTGTTGGGTTTGCTGGCTCTGGAGATGCAGAGAAGTGGGGGATAGGGGGACAGGTAACAGTCCAGCCCAGAAATACCACAGGCAAATACTTCTCTTGCATTGTGGATTCTGTAATTCTTGCTGATTTAGGATGATTTATGGTCAGCTTTGAACTACTCAGCTTCAGGAAACCTGATTCTTTTAGAACATCGTCCATTGCTATGTACATTTATATATTAATTACCTGCTTCTGATTATTGTAGCCTGGAGTATCATACATTTTTTTCTCCCTGGGATTTATTAAGTGTGACCTCTTTGGTTCATTAGAATATAGAAATTAGCTGTTTACTTTCCCTAAAACAGGCAGTAAGCTACTTTTCCCTTACAGAGTTAATTTTCTTCAGCTGCTAAACCTATGATACTAATGATAAAGAGTCCTCAATCTCAGTAAAATTGAGTAAAATGGAATCAGGAAAATATAGTAAGTAACAATTGTGCCAAAAATTATAATGGGCCATGGAATTGCTTCATGTTGAAATTATAAATAATCTGTAATGCTATTAATACTAGAATAATGGTAGCGCTTCTCATCTTCAGGGTGCCTCGTGAGATTAACCACGGTGGTTACGCTGGTGATGTGTTTAAATAAAATCTGTGCTTTCTGAATGTGTGTTGCAGTCTTAACATTCTTGAAATCTTTGCAGACCAGTTCTCAAGATGGGATAGGAAAGCTGGATTCTAGGTTACCAAGTGAAATCGGCCCGACTCCTCCTGTGTTGAGACTAGTCATCTACTGTTCCTTCCATTGAGACAGAACTGTTGCCTGTGTTTTTACTAGTCCTGTTGAATGCAATGGATGGTATTTTGAATTCCTGGGTTAAAAACAGAATTGAAAATCTGAAATGCCTTTACAGAGCGGGCAGCTAAAGTTGCTGAGCAGCAGGAGAGAGAGCGAGCAGCACAGCAACAACAGCCGAGTGCTTCTCCCCGAGCAGGCACCCCTGTGGGGGCTCTCATGGGGGTGGTGCCACCACCAACACCAATGGGGATGCTCAATCAGCAGTTGACACCTGTTGCAGGTAAAAACAGGAGCTAAGACCATTTTTTTTTCCACTTTAAGAAATTCCTTCATTTTTTTTTTTTTTTTCTCCAAGAGGAGTAGGCCGCAGTCTGTAGCCTTTTCTCATGACAGATTCAAAGTTTGAAATCATCCATGTTGTCCTGTATTGCCTTTCCCATATGGGCAATGCTTTCCCTTTGCCCCAGAAATGGGCCCTGGGCCCACCCCTGGGACCTAGTAGGGAGCAGCTCTTCCCTGGCTGTGGGCATGGTCTGGTGATATTCTCACCCTAGACTGTTCTTGATAGAACACTACAGTAGAAAATATAAATAGACCCTAAGTTATATTCTAGAGAACTCCCAAGAGAAAACACAAAGCCAGTCTTTAGGTTGTGTTGATATTCTGTCTCATGCCAGTATTCAGTTCGAGTTGTTCTGCTGCAGCCATCCTTTAAAGGCTGACCATTTAAAAGGATTTTTGACAATGAATTGTAAATCCTTTCTTGGTCACCAATGTGCATGACTGCTAAATAGAATACAAAGTCCTTATTCAATTCATTGTGCCCACTCTGTAATGCTTTTCTATTTAATTACATTAAACTGCATTTTCTGTTAGTATCCCAGTCACATATTTAAACCAAAAGCAAAAAGAAAATGATGAATGTGGTTTGCTTGTGTGTGTTGTCTTTGGTTCTGGTAGCCTTAGCAAATCTGACTATTCTTGATTGAATATCTTTGTCTGACATGTCTCCAATGAGAAGCCTGTAGACCACCTCTCGGGCCCCTCCTTTGTGATCTCTCCAAGTCTGATGAGATCTGTATGTGCCACCTGTGTTTCTTCTCAAGTAGTCTGAACTCTTAGGGAGCCCAAGACAGTGTTGTTCAAGGCAGGTTCATTGAGATGCTGTTTTTGTTTTGCTTTATTTTTTTTTGTTGTTTTTGTTTTTGTTTTTGCTTTTTAAGGAAGAGTAGCATAGGATAACTTTTCCATTGTTGCTCCTAACTTTTGTGATGGCAAGTTCTCAAATGCGCTGTCGCTGAAATCAGCAGTTGCACTCGCCAAAGCACATCTGAATCATGGCTGTCAGTACTTTCAGTGTAACTGATGTTGATCTAACAAATCTCATAATCGCCTGCTCTATTCCATGGCCCATTTTGGTTAATGGGGTTCCAGAAGTTTTTATAAATCAGACCTTGAACATGGGGACTTTGGAAGTTAGAATTCCCTCATTGACATCCTGTTTTGTTCTATTTGATGTGATATTGTGGCACTGTGCCCTTGACTACAAAACCCAGGGACATATTTACAAAATGAATACAAACAGCTCAAAACATTTAAAAAAACAGCAGCTGCAGCATTTTAGCTCCCTGTTAGGGAATAACATCATAGAGCTCTGTGGGTGAGAACCTTGGTCCCTCTAGAAAGCCCCGACTCCATTATTAAGGGTGTGCTGCCCAGATTTCTGGGTGTTGGGAGTGAAGGGCAAGCATTCTGGATGGTAAGCAGTCTTTGGTCCACAGTGGGAACTTTGAAGCTAAGAGGGTGATTTTTCACGGGTTTACAGGTTGCTTAGGGCCTGAGACTTAGCCTTGTCAGTGTCTGAAACCAGCTTTGCTTACAAGCATTGAAGCTCATTTGAACACATGTGACTGGGATAATAAATGCCAAAGTACAGTTTAATGAAGACAATTGTCATGTCGTTCAGTTCTTAATCTTCAATCACAGCCTGTGAAGGCTGCGTTCAGATGGGCTTTTGTAATTGAAAGCAAAGCCTCCTAACATTCTTAAATTTCTCACCTACTTATCCCTAAAAGCTATACCTTGTGGTGTGGTTAAAAGGCAGTTTGGTAGCATTGGATCTCCTCATGTTTAGATGATGGCGTCTATTCAGAAGTACTTTTTACTCTCTGAACTCTTTAACAAATGAAACTCGTCCTGTTTCATGTATAGAAATATTATTTTAAGTTTGTTTTATTGGTTTGTATAATTGTAAGTTTTTCAGTTTTATATATGACTAAGGAAACAAGGTAGTCAATCTCAGGATTTTCAGTAATGTCATAGCTTTAAAAGACTAAACTTTTTATAAATAAATACTTTAGAATAATTCCTAAGGAAAAGTCAGAAAGAAATTCTCAGAATCTGGAGTTTTCCACTGTTTCCCAGAGTGCCTCTACAAAGAGTATTGAATAAAAACTAGGCTTGGCACTAGTCCCTTAACTCTCCCTTTGCAAGAAGATATGATCAAGTGACTGCACTTCATGGGAAGCTTTTCAAAATTCTGTTCATCATGATCATTACAAATCCCAGAAAAGTCAAGTTGTTTTTCTTGTTTAAAAAAAATGCTATGTGATCTTAAAGGGTCTTTTGATAGGGAGTCCTTGACATTTGAAAATATTTTATTTTCACCCTTTTTGCCAAAAATACTTGTTTGCTGCAACTCTTCCCTAGCCAGCAGAAGATATTTGTTCTGTGAAGGTATGCTCTGAAAATAAAGAAATAAAAGCCTCTGTGAACAGAAATTCTATACCTTGATTAAAATGCTCCCTGTTAACTGAAGGTTTATATGACGACATTTGTGAGCTTGGAGACAGTGATGACAATTGGCATTTTCTCATGTCAGCAGAGCCTGATTCTCCAGCTGTACCTCTGCATGTAGGTTTCTGAGTGCCCCCGAGCTTTGGTTGGCTTGGGAGGATTTAGATTTTTTTTTTTAAACAAGTTTTGAGATCTAAAGATGAAATATTATTCATTGTGATGGCTCTTAGAAGCTGTTCCCCAGCTCAAACCCTAGCACAATTCATTCTTACCTGCAGTGGTGGGGCTAGAAGGGAGAAGGAGTAGATGTAAAAGCCTTGAAAAATTCTTGCCCCCAAGCTGGAGAACCATGCTTTCTGATCAGGACTCTGCACTTCATTTCCCTCCATTCTGATTTCTCCTCATGGGTACCCATGATAGGCATATGAGTGTGGGCAGAGTGGAATGATGGGGTATGTACTGTTCAATTAGAGTTGCAGTCAGCAGAACTGGTCACTCTCCTTGAACAGCTTGCAGTAATTTGGACTTTGGGAAGGCTGTTACTGGAACTCCTCTTCATTATTATTTAAGTGAAAACATAGCATATTTATTCCAGTGAAAATAACTACAAACAATAATGTACTAAGTACTAATTCATCTAGAAATGTGGGGTTTCATATGTGTAGCTTTTTATTTTGTTCATTATTGCAACAAAATAATTGCACTAATTACTGTTATATCATGCAGTACTAAGGGTGCTTTATTCGTTGATAGTGCATGTGGGGGGTTGTTATTACTTAGCTCATGTTGCATGTTAATGATGCATGTCTGAAATTTGTTGTGTCCTTCAAGGCATGATGGGTGGCTATCCGCCAGGCCTTCCACCTTTGCAGGGCCCAGTTGATGGCCTTGTTAGCATGGGCAGCATGCAGCCACTTCACCCTGGGGGGCCTCCACCCCACCATCTTCCGCCAGGTGTGCCCGGCCTCCCGGGCATCCCACCACCGGGTAAGAACTTCATCCTCATTCACTCATTAATCTCATCTTCGTATTCTCTTTTTCCTCCCTCAGCCAGTTCTTCCAGGAGACACCTGCTGCCCACTATGGCCAGGGTTCCCTCACTGAGTACCCCAGAGCTGTCAGCAACAGGGCCTAGAACGTGTTAAGCAGGTGGCACAGCACCTGTGCCCTTGTGGACCTGGCTGCCTGACAGTAGCACAGGGTGCAAGAAGGCAAAAGCCAGACTCAGCAGACCAAGAGGCAGGACAAATACTCAAATAATACAACATATGCCAAAAAGCAAGCCAGCCAGCCTAGAAATCTTGCACCCTCTGATCAGGGAATGAAGTTTCCCAGATTGCTAGCTCAGGATCATATTAAAATGCTTTTTTCATCTGAATGCATTTTTTTCATCTAGTGCAATTCTTACCTCACATGGTCTTCTGTGTAGAGTTCATCTCCTCATCAAACAACCCTGCTACTAAAGAACAGCCTAGCCCACCCTAGTAAACACTGATTTGTCTGTCAGCAGAAGTTCTTACATGTATAGTATATAAATGGAGCCCAGAAGTAGCTACATTTAGTTTCACTTTATAATGAATTAGCAAGCTGATTATTTTAAAGAAAAAGGAAAATTGTAGCTTCTCATATTAATTGCCATCATATGCAAAAGAACTGACTCTTGGCTATAATCTATTAGAAGGAATGTGGCCTTTAGATAACTTGGAATAGTATTTGCTCCATTATCTAAGATAATCGGGTAAGAGCCCAACCCAGATAAAATGTGGTTGGAAACTTATCAGGTTTGCTTATACCAGTCTTGGACCTAGAGACCATAGAGTTTTGCAGGGTCCAAACAATGCTGAAGAGGTTAGATACAGCAGTGTGTTGGGTTAACAAACCTGGTGGCCTGACCTGGAGCCTCCAGCCACACTCTTTGTGAGTACTGCTTAGATAACAGCTATAACTCCACTGAAGTATTTTTCCACATGTTCCTAGAGGAGGAAATGTTTTTGGAGGTAGGTGTTTCTCTCTGGAAATGGTGACCTATTGCGTGAATTGCTATGGCAGCAGGAGTCAGTCATAAAATAGGTATACCCGTGTGGTGGGTGGACTTGGCCTTAATTCTCTGCCCTCTCACCTTGGCACAGGGTATCTGAGTCAGTGAGACCATGTTGGAGTTGGTCCCTTCTAGATGTATGTACTCAATGGGAAGCCATGTCTAAGGCCCTGGGTAGGAGCTGTCTTTTGGTGGGTGTGGGGCATACCTGTTCTCCCATCCCCTCTTTCAGATTCTAAATCACATTTGAAGGAAGCACAACACCCCTGGTTATAGTGAGGGAGACAGGAAAGAACCCCCTTGGTATGTACATGCACATGTCTAATCAGGCTTTTAGGAACCCAGGATTCAGGGAAATTCCTGTGGTCACTCAGCTCACATTGTCACTGGCTGCCCCTGGCATGGCAGTTGTAAACAGAGGGAGAAGAGGGGTTTGCTAATTTGTTTGTGCTGCCCTGCAAAGCAATGATGTAGGCATCTTAGGGAGCCCCTTTATGTGTGGAGTCTAAGGTAGGTGAGTATCCTGGGGAAGGGGCTGGGTCTAGTAATATATTGCTGAAGCAGCAGTTCACCCAACACCACCTCTTCATTCATTCACAGATAACCATCAGGATCCTACTGTGGTGATCCAGGTACACTTCTAAGTACTTGAAATATAAAAAATCCCTGCTTTTTAAATGGAAGTTTGATTTTACTTGATTTTTTTTTTTCTCTTAACATATAAGAGGATGCCTATACTTCCTGGAAGTGGCATTTAACAACTCGGAACCTTAGAATAATGGGTTGATTCTGCCTGATCAAGTGCCAGCATTTTTAATCCAGAGGAACTATAGATTTTGAAGTTAGTTCCTTCTACATAGCCAGCAGGACTTAAAAAACAGCTTAACAAGGTTTTAGTTGTGGTTTGTTAGTTTTTAATGAACTGGGTCCCTTGCCAATTTTTATATTTTACCTGAATAGTAAATAGATGACCCTGAGATAAAAATAGCCTCAGACACTAAATTTAGGATATCTCATTGTTAACAATTGTCAGCAAACAATTACTAGTGAACATTCAGCAAGGGAAGTTTAATTATTACCAGAGACAGAACAAATATAGTAGGGTCATGAAGTCTTTGTTCTTTTGTCATTTTGCATCTGAAGCAATAGCAGCAAGACTACTCCACTAATACATCTCCATTTTCAGAGTACTGTTCTATCACATGGAAGTTTCATCTGCCAGCATTAGTGACTCCAGTTAGAACTAGATGCTGATGGTCTGGTCTGCAAGGAGACAGCAAGGCAGCACCTCCAACCTCTACAAAGCCCAGTTAACTACTTCCACAACCTCTTCTATCATGTCCCTCCTATGTTAGCACTTTGCTTACTGCCGAGCCTGATTTCAATACCATTTCCACAGGCTGCAGTTGGAGAATAATGAGTTGTCGCAAGAAATGTACCTTAAAAATAGAGGTGTATTCTGACTATAACTCACTTACTGAAATACTAGAATTTATGCAGTGTTCAAATCAATTCTAAACTATGAGTAATGGATGTACATCTGACAAGATCTACTAGCATTGTGCATTAGGTACCTAGAAACCAAGGAATGCAGATTTTCTATTTGACTCCTGTTCTGGATACTTAGGTTTCCTATCCACACTCAAGGGCAGAGGTGCATAGGTTGGCATTATCAAATGACATCATTTCTTATCAAACAATAGTTTTTTTCATCATCTCAACCCAGAGCCTCTAATTGTATCATTGCATTCTGAATTATAGGTGTGATGAACCAAGGAGTGGCCCCTATGGTAGGGACTCCAGCACCAGGTGGAAGTCCATATGGACAACAGGTGAGCCCCCAGTTTGATTTTCCTAGGACTCAAGAGATTTCTAGACATCTTCCTTGTCAACAATGCAGAGTATTTTTTTGTCTCACCATGTGGTCACATATTCTTTCAGGTGGGAGTTTTGGGGCCTCCAGGACAGCAGGCACCACCTCCATATCCTGGCCCACATCCAACTGGACCTCCTGTTATACAGCAGCCAACAACACCCATGTTTGTGGCTCCCCCACCGAAGACCCAGCGACTTCTTCACTCCGAGGCCTACCTGAAATACATTGAAGGACTCAGTGCTGAGTCCAATAGCATTAGCAAATGGGACCAAACTCTAGCAGGTAAGGAGAGTCCTTCTAAATAAGCCTTTGCAAAGTGTGTTCTTCCTCCTCATGATACTGTTAGCTCTTAACAAACACCCTCCACCTTTTTGGGGGGGCATAGGGGAGTACCAAGGATTCAACTCAAGGGCGCTTAGCTTCTGAACCACATCCCCAGCCCTTTGAGACAGGGCCTCACCAAGTTGCTGAGGCTGGCGTTGAACTTGCAAGTCTCCTGCCTTAGATTCTCAAGCCACTGGGATTACAGGTGTCTGCCACTGTGCCCAGCTAGCAGACATCCCTTTTTCTTACACCTGTACAATAAATTATATGTCTTAGAATGGCCTAGAACTTCTTTTTACACATTGACATCACACTCTAAAAATGGGTTTTTAAACTAATTTCAAAGCTTAGTTTTGTTTATAAGCATCCCAACTATCTTTTAAAGTATATTATCTTTCAGGCATTAGTGTAGATGGCAGATTTTTTAAAAGAAAAACATCAAAAACATGTTCCCATTAGTCTGTAAGTTACTTCAATAGACTTAATGTATTTTCAGTACATACAGTTTCTACTTATTCTTTATTTTAAACCAAATTTGATAATTTAAGAGTAGAAGGTATGATTTCCCCTTCACATATTTACCTTCTTAGGCACTTTTATATTAAATGTTTTGTGGGCCAGGCATGGTGGCACATGCCTATAATCCCAGTGGCTCAGGAAGCTGAGACAGGAGGATTACAAAGCCAGCCTCAATAACTCAGCAAGGCCCTAAGCAACTTGGCGAGACCCTGTCTCAAAATTAAAGAGAAAGGGGGGCTGGTGAGATGGCTCAGTGGTTAAATGCCCTGGGTTCATTCCCTTGTACAAAAAAATAAAAAACATTTTTTGTTTTGTGGCTTAATAAACCATCAGCCTTTTAGCCTTTAGAACCAAGAGACTTTTTGTTACCTTAAAATTCCAATTTCTGTTTTCTTTACACTTTAATTTTCAGCTCGAAGACGTGATGTCCATTTGTCAAAAGAACAGGAGAGCCGCCTCCCCTCTCACTGGCTCAAAAGTAAAGGGGCCCACACCACCATGGCAGATGCCCTCTGGCGTCTACGGGATTTGATGCTTCGAGACACCCTCAACATTCGCCAAGCGTACAACCTAGAAAACGTTTAGTAACATCATTATGTTTTGTTTTTTGTTTTTCTTTTTATAGAAGCATAAAGAGTTGTGGAACAGTAGCCATTTTAGTTACTGGGGGTGGGGGGAAGGAACAAAGGATGATGATTTTTATTGCATTTTACTGTACATCACAAGGCCATTTTTATATAAGGACACTTTTAATAAGCTATTTCAATTTGGTTTTGTTATATTAAGTTGACTTTATCAAATACACAAAGATTTTTTGGCATATGTTTCCTTTGTTTAAAACCAGTTTCATAATTGGTTATATATGTAGACTTGGAGTTTTATCTTTTTACTTGTTGCGATGGGACTGAAACCATCCAAGGTTTTGTCTTGGCTTGGGGTTTTGGGGGGTTTTTGTTTTGTTTCGTTTGGGGTTTTTTGTTTTGTTTTTTTACAAAAGAAAAAAATGAAAAAAAAAAAACACAAGAGTTTACAGATTAGTTTAAGTTGACAATGAAATGTGAAGTTGGTCCTAGTTTACATCTTAGAGAGGGTAGCGTGTTTGTATATGTTTCATGTGCCTGAATATCTTAAGCCACTTTCCCAAAAAGCTGTTTCTTACAGGTAAAGTGAAGTGCTTTCTTTGAAAGGTTGTTTAGATTATGGGTGTTTGAGAGACATGGCACATTTGCTCTGTTAACTCAGAGGCTCACTATAGAAATCTGTGGTCAATGTTGTGTGTCCACCCACAGCCTGTGTGCCTCCCAAATTCCTGGAGGGAATGCAGTTTTTCTTGTGCCGAGTTAGACATCTATGGTGTCAAGTGGTTTTGCAGAACATGTTCATAGCCCTGAATTATATCTAGTCTTGGCAGGTAAGTTTAAGGGTACTTTTGATCTGTTTCTAATGAATTCACAACTTATGCCTATATATGTTAGATGAGTTTGAAATTTCAAATCTATTACATTGAAAACTTCAAAGTTCATCTTGAGGAAAGCATAGAGGTATGCATGGAGGTGATTTATTTTTACGCATAACACTTAACATAAGGAAGGAAGTGTGTAATTGGATCTGAGCTGTGTCATGAGCATAATTGTGACATACGGTAGATTACCTGCACTTGCAAATGTTTCATAGTCATTATTTCTTTATTATCAGTTGTGGCATTTTTTTTTTTCTTCTAAGTTTCAGGGTTGTAATTCTCAATCAGAAATTTATTTCTTCCTAAAATATGTTTTTCAATTTAGCTTGTGCTTTTGAATTATAGGAGAAGGGAATCATAATTTAAGAAAAATGCTCACTAAAGAGACCATTATGGATCCCAAACACTTGGGTTTGGTGACCTTGTCTTTCTTATATGGCCCTAGAATAAACATTTGGAGGCAGCATATGCTGCTTAGATGGTAGGAAACTGCAAACATGGAACATTACTTCACTTGGTGGTGTGTTTCTGAAACCTGCTTTATTGTAACAGGATGGTTGCATTGTCAAGGTGAAGCTTCCACACTGCTGTTTGTAAGTTGAGAGAGTGACTTGCAGAGGGTACTTTTTTCCTTTTAATCTGCTCTGAATCAATACCCAGATGTTTAATTACCATACTTAATAAATCATGAGGGCAAAAGAGTATAGAATGGAAAAAAGTCTGTTGTATCTAGATAATTACAAGGAGGCCCTTGTAATTTAATTGCCATTAGTCAACCACTGGATCTCAGTTTGCATCAAGTATTTTAAGTAATTTTGAATTTTAAAAAATGTATTGCAGTAGTATTTCAGTACCTTATTGTTAAACTAAATCAGATAAAGAAATCTCCAATTCCTGGTTATTTCGACCATTGAATCATCATGGACTGTGTAATGCAATCAGATTCTTTTCTTTTTAGACATCCTTGAATTACACCAAAGAACCTGAAACTTAATTTTGGTTAAATTATTTATTTATTTCATACATTCATTTTATTTCCCTTTTTAAGGTCTGGATGAGACTTTTTGGGGGAACTTCTAAAAACTCTTCACTGTGGGCCACAGGGGCACTTAGAAGCAGAGCGCTCCTCCTCCAGGCTCCTTCCCAGTACCTTAGGAGCTCCTTAAGGCAGTGCAGAGCCAGCCCAGGGTGCCAATAGGCAGGCCCTAATTAAGTTTAAAAATAAAATAAACTATTTATTTTAGAATCATGTCTTTCTATGTACTAACTTGGAGAATATCAGTTAATATTTAGAATATAAGATTTGAGGTGAACCATCTTCCAGAAAAGAAAAATAAAAAAGTCCTGACATAAGAAAGTACAGGTAAACAGTACATCTTTTCTCCCATGAGTTTTAGGAACTGTAGTAATGTGGCTTAGAAAGCATAATGACCTAAATGTTTTTAAAATGTAAGTTCCTGTGGAGAAGAACTTTGTTCATTTGGAGGGAGGGGCCTATAGATTTAAAATAGAATGTTTGTCAGCTGATTTAAAAGGCCTTTAATTGATTTGTTTTTTAACTCACCCTCCTCTTCCGATGAGGAAGAATTGAGGGGAGGACAGTTACTTGTGTAAAATCCCCAAATTGATGGTATTAACTTCTCAGCTTGAACCTTTCCAGACCTGATTAAAATTTGGTTTATTCTAATTTCTGTATCATATCATCATCTGAGGTTTAAGTGGTTACTAGTCTTATAACATGTATGTATCATATGTTTGTTCATTTAAAGCTTTTTAATCCAAATAAAAATGGAGTTTGCAAAGTGATTTGGATTAACCAAGTTTGGTTGTTCTGTTAAAGCTGTGTCACATGTTAGTTTTGAGCAGATTGAAGAAAAAGCAATCCTGCAAGCCCCAATTTCATGCTGATGAGGATATGACTGCCAATTGAAGGGAAGAAAACTCCCCAAGTGGAAGTGCAAGTCATTATGCAACCCCCTGGTTCAGGGTTCAGGCTGCATTTCCACAGATGCCAGATGTATTCAGACTGCAGCATGAAGTGCCCCATACCATGTCATACCCTTTGGCTGGCAGTCAAGGAATTCCTAGCACTCCTCAGGATGGGCAGAAATGCAGATTGAAATTGAAGAGCACGTTTCTGAGAGCAAGAAGGTGAGGGAAGCCTGTCCACTATTAGCAGCTTGTTTGTGGTCAGCAGAGAAAAGTGGCCCAGGTATATCTTTAAAATGTTTGTAAGTTCTAAAAATATGACTGTGCTTTTAATAGAAAATGTTGGTTAAAAAAATCAACTATTCTCTCAGTATCACTTTGCAAATCCCTTCTGTTCTGAGTATAGAATGGACTGCCGTCTGTGACCATGAGCATATTTTGAAAGATCACTGATGTATAAACACCCCAGCTGAGCACTGTGAGCAAAAAGTTTCAAACATTACTCTTCCTTTTTTTTGCTTAGAAGTATGCCAGGTCAGCTAAATGCAAGAAAACTCAATACTAAACAAACGAAGACTGTTCTTTTTTCCCATTTTGGGTATTTGTAGTATTCGTGTCTTGGGGGTTGCACATAAATGTGGCAAGAAACTCCAAATTTAAAATATATATGTAGTCTAAGTACTGGTACTGCTTGACTGGGAGAGAAATTGATTTAGAAAACACCATAGTAAAAGAGTTAAATTTTTCTCAAGATGGGTAGCTCAGCTGGACACAGTGGCACACACCTATATTCTCAGCAACTGATGATGCTGAGGCAAGGGCATTGCAAGTTTGAGGCCAGCCTCAGCAACAAAGCAAAGCCCTGTCTCAAAAAAATAAAAAGGACTAGGGATGTAACTCAGTGGTAAAGTGCCCCAGGGTTCAATCCCCAGTACCACCAAAATAGAAAAAAAGAGAGGTAACTAAGTGTGAAGAATTTGTACAAAAAAAAAGAGGACCAAGATGATTAAGTCAAAACATCAAAGATTTAGGTAAGGCTTCCAAAATAGAACTGCCAGATGGACAAAAATAACCCTCGTTTTTTATTTACCCATTCACCTTATCAATTCAGATGATAAAGTGAAGCTTTAAAGCTCATGATCTTTTCCCCTTAACATAGTGGAACAATGGAGATAGATTTCTAGCAATAAATGCTTATTAGGTTTTCATCATTCTAGAAAAAGTACTATAGTTCTTAATGTTTGAAACATAAGTTTTTAAAATTTTTGGCCTTCTAGTTCACACACTAGGGGGTACTACCATTGTACAATCAGCATGTAGGAACACTGGGTTTCTTTTCGTTTTACATGTCTTTAAGTCGGGTAGAGTCAATATTCCTAGGAAGAGTATTAAAAAGATTTTTTGGGGTGACTGGGGGTGTAGCTCAGGTGAGTGCTTGCTTCCTATGCACAAGGCCCTGGGTTTGCTCCCCAGCACCCTAATGCTGAAGAGTAAAAAGCTTGCATCTTGATCAACAAAGGTGAGTTCTTATAGCATCCAAACTAATGTGCTCTGAAAATGGGTCTTAAATGCAGTCATTACTTTACTAGTCTACCTGCCTTGAAATTGGTCATTATCCTGGCATTTTCAAAGTTTATTTTCCTCTAATAAATCAGCATTCTGTTGGGTGTGGTGGCACACAGATGTCAGTGACTTGGGAGTTAGAGGCAGGAGGACTGCAAGTTCAAAGCCAGGCATGGCCACTTAGCAAGATCTGAAGTAACTTATAAAGGACCTGTCTCAAAATAAGTAAAAGTGGGGATGTAGCTTCTGGTAAAACACCCCTGGATTCAATCCCAACACCACAATAAAATAAATTACTCCAACAGGAAGTCACTTCTCTAGGAAAACCCTTGAGAAGAATAGCACAGAATTAATGATTGGGGGAAAAGTAGGGGTTAAGCCAGTTAAGGATCACTATAGACAGAAGCTAAGGAATGGTTTTATTGGCATTTATTGGTCTTTGTAAAAGACTGAGTGTTACATATTCTCTATATGTATCAAATATACTTCTAAAACTGGGAGTGTGTGAGAGGGAATACAGAATGTGGCTGTGTCGCTGAGAATCATACAGTTTATGCAGTTCAATCACTAGTGTCAGGTTCATCACACTCTGGGTGACACAACTGGGTAGGGGATTGTATGCAATACTCTACCTGGTAGTGTTGGTCATTACTGGCCTTCACACTTAAGCCAACTCCCAGTGGAAATGCTGAACTCGTAGGTAATCTGTGATGAGATCTGAGTAGTGATTCTTTATTTACCCAACATTTGTTCCAATATAAGATGACAAGCATGACTAGGAAAAAAATCTCTTTAAAAAAAAAAATGCAGGAGACATTTGTGCCAGAGATAATTAACTTTATTCCCTGTGGCCCTTGGCGTCAGCTTCTTTATTCTGTCACAAAAGTTAGAAACTTTTGAAACTCAGTCTTCTTTAGAATGTAGGTATTTTCTCATTTGCAAAGATGAGATATTGGATGTAGTTATCCAGGCATGTAAATATGCCTTTGCTTTTTCCACCAGTGACCCAAACTTGTGCTAGATGGCATTGCCATATTCTCACTCAGTAGACTGCACCTCTGATCTGGCTCAACTCTGTAGTTTCCCTGTCTTATGGGAGGGAGCAGTTCTCTATCTTTAGCAGCTGAATGAAAGAACAGCACTTTGATCATCAAGGGGCATGAATCATGGAGTCCTGCTCTCCTATGCAAGGGAGTTCACAAGAGCACTAATAGGAATTAGTGTGTCAGGAATTCCCACTACCCTCCTGAAGAGTTTATAAGCTGGTAGCAGACAGAAATGTAATCTGCACAATTTTCCTAGTTTAGGTGACCATAACAATGAAGATCTTTTATGTTCATGACTTAATTTTAATTCTGCAACGAAAGGTTACCACCAAACATGGTCTCTAATATCAGCAACTCCAGAAGCTGAGGCAGGAGGATCAACAGTTCAAGGCCAGTCTCAGCAACTCCATGAGACCCTATCTCAAAATAAAAAATGAAAAGGGCTAGGGATGTAGATCAGTAGCACCCCTGGAGGTGGGGAATTGGGGGGTTTTTTGTTTGTTTTGTTTTGTTTAAAAAACAAACAATTCAAACTGTACTGAAAAGCATCCTGGTTGCTGTATTCAAGAAATATTTCACAGGGTCAGGGGATGTAGCTCAGTGATAATACTTTCCTCTAGCATGTGTAAGGCCCTGGGTTTGATCCTCAGCACTGCAAAAAAAGAAAGTAGAAAAATATTTTATGGTACATGCCAATAATCCCACCTATTCAGGAGGCTGAAGCAGGCAGATCACAAGCCTCAACAATTTAGCAAGACCCAGTCTCAAAAAGGGCCGGGTTGCCAGAGGCAGTGACAGAAGCATGTGATCTCAGTGACTTGGGGAGGCTAAAGCAGGAAGATCACAAGTTCAAAGCCAGCCTCAGCAATTTAGCAAGACCCTGTCTCAAAATAAAAAGGGCTTGGGTAAATGTGGCTCAGTGGCAAAGCACCCCTGGGTTCAATCCCCAGTACAAAAAAAAAAAAGGAACTAGGTTCATTGGATAGATAAGTAGGTGTTTTAGGAGGAATATTCTTTATATAAGTACTATCCAACAGTAATTTGGGAAGTACTCAAGCAGAGACTGCAAAACTATGAAAATTCTTTAAAAAGGCAATTCTTAGGATAATGTGCAGCTGTGAGAACAAGACTTTGGAAGGGTACATTTTTTTTTTTTAAGTTGTTGATGGACCTTTATTTTATTATATACAGTGCTGTGAATCAGACCCAGTGCCTCACACATGCTAGGCAAGTGCTCTACCACTGAGACACAACCCCAGGCCTGTAAGAGTACATTCTTGAGGAAAAAAACTAGTGAAAATTCATATTCATTTTATTGATTGTTGAAGTTCAGTCTCAGATGTGTCATCCAGGCCTTTCTGATACTGTCTCTCTGAGGCTTTTCTTCGGTAGACATCATCTGTATCAAACAAAAACTGTGCTTAGATTTTTAAGAAACCGAGGAATTAAAGATATTCAGAATTCAATCAGTAGTCTCAAGTCTGTTGCCTGTTTCTGAATTTCAACATTAATGTTTAATCCAGTGCCAAAATATAATTTAAAACAAAATAAGTTAAATGACCACTGTTTTACTATGTAAGAGTCCTAGACTTAAAATAACAAGCTAAATATCAGTATCTTCAAAGATAGGGTCATGTCCTGGCCCATCTCTAAGTAGTGTTTTAGGAGTTTCCTCATTTCTTTATTCCCATCCCTCCCACCTTTTTTTATTTATTTGTTTGTTTTTCTGCTGTGGTATTGGGGATTGAACTTGAAGCCTCATGCATGTTAAGCAAGTACTTGTTCTACTACTGAGCTACATCCCCAACCCTCTCCTGTGGTTTCTGTTCTGCTCTCTGACATCATTCTTAACTAAAACCTAGCTCCTCAAAGGCTCTTGGCTGCTGCTTCTCCCACACTCCAGACCTCAGGATGGGATAGGGAGGTCAGTTTCCTTGTTCTCAGCCTCTATGTCTCCAGACTATTGATTATCCTTCTTCAAGTAAAAAATCTTCCTGTGGGTGGCACACACCTGTCATCCCAGCTACTCAGGTAGCTGGAGGTTGATCACAAGTTTGAGGTCAGCCTCAGCAACTCAGCAAGATCCTCAACAGTTGTTCAGCTGTTGAGTTTTGTTGTCTTTAAAAAAAAAAAAAAAACGGGATGTAACTCAGTAGCAAAGTGGCCCTAGGTTCAATCTCTAGTGCCATGTTTTTTTTTGTTCTGTTTTAAATCCTCTTCCTGTAAGGCTTATGCCATTTGACAGCCACCATCTTCTCTGCACTGGCACCTGCACATGTCCCTTCAATCTGAAAACCCTGGTTTAGGCTCCTTGCCTCATCTTGTGCCTTCTCCACCCGCATCATGATTAATACCTTTTTTTTTTTTTTGGGGGGGGGGGGGGGAAGTGATGGGAATTGATGTTAGAGTCTGTAAACAAGTCAAAATAACACCTGGCATTTTGCCAGGGGAATGTTAGGGTTCGTAAACAAGTCTGGATGGTGCCTGGCAAAATGCCAGAGGGAGTGGTTTGTGAAGTAACACCAGCGAGCCATTAAGTGTGGAGATTCCTTATTGGTTGACTGATGTATCTAGTTTATGCTAATTAGATAAGCTGTGTGGAATGTATAAATACTGCTCCTGTCCTGCAATAAACGGCTCCTACTCCTGCTGTATCAATCTACACAAGTTGTTCATCACCCCCCTGGTTATTTTGCTGCAGCTGGACTGCGGCAAATTGAACCTGGGGCCCTGCATGCTAGGCAAAAACTCTACCACTAAGCTACACCTCCAGCCCTTTGGGGTTTTTGTTTGAGACAAGATCTCACTCAGTTGCCTAGGTTGGCCTTGAACATGGATCCTTCTGCCTTGGCTTCCAGAGTAGCTGAGATGACAGATTCAATATCAGCTGCTTCACACACCCTCAAAGCCCCAAGCAGCCATTAATCCAAATTCCTCTCTTTTCCATGCTTCACCCTTCTTGCAGTGTATTACAAAGCCAGCCAGTGCCTCTTGACTGGGTATACTGAGATGTGTGACAATCCAGTGTCCTCAGCCATGACCCTCACCATTCTTTCCTCACCCCCACCTAGCCACTCATCATAAGACACTCTTGCAGCTAACTTCCAAGGGGCTATTCGCCCCACCAAGCACTGATCCCATCCTCTCACTCCTTTCTGATCAACATTTGCCTAGCCTCTAGTCTTTCTGAGAGCAGGGGGTTACCTTCCCTTTACAGGGTCAAAATTCCTTAACCTCCTTTCTTCTGTGATAACAAACCTTCCTGGTGTCCATCCTTGCCTCTCAGTCACCCTAAACATGTTGGTTATTTGACTTTTTCATCACAATTTGCCTGTGAATGGTTCACAAAGCCATTCACAGGTTTCTGGCCCACATCTGCTTCCTGACCTTCAGGTTTTTATAACCATCTCCTTAGCACATTCCAAATGGGGCCCAGGGATCACACTGCCTGTGTTCAGCACCTTCAGGAGAGTTACCCCTGCCCCAGCATCCAGGTCTCATGTCTTAAGCCCACTTAATCACCTGGCTTTGTCACCCTTTGGGCTGTCTCAACTCCACCTACTTCTTGGCATCCCTTCTGCCTCAAAGTAGACCTGGCTACCATCTGAACTCCGGACAACCACACAGCCTAGGTGTTCTTACCAATCTCTCCACAAGGAGCTGCTTCAAACCCTTCAGTCCTTGGGATATATTCTTGGTTCTGCAGTCCCTATGTGGCTCTGCTAGACACCTCTCTAGCCACTTTACACCTCCCTCTGCTTGCTGCTTCAATTTTTCAAACACAGAATACACACAAGGCCTCCAGTTCTCAGCACTGCCCATGAAGACTCAATTCTACAGAACTTGCATCTGGCTGACAGTCTTCAGAGCCTGCTATACCTGGTAACTGCTTCCAGAAGCCTTCCCTGCACCATCTAGTCCAGGGAGGTGCCCACCCAACACTCCTGTGCTCCTCTAAGCACTGATCACAATAGTAAACCATCTCCCTTTTTTCCTTCCCTAGTCCCCGGTACTGGGGATTAAACTTTCATGCTAGATAAGTGCTGTACCACTGAGAGCTACATCCTCAGACCTGATGGTAACTGGGTTTTTTGTCTGTTTGGTACCAGGGATTGAACTCAGGGACACTGGCCCACTGAGCCACATCCCCAGCCTTATTTTGTATTTTATTTAGAGACAGGGTCTGAGTTGCTTAGCACCTCACTTTTGCTGAGGCTGCCTTTGAACTCTGCTATCTCAGCCACCACACCCAGCCAACTCTGGTCTTTCTTTCCCATTAGCTCTCTGGCAGTAAAAAACCTCTGCCTTGTTAATTAGATCCTCTCATGGATGTTCAATAAATAGAATGGTAGAACAGAAGGAAGCACTAAAGTTCCAATTAAAAAATGAGAGTCGGTAGGGCTGGGAGCATATAGCTCAATAATAGAGCAATGACCTAGCTAGTGTGAGTCCCTGTGTTCCATCCCCCACACCACCAAAAAAAAAAAAAAAAAAAAAAAAAAAAGTTCACAAGTGATATATTATTTCAGAAGAGGGACAAAGCAGAAAGGGCCTAGGGGTTGGGGAAGTCTTCCTGAAAGGAACTAGTCTGCCCAGAGATAGTGCTCAGCTAAGCAATGTCAGGCATTCTTTTCACTGTGCTGAGCATCTGCTCCCAGGCCAAAGACCTGGTGCCAGTGACTGCCCTCTTAAGACAATGGTGATTAGGCAGGCAGGTCGGCTCCCTCTAGGGTGTGGGCTGAAGAGTTCTGAGAGGACAGTTAATAGGGATTTCCATGAATCCTCAGGATCCACCCCCTCTTCTGTTGTTTGTGAGCTATCCTGTTCCTTAGGCTCGGCTCAAAGTCAAGGGTGAAGGGCAAGCTTGAAAAGTGTAGGAAAGATCGCAAGGCTGGACGTCAATGTGCAAGACGTACAGAAGAGCCGGCGCCATAGGCGGGGTCAACTGCCAAGTGAATGGAACAGTGCTAGCCCTCCCGACAAGAATAAAAAGCAGCTCGCGCTAAGGAGAAAAAGCGGTCTGCAATCTAATACCCCCGGGAAACGGATCCCTGCCATCTCATGCCTCCCTGAAGGGAAAGGGAGGCTACTACACCCCCCACTTACAGAAGGTCTCCTGGCCCACGCGCACGTTAATCATGATCCACTCCATTGTTCCTCCCAGGATAAAAAAGAAGGGCAGGAACCTGTAGAGGCCGAGTCGCTCCTTCCCGGGCACCCACTGCAGAACTCGCCTCACCTGGGCCCTGGAGAACATGCTCGATTGAGGTTGTGGCTCTGGGTGCGATGGAACCAGGTGCGACTGAAGCTGAAGCCGCCCTGCCCGTCCTCGCTGGGCTCGGCGACCTAGGCGATGAGTGACCGCAGCCGAGTCACTGCCCGGCAGCTGCAAAAATTTGGGAGCTAAAGCTGACCTCCAGGCCTAGATCCCTGTGCAGCTCAGCCAATCAAACTGCTGCTGTTGAGACGCGCTTGCTCCTTGAGAAGGAGCCTGAAAAATCCGGCGCATGCGCCTCGGCACTGGAAGCGGGGCGGCCCCTATGGGGCGGAGCCTTCGACGTGGCTTGGACTCGGCCCCGCCCTACGGCCTCCCTAGTGTTGGCCAGAGCTCTGAGCAGCCCGCCGCGCCCCCTACTCTGCACCGCCATCTTTTTTTTCTAATACCCTGACAGAGTGATAGTCTATGAGGGACTAATAGTGTGCTGCACCATTCTCTAAAATGCAATTACGAAACGCCTTGCTTTTATTTCAGGGACATGATTGGTGACCAAACTTCTAAAATATCTGAATTTGATATGCACTGTTGAAAGCTGAACTTTACACAACAAAAGTTTGAGCATCTGTGACAACCCTAAAATAAAACTGTCCTGAATGGGCACTTACAATAATACAGGCATTTATAGAAAGTTTTTATGCATCACCTTTTGACAGGGTTGGGGCGGGGAGGATGAGGGCTGGGATTAAGGAGAAAGGGAGGGGTCCTGCTATGTTGCCCTGGCTGGTCTCAGCCTCCCAGTAGCTGGGAAAACGTGCTTGTATCACCTCTTTATCCACAATAAGCGCAGCTCAGCATGATGGTTAATGAGCGTGTCTGAGGAATTCCCTTAGCTGGGGCTGTACTTCAGTTCCCCAACCCATGAAACAGGGGACTTTTTCTGCTGCTGTGAAGATTTAGTGAGATGATAAGCACTGAATGTAGTGCCTGGAACACGGTAACTGATCAACTAACATTAGCTCTAGCTAACATTAATATGATGATGATTTACTGATCCACTTCACATGTATTCCCTGAACTGAGAAATTAAGAGATTAAGCCAAAAAAAGCAGAGCTCTGACTCCAGAGCCTTCACTCATTATATCCTCTCACTTTATCACTGTTTTCTGAAAATACCCTAAGAGGCTGTCACTCTGTTACCTAGGGATAAAACTGGAGGAACAGCTTTGACAAGGCAGTCAAATATTAGGCAATCTAAAAGAATCAAATGAAAACTTAGATCCCAAAAGGTAGCTTGGTGATGAGAAGAGAAAGTGCAAGCAGGGCCCCAAGAGAGGGTTATAGGACAGCAGTAAGGTCTCTAGCTGCCTATAGTACAACGCACCCTGGATGGCCACCCAGAAAGTGGGCACAAAAGCTTAGCACTTGCTCCTGTTCCTTTTCTTTATCTCTCTCTTCCTTCTCTCCCCCCCTGCCCCCACCTTTCTTTCAAGGTCCTGATTCTTAGGTAAGCTTTCTACTACCGAGCTACATCCCCAGAACCTGCTCACGTTTCTCTTAGCGGTTCTGTGGGGGTGGACCACCCAGGACCTCCACCAGCATGGAAGAGGTTCACGTGAGGGTAGATTCCCAGCACCTGCCTAGGTCACTGGGGCGTGTGCAGACACCTCTCCCGCCCCCAAGCTCACCTTTAGGCCTCAATATCTTTCAGCACCCAACCCAGGACCTGGTACACTAGGTCCTCAGCCCAAGTGCAGTAATGTCATAACATAAACACAACCTTAAACTCAGCAAGCCACCCCGGGAAACAATATGTATCCAGCTGGCAGGCTCATCAGCGTGCTGGGTGGGTCTCCATGAGGTACACCTGCAGGCCCAGAAAACAGACGAGTAGAAAAAATGCAAGAAGAGCGTATTTGCAAGAAAAAGGAGGAAATTCTTTGTAAAGTCTCCAGCAACCAGGCATCTCAACAGGAGGCCTCTCCAGGCAAAGGTGAGTGGGGCGGGCCAGTGACACCAAGCTAAGGTCAGAACCAGGTGGGTGCAGTGATCCTTGGCCCCAGTCCTGAAGCTCACGCCCAGGAGTCCGGTTCCGAATTAAAAGGGGTCACCTGGGTTGAGCACCGGCGGCACAAAGAGGCTGCCATGTAGGTCCAGCGGTCTCACCCAGCGTGGGGCTGCAGCAGGGAGAGCGCGGGCAGGGCTCTTTATCCGCTAGATAAGTGAGTGAAGTGGCCCGGGCTCCGGTCAGCGGACAGTCTGGGATCGGAGCAGGGGAACAAGGCCATGGGGCAGGAGGACTCAGGGACTTCGGGAAAGTAGAGGAGGCGCTGGGGTCAGAAGGACCCAGAGGCCGGGGGAAAGGAACGGAGAACCCGGGAGCAAGCGTAAACTCGCGCGCGCCTGCCTTTTCCCCTCCGCGCCTCGGCGGTCCGGAGCCTCGAGGGGATGGCGGGTCTTAGGCTCTTGGACTTCCCAGGCAGGGGACAGGAGAAGGAGCCGCCATCGCCGCGGTGGCGACCGAAGGGGGGCGCAAAGCCCTCGGCCGCGCGGGAGAGTTGGGGGAGGGGGTCGCGGGCCCGCCCCGCCCCGTCCCGTCGCCTCCCGCCCCCTGTGCCCAGTGGCGCGCCCATTGGCCAGTCGGGCTCCGCGCGCCGCGCCCATTGGCCCGCAGCCGTGAGGAGCACGCGGCCACCGTGGCGGGCGCGCAGTCGGAGGGCGGCTGGCTGGCCGACGGGCGGAGGGCAGCCCGGCCGGCGCGCAGGGGGCATGGCGGGTGTGGGGCTGCGGGCGGTCGCTCGGTGCGGGCTGCTGTGCGGAAGCCACGGCGGGCGGCGAGCCGCCTCCTCCTCACCCTCCTGCCCTGGCTGCGGCCCGCCGGGTCCTGGCCCTCACTGCCCGGGAGCCCCACGCTCTGCGCCCTCTCCGGCGCCGGCCGGCGGCACCGAGCTCAGCGAGCACCTGTGGGCTCGTTACCAGGACATGCGGAGACTGGTGCACGGTGGGTGAGCCCGGGTGAACCGAGTGCTGGGGTCGCCTCCAGCGCTGTGGACTGTCGGGGCGCCGGGGCGCAGCCCTCGAGCCTTCCCGGGCACAGCTCCTTGCTTCTACGCCCGGTGGGGTTTGGCGGGGACCCAGACCTAATGGGCTTTTCAATAGAGGCTTCGGCCAGATGGCCCGGGGGAGGGTGGGGGGTTTATTCCCCAGCTCTATCTGCAGGGGCTTGGAGCACCTGGAGCGGCCGCCCGCAAGTGCGGTCCCCGGGTCTTGCTGCAGGGAACCGCTACCGGGAGTGCTCCCAATCCCTTGTTCTCCGTCGACCCTTAGTTGGGGTGGGAGTATTGAGGACAAAGCCTGCAAGTAGCGCTCGCCCAATAAGCTCCTGGCGACCTCCCGACCTAAGCTGATACGGGCTGGACTTTCCAGGCACCTTTTGGTTTGGTGCTGGAGGTCAGGCCCGCTCTCAGCAAGGGCCGGGAAGGTATTGGGGAAACAGTTCAAGTCCCCACAGTCGCCTGGAATCCTGAGGAGTTGCTACAGTTGGCCAAGCTGCACAGGCACTTTCCCTCTCCCTCTGTGAAATGGACTGATGAGACTGGAGGGCCCCTCTCAGGGCAGGCTGGGGCCACCAGTGAGAATGCAGGACATATGTCCACTGCTCTGGGTGGGTCACTATCCAGCCTCTGCAGCAAACAGATGTGGTTCAGGCTAGTGGCTCTATCACTGTCCAGCTGGGTGGCCTTCAGTAAGCCTCAACCTCTAAGACCTTCAGTTTTCTCAGATACAAACAACCCTGGGTCTCTGACATAGTGTTGTGGTGACTTGGAAAGAACCAAGCCAAGAAGGGGCAGGGGAGCTTCCGGAGGAACCCCCAAGGGTGAGATGGCTTTCATTGTCTGGTGAGACAAAGTGGCCCTGTCTGGAGTGTTCCAACTGTCTGGACAGGGATTTCTAGTCCAGCCTTGTGGATACCTGGAGAGTGATCCAAACTTATTCTCTTGACAAGCTGAAGACAGAATGGTTAGGCCCTCTGTGGAGTGGTGGTTCTGAAGCCCTGGTGGTCTAAGACTGACTCTATCTCTGTGGACTGGCATGCCAGAGTGTTGTTTAAGAAGTCTTTGTCCTGTACCTAGAGAAGACCCTCTGAGTGGCCTCCAAGACAGAGGAGGAAAGAAGGGGATCTCCTGGGCATTGCCCTCCAGGACCCACCTGTATTTTCCTATCCTTATGTCCCCCTAAGTTCCTCTTGTTCAAGGTCACTGCTACTCACGTCATGGTGAACACCAGAATAAGCCAAGTTCGTTCCTCGGGGTCCTGATCCTAACCCATTCTGACTGGGTCTTCTGGGGCAGTCTCTGGGCATTCAGTATACCTTGGACATAACACCTGTGGGCAGACTTTGCCAGGAGGGGCTGGGGATGTAGCTCAGTTTGTAGAGTGCACCACAAACAAACAAAAATCTCTGCCAGGGATCCAGGCCGAAGACTAGCCCCTACCCTGAAAGCAGAGACCATCACCTCCTCCCCACCCGTCCTCAATGTGTTGACCCTGGAAGGCTAGGCTAAGGGGAAGAGTGATTAAGGCAGGTGGTGCAGCCTGAGTGCACATCTCAACTCTGTTGCCTGCTGCTGGGTGGTTGAAGCAAGTGACTTCACCTCCTTGAAGCTCAGTTTTTTCCTCCAGACCAACTGCTTCATAGAGTTGGAGTGAGGATTGAACAAGATGGGCCCCTAAGGTAGCCACAAGCCTGTCCCAGGGCTACCAGGGGGGAATTGGCTTCAGAATCTGGTACCTTGGGCAGGTGAGGGAGCTGGGGTCGAAGGAAGAGAAAGGAGGGTAAAGACTGAAGAGTGAAACCATAAACTTGGCAGGCTAGTGCTAGTGGGTTAGATCCTCTCCTGGCCCTACCTGTCACTGCAGCCCTGTGGAAGAGGGTTTTCTCAGACCAGAGATGAGGTGAGGGGTCAGGCTCTATGAGCTGCTTCCCCATCCTGCTTTGTCCCTGGGAGAATTTTCTGCCCCTGGAAACATCCCCAAGGGCAGAGGTGAAAACCAGAATCCCAGTGATACCAGGTGAGGGGCGTCTCAGCAGCAGCTCTCAAGGGCTACAGTCAACTGTGTCTCATGCATATCCAAGTGGAGTGTCCTGTCCACACTTGGATCTTCGGAGCAACTGCTCTGTGCTGGCCTGGGGCCTCCAGAGGAACCAGCCACACCTGTTTCCACACCCACACCCTGCACTTGACTGCAAAAGAAGGGTTGGGGAGTGGAGCTCTGTGTTCCAAAGGGGCCTCCAAGGCAAATGCTCTGGGCATCCGAGTACAGTGAGATGTCTGCCTCTTTAGTGCACCAGCTACCTGCTGGGCTACTGTGGGACCAGGGGTTTCTGTTTTATAATTAGGACTGATTGTGGCTGAGACAGTTTTTCTGGGGCCTTGGACCTGAGGCATTTTCTGGGAGGCATTACCCTGTGCATCTGGGTGATGCTCCCCTTTCCCTACAACTCCTCCTCTTAGAGAGATGTAGGGAAATTGAAGACATGAAGCTCGGGGCCTCAGGGTGCACTGAATCCTGCCTGTGCATAGGTATAGAGCAAGAATGCCGCACAGTTGATACAGTTTTTATTTCCCCTTTAGAGACAACAGGCCCAAGGGCTGAGGTGACATTCCTGAAGTCACAGCCAGGGTGGGGGTGCTGATCTGGTCCAGCTGACCTCAGAGCCCATGCCCTTTCCATCATATGCCTTTTCTCCAGCCAACGTTCCCATTGTACAGATGGGGAGGCCAAGGCATGTGAGCTTGGGACCCTGGAGCCTACCCCACACGGCGTCACCCCTGATGTGGGCCTGAAAGCCATCTTCAGTTCCTTGAGAGCAGCCAGAGGCTTGGGGTGACCATGGCCACATCCCCAGAAAGGAGCAGCCTGGATAATGGCCCAGAACCCAACATTGCACGTCCCGCCTGTCGTAATTAGCAATGTTCCCTGGCTAGAGGGCTAGAGCCAGGGAATGTCATTATGTGAGCTGGCAGGCAGCTGAAATCCGATTAGAGGGGCCTTGTTCCCTGGGCTGTGACAGGTGCTCAGGAGTGGGTAGTAGGAGCAGCAGAAGGGCTCCCCACCCATTAATGTTCTGGGCAAGGTGGAAAGAGCATCCATGACTTCAGCCCCCTCCTCATGCCAAGACAGCTGGGTCATGCCCACTTGGGTGGAGTCTTCAGTCCCCACATGCCGCCCCTCGCTGATACCTCTTAGGACGTGGGAGATGCGACCAGCAGATAGCTGAGAAGGGCAGAGGGACTGACAGTGGTGTTCATGATCAGGTTTTAGACAGTGGCAGAATTGGCACTGGAGACCATTCTGAGAGCTCTTCTGGGGCCAGACTGAGGGGTGGAGTCAATGCCTGCCTGCTGGGTGCTACCCAGCTTACAGCATGTCTGGCGGGGGCTTAGTGGTGAGAGCCAGGAAGAGGAACAGGCTCAGTATACCTGGTGGGCTGCAGGTGATGGTGTAACCACAGGGAAGGAGCTCCAACTGTGAGCTCAGCCCACTGCCAGCTCTACCTGTTTTAGTTAGCTTTTGCTTCTCTGTGGCCAAAATACCTGATGAGAACAATTTAGGTGCTGGGCATGGTGGTGCACACCTGTAATCCCAGAGAGTAATGAGGCAAGAGGATCGTGAGTTCAAAGCCGGCCTCAGCAATTTAGCGAGGCCCTAAAAGATTTAGGCGTCCCTGTCTCAGAATAAAATATAGAAAGGGCTGGGGTTGTGGCCCAGTGGTTAAGCACCCTTGAGTTCAATCCCTAGTATCAAAAAATCCCTAGTATCAAAACTTAGAGGAGGAAAAGTTTATTGGGGGCTCACCATTTCAGAGGTGAAGCAGAGCATCATGGCAGAAGGGCATGGTGGAGGGAAGCTGCTCAGGGCATGGTGGTCAGGAAGCAGGGGGAGGGGAGGGGGCCGCAGGAAGGCGCACTCTTCCAGGGTAACACCTCCTCCAGCCACGCCCCGCCTGTCTGCGGTTACCATGGACTGATTAGGTTACAGCTCTCATAATCTGATCATTTCACTTCTGAATATTGCTGCATTAATAGAGCACACCTCATCTCCAAACCTGAACGCTGCCTTACCCCAAGTACAGGATCTGGGCAATTGCTTTCTCTCTGAGCCTCAGTCTGACCATCTGGATCACTGGGCATCTCTGGAATGTTTCATGAAGCTTAAGGGGCTGAGTGCTCAAAAAGTACCCAGAAGCCTTTTGCCACTGCCACAATCGTCATTTCCCTGTGTCTCCTTCCTCTAGACCTCCTGCCTCCTGAGGTCTGCAGCCTCCTGAACCCAGCAGCCATTTATGCCAACAATGAGATCAGCCTGCGTGATGTCGAGGTCTATGGCTTTGACTATGACTACACACTGGCCCAGTATGCAGACGCACTGCACCCTGAAATCTTCAATGCTGCTCGGGACATCCTGATTGAGCACTACAAGGTGAGACTAGCCAGGCAGGAGCCCCTGCTCAGGCCCTGGAGGCCAGCACAGCCCACCTTGACCTAAGCCCCAGGGTGGATCATGGGGCTCCCTGGGTTCCCTGGGCAGGTGGATGGATGGATGGATCCCCAAGTGGCCACTCAGCCAACAGGGCTGGCAGTGCTACGGGCTTAGGCCTGGTCTATGTTTGTTTGCCCACCAGTACCCAGAGGGGATTCGGAAGTATGACTACAACCCCAGCTTTGCCATCCGTGGCCTCCACTATGACATTCAGAAGGTGAGTGGCTGGATGCTGACCTCTTGGTTCCTCCTGAGTAAATGGGCCCTGAGCCTGCTTCCTTGGCCATGCTCTTAGTGAAGGGTCTCCGTATCTGTCCACCCCCTTGACCTCAAAGCTACAACTTCCTTTTGGTAATGTACCTGATCTCCTTGGTACCATCCAATGGAGGCTTGGACATGGGGTTTAGAAGAGGCTGGCCAAGTCCAATGGCAAAACCACCTTCTTACCACTGGTCCCACCCCTGCCCACACTGGGTGCCCTCAGAGCCTTCTGATGAAGATTGATGCCTTCCATTACGTCCAGTTGGGAACAGCCTACAGGTTAGTTCTGACTCTGCCCTCTTCCCACCCCTACCCTGTGCTGCCACCTGGGCCTGGAGTGATGGTATCTGTACCCTGGTTCAGGGGCCTCCAGCCTGTGCCAGATGAGGAGGTGATCGACCTATATGGAGGCACCCAGCACATCCCACTGTACCAGATGAGCGGTTTCTACGGCAAGGTATTCCCTCCACCTTCTGTGACCCAAAGCAGCCCAGGTCGGTGAGCTTGCTATAGATACCAGCTCCAGTGGCCAGCTTTCATCCACAGACCATGCCCTTTCCCAGAGACCTGAGGCAGATTTGGAGGCCTTAGTCTCCAATGCTGGAGGTGGGGGGCCAGAGGAATAGCTGAGATGTGGTCCCCTCCCCAGGGCCCCTCCATCAAGCAGTTCATGGACATCTTCTCACTGCCAGAGATGGCACTGCTGTCCTGTGTGGTGGACCACTTCCTGAGCCATGGCCTGGAGTTTGACCAAACACACCTCTACAAGGACGTGACGGTGAGCATGCTGGCCTGCCCCTCAGGTGGCAGGAAGGTGAAGTCCAGCAGTAACAGGGCAGGCTCTCCCCAGCCCCCCCGCTGTGCCCTCACTGTCCCCCCCTCCCCCCAGGATGCTATTCGAGATGTGCACGTGAAGGGCCTCATGTACCAGTGGATTGAGCGAGACATGGGTAAGGGTGAATGGTAACCTGGCTGGCCTGCTTGAGCAGGGTGGCCAGGCCCTCACAGACCCTTCTTCCCCCTCAGAGAAGTACATCCTGAGAGGGGACGAAACGTTCGCAGTGCTGAGCCGCCTGGTGGCCCATGGGAAACAGCTGTTCCTCATCACCAACAGTCCTTTCAGCTTTGTGTGAGTCCAGCCCCGCTGTGGGGGTGTTGGGGGGCAGACACAGTGCCACCCTCAGACCTCCTGCAGCCGCACCACCTCTGCACAGGGACAAGGGGATGCGGCACATGGTGGGTCCCGACTGGCGCCAGCTCTTCGACGTGGTGATCGTCCAGGCGGACAAACCCAGCTTTTTCACTGACCGGCGCAAGTATGGGCCTAGCAGGGGGCAGTAGAGTAGGGGAAGAGGTGGGGGGATCCCATCGCAATGAGGGGACTGAGGCCCGAAGCTAGATTGGCCTTTACTCAGTGCCCTTGGGGTGAGGATGCCTCCTTACCTGCATGTGGCCTACCTGAGTGGATGGGTGTACAGAGAGGAGAGTGGGAGGTACCCAGCCCCGGCCCTACCACAGATGGAAATCAAGCCCTTCACCCTCACCCCAGGCCTTTCCGAAAACTTGATGAGACAGGCTCGCTCCACTGGGACCGGATCACCCGCCTGGAAAAGGGAAAGATCTACCGGCAGGTGAGGACCATCTGGGGTCGGAGCAGCAGCTGGTGTGAGAGCAGGGGACAGGTTCTAACCAAGGACACAAGCTGTTCAGAGGCCGACTCTGAAGACGCACACAGCCCCGAGCAGCTCAGCCACTTCGGTGTGGCCAGCGGCTGCCAGGGCTGGGCAGTGTGGAAGGAGCTCTTGGCCTCTGGGTCCTGGTGCCCGGGTTTGAGTTCCAGCTCCACTCGGCCACGAGGGAGACTTGCCTCATCACCTCTGTGCCTTACTTTCCTCATTCCTAAAAGATTGTAATGCTGTATTTGAATGTGGCACAAAGCCCTGTGATCACCAAGTACCCCATGAGTGGCACTGTGACTAGTTGAGACTGAGCTGTCTGCTGCAGGCAGAACCAGCCTGGTGGGAGCCCCTGAGCCTGGCCAGTGGAGGCAGCTCATAAGAAATCTGGGGAGACCCCCTTCTTATCTGAACAGAAAGAAAAGAGCAGCCAGGATGGGGTATTGGATGCCTGAGCAGGAGGTGATTAAGGCATTTGGCCCTGGCTGGAATGTGGAAATCCTGGCTGAGCTGGTCCTCTTAGGAGTGGGGGTTCCAAGGGCTGTGACGAAGCCGGCAGTCGGCCAGGGGAGCAGTGTTGAGTTGCTGGGGCCTGGCCTATAGGCTGGACTTGCACCCTTGTGTTCTGTTCAGCTTCCTGCCCTCCTCCACCCCAGCTCTCCCTCACCCATCCGGCTTATCCCCTCAGCTTTAAGGGTGAGGCTGTACCATGTCCTGCATCTGGCTGTGACCTAGGAGGACAAGCACCTGTGTGGCTACCAGACATATCTTTTTTCAGAGGCAAGAGAGGGTTACTGGGGATTGAATTCAGGGGCACTTGACCACTGAGCCACTCTCCAGCCCTATTTTGTATTTTACTTGGAGTCAGGGTCTCACTAAGTTGCTTAGCACCTCGCTTTTGCTAAGGCTGGCTTTGAACTCTCGATCCTCCTAAGCTGCTGCGATTACAGGTCTGCGCCACTGCACCGGGCCAAGGCATTTCTTTGTGCCTGACATTCTGAGGTTTCCTAATGCTGTGTACATTGGATGCTTGGTCCTCGCCCTCAGCCCCTTTTCTCTGCCTCCTCTTCATCTCCTGCCCCTCAAGATTCTCTCTTGGTCCAGAGGCACGTCCTCAGTGATCTCCTGCTCGTGTGTCTTCTTCAGTAGGTCCAATTAAGTTCCTCCATGACCACCTGTCCCCCCCACTGCCCACCCCTCTGAGGTCCATGGATGCAGACCTCCTGGGTGTGAGCTTCTGCCCCAGGTGGCACCAACTCTGGCCCCTCTGTTTCTGCCTCCCCTGGAGCTTCTTCCCTAGTTTGGGGCCTGGCTGTTTCCAACTTTCCCCAGCTTTGGAGCAGGCAAAGCAGATGGCCTGCCAGTGAGCTCTGCCATTGGTCCACTGGGTCCCTCTGGGCTGAGGCCGCCAGCAAAGACTCTAGAATCCTTTGCTTTAGGGCGTGGGTCCTTCCCTGTGGTTCTTTTCTCACAAACAAGGGCTTGATCCTTAGCCGCGGTGGGTGAGAGGCCACAGAGAGGGAGGCCCTTGCGGCCTGGGGCACTGTGCCAGGCCTATGGGAGCCCTTCCTGGGGCAGGCCGACCCTCCTGCAGTACTGCGAGGCCGCGGGAAAGGGCAGCCCTGTATCCGGCTGGACTTGGCTGCCTCTGGGGATTTGAGAGGGCTGCTGGGGGACAAGACCTGGTGCTGGCAGCCCAGGGGAGCAACGCTGGCTCAGCAGCGTCCCTCTGCACCCCGCCCAGGGAAACCTGTTTGACTTCCTGCGCCTGACGGAATGGCGTGGCCCCCGCGTGCTCTACTTTGGAGACCACCTCTACAGTGACCTAGCGGTGAGGGGGGCAGGGCTGCGTCCCAGGGGGCGGGGGAGTCCTCCTAGCTAGCACTGAGGCCAGTCCCACTGCCCAACCCCAGGATCTCATGCTGCGGCACGGCTGGCGCACGGGCGCCATCATCCCTGAGCTGGAGCGCGAGATCCGCATCATCAACACCGAGCAGTACATGCACTCGCTGACCTGGCAGCAGGCGCTCACGGGGCTGCTAGAGCGCATGCAGGTGCATGGGCAGCCCAGGTGGCCCCTGGGAGGGCCAGGTTGCAGCTTCCTGGGCACCCACATCATATTGTCTGTCCCAGACCTACCAGGATGCAGAGTCTCGGCAGGTGCTGGCCGCCTGGATGAAGGAGCGGCAAGAGCTAAGGTGAGCAGGGCGGGGCCAGGGCTGGGGCTGGCTGGCCTGGCATAGCTGATGCCCACCCGTCAAGTTCTCCCCTCCCCCCCAGGTGCATTACCAAGGCCCTATTCAATGCTCAGTTTGGGAGCATCTTCCGCACCTTCCACAACCCCACCTACTTCTCCAGGCGCCTTGTGCGCTTCTCCGACCTCTACATGGCCTCCCTGAGCTGCCTGCTCAACTACCGTGTGGACTTCACCTTCTACCCCCGCCGCACACCTCTGCAGCACGAGGCACCGCTCTGGATGGACCAGCTTTGCACTGGATGCATGAAAACACCCTTCCTAGGTGACATGGCCCACATCCGCTGAGGGCATTTTTATTGCAGGACAGACCCCTAATCCTCCCAGTCCCATCCACTCTGGGCATCCAGCCAGACAAGCAATAAAGGTGCCTCCTGCCTCCGCGTGCCCATCTCGGCCTTTCACTTGACTGCCAGGATCCTCTGGGTGTCGGGGAAGTCATCTTCCAGGAGCGAATCCTGAGAGAGGGAGGCTGTCTGGTGGCTGCCAAGACTAGGCCCCAAGCCCACTTCCATGGCCCCCTCCCTCCACTCACATCAAAGGGCTCACAAAAGGCATCATGATTGCCAAACACAGGGTTGGGGACAGACACCAGGGTGGGGCTGTTCACTTCTTGCCATGGGGAGAAGTCGTCAGCAGCATCATCTTCTGCCTGGGAGATGAGAGGTAAGTGATGGAGCAAGACCAAAGGACACTGCCGCGGCAGCCCCCAGCCTTACCTGGAAAGCAGAGAAGCCAAAGCCTGTGGGCTTGCCCCGAGCACGGAGGTAGAGCACCGCTGCCACCAGGCTGATCAGTGTTCCAGCAGCAACCACTGCCCCGACACCCGCTGCCACCGGTGGGGCCTCTGGTGCCAGCACTGCTCCCTGCAACCAAGGAGAGCATCAAGGACTGGGCCAAAGCTGTGCCATCCTTGCAGCTCCGCCCTCCCCTTCCTGGTACTCACAGGCTGAGGGGGTGCTAGAAGGGGGCTGGCCAGAGCATGGATGATGCCATTGAAGGCCATGATGTCCCATATGATGACACGGCCAACCAAAACTGCCCCTGGGGCCTGCAGGGAGACCAGAGTCAAGCCTCGCAGGTGAGTGAGGGTTGGATCCAGCAGGGTAGGGGCCAGACTCACCACAGGGGCCCAGGAATTGTTGCCAGGGCCTGTGTCACTAATGACGAGGCTGACGCCCGAGTGGGCAGGGAGCAGGGTCCTCTGGCTGGCATTGGTGCTCAGGAAGGTGGCATTGGAAGCATGCAGCTCCAGGTCTGGACCACTCAGTGTCTGTAGACAGAGCAAGACCTATTGGGCTGTGCCAGCCACAGGGAGCAAACAGCCTGTGCTGTGCACAGGGACCTGCTCTTACCATGTTGTCCACAAAACCTTCGTTGACAGGGACGAAGAGTGTCTTATAGGTGAGCTCATCATCCAGGAAGCGCAGGAAGTCAAAACCCTTCTGGGTGGCATTGGCATAGCTCAGTAGCATCTGGGAGGGTGGGAAGTTGGCTATAGGCAGGCTGCTTCCACAGGGATCCCAACTGCCCACACCCCTGAGGCTGGCCCCCTGCACACCCCATAGAAGGTGGAGAAGTTGGCAGTGGCAGCCAGGACATCAAGCAGCTTCCCATTGCATATGCTAATCCCATCACCTACAAAGCCGGCCTTACATTGGCAAGACACATCTGCAAGAAAGGCAGGTCAGTGGCTCCGCGGATGGGCAGGAAGGGGCAGAGCAGGGCGCGGGGCTTGGGGTGGGTGTACCTTGCTCACGGTAGCAGTAGGCATCCCAGCGCTCTGAGAGGTTCTTGCGGACGCCTAGGCTGACTACACCCACCCGACCATCACCACAGTCGGCGGCAGGGAAGACGACAGGGTGGGCAGCAGAGCCATTGGCCAGCCAGCCCATAAGACACAGGTGGAAGCCCAACTGTAGCGGCAGGAGGGGACGCTAAGACCCAAGGCCCAACTTGGGCCCTCAGGCTTAGCTCCAACCCCTGAGCCCCACATACCTGCTGGGCAGCAGAGAGTTGAGAGACAGAAGCAAGGACAGCTCCCTGGTCCCCACAGGCTGCCTCAGCCTCTGAGAAGTTCAGGCCATAAGGGCCGCTGGTGGCCTGGAGGTGGAAGACACCTGCCCGCTTTTCTGCAAGAGGGAAGGTGCATGGTCAGCTGGCTCCAGCTCAGGGATAAAGCAGGGTGCTAGGAGGAGGGCAGTGGGACACACCCTGAAAATGTAGGTCAGTGCACACAGCATCCGTGTGGCAGGGTGACGGGTGACCCAAACAGCGGTCCACAGGCGGCGCAGCTTCCTCCAGACACTGCAGTCCGTCTCCCACATAGCCTGCATGGCACTCACAGCGACGTGTGTTCTGGGGTTAGACAACATAGATGTCCTTCAGAGACGGTGGGAGTGAACAGTGGGGCCTCTGCCCCCGGTTTCTTGGCTCCCACCCCTGCTTACTGGGCCAGTGTTGAGACAGTTGGCATGCTCACTGCAGCCTCCACGGTGGCCATCTGCACAGGGATTGCGGGCCCGACAGCTCCAACCATCACCCTCATAGTCGGGCAGGCAGACACAGGTGACCACTGTGCCCACCTGGCTGCAGTTGGCATGTTCGCTGCAGCCACCATGCCCATCCTGGCACAGGTCTGCCACTGGGAGGCAGGGAGAAAGGAGTTGAACCAGGTGCCTGGGGGTAATGGGGACATCCCCCCTGCACCTCCTCAGCCAGCTGCTTACCTGTGCACACACGGCCGTCGCCTTCATAGCCTAGACTGCACTCACAGCTGTTGCCCGCACGGCACATGGCCTGGGATGCACAGGGTGGAGTACACACAGGCTGCAGCTCTGTCCCCCAGGGCCCATCCCCATATGACCAGGTCAGTAGCTGCCCTCTTGGCCTCCACCTGTCCCACCCATCTTCAGTGCCTCCACCTGAGTGTGCAGTTGCCATATGCACCTGTGTGTGCAGGTGGGTACAAGTGCAGGGAGACACAAGCATGAGGGCCACTCACCCAGCTGAACCTCACAGTGTGGCCCAGTCCAGCCTTCATCACAGAAGCAGGAGCCAGAGCCTCCCAGGCCCTCATCACAGCGGCCATGGGAGGTGCAGCTGCAGGCTGGAGAGAGGAACAAGCAGGATGATGAAGGTTGGCACACTGGCCAAGGGATCAGGGCAGGGCAGGGCAGGGATGGCCCACCTTGGCATTGGGGTCCAAAAAAACCCGGGGTGCACAGTTCACAGGCTGTCCCTGTAAAACCTGAATGGCATCTACACCGCCCACTGCCACTCATGCCGTCTAGGCACACGCCATGACCATTACAGGGGCTTCTGGGGTTGCCGGGACAAGCTAGAGGAAGGGGTGGGAGAAGAGTGGTGAGTCCAAGGGCTCTCATCAGAGCACTCACCCATGCAGCCCAGCCCTACCATCTGTCCCCCACCCTGTAGCAACCAAGACTCATCAACACCAATCCACTCACATCCCCACACTGCTGCAAACCTTCTAGGTGCCTGGAGAACATCCAGACCCTTTAACACTCCCCACCAGGTCCTGTGCCCTCTACACACCACCCCCACTTTTTTTTGTTTGTTTGTTTTTTTGGTACTCAGGATTGGACTCAGGGCACTTAACCACTGAGCCACATCCACAGCCCTTTTTATATTTTGAGACAGGGTCTTGCTGAAGCTGGCTTTGAACTCCCAATCTTCCTGCCTCAGCCTCCTGAGCTGCTAGGATTATGGGTGTGGGCCACCAGGCCCTGCTCATGCCACCTCTTTGAGCATTCCCTCTAGTGAAATCTCTTGGGATCCAGACCTCCCCTACCCTGGAGCACAGCAATAACCTTCCCAGGGATAGTGACCAGAGTCTTGCCCTTGGCTCTCTCAAGGGCTGGAGGAGCCAGACCAGTGTCTATAAGCTCAAGGCACATACCTTGGCACTCGCTGCCATAGTGACCAGGGCAACAGCTGGGTACCCACGTGGTGGTGACACAGTTGCGGTGGCAGCCCCTGCTCTTGCCTTGGGGATGGCTCCAGAAGCTGGGCCGCACCCAGATGTTGCCAAGTGCCAGGGAATGCAGGGAAGGGCTCGACCATAATTTTGCGTAGTAGCGCCAGCAGGTCTCAGGGCTGCCCTGGGCCAAGAAGAGTCGGGCCACAGACAGTCTGAACTTAGTGGTCCCTGTTCCCTGCCCATTCCCCAATTGGCCCTTAGCCCCTTACCTGCTCCCTCGAGCCCTCAGGACAGGGTGGCTCCAGGCCACAGATGCTGCAAGTCTTCTGGAAGGGATGAAGGCCAATACCACAGGTGAGGTGGATACACAAAACAGGTAGGCCTGAGCCCCTGCCCATCCACCTCTGGTCTGTGGCATCCCTCACCAGTCGTAGTGGCCGGGTTTCAAAGCGATCACAGCGGGCACCAAGACCAGGTGGCTCTAGTAGCTGGTCAATGCCATAGGCCAGGCCACCTTCAAAGGGCATATGCCGCTGCACAATGCGGGCATCATCCTCACCCACCATGAGCTCACCCTGCAGGGGGAGGATGTGGAGCACATGGACATCACAGGGGTACTGCAGCCCCTCGGTCCCTCCTGCTTCCCCCATCCAAACCCCCTTCCCAGACTCACAGGCCGAGCACGACTGCAGGAGAAGGAGATGGGGGTCCCATGCATGGTTCGGAGTGAACCAAGGTTGGGCATGTCAGATGCCAAGGCCTGGACAAGTGGAGCCACAGTTGAAGCTGGGCAGGCAGGATGAGCTGCAGCAGTGGGAACTGAGCTCTGAAGCTGTACCCACCTCAACATTGCGGATCACATGGCCCCGCAGAATAGCTGCCAACTTATCACGGTGGTCCTCATGGTATAACCAGGCCTGCCGATCAGGAGGCAGGGCTTGCAGGGCAGAATCTGTGGGCCACAGCATTGTGAGGGGCCTGTGGGACACATCTCGAAGCATGGGCAGGAGGCCGGCTACCTGGTGAGTCAGAGCAGAAGTGTGGCTGCCACAGACTGGTAGAGGTAGAGACAGGGGGCTAGATCACAAAGACTAGGAATGGGTTCCAGAGACCCAGGCCAGGTAGCCTTCCCACTAGCCACCCTAGGCTGCAGCCATCCCAGGTTGAGAGTCCAAGACCCCAGTCGATGCCTGAAATCGGGGATTGTACAGAGTCCTATGTACACTGCTTTTTCCTAAACATATGAGATAGTTTAATTTGTAAACTAGCCTCAGTAAGACATTAGCAATAGAATAATTGTTACACTGTAATAAGTTCTTTAAAATTTGTGAGTTGTTCTGGGTGTGGTGGTGCACCCCTGTAATCCTGGCGGCTCAGGAGGCTGAGGCAGGAGGATCTTGAGTTCAAAGCCAGTCTCAGCAACTCAGCGAGGTGCTAAGCAACTCTGTGAGACCCCCGTCTCTAAATAAAATACAACAAAGGACTGGGGATGTGGATCAGTGGCTAAATGCCCCTAGGTTCAAACCCTAGTACCAAACAATCAAAAAACTTGAATTTTTATTTCTGAGATTTTTCCATTTAATATTTTTAGACTGCATTTGCCCATAGTCAACTGAAAATGCCCAAAGTGAAACCACAAACGGGGACACTACTACATGTAGTCACACTTGCAGGCACCCTGAGTGTGCACACTTCTCAAGTCTGCAGGCTCACAAGCACAGATGGGTCCGTACTGGAAAGCCCCTGCACACAGGTGTGTTCTGTGCACAAGGCACTTCTAGCAGCCCTTGTCCTTCTTAGGGGAAGGGAAGCGCACACACTGTTGCACACATACACACATTGACAGGCACGCACACACACGAAGTACCGTCATAAGGTGGCTGAAGATCTTGTAACCAAAGCTCTCAGCAGCGTCGGTGACATTTCTCTGCAGAAAGGCGCTCATGAGCAGCTGGTCAGGAGGATGCAAGGATCCCAGCCCCCCACCCCCGCCTCTGCGTCTTCCAGGTCCCAGCCTGGCGCTCAGGCCTACCAGAGGGCTCGGGATCGGGGTGGCATCAGGCTCCCAGTGTAGTACTTCTGGCGGAAGCAGCACGCGGTCGATGAAGTGCAGGATGCCGTTCACTGCTTCGTGGTCGCTGCTTACTACACGCGCGAAGTCGTTGAGGTATATGCTGCCCTGGGGGTGGGGCAGATTGCATGGGGGCGGGCCTGGGGCTAAACGAGCCGCTGACAGGGTGCTCTGGAGCTGGGGGTGGGGCAAGTCCCCCGCTGAGCCTTGGGTTTGGGACTGAGGCCGAAGGTGGGCGGGGCTAGGGGTGGAGTCAAGGCCGGGTGCTGGGCACCAGAGCCTTAGAGGCAAATGCCAGAGACATTTGGAGTGGAAGAGCAGCACTAAGCCCTGTTAGGATCCAAAGTACTGGGGCTGAAAACAGGCTCATGGGAGAGTGTGGGCAAGAACTGGGCTGGGCTAATCTCCCTCTCTTTGAAGTGCCCACTGGCTGGGTGTTAAGCAAAGGGCATCAGGGCATAGGCCCTGGCTTGAAAGGGGCCAATCTTGAGCCTAGGGGTTAACCCTGTAGGGGGAGGGATGAAATGGGGCTCACCTCCCTCTCGCTGAAGCGCAGGGTGTGCCCAGAGAGTGCTGTGGCGTATCCCTGGTCCAGCAGCTCCTGGGTGTGAAGCTGCTGGCAGCCAACCACGTGGTAGCGGAACACAAGCTGGCGATTTGCACGAATCCGAGCCAGCTCATTCTAGAATAGAGTCGGGAGGGTGGGAGGAGCCGTATTCCCACCTCTGCCCACGTAGTACTCATCCCTCCCTGGACTCACTCCTGGGACAGCATACTTGCGACAGGTTGGTCATTAGATCTGCTTGTGGAACGAAGACTGTGAAAGGCCCGTTTCCCTTGAGCTCCGTGTATTCCTGGGGAGGTGGTGGGGGAGGGCAGCTTGAATGGAAGAGTAGCAACTTGGGACCAATCTGGGGCTTCCACAAATCTCGTGGGAGACTTGACCTCTGAGAGGCCAGACCAACTAAATCCCTGACCACATGGGAACATTGAAGCCCAGAGACAGGTGGTACCTGCAGGTCACAGAGGCCCAAGCTGGTTACTCACCAGGAGATGGCGGCTGAAGAATGAGGCATGCTTGTCCCGAAAGAGCTCCTGAGGGAGCGAGGATCAGTTCAGATTTGGGGTGGCCCCCATTCAGGGCCTGGTGCCTGCCCCAGCACCTGCAGCCCAAGGTCTGGCCAAGGCAGAAATGAAAGGAAAGCCAGGGGAGTGGGATCTGAGCTGGGGTCAGAATCAGTTTCATGTGTCATAGCTGAGATGAGACCCAAGAGGAGACAGGGGCAGGGACAGGGTCTGGTCAAGGCCATGATTAGGATCCAATCCAGGGTCTAAGCCAAGATTGTATTTCAGGTCCATGGGGCATGTCAAGATGAGGTCAAGGTCAGATTTGAGCATCATTACCAGGCCGAGGCGGGCACGGCAGGTGAAGCCATCTCCCACAGTGTGGATTCTGTTACAGGTGCATGTCCTCTGGCCATCGCCTGTGCTTTTGCATGTGGCATAAGGGCTGCAGCCTCCATTGTTCTGTGGCAGGAATAGGAAAGGGAGGCATCAGTGTCTTCCTAGACTCCTCGGTCACCCACAGCTCTAGAGAAGAGGCCATGAAGTTCCCTGTCCAATTCCCAAAGCCCTATTTCCAACCAATGAGCCAAATTGGAGCTTGGGGAAAGGTGATCCACCCTACAGAGACTCGGGGGACCCTTCTGGGTGTGAGAAGGACTGCTTTCTGTCTCAGACCCCTCTTCTCCCTGTGAAATGTGTTAACATGGAGCCTGACCTGGGAGCAGGGGTCCAGAAGATCACAGGTCCGGATGCCATCTCCACTGTAACCCTCGCGACAGCTGCAGGAGACCTGTCCCAAAGCCTGATCAGTGAGGCTGCCTGGGGGCAAGAGCTGGCCTGTGCCCTGGATGAAAGGGTCACCCCCTCCCCAGGCCTTATGGGGGAATGCACAGCCCAGGCCCCGCCCAGCATGCTGACCTGCTGGGGACCTGTGGGGATGCATTCGGCATGAATGTGACAGCCCCCATTGCGGATAAGACAGCTGTTAATTTCTAGGGGAAAAGACACTGGAATGAGGGGTGGTGCTGACCCCTCCTTCATCTGTCCATCAGGTGCTCAGCTCCTTGCCTCTCTGGGTCCCACACAGTGATGCCCTTCAATTTTTCCTAGTTGGCCTCAAACTGCTGACTTCAGAGCCCTGGCCCCACAAGCATGCAGGTTGGGAGTCTCAGCCTCACCCTGACACAGCTCCCCGTCGCCTGTGTAGCCATCCTGGCAGGTGCACGTCCGCTGCCCAGGTGCCACCTTGGTGCAGTTGGCGTGGGGGGAGCAGCCCCCATGGCCATTGGCACAGGGGTCCACCTCTAGGGGTAGATGGTTCCAGAAGGTTGAGAGGAGCAGGCATGGGACAGGGGTGGAGCAGGAGAAAAGAAAAATGTCAGAGACAGGTAAGATCTGAGATGGGACAGTGATAGCAGGGGGCTCTGTGGGGACCACCACCCCCAGCATTTCAGAGAGGGGCCCAGGGCACACATGTGGCTGGACCTGAGCAATAGCTGCCATTGCCCGAGTAGCCCGCAGCGCAGACGCAGGTCGGGGATCCAGTGGAGTTCTGTATGCAGCTGGGAGAGGTGGCCATGGCTCAGCCTCTGCCCAGCCCCTGCTCCAACCCAATTCCCACCCCCTCACCCCCTGTCCCAGGTTAGGTAACTCACTTGGCGTTGGGATCACACTTCTTGGGGCACTGAGGGCCAACAATTTCTGGGGGCAGGAGGAAGGTTCTGGTCATTCAGACAGGAACTGCCTCTCCAATGTCCCTACACCCCTTGGGGACCCACTCACTTTGGTCGCAGCGGAGGCCTTGCCAGCCCACATTACAGACACAGCTTCCGTCCCCTTGCAGCCCCTCCTGGCACATCCCGTGGGCACAGTCACACACTAGGAGAGGGATGAGAGAGGACAGGAGTTATCCGGTGTCTCCATCCTGCTCCTGCCAGGGTCCCCAACCCACTCTCCTCTCCCAGGTACCCAGCACCCTGCCCCTCCCATCCTCACCTCCAGTGCAGGAGGGCCCGTAGCGGCCCAGCTCGCACATCTCGCAGGCGGTTCCGTGGAAGCCCTCGTGACAGCGGCACTCCCCATTGCCCAGGAGCCTGTCCTGGCACTGCCCGTGGCCTGAGCACACACCACCCAGACCCCCTGGGCATGGCTCGCACAGTGTCCCAAAGAAGCCGGGGCAGCAGTCAGGTACCTGCAAGGGTCAGGGAACAGGAAGGAAATGGGGAGGGAGGTAGGAGGGAGGGAGGGAGATGGCGAGTACAGGCCAGATGTCATGGGGAAGGGAAAGGTGGGGGGGCATGTTGGGGCCACAGGCCCACAAAGTACAGCAACTGGGACCAAAGACTGGGTTGTGGGCAGATCAGAGCTGAAAGGGGCATGAGAGCTTCTTCTACAGCACCCCCTGGCAGGGGCAGGATGGAGATTCAAGCAGGGGAGGACTGCACCTGGGTCCCACAATGAGAAGCGAAGCCCTGCCTCTGCTAGGGTGGGGTTGGCAGGGGCAGCTCAGGGTTGAGCCTCTTTCTCCCTCTCCCCATCTCCATACCTCAGAAAGATGGACGCAGTAATAAACACTAGCCTCTGACTTTGGACATCTCTCCCTTTCCTTTCCTCAAGTCACTCTTGCTTCAAGGGCCTCATCCTAGACCCAGCCCTTTTTTTTTTCTTTTCTTTTTGTGGTACCAGAGATTGAACCCGTGGCTTTTAACTACTGAGCCACATCCCCAGCCCTTTTTATATTTTATTTAGAGACAGGGTCTCATTAACTTGCTGAGGCTGGCTTTGAACTTGCCATCCTCCTGCCTCGGCCTCCTGAGCAGCACCACCATGCCTGGCTTCTGCCTCTGCTCTTGAAATCCAGTCCCTGGTTTCTCCCCTGGGTCCCCGTTCCCACTGTCCAAAGGCTTGGGGTGGGGGGAACTTCAGGACAAACCTGAATCTTCTTGACACATGTGTAAGAACAGCCCCGGGAGAAGGAGAAGCCTGATCTGTAGACACAGCTCTTCCTGGGTGTGTCCTGAAAGTGGGGACAGGCAGGAGGGGTGAGGACAGTGAATGAGGAGACAGATAATTGGATTTCAGGGATCTGAGTAGGTGAGACAGACAGCCCAGCAGGGGCGTAGAAGAAGCAAAAGGGACCAAGGAGATAGATATGGGGTGGGGAGGGGTGGGGCCACAGGATTGAGGCCTCAAGAAGCAGGACTGCACAAGGCTGCCCAGCAGGCCAGGCTGGGCCACAGGGCTTCCACCAGGAAGGCTGGCTGCTGTCAATCCAGGTCCCCACACATGGGCTGAGGACAACAAAGCAGGGGCAGAGCTGCGCCAAGCCCATCCCACCTGCAGCTGGAAGCCCCGAGTACAGCGGAACTTCCCGGTACAGTTTATGCATTTCTCCTGCAGGGAGGAAGAGTGGGGTGTCAGTTGGTCCAGAGTGGGACCCCCAAATGTACCACCTTTCCTCCAGGGCCAGCTGACCAAGTGTCCCTCCCTGTCAGCCAGGCCAATTTTTCATTTCTTGCAGTACCAGGGACTAAATCCAGGGATGCTCTACCCCTGAGCTACAGCAAGTCTCACTATGTTTCCCAAGTTGGACTCCAACTTGGGATCCTCCTGCCTCAGCCTCCCAAGTAACTGGGATTACAGGTGTGAGCCACTGTACCCATTCACCCCCTACTCTTAATGTCCTCCCACTGCCCTCCTCTGGCCCCAGCCTCTCACCCTCAGGGCCTCTGCATGGCTGTGTAGACAGCGGCTTGAGCCCACTGTCAGGACGCCAGACAGGCCAAACAGCGAACTGCCAGGGGCCTCCAGCAAAGGGCCTTCCAGCGGCACGTGGTTCACCTCAGGCTGAGAAGTGGGACAAGAATTTGAATCCACCCACCCCACCATCCTCATGCTGGGGGCTTATAAAGCCATGACACATTCCAAGGAGAGGGGAGCACCTCCAAGGATGGGGGAAATCTCCCTGGAGCAGAGGAAGGGGGCTCCTAGTAGGAGCAACTCCAGAGAGAAGCAGTCTTCAAGAGTAGAGTCCCCAAGAAGGGTCTCCTTGCCCATTGCCCCTCAAACCTGGCCACTGTGGTTGTAGAAGACAAGCCAGTGGGCAGGGCCCAGGAGGGAGTTGCGGTGTCCCCCCTTCCGCAGGGCTTCCACAGAGAGTGCTTCCCCCAGGATCACATGGTGTCGCACTGTGTCTGCATTCTGGGGTGGGAGAAGGCATGAGCTCAGGGGGGTTGGGACTCTGGAGCCTCCTGGACATCATGCTGTTCCCACTGTGTCCCTCTGCTGTGGCATGGGAAGCTTGCCCTCTGTGCCCTCACCCTCCGCCTTCAGTCACCCCATCCCCACGCCTCACCAAGCTGCTGCCATTGCTCTGGGCCTCCAGGGAGCCATTTGTGGGCACAAAGATGGTGTAGGCAGTGGCAGCCTCGATCTGGGGCACCAAGCCATGGCGCTAGGGCCAGGGGACAGGGATAGGCACATTAGTCTTCAGTCCTGATGCTGGGAGCCAGCCCACCCCCTCCAGACCTGGGTAAGGTGCCCCTGAGCAGGCAGCCCCAATGCTGGCCTCCCCTACCTGCAGAAGCTCCCGAAAGAGGCGGAAGGCAGGTACTAGGTCCAACTGCTGAAGCAACCCCTGCCCACCTTGCACATCAGCTCGGGAAGGCAACAAGACCTGGGGTAGAGCACGAGGGGCTGGTTAGTGTTGTTGCTCTGTGGCTTGCCTGGGAGGCCTTCCGCGCACATGCTCCTCCTGCTATACCTGGCTGAGGATGTGTAGGACACCATTGGTGGCGAGGAGGTCAGCTACATCCACGCTGGCGTTCTGCACCCAGACCCTCTAGAAGGCAGCAGGCAGAGCTCAGTGCCAAGCACCCCCGTCTGGCCTGCGACCCTCAATGCAAGCTCTAGCAGTGGGTGCACAGACCCCCCACTACGGCCCATGATGAGAGGGACAGGAATATGGCACAGGCACAGACAGGCAGCCCCTCACAGGGTAATCACTGCTGGCCCCCAAACACACTGCAAGGTGTCCTGAGCACATCCTCTGAGCCCAGCTCTGAGAAGGGGAAGGGGACCCAATCTCAGTCTCATTCCCCGAGTGTGCTGGTCTGGGGGAGCCTGTGACCACTCAAGCTCCCTCCCATGGCCTGCCTTGTCACCTCTTCTGCCAGGGTTCGTCTCATACCCCACTGATGTTGCGAATCTCCCAGCGTGTGGTAGGGTCCAAGGTGGTCACATTTTGTCTGTCCAGCCGGGCTAGCTCCTCCTCAGAGAGAGCACCCTGGAGAAAATGGGCCCTGAGGAAGGCATAGTTAGGAGGGACATAAAGCTTGATTAGTATGACATATAGAGATCCTTGGAACGGGGTCCCTCCCAACAGGTGGACACATGCCAGGCCAAAAACCCAGTTCTCCTCCACCTCTCCTGGGAGACCCACACAGAAGGACCCTCCTGTGGCCTGGCCCAGCTGTGGCTGCCCTACCTGACTAGGTGTGGTAGCATCTTCGGCTGCAGCCAGAAGGCCCGGTCCTCAGGGTTCAGCCTACGGATGGCGGACTCAGAGGGCACCAGGGCTGTGACTTGGCCGTTGGCAGGAAGAGTGATGCTGGCATTCTGCACACAGTGAGGGGATGGGGGTGATGGAAGCAGCAGCATCTAGAGACTTACCTGCACCACCTGCCACTTGGTGATGTTGGGTGACATCTAGGAAGCCTACTGGATTTGAGCCCCAACCCAGCATACTACCTGGAACCACTGGGAGAAGGCGGAGAAGTGGGCGTTGGCCTGGAGTTCCTAAGGGAAGGGAAAGGGCCCAGGTTATGCACCTGAGGGCAAATCCAAGTCTCCCCCCAACAAAGGGCCCTGAGCACCACCCCTTTCCCACCCCAGGTCCAGCGGGAAGAGAAAAATGAATCTGTGCATCACCTACCCGGATGATGTCTCCATAACAACTAAGACCATCACCTCCAAACCCAGGGGGGCATTTGCAGATCCGCTGACCTCCCCCCACTGCCTGGCAGGTGGCCTGGTGGGGATGGGGGACAGAGAGACAAACCCTCCATTTAGTACTCAGAAGGCAGGCTGGACACCACCCAACCCCTGCCCTTTTTTTTTTTTTTTTGGTACCAGGGATTGAACCCAGGGGCACTTAACCACTGAGTCACATTTGTAGTCCTTTTTATTTTTTATTTAAGGTCTCACCGAGTTGCTTAAGGCCTTCCTAAATTGCCAAGGCTGCCTTTGAACTCGCCAGCCTCCTGAGCCACTGGGATTACAGGCGTGTGCCACTGCACTGGATTCTCTGTTTGTCCTTATCATCCATCTCCTCTCTGCCTGTCTAGCCACCTGGCACCACCATCTCCTTCTCCAGCCATCCTGTCTGAGCACATGGAGCACCAGGAGTGGATCTAGCCCTATTCTCAAGATTACTGAGCATTTGACATAAGAATGACCCTGCCTGTGATGACTGTGGGTGGGGCGGGTGGGGAGACCAGGGCTAGGGAGTGCCCTGGCTGAGAGCAGGAGGAGCTAGCCAAGCCACAGGATCGTCGTAGTGTGGGGCAGAACAAGGTCAGGGAACAGTGAGGAGCTTGGATGGTCCGAGGAACAGGGAACAAGATGGCGCAGAAAGAGGAGGCAGGGCGGGGCCTGTGGCTTGATAGGGAAATACGAAGGTTTTATCCTGTGACTGGGCAAAAAGGGGGATTTGAGGTTTAGAAAAAACCTGATCCTGACAGTAGGCAGAGATACTGAGAGGAGGTGAGTTGCAGCCAGACCCAACCCAGAGAGCCTCCCCAGGGCTCTGAGCCCTTGACCCTCTCACCAGGCCATGACAGCCACCGTTGCCTGCCCGACAGGGGTCGATGGGGCTGCACTCATAGCCATCCCCGGCGAAGCCCAGCTTGCAGGTGCATCGGCTCTGGGGAGATCAGGGAGCAAAGGCTTTGTCTGGTCATGAGCCCCCCAACTCTTTCCTCCTCAACTCCCTGGCTCTTGCAAGGTGCTGCTCCCCAGGGAGGCCCACCCAGACCACAGCCCTGTTTGGAGCTTCGTACTCCAGACTGTCTCTCAGGATGGCATCAGGAGGGAAGCATCTGGAGAGATTCAGTGTCCCTCTGCGTTCAGAGTCCTGCCAGGGTCATTGAGGTCGGTAGCTTGTGGTAAGAGGGCAGGCAGGTAGGTGTCTACCAAGGCCAGCCCCAAGGATGGCAGCTTGAACCCCATCTCCAGCCATCCCTTGCCACCCTGATTAGCTGTTCTGGTCCCTCCCACTAAATACCAAGTCCCTTGGACTCATCCACACTGCAGGTGAGTGACAGGTAGGACACCCCAGATCTCAACTGTCTTTAGAGGCAAATTGGAAGTATCTAAACCTGCTCCTTTTCTACGGGGTAGGGAGTACCGGGGATTGAACTCAGGGACACTCGACCACTAGGCCACATCCCCAGCCCTATTTTGAATTTTATTTAGAGTCAGGGTCTCACTGAGTTGCTTGGTACCTCACTTTTGCTTAGGCTGGCTCTGAACTCACAATCCTCCTGTCTCAGCCTCCCAAGCTGCTGGGATTATAGGCATGCACCACTGCGCCCAGCTCAGTTCTGTATTTTAAGGCTCCTGAGGGGATTCAGTGTTTCAGGCCTTATTTTTTTTTTTTAATTTTTTTTATTGGTTGTTCAGAACATTATAAAGCTCTTGACATATCATATTTCATACATTAGATTCAAGTTGGTTATGAACTCCCAATTTTACCCCAAATAGAGATTGCAGAATCACATCGGTTACACATCCACATTTTTACATAATGCCCTATTAGTAACTGTTGTATTCTGCTATCTTTCCTATCCTCTACCATCCCCCCTCCCTCCCCTCCCATCTTCTCTCTCTACCCCATCCACTGTAATTCATATCTCTCCTTGTTTATTTTCCCATTCCCCTCACAACCTCTTATATGTAATTTTGTATAACAATGAGGGTCTCCCTCCATTACCATGCAATTTCCCTTTTCTCTCCCTTTCCATCCCACCTCATGGATCTGTTTAATGTTAATCTTTTCTTCTTCAGGCCTTATTTATACTTATCTGTGTTCCACCGCCAAGGCCCAATAGACTGGTGGCCCAAAAGCCACTGTGGAATAGGGAGGACAGGGAATACCATGCGTTCTTACACAAGATTGACCAGCCAGGCCTGGCTTCCAAAGTGGCACATCCAGTTCCCCCCATCCCCAGTACTGGGGATTGAACCCAGGGGCACCCTACCACTGAGCTATATCCCCAGGCTTTTTTATCTCGAGATAGAATCTCACTCTGCACCTGAGGTTCCAGACCTTGAACTTGAATTTGGAATGGATGTCCCTGCAGTCCAATGGGGACAGCCCAGTCCCCCCAGCCACCCTGCTGTGCCTCACCTGCCCAGGGCCCACGTAGCTGCAGAGGGCATCAGCATGGCAGCCACCTCGAGTGTCCAGCCCACACTCATCAATGGCTACACAGACGCGGCCGTCCCCACTCCAGCCCCTGTGGCACGTGCAATGGTGGGTGCCCTTGTCACCAGGCACACACTCAGCCTGCAAGAGGCATGGATAAGTGACTCAGGGGTGTGAGGCCACAGGTGGAGGTCCAGGGAGTCCCCTCTTGCCCCTGGGTCAGAACTTCAAGGCACGTGCATAGAAACTGACATTCTCTGAGCAGCCACCACGGTCAGGGCGGGAGCAGGGGTGGCTGCGCGTGCAGGAGTAGCCGTCCCCCTCGAAGCCATCAAGACAGACACACCTAGAGGTGGGTGAAGGAGGGGCCTCCTTGAGCCTCGAGAAGAGGCTAGAGGCTGAGCAAACCAATGCACGAGATTCCAGATGGGGAAGAGAGGAAGCAGGAGTCCTCACCGGGCCACACCCTCCTGGCTAACACAGCGGGCATTGGGGTGGCAGTGCTGGGCCAGCCCCGTGGGCCCACAGTCCTCCACCGACTCATTGCAGAAGCGACCTCTGAAGCCCGGGGCACATGTGCCATGCTGGCACACACCCCCACTGCCTGGACGATTGTCACAAAGACCATGAACACAGCCACAGTCTGCAGGAAGGAGAAGGGAACAGAGAACCAAGACAGGAATCAGCACTGGTTGGGAGCCAGGGTCGGTTCTGCAGCGGGTAGAGGACTGGGCCACCAGTAGGAGTTGACTTCAGTATTACTAACCCAGAGATCATTCCTGACTCCACGGGCAGGCAGAATGGAATTCTGACCTTTCAATCACCCCATTCTAGCTGCTCTGCCCCAATATTACCATAAGGAAGTTCTCCAGTGTGTCTGACCTAAATCCTGCTTGCTTACATTAAACCACAGTGCTCTTCCTGGCATGGGTGAAGATGAGGACATCTATTTCTGTTCCCAAATCTTCTTCTATTCCTTTGGACCTTCATTGCACCTCTCAGGGCCCCGTTTCCCTTCTGGAGGTCACCCAGCCCCCTTTCTGAGCAGATCTTCTTTCTCCCTGGGAGGCGGCCTGGGCCAGGGCCACTCACCTTCCTGGCACTGGTCTCCATGCTTGTTTGGGTTAGAGCAGATGTGGCAGGCGAGGCCCTTGTAGTCAGGGAAACAGAGGCAGGCCCCATTGCCCTGGATCCCGTCACTGCACTGGAGGGTAGGTACACCAAGGATCAGCTGTGGGAGAGGGACTTCCACCTGTCCTCGCCTAACACCCCACTTCCTGGGACTGGCTCTGAGCCCCTTCTGCCCCCAAGACCTCCCTCTGGGAGGGACCTTCAAAGTCTGCAATGCTGCCAAACAAGTAGCCCTTAAAAGGCACCTGGCCCTGGAGGTTTTATGCTCAACCTTGAAACACTCAACTCCTGTGATTCTCCATCGCCAGGGGCTGAAGAAGCCCTGATGTCACAAAGTGGCAAAGACAGAACACTGAAGACTACTAACAAAGAGCCTTTTGGAAAATAGATGGAAAAATTTACTGAACGATTTCTAAAAAACTTCAAATAATTTTCATTGCCCCAATATAGGGAACTCAAGAGAGGCAGGCTTGGCTCCAGCATGCTACGGCCAGCTTAGGAGGGTACACATTCCCTGGTCTTGCCTGGGGCCGGGGGAGGGACTCACATTGCCTTTGCCATAGCAGGGGTTGGAGAAGCCTCCAGGACACTGAGTGCAGTCAGGCCCAAAAAACCCTTTGCAGCAGCCAAGTTTCTGTAAGAGACAGAGAGTGCCCAAAAGGTCCCAGCCATTCCTCCCTGTTGCCCAGGTCCCTGGTCCCATCTCCAGAGCAAGAAATATGGGGACTTGGTGGCGCCTGTGCCACCACTGAGCTGTGGTGCAGCTCCCTGAGGAAGGTGATCTACTTGGTCCAGCTCATGGGTCTCATGGGTCCCACGTCCCCCACGTCCCCCACGTCCCCCACGTCCCCATGGTGAGCACCCACACCCCAGGCTCACCGTGACAGTCTGGTTGCAGTACCGGGCACAGCCCTTCTTGAGCACATTGAGCCCCATAGGGTCGTGGATGTAGATACACTCCTTGGGGAAGATGTTCTGGGGTGGGCCAGGCAAGGCCAGTCAGCAGGGAGGGGCCTGGGCCACCCCTTCTGCCAGGCAGCTCTGGGCCCAGCACTCCCATCCCTTGGTAGGGAGGCTAGGAAGCCCTGGGCCTCTAAGTATTCCCTGGTCTCCCAATCCCTTCTCTCCACTGTGACCTGGGGCAGAACCTGGTGGGTAATCCAGAGTCAGGGATCCCTGAGGGGTGGACCAAGGGACGCTCACCAGCTTCACACTGTTGGGGGGACACGTGCTGGTGTTCAGGGCTTGGCAGTCCACACAGGAGCCCTGGGCAAGGCAGGGAGAGAGTCAGGTGTCATCTATTTATTCAACATACCCTGAGAAAATGACACTGAGCTGAGACCCAAGGGATGAGAAAGAGCCAACCACCGGGAGGTCAGGTGGGACTCCAATCAGCGGGAGGAGGGCACGAGTCCGAGGTGGGAAGAGTCCAGCATCCTGGGGAGAGCAGGAGGCTGGGGGAAATGAGGAATGGGCAGTCAGGGGGATAGAGCCCGAGACCACTGCAGGCCTCCATGGTGGGAAGCTGGGGACGGAGGGTGCGGAGAATGTTCATCTTAAAGGCAGAAGCAGTAGGACTGTTGGGGGCTGGATATGGGGAGGACAGGGGGGTCCCTTGGAGTCTATAGCTGGGCCTCAGAGCTGCCCTTGGCCTTAGTGCCTGCTATTTTGTTTTGTCTTTTCATTTTTAGTACTGGGGGGTTGAACCCAGGGCTGCTCTGCCATTGATCCACATCCCCAGGCCTTTTTAATTATATTTTGAGACAGTCTGACCAAGTTGAAGAGGCTGGTCTTCAGCTTCTGTTCTCATGCCTCATGCCTCAGCCTCCCAAGCAGCTGGGACTACAGGCTGCACCAGCAATGCCAGGCACCCGCTATGGTTTGGACATGATTGGTCTCCACCGAAGCTCATGTTTTTTATTTCTTTCTTTTCTTTTTTGTATCAGGGATTGAACCCAGGGGGACTTAACTACTGAGCCACATACCCCGCCCCCCACACTTTAAATTTTTTTTTTTTTTTTTAAGACAGGGTCTGAGTTGCTTAGGGCTTTGCTGAATTGCTGAGTCTGGCTTTGAACTTGGGATCCCCCTGCCTCAGCCTCCTGAGCTACTGGTATTACAGGCACATGTCACTGCACCTGGCCAGTGCCCCTGCCTCAGAAGATGGTCCCTGGGCCATGCACTGCAGCAGAATGGGTGGGAGGTGTCTTAGTGCCTGGGCTTATGGTATGGGACTCACCGCCACGATATTGTACTGGTCCTCGCCACAGTGCTTGGGCAGAATGGGCAGGATGGTTGGGGGCAGCAGGATGCCCTCCAGCATGTGGATCACACCATTGGAAGCCAGCACATCCACTCTCCGCAGAGGGACTCCCTTAGGTCCCAGCAGGATGCGCCCCTGCAGCACAGACCCATCGTGCCACCCTCAGCCCAGCCCTCACCATTCTGCACATGGAGCATTCCTGCCTCGTGCTTACCCCTCCTGGAAGCCCTCCAGCCCTGTAGTGCTGCTCCTGGAGAGAAATCGGCTCCTGCTCCCTCCAGACCCCCCACCAGCATAGTCTTAGGGGCTGGCTGACCTGACAATCACCACCAGCCCTCCACCAGACCACTTCTCCAGACCGTGGGGGCTCTCACCTCCTCAGAGATATTCACATTCAGGACCTGGTTTGCCATGGTGAGGACCCGCCCCTTGGAGATGAGTTTTTCTACTGTCATCTAGGACAAGGAGAAGGTGGCTTTAGACTGAGCCCTGGCCACACTTGCCCAGGTGACACACAGCTACCCCTTTGCCTCCAGACTCTCCTCTGCGCTATGATGTCCAGATGGAAGGAGAGCAGGAGGACAGGGGCACCATGACCCAGGGACAGCCAACCTTCCCCACCTGGAGGCCCAGCCAAGGTCCTCCAGGGGAGGACCACTCACCTGGCCATGGTTGTAGATGTGGTACCTCACCAGCTCCTGCAGTTTGGAGAGACCCTGGCAGGGAAGAAGGAATTTGGCTCGTGGAGGCCCCGTGGGAAGGGTGGAGGCCCCATAGCCACAGCCCCTGTTTACTGCCAAGCTTACTGCCGTGAAGAGGTAGATGAGACGGCCATCGCGCAGGCTATCCACCGCCTCGTTGCTTGGAGCGAAGACTGTGAAGGGCCCGGGCCCATCCAGGATGGAGGGCAGCCCACAGTTCTGCAGAAGGGGGAGGGAAGCTCAGGGGGTCCAAGGGCCAGTCTCTGCCTCAGGAGACCTGCGGCCCTCAGCCTGCAAGGTGCTCCGGCCACGTCCATGGAAGATGTGGACGATGGGTCCAAGCTGCCACGGAACCCCAGGAGGGCAGTGGACAGGCTCCAGGATGCAGAGGGGATGGCGGCAAAGGCCGTGCTAGTGTGAAACCCCAGAGCACTATGGGGCAGGTTCTCCTGGCCCAGAAACCTAGATGGGCTAGGACACCTTCCCCCAGCTCACCTCCAGGATGATTTCAAACCGGCTGAAGACCTCAGTGGAGGCCAGGATCTGGCCAATGGTTTTCTGCTGGGAGGAATCTTCATGAGGACCCTAGAGAAGGGTGAGGCTGCTTCAGCCCAAGGGAGGGGGAAGTGCATCCCACCTGCCCAGAGCTGCCCCTAACCCTGCAGGGCTTGGAGATCACATAGCAGCATGGGGTGGGGAAGAGAGGGTGTTGGCTTACCTTGGGGTCCCTGGACATCCCAGGTGGGAGCTCCCACCGCAGGTAACTGACTACATGGAAGATACCGTTGGCTGCTAGGTAGTTGGGCTTTTGGATGTTGAACGTCTTCTGGGGCTGGTCTTTGTATACGAAGCTATATCTCTGATGAGACGCCAGATACCTGCTAGACCCCACATGCAGCCCTCTGTCCCACCCCAACACCTTTTTATTTTTATTTTCCATTTTTAGTTTTTAGGTACTTGGGATAGAACCCAGGGGGTACTTAACCACAGAGCCACATCACCTGCCTTTTTTATTTTTATTTTTTAAAATATTTTTTAGTTGTTGATGGACCTTTATTTTTATTTATTTGTATGTGGTGCTCAGAATCAAACCCAGTGCCTCACACATGCTAGACAAGCACTGTACCACTGAGCCACCACCCCAGTACCCCTTTTTATTTTTTATTTAGAGACAGGGTCTCGCTAAATTGTTCAGGGCCAGCTGGCCTCAAACTTGAGATCCTCCTGCCTTAGCCTCTTGAGCTGCTGGGATTACAGGTATATGCTACTGTGCCCAGCTCACCTGAACAACTTTTTCCTGGGCTGAATCTTTTATCTGGGACTCCTCTGGTCCCCTGGCATAGGTCTTACGCTTACCCGGCGGTTGTTAGTAACAGTTATCTCCTTCCCGGCCAGTGTCCACCACGTGTGTGTGCTCTGGAGACCCAAGTCCTCTAGCATGTGCTGCCCGGGGATAATGTACTGTCTGCAGAGCTTCTGGGCCAGCAATGGCTGCAGGTACAAAGGGGTGGGGCGTCCAGTGACCCCAGAGAAGGCCAACCCTCTTCACACCACTCCCTGCCCAAGCAGTGGAGGAGGAGAGATGCCTCAGTTCCCCAGTGTGTGCACACAGGACTCTCTCAGGGGCCTGAAATGGGGGCAGCTTCAGGTGGGGGGGGGCAGGCAAGGGCCCGTGGCTAGCTCTGCAGTAGAGAGGACTCACGCTCATGGTCTTGGTGGTGAAGAATCTGGAGAAGATGATGGATGGCACGAGCACAGTGAAGGGTCCTGATGAGGTAAGGATCTCCTGGCACCCTTGCTCTGGCAGATCAGGAAAGAGAACATCAGAATAGATCTGGGAGTGGGAAGACCTCAGGCATCTCAGGTTGGAGAGTTGGGGTGGGCATTGGGTCTAGGCGTGGGGTAGATGGGCCATCAGGACTGGGGGCCAGCTCCCCCAGCCCCATCGGGCACCCAAGAGCCCATTCTTGGCTTCTACAGCTCTTGGGCCGAGAAACTAAAATCGATGTAGAGCCGGGCACGGTGGCGTACGCCTGTCATCCAGTGGCTCAGGAAGCTAAGGCAGGAGGATCGCAGGTTCAAAGCCAGCCTTAACAACTCAGTGAGACCCTGTCTCTAAATAAAATATAAAAACGGCTGGGGATATGGCTCAGTGGTTAAGCACCCCTGGGTTCAATCCCTGGTACCAAAAATAAATAAATAAATAAATAAAACCTATGTAGAGACCAGCATGTCCTCCCTGCCGGTTCTGTTGGCAGGAGGGGCAGGGTCATGGACAGGTCTTGGGGACACGCACCAAACATGCTGATGGCAACTCTTAGCTGCACGACCAACAGGCCTATCTGCCTGGCCTTCTGCACCTCGGAGAGCAAGTGTCCATAGCAGGCATGCCCGTCCCCCACCTCATCTTCCTTGCACACACATCTGGAAGCCCAAGGACAGCCAGTCAGGGTGGGGCTGGGCTAGTTCCCCCTCCTGGTCCTCATGCACCCCTCTTTCAAGGCCCCTGAGTTGAGGGTGGTCCTGTCCAGCCGGCCCTCTCTGCTCTGCTCCCATGCCCCCCTGAGGCTCCTGTGCCCACCTGGTCTTCCCTTCAGGGGTCAACTGGCAGGTGGCTGACAGGTCACAGGAGTAGGGGTAGCAGACAGCAAAGCAGCCCATAGAGGCATTGTTGTTGATGCTGATCAGGCCTGGTTGACATGAGCAGGTGGCCTGGCCAATGGCAGAGGCAGGAGGGGAGCGTTACATTCACGGGCGAGAATCTGGGAGAAGTGCTAGCCTGTGCCTCCCTTGGACAGTCCGTATCCACGGGCCCGTATCCACCCTCTGAGAATAGATAGGGCTGTCCTCCTCTCTCTACTTTACAAATGAGTCACTTGGGTTTTCAGAGGGCCTGTGATTTGCCCAGGGTCCTGGATCCAGAGTGGGTAGGTGGATTGTGGGGCAGGCTCAGCCTGGGCTCCGGCTCACCTTGCCTCCGGCTCACCTTGCCTGGCCTCTGATACAGACACAAAGTAGAGTTGCTGGGGCAGCCACCATAGTCAATGGTGCAAGGGTCCTGGGGCAGACACACCTTCCCGTCGCCATGGTAGTTCTCAGGGCAGTGACACTGAGCCTTCCCGTTGGGACTTACTGAGCATCGGGCCAGCGGGGAACAGGGTGATGGCTGGCAGGGGTTGGGAGCTGCCAGGGCAGAAAGAGGCCAAGTGATTTGAGCACCCAGGAGCCCTGTCTAGGTCTTGAGGATAAGCCCCCTGCCCACCCTGGGGACAGTTCTCCCTCCCTGTAATTGGCCAGATTTTTTTTCTTTTAGCTATTTTTTTAATATTGTTTTTAGTTGTTGATGTACCTTTATTCATTTCTATATAGTGCTGAGGATCGAACTCAACGCCTCACACATGCTAGGCAAGTGCTCTGCCACTGAGCCACACCCCTAGCCCATTATCCAGATTGTACTGGATAAGAAAAGGATGCTCTTCCTGGCCCTGCCCTCCCTGAGCCAGAGTCCTTAACCCCAAGTCAGTTGCTCACCTAGGCATACACTGCCTTGCTGGGTGTAGCCGGGCAGGCACTTGCAGGTGGGGTCCTCTGTAGAGCACTGGGTATGCTGGGGGCAGCTCAGGGCTTGGCAGATGCGTAGCTCTGAGCAGAGAGGAGAGAGCACTGTGATGGCCCTGAGATCCTGGGTTGAGGAGGAACATAGGAACCAAGGCACTCTGCCTAACTTGCTGTGTGACTCTGAGCAGGACTCTGCCCTCTCTGGGCCTCCAGCAGCAGAGGTCCTGGGGGACAAGTCCTGTCCCATTCAGGCTGAGGCTCAGACTTCCTCTCACAGCCAGCCAATTCCTGTGCTGTACCCATGGAGAGCCACTGTCCCAGGCTGCTCGGGCAGCGCTGCTTACCTTGGTCACAGCGGGGGCCGGTGTATCCAGCAAAGCACAGGCAGCTCCCATCCCCTAGCGGCCCACTTTTGCACACGCCGTGCACACAGCTGCACACTGTGGGACCCACAGGGACAGGTGAGACCTCAGCCTCACCAAGGACATGGGGTTCCTGCCCTCTCTATGCTTAGAACTGGGCTCTGAGCCAGGTGTGGTGGTGCACCCTTGTAAGCGACTCAGGAGGCTGAGGCAGGAGGACCACAAGTTCAAAGCCAGCCTCAGCAACTTAGTGAGGCGCTAAGCAACTCAGCGAGACCTTGTCTCTAAATAAAATATAAAAAGGGTGGGGGATGGGGCTCAATGGTTAAATGCCCCTGGGTTCAATCCCTGGTTCCCACCCCCCCAAAAAAAAGAAAAAGAACTGGGCTCTGGTAGGTATAACCTCAAGAGTATGGAGCTGTATGCAGAGCCACAGAGTTGGTGGGAGCCCAGAGAAGGCACTTGGCCCAGCCTGGGGATTCAGGGAGGGCTTCCTGGAGGAGGTGTCTAAAGAGACCAGCGTGTGCAAGGACCTGGGGGAGTGAGCAAGATATGCATCCCTGGTGGGTTATGATGGGGCTGAGGGGCTAGGAGGGAGGCTGGACAGACAGGTGGGGGCTGGCTGTCGGAACGGCTCTCTGTGGGCCCTCAGATAGAATCTGGTCCTGCAAGCCTCACCTGATTGGCAGTCTGGCCCGAACCGGTGGGGATCTCGGCACTCCTGGCAGGCTGAGCCACTGAAGTTTTCCTGGGGGACGCGCCAAGTCAGAGTGGCCCCTCCAAGGCTCCAGCCCAACCCTGGCCAGCTCTTACCTGACACACACAGGTCCCATTCCTGGCCATGCCATCCAGGCAGGTCCCGTGGCCATTGCATGGTGTCTCAGCTCCCCCAGGGCACTCTGTGGACCCCCCAGACTCAGTTCCACACCAGGAACTCTTCATTTACTCCTAATGCCAGCCTCAGACTCCTTCCCTCCCCCAGGACAGCCAGGGCTGGGGGTCCCCCGGGGAGCTTTAGGTAAGCAGTCACTAAATGGTCAAGTTGTAAGGGAGCACAGGACTGGGGCTAGGTTGGGGACAGAAAGCAGCCCCCCACTCTTGCCCGTACCATAGCACTGGGACCCCCAGTAACCAGGGCAGCAGGCTTTCTGCTCCACTTCTTTCCAGCATTCCAGGCTGCAGCCGCTCTTGGACATCAGAGTGTCCCCTAGCTTTATCTCGTAGCTGCAGACAGGGCGGGCAGGGTGTTGGGAGGGGGCTCCTGCCTGCAGCCCCAGCCACCCCAGACTGTTACCAGGGCTCTCGCCCTGCCTTTCCTGCCTCTGCCTAGAGCAGAGCTGAGCACAGGGCTGGGCACACAGTAGATGCTCAATAAACACCTCTTGCCCCCTCTCTTCCTCCCCACCCTTCTCCAGGGCACAAGAGATGCATGGATAAGCCAGTCCTTGCTCTTATCCTGCAGGCCTGGCCCTGTGCTACCCCACAGGCTGCTGTCGAAGTGGGAACAGACAGGGGAGGTGTTTACCGGCAGTCCTGAGAGATCTTCTCTGGGGAACGCCGAGGCCAGCCCGAGGGACACACCTGCTTCTGGATGGCAGTACATGTGGTGCAGGGTGTGTGCTCTACCAACTTGGTCTTGATGTCGCAGCGTTTGAACTGCACCTGGGCCGTGGGCAGAGTATGGAGTTAGGGGCCTGGATCTTGTACCTAGTCCTGATGGTGGCAAGGCTGGATGCTCCTCCACGACTAAGTTTCCCATTGGTTTAGCAGGAATGCAGTGAGGACAGGGAAATTCCTAGGAAACCTTGACGTGAGTTGTTAAGGTCATAGCATGTCCCTGCGTCCACAGCCTGGAAGCCTCTGAGTCTGCACCTTCCAGAACAAGAATATTTTCTATTTTGTTCTACCTCAGTCCATTTCAAGGGAGGAAACGGGAGGCCGTGGTTTCAGCTCTTGCCCAGAGTCAACCGGGGACAGGGTGAGAATCAGGACTGCATGGAGAAGAGAGCGAGGGAGGGTGGGGCAGAGAGGTCACTCCAAAATCACCTGAGGTGGGGACAGTGGGATAGGGAGCCGGAAGGGTCCTGCCCTGAAGCCCCATTCACCTGCTGCAACTCTTCCAAGTCCATCACCAGGGTGGCTACCTTTACAAGGACAAAATGCCAGTAAGCGACAGTGTTGTGCCCAGGAAGGCAGCAGCTAAGCTCATGGTTCTCAGTGAGAGAAAGGGGCAGAGGGAAGGTGTGTTTTGATGGGGGTGGGATTGAGGGCTTGGGGCACTGCCTGGAAAAACCGAGATGTGTTCATTTTGAAAACCACTGAGCTCATTGGGCGTGATAATACCTGGGACTCAGGAGGCTAAGGCAGGAGAGTCACAAGTTGGAGGCCAGCCTCAGCAACTTGGTAAGACCCTGTCTCAAAATGAAAAATAAAAAGGGCTAGAGGTGTAGCTCAGTGGTAGAGCACCTCTGGGTTCAGTTCCCAGTACCAAAAAATAAATACAGACATAAAGAAAAAAAAAGAAAAATTAGATCTGAGCACACTGTGATCTAAAAGAGAAGAGCTCAGAATACTCCTTTCTTAAAACACATTACAGATAGGCACTGTGGCCCACACCTGTATTCCTATCAGCTTGGGAGGCTGAGGCAGGAGGATCTTGAGTTCAAAGCCAGCTTAAGCAATGGTGAGGTACTAAGCAACTCAGCGATACCGTGTCTCTAAATAAAATACAAAATAGGGCTGAGGATGTGGCTCAGTGGTTGAGTGCCTCTGAGTTCAATTCCCTGGTGCCAACAAAACAAAACAACAACAAAAACCCCAAACCCACATTAGAGAAGTATGACCTAAGAGAAAAGGAGAAATAGTGCTCACACTTTTTTCTAGAGAGACTGGGGAGTGGGGGTCCAAGGCCTCTTTGACACTGTGATTTGGCCTTTTCCGCTCATGCCTCTGTGGTCTACAAAGAGGGAAGTTACTCAGAGCAGCCTCAGTGTCCGGCCACAGGGTTGGGATGTTGTGGTCTCATCTCCCAACCTGACGCTCATCTTTGCTGAGCCAAGGAATGCCTAGGAAATTGGGTAATTCAAGGACTGGACAGCTGCTGGCTTGGCATAAGGCACCCCTCAAAGCCACCTGGCCAGACCTGCCAGCCTGATCACCACTGTGGCTGGGGGACCAGCACTGGGAGGCACATTAGGCAGGCCCGGGTGACCAAGAGTGCCGTCCTCATTCTCCTGGGTGTGTGTTCTACCAACTTGGTCTTGATGTTGCAAAGTCAGAGCTGGGGGAAGCGGTGGGCGAGGGACTTGGGAGGAAGCAGGAGCTTTGTTAGTGTGTGTGAAGTGGTGATGGCTAGATAAGCCAGCTGCCAGATGAGCTCCTCTCCAGGGACCACACCCAAGGCCAGCGCTCAGGGCCAAGTGTCTGCCCAGTCGCCTGTAAACAGCATCAACAGCTGGAGCCTCACAATCTGCCACTGGTGGAGTGAGGCTGGATCACAGCCTGGGTGCTGAATCAGATTCCCTTCTTTCTGGGGCACTTTGGGGACCCAACATAGCCAGAGCGCTGCCTCCCCCCTCCCCCCCTGCCGCATGCCCAGCTGGAGCTGAGTTGGCAATGTCTGCTTCCCACAGAGACACTTTTGGGGGAAGCTCAGGAGACAGGACATTTTAAGCCCCGTGGTGAAAAGGTGGAAGAAATTTCCCAAGCTGGGACTGGGCTGGGGCTGACATCCCAGAACTCAAATCCCTTCAGAGAGGGAGGGGCCCCCACACTGCTTCCCCCAACCCTAGATCCAAGCAGGGAGGGACAGAGCTGGGTCCTGGCCAATGCTCCTCTCCCTGTGAACCCTGGCTTAAGGCCACAGGCTCATGCCCAACACCAAGGAGGCAGAAGACTGCTAGGTTGCTAAGACTGCTTCCGCAGGAAGCCTTCCCTGTTTCTGCTGCTGTTGGAACTTGTCATGCTGCTACCTCTTACTGGCCATGTGACCCAGGGGATGTCCATTCCCCTCAGACCCTCCGTTTCTAATAGTTATAGTGGGTCTCATGCTACTATAAGGAGCCAGGCAGCCTGAGTGGCTATGAAATAAGGCCCCCATTGCCACATCTCTATTTGCAAGAGCCCTGAGCCCTCTTTGCCGGCACAGGCTGGCTGAGTCCCTATCCCCAAATTGCAGACTTAGGGATGCTCAGAGCTATAGGTCTCTGACAAGGAACAAACTCCAATCCAAGACCTCTCACTGACTTTGGTCACCATCTCCTGGAATATGAGGAGATGGCAACCTATGAGATTCCTTTGCATGGTACACATGGGGAAACTGAGGCAGGGGACGGGCAGGAACTTGCCAGCAGAACTCAGCACAGTCCTGAAACCCTTGGCTTTTCCACTATCACTCTTACTTTCTTAGCCTTGCATCACCTGTACTATCCCTGGCCTGGCTCTGAACACAAGACCAGGCATAGTGGTGCACGCTTGTAATCCCATCAGCTTGGGAGGCTGAGGAAGAAGAATTGCAAGTTCAAAGCCAAACTCAACAATTTAGCAAGGGCCTATGCAAATTTGGGAGAACGTGTTACTCAGTGGTTAAGCCCCTGGGTTCAATCCCTGGTATTAAAAAAAAAAAAGAGACAGAACCTCCTGGTGACAGGGGACCCTGACCCCTGTTTCCTGGCCCAGTCTGGCTAAGTCCCAGTCCCCAAATAGCAGATTTAGAGGTTCTCAGAGCTACAGGTCTCCAACAAGGAATAAACTCCAATCTAAGACCTCTCACTGACTTCTGTCACCATCTCACGTGGGTCCCTGTGCTGGGCTACCTGAAGGTGGGTCATGGGCAAGCCTTCTCCTCTCTCAACCTCAGCCTGCCTCTTGATGCCAGAGGGACAGTGACAGCTACTCCAAGAAACAGGTGGGAGTTGGCTTCATAAGGGAAGTCCCCTCACCTGGCAGCAGATACCAGGCAGGGGACTCTATCTCCATACCCAGGGTGTGAGGCTCCTCCTGAAGCCTGAGCAGGAGCCATGTCCCTAGCATGGACCCTGGGGGGATCTGTGGATAGACATTGGGGCTGTGATTGGCCTCATGGACCAGAGGAGCCATGCTAGAGCTCACACCAGCATGCCCAGACAGCAAACAGCAGGTATGGTGTGGAGCAGGACTCCAGAGTGGGAATGGTACATCTCTATCATCCACGGGCCTTGGTGTCCAATATCCATCTAGGAGCACAAAAGGACGCTCTGCCCAGAGGTTGTGAGGACATGAGGGGTTATGCCCAGGACGGACTGGTGGCAACTTGGAAGCTTGAAAACATTCTCATTGGCTGCATTTACCCAGAGCTTCTCTCCCTGGGCAGTCTTAGAGCTGGACAGTCACACACATATGCACACATGTTCCATGGGTCTCTCAGTCTGCAGGTCCCACAGGGGTCAGCAATGATCACATCTCCCATCCCCAGGTGATGGCCACACAGAAATTCGGGCCTCAGTATGGGTGGGGAGGGAAGGCAGATGGGTTGGCTCTGCCTCCCCTCACTCACAGGCTAGGACAGCTGCCCACAAATGGCTGGCTGGTCAGGCACAGAGGGCAGGCTAATGTACCCCTGCAGCCCAGGTGACACTAAGTAGGCATATGGGCCTGGCTACCTGGGCTTACACAGGCCAGCCAAGAACGGGTTGTGTCTATACCCCAGCCCATGCCCCACCATCCCACAGCTGGCTGGCAGGGTCTGGATACCATGAGCCCCTGCAAACTGGCTCACACTCACCTTCTGGCCCCTGATGAAGCTGGAGTTTGCCAGGCAGGAGACCAGGACACAGAGCAAGAGGAGACCCCGGGGCTCCGCCATGACTGGCGGTGGCTGGCAAGCACACCGTCCAGGACAGAAGTCACAGCAAGGGAATGAGCTCCAAGGGGCGGGCAGGCGGGATGGGGCGGGCCGTGTTCTTAAATGCAGTCCCCCACAGGAACCCTCCAGGATTTCCTCTTGTGTATCAGCAGCCAGCAGGCGGAAGGGAAGGCGCAGGCCACTGACCCCGGCATGAACAGCCTGGAACCTGTTCACAGATTCCGGGCCCAAGACCCTCTTGGCCTGGAAGCCCAAACCCACCTTTAACCATGGGCTTAGGCTCTATCAGATTCTGAAGCAAATTCAAATGCAAATGTAACGACACCCACTCATCTGGCTAGCCCAGCACTTTTTATTTAGTCTCTGGGATTCTGGTTGCTGAGGGGTAGGGAACTGCGTCTGCCCCTGCCTTGACCCTTCCAACTGCCAGACTGGGACTCCCTGCCAGGCACCATCCCACGGGTGGCACAGATGCCATGGGGTGGCCTCGCAAATCCTCATCCCAACAGTCTCAGCCACTCCACCAGCCAGTCCTGACGGTCCAGCCTGCACCACTCCTGACCCTAAACCCTCCACGCTCTCCCCTTACCACACTGACAACTGACCCCCACTCAGTGCCCGTCGGGCCTTTCCTGCTTCCTGCTGCATCTACCGTCCCCCATTCACTCTGCTCCAGTTACCACGCTGACGGTCACATGCTGGTCCTTTACCATAGGTGCAGTCTCAGGTCAAAGGTGCTAAAATGTGTAGATAGCCACTGGTTTGGGTGGAGCTCCTGCTTGAGACCCACCAGACCAGACCAGATCAAGATGGAGTTCAGATGGCTTTAGTTACCCAGTTTAATTACCCAGTTTAGCTGTAACTATTTAAATAGTCTCTAGGAGCTGGGGTCGTGGCTCAGAGGTAGAACGCTCACGTAGCATGTGTGAGGCACTGTGTTTGATCCTCAGCACCACATAAAAATAAAATAAAGGTATTGTGTCCACCTACAACTAAAAAATAAATTAAAAAATAATTGTCTCTATACCTTTTTTTTTTTTTGTACTGGGGATTGAACCCAAGGGTGCCTAACCACTGAACCACATCCCCAGCCCTTTTTAATATTTTATTTAGAGACAGGGTCTCATTGAATTGCCTCAGCCTCCCGAGCCACTGGGGTTATAGGCGTGTGCCACCGCTCCTGGCTCTATACCTCACTTCTGTTTTCTGTAAATGCTGCCTCAGAGTTGGCAGGAGTTAGAATCTGTTGTGGTTCTGAAAGCTGTCCAATTCAAGAATTGTTTTATTTGTTCAAATAAACGGCTAAATTTAATTTACCTAAGGTTTTTTCCACGTGTGTGTTGCTGGGATTGAACCCAGGACCTTGTGTGTACCGCTGAGCTACACTTGGCCCAGGTTTTTCCTTTTAACATGGCTTGGAGGGCTTCCTCGAGCCTGCTGATGGGGTGGCCTTACACCTGATTCCACCTCCTCTCGAAATGGTCCCCAGCTGGCATGGCTTATTTATCACCCTCCCAGAATGTCGGCTTTGGGAGATTAGGGAGGGCGATGGGAGGGTGTAAATAAACCATGCCTCCTGCGGACAGGTGTGCGGCATGAATCAACGAATGTGGGTGGTTATTGTTATTTGCCCCGTCACTGGTAGGGAAACTGAAGCTAAGAGGGGCCAGGTAGCTAGCTCATCCAGGGTAGCTCAGTTTATCTCTTTCAGATTTATCTTTAGTGACCCATGGTGGGGACCCCTATTCAGCACTGGATGTCGTAATCTCTGCTTTGGGTTGTCACTACTCCAATTTTAGAGGGTGTTATGGAGATGAAGAGGCAAGAGATGACCACAGAACCAGGTTGCCATTTTTAAATGCCTTTGGTAAAGACCTGGATGGGGAGCTGGTGACTTGCCCTCCTCCTCCTAGCTTGGAGGGCCACGAGGCTAGCCTTTGAGTTTGGCTTGGGGTGCACTGAGGGTGGGGAGATCCTTCCCTGGGTGACTACTTCCACCCTTTACCTACCCCCACAAACCCAGGCCAGGATCCCTACTCTGTTGGCGTCAAGGGGAAAAGGGGGATAAGAGCAGGCCTTGTAGCCAGATGGGCCACACCCTACCTCTCCATAATCCCAGTGGTCCCAGGGCTTGAGGCTCCTGACTGGGCTAGGTAAGAGGTTAGTGAGGAGCAAGGGACCATCACTGGTGGCAGGATTGGGGCAGAGGAAGGGTAGGGCACAGGGTTTAGCTCTCAAAAAACTTCAGGTCCTACCTAGCAGGGCTCCCTAAGGCAACCTCCAACTCTCTGACAGGAACACAGTGACAGGCAGGTGACCTTGCTCTCCACTGCCATCACCTGAGTTCACCTCCAAGGGCCATCTTGGTGAGAATACAGACCCACACATACCAGTAATCATGGACTCTGGGTCTTACCTTCACATTGGGCTGCTGTGATTCGGGTGCCCTGGGGAATGTTGTGGACTCTTCTCATTTGCTCTGGGATTCTGGTTTAGCCACAGTCCAACATGGCTATGTCCCGAGAGGTCCCCCTCATAGCTCTCCTGTCTCTAACACATATCTGGCCCCTGGAGGCCTACTCTATTCTCCTTCCCCCAGATCTTGTCCACCCAAATCTCCAGAGCACCCTTTCCCATGCCGACCGCGCTCTGGGTGACCTCATTGGGGCCCCGGTGATACTTAACCCAAAAGACCCAGACTGTGTCAAACTCTGCTTTATTGGAATAGAGAAAATAGGCAACAGGAATCACACTTGGTGCCGGCAGCTTTAGGTCCCTTGCCCCCACCCCTCTCAGCCCCAAGGCCTGGGGGACTCCTTCCCCCAGAAGGCTCCCCTACTTGTCTGGACCAGGGGAGGCCTCTACTTTGAAAAACTGCCTGGGGAGGGGGCTTCTCATGTGCACTCTGCTGCCAGCTTCACAATTAGCAGCAAAATGCCCACAACGACAGCAGCAGCAACAACATAGGACTGGACTTGACACTTTGGGGAAGGACGCGGAGGGCCAATCAGATCCACAGCGCCACAGGTTAGCAACGGCACCACAGTAACAGACACGACGCTGAGGCGCCCGACCACACCACTCCAGGGCAGGCGAGGCGCCATGGGAGGCTGAAGGTACACAGACACCTTGAGGGGCCTGGCTTTCTTGCTCCCAGCATCAGAAAGAACTGACTGAACACCTGTCCACATTCTCTGTGGGGACAGTCAAATTAAGGTACCAAAAGGGAGGGGAAAGAACATTTTTAAAAGAACAAAGAAAGCCTGCTTCCCTGCCTGGAGCAGGCACCAGGCTGGACAGGGCAGGTGCAAGGCTGGGTGCAGCCTGGGCTAGCCAGTGAGCTCAACGGGAAGCTCCCGGCCACACAGGGCTTCCCATTGGCGGGCCAACAATGAGATGAGCTTCTCTCTGCTCTCGGCACTGGGGACAAACACCTGCCACTGGACCTCACGACCCTGGCCAGCCCTGGCAGGGCTACCTGGAATCTCCCCAAAATGGTCCAGGGTGACGCTGCCCATAAGGTCATGGCCTTGCACATCATCAAAGACGAGAGTGAGGGCCTGCGGGTAGGGCTGGTAACCCATGAGCACACGGTCCAGGTCCCGGACACGACGGCCATCGTCTAGCCGGTACCTGTCCCTCTGGGGTGGCTCTTTGGCAAACTCAGGCAGTGGGTAGTGGACATAGTCTTCATCTAGGAGAAAGATCTCGGCACTGGTAAGCAGAAGTGTCTTGGGGCGCAGCGGGCCCCTGCAGCGCCCAGGTGGTGGCGCGCCCACCTGGAAGGCCTGTATATACAGCAGGATGCTGAGGCCTGGGGCCTTCTCTGGGTCAGCCGTCTTCTGGGCCACAGTGTATGTGAGGTCCCCAACCTCCTCCTCACTGGGGTAGGTAAACTTGACGCGGCTTGAGTGGATCAGCTCGTAGTTCTCCATCTTCCCTGTAGAGAAATATGTCACCAAGGCTATGGCCTGAACTGACCTGTGGAGGAGCTAAAAGCACCAGGGGCCCCAAGCCAGCCAGAGACCCTGTGTGAGACAGGCAGGCAAGGGTGCCCCAAGCCAGCAGCCCAGGGCTGACACCAAAGGGATTGAGGGATATCCGGGATGGAAGCTCTGCAGTGGCAATGCCCCACAGAAAAACCTGGCCAGCTAAGAGGGACGAGAAAAATGAGAGAGGCAGGGAGGACTCTGGGGTACTGGGAGGCACTCTGGGGTTTTTGATGTCCACCCTGGGACAGGTCTACAAGCTGCGCTGGACAGGGTACCTGTAGTCTTGTTCCCAAACTCCGAGTAGAAGTCCTTGTCAACAGGCTCTGGTGAAGGTGTGCGCTCCAGAGAGGAGAGCACCAACATGAGGTGCTGCAGGAAGCAGTGCGTCAGGTAGCTGTCCCGCGTCAAACACGTGACCACCTGTGTCGGGGAGGAGCCTACACAAGATGGGGCTGGTCAGGGCCACAAGCCACTTCACCTGCCAGGTCTCTGTCCCAGAAAGCCAAGGCTGTGGGGAACCTAAGGAAAGCATCATGGGACCTGGGGAGGCAGCCATTTATCAGGCAGGAAGGGCTGAGACATTTTTCTGGAAGGGGATACAGAGAGGCATGAGGGAAAGAGCTTAGTTTTCTCTCTTCAGGAAGTATGAGTCAGACACATCCTGCCTGAGCCCAGGGCCCGCTCTGCTTGTGTCCGGGCTGGCGCTCACTGCACACCCCACCTCCCACCTCCCTGGGGCATGAGTCCTGCAATCTCAGCAGTTCCTGGAGCTGCTTCCTCCCGACTGGTTAGCTGGCTTGTAAGCAGAGAGATAACGCTGTCTACAATAATGCACCCACAGATGGAAGGTGTAAGCCCAATGGTGACACTATCCTTCATCTAAAATGGGACAAAAGCACAGTGGGTCGCTTACCGGTCAGACGGAAGTACTGGTCAAAAAGGCCAACGTTGACTGACTGCAGGTCGCTGAGTTTAAGCACAAAGCACTGGGAGATGTGGAAGGGGCTGTTGTTGTAGTCAGTGTTTTTCTGATGCCAGAAATCTATGGAGAGGAAGGTATGGAGAGGGTTGGTGGCTGTGGCAGCAAGTACAGGGGGCACATGGGCAGCACGTCCAGCAGGAATGGATTGCCTGGCAAGGGTCTACACCACCTCTGGCATGCAAATCCTCATTTGCAGCTAGGTCTGGGGTCTGAGCCTCACCTTGCTGGCTCGCTGGCCAAGGTTCCCACTGAGGTCCCAAGGGGCAGAGGCTGCCCAATCCCCACTTCCTGCCTCTCTCAGCCAGTTCCCAAGCACTTGCTGGGCCCTGGCATGGCATATCCACATCTGGTCTTAGGTCCTCGTGATGGCTTAGGAGGAAAGTGCTGCTGTCATCGCTTCCTCAAATGAGAAACTAAGCCCAGATCAGTCAAGGTGCTGCTGCCTAAGGCCACACAGCTGGCCTCTCAGCCTGCTCCGAACATATGCTTCGAACTCCTGACAACCAGCAGGTCTGGGTACCTACCTTGCAGTGGCTCTGAGAAGTAACGACGGAGGCCATCATGTAGCACGAAGTACACAGCCTTGGTGGACAGCAGCACACAGGCAGTCACTTCCAGCCCTGGGGTCTGGTAGAACACCACTGATGACCACAGGAGGTGTCTCAGCTCCTCGTTTTCAACCTGGACACAGAGCGGTGTGGGTCTGGAGGAGAGCAGGGTGGGGTGGGAGCACGCACCTTTCTACCTCCTAGACCACAGATCCCTGGCAGGACACCCCACTGCTATTTTTGTCATCCCCACTACCGAGGTGGCCTGCATACCCCGGGGACATGCCCATGGCTTCAGACAGAAAAAGGCAGGAAGCTTATCTCATCAATGTGTCTATAACTCAGAGCAGAGGAGTCAGGAGTACAAGATGGGAAGAGGGTTTGCTGGGCCAGGGACTGCAGAGGGGAGGTAGCACAAAGGGCAGTTGGCCAGAGGAAGGTAGCTCGGGACCTCCTGACCCCTGGAACCTGTGAGCAGCTGAAGCCGAGGACTACATGATACCAGAGAAATCTGAGGGCCAAAGGCGACCCCTGCCTCACCCTTAGGACTGACTGGTACCACAGTGGAGCCCACACCTCTCTGCACAATCATCAGCTGGAGGACCCGTGCATGGGCCACTACCTCAGCGATGCTGCTGTGGAAGAGCTCAATGATGGCGCTCCCCTGTAGGCTGGCAATGTGCCGGAGTGACGGGCAGACAGGCAAGTGTGAGGGAATCTGATTCTCCTCTGAAGTGGATTGGATCAGGTGCTCGGTTGGATACTGGGCAGGGACCTCAGCTTGTGCCAGGGCCTCTGCTGGGGCTGGAGCTGGAGCCGGGGTCTCCACTGGGCCCTTTTCTGGCACCAAAGATAGAGCCGAGGCCTCTGCTGGAGCTGGAGCTGGAGCTGGAGCTGAAGCCGGAGCTGAAGCCGGAGCCGGAGCCGGAGGCAGAGTTGGAGGAGATTCCACTGGGGCTGGGGCTGGAGCTGGAGCTGGAGCCTCTGGTAGGCCTGGAGCTGAGGCTGCTGCTGGGACTGGAGCTGGGACCTCCATCGGAGCTGGGGCTGGAGCTGGAGCCTCTGCTGGTCCCTCCTGGGGATGCTGGTCATCACTGCATCTCCCAATACCCCCCCAGAAATGCCATATTAACATGTGGAACCAGGGAAATTGACATCTATGCACAACTTCAAATGTGTGAGGGCCACTTGTATACCATATATCACCACTGGGGTCACTTAGGAGATTTTATTACCAGATTCCTTATGGGAGGACAAAACAACAGAGGGAAAATACCCAGGCCCTTTCTTTTGAGTGGCAGATGGGAGCAGAACAAGTCACCCCAGGTGAAATCTCACTTTGAGAAAGTATCAAAGGTTTCAGAAATGCCACTCTAGGGTCCAGAGTGCCTGCCCAGGGCTGGGACCTGGGTTGAGTGGGTGCATTTAGAAGTGAGAACCAAAGGCTCAAACTGCTCCTCAGTTTGCCTCTGGGGTGTGCTTTGGTGGCCCATGCTCTTAGCCCACCCAGCCACCATTGCACTTGGCCATGCTGGGCTGTCAACTGGTCTGGTCCAGACACAGGACCAAATAATGCACAGAACCTTAGAGCTCACAGAGGCTGGGAAGTCACACCCCTTTGGAAGGAAAATGTTTTAGAGGTTAACCTCTCCACTTGACCCAGTCCAACTGCTGAGACCCTTGGGGCTATGATCCTGCATTTAGCCAGGAAATACCCCAGGAAGCCTTGGGGCTGCCCTCCTGCTGTCCTGGAGCAAAGATGCATCTGCTAAAGGGTATGGTTTCTGCAAGTGGTCCCCTATGGGCCAGTGCCAGCAGGCTTGGGGATGACAGGGAAGTAAAGACATGGTGTCCACCATTGAAGCTACACCCAGGGGAGGGGAAAGGAGAAGATGGCCATATAGCACAGGATGCTGTCTTCAGCTGGCATGATAGGAACACCAGATCCAGTCTGGAAGAGGCGGAAAGCCCTTTAGGAGTGTCATCTGGGGTTTGGGTTGGAGAGAGAAGGGAAATCCCATGCAGAAGTGGGTCTCTGCTATCAGGAGGGAAGAAAAGGGAGGTTAGGGGACAGGAGGGCCATCAAATGAAGGGCTTTCTTCCCCAGGTAGGGGAAGCCTAGGAAAGCCAGCAACATGAGGCGCAAAATCCCCATTGCTCTGTGGGACAGGAGCAGGGGAAGGCGGAGGAGAGCAAGGATAGAAGGACAGACTGCCAACCTCAGACTTCCCAGTCAGTACTTTGGTTTTCAAAGGGGCCTTGACAGAGATGACATAGGCAGCTCTGATACTTGACCTGTTACTTTTGCACCTGAGATTCTTTTCAGAGGAACTCCCAGAGTCACAGGCAACCCAGTCCTTCCCAAGAGGGGCTTTTTGGTCACCAACAGGGAGAGCCTAGGAGCTAGTTCAGGGATGGGAGGGGCCTGAAGCAGTCCCAGATCCAGAGTCAGCCACGAGATGTGATCCCTAGGGGTGGGGAAGCAAGTCATGCCTAGAGGCCATGCTTTGGCTCATGGGAACAGAGTGGACAGGGCCAGGTCAAAGTGACAACTCCCACTGGGCAAGTAAGGTGGGGGGCAGCTCCCTCAACCTCCCCTACAAGGGTGGCAGGTGCCTGGATCCACACATTTTCACAAACAGCTTTCCTAAGCATCTTCTAAAGCTCTGAAGATAAGGAGGAGCTAGGTGCCAAGCCAGAGGGAGTTAAGGTTAAGGCTAGGGTGGCCAGGAGCTGGGGAGAAGCCAAGGGGCAGGACAATGGCCTGCTCACAAAACGCAGATGCCCAGAGATCACACATGCCAGTCCCATGCCCTTGGGCCCCATGGTCTTACCTGGCCTTACCCTCAGCAGGCTGGCCATCCACAAGGGGGCCCTGAGACTTGGCCCCAGTTGCAGGAGTCTTGGCGATGACCACAGTTTTCAGGTCCTGCAGGGAGGCCCGCAGCTGGTTGTAGATACGCAAGAAGTGGAATTTCTCATGGGGTAGCACAAAGATGGCAGTGACAAAGCGGTAGCCAACAAGTAGCTCAAGCACATGGCCGTCAGCAAAGGCGCCCCGTGGCTGGGTGCAGCTGCGGGTGGGGTCCAGCAGCACTGTAGAGAGCGGCACGCGGCTGAGCTTGAAGCTGTTGCGGTTGCGGCAATTGTGGGTGCCACGGTTGGGCATGGGATTGAAGTCAGCTTTGATGACGTTGAGGTGCTGGGGTGTGAGTAGCAGCCAATAAGGAATGGCAGCAGATTTGACAGCCTCGGAGGGTGCACAGCAAGAGCGGCGAACAGCCGAGCAGAGTGTGCAGCTGGCCCACTCGATGTTGCCGGAGTAGTCCCCCGCGGCCGTCTGTACCATGCGCTTGTCACTGTAGACCAGGTAGACTGGGAAGCAGCCCTGACTGCGCTCCTGGCAGCCACCAGCCACCTTGTAGAAGGTGAGTAACTGGCGCAGGAACTCCTGCAGGCTAGTGTGGCTGCCATAGAGGACAGGGCTGCACAGCATGGCCATGTGCTGTGGGGCGAAGCAGGAACGCAGGTCGGCGTGGAACTCATGCAGGTTCGCGGCATCCGAGATGATGAAGAGCGTGTTCTCGCTGTGCCGCACCTTGAGCACCAGACACAGCTCCGGCATGAGGAAGCCAAACTCGGTGAGGTCTCCATGTGGAAAGCAGAAGACGAAGCGCAGGGATGAAAGGATGTGCTGGCTGCTGCCCCGCGACTCCTGGTGTGGGATCTCAAAGACGGCGATGCCAAAGTCAGTGAGCACAAGGCAGGCAGCGAACTGGCGGATGCTACCCTGCACGTGGATCAGGAAGCACCACAGCACCTTGAGGATGCGGATGTGCTCCAGTAGGAAGTCCTCATCTGCGCCCAGGGCCCACTCCAGGGCCAGGCGCTCCTCCTCAGCTTCCTCATCTTCTTCATCTTCCTCCTCCTCCTCCTCTTCCGCCTGGCCTCCCTCCTCCTCTTCCTCTGCGTCTGGGGGTCCCATTTCAAAGTAGCGGTTCTCGGCAACATCTTCCTCGTCCTCATCCTCGTCCTCATCCCCCTGGTCGCCCTGGGCCTCCTCACGCTGGTTGGCAGCCTCAATCCAGGCAGGCAGCTGCCGCTCGATGGCCTGGCGGATCAGCGTGCTCAGGCGCTGGATGAAGTCCTGGTTAGTAGCCGTGTAGCCGATGCAAGTGAAGGGCAAGAAGATGATCTGGCCAGACCCAGGTACCACCTGCACCTCTGGCTCTGCGTGCTCTGGGCTGTGTGGGGAGAGGCTGGATCAGTGACATGAGGGTCTGGGATACTCCCCCCCATCTCAGAGCCTGTTGCGTACCCTTGGCCCTGGGGAACCCACCCATGGGTCTCCTGAGTCTTCTACACATCTGAGCTGTTCCTAGAACAAGGGCATGGGGAGGAGCTGAGGTGCTAACGCTGCAAGGCTGGGGACACAGCTGATGAGTACAGGCTTCCAAAGACTCAGACCACACCATCCAGGACAGCTTTGTTCAGATCACACTGGTTCCCACAAGAGAAGTGCTACACAGATTTCTCAGTCATTCCAAGGCTTGCTTCTGTGAGCCCTGAGGCAATGAGTACTTCACTTGTTGATAACTGGCTCGCTTCAGTGACGCCCAGTGGCCTCCAGAGGTGGGGAAGGTGGGTTGAGGCAGTCTTAGGGCAGTTTAAATGCTAGCTCTTCCAGATCATTCAGACCTTGCATGTATAACTAGAATTGGCACTCTACTATGAAGAGTCAGAGAGTTAATGTTTTAGGTTTTGTAGGCTACCCCTACCAACTCATCTTCTTGTTTAAACAGCTCTTTAAGAATGTAACTAACAGCCAGGGAAAGTGGTGGGTGCCTGTAATCCCTGCGGCTTGGGAGGCTGAGGAAGGAGGATCACAAGTTCAAAGCCAGTCTCAGCAACCCTGTCTCTAAATATAAAAACGAATGGGAATGTAGCTCAGTAGTAATGCACTCCTTGGGTTCAATCCCTGGTACGCCCCCCCCCAAAAAAAAAAGAATATAATTATCATTCTTAGTTCCTGGACTATACAAAAAAGGCCATTCACTGAACTGGCCTTGATGTGCCACCACCTGGTACAGGATAACGTGAATCAGGTGAAGTTTAGGGAAAACAGACCCAAGTCCATCTCACCTGTTTATTTAAAGAAATAAATAGTTCTGTAGGACTTCTGTGAACAGATTGGTAACAGAATCTAACTGGTGACCTCTGGCCTACAGCTGAGAGTGGGCAGAAGGGCATAGACAAGCCCAGATGCCTTCTTGACTTCTTCCTTACCTTGCACCACCAACAGCTCCTGGCACGTCCCTTGGGTCATCCGGAGCTGCCTAATAGAGAAGGAAATACAATCAGCCCCCAGCTTCAGCTATTCCCTGACATGTCCTGGGTGCTGGACACTGAGATGGACACTCTGCTGTCTGTGCACCTCACCATCCCCAATCCACCCACATTCACTAGGTAATCCTGCCAGTACATGGCAGGGTTGGGATTCCCACCCCTGTCGGTCTGAACCCAGCCCACATTCCCAGCCCAGGGCCATAGTCTGAGTCACACTCTCAGGGGTTCTGATATCCAAGGGCTCCTCATGTCACCCAAGAACCCAGCTGCACAGTCTACCAATCCAGTCTGTGACCAGCAATGCACACCATGAGTAGGGCTGAGGCAGGTCCTAGAAAGGGCTCCCAAAACTTTCTGCATAGTGTTCAAGATCTAGGGCTTTGGAACCTACTGCTGTGTGACCCTGAGCAGGGAGTTCTGGGGCTAGACAAACACTCTGCAAACCATCCTGGCATTGTAGGGCCATTACCCTGTGCTGTGCAGAGAGATGGGACTGGAGAGAGGCCCAGGCACCAAGACACAGCAGTGTAAGCCCCTCTTACTTGCCTCCTTTCTTTTCCTGGGATACAGGGATGGGCCTCCAAAGCTTGACCGGTAGCCACAGAGGAGATACTACAGTCACACCGTCTCAGACTACCAGAATGACAATGTTGAGAAGGGACAGAATGGCCCCAGGGTACTAGGTAGCTGGGGAGAAGTTCTGCCTCTACACTGTCTTCTTCAAGGCAGTCTGCATGCAGGCTCAGGGCTCACCCCCGCCCCTTGGCCCAATGACAGAGCACTCCCTGTTCCCAGAGAGATGGTAGGGAGGGGCATCACACACACACACACACACACACACACACGTAGGATGGAGAGGAGGGGAGGGAGAAGTTGAACACAGGCTTAACCATTGTGTTAATTAAGAGGACTCAACTAGAGATATGTTCAAGAGAAAGACTGTACAGGGCCAGGCACAGAGCATGAAGCTTGGCAGCAAGGGCTGTGCTCCAGCCAGGCCACTGCCAACTGGACTACCTCAAGCAATAGAGTTGGCTCGCAGACGGAACAGTCTTCAGGAGTAGGCAGAGGGCATTACCTGTCCTGCAGGGATGGACTCCAAGGAATCAGAGCAGCCCCCAGCAATGGGCCGGTCCTCGGGAGTCAGACTGTCAGTAGATGAGAGGCTGCTGGCCAGGGCCTCCTCCTGCACGAACATGATCCCTGCAGAGATGGGGTGGGCGGACGGGTGGGCAGGGAGAGCAGCTGTTCAACAAAGGGGCTGGGCCTTGGGCTACCAGCATAGCCGGGGGCTAGCCAGACCCCCAAACCATCGTATGGGTAATAGAAGAAAATGGCAAAGCTAAAATCCTCAAACAGCTCAAGAAAGAACCAATGACTGCTTCTCTAATCTCAGGCAGGGAGAAGTTTTCTGAGCACACATGCAGAGGAAGAAACTGAGACTACATTAAAAAAAAAAAAAATCAAACCTCTGTGGATGAATCTTAAAAACCAAGAAAACAAAATCAAATGCAAAGAGAAAAAGTACTTGCAATATATAACAAAGCTTGATATCTTTAATCTATAAGAGTTCTTACAGATCACAAAAGTGGTAGAGGGTAGAAATCCCATTAAGAGACTACAAAGAACACAGAGTGACATTCCATAGAATTGACAACAGATATAACATGTGAAAAAAGATGCTGATCCTTTCTGGCACACAAAGAAAGGCAAGTTGAAGTAGACCGGTTTGTATCTTTGGCAAAGGTCAGACTCACTGTACAGCCTGGCCCTGGCCTAACTGGGTACAGACAGGCACTGGAGTTGGAGCTGACCCCTCCGTCAGGAGAGCAGTTTGGTACTACGTCCATCAAGAGCCTTAAATGTGTTCACTCCTAAAGCACCGTCCCAGGAAATGACTAGCCACGACCCCAGCTCCTGATCTGACATCTGCAGGCTAGCAAATCCTCAAAGCACAGGATGCCTCACTGGGAGGCTCCAGATTCCCCCTGGGCTGCTGAGAACAATTTGAGCCTGCACCCACAGGCCCCACTGAATACCCCAGGGCCACCTCCCAGGGACACAGCAGCATGACCTCATGCACCCTGGTAAGGCATGGGGTTTTCAAATCCTACTGAGGCTGTTTTAGGAATATTTGGACCCATTACTTCCAGTTTGCAGACTGGTGTTTCAACATGTTCTGAACTATAGCTAGAGTCTAGAGGAGCCTGGGCCTGCCTCCACACTCCAGCTTTGCCACTAGTCACCACAGCCCAAGGAAATGATTCTGAGCCCCACAGGGCATGAGATCTGTCTGGCTTGGCTGCTGTCCGATAGGACAACTCACATGGCCCAGGTCCTTTGTCCCAGGGCCGGGCAGGAAGACAACCCAAGCCCAGACACCCTCATAAAGCGAAGCAGCAGGGGCTCTGCAAGGCAGGAGGACAGCAAGCACACAGCCATGCATGAAGCAACCCCCTCCCCAGGATCTCCCCTAGGCTTTGCCTATGCTGTCACCCTCCCTTAGAGTCCACCCTCTCCTGCTGATCCATTCAAATCCTATTCATCCTTCGAGTCACCTCAGATGCTACCTCTGCTCAAACCTACAAATGTCCCTGAACCATTCTACCCTGGGCATAGAGTTCATCTCCCCAAGTGGCTCCTTGTTCCTCAAGGGCGGTGGCCTAAATCCCCAACTAAGGATGTAGAAAGGGGAGAGTGTTTACTGACCACTTTTGTTGAGCCAAAAGCAGTGCTAAGCGCTTCCCCAGCATCAGCTCATGCGTGCCTCTCATTATTTACCACATTTCATCAAATCTAAGATGCGTGGAAACGGTGCCATCTTGGTCTTAGCAGGTGTCCACGGAAGGTTTTCCCATGACTCCATCACGAACACCAGCTGGCTGACAGCAACTAGGGGACGCCACTGACTGAAAGACGCATCTCAATTTCAGAGAAGTCGCAGGGTGGAAACGTGTGCATCTTAGAATCGATGAAGTAAGGTGTATCCAGTTTATGGTCGAGAAAACAGCTTCAGAGAGGCTACACAGGTAGCTTGAGATCACACAGCCAGGATGTTGGAGCCTGAACTCAGCTGCCTGCTCCTAACCACCTCTCTACACAGCTTCTCTCAGCCCTGGACCTAGCTGGAGAATCAACTCCGACATTTTGCACATCGGCCCTTATCAGTCACAATCCTCTGTGGCTCCAACAGCCATCTATAGCTCCTGCAATAACCAGAGGCCTGTGTTTTCTGGACAGTGCCCCGTTCACACTGGCCTGGGAATGCCCAGTTAATTTGCAAGTATGCTTCCACTACAGGACAGGCTGGGAGCATTAGGTGCCACTTAGCAAAGCTGCTCTCACATAGGAGAAATCCCTGCCCATCCGGGCTAGCTCCAGTAACACATGGCTGAACACACACAAATGTGGATGCCTCTACATTTGTGAGGAAAAAAGCAACATTTTCTTGCCACTAACTCCCCAATCCCTGTTTGGACATGAGGAAACGTGGACAGGGACAGTCTGTCCACTTCCTTCCTGGACTGTGGCCTGTACAAACAAGTGGTGAGAAAGGGCCACTCAGCAGATGGGATAGGGGACATCAGGAGAGACCTCAGGCAGGGGTTTGACCTTGTCATTTCTCACCCAAAGGAAAGAGATGTGCACACAAAGACATCCACTGCAGTTTTATTTATGAGAGGTGCAATCTGAGACAATGTCTCAACGTCCAGTGACTGGGAAGTGGGGACAGACTACAGAAGCCACTCTGCAGAGTGCCCCAGGGTGAGAGAAAGGGGGAAATAAGGCTGGACCTAGGCTGCTGCAGAGGCTCATCACTGCAGGGTGGGAATGGGGCGCTGCCTGTAGTTGCAGCCTTGGGGGAGACACCCCTCCCCACTGCCCGCCCGGGGCCTGCTCTTTACCAGCTTATTCTCTACTTGCTGTTCTCCATAATCGCTTATTGATTCACTGATTCAACAGTTGCTGACTAAGACTGGCCAGCCATGTCCTTGGCCTTGGGACCAGACGCATCTCCCTGTCCCTGAGAAGCCTACAGTTACGTGCTTCCTCTATAGGGTCGCCAGTGCTGTGGGACCCCAAAGAGGAGCTTGACTTCCATGCAGATGGCAGTGATAGGGAAGCTTCCTCACAGGGATCCATACCCTCTTTCCTTTTTACATAAAAAAATACAACCAAAAAATTTGTCAAGAGATTGACCAAAGCAAACAGGCAAATGCTCTGGCACCTAGCCCCACGGCTCCATTTTTATCAATTCTCTTCCGCATGGCATGGTGGTAACCTCAGTGTGCTGCTCTGCGTCGGGCTTTTGCCTTAATGTTAGTAAGTGTCTCCCTTCTTGCTGCCAGTCTTCTCTCCCTGACGGGACTGCTGCAGAGGGTTCTGTGCCACAGATGCCTCTCCCCACCCCTCTTTGGTGTGCATGTCACAGCCCATGTGTTGCCAGCAGGGAGCACTTCACACCCCTCCCCAGCATCTGATCCCTCTCTAAGAGAAGATCCCCTCCAGCGGGGTTGCCAGGTCAAGGGGTGGGAATGTGTTTCTGGCTCTTGAAATAGGGTCAAACTGGTTTCCCAAGGCCTCACACCAAGTTCTGCGTCTCCAGGAGCCCGGGTGGGCGGCGTTCTTTCCTGCGTGTCCCAAGCCTCAGCTCCACTTGGGACGGCACACCCGCCCCTCTTCTGTTGGGGCCGGGCCAGCAGACACGCTCATGGGACCTGCTTCACTCACTCATCTCCGAGGATGCCTGGGTTCAGAGGTGAAAGCCCTTTGAAAACGCTAAGACAGTGGGCAGATGAAAGGGATGGGTCTTCCATGGGTCCACAGGGACACAGACAGCCCATCTTGATCCCACAAAAGCAGTGTTTTGGGGCTGAGCCACGCCCTGAGAGCCACAGACATGAGGTAAGGATAAAAGGAAGTTCCCCAAATGGGGATCAGGGCTCCAGACTCAGTAACGTAACAAGGCTTGGCTTCCCATAATGAGCAGCTGACCTGCCCATGCTGCCAAGGGGAACGAGTCCTCGTGAGCCAATAGCCCCGAGTCTGCTCTATTAGACACCCTGTGGTCTCCTAGAGGAAATGGAAGCAGGTGTCAGAGCATCAGGGATCCTCACTAAGCAAACGACAGAACTGAAATTAAGCCGGGTGCACCTGCTGCGTGCCACCTGAGGAGCCAGCCTGCGGACGGCACCACCCTCCCTGTGCCCAATCCTGAAGGAAGCAGGTGCCAGCATCTCTCCCCCAACCCCAGCCCAGCCAGAGGGCCCAGGCAGGGGCTGTGCAGCTCTGCTAGGAGCAAGATCCATATGTGATTACCTTGGTTGGAGAGGATGGGCTGGGGCAGGGAGGCAGAGGTGGGAGCCGTGGTGGGAGGAGAGCCACTGGGTCCAATGCAGGGGGCAGCTAAGAGCCGAGAATCCTCACTAACCTGGGAAGAAGCGCTTGAGTCAGCCGGGGAGAGATGATAAAGCACAGGAAGAACAGACTGACAAGGTCAGAGTTGAGGAAGGAGGAGCTCAATGGTTCTCACAATAAGGTGATGAAAGTAGCCTCACAGTAACTTGAGGGGCAGGCTTCATCACCATCCTGTCTCACACACAAGGACCTAGAGGGTGTGGCCTTCCCGAAGTCATGCAGCCTGGGAGCAGTGCAGCCAGGACTTGGTGGCCCTGAGCGATCCCAGAAATCAGCTCCTCCTTGATTGGTTCTTCACCACTACCCCTCCACCTTCCATATAAATGCCCACCTTCTTCTCTGGGTTGCTCAGTTTGGACTTGACATCCTTGGCTTTCTGAATTGCTTTTAGTACTTCCACAGTGTCCAGCTCCTTCTCTGTGGTTGCCGTGTCATCCAGACAGACCTAGAGTCCACAAAGTGGTTCTCAGCATGCAGATAGGCATGTGTGGTTGGAAGACAATGGTAAGCCCCTGCTTGGGAGTGGGCATGAGCATCCATTGTAGGCCAGGCCCTATGAGGACACAGGAGGCTGAGGGAGGCTCAGCCTTCTGGGAAGTGGGCTCTTCACCACCCACAGAAATGACATGGGAGCAATTTGGAGGGGCCTGTGGAGGTCCCACACTGCCTCATCTGTCTCTGGGTGTCCCTCTCCAAGGAGAGGCAGTAGCCTCTTGGGTGGCTGGTATTGGGAGCAAGGAGGTAACATGCACTAAGCCCTCATTTACAGATGGAGCTGAGCTTGTCAAAGAGCAAGGGGAGCACCTTCTGGTTAGGGGAATGGGGAGGCTAAAGGCATGAGAGCAGAAGGAGCGAGCATGCAGGCACGCAGTGTGGCCAAATGAGGGAAGGTCCCAAGGGCCTGGACAGGAGCAGACACTATGACTCCAGGTCTGGACTCTGGACTCCTCTGGGGAGGAGATGGCATCTTGTGAAGACTATCTTGATGATAGCGTGGAAAGGCAGCACTTGGGGCAGAAAAGGGGCAGAGTGGGATGTAAATAGCCTCCCAAGTACTTTCTGACTTGGGGTTTGGGGAAGACAGAGGTTCCAAGGACTGGTGAGAGAATGGGGGCAGGGTTGCTTGAGGCTGAGGGAGAGGAATGAGCCTGATGAAGGACCTATTTGGTCAGTATGGTGGTGGTGGTGGTGGTGGTGGTGGTGATGGTGGTAGTTGGAGAACCAGAGCCAGCAGGCAGCAGGCATTGGGTTGGGCTATACTAGCAAAAATGGACAAACCCTTGGACTTAACAGTCAGGCAGCGTGGCCAGAAGTTTTCCAGGAAACATGATTATTTTAAGTATCTTTTTTCTACTCCTTGTCTAGAATTAACAAATTATTATTATTATTATTATTTGGTACTAGGGATTTAACCCAGGGGGCTCTTAACCACTAAGCCACATCCCCAGCTCTTTTTCACATTTTATTTAGAGACAGGGTCTTGCTAAGTTGCTTAAGGCTTCACTAAACTGCTTCAACTTGTGATCCTTCTGCCTCAGCCTCCTGAACTGCTGGGATTACAGGAATGTGCCTCCATGCTCAGCTAGCAATGCTATTTTTTTTTTAAAAAAAGCTGAAAACAGTTTCTCCATACTTTGAGTCTGAGCCTATGTGTTCTCGGTGAGCCCTCCTGGCCTGAAGCTCTAGACAGATGTGGCAAGAAGCTCCCTGACATGCCCCGTGGGAGAGGGGTGCAGCAGATTTCCCAAATGAGAGGCTCTCAGGTGAGCTTCTGAAGGAAGTGAGGGCAGAAGAATGGACAACCCTGCCTCAGTCTGCCCATGTGAACCTGGACTCCATCCTACCCATCTCTTTGGGATCCACTGGTGGCACAGGCGGGTGGTGGTGGTGGGGCTTACCTCAGAAGCCCGCTCTCCGAACTGAGCGAGCACCTTGGTCCGGTAGTCAGGGATGATGCTCAGAGGATTATTCAGCAGGGCCACGTGCTCCAGACATGGGAGGCTGCCTATGCTCCTGACCTCTTCCATCTGCAAGGCATGAGTGCATTTCCCTTTGGCCATTCCCTTTGGTCCCTTCTAACACTTCAGCAACAGGACAACACATTGGATGGCCTCTTTTAAATGAAAGGAATTTTAATGATTTTCTTTAAGTGATCAACACCAAAGCCTGGCAATCCCAGAGCCCAGAGAGAGCTCCTTGGGATGTGGCTCACCTGCTCAATCCTGTTGTCACTGAGGTCCAGGTTGACCAGGGAGTACAGCTTGTGCAGGCCACTCAGACTCTCTAGGAGGTTGCCTGCCAGGTTCAGGGTCTTGATATTCCCCAGCTTGGTGTGGACGCCTTCCAAGGAGGACAGCTTGTTGTAGGACAGGTCAAGGTGCACGAGGTTGTACAGGTGCTGCAGTGGCATTGAGAACAGGGCAGTGGCTGAGTTCAGGCCTCCACAGAGACACGACAGATAGATGCCCTTCCATCAGAACTAGTTATACAAGGCAGTTCCATCTGTCTGCTCTGACAATTTTTAGGAAGGGAAGCCTCTTTTCTCCTATACATGTGCCACAGCCCAGAAACAGCCCTAGCAGGCAGGTTAGGGATGAGAACTGAAAACAAGCCTGCCTGTCTTCAGGATGGAGGTTCACCATCTCTATCACACTTGGCTTGTATTTATTCATCATTTATAATTCTTTGGAAAAAGGACAACAATCATTCCAGCATTATCATAGGATCCTTCAAGGGAAGGTGGCAATCCCCACCCCCTGACCTCCCAGGAGGTCAGGACCTTGGGGGAAGCTGTATAGGTAGCAATTATCTCCACAGACATTACCTGCAGGTTGTCCACGACCAGCACTCCATTGTGACTCAGGTCCAAGAACTCAATCTTTGGGATCAGTTTCTTACGAAACAAAAGAAGAACCAATGTTATTCTAGGAGGAGGCTGGATCCTACAGACCCTGCACATGGTGGCTGGGCAACCTGGGGCTCTTCCTTCTGACCACAGACTTCCAGCAGACTGTCCCTGCAGGGCCACACAGTAGCACATCCAAGACATACAGGGACTCCAGAGCTGAACAATAGCCAATGCTTTACAGAACATTTGGTTTAGAAAAACGACAAATTGTAATGTCCCAGACAGAGGAAGGAGCCTACATTTCTTCTAACCCCGCCCTCCTCCCCACTGAGAAGTGTAGACAGAATCATACGCCCATTGCCCTAACACCATCTGGATGTCGTCTTTACATGGGCACATCTGTAACACAGGGAGTGATTTTTGTGCCTACTCAGAAGTGTGTCATCACTTACTGTGGTTCTAGAAATAACAAATGTACATGCAATTAATATGCTTTGTTTGGTTCTAAGTATTACCTTACCAATTATAAAGATTCTTATTTTGAAATTTAACATAAAAATTATGGGGAAGGCATAGGGACCTGGTTACAGGTTTTCTGTGGTCTTTCCAGAAAAGTCAACCCAACCTGAGGCTTTGGTTAGGCCAGAGAGGCCCATGACACTGACTGCTGCAAGCATACCACAGACTCGTCGATCTCAGAGATGCTGTTGTGGCTCAGGTCGAGAGTGGTCAACGCCTGCCATGTGGGGATGACAGCAGTCACAGGGCCTTCAAGTGTTGTGCCTTCTGGCTCCCACTCATCAAATTCTGAGGCTTCGGGAACGAGGACTTCCTGAATAAGAACATCTGTTGAGCACTATGCTCAGGCCCTCACGCAACACTAACTAGAACACTATCGCTGCAAAATTAAAGGAAGGACTGGAGAATATTTAGCATGTGGAAGTGAGCTTGCATTTAAATAGGGCTTTGATGCATGTGTCTTTAAGCGATTGTGAAATAACTGAAAGGTTTAGCAACTAACGGCAGATTGAAATATGTTCCTCTGCCGCGGGAGCAAAGGTTGCTCAAGCCCCCAGGGGCCTCTGCCACTCGGTGATGCCTTTTCTGGCTAACTCTCAGAGGCTGAAGGTCCAAACTCACAGTGTTGCTAGGCAACTGTGCTTTCAGAGTGGTCTCCACTGTGGCGAACAGGTCTTTTTAACCATTACTTCACAGGGACAAAATCAGTGCTAAGTCAAGAGTAGCAGCAGAGAGCATTGGGACCACCAGGGGAGAGAGGCAGACCTCCTTGGTTTGACCTTTTAAAAATATTTTTACCACGGTACCTGAGAACTCAGGCTCTTATGCATGCTAGGAACGTGCTCCACTACTGAGATATTTTTTAAGACAGGATCTCACTAAGTTTCCCAGGTTGGCCTCACAAACTCGGAATCCTCCTGCCTCAGCCTTTAGAGTAACTGGGATCTCAGGCATGTGCTACTGGGCCTGGCTCTTGGCTTGATTTTTGAGGTTTATAAAGACCTCTCCTCTTGTAAGGATCACCCCAGGTTCCTTCATCCAGGCAGCAAGGAATGCCTTGAAGAGGGACAAGGTGGCCCAATGCTCTTGTTCTCTCCAGTTTCCTCTTTGCAGTCAGCAGCCTTAAGAGAAAGAATTTTTACCAAACCCAAATCTTAATCAGATGCCCTTAGTCATAAAATTAGCCACTTTATGCTTTTTTTATACTCAGGGAAAGATTTTAACATTACTAAGATGCAAGCCATGAAAAGGTAAAAGAAACCTCCTACATTCTCAATTGGTTCCAGCACTTCCGCAACCTCACCTTCTACTTCAAGTCCATGGAGGACAAGACACAAATAAATGCTAAGCCAGGCCTCATTAGGCTTTGAGGAACAGTTATATTAATCTAACTAACAAAGGTCCTGTCACCTGTATACAGCTTCACAGTTTGTTCATTAGAAAACAGTGGCCTTTTAAAATTCTTTTTTGGAGGAAAAAACCAAGTTCCTTAAAATGTCTTGTTAACAATATTTTTTTTAAATATTTTTTTTTAGTTGTAGATGGACACAATACCTTTATTTTATTTATTTATTTTCATGTGGTGCTGAGGACCAAATCCAGTGCCTCATCTGTGCAAGGCAAGCACTCTGCCACCAACACAACCCCAGCCCTTGTTAACAATATATATATATATATATTTTAATATTTATTTCTTAGGTGTTTTTGGACACAATCCCTTTATTTTATTTATTTATTTTTATGTGGTGCTGAGGATCGAACCCAGGGCCTCACAAGTGCTAGGCGAGCACTCTACTGCTGAGCTACAACCCCAGCCCCCCTTGTTAACAATATTGATCTTTGATGAAGATGTAGGCTAGGGTCTCAGGGGTTATCAAGTGCTGGGAGGTGCTGGGGAAAGTCTAACCTCTGGGTTCTAATGGATGTGGCCTTGTTGGTACCTGTCTTCAGTGGTGGGGACCACAGCCAAGACCTTGCCCTGTAGACAGTGCCCAGGTAGGAAATAGGTTAAGCTTACCTTCATTGAGGTTGCTGAGAAGCGGACACTCATCGTGGCTAAGGTGGGCTTTGAGGCAACCAGCCCTTGTATGTGCTTTGCATCACAGTGACTTATCTGGAACAACAACAACAAAAAAATCTGTGTCTCAGCAATAAATCCTGGCTCTATCAGAAGTCCCAGGAAGGGGGTGTTCATCATGCATACACAAAGGAAGCCCAACAATGGGCAGCCCAAATTCTTAAGAGGCAGGAGGTGACTCAAAATCTACGCCTTCCTTTTCCTAATGCTATTTAGAGCTGACTAAACATTCTCTGAAGTATCTACAAGAAAGGCGTCTAGAGTCTAAGACTCACAGTGAACCACAAATTCCATTTTATCTGTAAGGGCTGTTTGGGGATTAGCAGGTGGTCAGAAAGGGTGGATCATGGAAACCAGTGCTAGGGAACAAGGGGCCCTCAGAATCCTCATTTTTACCCAGTCCCACCCTACTGCCTTAACTGTTCTGTAGTGAGGAGAGAAATTAATACCAAGCACATTGCCCCTGAGGGCTTCATACCCACAATCAGACCAGCAGAGCCCCAAGTTGCTGAATGGGGCTGGGTAGGCTTTCCTACTCACTCAGCCTACAGTGGTTGAGGTTCATATCTAAGTTTCCTTAAAGAGGAATGGCCTTCAAGGTCTGTAGCAAACCTAGATAGTTATAGGCAGAATAGGTCAATGGGTAGCACAGGCTCTAAAGCCAGACTCAGCTAAATTCAAACTCCAGTTTCCTCTTCTTAATTGTGTGATCCTGGCCAAAGTCCCTCATCCTCCTAAACTTCAGTTTCCTCAATTGTAAACTGGAAATGAAAGTGCCCCCTTCACAGGGCTATTGGGAAGATTCAATCAAGGAGTATTCACCAGGCATAGGACTCAGATTGAATGCAAAAGCCAAGTTTAGGACACTTATGCTTGAAAACATTTCAAACAGCTTTTACTATTCATTACTAATTCCATTTTCTTTCATTTTTATATATTTCTCTACTTATTTTGGTACTGGGGATTGAACACAAGGGTGCTTTACTTCTGAGCTACATCTTCATTTTTTTATTTTGGGACAAGGCCTTGCTAAGTTGCTTAGGCTGGCCTCGAATTTACAAGCCTTTTGCCTTAACCTTCCAAGTCATTGGGTTTATAGGTGTATGCCATGGTGCCTGGCTCCATTTTCTTTTAAAAAAAGTAATAAAAGTTAAGTTTTGAGAACTAAGGAGCCCAGTAGCAAGGAGTGTAAATCATTTCTCACTAGTGTGGGTGACTCAAGAATTGAGAACCTTCAAAGTCCTTTGTCTTGGCAAATAAAGATTTGGAATTGGCTCTGTCTGACCTTTAGGATGACTTCCCAGGACTTCTATTTGAACGCTGCATATTCCCTGACGCCATGAGAGGCCCAGAAGCAGCAGACCATAGTGCTTTACTCCTCTAAATGCCTGCTGCTGTCCATGCTAAGAATGGAAACATGCAGACTGGCCAAGGACAGGAGAAGTCCCCCTTTTTGTCTGCCTTTAGACGAACCTGATTCTCCTGCAACAAAATGCCAAACCCCAAAGCAACAGTACTCCCGGATATGATGGCACGTGTCTATAATCCCAGTAGCTCAGGAGGCTGAGGCAGGAGGACAGCAAGTTCAAAGCCAGCCTCAGCAACTCAGTAAGACCCTAAGCAACTTAGTGAGATCCTATCTCTAAATAAAATATAAAAAAGGTCTGGGAATGTGGCTCAGTGGTTCAATCCCCAATACCAAAACCAAAACCCAAACCAACAGTACTTTACAATTAAATCTGGACACCTGACACCAACACTGTTCCCTAGCCACAGATATATGAGAGCCAGACAATGCCCACTCTGGGCTTGGCCCTGCCTACACTCGCCACAGGTCTGGGCCTTACCTCCACCTGGTGAAGAGACTTGAATATGGACAAGTCAAATGGCAGGAGTTGTTCCTGAATGTTGCTGTTCCCAAAAGGTCCTTCTGTGCCAGAAACCTGAGGCCAAAAGATGTGGCTTAAATTAGGGATGCTGTTGCCACCAATCTCCAGCCACATTTCTGTGTTAGCAGCTGCCAAGCCAGAAACTTTGACCACCTCTACCTTCAGCAAGGCAGGCTAGGGCTGAGGTTTAAACTAGACATTGGATGATGACGCCCCCTAGTGCTCTCAGTCAGAAGAACAGTGCCAAGAATACCAGGCAATGTGCCTTCTTTGGAAAGGGCCCCATCCACAACTCCTCCACACAACTATGCCAGTTAGCTGTCAGGCCCCACAGATGACTGAATGGCTTTCCATGACTGAGATGTGCTGCAGCTTTACCTTAAGGTATTTAAGGCGACAGGTGAAGTCCAGAATATGCCCAAGGTCAGTCTTGGCATCTCCACTGGCGCACGTGGGTTTTCCTTGCTGTAGCTGCTCGGTGACTGCATAGAGCTGCAGGGGCCTGATGGCAAAGACCTCACCGGCCCCCAGGAGCTGTTCTCCTGCAACAGCCATGCCCTGAGGGATGAGTGTCCGGCAGCAACCCTAGCACACAGTATAGCCAGGGAGTCTGCCCATCAGGCCAACAATAGTCAAGCACTGCACAAGCATGTGTGTGTGTGCCCACGGTGTTGGGACTAAGCATGAAGAAATAGTCGCCCTCCTGAGCTCATACTGCCACAGGGCAACCCTGGACATGTGAACAGGGAAGAGCCATGGGGACAACCCAACTGGGCAGTCACCCTGCAGAGTGAGGTTAAGTCAAGATCTAAGTAACTGAGCCAGGATAAGGCTGATAAGAGGCAGTGGTTCTGGGCAACAGACCTACACTGTTATCTACAAAAGGCAGATGTTTGGGTTAGGTGCAGGCCTAACATGCCAGCAGCACAGAGTCTGAAAGCAAGATGGCTACTGAGCCAGACTAACTGGCCTTTGGTTCTTGTTCTGCTCTTCCTTCTAGTCATGTAACTTCAAGCAAGTCACAAGCCTCTAACCACCGGTGTTCACACCTCAACCTCTAGGGGGAAGGCAGAAGGATGATAAACACAGGGCTGGATGATACAGGGCATGCTCCTTACATATTATCTACTGTCACCATGTTCTCTGGCAAAGACAAATCAGGAAAAGAGGGTCGCCTACAACCCACCTTCTAGCACCCCACCACAGGGGCTTGAGAATCCTAAGGTGAAGCATCACTCCTCACCTGCAGGGCAGGTAAGTGGGCAGGCTTGGCTGTGGGCCAGGGCCAGAATTTAGGCACCCCCAAAGAAGTGGCCCTGGCTAGGACGCAACAGATTGATTTTTGTGCCACCCTGGGCCTCCAAGCCACCTAGTAAGAGTATGTAAGTTGTACCTAGCACTTTAAGGACCAATGGCCACATACCTTTTTCAAAGAGATCTTCAGCCAGTGCTGCGGTAATGCCATTTATTTCCTGCAAAGAAAACAAAACCTGTGGTTACAGATTCCACCTGCCCACAGCCATGGGATTTGCATATGACCCCAATCTACCCTCTCTGCTGTTGTAGTACCAAGTCTCTAGAGTGAACAAATTAAACCTATAATGAACAAAGAAGCTTAGGAAGGGAAACTAAGTATTTTCAGTTAAGTGGATACCTAAAAGGGCTGCTCAAAAGCCAGGAAACCAAACTAATGCTGAAAGTCCAGGTTCACAAGGGCAATGTGGGGTGTAATATGGCCCAAGAGGCCCACAGAACGTGGCTGCAGGAAGCCAACAGCTCCCAAAACTGGGTCTGGAGTACTTAAGAGAGGGCATAATAAAAAGATTCCTTTCTTCCAAAAGAAATAGGATTTCCTATCATCCTAGCGATCTAGGATCTCCCAGGGCCAACCTCCCTGGAAATGACCATTTCTATTTTTTCCCATGTTTTACATGTGTCTGGATGAAGAGTAGACACTGTTCTCTTCCTGGACTCATCCTTTCCAGACTCACAACAGTGTCACTTAGTCTCAGGGTTAGAGGTGAGAAAGATTTTCTTTTTGAATGATGTGATGAAGGAAGCATGACAAGGACAAGCCTTCAGACAAATTAAAGCTAACAAGTTGTGCTCTAATTTCAACTGGGTAATGCTGAGTAGTTGTTTGGTTCTGGCTCACTGAATCCTCCCAAGACCCTACAGAGGAAGTTTTTTTGGGGGGGATACCAGGGATTAAGACCAGGGGGCGCTTAACCAGTTAGTCACATTCCCAGACCTTTTTGAAATATTTTATTTGAGTTGCTTTAGGGTCTACTAAGTTGTGGGGCTGGCTTTGAACTCATGATCCTCCTGCCTCAGCCTCCCAAGCCACTGGGATTACAGGTGTGTGCTGGTAGGCCGGGTGGAAGTTTCTATCTTGAGCCCTGTTAAATACATGAACAAACAGGTAGGGGAGGTACTGTGACTCTTTAATTTTATATGGTTCGAAACTAGTAAAGCTACACTCAAACACTTGCCCTGGGGCTCTCCTTGTATACAACCAATTACCCCACACTTCAGTGGGTAACTGTGGGGTTGGCATAGACTCCCAAATCGCTCAGCCCCAAACCCTTACATCCCACAGGTCAGAATTTTAACTGACAGATGGCAGCTAATAGGGCTTCTTGTAAACAGATCCAGATGGAGGCTACATAATCACCTTTATAACTCATGGGAACATTGCTGCCACCAGGATATGCAATTCACGTTTCTAGGACGTAAGAGGCACCAGACTGCAGGAGACAGAGTGTCCCTTTCCTGTTTTTCTCTTTGGTTGTTTGTCTCTTTCTTATTATCTTTTATACATCATGGCTACCTGAATAGTTGTTTATATGCTATAAACATTTCCTCCCAGCCTGTGTACGCCTTTTACTTTTATTCAGGTGGTTTTGATACAGCAAGATTTTTTATTTTTATGTCACTTAACCTATAATACTTTTCCTCTGGGACTTATGAGGCCTCTTTCCCCACCCCAAAATTATAAAAATAGTCTTTCTTTCAGCCATTTAAGATATCTTTAAAAAAGTGATTTATTTATTTAATTTGCTTAAAATTCAATTTATACATAATGTAAGAATCACTCCTCTCCCATTCCAATCCCCAGTGGACAAGAGACCAGAGAGAGCAAATGAGCCCAGCTTTAAGGGACTTTTTGAGTCTGGTAGGGTAAGGAGACAAATGTGAAAGGGCCGGCAAAAGGTAGGGGTTCCAGTTAGGAGTGACAGGAGAGACTATAGGGTAACTCAAGTTCAACTTCAGTCTTTTGTAACATCTTTTTTCTTGGGTACTGGGGATTGAATCCAAGGGCACTTTACCACTGAGCTATATCCCCAGACCTTTTTAATTTTTATATTGAGACAAGAGTATAGCTAAGCTGCTGAGCCTGAACTCAAATGCGTGATTCTCCTGCCTCAATCTTCCAAGCCGCTGGAATTATACACACAGACCACCATGCCTGACAATCTCTTGCAACTCATTACATTTTCCTTGGCAGCTGTGAAGACCTTAAAATTAAGCAGAACACAGAATGATCCAGAAGCCTGCACCTCCATGAACAGTTCTGAGAACCAAACCTTATCTACAAATCTCTGCAGTCATATCACCTGGCTCTAAGTTGTCACAGGGGCTGTCAATCTGTGCCCTCCTCAGTTCCCCAACAGCAGCTTCAAAAGCCTTCAGACTCTGTACATGTGAGAGGCTCCTAGAGGTCTCTCACAGGAAGAGACCTCCCTCTTCTATCAACAGTACTAAACAATCTTCACCTTTCATTGCACATTTCTTCAGATAACTGCCATCAGCTCAGAAAGAACCTGGAGAAAGAAATACCCTGGAAGCCAACTCTGCTAAGAGGATAAGGCTAGAACCTCCAGAAGGTACACAAAGCTGAGAGACGGTGAGGTTCAAGGGCTTGTGCAAGAAGGGAGCAACCTTCTTTTTCTGAGCCATCTCAACAGCAAACAGTGCAATAACTTCTCTCCCTGCTCTTTGGGGTACAGGAAGCTCACACTATTACAACACTTTCTACTTGATTTCCTGGGCCAACCTTCACTGTGGGGGGCAGCCTGAACCAGAGGAACAGGAAAAAACCTAGAGCACCAGCCACCTCTGGTCAAGTTGTAGACAAAGCTGTGGTTAGCCAGGCCTCTACAGGGAGAAGGAGAAAGGGGACTTTGGTGGCCACTGAGGCCTAGCTGCTGCCAGTACTCCTAGGTAAGTCACCTGTGGGGATGAGAGGCTGTTCACATGCCCTACTACTTCGTTTGTGCTAAAGAGACCTGAAGCACTTTAGGGTGACACAAATGTCTCAAGTGAAGTGCATCTTTAAAAAAGACATTCATTAGGCTGAGCACAGAGGCACACATCTGTAATTCCAGCAGCATGGGAGGTTGAGGCAGGAGGATCATAAGTTCAAAGCCAGCCATAGCAACTTAGTGAGGCCCTAAGCAACTCGGTGAGACCCTGTATCTAAATAAAATACAAAAAAGGGCTGGGAATGTAGCTTAGTAGTTAAGTGCCCCTGAGTTCAATCCCCAGAACAACAAATAAATAATTAAATAGACATTCATTGAACCCCAATAAAAATGCCAACTAATAATATTAGCTATATTAAAAAATCAAAACACTCATCCACCTAAAAGCATTACAGATCTACTCATCAGCCATGACACTGCCAACCAAGATCATTTGTTGGTGTGCAGAGGTGTTTTTTCTTTTTCTGTGGTGCTAGGAATTGAACCCCGGACCTTGTAAATGCTAGGCAAGCACTATACCACTGAACAAAGGTTTGAGTTTCACATAAACAACCACAGACTATTAAGGCTGTAGCTCTGTGACTTGAGCATATTCTGACTTGAGCATGTCTGCAGGAGGCTGAGGCAGGAAAATCTCAAGTTCAAGACCAGCCTCAATAACTTAATAACACCCCAATCTCAAAATAAAAAATAAAAAGCGCTGGGGAGACAAGTGGTAGAGCACCCCAGGTTCAATCCCCAGTACTGAAAAACAAAAACAAACAAAAAACTCCAGGCTATATAAAAAGGTAACATAATGTTTATAAGGACAAGGGATTTGAATACACTTTTCCAAAGAAGGTATGTAAATGACCAATAAGCACATGAAGAGGCCCAACATCATCAATCACTGTGGAAACACAAACCAAAACCACAATGAGATACCACTTCAAATCCACTTGACTGTCTAGGTTGAAAAAAAGGACAAGAACAAGTGTTAGCCAGGCACAGTGGTGCAAACTTATAATCCCAGGACTTGGGAGGTTGAGGTGAGAGGATTGCAAGTTCAAGGCCAGCCTCAGCAATTTAGCAAGGTCCTAAGCAATTTCATGAGACCCTGTCTCAAAATAAAAAACAAAAAGGGATGGGCGGGCTGGGGTTGTGGCTCAGAGGTAGAGTGCTGGCCTAGCCTGTGTGAGGCACTGGGTTCAATCCTCAGCACCACGTAAAGTAAAATAAAGACACTGTGTCCACCTATAACTAATTAAAAAAAAAAAAAAAATTAAAAAAAAGGGGGAATGGGATATGGCTCAGTGGTTAAGCACTCCTAGGTTAAATCTTTAGCACCAAAAAATAAAAATAAAAAGGAAAAAATGTTATCAGGAATATGGAGAAATCAGAATGTATACATTGTTGGAAGGAATAAAAATGCATCAACCCTGGAAAATAATTTGACAGTTCCTCAAAAATCAAAGCATAGAGTTACTCTATGACCCAGCCTCCCATTTCTGGGCATATATCGTACAAATATGGATACATAAGTTCACACAAAAATTTATACAGTAGATCCTTCTTATCCACAGTTTCATTTTCTGTGGTTTCAGTCACCCATGGTCAATTACAATCTAAAATTTTTAAAAAGAAAATTCCAGAAATAAGTTTGGAAGTTTTCAATTGCACACCATTTGGAATATTGTGGTACTGAAATGATGGTGATGAAATCTTATGCTGTAGGTCTCTGTCCCTCCTGGGACATGAATCAGCCCTTTGCCCAGCATCCCCACTATAAAATGTATCACCTAGCAGCCATCTTGGATATCATAATATTGAAGTGCTTATGTTCAAGCAACCCTTATTTTACTTAGAAAAGTTAGTCTCTTAGATAGAAAGTTAGTCTCTCAAAGTGTGAGACTAGTGATGCTAGTAATTCGAATATGTCAAAGAGAAGTCTTTTTAAAAAATATTTATTTTTTAGTCGTAGTTCGACACAATACCTCTATTTTATTTATTTATTTTTATGTGGTGCTGAGGATGGAACCCAGGACCTCACATGTGCTAGGCAAGTGTTCTACCACTGAGCCACAACCCCAGCCTGAGAAATCTTTTTTTGGAACTGACAATTGAACCTAAGTGTGCACTCTACCACTGATCTACATGCCCAGTCATTTTCGTTTTTTATTTTGAGATAGGAACTTGCTAAATTGCCAGAGTTGGCCTTGAATTTGCCATCCTCCTGCCTTAGCTTCCTGAGTAGCTGGGATTATAGGAGTGTGTCATGATACCAGTTTAAGTCTTAAAGTGCTTCCATAAATAAAAGGATAAAAGTTTTAAACTTAATAAAAGGGGGGGGGGTCATATGCTGAGTTTGCTAACATCTACAGTAAGAATAAATTCTCCAATCAGGAAACCATGAAGAAGTAAAATGAAATCCCTGGTAGTTTTGCTGCTGCATCTCAAACAGCAAAAGTTATAGCACAGTGCTTAATAAGTACTTAGTTAAGATGGAAAAGGTGACTCAGGAGGCTGAGGTAGGAAGTTTTAAGTTTGAGGCCAGCCTGGGCAATTTAGCAAGACCCTGTCTGAAAATAAAAAGGGCTCAGGATGTAGCTTAGTAGTAGAGACCCACTGTGTTCGATTCCCAGTATAAAACCCAACAATTTTAACAACATAATGTGATAAAAGTTTTCATTTAAGGAAGTATTTCACAGCTTTTTATTAGCATATCTGAATCATCAGCATCACTACTCAGGTACCTTGGGGCCATTATTAAGTAAAATAAAACTTACTTGAACACAAGCATTATGAAACTGAAGACTGATCTGAAAACTGGGATGGCTACTAAGCGACTAATGGGCTACTAAGTGATGCCTATATAGTGTGGACAAAGCATGATTCATGTCCCAGGAGGAATAGTATGAGATTTCATCACACCACTTAGACGGATTCACAATTTAAAACTCGTAAACTGTTGATTTCTGGAATTTTCCATTTAATATTTTTGGACTATGGATGCCTGTGGGTACAATGATGCAAAGCAATACCATGGACAAGGCATTCCCCCTTTATCCATAGGATATGATAGTAATATCATATTATCATCCAATAGTATACTATATATCATATTATATATAATACATATTATATGTATGATCATAATACCACATTATTATATATGGCAATATGTTATTATCCAATAATATATATATTACTCCGTCGTAAAGACTTAAGGATTCATGTTATAATAGGAACAGACCTTGAAAACATAATGCTAAATGAAAAGAAATCAGTTACAAAAAGCCATGTTGATATGAATCCATTTATATGAAATGTCCAGAATAGGCAAACTCAGAGATAGAAAGCAGATTAGTGACTGCCAATGGCTAGGAGAAAGGAGGGATAGAAAGTTACTGCTAAGGAGAATAGGGTTGTCTTTGGGGATGATGAAATATTCTGGAATTAGACAGTGGTGATGGTTGTACAACTTTGTGAATAGTCTAAAAACAACTAAATTGTGCACTTGTTAAAGGAGTGAATTTTATGGTATGTGAATTATGTCTCAATTAAGAAGCAATCCACACTGTAGCCAAACAGGGTTCTCTGGGCCTACCCTGTCCAATGCTAGCAACACAAGAGGTAGAACACAACTGGAACAATTCCAGAGTGAACACTAATGGTACAAAGGTTAAGAGAAATATTTTCTAGAGAGACCCCCACCTGGAGAAAAGGCTGACAATGCTATTAGAATCTGTTCAAGCTCAAATGAAGATTTAATCCAGTGGTTCTCAACTAGGTGTGATTTTGCTCCCCTGGAGGACACTGGGCAATACCTAGAGAGATTTTTAATTGCCACAACTGGATGGAGGAATTCTACTTGCACCCAGTTGGGAGAGGACAGGAATGCTGCCAAACAATGCATAGGACAGCTCCTCACAGCAAAGAATTACCAGTCCAAAATATCAATAGTGTCATAGTTGAGAGACCCTGGCTTAATCTAATGAAGGGTCAATCACTCTAAATCCTTGGATTTATATAGCCTATAGACCTATTTGATAATAGTATTTCAAATATGTCAAAACTGCTCCAAGAACATGCCTCAAACCAGAACCCCAGATGTAACAAAAAAGCATTCTAGGCTTTTCCATGCTCAGAGCTGGATATGCCTCCAGTAGCCATCAAGAGGTCTTAATGAGCTGGGCACAGAGGAGCACACCTGTAATCCCAGAAGCTCCGGAGGCTGAGGCAGAAGGATTGTGAGTTCAAGGGCAACCTCAGCAATTTAGAAAGACCCTGTCTCAAAATAAAATATAAAAAGGGCTGGGGCTGTGGTTCAGTGGTTAAGTGCCCCCCCCTTTTTTTTTTAAAGTCTTGATGCACAGATCTTTTTTTTTTTGGAGGGAGGGGAATACTGGGGATTGAACTTGGGGACACTCAACCACTGAGCCACATACCCAGCCCTTTTTATTTACAGACAGGGTCTCACTGAGTTGCTTAGCACCTCACCATTACTGAGGCTGGCTTTGAACTCATGATCCTCCTGCCTTAGCCTCCCAAGCTGCTGGGATTATAGGCGTGCACCATGGCACCCAGCTTGATGCATAGATCTTAAACAAGTTGTACTTCGACAAATGCTTATACAGTTTCATCCTTAAATGGGAAATCAAATTTTTCTTTTTTTTTTTTAATTTCAGTACTTTGTAAAATACTAAAACACTAACCAATAAAGTTTATCTCAAAGGCTCACATAAGGAATGTAAATTTTTCTCACATAAGGAAAAAAAAAAGTAAGGGGCTGGGGTTATGGCTCAGTGGCAGAGTGCTTGCCTATCATGTGTGACACTGGGTTTGACTCTCAGCACCACATATAAAAAATAAAATAAAGGTCCACTGACAACTAAAAATATGTTCAAAAAGAAAATTTTAAAAAATCTTACAAAAGGAAAGTGTTAACCACATAAACTGCTGGTATATGCTAAATAAAATCCAAAGCACAGAGACATACACTAGCAGTAATTGCCATCCTTTTCCCACATGCTCCTTCCAGCTTAGTGGCTCAAGATTAGAACCACCATCATATGCCAAATCTCCAGGCTCTATTTAGTACTTCCCAAAAGGTTCAGATGTCTTCCTTTCAATGATTTCAAGGAAGCTGTATTTTAAAGGGGTGGGCTGGGCCTGACTGTGACCCAGACATTCCTTCCCATGAGGGGAGAATGAATAGGAAGTGGGTTTTTTCCTATCTTCATCACATAAGGGGAAAAGTAATTAAATACAAATTGCCTGAAAATTTACCATCTAGAGAAAACTGCTCCTAGTATTTTAATGTATAACCTCCCAGAATTTCTTTTTCTTTTCTTTTTAATTTATTTTTTAGATGTAGATGGACACAACATAATGCCTTTATTTTTATGTGGTGCTGAGGATTGAACCCAGGTCCCGCCCGTGCTAGGCGAGTGCTCTACCGCTGAGCCACAATCCCAGCCCCCAGAACTTCTTATACGTAAACTTTTTTCTTTTAAAAGAACCCTAGAGCCAAGTGCAGTGGCACACATATAATACCAGCTACTCAGCAGACTGAGGCAGAAGGATTTGAGGCTGAGGCAGGCCTCTAAAATTTAGTAAGACCCGGTCTCATTAAAATAAGAAGGGCTGGGGATGTAGCTAGGTGGTATAGTGCTTTCATGGCACACGCAAAGCTCTGGGTTCAATCCTCAGTACTGAAAACAAAAACAAAAACAAAAAGAAATCCTAGTCTATATCTTGCTTTATGACCTGTTCTTTTCATATAATATACTTATTTTCTCACATCAACAAATCCAGAGCTACACCATCATTTTCTAGCAGCATACTATCTAATCATAAGGCTGTACCCTTTCTTTCTTTTTTTTTTTAAACCTCTTCTCTTTGGACTTTTGGATTCTTTGGTATCTTGTTACAAAACCTGGAATGATCACCTTTATTCATATATTCTTTTTTGCAGTTCCTGGATTTCTCATTAGAATAAATTCTCCAAAATGGAACTACTGGAGTTTTTAACATTTTCAGTCTCACACTGTCAAACTGTCCTTCTTCGGGTTTGATAACTTATTCTGTTCCCAGTGGTCCACGATTGTTCCTCTGCTCAGAAGGAAGAGCAGTGCTGCTCTACGGCATACCCTCCCTTTAAAGGAAGGTGTCAGCAACCTGGCAATGCAAACCCTGACAATATGCCAAGATGGCAATACTCTGCCATCACAGACTGATCACAAACTATCTTGGGCTATAAATTAACAACTCAACAACAGTCTATGCCAGATATCACCTGTCTAATCCATGCTCAACCCATTTGGATGGAAATCTGGCTTAAATACCTACAGGCCATTTTTGTAAAATGAAATGTCTTGTGGTAGCTGGGTGTGGTGGCCCAACAATGCCAACTACTCAGGAAGTTGAGGCAGGAGGTTCACAAGTTCAAGGCCAGCCTGGGAAACTTGGTGAGAACCTGTCTCAAAATAAAGTAAAAAAAGAAAAGGAGATATAGCTCATAGTAGAGCATTTGCCCAGCATATATGAGGCCCTGGATTTAATCCCTAGTACTATGCACACACAAAATCTTGTAGAGGAAAACCTCTGTGACCACAGTCATTCAAGCTTAGGCAAATCAGCCAATGAGTGTGTTTCTGCTTACAATCCATCCCTAAGCAGAGTGATGTTCTCCATCCTAATCTCAGGGTCAGACCCTAGACTACCCTCTTCTCAAAGTCTAGGTCTACATTGGTTTGTTGCCTTGAGTTTTGATGGGTGTGGGTTTGCAGGCAAAGGCGAGAACCCTAAGAGGAACTTACATAGAAGTGAAAATGTAAGAAGTGGGCCAGCACTCTAGGGGCCACGCCAGGGAAGGCAGCCAGCAGAGTCTGGAGGTACACCTCCAGATCCTTCTCCCTTTTTTCCACCAAGCTTCTGGAATTTTTCCCAATTATCTTTTTGGGAGGAAGTAGATTCTTATCAATCTTTCTCTCTGCAACAAGCTGTAAGAAAAGACAAGCATATCAACCACATACCAAGTAGCTCTGTGCCTATAAAAGACCAAGGTGAGGAGCAGAGGGCAGGCACTTGTCGTTAACTTCCACAGCCCCTCCTGGCAGCAGTACCAGGGTTGGTGACCCAACTAATGCACTTGGAATTTAGTATTAGAGATATCAATACAATTCCAGATGAGGAATTCCATCTGGAGACTTTGCAGATATTCAGAAAAGCAACACTTCCGGGCCCCTAAAATTGCCATCTTTTTCAAACCAAGATGAAAACCAATTGAGGCAGTGATGTGTTTTTAAAACATTCTCACTGCAAATGACCCAGGGAAAAGCAGCTCTCTCTAAAAGCAAAAAATGGAATCACAGCCTGATATTAAAGTAAAGGCTCTGGAATAGCTATATTAGGTGGAAAAAGTTCAAACTTGTCCCCTTTCCAGGAAATTGTCTCATATCCGAGCTAGGACTGGCAATTTTAAAATCAAAATTCAAATATCTCCTTATAGATTATCTCATATTGGAGCCAAACTCCTAGGATCCACAAGCTCTTTTGTCAGTTACATTAATAAACTGATTTTTTAGAAGAGCTGGTTTTGCCCTGAAACTTACATGTGACACAATGGGAACTTGGCCTCCAAACCCCCAAGCCCTGAGACACAGGCTCCTACTTCATAAGGGTTACCTTTTCATGCAGGTCATGGAAGTCACTGTAGCGGTGCTTGACTGTCCACTCATGGTTGCCATCGGTGACCTGTATGATATAAACCTAAAGAGAGAAGATCATTGTCCTTGTGGCAAGAGAAGCCAACCAACAACAAGGAGTCCCCTGTCCCCACAGCAATAGCTGTAGGCCCTCTCCAAATGACTGTCTTCACCCACCAGTCTCTGCTCTGACCTTTGTTGAGCAGCAGGAATCCCTCTTGGCCTCCTCCACAGCCCTAGCATTAGGTCTGGGAAGCATATGGGACAAGTCTCCGGCTTCAATCATCAGAAAGAAAAAGGTGACTCTACCACTACAAGGCACCTCTTTAGGTCTTTTCTTCTTGTTTCCAGGTAATTCAAAACCCAACTTGAATTACCTTTTCAAGGGAGGCAGAGTAGGGGCAGGTCTAACAGGACCAGCTTCTCTGCTGTATCTCTTTTCCAGGGGCCCTGGCTGTATCCTGGAAGCAAATCCTTTTCCAACCCTTTCAATTTGATCATAGCTATGACTTCTGTTGCTCCACCAGGAGTTTAGACACCATGAAGCTACTATCGGAAGCAGTGGTGGACAATTAGCCCAAACAGGAGGCAGGCAATACAGTTTAACCGTTTGAAAAAGGCCTGGGTTTAAGTTGGGGCTGTGGTTCATGCCTGTAATCCCAGTGCCTTGGGAGGCTTGCAAGAAGATTCAAGATGCTTTGGGGTTGTGGCTCAGCGGTAGAGCACTCGTCTAGCATGTGCAAGGCCCTGGGTTCATAAAAATAAATAAATTAAAGATACTGTGTCCAACTACAACTAAAAAATAAATATTAAAAAATAAATATTAAACAAGAACTTTGGGTTACTTCTCCCAACTTCATACTCTTTCATCAGGAAACAGCTTGGAAATATTATCATCCATTTAAAAAAAAAAAAAAAAGAAGATTCAAGTTCAAGACCAGCCTCAGCAACTCAGCAAGACCTTCAACTAATTTGTAAAACACTGTCTCAAAAAATAAAAAGGACTAAGGATATAACAACTCAGAGGTAAAGCGCCCCTGAGTTCAATCCCCAATACCAAAAAACAAAGCAAACAAACAAAAAAACCTGGATTCAAAACCTGTTTCTGCCATTTCTGGGCTGTGCCTTATACATCACTTATGTAAGTGATTGGAGCCAAAGCTCTTTCAGAGCCTCAGTTCCTCCATCTTAAAATCTGCTAGGATTAAGGTTCAAGTAAAGCAATACATATAAAATGCTTTGTGCAGGGTTTGACACCTAACAAAAGATGGGTGTTAATAACATCCAACTGGGCACACTCAGGGACAGATGATGGTAGGGTAAGACTGGATTACAGACCTCCCCTTTCAGAGTCAGAGGGGCAAAGCCCTGAATATGGAGAGCTTTTTGAAGATCCAGCTGATTGTAGCCAATGGGTGATAGCCAGCCATCAGCTCAGAGACCTCATCCCTCAAACCCCATCTCCCACCCCTACTAGTTTTCAGACCCTCTTTACCGCAAGGAGGAGGAGGAGGAAAGAGTCAACTCTGCTGAAACCTCTAGCCCTGAGCAGCAGCCATTTCTCCAGGACCAGCCTGTTGCTACAGATCCACCCCCAACCTGTATTCCATTCTGGCAGCTTCCTACCCTTACTCCCAGGAAAAGAAAAAGAGCCAGAGGGAAGACCCTAGGGTGGGGGGTTAGGATGAGGGCCAAGGGAGGGGCCCCCTCCCCAACATCCAGGGAACAAAGGACAGGAGTTTGGGAGATGCTCAAAGAGCCCCCACCCCAGAGCAAATTTTTGCCAGGCAGCCCATTAGGCTCAAAGGCCTGGCATCCAACTCCACCCAGATTCGTTGAGAGTCTTCAGCCCCACTGCAGTCGGAAACTACGCCCGCCTTCTGTACCCTCTCCCTCATCCCTAGAAGTGTGTGGGGAGGCGGCTTGCTGCCTCATCTCGCCTCCACAGCCCAAAGCCAAGAAGGCCCCTAAGGATTTGTAGGTCTTGCACTTCAGCTCAGAGATCCTCCCCCCTCCCCCCATTTCCCTTGGCTGGGTTCCACTCCTCCCAGGATCTGGTCTCCGCCCGACCCATAGGGTCGGGGGGCCCCAGCTCTTTCCCTCACTTCACCCAGCAGATCCCGACCCGCGCCCTCAGATCGGGACCCCGCCCCCTCTCCTTCACCACGCTCCCCCTGGGCCTTGACCCCTTCCCCGGATTCCATCCATCAGGACCCCCTTCCCCAATCCCTTCCTCCCAGACCCCCTGTCAAGGCCTCGCAGCGAGCACACCTCCAGACCAGGAGGATCTCGATGGGCTCCGCCTCATCTACACATCCCTCCTCCCCAGGCCTCCTTTATCCCCAGATCCCCTCCAACCCAAGTCTCGTTTTCTGACCGCGTACCCTTCCAAACCCCCTCCCCGGGCCCGCCCTAGAACCCTCCTGGCCCTGCGGGGACCCAGCGCTTTCCCTCGACTCCCCTACCACAGGTCCCGTAGTCAGAATCACAGACCCCTCCCCAAACCCATGGACTCGGATTCCAGGTTCCCATCGCCATCCCCTCTTTAGGTACCCGCGTCCCCACCACACCGTGTAAGTGTCCACGAGCTCGGAACCCACGACGCGCGCCTCTTTGGCCGGCTCGGCCTCGCGCTCCGGCCCGAAGCTACGCGCTGCCGTCGCCGCCATGTTCCGGGCTCCGCCACCACAGCAGCCGCTCGGCGCAGACTGGCAGCAGCAGGGGGCGGGGTCAGCGTCCCACCGCCCCCCGGCCCCCGCCGCCCCCCGCCCGCGCCGCACGCCGCGCCGCCATCTTGGCTCCACTGCTTTCTCGCGCCCTCGTCCCTCCTCTCGCACGTAATTGACAGGACCTCCAACGGCGCGCGTGCGCAGCTCTTGCGGGCCGGCTCGCTTGTGTGGTCGCTCCCTGCGGCGCTCCGCTAGCAATAAGCTTGAGACCCTGTGCTCAGGCCGCTGTGATGGTCGTTCCTTGGTCCTCAAGAAGGTTCTGGGCTTCCCGAGCTACTCGAAGCAAGTCCCTGCTCCGCCTGGTCTCAGTTTTACCCCTGGAAGAGGAGGGCAGTCATTGCGCCTCGCCTGGCTGTTGGGTTCATTCCCCGTGGGGCAGGAGAGTGTTGAAGGAGCTGTGCTGAGGGCCCCCGGGGAGGGCCAAAGTGACTGCGCCAGTTCTTAACCTCTGACACTCGGAGATCTCCTCCGTCACATACAGCTTGCGGAGAATTGAGTGGGTTAATTCATGCAGTGCTCACAAGCAGGAAGCTCGTATCAAGGTGGGATCTGTATGAAGCAGGGGTGTAGGTGGAGTGAAGGGGTGTGTGCTCGCCATTGGGCATATGTCCCACAGATGATGGCCCTGGGCCCAGGAACGATAGTGCTCCAGTCAGGAAGCAGCCCTCCAGGGGAAGACCTTGAAGAAGGAGGTGGTAACCCAACTGGAGGATGAGGAGGGAGACAACTGGGCGTAGATGGGCTCTGTAGGGGTATTTGTTGAGTGACTGAATGTAGCTGATTCAAGCCCAAAGTGAGCACTGCTATCCTCCAGGAGATGAAATGTCTGGAGCAGGGCACCTCTGATTAAAGGGCTCCAGACCACCCTGTACTAAGGTGGGTCGTCAACTTCTTTGTCATTAGATCCGTATCACCATGCGCTGAACTTGGCATTTGAAAAGCTTCTCTTGGTAAGGCCTTATAGTCACTGCAACTCTTTGCACGTTGACCCCCCTCCCACCGTTCCACCAGAGGTATAGCATAAGGGGGCAGGGTGCCAAGTCAACCAGATCTTGGGTAAATCGCCACTGCTCCAGGAGCCTGTTTCCTTATCTGGAAAGTGAGGGTGATAGCATCCACCTCCCTGATGGATAGAAAGTTGCAATTCTGTGCTTAAGGGCCTGGCCTGGGGCCCACTACTCGGCAGTTCTTGCCTGAGTCTGGGCTCAGGTTTTCATTCATTCAAGAAACATTTCCTGAGAACCTCCTGTGGGGTATGGTGGACAGAGGGCAAGAAATTTGGTCCTTGTACCCCCTTCTTGGTCCTTGTAACCCTTCATCCCTCCCTGCCCTGGGCAGAGGATACAGGGACTCAAGCCAGCCTGAGATCACCAGGACCAGGGGAGGGGGTGGAGAATACTCAGTGGTGGGCTGGGCTGGGAATGCAACGGGGCAGGGCTATTTAAGCCGATGCTGGAGGGCTGGCTGGGAACCCAGGAGCCTGTCCTGTGAGTTGCCAGCATGGATGACATCTACAAGGCTGCGGTGAGAGACAGGTTTGGGCAGGGCTGAGACCCACTGGGAGCTCATTTAGCTTAGAATGGAGGGCAGGGTCTTCCCAGGGAAGTGATGGGGTCCTGAGAGAGCCCACAGATCTTTAGCCTAGGCTCTCAAGGGGATGGGGAGGCCGGTGTTCCTGTGTGCAAAGGAGGTGAGAGGTTCAGGGTCTGGAGAGGAGATGTCAGGGTGGGCAGATGAGGAGGTCTCATCTGTTAGCATCCAGTCTCCTGCTCTGATTCCAAGTGTCTGTGTCACTCTGTTTCAGCCACATCTCTACATTTGTCTCTGTTCTCTGAATCTTTTTTCATCTTTCTCAGTCTCTTTTCATTTCTTTGTTTCTCTTGAGCTGTTTCTCTGAGTTCCTGTTGCTGCCACCCTGTCCCCACTCCCCATTTTTACCCCTCACACTCTGCTTCTCAGTCATTCACAATCTGCCACCCACCTCCAGCCCCTTAGCTGACTGAAGATGCTTTGGAGGGTGGGAGGGGGATTGTGAGGAGGTGCTGTGTAATCTGAATCCTGGGCTGGAGAAGAGGTTTTGAAGTTCCAGATAGGGAAGGATTGGGCCTGGGGAAGGTGAGGGAAGAAGGAAGAGAGAACTAAGTCCATAGCTGTCTTAGGGTCTGGAAGGCCAAGGGCTCAGTGGCTTTACTGGGTGAGAGAGAAAGGGCTGGTGAGTGGACACCCCAAGTCCCTGCAACCTTCTAGGGTTCATTGAGGGGCTTCAAATGCTGGGTGGGTGGTAGCCTCCCCCTTCCCCAGAGACAAGGACATTCAAGAGATAGCTGTTTCCAGGAGATCCCCCTCACCCCCGAAAATATGGTCTGACTTCTAGACAAGGAAGGGTTACAGCTGGCTCCAGGGGTGCCCCTGCGTATCCTTGGGAGTCCATGGAGCTGGGGAAGGGAGCAGCCCTCCACTCAGTGCCCATACAAGGCTTGGCGGGGCTGGGGACTAATTTTGGCTCCCGAGGCAGCACCAGCAGGCCAGGGGGCCAGATAACGCTGCCCCACCCCCTGCATGCCAAAGTCCCAGAACAATCACCAGGTTTAACTTTGTCCCCTGGTAAAAATAGCCCAGTGGCCACCCTGGTCAGGTTACAGTGGGTGGCTTTGCTCAACCCCACATTGGTTTTATTGTCTCAACCTGAGGGACAGCTGTCCCTCAGGCCATGCAGCTTGGATTTCATTAGGGTGGCTGAAAGGGCAGGGGAGTGGTCATTGGGTATTGTTACTCAGGGGTCACCTTGGTCCTGGAAGGGGTGTCCACCTGTCACCCTGGCCCTGAGCCTAGCCCCTTTGAGGCCAGCTGGGTCACCTTAGGACCTTGGGGGCAGGAAGGGAGGACTGTGGCCTCCTCTGGCTTCAGTCTTCCTGCCTATGGAATGGGTTGGTTTCCTTGGCAGCAGCTAAGGACTGAGTCTGAGTCCTGAGACTCCTTTCCCTCTATAGGTAGAGCAGCTGACAGAAGAGCAGAAAAATGGTAAGTGACCCCTGTGTTGCATATTGGGGTACAGCGAGGCCAGGCTGGGGGAATCAGGAGAGATCCCTAGATTGGAAATGAAAAGCTGGGGGTCCTTTTCACTGTGACCTCAGAAAAGTCTCAGAAAGGAGATTGGCAGGTGGCCCCAGGGATCTGGCTTTCTGGGGTCCTGGCTATTGAGCCCTGATTGCTCTATTCCCCCAACCCCTGCCATTGGATGCAGAGTTCAAGGCTGCCTTTGACATCTTTGTGCTGGGTGCTGAGGATGGCTGTATCAGCACCAAGGAGCTGGGCAAGGTGATGAGGATGCTGGGCCAGAACCCCACACCTGAGGAGCTGCAGGAGATGATTGATGAAGTGGATGAGGATGGTAAGCCCCTGTGCCCTCCAGACCCATAATTCTCTGGCTCACTTGAGAGTTTAAATACAAGAGCTGTTTTGCCTCTCTGAGCCTCAGTCATCTCATCTATAAAGTGGGCATAATAACCACTCGAGCCTCACAGAGTTGGAGAGAAGCCTGGGTTTGTGTGGAGGGCAGGCCGACTGAGGCCTCTCTAACAGCCACACTGCCAACCTCCAGGCAGCGGCACAGTGGACTTCGATGAGTTTTTGGTCATGATGGTTCGATGCATGAAGGACGACAGCAAAGGGAAGTCTGAGGAGGAGCTTTCTGACCTCTTCCGCATGTTTGACAAGTGAGCACTGGCACTTGACTTCTCGCCCTGACCCAAACAGAGCTGGGAAAGAGGGACAGTCTCAGATTCCAAGCCTGGGAACTCAGTGGCTTCCATCTCCCGTTCTGTGTGATAGGGCACAGGGATGCCCCGTATGCTAGTTCCCTTTGCCCTGCCTCCTGGGTTTGGAGGTGGGACTGGCTCACTGCTGTGTCTAGCCTTGCCCTGGGCTCTGAGGTCCCCCTCATCCTCCCTACAGAAATGCTGATGGCTACATTGACCTGGAGGAATTGAAGATGATGCTGCAAGCTACAGGTGAGACTATCACGGAGGACGATATCGAGGAGCTCATGAAGGATGGCGACAAGAACAATGATGGTCGCATAGACTATGATGGTGAGTGGCTGGATGGGTAGGCCAGATCCCCCTGCTGTCCATGCCCTGTCAGGCCCCTACCTGTAACCCACACCTTCCTCTCTCTCCACAGAATTCTTGGAGTTCATGAAGGGTGTGGAGTAGACATTGACCTTCACCTGGAGCTGCCCGTGCCCACCTTCCCACCGCAGCTGGGGCCTGGGGTGGAGGCAGGGGATAGGGACCCCATTCCCTGAACCTGGGTGTGTCCTTGACCCCTGGCCCTCCCTGACTCCCTCCTCCACCCTGTCCTGGGGAATGCAAATAAAGCCTTGCTGCCTGGGGGCCTGGTGTCTGGCTCTGATGTTCACTGGAGCTGTGGACTCTTCCCAGGGTCCCTTCCTATCTCACAAGGCATTCGGGGTGGATGCAGAACCTGTGCTCTGACTGCTGTGCCATCTGCCTTCTGCAGATCAGAGCCACCCAGGCTCTGTGTCTTACTGACTGCTTTCTGTAGTTGCTAGTGCCCAGGTCCCATGGGCAGCAATCCAGCCTCTGCAGGCTGTGGCAAGCCTGGAGTCTGAATTTTAACAAGCTCATGGAGTGTTGCCTGATCAGCCAGTTCAGCAGCCTACAAGTCCTCCATGTGGAGAGAGCAGTTAGCTGCATTAGGCCCTAGATGTCCCTTGGTACAGCAACCCCAGTGACCTCTCAGCCTTCAGGGACATATTGTCTGCTTTCTATCCTCTCACCCATTTTACAGGTGAGGACCCTAAGGCTCAGAGAGCCAAGGTCATCTAGTGAGTCTGCAGGAGAACCCAGCCACATGACTTCTAGAACAGGCCTCTGTCAGATTATCCAGGTCCAACTGGGCCTAATTCCAGTTTTGATGAACCTCAGAGGCTCCCATCTCCCTCTCTGACAGGAAATGGAGGCCTGAAGCCTGATGGCTCTCAGCTTAGTGGAGGCACCCAGGCCAGAGCTGCAGCAGAACAGTGACACTGGCCTTAGGGAGGGGAGTTGGGGGTTGCAAGGAAGTAGAGGTGTCCACAGTGGTGCTTACAGGAGGGACAGCTGCCATCGGCACCCAGGCTTCAGCCAGAATGCTAGCAGCTGTCCTTGCTCCACCCAGCTACCCCGTGGCCTCTGCACCTGTGCCCTAGTCTAGGCATTTTCCAGACAAGCTGGGCATTCCAGAGGCAGTCTTGGAATTCTAGAGATGCCTCTGAGAGGCTAGAGCTGGCAGGAGCCGCTGGTCCCTGGGGAGACCTGGGAAGAATGAAGAGAGGTCTCCTTAGGCCTGTTGTTGAGAGGGATGACACAGTGGATGGACCAGCCAGCCAGTGTATCATCTAATGGTTTATTCACACACCATTGTGTGTGCCACGAGTCTGGATGCTGGGACACATCAGAGCAAGGCATAGTCCCTTATCTCACGGAATTTCTAGTCAGCCCGGATAACAAAAGGAGACAAGTGCAACGAGGAAACCAGACCAAGGCTGGCCTGGCACAGTGGGCTGTGACATTGAGCCAGCAGGCAAGCTTTCTAGAGCAGGTGACACTGAGCAAGGCCTGAAGAACCAGCCATGGGAGAACATATGGAAAGACTCAAGAGTCTGAGGAACAGAAACGCATGTTGAGCTGGAAGCCAAGTGTCAGAAGCCTCTGGGAGAGGTGGACAGTGCCAGGTCCTCTGAGAAACTCAGCCCATGTGAGGAGTGAGGTGCTCTTCGGGCTGCAGAAGGAACCAGGAGGCCAACCTGAGGCTGGGGCAGTTCTGGGTGAGAAGGCCTGGTGGCTCTTGGTACAGTGGGACGCTGGGATGGAAGATTGGAGGTTGGTTTGTAGATTCAGGGCACATTTTGGAACTAGAATGGACAGAACTTACTGAAGGAATGAAAGTGATAAGTGAGAAACTAGAGAGTCAATAGTGACCCTTAGATTTTGGGTCTAATTGCCATTTCCTGACACGGGTGTCTAGAAGGGGGAACAGGTTCAGCTCAGGGATATCGGGAAATGGAGGTTACTTTGTGTTAGTTTTTTTTTTAAATACTGGGGATTGAACCCAGGGGTGCTCAACTACTGAGCCATATCCCCAACCCTTTTTTTTAATTTATATATTTTATTTAGAGACAGGGTCTCACTGAGTTGCTTAGGGCCTCACTAAGTTGCTGAGGCTGGCTTTGAACTCGTGATCCTCCTGCCTCAACCTCCCAAGCTGCTGGATGGGATTACAGGCAGGCTCCACTGTGCCCAGATTTACATTAGGCTTTTTAAAATATATTTCATTTTGAAATTCCAGACTGATTGCAAAAATAGCACACAAAACTCCCATTTACACTTCAGCCAGCTTCCCTAAACTTTAACATTTTCAATAACCACAGGATAATGATCAAACCCAGGAATTAACATGGACCCAACACTACTAATTCACCTATGGATCTTACTGAAATTTTGTCAGTTGACTTACCAAAGTCCTTTTCCTGGACCAACCATTCAGAGATCACATTGATGTGTGACCCAGCCATTCTATCTCTTTACTCTCCACCAACCTGCAGCCTTTTCTGCCTCCTCACCCTTAAGACCTTGACACTTTTGAAAGATCCAGGCCAGTTATTTTGTGGAATGTTACTCATTTTGAGTTTATCTGCTGTTTCCTCAGGGTTAGGTTCAGGTGAGGTATTTCTAGTGGGTTCGACACAGGAAAGGTAGAGAGTTTGTTCAGTCAGAGTTGAGATGCCTCGAAAACAAATTGATGGGAAGGCCAGTGCCAGGTGGGAGTTGAGGGGGGGGGAGAGTAGAGCAAGAGCTGTGATTACAGGTGACATCCAAGTAGCAAGCCCTTTCCTAGAGTTGGTCATGAATGAGGACCCCAGGGAGAGTTCATAGAAAGAGGTGGTAGAGGATTGGGTGCCTGGCACCCCAGAGTCAAATGGGGAGGACACATTGCCAGTGGAGTGAGAGAGACCCTTAGTGAATGAGAGGCTCAAGAACCAGGAGGGATGGAAGAAGGCACGGGCTTCAGCTGATGACCCTGGCGGGGGTGGGAAGTTGGAGGCTCCAGACTTTGGCCACATGCAGTAGGCCGAAAGCCCAGCTGGAGAAGACAAAGGGGAGTGAGCCAGGACTAGGAAAGATGGCAGTGTGGACAACTCCCAGGAAACAGGAATGGGCTGGGCTGAGGGTAAGTGTCGGGTCCAGGGAAGCATGTTTAAGGAAGGGGTGGGCTGGGGAATGGCTACTATGCTGATAGGAACAACCCAGCAAAGTCAGGAAAGGGGTGGTGCAGATACAGAACAAAGCTGCCACAAGCCAGCAGTGCGGGGACTCTGGGTGCTGTTTGTCAGAGTCAGTTCAGTGCTGGGCAAGGAGATGGGGGTGCTTGAGGCAATGAGGGCAACCAGTCTCCTTTAGTGAAGGACCATAGCAATGGGTATACTAAGGTATAGACCATGGTGTCCAGAGGAAGAGATGGACCAAGGGACATGTGGAAGGCTATGTCTCTCTCTCTCTTTTTTTTTTTGGTATTGGAGATTGAACCCAGGGGCACTTAACCACTAAGCCACATCTTCAACAATTTTAATATTTTATTTAGAGACAGGGTCTTGCTACGTTGCTTAGGGCCTTGCTAAATTGCTGAGGCTGGCTTTGAACTTGCAATTCTCCTGCGTCAGCTTCCCAAGCTGCTGAGATTACAGGCATGCTCCACCATGCCTGGATGGCTGTGTCCTTCTTGGTGGCCACTTGAAGGGTGAATGACTGAGGTAATTGGCTGTGAGTAGAACAAGGACTCAAGAGGCTGGGGTGGCCAGGGGGTATGGGATGCTGATGGGATTGGGGAGGGGAAGAGTCAAGCCCCCTGTGGTGGAAAGAAGAGGATGGGTAGGCCAACTGCAGAACTGTCAGGAAGGGCCAGGAGCAGGAAGGAGGGTCCCTCATCATTTATTGCCTCTCTCTTCATCAGCTGTCACAGAGGGAGACAGGTGCTGGGAGAGGGAAGGAGATGACATTCCCAAGTTCCAAAGGACACTGGGAGATTGGGGAGGGGGCTGGAGTTGTATGGAAGGCCAAATGGGGGACTCACCCATTGGGAGGGAGGGTACCCCATGGAGGTTGTCTTAATCTCTTTTTTCCACCAATGAGGGAAGGGTCTGGCAGCATCCATTCCTTCCAGTCAGGCCCACCAGAAATTCTACCAGGGAGTGGCTGGGCTGCAACCCTTCACCACCTGCTGCATAAATGTGCACATCATACATATGTGGCCAAGAGCTCCTGAGCTCCCACCAGCTCATGGTACACTGCCTCCTATAAACATCATCTGGTTTTTATCTATCTATCTATTTATTTATTTATTTTTGCTGGGTTTAGTCCTGTCCACTTCTGAGCCAAGGATAGTGCTTCTTCCATAAAGCCTCCCTTGATTTCTCACATCAGAAGCAATTACTGGAGCATCTCCCACTGCCCCTGCCTCTTTGTACTGTGCTTACATGGTTACTGCCTGCCTCCCCAAGAAGCTATGTTTTACTGGTGGTGAGGCCCTGCTGCCCAGCACAATCTGCTTGGCAGAATCAACAAGCTGCTTTTGGGCCTCGAGCAGTTTCCCGTTTTCCCACTAGATGGCAAACAATGCATGTGTTTGGGCCCACTGGTATGAGACTTTGGAGCTGTTGGGGGTCTGTTTCCTACCTGCAGGCAGCAAGCAGGGGACTTTTAGAGGAGATTATTAACCCCTTTCTAGTTAGGGAAACTGAGGTCCATAGCGAGAGAGGAACTGAGCAAGGCCTCACAAGTCAACAGAGTTTGGTCTTTAAGCCCCTGCCATGTGTTCTTACTGCATGGAGTGGGTTGTCCCCTGTACCCTGCCCCAGTAGACACAGGCTTCCCTGCAGCCCCAGCTGGGGGCCTGGCTGAGCAGAGACCCCCAGGGTGGGCTGGCAGACTGAGGAGTGATTGGGCTTCCAGCTGGCGGCCACGTGCTGGCTGGAGGGCTGTCCGGATGGTTCCCCAGCTAGATGTTGGCCCCCAGCCTGGGATATATGCCAAAATGTCTCCACAGGGAAATAGAGGCAGAGGGCTTTTCACAGAAGTTCCAGGATCTAATCACCACCACAGCAGCCCTTGCACAAGAAATGCTCATGGATTTATGTAGCCCTGTTTCATCCAAGGTGGCTGGGCCCCAGCTCTGGGAGGAAAAGGCAGACCCAGAGAGTGAGTGCTTTGGTTAAGGTTCCCCAGCAAAGCCAGAGAAGGAGTGGGCTGAGTCCAGTCACTGGTCTCTCTGAGCAGCCTCTGGCCCATTTCCAAATAAGATCCCCCATCCTGGGAGGAGGCACATATATGTTGGGGGAAAATGGGACAGGAAGACAGGGTTGAAGACTCCTGGGTCCTTATCATGTGGACCTGAGGACCAACCTATTTCCTTCCCAGGGATGTGGTGGGAAGAAAGATGGGGGTCGCAGTATCCCTAGTAACTCCAGAAGCAAGAGTGTCCCAGGAAGGAGCAGGGATTTCTCAGCCTGCGGTGTGGCCTGGGTCAGGTCCTTCCCTCTTCTGAGTATACATCTCCCCTATACCCACCACCAGGTTTTCTGACCACCACCTGAGGGCTCAGGTCAGCCCATTGGGAGGCCCAACCCGCAGGAATTTCTAGAATCCTCTAACTATGACTCAAGATGAAATCTTAGTGCTCAGGGTCTAGGATTCTGGGGCCTAGAGATCTGGAGTGGGGTTGAGGTGGCAGCTGAGGGGGCCAGGGACAGGAGTTTCTCTGAAACAGGGGACATGGGGAAGTTCCCTCACTTGCCTCAGATTCAGCCTGTTGGTCTTATCTACCCTTGGCCCTCTTCCATGGCCCCCCTTCATCAGAGTGAAGGGTAGAGCAAGTGAACTCTGGCAGGATCATATTATGTGGGGCCTATGGGGATCTGGGACGAACCACTGCTGATTCGTTGGGCTCTGGGCCCTGGGTCTCTAAAGGACTGGAGGCCAGAGGGAAGTAGGGCAATGGAGGTTCTCCCTGGCTCCTACCTCAAAGCAAGCCCAATGAGTTGAGATGGGGCCTGGTGGATATGGGGAGGAGGTATGGGGCCTGGAGGCCAAATAGGGACAGGCCTAGATAGGAGATCCTGAGCATTCTTCTCTTGCCAGTCCTAGATCAGTGAAGTGTGGCCAGACCTCAACTGCCTGTCCAGGACATGGAGCCCCTTGGACCGGAAATGACCCCACCCCAGGCAACTTGGGCCCTGCCAGGGGAAATGGGTACCTAGCCAAGGCTTCAGGGGTTGGGCCATTATAACACTTGGGACCTGGGACTAGGGCCAGCTTGTGGGAGTCTCTGCTATGGCACTGGGGAGGCAGGGAACAAAGCAAAGCCCAGCTAGACCCCCACCCAGCCCCTCAACCTCTGTCTCTCATCCCTGACCTCTTCCAGGATATCTCCCTCCTTGTCACTTTGCTGGAGCCTGGGGACCTGATTTTGTGAACGTCTATCTCTCTGTACAAACTATCTATACCTTAGCTGGGAAAGAGTGTTCCCGGCATGGAACTGGTCAATCTGACATAAAGGCATGGAGCAGGCCAGCTGAGGTGGAGGAAGAAGCTGCAGGTGGATGGCCAGGCTCCGCCTCCTCCCCTTCTGCCTTGCCCCTCTTCCCGCCCATGACTGGGTGGAGCTGCTGCCTTATAAGTGGCTGGTCTGGTGGCAACAGAGCAAACTACAGCCAGCAGCAGCGGGACCGGAGGGCGGCTCCCGTTTCCCCGTTTCCCCAGCATGGCCCCCTTGGCGTGGGCTATCTGCTGCTTCCTGGGGGGCCTCCTGATCAGTGGGGGCAGCCCCAGTGTGCCCCGCCTGCGACTCTCCTACCGAGGTACTGGCTAGTGCTCCCCTGTTCCTGTGCATGTCTGCGGGTGCTCCCTGCTCCAGGATACCTCTCCCTCCACCAGCTAGGGGGTGGGGGGATGGAGGGGATGGAGCCCCAGGCCCTCCACAACCTTTGGGAAAGGCTTCCTGGGGATGACCCAGGGCAGAGGAGGGAGACATGTCCTGAGGTCCATGACCAGAGAGGAGGTGGGAGAAAGACGCATGGGCATAACCTTGGAGGTGAGGGCTGCTGAGAAGGGAAACAGATGTATGGAGACCCTGACACTCCTCAACAGGGATACTGGCAGGTGGGGAAGCGGAGAGAGGGACTGGGCAGGGGAGAGGGGACACAGGGCAGGTCTGGAGGGTCTGAGCAGACAGTAGGGGAGTGGGCAGCATCCTGTCCCTTTGGTCCTCAAGCCACAGGAGGGGAAGAACTTCCCCCACCTCTTTTCTTTTGTTTGTTTGTTTTTGTACCAGGGATTGAAGGGGGCGGGGGGGGGGGGGCACTTAACCACTGAGCCACATGACAGCCCTTTTTTTTTGTTTGTTTTGTTTTTTATCTAGTTACAGGGTCTTGCTGAGTTGCTTAGCGCCTCATTAAGTTGCTGAGGCTGGCTTTGAACTTGTGAGCCTCCTGCCTCAGTCTCCCCAAGCCACTGGGGATTACAGGCTTCCCTGGCCTCTAGCAGCCCATTTCACAAGTTGGCTTCATCATCACCCCTCCATCCAGGAGCCCAGAGGACATTTCAGCCTCCCCTCTGCCATCCTGGGGTGCATTCTTCTATCCCAGCCTAGCTGGCACAGCCTCCTCTGATGACCTGTGGGGGAAACGTCACCAAGATCCAGGATCATGGCAGATTCTTCTTGGGAAAAAGGGGGATGATCACCTTCCACTGGGAATCCCAGTCAGAGTCGGGGAGACACAGGCCTGCTGTGGAGACTGAGGGGGAGACATTGTTTGTCGTGGAGAGTCTGAGGGTGGAAATGATCCTGTTCTAGAGGCTGTAGTTTTGAGAGATCAGGCTACCAGAAAAAGCCCCAACAGGGAGAGTTCCCCAAGGTACTCTCAGCTGAGGAGGGCTTTGTGAAGGAGCCTGTTGAGTTTGGGGATGGATGGAGGCAGGGCTGAGGAAGCTCCTATAGGAAAAACCTGCGTGTTCCGGGCCTTCCCCAGGGTGGCCCATGTCCCCTTCTTACCCCATCCTTCTGCTAGTCCCTTGACAGCCCATCACCTCCAGACCCCAGGGATCTGTACCAGGATTCTAAATTCCTAGGACCACTGTCTCCAGATGCCCCCACTCCATCTCTAGAGCCTGGATGGGCAGAGTCTACAGGGGAGAAAATTCTCTTTGGTCACATCCCTGATCTGGCGGCTGGAACTCCACCTGGCCGTGCCTGGCCTGGCCTGCACCTAGGCCCTTGCCAGGTGTTCCCTCTGTCTGTCCACCTCTCCAACAGCCAGCCTCGCTCACTGCTCACACTCACCCGCCCTTCCTGCAAGCTCTTCTTGCACTTTGCCCAGATTGCTGCTTTAATTTCTGCCAGTGAGGCCATCTTCCCTGGGGACTGGGCAGGGTGCACATGTTATAGAGGGAAGGCGTCAGCCGAAAGATCAAGGGACTATAAAGCTGGGCTGGGCTGGATGGGGGCTCAGAGCCTCCTGTCCCACTTGCCCCCAGGAGCCACGTCCCCAAAACCTTCCAGCAGCCCTGTGGATGGGAGCATATTCCAGATATGAGTGCTTTTGTGGCTGAATGCACAGCTGGACCCTCCATCTCCATTCCTTGACTGGAACAGTAGGCTGAGAAGCAGGTCCTGACTCCCCTCCCTCTGTTCCCTCCTAGACCTCCTGTCTGCCAACCGCTCTGCCATCTTTCTGGGCCCCCGAGGCTCTCTGGACCTCCAGTCCATGTACCTGGATGAGTACCGGGACCGCCTCTTTCTGGGGGGACGTGATGCCCTTTACTCTCTGCGCCTAGACCAGGCATGGCCAGATCCTCGGGAGGTGAGATGGACTAATGTGGGCGTTGGGGGAAGCTGGGCATCTGCAGGTAGAAGGTCAGATGGGGGAACTGAAGCTGTGAAGTTAGGGGAGTACCTGAGGTCACCAGGCTATGTTTCAGGTCCTGTGGCCGCCCCAGCCAGGCCAGAGGGAGGAATGTGTTCGAAAGGGAAGAGATCCTCTGGTGAGTGCTATTGGAAGGGATTGTTCCCTAACCCCGTTGGTCCCAGACCCTGACCCCCAGGATAACCTGCAGTCATACTGGGTGCCTCTACTTGGGAAGGGGGTGGTTTTAGGAGCAGATCCTGAGGGCTTTGCGAGGTTTGTGAAGAATGTTACCCCTCCCCATTTCCCTTAGAGCTGCTCAGCCCAGCAGGGCTGAGCCACAGGGCCCAAACAGAGGGTGACCCTTTTGCCTCACCCTTTCTTCTCCCTGCTAGATGGAGTGTGCCAACTTTGTGCGGGTGCTGCAGCCCCACAACCGGACCCACCTGTTGGCATGTGGCACCGGGGCCTTCCAGCCCACTTGTGCCCTCATCACAGTTGGGCATCGTGGGGAGGTGAGTCTGTGTCGGGCCCCATGAGAGACTGGAAAGTGGTGACATTTCCTTTTTGCTGCCTGAACCCTTCCCATTGAGCCTGGGTAGAGACAGAGGGGGTAGGCCCTTGAAAGGCGCCTTTGTCCTCGGGTGATGACCCCATTCAAGAGGCCCTGAATGAAGGCGCCTTCTGCCCACCCCCCACTCTTCAGCCACACGCACTCAAGGGCCATGGCCAGAGTGGGAGACCAATGCTTCTTTCCCAGATGACAACCTTCCCTCCATTTTCCCTACCCATAGCATGTGCTCCACCTGGAGCCCAGCAGTGTGGAAAGTGGACGGGGGAGATGCCCACATGAGCCCAGCCGCCCCTTTGCCAGCACCTTTGTAGGTGGGTGATCCCAGGTCAGGGTGGGGTTAGGGATGGTGGGAGCAGGAAGGGATGGGGCCTGGCTGTTGGGCTTGGCCTTTCACCCCTAATTCTGTTCCCACCCCCTCTCCAGGTGGGGAGCTGTACACAGGCCTCACTGCTGACTTCCTGGGACGCGAGGCCATGATCTTCCGAAGTGGGGGTCCCCGGCCAGCACTGCGTTCTGACTCTGACCAGAACCTTCTGCACGGTGAGGCCTACCGGGACCCGCTCCTGGAACAGGGAGGAGAGGAGGCTCTGGAGCTGGGAGGAGAGGCCACTGAATTCCCTGGAACTCCAGTCTCCAGTGGGGGTCCCCATGCGGCTTCTTGTCCTTTGGGTTCATTCCCCCATCCTACCCTGTGAGCCACCCCCACACACACCAGCATTACCCTGTCACCCTCTCAGAGCCCCGGTTTGTGATGGCCACACGGATCCCTGACAACTCTGACCAGGATAATGATAAGGTGTACTTCTTCTTTTCGGAGACTCTCCCTTCACCCGATGGTGGCCCAGGGCGTGTCACCGTCAGCCGTGTGGGCCGGGTCTGTGTGGTAAGAGCTGTGACGGGGTGGTGAGGTTCAAGACTCCTGCTGCACCCCCCTTCCCAGACCTGCCCCTGCCACAGATGGGGAAACTGAGGCAAGCATAAAGCTGATATCCATACCTTCTCCCAGTAGATGAGGGTAGAGCAGGAGGAGGTGGGGCCCATCCTTATGGGACACAAGATTGACTCTGGCCTCCCATCCCTCAGAATGATGCTGGTGGCCAGAGGGTGCTGGTGAACAAGTGGAGCACCTTCCTCAAAGCCAGGCTGGTCTGCTCTGTGCCCGGCCCTGGCGGTGCTGAGACCCACTTTGACCAGCTAGGTAAGGGCGTGGCCTGGCAGGCCTTTATTCTGGGAGCGGGGAGGGCTCAGAGCTGGTGAGTGAGGGCATTGGCAATGGCCATGATGCCTGTGTGCCCTTCTGTGTTCCAGAGGACGTGTTCCTGCTGTGGCCCAAGGCAGGGAAAAGCCTGGAGGTGTACGCGCTCTTCAGCACCGTCAGGTGGGCAGCCTCCCCGGACCCCATCATCCCTGGCCCCTGCCCTTCAGCCCCTCTGCTGAATCTCTGCTTTCATACCCCAGTCTTGCTATGGGTTCCTGTCTTTGTCCCTGATTCTGTGACTCTGTATTCTGTCTCCCTCTTTTTGCTTTTGCCTTAGTGTCCTTGTGTTTCAGTTTCTACTTTCAGCAAACTCTGTTGCCCTCTGTCCTTCCGTTGGAGCAAGCCTATCTTCCTACCCATGACAGCTACCTTGGCCTGACTGTCCCTGTCTCTCCTTGGCAGCGCCGTGTTCCAGGGCTTTGCCGTCTGTGTGTATCACATGGCAGATATATGGGAGGTCTTCAATGGGCCTTTTGCCCACCGTGATGGTCCTCAGCACCAATGGGGGCCCTATGGGGGAAAGGTGCCCTTCCCCCGCCCTGGTGTGGTGAGTATCTACTGGCAAAAGAGGCCTGAGCAGCTGCCAGGAGGGACTCTTCTTGGAACAGCGCTGAGGCCACGTGCATCCCATGGCAGGGCTGGGGTGGCACTCCAGAGGGCCTGGGCTGAAGGGGCAAGGTGTGGTGGGATAGGAGAACCTCTCCAACCCAAGAGCAGCCCCTAGGTGTTGGGGGAGCAGGCTGGGAAGAGAGGTGTGCATCTCAGGGTACTTCAGGGCTCCTTTTGCTGTTGCCTGCAGTGCCCCAGCAAGATGACTGCACAGCCAGGACGACCCTTTGGCAGCACCAAGGACTACCCAGATGAGGTGCTGCAGTTTGCCCGTGCCCACCCACTCATGTTCTGGCCTGTACGGCCTCGGCGTGGCCGCCCTGTCCTCATCAAGACTAATCTGGCCCAGCGGCTGAGCCAGATCGTGGTGGACCGTGTGGAGGCAGAAGATGGGACCTATGATGTCATCTTCCTAGGGACGGGTAGGAGGGCTGAATCCAGGTGGCCAGGCTGGGGAGGTGTGTGACAGCCCAGCTGCTCTTTCCTTGCCTATTGATGACTCTTCTGCTGCCCCAGACTCAGGCTCTGTGCTCAAACTCATCGTCCTCCAGACAGGAGGTTCAGAGGAGCCCGAGGAAGTGGTTCTGGAGGAGCTCCAGGTGTTTAAGGTGAGCAGAGGGCATTTCCCATCCCTGGGTCTGGGACTGGCTATAGGGAAGCCAGAGGGAGCCTGGGGGAGGAGCAGAACATACTGGCACACTGCTACAGAGGCCTGGTTGATGCTTCAGAATGACTGGGGGACCTGCCGCTGCAGTCTGTGGACTGAAAGTACCTAGGGTTCCCCAGGGAGGTTTGGCCACAGTGAGCACCCTTGATAAAGCCCTACTGGGCTCAAGTCACAGTGAGGAAGTGGCTGAGATTCCAAGTCCCCAAGGGTTCTGTTAACCCCTCTGTAGATTCAGACAGGGCACCGTCTGTGTTTGGGGAACTATTGTGCCTGCTGACATGAGATGTGTGATTTGTAACAGCTGCCTTATTGCTGGGTAACAGGGCCATGGGAGTGGACACTGGAACTCTGAGCTTTTAGCCAACCCTCCCACTTGGAGGCCAGCTGGGATAAGGGGCCTTTTTGTAACCCAATGTCTAGAAAAGACTGTCCAGCTTCAGTTGCTAAGGGGTGCACCGATTGGGCTGGCGTTGGAGACTAAAATGTGGAATGCGGGGGAAGTTCTCGTTACGCTATGCCCATGCTGACAGCCTATTCCTTCCCCAGGTGCCAACACCCATCACTGAAATGGAGATCTCTGTCAAAAGGGTAAGGGCAGCTGCCTGACTCCTCATGTGTTCCCTGTCCCCTGCCCTGGCTGCAGCCTCCTTGAGAACTACCCTAGTCTGCTGGAGAATGGTGCCAGGCAAGCCTGATTAGGCTCTGCAACAAGGGCTGTGTCCAGTTGGGTGCTGGGTTTCACATGCATGAAGCTGTGGACAATGACAGGTGCCAAGGTCATGTTCAGATAGGGAGAGATCTACAAAGGCCAGTTCTTAAGGGAGTTGATACTTGCTCGGAAACAAAATCTGGAATTTTTTTTTCTTTTTGGTAGTGGGGGTTGAACACTTTACCACTGAGCTATACCCTATCCTTATTTATTTATTTATTTATTTATTTTTAAAGTGTGGGTGGGGCTAATGACCATTTTATTTATTTATATTTATTTATTGCAATCTGGGGATTGAACCCAGGGCCCTGCACACACTTAGGAAAGTTCTTTAACCACTGAGCTACACCCTCACCCTACCCCCTTTTTATTTTTTACATTATTATTATTATTATTAGGTACTGGGGATTGAATCCAGGGGTACTTTACCACTGACTAAATCCCCAGCCCTTTTTATTATTTTTTTAAAAATTTTGAGATAGGGTCTCACTAAGCTGCTTAGGGTCTTGCTAAATTGTTGAGATTGGCCTCAAACTTGTGATCCTTTTGCCTCAGCCTCCAGAGTCACTGAAATTACAGGTGTTTACCACCATGTCTGGCCTGTTTTCATTTTTAAAATTTTTTAGTTTTTTGGTACTGGAGATTAAACCCAGAGGCATTCAACCACGGAGCCCTACCCTCAGCCCTTTTTATTTTTTTGAGACAGAGTCTCGCTAAATTGCTTAAGACCTAAGTTGCTGAGGTTGTCTTTGGACTTGTGATACTCCTGCCTTAGCCTTCCAATCGCTGGGATTACAGGCATGTGCCATTGTGCTTGGCCCCTTTTTAAAAATTTTATTTTGAGATAAGGTCTTGCTAAATTGCCCAGGCTGGCCTCAGCCACCCGACTTGCTGGGATTACAGGCATACACCACCACACCTGGCAAGGGAACCATATTTTAGAGGCCTGATATATGTCCTTTTGCAAGTGGCAAATACCATGTATGCCCCAGTTTACCTCTTGGTGAATCCCAACTGTCTTTTGTGTGTGTGGTACTGGGGATTGTACCCAGGGCCTTGTGCATGCTCTACCACTGAGCCTTAAATCCCAACTTTTATACTGGGATTGCTTACAGCAAGGTGCACCTCTGAAATCAGAGGTCAGTAAGAAAAGGCCAGTGGGGTACAGGATAAAGGTCAGTAGCAGGGATGGCCTGGAGAAGTCCCTTAGAGAAAAGACCCCAGACCTGCCCCATCCACTCTATATAGAGCAGGTAGATGACAAACATCTTTATTTCTGTGAATAAATCCAAGAGGTTCTGGAAGACTTCCTGAAAATGGTAGGGGTCTCAGGAAACCCAAGGGAAATGAGAGTCTGGATGCTCCTTAGTTAAGCCCAGGCTCACCATGGGCTCTGCCTGTGTCTCTCCCCAGCAAATGCTGTATGTGGGCTCTCAGCTGGGCGTGGCTCAGCTGCGACTGCACCAGTGTGAGACCTATGGAAGTGCTTGTGCTGAGTGCTGCCTGGCCCGAGACCCATACTGTGCCTGGGATGGTACCTCCTGTACCCGCTACCGCCCCAGCCCTGGCAAGCGTCGGTTCCGCCGACAGGACATCCGGCACGGGAACCCTGCCCTACAATGCTTGGGTCACGGCCAGAATGGTGAGCGGCAGTGGGTATGGGCGCCCTAACAGGGCTCCTACCCATCCTGTGGTCTGGGCTCTATTCCTGTGAAGTGTGACCTCAGACTGGTCCTGTTGTGACAGTCCTCAGTTTCCTATTTATGCAGCTCTAGTCAGCTCATGGGTGCGGGGTACAGTGACTGGCTTGGGGTTCAATGGATGCCTAGGTCTTTATCATACTGGTGGGATGCAGGAATCAGTTGGTGGCCCTGGGGGCCTGGGTTCCATAGTTCCCATGTTAAGCCAGCTTGGTCCTCCATGCAGAGGAAGCTTCAGGACTGGTGACCACCAGGGTCTATGGCACAGAGCACAATAGCACCTTCCTGGAGTGCCTGCCCAAGTCTCCCCAGGCTGCTGTGCGCTGGTTCTTGCAGAGGCCAGAGGATGAGGGACCTGACCAGGTGAGTGAAGACCCTGCCTCCAAACCCTACCTCCCTACCTGAATCCCAAGCCCTGAGCCCTAGGAAGGGTTTTTGGTGGTAATCTGCTAAGATCAACTAAGAAAAGTTTGTTAGGCCCCTACAGTACCTAGGAGGAAGTACCCCTATTTCTGTCTCTGGGAATCTAGGACATATATAGCTGGAACTCCCCCAGTCTAAGAGGTGGGTAGCAGAGAGGGAAGAGGGGTCTGGTGTGGTCTGGAAGTCCCCTGTGTTTGCACATATGGCTCAGCTTTGAAGAAATCTCTTCCCCAGGGGTTCTCAGTCCTCCTTTGCCTTAGGCTTGGGTACCTCCCTGACTACTGGACCTTGCCACCTCCCTCCATTTCTGGTCCTACACTTCCTCCTGGGAGACCAGCTATATGGCCAGGCCCTTTCCTCCCCCATGGGAAAGGTCTCTGTCAACTCCTGGAGATGGCTTCAGTCTGGGGCCTAAGGCTGAGTGGGGTGGGCAGGGTGAGGAACCAACCATTCTCCCACAGGAAAGAGGAGGGGAGAGGGGGTTGGTTATAGGAGGGACTGTCCCTCCAGCTTGGGAACTGGGGGAGGCCAGCCTTGGGCCAGCTGTTGGGTTGGGCACTGAGGAGACTCCCTGGGGTTGGGGGCGGGTCAACAAGATGAAGTTACACAACACTAACCACCCAGGCAGTGCATCCTCAGCCCAGATGTACAGACTAAAGCCCGAACAGGATTCAGAGAGATGGTTTGGGACCGGAGCTGCATTCCCACCTCTTACACTGAAGTGGGCACCCCAGGCTGGGGCTGTCAGCTTAGTGCTGTGGCAGGAGAAAACAGGAAAAATTAAGACAGGGAAGGCCCAGTGTGCTCTGTGTGTGTGTGTGTGTGTGTGTGTGTGTATGTACATGTGGAGAGGAAGAAGTTTTCCTTGCCCCAGAGTAAAAGCTCAGAAGTACGCTTGTAAGCTGGCACAGTGGCCATGCCTATAATCCCAGCAGCTCAGGAGGCTGAGGCAGGAGGATTGTGTGTTCAAAGCCAGCCTCAGCAACTTAGTAAAGTCCTAAGCAACTCCGTAAGACCCTGTCTCTAAATAAAATACAAAAAAGGGCTGGGGATGTGGCTTAGTTGTTAAGTGCACCTGGGTTCAATTCCCGGTACCAAAATAAATAAATAAATAAATAAATAAATTTTTTTTAAAAGAAAAATATCTCTCTAGCCTGTCTGCTTCCTGTGTATGTGTGCAAGGGCTCTTCAAGGCCAAGTTTGATACCTGGGTCTCTGATTTGGGGAGACACCAGCCATTCATATTATTGAAACAAACAAACAAAACCCTTTGCAGGCTCTTTCCTGGACCATAGGAAGGTAAGGCCCTGCCCTCAATTAACTTGTAGTCTAGAGGCCAACCTGCCAACCTGCCGGTCCCCTTCTGGACAGGGAAGATAATGGGCAAGGGGAAGGACATACACACTGGGCCCTCAAGATGGAGAAGTAGGGGGCGAAGAAGCTGACAGTACCCATCCTGCCCCACACTGTGCTCATGTCCCCTGTGCCTTCCCACTTGCCTGGCAGGTAAAGACAGATGAGCGGGTCCTGCAAATGGAGCAGGGGCTGCTGTTCCGCAGGCTCAGTCGCCTCGATGCCGGTACCTACACCTGCACAACGCTAGAGCATGGCTTCTCCCAGACTGTGGTCCGTCTGACTCTGGAGGTGATTGCCGCTACTCAGCTGGACAGTCTGTTCCCTCGGAAGCCAACACTGGAGGAGCCCCCTGCCAGGGGAGGCCTGGCCTCTACCCTACCCAAGGCTTGGTATAAGGACATTCTGCAGCTCACTGGCTTTGCTAACCTGCCCCGGGTGGATGAGTACTGTGAGCGTGTGTGGTGTCCAGGCACTGGGGAGCGCTCAGGCTCCTTCCGGAGCCGGGGGAAGCAGGCCAAAGGCAAGAGCTGGGCAGGTCTGGAGTTGGGCAAGAAAGTGAAGAGCCGGATGCAGGTTGAGCGCAACCGAACGCCACGGGAGGTGGAAGCCACGTAGACATGGAAGGGGTGGTCAGGTTAGGCCAGGGAACCCAGCAGCAACCCCCAGAATCTCCTACCTACCCAGCTAGGGCAAGGGGCGCCAGGATGCCTGACTGCCTCTTAGAGATGAGAATCTCTGCTACCCATAGGAAGGACTGGGGGCCTGAGGGAGGGGCCCCGTGCCTGAGGCCTGTTCCCTGCCCTTCTTTATGCGCTCATTCTCAGGCTGGAGCTGGCACCCTTTGGCCCCTGGCAGCCCCAAGGGGCCTGCCATTTGTTCTCAGAGATGGCCTGGCTTCCGGAATACATTTCCGGGTATGCCCAGAGGCAAGAGGGTTGGGTGGTTCTTTCCCAGCCTTCAGAACAATGGCTATTCTGAGTGACCCTCAAAGTGGGTGGCTCTAGGAGATATCTGGGCAGAGGCCCTCAGGCATCTAGAAGAGAATAGAAGTGGCCTCTTCTTTGCTTGACCTAGCATCTGTTAGGAAGAGCCTACCCTGACCAGGTTGGGGAGGGCAAGTGGAGGTGTTGAGGAGTTGGAGCAGCAGTACCTTACCCTCTTCATGCCCTGATGTCTTGGTATTTCCCTGCCACTGCCCACGACCTCTCCTGTATCTCAGAATTATAGAGGTGTGGATTTCTGAGACCTAGGGGTGGTCAAGGTCTTAGGCCTCACTTTATAAATTGGGGAGAGGGTTCTCACAGCATGACCTTCTTTCTTCAGGCCCGGAAGTGTTATGCCAGGTTTCTGGCTGGAATGGCCACATCTCCTGATGGGATTCCCCTTCCTCGCCATCAGGGTCCCATGATGAGGATCAGGGAGAAGGAAATGTTAGTCCTCATCTCTGGATTAGAGATGAGAAAGAGGAGTTGGGGATGGGAGGAGTGGGCTGTCTTTCCCAGGGCAATACAGAAGGGTAGGAATGTAGAGTCTTTGCAAGCTACAGCCTGAAGTCAGGATTGGGGTCAGGGCTTTGGCCAGAGCCACAGAAAATTGACAGGTTATCAAGATGGAGAGAGAAAGACCATAGGATGGGCTATGGACCCAGGCCCAGGTGTCCTCAAGGACTCAAGATGGCATCAATTAATTCAGGAGCCATATTGGGAAGGTCAGATGTTCCCTAAAAATCTCTATTTTCTGCTAAGTAAGGGTTATTTTACAAGTCTTTTTTAAAATTATTTTTGGTGCTAGGGATGAACACAGGGCTTTGTGAGTGAGCTAGGCAAGTGCTCTACCACTGAGCTACATCCCCAGCCCTCTTTTTTTTCCTTTAAGAAGAGAGAATAGCTGCTAAGAACTGTACGTCCTGCTGGTTCTTGGGGATGAGGCTCAGATGGCAAGGTTACATTTTGCTTGGGCATGTAGGGGAGTTGTTTTTGCCATCAGCAGTTTCTTAGTCTGGGGAGCACAAAGGAGGAGGAGGAGGATAACTAAATGAAAAGTTGTTCCCAGCCTGCACATGAACAAGTTAGTGACGCACAAAACTAACAAGAGACAAGGGCATCAACTCTGAGATTCCTTCCTTCCAAAAACCAAGATGAAGAAACAAAGGAGGAAAAAGAAACAGCAAATTAGGCTTCCTGCCCCACTGCAACTCAATCCTGAAGGGCATTGGGTTTTCTCTCCCTCACCCTCACACCACCAGAGTATGGGAATCTGAAACAGCCCCCACCCCTTCCCTTTGATTATATGGCAAGTGTACTAGAAGCACTGAGGTTAATCTAACAACACCTTGAGAATCCTTTCTGCCTGGGGTGCTGTCTTGCTATATGAGCAGGTAAAAACAGAGGAGGGGATGGTGGAAGAAAGAAGGAAGAGGAGACAGAGATGAAAGAGGTGGAGGAGAGAGTGCAGATCTCGGGGAGGTGGGGGGAGGGGGGTCAGAGCTGCAGCCGGCTCTGCCCTCTATCCCTGGGAAGCCAGAAAGAGACAAACAGGCTCTCAGTGGCTGGGCTTAGGCTTGGTAAGCTCCAAGCCAGGTCCTCTGGGGAAGTGACTCTGGAAAACGGAGGGAGCATTGTATATCTGTATTTGGGAAAATATGGACAGCTTCTACCAATTGCCCCCCTTCCATGGTACTGTGTTGTTAATACCTGGAAATGCCCTCTATGTATGAAATCTATTTTTGTGTTCCTATGTTGAGATGGGCCTTGTGGTTTCTCTGTCTTTGGAGCATACTTCTTGTATTGTTATTTTTATTGTTGTGGCAGCCCTGAGTTCTAGTGAGGAAAGCAAGAGCCTCCCAGGAAAGGGATGAAGTTAATATTTATATCACATAATTATATTGTTATTATATCTGTATATTTCTGTACTAAATTGATTGATGCATCTGCCACTCTACCTCTTCCTCTAGGGAAAAGGTCCCCATAACCTTGGGTGGTATTTTCTGGCAGAGAGGGAGATGGGTAGTAGGGGAAGGAAGGAGCCAGAGGACTTTGTCTATAAAGCTGGGATTGCTCATTAAATTAGGAAAAGTCCTGACCTGAGGTCTTGTAAAATTTGACCTTCTTGGAACTTCAGGAGGATCTTGGGGGGGGAGAGGGGGGAGAAAGGCTGGCAAAGGTCAGCCAGGCACGTAGGCAGTTCTGCTACTTTTTCACAACACTTGACATTTGTAATAGCTATACTTGGCCTGGTGCCGCCTTCATCCCAAGTCACATACCAATGTATATTAAGGCCACCAAATTCATGCCTGGGCTGGGCTGGGCTGGGCTGTGGGGGCCATAGCTCCTGGGGAGGAGGAGAGGCCCTAAGAGTCTGACCTATTGGGCACACTGCAGAAGACTCTCTGACCATGGTCCCTGTTCCCCCAGTGACATTATGCCCCTTATCCGACTCCACTAGTGCTGGGAATAGGTGAAAAACCACGGAAGCACTTCAAAGATAAGAGAGATATCACCCTATCTTGCTAGGGAGATGGCCCTGGGCCCCTCTATTTTTGCTATAGTCTAGGAGGCTCAACAGAAGACTCAGTCATGGGTCCCAACTTGCAGTTGGGCCCTGGAGCCTGGCCTCCTATCCCTCCAAAATACTGAGGCCTGACAGGACCTGAAGTCTTGTTTCCCCTCCTGAGCTATCGCCCACACACTGAGAGGCATCATCAGAGTACCCACTTGGTGCTGGCCTGGAAGGATGTGCAAACGAGACCCCCACTGCCCCATCTCTCATCAAGCGCTGCTCTTCCTGGGGCAGCCGAGTACCTCTCCTCCCAGGCATCATTACCACCTATTCTCTGAAGACCCCTCGGCCCAGACTTCTCCCTGGTTCTCAGTCCCCCTTCTGCCTCTGTCTTGACTCTTATTTCCTGCTTCAGCAATTTTACCCTCTCTCTATCTTCCTCTTGCACATTTTTCCTCTAAGTCTGGTACTTCCCCTGGTTGGTGGGCCTCTGTTTCATGATTTCCCAAACAGGTTTAGAGCTGGGAAGAGACTTAGACAAAAAGACTAGTTAAACATTTCCCAAATGGTGTCCTATGAAAGGGTAACCCCAGGAGATTCTCTATGATCTCATGGTCTTCAAGGTCAAATTAGGGAATTCTGCCTCCTTGGCCTCCACAAAGCTGTATACTGCCTGCCTCATGAAAGCACCGAGAAATCCTGTGCCGGTCTGCAATTATTGTGTACCTACTATATGTTCTATGATTCTCCAAAACTTGATTCTTTCTTTCTTTCTTTCTTTCTTTCTTTCTTTCGCAGCTAACATCTCATACTTCTAATGTTCTGAAGAGCATACTTTGGAAAAGTGCTGATTAGTTAATTCCTTCCCTTTACATGTGAGATTAATTTGTTAATCTCTGCCCCCCAAGCCTGTAAACTCTAGAGGCGCAGACCTCCCAGATTTCAATCATGTTTTTGTTTCCTATGGTTTTCATCAGAGTAGAACCTGCCACCTCAGGGACAGTGCTGCCAAGCTACCAGTCTGCCAACACTTATAATTGATTCTGTCTCCTACACCCATCCTCCCACACCCAGCCTGCATTCCCAACCTAACTTCCAGCCCCTCCTGTGTTTGGCATGGTCCTTTGAGGGCATGGCCAAGATTCATCCCAAGCCTGTGGTTGTCCTGCAATTCAACAGAGAAATTTCTCAGGAAAGTTGGGGGAAGGGAAGGGTCAGAATAAGGGAGAAAAACATCCTTTTTGTTTTCTCAAATGGTGTCTTGCTTCCCTTTCATTTAGCTAAGCTTGAGGTCAAGTCTTAGATACTCCTAAAATTGGAAAGGGGGGCACATAGAGGCCACTAGGATCCTGAATTGTCTCTCACCAGGCTGCCCTCTAGGCCTGGAGGGGCTCATATACCTCTCCCAGTCAGCAAACTGAGGCTTCTCTGGCCAGCCACATCATATTCTCAGTGCTAGGAGAAAATTGCCCAGAAATAGTCCACTTTCCATCTGGATTAAGGGCCCACCCCAGCCTCACCCAGGTCCCGGGCTGCAGAGGATTCCATGAGGAGAAAGTTTAACACACACCGAGAACAAATCCCCAGGGTTTTCCAAGACTACAAACTTGGAGAGAAAGGACTGGGCAGGGCTGGATTTGAACACAATATCTGATAAGGAACTTGGGGATTGTTGGGACCCCACCCTGGCTCCTCTTCCGGACTTACCCACCCCTCTGGTATATGGGGTGGGGTGAGGCAAGGCAGCTCTGGTCCTGTGCCCACTTCTCACTGCTCAGCCCCCACCTACATTTGTTATGCTGGGTCCCTCTCCCTTAGGGGTGGTATTCTAATGAAGCCTTTCACTTTCCCTGCTGGAGTTTCATTAAGGAAATTTCAGTTCCTCAATGCAGTTAAAAAATTTTTTTTTTGTTCTCCACTTGGGATAGGAACTGTTGTAGTCTCCAGGGGAAACTTGTAAGGGATGTGGAGCTCTCCTCTCCTCTGACCAGGCCTCCAGATAATAGTATGCTGATGTGGAGATTCAAGTGACCAATATTGAACTTTATCCCATGGAGGAAGATGCCCAGAGTGTATCCTTCTTTTTTGGTTTCAACGATTGAATCCAGGGGCACTTAACCACTGAACCACATCCCCAGCCCTTTTTATGTTTTATTTTGAGACGGGGTCTCACTAAGTTGCTGAGGCTGGCTTTGAACTCATGATCCTCCTGTCTCAGCCTCCATTCCACCGGGATTACAGGTGTGTGCCCTGCAAAGTGCATCCTAATACAACCAATGGTGCTTATTTCACTGCCATGAATATTTCACTTCCACTAGGCAAAGAGGGACAATCAGGGCAGGCAGATTGCTGAGGGCTTATTGATAGGACACCAAAGTGAATGGACAGGGGGCTAGAGCAGACTCTGTCTGACATCAAATGGAGGGACACTTGAAGCCCAGAATGGCCTGTTGGGAGGGCAAGGCAGGCTCTGCTCTCACAGATAAAGGTATAGAAGAATGACGTGTCAAACCAGCAGCTTGCTTTATGGACATGATCTCACCCACCAGCCCCAGCTGATAAAAATCTGGAGCTGTTTCCTGTAGTCCAAGGGTCTCAGACAATGGTGTGAACGGCTAGACCTACTGGAAAGCACATTGTTCAGGGAAGAAAAAACAACACCCCAGCACAAAGCCAGGGCAGGATCTGTCTAAATGTAAGGGCCTGTTTACAAATCCATGATTTTCAAGGGTTGGAACACAATGGGGAATTGTTGTGGAGAGGTTGGTGTCCCCTTCAGTATGCTCCTGTCTGGCTTTGATGGCTCAGACAGGTCTCAGATGCTCTGAGAGGGATGGACACTGATGGCTGCAGATGCCTTCCTGTTTATCATGAGCATGCAGAGCAGGGTCAAGGAGCCAGTTACACCAAAGACAAGTGCGGCGCTCCTGGGCCTCACCCCTTCTATCCGGGCCTCATGCTGGCTCACTGCTCAGGGCCCCAGAATTAGAGGGGGTTTGCTAGGAAGATTAAAGGGCAAGGGTATTAGGACTGGGGACGTGGCTCAGCAGTAGTGGGTAATGCACTTGCTTATCAAGGGTTCGATTCCCAGCAATAACAACAAACAAAAGGGCAAGTTTTTTTTTTTGTGTGTGTGTGTGTGTGATGAGTATGATATTTGTGTGTATGTGTGTGTTTGTAAACATCAACTCTTTATTTTATGGCCTCCAATTGCATGTTGATTTTTTAAAAACATGTACAAAGCTTGAAACCTTTGAAAAATAGTTAGATCCTTTGGAATGGGGCTCACTTGCTTGGTCACAAGGCAGCCTTCTCACATCTGGGGCCCCATGATGCTGTGATTCACTTCCAGCCTGCCTGGGAGCATACAGGGAACTGACGTGCCCCTGGGGTCAGGGCCAGTGGAGGCACTCTTTTTCATAGCAACCTGTTGCTCTGCCCACGTGGATTGGGCTTTTGAACCCCTACCCAGATGTCCTGATGTGAGTGAGCATGTGTTTCTGTGTGCATGTGCTTTTGTGTATGTGTGTGTGACTGTGGTAAGAGGGTAGGGCAGAAGAGGAATAGAAACATAGAAACATATTTCCCTTGAGACTAGCAGTCACCATTTTTAGTGTGGGAGGGCTCCTGGGGTTAGGAAGTCTACTTTGGGTCTGGAGAAACAATAAGGGCAGTCTTTTTTTTTTTTTTTAAATATTTTTTAGTTGTTGGACCTTTATTTTATTTATTTATATGTGGTGCTGAGAATCAAACCCAGTGCCTCACCCTTAGGAGGCAAGCACTCTTTCACTGAGCCACAACTCCAGCCCCATGGGCAGTCTTATTTGAGGATTTGACCTGTGGTGGAAGTATCATTAGTAGCCTTTTTTTTTTTCTTTTCCCTGCTACTGAAGATTGAACTCAGAGGCACTTTACTACTGAGCTACATCCTCATCCTCCCCACTTTTTTTGTTGACAGATCTCTATTTTTTATTTGTATGCGGTATTGAGAATTGAACCCAATGCCTCACATATTTGAGGCAAGCGCTTTACCACTGAGTCACAACCCCAGCCCACTCATCCCTTTTTATTTTTTACTTTATAACAGGGTCTCACTAAGTTGCTGAGGCTGTGATCCTTTTGCCTTATCAGTAGTACATTTATACTAATATCTAAACCCAACAGAAGTATAGTTTACAAAAAAACTAAAAAAAAAAAATGAGGAGCAATAAGTGCCATGCAATTCCAAAAACAGAAGCAAACTTTTCATAAGGCTTTTATCTTTTCAGGTCTAAAGGGTTAGAATCTTCTTGGTCAACATGTTAACAGTGCCCTCTGGTGTTTGGCAGCAGAACAACAGGCATATTAGTACAGGGTATGAGTACTTCCATTAGATTAGCAGTCTTGAAACTGCCTCTGAATGTAAGATTCTGGGCCTGGCACCACTAGGGGAAGAAAGGCTAATAAGACAGATAGGTCTCTGCCTGTAAGAGGCTTCCCATCTAACAGGACAGACAGATCCACAACTGTAGGGCTATACAGGGGTTTAAGTAGAGGCCAGAGAGCATGCAGGGTTGAAGATGTGGCCCTATGCTGCCTTCAACAGGCTGAGGATAGAAGTTAGAGTTCTCCAGGCTAAGAATCCTAGGCCCAGGTCCCAGGATTTCAGAGTGGCCAGGGCAGAACGCCCATGGTGGGGCTATCCTTAGAAATACAGCTGTGTAGGGCCCTATTTGAAAAGACCACAGATGCCAATCTGAGCAGGGCCAAAAAGCTACCACATGTTTTATGGCAAAAAAGCTACTACATATTTTATGGCAAATGGCAGAAGGGAAAAGGGTGGATGTATCAGTGAAGGGGACATAGGAAGCCATGCAGACAGAAGGATTTTATAGCAATCCTGTGAGGCGCAAGTGTCTGAGCTGAGCATGGTAATAGGAGGGAGAAAGAGGCAAACATTCAAAAACCAGTCAAATTGACAAGGAACAAGGTGGATGAGAAGTGAGGGAAACAGAAGGAAATTCTTGAGGTTCTGGCAGTGGTTTATATTTCAACAAAGGCAAGGTGTTAGAAAAGGGGGAGCAGATACTTTGGAGAATTTTTGATTAACATTTATTTCTGGGTTCTAAGTTATGAAATGGTAATTAATTTGAAAAAAATAATTATAAAATCAGGTATGTAAAGAATACAAGATGAGCTTGGAACATCTCATAGTGCCAGAAAGTCAGGAAGTGCTCAAAAACAAAGCAAACATACCACTATGGGATGTGAAAAGGATACAGGACCAATGCAGCCAATGGCCAAAGCTAGAACAATTTGAACAACAAAATAAACAAAGTAGTATTGGATGGAAACCCAACATATAATATATACCCACTGAGTCCATACTGATATAAGCAAATGACTGAATAAGTAAATGACTGAGAGAATAAATCAATCTCCCAAGCAGAAGAATTGAAAATAATTTATGTAGCTAATCCATCTTCAAAGCAGAGGGTACATAAATCCTCACTCCTTAATTGTGGGCTGCACACACTTTTTCCCAAAGGGTAAAATAAGGAAAGAGGTACAAAAGAGGAACTACAAAGTGGACAAACACTGCTGTAGCCAGGTGACCAAAGTTAACATCAACAGTGACAGGTCATGTTGATAGTGTGTAACTCTGATAAGGTGTGATAAAAATGGAGCCGTGTGCCGGGTTTCGTTTTCGTGACTAAAAGGCTCAGGGGTCACTCCAGGGAAACTGGGCTGACTGGGCTGCACAAAATAACCACACAAGAGACACAAATACCTTTTTCTTTGGGGTCGCTGTGACGGCTCCTCTGACTTTAAGGGTCCGCAGAAAGAGAGAGAGCAAGAGACAGCACACACACACACACACACAAGGGGTCAGGGGGCTGGGTCTATCTTCATGATGTCCACTGTCAGCAGGTTCACTGACACCTGGGTAGACCACACGCAAAGGCACTGAGAAGGGGACACACACAAGGCACTTCCATGGAACATTCTATTCTAAACAGGGCAAGGGGTTATATTACAAAGAAACAGATGAGCGTAGCTCCACCCATGGGGCTGTAGCAAGACACACCCATGCATGAGACACCAGTCCCTGGAACCCAAGAAGGGTGGGGAAAGCTCTGCCACATTTCTGGGACTGAGCGCCTCAGCACCCAGCCAGGAAGTGTGATTCAGTCATGTGCAAGGCTGGTCTCCCACAGCTGTGGTCTCCTCCCCAAGCCCAGAACCCCAGTCTAATCAGGACAAAAACATCAGATGGATCCCAATTGAAGATCACTCCCCAAAATACTGGATCAGTACACTTGCAAGATTGTCAAAAGTCATCACAAACAAGGAAGTCTGACAAACTGTCACAGCCAAGAGGAACCTACAGTATTGGATGACTCAAAGTATGATTGGATAACCCAGACTGGATCCTGGAACAGAAAAAAAATGGTAAAAACAAAATATCTGAAGTTTTGATAATAACTGAGTGTGGGCTTTAATGAATAATTATGTATCAATATTGGATCATTAGTTGTGACAAATTTACCATGGTAATGGAAAACACTAATAATAGGGGAAACTAGGTTTGGAATATATGGGGCTTTGCTAAACTATCTTCATAATTTTTCTGTAAAGCTATTCTAAAATTAAACGTTTAAGAAAAATGCCAATTGTTTGCTGGGCTTGGTGGTGCACACCTGTGATTCCAGCAACTTGGGAGCTGAGGCAAGAAGATTGCAAGTTCCAAAGCCAGCTTCAGCAATTTAGTGAGGCCCAAAGCAACTTAGTGAGACCCTGCCTCAAAATAAAAAATAAAAAGGGGACTGGGGTTGTGGTTCAATGGTAGAAATGCTCCCCTAGCATGGGCGAAGCCTTGGGTTCAATCCTCAGCACCACATAAAAATAAATAAATAAAATACATGTATTGTGTCCAACTACAACTAAAATAAAAATTATTTAAAAAAAATAAAAGGGCTGGGGATGTGGCTCAGTGGTTAAGCACCTCTGGGTTCAATCCCTAGTACCAATAAAATTTTTTTTTTTTTGTTTGATGGATAACAATTGATTAGGCCCACAGGAAGGACAGAACACTTCAAAGTTGGACTTTCCAGCCTACAAGAATGGGAGTAGCTATTAATTTCAATGAAGGGTAAAGGTATAAAGAGAAAGAAATGGTTAATAGGTACGTGTATGTGTGTGTGCATGTACCTGTACTGCATGCTAGCTAGCAGTACCTATTAAGGCCAGCTGCACGTAGAGGTAGGGCAGCTAAATGTCTGGGTGACAAAACCCTCCTCCATTCCTGCAACAAGCTTTGCCTTCCATCCACTGAAGCTGGAGGCCAGAGGGCACAGTTAGGGGGCCATTACCTTCTGTTAAGATGGTGCTCCTCACATGAGCAGTATACAAATGATCTCCTATAAAGGGACAGATACTACCATATTTCTCTAAGAATATTCCTGGTGAGCTCAGTTATAGTAACTATAGGTTAAGAAACTAAAGCCTGTCTTAATCTAGGAAGTATTTTTCAGTTGTAAATGATCACTACAGGAGTTGAGTTTATAGGGGTAGGAAAGATATTGCTTTTGAAATGAAAATTCATAATTTAAAAGTTCTCTTATCATTTGCAAAGCTTTGACAAAAATCTCCTTGGATGCTCAGGTTAGAAAGCATAACATTGGTTGTCAAATCAATGAGAGAGAAAATGAAAGGGCACAGTTGTGGGAAGCCCTAGGAATGACAGCTATGCAGGAGGCCCAGGACAGCCACCTTAGAAGAAGGAGGCTTTAGGAGACAGGTCTTCCAGGAAAGAAGTGTAATTGAGAGTGATCTGTTGCCTGGCCTGTGAGGAATCAGTAATAGGTTCACAGCAAAAGAAAGAGAGGCAGTTGTTAATTTCAGAAAAAAAGCAAAACACTGTACAGAAGAGCAAACAAAGGTAATCATGATGTACTGTCTGGCTCAGTAGTAAACAATATTTACATAGTCATAATAATGTAAACACTAAAAATTAATTTAACAAAAATTGTAATGCAACTATTTTAAGATGGGGAGAGTAAAAATGGGAAGATTCTAGGGGCTGGGGTTGAGGCTCAGTGGTAGAGCACTTGCCTAGCATGTGAGACACTGGGTTTGATTCTTAGCACCACCTATAAGTAAAGAAAATAAAGGTCCATTGACAACTGAAAAAAAAATACACATACATATGTTCATATGTATATATATATATATATATATATATATAAATAAAATGGGAAGATTCTAAAGGTGATACACCTTTATGTAACTTAACAGAAAGCTAATAATGTCTAAAATTAATAAATCAAGAAATAGCTAAAAAAAGAGGAAAATATTGCCTTTGGGGAATAGGACTGAAAATAGAGAAGGGTAAATTGAGAATGTTTTTCATTATAATCCTTCAGTGCTATTAAGACTATTTTTTTCTGGGTCCTGGGGATTGAATCCAGGGCCTTGCACATGTTAAGAATATGTCCTACCATTGAGCTACACCCCTAGCCATTTAGACTTTTTCAAGTTTATATTATATTGCCTACATACGTTGATAATAGCCAAAAGATAATAATACTTTGTTATGGTTTGGATTTGAGGTGTCTCCCAAAAGTTCATGTGTGAGACAATGCAAGAAGGTTCAGAAGAGAAAAATACATGATTGGGTTATGAGAGCCTTCACCTGATCAGTGAATTAATCCATTGATGGGATTAACTGAGTGGTGACTGAAGGCAGGTGAGGTGTGGCTGGAGGAGGTGGGTAATTGGGGGTGTAACTTTGGGTTATATATTTTGTATCTGGAGAGTCTCTCTCTGCTTCTGATCTTCATGTGAGCCAATTCTTCCACCACATCTTTCACCATGTTGTTCTGCCTCACCTCAAGCCCAAGGGAATGGAGCCTGCTGTCTATGTACTGAGACCCCTGAAACTGTGAGCCAGCCCCCAAGTATATTGTTCCTCCTCTACAATTGTGCTGGTCAAGTCTTCTAATCACAGCAGCGGAAAAAGCTGACTAAAACATATCTTCCATCCTATTCCAAGTGAATCTGATCAAATCTGAAGGCAATCACTGTCTACACACACCTTGGATATAAGTCTGTAGGGCTCAGCAGCATTTGTAATGAGAACACTCCACCATCAGTGACAATGACTCAGTGAAACCCTGAGAATTCGGTATCTGGCAATGGTTCTGAGTTTTCCCCGAATCATCCAAATCCCATGAAATTATAAAAACATACAAATGTAAGATAGGCTCTATTTAGTTTCTCTCTAGGCCTTTTGCCAGATTCCCATCCTAGCTGCCTTGCCTAATGTGAATGTCCTGGCATGCAAATTTGTAGTTACAGTTGGGATTTTAAAGCTCAAACCACCAGGCACCAAGAGTTTATTGAGTGGTTCACACATGCTGTAGAGAACACACTGGCCAGTAATGAGTACAGTCTCTGGCCTCACTGGGCACAAGAGTCCCTAGCATGTTTTTTGAGTCTGGGGTCCCAAGCCTTGCACAAGGACCTATTCAGTCCATTGTGAACTCATACTGGCTGACCTTTCTGATGAGAACCTGTGTACTTATTTGCCTGTTATGGTTTAGATGTGGTATCGCCCAAAAGCTGTAAGGCAATACAAGAAGGTTTAGAGGAGAAATGATTGGGTTATGAGAGCCTTAACCCAATCAGTGAATTAATTCCCTGTTGGGGATTAATGGAGTAGTAACTGAAGGTGGGTAGGGTGTAGCTGGAGGAGGTGGGCTTTGGGGGTATGTCTTTGGGGTATGTATTTTGTATCTGATAAGTGGAGTTTCTGCTTTCTGATCATCATGGAAGTGGCTTCCTTCCATCATATTCTGCCTCACTTCTAGTGGAGGAATACAGCCAACTGTCTATGGACTCAGACCTCTGAAACCATGAGTCTCTGAATAAACTTTTCCTCCTCTACTATTCTTCTTTTAGTCACAGAAGCAGAAATGTGACTAAAACACTTGCCCTAGGATGTCAAATTCCCTGCAAACTGATTCTTTCTCAAAGAAACATACCTAGGTTCTAAGGTAAAAGTTCTACATTAATTTACTAAATTTTATGGAGTAGAAGGGTGACTTTCCTTATTCCCTTACTTCCCCCCACGCCCCGCTCCAGATTCCTTAAAAATGCTGGAAAAATTCATGAGTGAATTTACAAGGAGACGTCAATGGAGAGAAAAACCTTTATTTGCATAATAACAAATTTGAGTGAAGTAAGAAGAGGCATACGAAAACCATATAAAGGTGGAAGAATCTTGGTGGAAGAAGAGAAGAAAGAGAATTGGGGAAAAAAGAGCAGAGGCATTCTCATAGCCACAAATACGCTTGACTGTTGGCATCTGGACTCCGAGCGCTCCTTATGCTCCTTTGGGACTTCTTTCCTTGGCTCTAGTCTCACGGCTGGCCCCCTTTCCTTGGCTCACAGTCCCAAAGTGCTCCCTCCCCCAAATCCAATGGAGGAGTGCTTCTTCATACCCAATTGTGCTTGGCAGCAACTACTCAGAAGTTTTTACTTGGACTTTTTGCACCTCTTAGTGATTCTGACACCCTTGGACTGCCAGGAGTGGTTCTTCCTGCCACCAGAGGACTCTGGAATTTCTACTAAGGAAGGTCCTGGCCAATCAGTCCAAGAAGGGCCTGGATTCTCTTCCAGGCTGGTGTCTGCAGAAATGCTCCTGAGGGTGGAAGGTGCTGCTGCAGCAGGGAATATCATTTGAGTTTTCAGGTCTGTAGTCTGTGGTGAAAGAAAGGAAGGGAAGGAAAATGCAACCCTTTGTTTCTCCCAGGTGCAAGTAGGTCCTTAGGCCCCTCCCTAGCCACTTTCCTTCCAAATCCTTTTTTTTTTTTTGTACCAGGAATTGAATTCAGGAGCAATTAACCATTGAGCCACAACCCTAGCCCTTCTGTGTATTTTATTTAGAGACAGAGTCTTGCTGAGTTGCCTAGGGCCTCACTCAGTTGCTGAGGCTGGTTTTGAACTCATGATCCTCCTACCTCAGCCTCCCGAGCTGCTGGGATTACAGGCATGTGCCACAACACCTGGCCTCTCCTTCAAATCTTAAGGCTCCCAAAACCCCCTCTGGTGGCCTGCTTTCCTCCATCCCCAGGCACCACAAGTTCCCCAGCCCCAACCCAGTTCTTAGACCAGACCATCCCTCCAGCCCACCTATGGCTGAAGCAGAAGGTGAACACTCATCACACTCCCATTTCTTGCTGTTGGATCTAAGAGAGGAGCAGTCCCTATGGGTTCCGTGGGATCCACACGTAGCACACAGAATGAGGCTCCACTTCCTATGGGGAGAGCCAAGGGGGGATGTCGGGACAAACAGACATTAACTGCTTCTCTGGGGGATGTTTGCTATGGACCAGCCTTGGTTATGTTGACGGCTTTCACTATCCATTTTACTCATCTCAGATGTGTGAATTAGACCATGTGCTGATCCCAGGACCCTGTAGGCAGGCACAACCACTCATAAGGTGGATTTGGAAAGGAATTGGCTCTGAGTGTCTCTCTACTGGGCACAGGAAGAAGCAGACCATGCAGAGAGACTGGACCACTTGCACATAAATGAGTCAGAGCTGGTCAAAATGGGGTTAGCAATTGCATTCACCTGAGGTCTGCAGATAAACGACAACTTCTTGCTCCTAATAACTGTGCCAAGATCTAAGATGACACTGACAAGAGCTCTTTCTAGTCAGGGCCTTTTCCCTACCCTTCGTCCTGAAAGCTGTCTCTGCCTTGTTCGTACAGACAGATGGGGGCATCACAATGCTGATAGCGCTGATACAGTTCTGAGAAAGCCCCTGGCTCGAGTTCCCAGGCAGCATCTCTGCAGTGGGAGAAGAAATAGTGAATAAGGGACACAAAATCAGCTGGTGAAGCCTTTGTCCATCAAAGAGGAACTAAGAAGAAGCCCAAACTTCTCATTTCTTTTATCCCAGTGTGATTTTGAGGCACAGCAAAGGAGTCCAACAGGCTACCTGAACACCTTCAACAAGTGAGTGGCCTGGCTGTGAGAGGGGGCTGACGCAGGGTGACTGGAACATGAGGGTTCCTTAGTTTTGCCCAGGAATTCAAGAACCAACCTCACAGGGACTCCTGATCCCCAAAATGCCCTTTTTTTTTTTTTTTTTCAGAAACATCTTCCCATCCATTTTTTCCTTGCCTTTTCTTCTGATAACTGAAAAGCGCTCCTCCCACCTCTGGTATTCACTGTATGTCAGTGTCCAGCTGCTTTCATTCTCTGAACTATCCTCACATTCACCTAGTGTGATTTCTCTAGAAATCCAGGCAACCCATTCCCTGGCTCAATTCCTGCTTTATAGTTTTCTCTACCTGTCTGGTATATGAATTCCCATTCTTAGCATTTCTTGAGGAAACTCTTCTCGATTGTTACACTGAGGACATTTGAAGAAATGTTTTGCTGATGTGTGAGCATATTTCTATAAGAGAAACAGAAGGGCTTTGTGTTGGTAAAAACACTCACCACCTTCTTTTCCACTCTCACCCTCACCCAATGGGGGTATGGGAAAGGAGTTTGGGTAGGTTAGGATGAGGGCTGCAAATCCAGGTGCCAGGCCCGGGATCAAAATGCTTTCAAGAAAGTTTCCAGGCATGCATGCCTCAGCTGTCATCTCTGGTTATAGAGTTTGGCATGCCGACTAGGTAGGGGATACATTTCCTTTTCTTTTATCCCAATGTGATTTTTGAGGTTCTTTGAATTGTTCTGGGATGACTCCATTTGCTCTAGCAATCCCAAGGATTTTGCTCAGTCTAAATCTTTTCATGAATGAGGTCCCATAGGCCAAGGATGACCAGAGACTGGGCTAAGTTTCTGCTCTCTGACTACTAACAACTTTGCACAGAGGCCTTCAGCATGGTGTACTGAAGCTAAGATGTGACTGAGCATTCCCAGGGTGTTCTGGTTCCATGTAGAGAACTAAGGCAACTATGGAAGGTTCCCCCAGGGCAGAGAAAGCCCCACCTGGATGCACTTGCGGTGGTAGATAGCTTGACTACAACACGGGCTCTGGATGTTCTCAGCAATGGCTTGGGATAAGTTTTCACAACACAAGACACAGCTTTCCTCTTCCACATTCACCTGTTGGATGTTCTGTGTTGGCCGATGTTTTCCACAAAATGATCTGTGGCAGGGTAAATAGATTTGGTTTCTGGCTTGTCACTGATGCAGATTCCAGCCGCCTGGCCTAGGAGGACAATCAGTCATCCCGCCTGGTGCCTGGTGAATCTCCACACTCACAGGGAGGAGGAGGAGCAGGGTGAAGAACAGCCACATGCCTTCTCATGGCTGCTTTCCCACTGAGCAAAGCTCCCGGGATTGTCTCCACAGCTTCTCATTCCTGAAATCCCCCCTTACTTCAGAGCAGCTGTCTAAGAACCCCAGCTGTTTGTAATTTAAGGAGGGGATGAGAAGCAAGAAGAAACCCCTGTGAAATCTTCAAGTCAATACTCTGTTTCCCATTATTGAAAGGAGGAACAGATTCACTGGTGAATCAAAACAGGCCTATGAGAATCAGATTGTGATTTCATTAGTGCCTAAATAGCAAGTTGCAAAAGAGCAGCCTGAGTTTTCCAATTCCTCACTCACTTGTACTCTCCAAAAAATTGTGAAAGGCAACCCCTTTCTTGGCCACAAGGCAGATGGAAGTTTCGGATGCAGTGATCCTTCTGGCAGTTGATAGCGGCTCCCTTTTTCTTGCACACAAAGCAGATCTGCAAATGAGATCCCAGACAGTGCTCAGTACCCCAAGACAACAGACATGCTGTGGCACATCTGTGAATAACCATTCCTTTCGTTAGTGGTTGTGAAAGGTCCAGGGCCCCTAAAGCTGAGTTTCAAGGGGCACTTTTTTGTTTTGTTTGTTTGTCTTCAGGATGCTGTTCCCTCTTTTCACTTAGAATACTACATCCCAGAGGAAAATGGGGCTCAAGGACTAGGGCTGGGGAGAGAGGTGAGATAGTTCAGTGGCAGAGCACTTCCTTAGCATGTACAAGGCCCTGGGTTTGATCCCTAGCACTGCAAAAACAAAAAGATCAGTTGGGAAATCCAAAAGTCCTTTGACTTCTGACCTAGCAATTAGGGAAAGAACAGAAACAGGGATTCTGAGAGAGGTCTGAGAAAAGGCCTACCACGAGGTCCCTATTGCAGGGGGTTCTAACCTTCCTAGAAGCCCGGGCTGCCTCCTTTTTGATGTCTTCAGGCAGGAATCCATGGAAACCTCTGTTGGATTGGCCCCTCTGAGGCAGCTTGCTAGATAGAATCTGGGGAAGCAGCAAAACAAGGCTGTCAACATTGATGATGAATAACATAGTGCAATGGAGCTAGAATGCCAGGGTAAGAGAGCTAAGGAAAAGAATTTGTTGGATTATATATGTATTTATACTGCAATTTATTTAATGACATCTTAGGTAGCATTATGTTTGGGTACTCTGAGCACTTTTCAAATATTAACCCATTGGGTACCCTAAAAGCCCTCTTTTCTATAAGGAATAAGTGACTTGTTCAAAGCCCTAGCAGTCTAGAACCTGTACTCTTTGTATCTTTATGCTACACTGCTTTTTATCTTTCCTATTTTGTGCTGAGGACTTTGGAGAAACACTCCCATTTTATGTTCACCATAGTTTCTGTGACCCTTATCTTACAGAGGAGGTCAATGTGGTGCAGTGTAGTGATCAGGCTGGAGTCACATGGTAAGGAGGAACAGAGATGTCATTTACACCTGGGCCCACACTCTTACCCCTCCTGCTGTATTGTCCCTTCAGTACAGAATAAATACCCTTCTTCGAGTATTACAAGAAGATAAACAGGATTTAAAAATTTTTTTGACTACAGTCATTCTGCATTATAGGGGAAGGGAAAGGAATTGTATTTTCTTTTACAAACACCCTTCAAAGGGCCATTTGTTTCTGAAAAACTTCTAAAGCAGTGTCTGGAATAGGAAATCAAAGCAAAAGAAGCTAAACTGATCTATTACATGCATTGGGAGAATGTCAGCACCTCACCTCCACACCAAGAATCTACCAAAAGTATTGGGGAGGGGGCTGGACTTGAAGTATTTAGGAAATGTGTAATGGGAGTTCAGGTTATCTTATTTCTGCATTATAGAAAAGTTTACCCTGCCATGTTAGATGACTCTAGGTCACTTGATTTCAGCTGCATGTTCCCAATTATGCTTAAAACATATATGATATTATATATTATGAGTATTATTATCTCAGGGTTTTAAAATAATAAGAGAGATTTCTGTTTTATTTATAAAGTATTCACATTTTATACAATCATCATGTTATTGCTATAAACAGAAAAATCAATAAATATCATAATCTAAACATCCTTTAATAACAGGGGTTTGTTTTATTACATTTTGGCACACCCATACCATGAAACGCCAAAGAGCTATAAAGAAAAAATTAGGTCTATGTGTTCTATATGTTCTAAGGAATAGAACTTGTTGGATTATATATGTATTTATAGGGCAATTTATTTAATGACATCTTAGGTAGCATTATGTGTTGAGATTAAAAAAAAGATACAAGTTAAAATGTATATACTTGTAATGCACAAAAATTAACCAAGCCCTGATACCTGGGCAGGACTTATAAGAAAGGAAAATAAGATCTATCTTTCTCATGAGCATAAATGTAAAAATCAAACAAAATATTAGCAAATTGAGTTCAGCACTATATAAAGACTATATCATGATCAAGTAGAGTTTAGACCAGCAATGCAAAATTAGTTCAACATTAAATGTTAAAGAATCCAGTTGATGTAACAAACCACATTAACAAATGAGAAAAAAATCAAGATCATCTTAACAGATGCGGAAAAAGCATTTGACAAAATTCAATACATATTCATGATATTCTCTGAAAACAAGGAATAAACGGGAACTTCAAGTTGATAAAAACCACCTACGAAAAACCTACAGTGAACATATTTTAATAATGAAAAACTAGATGCTATTCCATAATGTTGAGAACAAGACATGGAAAACCATTCACAGCACCTCTATTGAACATCAGGTTGAAGGTCCTAGCCAGTATAATAAGAAGAATAAATAAAAGACAAAGATTGAAAAGAAGATACAGAACTGTCTTTATTCACAAAACATGACTATGTACACAGTAAATTCTAAGGCATTTTACAACAAAATAAAGAAAAATAATTACTGAACTAAGTGAATTTAACAAGATTTCAGGATACAAAAATCAACATATAAAAATAGACTGCATTTCTATATTAAGCCACAAACTTTAAATGAAATTTTAAAATGTCACTTACAATAGAATAACCATAAAATATTTAGGAATACATTTAACAAAAGATGTGCAAGACTTTTTCACTACAACTATAAAATGTTGGGGATGTAGCTCATTGGTAGAATGTTTGCCTACATTGTTTAAGCCTTGGGTTCAATCCCAGCCATTGGGTGGGAAAAAAGTCTAAAAAATAAAGAACTATAAAACTTTGCCGATATAAAAATTTAAAAGACCCAAATAAATGGAGAAATATACTGTGTCCATGGAAGAATTTGTTAATTCTCCCCAAAATAATCAAAGTTTGGAGTAACCCTAATTACAATCCCAGAAGTTTCTTGGAAAAGAAAACTAATAAGCTTAATAAAAATTTCATAAAGAAAAGGAAAGGACCTGATAACCAAAACAATATTGGAAAAGACTACAACATTTATAATACTTACTTTCAAGACAAAGCAATAATAATTAAGACAGTGGGGTAGGGTTTAAGTATAGACACACATAGATCAAATGACATAAACATCATCCAAATTCACAATTGACTTTTATAAAGTCACCTAGGTAATTCAATGGGTAGGCAAAGATTTCTTAGGACACACAAAAAGTACTAATCACAGAAGAAAAAAGTAATAAAGAAGAATTCATCAAAATTAAAAACTTGTTCTTCAAAACATGCCATTAAGAAAATGAAAAGGCAAGCCACAGAAGAAAATACAATACAGATATCTGAAAAACAATTTGTATCCAGAATAGATAAACAATTCTTACAACTCAATTATAGGATCAAACAACTGAATTTTAAAAATGGACAAAAATATTGGTATGGATTCTTCACAGAAAATATGAGAATGATCAAGAAGCTCAACATCTTTAGTTACCAGAGAAGTGCAAATTAAAACCATAAGGAGATAGCAATATATATCCAGTAGAATGGTTAAAATGAAAAAGACTGACAATACCAAGTTTTGGCAAGATATCATGCAACTGGAACTCTCATAAATTGCTTGTGGGAGTGCAAACTGGTACAATCACTTTGGAAAATGACTTGGCAACTTCACATGAAGTTAAACATCTATTTAGCATACAACCGGTAATTCCACTCCTAGACATCTGCCTAAGAGAAGTGAAAACACATGTTCACAAAAAAAGTTGGACATGAATGTTCATAGCAGCTTTATTCACAATAGTTCCCAAATGGAAACAATTCAAATGTACACTAGCAGGTGTACACTGTAACACATTCATATGACAGAATACTACTAGGCAACAACATGGATGGATCTCCAAAACATTGTGTTAGGAAAAAAAGCCATATATGAAAAAGTATAAACATCATGGTTCAAATTATATGAAGTCTGCGCTGGGGTTGTAGCTCAGTGGAGTGTTCACCTTGCATGTGGAGGGCACTGGGTTCGAGTCTGAGCACCACATAAAAATAAAATAAAGGCATTGTGTCCATCTACAACTAAGAAGTATTAAAAACATTTATATAAAGTCAGATTATGCAGAAATAATCTATAGATCACAACTGTGATTATCTCTGGTGGAACTATCTAGAAAAGGTCAGGATGATGGAAATGCTGTTTGATTAGGGTGGTGGTTATACAAGGATATACTTTTGTCAATATTCACCAAATTGTACACTTAAAATTGGTTGCATTTTATAGTATGCAAATTTTACCTAACAAAAAAGAATACTGGGAAAAAAATAACTTGAAGGATATCCCAAAGTAAGGGAAGTATTTGTCTTTGGGGAGGGCAAGAAAGATTGAGGATATTGTTTTGGGAAGAAGCTTTTAACTGCACATACTTTACAGTGTCAGGATTTTATACCAGGTACATATATTTTTTGGATTAAAAAAAAAAGCCTATTAAGGAAAACAAACAATACTATAAATTTGAGACTGGATGCCAAAATAGTCTGTGTGGGAAATGCCATGACATTCAAAGTAAAGGAGGCTTGTACTCACAAGACAGAAATAATGCACGCTGAGATTGTCTTTCTGAAGGAATTCTCCTAACTTTTCGGGATCCCCAGGTTCTTGAAAGCATAGCCGGCAAACTAGAAGAGTGAATGTTAAGAATTAACTATACAGGCTTGGCTCAAGTTTATCCACAAGAATGGAAGAGAAGTGGGAGCTAACCATATAAGTACAGGAAGGAATACAGATGCTTTTTGACTTATGAAGGGCTTATGTACAGACAAACCCTTCATAAGGTGAAAATATCATTGATCAAAAATATATTTAATACATCTAACCTACCAAACATCTCAGCCTAACAACAAAGCATGCTGTAGAGTGTTGGTGGTTGCCCATCATGGTGTGTGGCTGACAGTGGCTCACTGCCACTGTCCAGTGTTTAGTATCATACCATATATACCTAGCTTGAGAAACGATCAAAATTCAAATTTTAAGTACAGTTTCTATTGTGAATGCATATCAGTTTTGCACCACTGTGAAGTCAAAACATTGTAAGTGATACCATGTTAAGTCAGGAATCATCTGTTTTGGGAAGACAGACATTTTGGCAAGGAGGAAGGTTAGAATGAGGTCTTATTCAGTATCATTTAGGATTTGATATAATTTTGGTCACACTGAAAAAGTTGGCTGCAACTACTCCACAATTTTTGGTTTTAAGTGGCTTTACTTGTTTCTTCAACTTTGTACATGAAATTTACAGAGCGTGAGTTATTCAGGCCCTTAGAGAATCTGGGAAGGAAGTAGGGTTGATAGTGAGAGAACCAAGTTTACTGCCCTATACAGGTGGCCTTCTTTGCTGAGGTCTGCAGGCAGCAGCTGAACACAGCCTCATCTTTCTTACCAGGCCCTGAAGATGGCTTCCTCTGGGTTACCTTCCTAGTCCTGGCAGATTTCCTATACAAGAGAAAGAAGTGCAAGAGGCCCTTTGAGGATTGATAACCCTTATAACATTTCCCTTAAATGCCATTCATGTCTGATAAAGAACCAAAATATTTAAAGACTAAAGTATCAACTTATTTTCGTAATTTTTTTTTTTTTTTTTTGTGGTGCTGGGGATTGAACCCAGGGCCTTGTACATGCGAGGCAAGCACTCTACCAACTGAGCTATCTCCCCAGCCCCTTATTTTGATAATTCTTAAAAGCATAAAATACCCACTAAATTATCTGAGGGTGATAAAACCCCTTTTACTCTTTTATTGCTTACTGTGCCAATACTAAACTGAATTGTAAGGGTATCACCTTCACAAAGCACACTAAAGTGATATCAAAGTTAACTAAGCATTACCCATTGCTAGATACTAACCTTGCCCTTTACTACAGAACAGAACATTCTAAAAAGTGGGTTTGAGTTGGGGTTCAAGTGCTCAGTGGTACATCACTTGCTAGCATGTGCAAGACCTTAGGGTCTGATCCCCAGCGTGGGTGGGTGGGGAAGGTAGCTGCTATTATTTTGCACATCTTATAGATGAGGCATAAAGAAATGATTCGTCAGGTGCTAAAAACGTACTTTGGAGAAAAGATAGCCTCTTCAACAAATGGTGCTGGGAAAACTGGAAATCCACATGTAACAAAATGAAATTAAACCTCTATCTCTCACCATGCACAAAACTCAACTCAAAGTGGATCAAGGACCTAGGAATTAAACCAGAGACTTTGCACCTAATGGAAGAAAAAGTAGGCCCAAATCTCCATCATGTTGGATTAGGTCCCAACTTTCTTAATAAAACTCCTGTAGTGCAAGAATTAAAACCAAGAATCAATAAATGGGATGGATTCAAACTAAAAAGCTTCTTTTCAGCAAAAGAAATAATCAGTGAAGTGAATAGAGAGCCTACAGAATAGGAGCAAATCTTTACCACAAGCACATCAGATAGAGCACTAATCTCTAGAATATACAAAGCACTCAAAAACTTAACACCAAAACAAACAAACAAACAAACAAACAAACAAAACACCAAAAACAAATAACCCAATCAATAAATGGTCTAAGGAACTGAACAGACACTTCTCGGAAGAGGATATACAATCCATCAATAAACATATGAAAAAATGTTCAACATCTCTAGCAATTAGAAAAATGCAAATCAAAACTACACTAAGATCTCATCTCACTCCAGTCAGAATGGCAGCTATCAAGAATACAAATAACAATAAATGTTGGCGAGGATGTGAACTCATACATTGCTGGTGGGACTGCAAATTAGTGCAGCCAATCTGGAAGCAGTATGGAAATTCCTTGGAAAACTTGGAATGAAATCACCATTTGACCCAACTATCCCAGTCCTCGGTTTATACCAAAGGACTTAAAAACAGCATACTACAGGGACATAGCCATATCAATGTTTATAGCAGCACAATTCACAATAGCGAAATTATGAACCAACCTAGATGCCCTTCAGGAGATAAATGGATAGGGAAACTTTGGTATATACACAAAATGGAACATTACTCAGCATTAAAAGAGAATAAAATCATGGCATTTACAGGTAAATGGATGAAGCTGGAGAATATAATGCTAAGTGAAGCGAGCCAATCCCAAAAAACAAAAGGTCAAAAAGTTTTCTTTGATATGAGGATGCTAGCTCATAATGACGATTGGCGGGGAAGCATGGGAGGAATGGAGGAACTTTACATAGGGCAAAAGGGAGGGAGGGGAAAAGGAGGGGGGCAAGGGGGTAATAACGATGGTGGAATGAATTAGTCATCATTACCCTAAGTATAAGACACGAATAGTGTGAAATACTTTGTGTACAATCAATGTCTTGAAAAATTGTGCTCTATATGTGTAATATGAAATGAATTGCATTCTGCCATCATGTATAACAAATCAGAATAAATTTTAAAAAATTAAAAAAAAAGAAATGATTTGTCTCAGGTAATATAGTAACAAGTGGTAGGGCCAGGACATTAATTTAGGTAGTAAAGTTCTAGAGCCAGAACTTTGCAACTAGGGAATGATTTAGGTAGAAGGGCAGCTTCCTGGGACATTGATATGTGCTTTCACATTGTCCAATCCTACTCCTTGGGACCAGGCCAGGCCAAAGGGAACAAAAAAGTGCAACTCTACAAGTCAATGGACAACTCGCCTATATCACCTACTCTACCTCAATCTTAGGCGTTCCTTCTTCTTTTCTTTTATAGTCTTCATTGGTTGCTGCCTCTCTCTCCTATCTTGAATTCTTCTATAGTATTATGAAGACAATACAGGCTCTTCCAGCTATAAATATAAATAGGGCTTGGTCAGCAATTTAATCCTACATTTGGTTATCAAGTTCCACAGGATCAAAGCAATAGTGCATTTCACCTCTCAACCCATGTGATGGAATAAAAGGGATGTACCCAGTATCAACAATAATAATAGCTAATAATTATTAAAACTGTGTCAAGAATTGTTCTAGGTACTTCATATATGTTAACACACACACACACACACACACACACATGCATTAGTTACTATTATTATGACCACTTTCAAGATGAGAAGACTAAGACATGAAGAAGTAATTATCTTGTCCAAGGTCAGAGTTAGTGAGAAATAGAGGTGGGATTTCAACCCAAATAGCCAGATTCCAGAGGCCAACATGTTGAACTGCTATCACATAGCAATGTAAGAATTTGGAATCATCGCTTAACCTAGAAAAGTGATTGTTTTCTTTGTGTCTACCAAATGCATGAGTAAAAAAGTCACCTTTTGCACCCAAGTGTGCAATTTGCCCAGTAAAAGCCAGGTGAGGTAGCTCTCTCCTAGAAAAAGGAGCATGTAAGGTTTTGGCTGCATAAAGGCAACAATTCCCTCAAAAAATAACACTGACAGTGACTCAGGAGTCTGAGGGAGAAGGATCGTGAGTTCAAAGTCAGTCTCAGCTATTTAGTGAGGCCCTAAGCAACTTGGTGAGACCCTGTCTCAAAATAAAATATGGACAAAGTGCTCTGGATGTGGCTCAGTGGATAAGCGCCCCTGGGTTCAACCCCTGGTACAAAACAAAACAAAATAAAACAAAAAACACTGAAAAATCAGCCCCTTAGCTCCTATTACTCCTTTTCACCAGGATCAAATGGCCACTGAGGTTTGGCCTGTTCCTAACCTATGTCTAGATATGAGCAGTGTAAAATACCCTAAAGTGGATGACACCTTGCCACTCCTCTAGCCACCAATGTCAGCAGATTAGAAAGTTTCGAGGTTTTCATTGGTGGTGGGTAAATCCCTGAAAGTGAAGGGGGACAAAAAGAAATCAAATTCACCCCTATGAAGGAAGGACTGTGTCTAGTCGGAGGATAATATTTCTTAGAAGTAGAGCAGGGTGAATTAGGTCACTCCAGAGACACACTCCAGTCACTCCAATAGGTCATGGCCTCGGATCAAGGCAGGGGATCATGAATCCCTCCGGGGACTTTCAACTATTCTGCATGAATACCACTCTAAGACAGTAGCTGCTCAGAAGACCAAGGCTAGCCTGCCCGCCTTGTGCTTGCTCCATCTCCTCTTCTAACCCATGAGTTGCAGTTGCAAAAGCTGACATTTGTCGCCTTCTTACTCATCAAAAGCGCTTGGACAGGCTGGAAGAGGAGAGAAAAGGGCGCACGCGCTAAAATTTGCTGTTCCCATAAGGGACCCACTGTAGCTGACATGACTGAGTGGTTCTCAGTTGCTGGGGTTATCCCGATCATCTAGCAATAGAAATAAACCTTGAAACTTCAGTTGTTTGCATCGCTGGACCACGACGTTCCTTGGGTAGGATTCTGTGCACACCGGTAGTTACAAGACGCAACAATCTTCAAAATATTAGAGGAGGGGCGTGGCCAATGCGGGCTTCCACAAGCTGCTCAGTCCGTGATTTCCTAACCCGGCGGTTGCTCCCTCCAAACGCTTACCAAGTTGTTTCACTGTAAAAATGCTGGGCAAATGCTTGTTGAGAAAATGAAAAAATAAATTAACGTGTTCGGCCCCGCCGCCGTCGCAAGATAAGCACTGATTTATTTGGAAAATACGTGTCGGTGTGGCCACAACCGTCCCCGGAGGTAACTGCCGGAGAAGAGGCTCAAAGACCATCCCGCGGGTGCCAGACCAGGCTCATGTCGCGCCTGCCGGGCGGCTGATGCGGGGTCGGGCCGGAGGTGGGCTCCGCTGCTCGCTCCTCACGATAACTCAAGGGCCGCTGCTCCCGGCCGGGGCTGCCCACCCAGCTATCGCTGAGGGCGCCGCTGTCCGGGAGCTTTATTCGTTGTCACAAGCCGTGATAGCTACCTCACGGGCGGCCGCCCCGCGCGGTGACTGCACCCCGCGAAGGAGGCGAACGTGCAAACAGGGGTTGGGTCACGCGGACTGTAGCCCACCCAGAAGGCCGTAACGCCGACCGTTGCCAGAGCGCGACCGCTAACGGCCGCGCGCTAACGGCCACGCGCCTGCCCCGCCCCTCCATGCGTGCGCGTCCGTCTCCGAGCGCGCGCCCGCACCCGCACCGGCAGTCGGGCCAGCGGAAGTCGAGCCTAGAGGCGGGGCCGTCGCGCAGTGGTGACGTTGTGTTGCCGGCGCGGGCTGGTGACGCGGCGGGGCCCGTTGTGTGTGTGTGGGGCTGAGGGGCCCCGGGGGCGGTGGGGGCTCCCAGCGGGGGCGGCGGTGGGTCGGAAGGGCCTGGACATGGAGTTGAGGGGCCGCCCCGCGGGAAGATGAATAAGGGCTGGCTGGAGCTGGAGAGCGACCCGGGTGAGGAGAGGGCAGGGCGGGCCTCTGGGGTTGGGGAGGTCGGAGGGGGTCTGGACACGGCTGCCTGACCACCACCCCATCCTCTTGTCGCCCTACCCAGGCCTCTTCACCCTCCTGGTGGAAGATTTCGGTAAGTGCCTCCCCCGCCCGCGCTACCCGTGATGTGGGGGCCCATCCCTGAGCCCTCGCCGCAGGGCCAGGGGCTGCCCTTTCCTACCGTTTTCCTTTTCCTGATTGCAGGAGTCAAAGGGGTGCAAGTGGAGGAAATCTATGACCTTCAAAGCAAATGTCAGGGGTGAGTGGCTGGGCCGGTCCTTGCACCCAAAGGGCTGGGGACAGGCGGGAACAGTTTGCCTCAAGAGAGGCAGTATCAGGAAATTCAAATTGTAAAATATAATCTACGGAAACTCCCTTATACTTGGATGCTCCCCTAATCAAGCTATTTGTTTTCTGTCTTCCCTCAGTGCTTCCCTTTAGGTAGTAGCCCTCCCCCCATCCTTAACCATCCTTGGGGTAACGTTCAGCTGCCTTTTCTGTTCTTGCAACAGGAAGTCCCTTGCAGCAGGAATCCCCAGGTCATACAGTGCCTTTTGTGCAACTGTGTAATTCATTAATATGTTCTTATTTGTACTGTGGCTGTAATTTCTACACAAAGATCTTCCTGTATTGATTGATTGATGTAACAAGGCCCTTCCTAGGTGCCCAAACTCAGGGTCTTGTCCTGTTGATGCTACAGAATAGAGGTAAATAGAGAGACTACTATAGGGACTGAATCATTTTCTGGAAAAGAAGATACTAGTGTGGGTGGCTTTATTGGGGCTTTGCCTTGGGGTCCACATTTAAAAATTAGTGCTTAAATTCATCATCAGGCATAGTATTTGTTCTTGACTTACTTTGTGTTCTGACCTTGTTTCTGGCCTCTTGGTTCCAGCTTTTCTACTCAAAACCATAGATTTCATAAGGAGACTGGGAGGATTCTTGGAGCATCACAGTCAGAGCTTATGTTTGACTGTACTTGTGGCAGGCCTTTGGAGTGTGAGAGCTCAGGGCCATGTTAGATATAGTATCGGGAAGAAGCCAAGGGAGAGGTGGGTTCATGACAGGAGCACTCAAGTTTGACACGGTGCAAAGAATAGGGGAAGAAAGAGGGGAATGCTGATTTCCTTCTGCTCTTTATTCCCCCAGCCCTGTATATGGATTCATCTTCCTATTCAAATGGATCGAAGAGCGCAGGTCCCGTCGCAAGGTCTCCACCTTGGTGGATGATACGTCCGTGATTGATGACGAAATTGTGAATAACATGTTCTTTGCCCATCAGGTCTGCTGGACTGTGCTTGTTTGGAGGGTGGGATGCTGACATTTTTTTTTTTTTTTTTAACTTGGAAAAGGGAAGTAGGAAAGGCAGGAGGAGGAGATAGTCAGATTCCAAGGGTGGTGGCTATAGAACCCCCTTGGCAAAAGAATCTGGCTTTTATTCATTAAAGGGAATATTTTTAGAGTAGGATAGTATCTCAGTCCATTCTCCATGTTTCCAGACACTTGGGGGGTATTGAGTTAGTGCATGTTAAATGAACAAGTGTTGGGTAAAGATGAGGGGAATTGATAAGCATTGTAGTTCAGATATGACTCCCTGTCTTACCCCCTCTTCCCAATGAATATGGTTTGGGGGAGCTTGGGGTGAAGGGTGCTATGTATGAATATTCTTGGTTTCACAGCTGATCCCCAACTCTTGTGCCACTCATGCCTTGCTGAGTGTGCTCCTCAACTGCAGCAACGTGGACCTCGGGCCCACCCTGAGTCGCATGAAGGATTTCACCAAAGGCTTCAGCCCTGAGGTAGGCTGCAGTGCCTTGTATCTGGCCCATTGCTGGCTAGGCAGATTTGATCATCAGGGCCATTAATATTGCTACCACTTGGTATATGTGGTACTATTTAGCTATTTCTTTTTCAGATGGTTGTTAATATTATATTTGACTTGCAACTAATTGTGTAAGGCAGTTGGTTTGTTTTTTTTTGTAGTACTAGGATTTGAACCCAAACCCTTAGGACCTTCAGGTGCTTGGGGCCTAGTGACAGGGGGTGGGATAGATACTGAGAATATCTAACTCTAGCCAGGATTTCACCCTGCACTGCATTGCCTGACCAACTCATGACTCCCTGACTCAATCACACTTCTCTATCTTCCTTTTCATCCTACCACTGAGTTATATTTCCAGCCCGATTTTTTTTTTTTTTTTTAATATAAGTGACACCATGCCAAAACCTTCTCTTTTGGTACTTTTGTTCTCCAGTATCTTCTGATTACTGTGCAAGGCCAGTACACCCATTTCTTTGGGGAACCCAGAACTCTCCACTATCCCTTTAGGAAAGCTCATCTATGTTGCTTCAGATTCTGGACTGTCTCTGGAGCATTGCCCCTACCCAGGACTCCATTTGAAAAGCTATTCTGATGTGGCCTTATTTTATCCCTCCTAGAGCAAAGGATATGCAATTGGCAATGCCCCAGAATTGGCCAAAGCACATAATAGCCATGCCAGGTATGTGGGAGCTGTGGTAGCTGATGTAGGGTGAGGGTGGGAGAGAGTGTCATCTGTTAGGGCCCTGACACTTTGTCCTTCTCCAGGCCTGAGCCACGTCACCTCCCTGAGAAGCAGAATGGCCTTAGTGCAGTGCGTACCATGGAGGCGTTCCACTTTGTCAGCTATGTGCCTATCACAGGCCGGCTCTTTGAGCTGGATGGGCTGAAGGTCTACCCCATTGACCATGGTAGGCACCCTCATCTAGGGGCCTGTTGAATCTCTGTTTATTTCCTGGGTATCTGGGGCTTAGGACCCTCAGGTGCTTGGGGTCAAGTGGCAGGGGGTGGGGTAGATACTGAGAATATCTAATTCTAGCCAAGATTTCACCCTGCACTGCATTGCCTGACCAGCTCATGACTCCCTGACTCAATCACACTTCTCTATCTTCCTTTCCATCCTTGACCTGCCCAAACTCAGGATTTCCCACCTGCTGATTCCTCGTCTTGGTCTCCCTAGGGCCCTGGGGAGAGGATGAGGAGTGGACAGACAAGGCCCGGAGGGTCATCATGGAGCGTATTGGCCTCGCCACTGCAGGGTAAGGATCCGGAGCCTGATGTGCTATATACTTCTGGAACTGTGCCCTCTTTGAGATTGTAAATCTCAAGGTCATGTAGTAATCTGGCAAGAACAACTTTAGATTCTGGGATTCCAATTTCTAGTCTTGTTTCTTGCCTGTGGCTCGCTCTAGGATGGGCTGGGGGAGAAGCAGGCCTTGGCAGAGCCCTATTTGGTCCAGATGATAAGTCATTGGAGGATACCAACTCAGGTGTCTGGGGTGCATGGTCAGCCACTGCCCACCTGTTGGGGTTGGGCCTATACCTATGGCTGCAGGTGTGACTGCAGGGAGCCCTGCCAGGATATCTGCCTCAACCTGATGGTGGAGCTGGGGTGGGAGCTGCTCTCACAGCTACGGCTGTGACTGCAGGGAGCCCTACCACGACATCCGCTTCAACCTGATGGCAGTGGTGCCCGACCGCAGGATCAAGTATGAGGCCAGGTTGCATGTGCTGAAGGTGAACCGTCAGACAGTACTGGAGGCCCTGCAGCAGGTAGATGCCCCTCTTCTCTGGCCCTGACCCAGCCCAACTTAATTCTCCTTGCCTTTGGTGCAGTGCAGGATCTGTCTCTGATTCCCAAATCACACTCTATTGTGAATCTGGGCTTGAGCTAACCACTCCTTTCCTTTGCTTTCTTTGTGGAACTTGGGAGGGAAGGGAGAATGGCTTCTTATAGGAGGTTGTGGTTTGGCTTTTATTTTCCTGTGAATGGGTAGAACCAAAGCCATTGTGCTCTCTCAGCTTTTAGCTGACTAGGGTAGAGGCTTGGCTCTGCCCTCCTCTGAGCCTTGGATTCTGTTTTCAGTTGATTAGAGTAACACAGCCAGAGTTGATTCAGACCCACAAGTCTCAAGAGTCACAGCTTCCTGAAGAATCCAAGCCAGCCAGCAGCAAGTCCCCCCTCGTGCTGGAGGCAGGCAGGGCCCCAGCAGTCTCTGAGGGCATCCACACAGGTACTGGGTGGGGAGTGTTTGGGGGCTTCTTTCCTGAGAAGAAGAGTCATCCCTCATAACTTGACCTGGGAGGCCCATACATACCAAGTCTTTCTCTGTAGAAGCACTTGGGCAATTGGCAATGCAGAGTCTTCTACCAGAGGCCTGAAGGCCCAATGCCTGAAGCTCTTTTCACTCAGAACATAGAAGGAGAGTAGTCCTTCCCTAACAGTTATCTGTAAAGAGCTGCCATTACCCCAGGCCCCTGTACCCTCTATAATGTACCCTTCCTTTCTTCTTTTCTCTAGAGGCCTCTTCTTCCTGACTCCCTCTTTTTTTCCATCTCCTCCTTCTCTCAGTCTTGCTGTGGGACCATGATTTAGAGCTTGCTGACTCCTATTCTGCCAGTTGGCTCAGCTCTTCTCCTCTGGGAAGGGAGGAGAGCAGTGCTATGTTACAAGATTGGGGACACTGTGGGCTTTTCTTGAGGATCTGACTGAAGGTCCTGCCTATACTCCTTGCCCTGTCTCAGACGGTGCAGAGGAGGTGGCTGGTTCATGCCCACAAGCTCCGACCCACAGTCCTCCCAGCAAACCCAAGCTGGTGGTGAAGCCTCCAGGGAGCAGCCTCAATGGGGTTCCCCCCAACCCCACCCCCATTGTCCAGCGGCTGCCAGCCTTTCTAGACAATCACAACTATGCCAAGTCCCCCATGCAGGTAAGCTGGGTACACCCTTGGAGGATTTCATCCAGGAATCTCTGAGAGGCCATGGTGGTTTCTTGGTGTTTGCCCTCTCCTGGGCCTGGATTGCCAGGTTCCTTGGATATTAAGAAGCCCCACAGTGGGGCTTAGGGAGACAGGGAGAGCTCCTTTAATCTTTAAATCTAGTTATATGGCTGTGGCACTAAACATTTAGGGCATGCTCCTTGGTACATCTGTGTGGGTTGGGTTCTCCTGGTAGAATAAAAGCATGTAAGGGCACTCTGCTTCTTTTTAGAAGCCTCTGTAGGCCTCTGTGCAGTCAGTGGATGGCAGCCAAGGGGTGCACCTGGAGGGGCTCAGTGGACTTGGCCTGCAGAGCTATGTTGCTTTTCTCCCCTGTGAGTACTATGCCCACCTTAGGTGAACAGCCCTTGCTCATGAGTGCCCTGGTCTCTGCTCCAGGAGGAAGAGGACCTGGCAGCAGGTGTGGGCCGCAGTCGAGTTCCAGTTCGCCCTCCCCAGCAGTACTCTGATGATGAGGATGACTATGAGGATGATGAGGAGGAGGATGTGCAGAACACCAACTCTGCCATCAGGTCAGCCCTAGCTCTCTAAAGTTCACCGACTCTAGGCGCCTTGGAGCCTATTCTGAATATTCCAACCCATGTCTGGGAACGCCTTGATTCAGCATATAACATTGAGCACCTACAGAATGCAGGGCTGTGGGAGAAGCTGGTCTGAAGGGGCTGACTAGGTTCCAAGAAGTTTTTGGTGGGCTTGAGGGAGAGCTGAACACAGGCATATATCAAAGCAGGTCCTGTCGGCATGGTCTTTCTGCTGGGCCTTGAAGGATTGGTTAAGGCAGGAGAAGAGGTTGGGAGGGATATAGGAAATGGGGAGGGGAAGATATGGCATAGCAAAAGGCTAGAAGTGAGGTAACAAGAATAGAGGAGGTGTCCATTGAGGACATCTAGCTGCAGCTCACAGAGCCTAGAGTGCCATGCTTGGGGGCAGGGTCAGGCTGTTTGGAACAAATGTGAGTCACTTCAGGGTTGGCCCTTGGGAGACAGGGTGTGTTCAAGCCATGTTGGGTTTAGTCATTGGCCCACTCCCTTTGCTCACCTCTTCTTTGGGTCCACAGATACAAGCGGAAAGGGACAGGGAAGCCAGGGTCATTGAGCAATTCTGCCGATGGGCAGCTATCGGTGCTGCAGCCCAACACCATCAATGTCTTAGCTGAGAAGCTCAAAGAGTCCCAGAAAGACCTCTCAATTCCTCTGTCCATCAAGACTAGCAGCGGGGCTGGGAGTCCAGCCGTGGCAGTGCCCACACACTCGCAGCCCTCACCTACACCCAGCAATGAGAGCACGGACACAGCCTCTGAGATCGGTAGTGCTTTCAACTCACCTCTGCGCTCGCCCATTCGCTCAGCCAACCCGACACGGCCCTCTAGCCCTGTCACTTCCCACATCTCCAAGGTGCTTTTTGGGGAGGATGACAGTTTGCTGCGTGTTGACTGCATACGCTACAACCGAGCTGTCCGTGACCTGGGTCCTGTCATCAGCACGGGCCTGCTGCACCTTGCTGAGGATGGTGTGCTGAGTCCCTTGGCACTGACAGGTGGGCCTTGGGCTGACTCACTGCTACTTGGTGCAGCCAGGAGGGAAGTAGGAGGTAGCCAGGTGACCATGAAGTATCCTGTACTCTGACACATCTTATGCCTTCTTCCCAGAGAGTGGGAAGGGTTCCTCACCCTCTATCAGACCGAGCCAAGGCAACCGGGGGTCCAGCAGCCCAGAGGAGAAGGAGGTGGTGGAAGCCACGGACAGCAGGGAGAAGACTGGGCTGGTCAGACCCGGCGAGCCCTTAAGTGGGGAGAAGTACTCACCCAAGGTGAGCCTCCCTTTGCAATAGGCCTGGGTGGGGGTTCTTGATTGGAGTTTTGGTGTGAAGGTTGGGGTCTGGAGCCAGGTGCTGGGAAGCCTTACTGGGTTGGGGAGTCAGGTCCCATGTATTCTGCTTGCTCACCCCAGCCTTTAGCTGCCTCCCAGTGAGCTTTGATGCTAGCCAGTCCCCCTTAGGTGCTCTCCTGGGTTTTGGCAGGAGCTCCTAGCACTGCTCAAATGTGTGGAGGCTGAGATCGCAAACTACGAGGCTTGTCTCAAGGAGGAGGTAGAGAAGAGAAAGAAGTTCAAGGTGGGTAATGTCTCTACTGTCTGGTCCTCTGCCCCCTCCTGAGGGCAGCTGCTCTGAGGAGATGATTTGTGATGCCCTGACCCTTTTTTTCTGCAGATTGATGACCAGAGAAGGACGCACAACTATGATGAATTCATTTGTACCTTCATCTCCATGCTGGCTCAGGAAGGTGAGGGGGCTTACTTCTATGTCTTAATTGGCACACCCTGCTGAGAGCCATGTCTCTCAGATCCTCCTCCCTTAGAACTCTTGAGTAGACTGTGAGGCACAGAGATGTACCTGATGCTGTGGCCAGTTGAGCTGGTGGCTGCTGGACAACCAGCCACCCGCTCAAGAGTCTCTGCCTTCCACAGGCATGCTGGCCAATCTGGTGGAGCAGAACATCTCAGTACGGCGGCGCCAAGGGGTCAGCATTGGCCGGCTTCACAAGCAGCGGAAGCCTGATAGGCGGAAACGCTCTCGCCCCTATAAAGCCAAGCGCCAGTGAGGACTGCGGCTCTGACTCTGCAGCCTGCTCTTGCCGTGAGGCCCTCACCAGGGCCCCTCCCTGCCTCACTCCCCGTTTCCCAGTATTACTGAATAGTTCCAGCCAGAGAGCCCAGGCCTTGGGAGTGGGAGCCAGTCCGTGTTACCTGTATCACATCCTAGGGCCTGGCAGTGGGCAGTCAGCCCCATAATGCTCAGGAAGCAGTAGCTGGAGTTGGGTCACAGTAGGGTGCTGTGGCTTCCTCCACAGCTGGCTGTGGAGCAGCAGGACCTGGCCCTTCTGCCTGGGCAGCAGAATATATATTTTACCTATCAGAGACGTCTATTTTTCTGGGCCCCAACCCATCTTGCCACTGTATTAACATAGCCACCTTCATGACTCTGCTTTCTCTCTTAGCAGCTGTCATCCTTGTAGGCCCAAGTCCCTGCATCACACCAGGGTCACAACTGTAGGGTACCAGCTGGCATTGGATCCTGCTGCCCCAGCTGCCAGCCTGTCCCTGTGGTGAGGAAGCCAGGCCCACTCTCTACATTCCTCCTGGGAGAATGCCAAACTCAGGGATGCGGCTATTGATGAAATGGGCAGTTGCTGGGGTCCAGTGACTTGAGCAGAGAGAGAAGTGTTTGAACTGTTTGGTGTCCTATAAACTGTCCTAGTTCTAGCTGGGCTTGTTAAGATTATTGTCCACAGCAAGGCTCTGGGGCTCTTTGCCTTCAGTGTTGTGGCCCTGGCTATGGGCCTACCTTGGATTCCTGGTCTCTGTCCCTGGAGCCTGGGGCTCAGAGGAGCCTCTGCCCAGCCCCTCAGTATTACCATATCTCCCTCCTCTTAGGGACAGCAGAGATTGGGCTGCTTGCAGGAGCTGGTGCCTCTCAGCTCTCACTGCTGCACCCGCTTCCTCGGCCTCTGCCAGGCACTCAGGGTGGGGGATGGCAGGATCAAGACAAATCAGTTGGAGTCCCTGTGTTCCCAGAGGGCTTGATGCCAGGGGGTAATGGGCTCAGCACTGCCTCTGGAGCTCAGGCCCCAAACAGCCATGTGGCCTCCACCACATGGCTTTGAAGGTGATCCAAACAGGTCCCTTATCTGTACATAATGACTGGGGGGGCTGGCAAGTGTGGCAGCTGCCTCTCTGGGCTGAGCATGGCCTGTCCCTTCTGGCTCCTGTAAATACTGGATCAGTGAATGAATAAAACTGCTACGAAATTATTCCTCTTGTGGTTGCTGGCCTGAGGTATGTCTATAGGCTGGGCCCTGGTAGGCATGAGTGAACTACTGGACTTTCTGGGCCCAAGGCCTTGTGACCAGAGGGGTAAAGTGAAGTATGCATTGGAAGCTCTGGTTCGGAGATCTTTGGGATGCTAGGCCTGGGATGTAGGACCTGAGCTGAGGGGGACTTCAGATGGTCTCTGAGACAAGCTGTACTGAGGACAGAGGACTTGACTGTCACCTGACCTGGGGATGTAGGGGATTCTGGGTTGAGGAGGCAGCGCTGCCTCTAGTTCTGCCTGATGTGATTCTCCCTGGAAGGGCCCTGGGACCTGGAAGGGTATATATCTCTCTTTGTGGCATCTGGACAGGTACAGCAGGCCAAAACTGCCTTTGCCATTCTCTGCTGAGGCTGCTGCAGTCCCTCACCCCAACACTAGCAGTGGAGCCTACAGAGGGAGCCTCATTCAAGCAGCCAAGACAAGCTGGACTGACTGAAAAATGTGACTTTAATGGCTCTGGCTCTTTTGGCCAAGTTTAGTAGTCCAGGGCACAAAGGAGAGCCACACCACGCTTTATCCAGTGTCGCTGAGGTTGGTCACTGGGGATCTCCACAGCAATGACATAGTTGGTGGAGTGGCCTGTGGTTGATAGTGTTCCTGGAGCAGGCAAGAGAGGGGGAGGGTTAGGTCATGCCTTGTCACTGCTAGAGCAGGGATAAGGCAAGAGCAAGGGCAATGTTTGGCATTTTGAGTTGGGGAGAGGGAGGAGGGGTCCTGGCCCAAGAGGAAGCCTGCCTGAGGAATGGGTCTGGCTAAGGATCAGGCCTGCACTGAGGATTGAAGATGGAGATAGAGGAGAGTTGATGCTTTATTGCTCATCCCCTGATAGACCTAGCCCAGGCTCATTCCTGTCCTGGGCCTTGATTATTCCTGTGAACTCTGTGGTGTTCTAGAGCTTGTAGGCTCCAGGTCCCAAAAGGGATCTGCAAGGGAGGTGAACAGGCAATGAGTTAAGCCCCTTACCTGTTGCTGGCCTGGCTCTGCACTGGCCCAAACCTTGGCCAGCCTTTCTGTTCAGGTAACTTAGGTCAGTTTAACTGCCTTGGGCTGGGACAGTCCTACTTGTAGTGTAGGATTCATTCCCTGGGCCTCATACCAGCACGAGTCAGCGTCTTGTAGATTGGGCACAGGTAAAAGTCCTGGTTCTGGACCTTGCGGTTGGGTGTTGGCAAGAGCCAGATTACAGCCATCTCTGTGTATAGCTCCTTGGGCCGAGACTCAGTTAGCTGGAAATCCAGTGGGTCCCAGCGGGCCCCTTCCAGGAACAATCCATGGATATAACACCCCACTTGGGGCCTTTCCTTGAGCTCTGATGGTGACAGGTCCATCACCTGTGATGGGCACACACAGATATCCACAACTTATCAACAGAATTAGGTTTAGGGTTTTGATCAGGAGGCGCAAACTCCTTTCTGAGAGCTCTACCTGCCTGCCTGTCCTTGCTGTTGTAGCCAGTGGTCTGCATTCTGCACCCTGCCCCTGTGAATTTTCTTAGGGTGCATGGTCTCTCCTGGCCTGGGTCTTCCCACTTTCCTGCTCAGGGTTGCCCCAACTGCCAAGCAACTATGGCCTCAGTGACCCTCCTACCTAAGCTGTACCCCAGCCTGTTACCTGACCTGGCTCTGACTGTCCCCTGACCTTGAAATCGAAGGAAATAGTGTCAATGGAGATGACGAACTTGCGGGCAAAGTTCTGCAGAGTTCCTGTAAGGAAGGCCTGGGGAAAGAAGAAGCCACTGATCCAGAAGACAGCTGGGATGCCACCTTGGATCCAGGACTTCAGGAAGTCCAGGCGCTGTAACAGGTCCATGACCCATGAGGCCAGTGGCTTGAGTGATGGATAGGCTTTGGCATTCCAGAACTCAGGCACACTGTTGTTGTACAGGCTGGCAGCCATCAGCTCCAGTTGTGAGGACATTACCACCAGTCCTTTGAGTGCCTTGAGTAGGTCTTGTAGTGTCTGTGTGATCACCTGCAGCAGCCGGTTGTACCTATGGGGCCAGAAGCAAGGAAGCAGGCTGTGGACTAGGGTCATATGGCAGTATCTATGCTCCCTAATTCAGGGCCAGACACAGAAAAGTAATGGCAGTACATAGAGACAAGAGTACAGAGCTGGATCAGATGGCCTAGGAACAAATCCTAGCTCTGGCCCTTAGCAAAGTATGACTGGGATAGTCACTTGTCACTTAACCCTTTCAGAGCCTCAGTTTATGCTGAGAGCCACAGTTTAGTCGGAATGACGCCTGGCTCTGGGATTAGGGCGGATCCTGCTGCCTCAGGCGCCCTCTACTTTGGAGTTCCCGCGGGGTTCTGAGAGAATTGGTGCACAGAGCCCGGTGGAGGGAGTGTGTTCCCGGGAAGTGTGTGTAGAGTGCCGGTGAGAGTTCGGGAATAAAGAGTTGCTGTTTGAACCTACAAGGCTTTTTGGCGGCTCGGTTATTTGTGCCCAGCCAGACTGCGGCAAGTTTACTCATCTATAACATGGGAATAATAAACAATTGGCTGAGTTAGAGGATAGATGTATAGCACTGGTGTGGCACTGAGCCCATAAGGACTCCTGTTGTCATTTCTCTATAACCCAGTAGCCACTGACTCAGGGCTGAGGGTGGGGCGGGAAGAATTACCTAATGACCTCTTGTACTAGCACTGTATTCATTGATTCTTCATATAGCACAGGATATTTGGCTACCACTGATTGCAAGTTGATTGGATCAGGCACCTGGAGCAGAATGTTCTTGGCCGTATCTTCTACTATCTGCAAGGGCAAAGAGACACTGAGGGACAGGGCTGGCCTCCTTTAACTCCTGCAAGATTCCACATGCAGAGTCGTCCTTACAGGGGACAGGAAGGATGGTGGAGCCCAATGTTGGCCCTCCCCAAAGCCAACACCCACCTCTTCCCGGCCCTGGCCGCCCACAGAGGATGATTTGGGCTGTAGCTGGATGATGGAGCCCAGCAGGGCAAAAGTCTCATTCTGGGCAAAGGTGATATTGGCATTGTCATGCAGGCCAAAAATCTCAGGCATATCGTTGAGTGGGAGGCTCTTGATGTAGTTCAGGTAGCCCTAGGAGGCAGGAGGGCTGAACTGAAGGCCCTGCCTTGCTCTATCCCAGCTTTCAGAGTCATCCTCCTTAGGAGCACATCCTAATTGTCTCTCACTTATCACCCCTGGTAGCAACTATATGCATTTCCCTGTTATTCTTGGGACTGCATGGCCCTTGTGTGGTGTGACCCTTGCTTTTCTCCCAGCCTGCCTCACTGCCGTAGAGCTTCCTGATCTTCATTCAGCTGCTCAAACCCAAATGCTCCCTTGTGCATTGGTGCCCATGCAACCCAGCCTTGGCTCATGACTTCTGTCCACTCATCTCAGTAGAGGTATCATGTCCTCAGGGAGCCTTTCCTGACTGCATAGCATGACTCGGTTACCATCTTGGAGGAGCTGCCCCAACTTGCTCTGAGTAATCACACACAGAGTGGCTCAAGTGGGGTCCATCTCTCCCCAGAACCTGCTTTTCAGTGGGTGGGGACTGACTCTGCCTCCCTTACCCTGAGATGGTTTCAACAGTGAAAACGAGCCCCTGGATGGCCCTGCCTCCTTTCACCCAGCACTGAGGTGTTCATGATACCCCAGAAACCCAGCCTGGCAAGCCCCCTCCTGCTCAATCCTTGCAGGTGGCCTCACATTGAGGTCATAGGTGGGTTGGATCTGGTGGTAGATGCCCGAGTTACTGTAGACGTGATCGGGGGAGAGTACGGCAGGCTTGTAGTAGTCCTCCAGGATGTTCATGACACAGCGGCGATCCCAGTCGTCTGTGACGCGACCCCCATAATTGATCTCCCCTGCCGTGTACTTGAGGACCTGTGGGGTGGGTTGGTGAGGACCCCACACAAGTGCCTGGCTCCTGATCCCAACCTGTTCCTGGCCCACCTTGTAGGGGATGTCCTCATACTCATCTAGGAACATCTTGAGCTGACTGATGCAGATGCGCAGGTCTCCATCTGTGAACTCGTAGGGGATGTTGAAACCCAGAGGCCCAAACTTACGACGCTCCAGTGCATTCCCATGGAATAGGCACAGAGACAGCAGCAGGGACTTGAACTCCATCACCTGTGGGAGTTAGGTGGGGGTGGGGTGGGGTGCATGAGGCAAAGAGATGGGGGTAGGGCTGGCAGACAGACACGCATAGAGCATGTCTCACCTTGCGACAGGAATTGAGGAAGTCATCGGTGAGGCTGCTGTAGGACTTCAGCAGGTTGGCCTTGACACCACGTGGTGGCTCAATAGTCATTTTGGAGCCATTCTGCAGGATGGACACTGGGAACTTGTTGCTGGGCAGGCTGGTGAGCCATAGGCGGAAGTCCCGGTGCACCTGGGGGGCATGGCTCCTCGTGAACACTGAGACCCAACACCAAGCTCCCTTCTACCCAAGGGGCTCTGAGCTTACCCTTCACCTGATTCCATCTGTGGAGCAGGCCAGGAAAGGTTGCATTGACAGCTAGTTAAGAATATGAGCTTTTTCAAGTCCTAGGGTCACCCTATCTGTGATGGGTAGCCCTGGGTAAGTCGCCAGGCTATGAGACCCAATAAATTGGTTAATTTAGTCAGTGCATGGTGCCTATGACAGTTATTGAGCATTTGCTATGTGTCCTGGGCTGGACTGAGTGTGCAGGATAATCTCATTTAAGCCTTATCAGTACTTGATGGACAGATTATTAGTCCCTTCAGCAAGTCTGTAACAGGCAGCATGGCATACCTTGTCAGGGTTGATGTGCTCGATGAGGCGCTCCAAAGCTGGCATCCAGCTTGGCGCCAGGTGGCAGTTCTGGAAGAAGACCCACTTGCCCCTCTCTATGGAGCTGCGCATCATGGCTTCTGCCCGAGGGCCCTGTGGGGGGCAGAAGCACTGAGTGGTGGGGCAAAGCTGCCCCCCCGCCCACTCTCCTTCTCTCTGCCTAGCCCTCACCTGCCCCTGGCCCAAGGAGATGGCAGAAAGCTTCTTAGAGAACTTCATCTCTTCAGCAAACTTGTAGAGGTCAGCAGCAGGGTCCGTGCCAGGTGACAGTACAAAGATGAGAGGTGTGGTGGAGTTGGACTCTTTGAACACCAATGACAGGTTGGCCGTCTGCAATGACAGGGAGAGATCCTTGGACCACCTGGGGCTGATGAGAGACAGGGACCAGGACAAGGAAAGGGGGTTCCTGGGGTTCTTGGAGAGGTCCCAGACAGGCTTCCTGGTGGGACCTGGAACCTTCCAGATTCTTTGGGGATGGATAGGAGTCCTGACCTGGCCAAGTCTGCAAGGTAGTGTACCCAGGTGCAATGAGGCCCTTGAGACCCAGGGTGCCAGCTCTGCCTGGGTACCAGACTTGCCTGGGGTTCAATGAAGCGTGGTTCCAGGTTGGTGGCCACAAAGTCCTGCATGGCATTGGTAACCTTGTCCCCACGCAGGCAGCGGAGGACCAGCAGCTTCTGGAACTGGTTCAGGAATTGGTCCCAGATGCCAGGCAAGGGCTGTCTGCAATAGTGCCCACATCTTCCTGAAAACCAGCCTGTGGGAAGCCTCTGACCCCAGGATTCTCCCAGCTGGACAGCAGGGGAGAGTATGGTGTCCCAAGAGCACAGGGTTGAGGGGCACAGGAGAGATGTGGTCACAGCTGCATAGCACCCTGATTGGTCCCTTGGAGAAGCTTCCTGGGCAGCTTCCAGAGGCCTCACCTCCTCCCTGTTCCCATCCTGCCATGCTCTGGAACCCAGCTCACCTGTGGGGCTCAAGGCTGTCAAAGATGACTCGGAATTCTGAGAGGTGCTTTGTGAAATCGAAGGGGAAGGAAGAAAATGTGGGCAGGTTCGAGAGTGCCAAGATATCTCGCCAGGCCCGGTCTGACAGCCAGTCTGGTGCAGGGTTCTCAGTCATGCTCTGGATAGAGCCCCCAGACAGGAGGTAGCGCCATTCAGCCTGGCAGGGGACAGGGCATGTTGATGCCTAGGCTCTGTGGATGGCTCCTTCCTGCCTCTGGGTCCCCAACCTAGAAAAACTGAGTCAACCTTCAGGATGTTCAGTCAAACAGGTCCAAGTTAGTGTCCCTGCTCTGCTGTTTTCCTGGTTATGTATTCTGTGGGACCTCTTGGTCAAACAGTTGTGGGAGGCTCAGGACTGTCTGTCCCTGGGGATGGTTTCTATGCTCACTGGCTCTAAGAAGGCCTGTGTTCACAACGTTGGTTGGGCCACAATTTACCCAGGGTCTCCTGTTGTTTTAACCAAGGAACTGTGTTTTCTTAGGCCTCTATCCCTCAGCTCTTTCTGTGCTCCTGCACCCGACTTTCTCTTTCCATCAACCGGGTTCTCTCAAGCCCACAACAGGGCAGCCCCTCAGGCAATCAGCCCACCAGGCCATCTCCCCGCTTCTGCACCTGGTTGATCTTGCCCTCGTTCATCATGATGCGGACGCACAGGAGGAAAGCGAACATCAGCTTGTGCTTCTCAAAGAGGCTGCGGCAGACGTTGCTGTAGAGGCTATAGGTCAGGTAGCGGTTGATGTTGCTGATGCGCTTCTTCAGGTTTTCTGCAGGGCAGAGAGGTGATGGCAGAGTATAGGGAGAAGGGAGAGGAAGGAAGATCCCAGGGTCCAACTCAGTCTAGCCAGTCTCCCAGCAGCCACAGGGACTGTCTGGGCATCTCCTTGGGCAGCTGGTGTTTGCAATAAAGGGTAGGGAGTAGTGAGTATGTACGTAGGTACTGTGAGGCTGATGGGAAACATGTGTCCGTGAACCTAGGTGTGAGTTTATGTATGTATGTGCCCCACAATGGAAATGTATGGCACATGTGTCCTGTCTGTGTCGGGAATGGGGGGGCCCATTGTGCTTGTGGTCCCAGGGTTACCTGCCCTCTCTGAGTTGGCAATGCCTGAGAGGAAGATATTGAGGAACCACTCGAGGGAATACTGGTACATGGGGTCCACATTGGCCAGGTCGGACACACAGAAGAAGAGGATCTGGGTGCGGACTGCCACGGGTATGTATTCCATGCGCGTGAGGTCAATGTCCTTCTCTGTCTGCTCTGCAATCCTGACCTTGGCCTGGGGGTACAGTGGGAGGGGTGTCAAGCCCAGGTAGGCTGGCAAAGAACAAAAACGGAGGTGGATGGGGAGTAGGCCCCAGGCCTGGGGCAGGTGGGGAGGGGCAGGTGGGTGGGCAGGCACTCGCCCACCTGGATCTCAGCAGCCTTCATCTTGGAAGCCTCTAGCACTTTGATGAGCTCCATGTCATCCACAGGGTTGCCCTCAGAGGAGCTGAGCCGGTACAGGATCTGGTCTTCAATGTCCTTGAGCTCCTGACGCATCTTGGCATTACTAATAATCAGCTGGTTCTTGGCGTCCTCTAAGTCGGGTCGCTCCTCAGCCACTACTTGTCCCAGTAGCTGGTCCTCTAGGCCACTGCCAGGGGCAGGATAAACCTTGTTTGTAATACCTGGTGAGCCCCAGACAGCTAGCTTTGAGCCTGCTCACTTATCGACTTGTGCTCCCAGGACTCCAAGAGCCCAGTGTCCTTGTCAGTGTCAGCCTGGGAGGCCTGGCCTCCATCTCAGGCTGTAGGATGGTGCAGAACCTGCCTTTAGAGCAAATGGTTCTCAGTGAGACCTCAGATGGCAGCCTGGAATCACAGCAGGAGCTGACCAGTTCATGTTGGGGTCTCTGAACAATTCTTCCTCAGCAGGAGGGGGCTGTGGGTGACCCATATGGTCAGACTGGCTTGAGGAGAGGTTCACAGTGGCCACCAAACGGAGGCCTTAGCACAGATGCTTCATAGGTAGAAACTTTGACAGGTACGAGGGCCAAAAACCTTGGAATGCCAGAGGGACTGGGAAGAAGCTGGTGGGGCTCTAAAATGGGAAAAGACTCCCCTCACCCCTGCTGGCCAAGTCCCAGCCTGGGGGTAGCCAAGGAATAGCTGGGTAGGAGGAGGCAGAGCTGATGCTTGGAGATCCCCAGTGGGGGCTTACCTGGGTGACAGGGTGAAGTTGATGAGGGTGAGTTTAGTGGAGATCTCGGGTGTGTAGTGTGGGTTGGGCAGCTTGGTGGTGATATACATCCTGAAGTCCTCATGGTAGGGGATCACTGTGTCCCCCAGCTTCATCACTGTGTTCCCCTGTTGCTTGTACGTCTGTGGACAGGCAGGTGCATAGGGCCTGAGTTCACCAGCATGGCACGGTCAGCTCCTTGTCCAGGCCTATAGCCCGTGGGCATCCTCCCCACACTGGCCTACCTGCTTGAGCAGCACAGGCTCTAGGGCTGGGTCTAGTTCCTCGCCCACGTTCTCCAGAAGGCACGGCTTGCCAAAGCGGATGGCATTCTCCATGCTGCGCAAGAAGTCGCGGTCACTCAGCTTGAACACATCCAGCCCACTGTCTTTCTCCTGGAGGGGGAGGGGGCAGATTGGGACTGAGTTTGAGACTCAGCTGCCCCTCCATGTGCTCAGCCCAGCCGGGGTGGGATGGCAGTCTTGGTTGGCGGGCTTACCATGTTCTTGATCCATTTGTTGGCCTGGCTCTGGGGGTCAATGAAGTGGGTCCAGCGCTGGGAGAACTGGTTGATGACCCCATTCTCCACTGATAAAGTGTCGTTTGGGAGGCCGGCAATCTGTGGGAGACCGGGTACCAGACTGAGCCAGGGCTGTCTTACAAGCAGGGTCACCTGGGGGCATTGCTGCTCCCTAACTCATGCTTTGGCTGTAGACTTCTTTCTCCTTATTACAGCCCTCAGATGTGTGGGGCAGGGGAAGCGTGGGCAAGGTCTCAGTCTCCAGGGCGCCTGCCTCTCCCCTGCTCCTGGGCTGGCTCCTGATGCCTTCTTCCACTGGGCCTCTCTGTCCTCATGTCTACGGAGTCCTTGATACCACCTTCACAAAGCCCACCCGTTGGCCATCCTGGCGATTGCCTCTGTCAATAGCCTTTCTGTTCTCTCCTTTTGCCAACTAAACTTCCCCTTCAGGGTTTACTTTAGACATGACTTCTTCTTTTTTTTACATATTTTTTTTCTATTTGTTCTAATTAGTTATAAACAACAGTAGAATGCATTTTGATACATCAGACATAAATGGAATATAACTTTTCATTCGTCTGGTTATACATAATGTAGAGTTACACAGGTCATGTAATCATATATGCACATAGAGTGTCCCATTCATTCCACTATCCTTCCTATCCCCATACCCCCTCCCCTCTCTTCACTTCCCTCTGTCTAGTCCAAAATACCTCTATTGTCCCCACCTCCTTGTGAATTAGCATCAGCATATCAGAGAAAACATTTGGCTTTTGGTTCTTTGGGATCAGCTTATTTCGCTTAGCATAATATTCTCCAGTTGCATTCATTTACCAGCAAATACCATAATTTCATTCTTGTTTAAGGCTGAGTAATATTCTATTGAGACATGACTTCTTTCTAGAAAACTTTCTTAAACCTCCCCCTGGACACTGCTCCTCCACCCTATCTCAACTTTTTTTTTTTTTTTTGCACCTGGGATTGAACCCAGGGTACTCAACCACTGAGCCACATCCCCAGCCCTTTTCTAAAATGTTTTATTAGAGATAGGCTCTTGCTAAGTTGCTTAGAGCCTCTGTAAGTTGCTGAAGCTGGTTTTGAACTCATGATCCTCCTGCCTTAGCCTCCCGAGTTGCTGGGATTACAGGTGTGTGCCACTGTGTCTGACCACTCTTCTACTCTTAAAAGTCCCCCTTAAGCCCTCTCCTCCCATTTAGCTAGCATCTGTGTTGCATCGCCTAGTTTTCTCCTCTTCTCCTGTCCTCCACCCTCTTGCCAGACCTGGCAAGGATCTGGGGAGACACCTCTGAACCAGATGCCAGAAAAGAGAGTTTGAACGAGTGAGACAGGAGGTTCCTGCCCTGCAGCCCCGTCAGGTCACTCCTGCCTCCTGGGGCCAGTACCTGCCATGAGCGGATCTTCACAGGGTTCCCCAGTGTTCCAATCAACGAGGGCTCGGAGGAGTGCGGGACTTTATGTTTTGTGAGCTGCTGGATCCACTGGTCATAGAGCGCTGTGCGGTACTGGCCCTGGAAGATGCCTGACTCAGAACCGCTGCACTAGACAGCCCTGGTACCCTCTTCACCTCCTGCTACACCACAGTTCTGCACCCAGGTCTGGGGAGCCAGGGACTTGCTTCAGGCAACTTGGGGATTCCACAAACCTCATCCTTCATCTCTGAAACAGGGGTAACACTAACACCACCCACCTGTACAGGCAGCTGGGTGGACTAAATGGGATCCAGGAAGAAGCATTTAGGGCAGAGCCTGGCACATACAGTTGCGCCTATGTGAGCTCTCATGTTCCCACGAGGGCCAGCCCCACACGGTGGTTATTCTGTGCAGTGCTGTGTCTCCAGAACTTGGCTCAGAGGTCTAGCCCTGCAGGCTGCCCTCTGGGAGGTGAGACCTTAAAGGAGGGTCTCTTTGGGAGGTGAGGCTGGTCAGAGGCAGAGCTGGAGGCTCCTTACTGTAAAGGGGCCCAGGTAGGCCACAAAGCCGGCAGCCGCTATCACATCACCAGAGATGTTGTCAAGCATGTTCTCCAGGTTCTCCACCGTCTCCTGCCAGCGCACCCTCTCATCCGACAGTCCATTGATGAGCTGCAGAGGTAGCACCACGGGGAGGCTCTGGGATGCTAGGATGGGGGTTGGGACTGGCTGTGCCCACTGCAGCTCCTGAGGTTGCTAAGACAACCCAAAACCCCCTGGCCCCTGTCTGGAGGCACACACCTTGTCAGCCCGATTCAGCCGCTGCTCACACTGATCACACTTCACTTCCAGCTCCTCCTTCTTGGCGATGCATTCTCGGTACTTTGCCTGCATGGTGGCGATGCCCTCCTCCACCTCCTGCAGGCGCTGCTTGGCCTCTTCCAGGATCTTCTGTGTCACCTCCAGGTCATCCTGGGCCTCCCGCAGGGCTTGCTGCAGGCAGAGGATGCGGGGGGTCAATTTGCCAGCAAGCACCTGGGGCGGTGGGTGAGGGGGAGCCAGTTCCGCACCCGCTGTACTTGCTTCTCACCCGCTTGGGCTCCACAGCCTTGGCCACAAAGTGGTACTTGTGCATGGCGCGCACCCACTGGCAGATAGAGGTACAGGCCTTGGACACCTTGGCAATGGCAGCTGGCTGGAACTCCTCATTGTCAATATATGGCTGAATGGCCTTGATCACCACATCCCCAATGTTGTCCTGGGATGGGAATCAAGACCTCAGAAAGCAGCTTGGTGGCAGGGGAGGGGCTCTGCGGGGACACGCAGATCCTGTTTCTATTTCCTATGCCCTGTGCAGTACAGTGCCCTTCTCCTTAAAGAGAAAACAGCCCAGAAAGGCTGAGCGAAAAGGAAATGTCAGTGTTCCCAGAATTTCACATGAATTCTTCAGAAGCCTCAAGGTCTGATCATATACAAGTCCCCATTTAAAAACAAAATGAAAGTCAAGCATTCTTTCTTGAGGACAAGAGCACCAGGAGGTGTGGAGAAGAGGGAGGGGTTCTGATGCCCAACCAGGTCCCAAGAGCTTCCCACACCCTGTGGCTCTTGTCCCACCTGGGGAGAGGTGAACCCTGGTAGTTCACAATGCACCTAGGAAACTGCATTGCTAAGGAACTCCCACAGGTTTGAGCTTGGGGCGGGTCCAGGTGAGCCTGAGCCCTGGCCCTGAGCACTCCTGGCTGGATGCTTCTTTCAGAGAGGCTTAAATAGGCCTCTGGGTCTCTCTGATTTTCCATCTGATGGAAGAGGAGGAGGAGGAGGAATGGTGTAGCCAAAAGGGGGTCCAGTGGCTGCTGAGATGGCCCACTGTCTCCATTCTCTGAGCTCAGTGTGAGGGATGTCCAGTCCTTGATCCTGGCACCTGGTGGTCAACAGGCAGCTGCCCTTGACCAGTTCCTGGGCTGGAGAGAGTTCCTCTAAAGGGGGCTGCAGGCTCCAGTCAGATCTAACCATGGCATAATCCTTGAGAGAGCACTTACACCTGGGTACTGAGAGCCCCGCATGGACAGACAGAGAAATCCAGAGACACATAAGGGAAGTTGAAGCTCAGATGCTGAAGCTGAGGAAGAGAGCTGATTGTAGAGCACACAGTGAAGGTCTTGGCCAAGGCCATGAGGATCCAGGAAGGAAAGAGCATGAAAGGGAATCTTTAGACTGTAGAGCCTTGGAGTGACTGTGGGTGACATCCTATGGGCCCCAGGAGCCTACCCTGGTCCCTGTTTCCTCAATGTCCATCTGTTGGTGGATTTGCTGCCACTCTACCAGACAGAGAGCTCCTCAGGGCAGGCTCCATGCCCCATGGTCCCACTCATCATGTGGCCCACAGGGTGCTACTGGTGGGGACAGGGAGTAGGCAGAGAGATGCAGCTCCCCACATGCTTTCCTGCTCTGTTGGGTCCTGTCCTCACCCCATGGCTGGCCCAGGTGCCTGACATGTTCACCTTGTCAAACTTGAAGAGACTCTCTAGGAAGCGACCCGGGTCCTGCAGAAGCCCCTTGCCTGGCTCCCAGTAGTCATCCACTTTGGTGCCCGGCTTCTCTCCAGGTACCTTCTTGGGCTTGATACCCTTCATGATGCACATAGCTTCTATGACCAACTTCACGCCTGGGGGTGGCCGCTGCATGGCACGTACCTGTGGGCCAAAGCATGAGGTGGTGAAGGAGGAGGTCCATTATTGAGTGGTTACCCCAGACAGGAACTCTGTCAGACAGAATGGGCCCTGCCAAACAAGTCCTTATTGTCACAGGGCCAAATGCATGCCCAAAGATTCTCTGAGGTCAGATTCAAGCTGGTGGCTCCCTGGGGGTTAGCAAAAGGTGGGAAGGCCCAGGCAGCTGGGGTCTAGCCTTCATTCTGCCCACTTCCTGACCATGGCCTCCAAGAGATGTGCAGAGGGAGGGCTCAGAAACACCACCGGACCCAAGAGGATACCAGAGAAGAACACAAGAGTGAGTACCAGCCAGGCGCAGTGTCCTACGCCTGTAATCCCAGTGGCTCAGGAGGCTGAGACAGGAGGATCCTGAGTTCAAAGCCAGCCTCATCAAAAGTGAGGCACTAAGCAACTCAGTGAGACCCTGTCTCTTAAAAAAATATAAAATAAGGCTGGGGATGTGGCTCAGTGGTTGAGTGCCCCTGAGTTCAGTTCCCGGTACCCGTTCCCCCCCCCCCCCAAAAAAAAAGAGTGCATGCCAGGTGGCACCCAGCTGCTCACCTCAGTCACATCACTCTTGTTGAGGTTGCGCAGGCTGGCCAGGGCCGCATCCAGGGCTGGGAGTGCCTCATTCAGATCCTTCTGAGCATCATCAGCAATAGCTTGTGCCTTTCTGGCCTTCTCGTTGGCCTTTATCTCCTCCGCCTGCACTGATTTCTGGGTCTCCTCGGCAATGGTTGTATCCGCCTGGGAATGGGAGACGGGGAACTCAGCTGGTGGCCAGTGACAGGGACAGAGCGTGCTCTCCTTCCTTTTCTCCCCTTTGTATCTTGGTCTTCCCAGGGGGAAGGAAATGAAAATTGGGATGTCCTATTCTCCAAGGGCCCTCCCAGTTGTGACAGGTCATAGAGATCTGGGAAGGCCAGCTGCCCCTTCCGCATCCTGAATCCTCACCATGTGCCTGGTTGGGGCTCCAGTCCAGCTTTGAGCATACCCACCCCTGACAGGGTCCCTTCATGTACAACAAAGAAAGGCACTCCTCCTACCTTTCTTCTAGGAAAAATTTTGCAATATCCTGACTTGGTAGAGCAGGGCTCTGGACTACTGCCTGAAAACTTTCATAATGAATGTACAAGTTTGATGAGGTTTAGAGGGAAGTTGGGGCCCTCAAAGGCAGGCCCTCCTGTTGTGCAGAATCTACATGTCTGTCAGTGGCAACCCTGCCACTCAGTCTGTGTTGGGTTATTGGTGTTGTTTGGGTTCATCTGCCTTGCTCTGTTCTGCCCAGCAGGCAGAACTGCAGTTACTGTCCATAGGCCTCCCCCAAACCCACCTTGTCAAGGCCACTCTTTATCCCTAGCCCAGGGAGCGCCTACCATAGGATAAGTTCTGACCAACCACTTGCCAAATAAACGGGTAACTGCCGATAGGGAAATGGAAGCATACGAAGACTAAATAACTTGAGAAAGTCAGGTAGCTAGTGATCAGGTGATTGTTTGGAGATGCTGAGCATCTTCAGACAGAGCCAGGCATCTCAGGGGTTGCGGGGGGAGGGTCCTGGAGCACTCCTAACCTTGATCTGCTCCATAGTGAGCACAGTGTCCCTGGCAGCCTCTTCCAGCAGGGGACGCATAACCTCCAGCTCTTCCTGCATCTTGGCTACATCTTCAGAAGTCCGCAGTAACTGGAGGGTGGGGGAAACAGAGAGTAAAACAGGTGTGGCAGGGGAGAGAGAGAGAGAGAGAGAGAGAGAGAGAGCCAGGTCTGGAGAATCCTGGGGGAAAGGGCCCTGTTGGGCCACCCCCACTCCTGAGAGGGGGGCCATAACAATTTCAGTGACTCCCACGTTGCTCAGTGGACCCCAAAGTAAGGTGCCCAGTCTCCCAAGAATTTGCGGGATAGCCTGCTTTAGCCTCATCTTTGGCTGATAACTTTTATTCTTCCATGGAGGGAGGGAGTCACCTGTTTAAACACTGTGGGCTGCAGTTTCAAATGCTGGGTCACCCTGGCAAACACCGAGCAGGCAGAACTACAGCTACTGTCCACCAGCCTCCCCCAAACCCACCTTATCAAGTCCACTATTCATGCGGTTTTTGGCAGTTTTAAGCTCCAGCTTCTTCTGCCCAATGAGGATGGAGAAAATATGGAGCAACTCCAAATAGCTCTTGGGGGTCACATAATTGTGGCGGGCCAGCTCTGCCAGGTACTCGATGCACTTCTTGGCCACTGATTGGTGGATATACACGCAAACCTGAGTCTGCATAGGGGAGACAACGGATGCAGGTTTTATGGTCCCCCTGCAAAGACAGTACACTGGGTACCCACAAAGTTACTACAGCCTGGTCCCAAGGAGGGGGCCATGGCATCCCCATACCTCAGTCTTTCCCAAGATCCTTACAACCTCCAGTTCAAGTCACATCTTATGCTGATGAAACCCCTAGGCCCAGAGTTGGCTTTTAATATGGACCTAGGTGTCTCCTAACTGTGGCCCAGTGCTCTTGCCACAGCTCCCATGACTTGCCTCTCACTGAGAGACCTATGGTGTGTCCTCTCCAAGGCTGGAACTATGGGAAAAGAAGGTGCAAGGCCCGACCATAGCTGGGTGGGGAAAATGTGGTGTTTGACTTAAATCTTGATCGCCAGAGGCCATTACTCTATGAGGTTCTATCCAACAGATTTGGTTGTTATGGTTTGGATGTGAGGTGTCCCTCAAAAAAAAAAAATCTCATATTAGCCAGGTGTGGTGGCATATGTCTATAATTCCAGTGATTTGGGAGACTGAAACAGGAGGATCACAACATTGAGATCGGCTTCAGCAACTTAGCAAGGCCCTAAGCAATTTAGAAAGACCCTGTCTCAAAACAAAAAATAAAAAGGGATGGGGATGTTGCTCAGTGGTTAAGCACTCCTAAGGGTTCAGTCTCTGGTACACACACCCCCTGCCAAAAAATTCATGTTAGATAATGCAGGAATGTTCAGAGGTAAAATGATTAGATTATGAGAGCTATGATCTGATCGGTGGATTAATCCATTTGATGGATCAATCATTTGAAAGAATACTGTACTGGGTAATAACCACAGATGGCAGGGTATGGCTACAGGAAGTAGGTCACTGCAGGTGTGTTTACATTTTGTCCCTGGTGCCTAGCTTTCTCTCTGCTTCCTGGCTGCCCTGAGCTGACAGCTTCCTTCCACTACGACCTTCCGCCATGATGTTCTGCAATGGAATCAATTGACCATGGACGGAACCTCTACAAATGTAAGCCCCAAATTAATATTTTGTCCTTTAATTTGCTCTTGTCAGGTATTTGGTCACAGTAATGCAAAGCTGATGAACACACCAGCCCACCTCCATCTGTGGTCTCTGGAGTCTTGTTAGGGGGGTTCTTGAAGAAAAAACCTACCATGAAACCCTCAGGGAAGAAAGGAAACAGGAACCACGTACCCATATGCCAAGCATCCTATATTACCCTAGACCCATGCCACTCCCTAGTACAGATGAGGAAATTGAGACTTAGGCAAAACTGTCCGACCAAAGGCTTACTGTTGATAGTGGGCATGGGCCTCTCACCCAAGCCTCAGGGACTCTCTAAGTCCATTCCCAAAATGAAACAGTTCTCCCCGAGAGCTTGCTCCTCACCAAGACACCTACCAGTCCTTCAATGATTTCGGCAGAAGATTCCAGTTCTGGGATCTCTTGCAGGAACTTGGTGGCCACAGATTCCAGGGCCTCTGTTGGCCACTCGTTAAACCAGTCAATGGTACAGCAGTTGACGAGGGAGGGGAACTGCCTCAGGCGAGCTCGGAAGATCTCTCCAATGGGGCTGCAGGCCCAGGATCAAAATGAGGCCCAGAGACACTGACTTACACCCCCAGGAGCCCAGGACAGCCCTGTGGCATGGCAGCCAGGGCATACTAACATAGCGGCCTGGTCCCAACAGCATGATGGCCGGGCCTGGGGCCACATTTTATCTCAGACCTACACACCCAGGCCTTCAGCATCCCTGTCTCCCCAGACTTGGGGCCCCAGTGTGGCCTGACAATGGCTGCCTCTACCTCATGCACAGCACCAAGTGGATGTTGCTTTGTACGCGCCCCGTATAGGCAGCCATGAGATTAGCCTTGGTGGGCTGCAGGCCCTGCTCCTGGATATAGGGCCTCATGGTGTTGACAATCTGGTCCTGCTCATCAAGGCTGTAGATGTTGGGAATGTCGCCTGAGTTCAGGACATTGTTGATGTCCTCCAGAAAGGACTCGTTCTTGATCTGTGGAAGGATGAGGGGCGGGGTACTAAGTCTTTATGATGGCTGCTGTGTGGTGAGCTCCATGACCACAGTCTCGCTGGACCTTTACAACAGCCCCTTCTATAGACTGTGCCACTATGGTTCTCGGAAGCCCGGGGTCACTCAGTGGTCTTGTAAGTCATAGCAATGGACCTGCACCCACCCTGACCTGCTGCAGAGGCTCTGAGCAGAACTGCTGGGCTTTGACAGGACCCTGGGTCCTGGGGGTGGGTGGTATCTTCCTGTTCACTTCCCAGCCTCCACACCCCAGTTTGCTCACAGAATCTTTGGGCAGAGACACCTGGTCTGTGTCAGAGGCATCTTCACTTTACTGATTCAGTGACTGACTAAAAGGATCCCTGGGACTGAGGCAGGGTTGGGAGCATAGGGACCCTTGTCCAGAATGGGGTACATTCTGGAGATTCAGCTTAGGTCCCAGGTCCAATCTTAATTGCCAGCCAGGCTTAAGTGCTGCCCAGTTTGTCTTGTGGCTTCAGAGCAACAACCTCTCCTCAGTCCTGGGAGAGGCCTCACGCCCGAGGAGCTCCAGAGGGAGCAGCCCCTCAGAAGGAAGCCATTGGTCTCCAGCACAAGTCCTTAAAGTGGGAAGCCATTGGCCGTGGCACCCTTGGAGAATGAGTAATGATCTATGTTCCCCTTAGTTCCAAAAGGTTAGTTTGGCCCTATACTCCTGCCCAGTCCATCTGGTCCTGCCAGTTCCTCCCCACATCTGCCCCGACTGACAGTGAGCTAGGCCCAGGATGCCACACTGGGATGGCATTGTGTCCAGCCCACCCTGAACCCTGCCCACTGCCATGCTGGTAGCACCTGAGTGTCTGAGAACAGGAAGGTGATGGGCTGGTTTTGCAGGCCGGCTTTGAGCAGGACCTTCTTGACATCTTCACGCCACTCAGACATGCCATAGTTCTTGGATAGCTCAATCTGGAAGCACTCGTACTCAGCCCTAGAGGCAGGAGTTTGGGTCAAGATGTGCCAGGGGCCTGGGACCAGGCATGGACTTGTGGTAGACACCCACACCCTGCCCAGCTATCTGGAGTCTTGCTTCTATTCTGGGAGAACTTGCAGACTCTCCAGACCCTGAACCTGCTCTCTTGCCTCTAGACTTTTCTTCAAGTTGTTCTCAGCCTGAAATACCCTTCCATCTCTGATACCCTCCCCACTCTCATATTGAGAAAAGGCCCATGGACGTCTCCCCTTTGAAGCCCTCCAGGATGCCTGCAGCTATGCCTCCCTCCCCACAGCTCTACAGGGCACTGCTTTTGCCTCTTGTTGGGGTTTAGGTCCCATTCCCAGTCCTTCCAGAGCCCATGGAAAGACAATCTTGGGGCTACCCCAAACTTCCACCATCATGAAAAAACACCAATCAAACTGAGTCTGCCACTGGTTGCCCACTGCCCACCAAGCCCAGGGGCCCTCACATGTGCGAGGCAAGTCTCGTGAGGGAACTGCGTCCACTGCCACCCACGCCCAGCAGGAGTGCGTTGCCCAGTGCCTGACGCAGAGTACGGCTGATGCGGCAGATGTGGCTCATGGCGTCCATGAAGAGGACCAGCTTCAGCTTGGCTGTGTTAATCTGATTGTAGTCCTCCATGTACTCCTCGATGACCTGCATCATCTGGGGGCAATGGAGGTAAAGATGGGGGTGCTGGCTCTCCTCCATTGGAGAGTTTCCTTGGCACCTCCCACTTTGCTCTGTCTCAACCAAGAAATACAGAGTATCCCAACCACTCTGTGATCTGGCCAGCTAAAGCTATTCCTCTACAGGCGTGAACCCAAACTGATGCTTTGAATGTTTCCAGTCACTGATAAACTGATTTAGGTCATTACTTGAAACGCTGAATGATCTTCCATGTCGCTCCATGTAGAAGTTAGCTCCACCTCCAGCCAAGTTCCCTAAACCCCATATAAACTCCATTACCCACCCCCTTGTGAACATACTAGAACATTTCTTGTCACACAGTGAATTATGGGGAAGCAGCAGCCCCCTCTATATGTAAGATCCCCTGAGAAAAGCTTCAGATGGATTGCCCTGGCATACAGTGCCATCTTTTTTTTTTTTTTTTGGAATCCCAGGTAGCTCCGCCTTGGGATGGTTTGAGGAAGTTCCTTGTGGGAATCCCTTTGCCACTGCTTTGGCAGTGACTCCAGCCATGGGTTCAACTGGTTAGAACCCTGTGCACCAAGTGTTCCCCTAACAAGGAGCTCACCAGCTCTTGCAGCTGGCCCTGATCTTTCTGTGCATGGAGGGATGCTGTCCTGAAAGAGACCAGACCCAAAAGATGCATCATCCAGCACTGAGGGTGAGGATCAGAGTCCTGCCTGCTTCCTCTGGGGGTCACCAGGTGGTACTGGCCCTGGGACCCTGGTGGGAGCTATAGGAACTAGGAGAAGATGTAGGTGGAAGAGAGTCCTTAGGAGGCCCTCTCTAACCATGCAGGCCACTGATAGAGGCCCCAACTCTGTCTACCTAGGGTCCTAGCTAAACACTATGGCTCCAGAGCCCCTGCTTCCCCCTTTAGGGGTGGGAATGATAACACTCAGGTTGGCCTGGCATGTCCCCATTACAGGACTTGTCCCCCAAGTCCTGTCTCAGTTGAACCATAGGCTCATTCTCAGAGATGGGCTGGGAAACATGGCCTCAGAGGAGCCAAGAGCCTGCCTGACTTCCCTGGTGGTGACCATAGAGGGCCTGGGTCCCAGGGAGCAGACTAAAGAGCATTCACCAAGGGTAAGGTACCAGCCTGGACTCCCTCACCTTTTGCTCGCTGGTGATGAGTTCATAGGATTTCACATCTGAGCCTGGTGTCATGAAGTCCCCGTAAAGAATGGGCTGGAAGGGGCAGACCTTTTCAAAGGTCACCTCCCACTTCTCCATATGGCCTTTTAGAAGCTTGTCAAACCAGCTGCGATCCTCCTCGTTCACCAGTCGGTCGCGGAACACACGACAGTTCTCGTGGTACCACAGTCGCAGCAGTTGCACCTTGTCCTGTGGGCACCCCAGCATCAGTTGCCAGCCTTTGGCCCCAGGGGGTCTTAGCCATCTTGAAGCACCAGGAATGGGAGGAGTAGGAGCCACAGCTCCTAGGCCCCTGATCTGGGGCCAGCTCCTACCACAACCCAAGCAGAGCCACACTCAGGGGCTGCTGGAAGGTGTTATCTGCGGACCGACGGAGGACAGAGGAACTACACAGTGCTGCCCAGGCCTCTCCACCCTCAGCTCCAGGCCCAGTTGGCCAAGCTCCTGATGGGCACCCAGCTCCGCCAGCCTCAAGATTATCACTTCCCCTCTTTTAGCTTTCGAGACCCCAAGCCCAGGAAAGAGGCCTGGTTCACCTTCCTGACACCCCACACCTCACCACTCAACAAACCCTAAAAATCTCCTTTGAATCTTTTCCTCTTTCCATCTCTGGTTCTTCTGCCATCTCCATCCCAGCATCCCTGACTCTCCCGGGACAACTGGACCACCCTCAGGAAGTCCCCAGGCTCCTCTCGAGACTCCTTTGACTATATGCTCAGCAAGGCCCGGGTTGGCTTCTGTCCTGTTCACCCTAGCCTCCCGGCCACACACACTAGCTGTCCAGTCCGTGGCTCCACATGATTCCTCATCACCCTCAGGGTGAAATATGAGCTCTACGCTGGAGCCCCACAGCCTTGAGTCTGGCCCAGAGCATCTGACACCCCACTGACTGCTGCACTTCCTGCTCCTTCTACCTGGGGGTCTTTGGTTCTTGGTAGTCCTCCCAGATAGTCTCACACATCTGGCCTCTCCTACTTGCTCTGGCTCCCTCTTCTGTGTGACCTCCATCAGGCCATTCCAGGTATGAGTTCGACCTATAGGATATGCTCAGCTGCACAAAGGCCAGGCTAGTGGGGTCCTGGCACCTGCATGTCACAGCCCCACTGTGGGCCAAGCTGGATCATAACACGGGAGCCTTTGGGCAGTATGGGGGCCCAGGAGGGTGGAAAGGGCTGTGGGTGCTGGGGAGACAGCCTGCCAGATTCTTACCTCAACCTTGGCTGGGTCAGCCATGAGCATGCCCTGGAAGACCTTGGAGAGATCCCTTAGATTGAAGGTATAGTGGGACTTGGCTGGAGTGGGCAGCAGCTGCGAGGTGATGGTAGCATATACCAAGATGGTGGCTTCCACCAGGGGATCCTTGAAGGTAGCAAGGTGGGGGGCCCCGGCTGTGGGGATGGAGATTGGCCTGGGTCACATGGATGAAAGCTCCCCATGCAGCCTTTGCAGATCCTCACCCCTCTGCCTTTGCTTATGCTGAGTTCACCCCTCAGCTGCCCCTCTCCTGGCCTGCAGGTTTGGTTTCCATTCACCCCTCGGCCTCATCTTTGATGCTTCCTCCTCTGCAAGGACTTCCTGCAGCCCCCACCTCAGAGTGAGAAATCTCTTGCTCTGTGCTTCCCTCATTACTGACATAGCCCTCTGTGCATCCTGGAACTCAGGTGTATGCACACAATTGCTGGCCCTACTGGGGTCAATGCTGGTTGGGGCCCTACAGCCTTGCCTTATGAGCTTGTGCCCGGACATAGACATACCAGCCCTGGGTGACATATGGGAAGGGGTCATTTGGTCTACACAGATTTCAGGCATGCTGCATGGTAAGTTTGGAGAGACCTGGAGCTCCATCCTGATCTTCAGGTCTCACCAGCCCCCCTCAGAGCTCCTTATACCTGCAGGTCACCACTAATAGATCCTTTTGCTGTTTTTTTGAAAATTGTCCAATTCTTTGCTGGGAATCAAAATTCTGTCAGTGAGACCTTGGGGTAGAGGAGGTTCCCAGAAGTGGAAAAAAGGAGGGAAGGGGCAGGAGAGGGGCTCACTCGTGATTGTGTGCCCAGCCAGACTGCGGCAAGGCACCATTCTAGGTGCTGGGTACTCTTTTCCTTCACCAAGCTGACATTCTTATCAGGGAGATGGACAATGAGCAGGTCACAGTGACCTCATGATAAGTACTAAGGACAGATTTATTGCAGGAGTGAGGTTTGGGGCATGCCAGGGCTTGGCTTTAGGGCCCATTCCAGAAGTGCTGGGGGAGGATTTACTGAAGGGGACATTCAAGCTGAGACCAAAGATGCGAGAGGCAAGAATATGTTTATCTCAACAGCAAGGGCAAGAGACTGGCGGTAGGAGCATTCCTGGGGTGTTAAGGACCAGCCAGGAGGGACCTAGTGGAAGGAGATGAGATCAGACTGGAGACAGCTTTTCCAGCTGCTGTTGGAACTTGGGTTCTTGCATGGATGTTGAGCAAATGAGGAATGCATCCCTCTGGCTGTAAGTTGGGGATAGAATGTAGGTAGGTGAAGACAGAAGCAAGGAGACCAGGGGAGGGGCTGTGGCACTCATGGGGTGAGCGAGGACAGAGTGATGAGTGGTGGCTGATATGGGGCAGATTCTGCAGGGTTTCCCGATACATGAGATGAGGTGCAAAGAGGAAGAGGGGAAGACAGTGGTTGGAGGTGATGTCATGGCTCTTGTCTTAAACACCTGGAAGGTGAGATGGGAAAGGGGCTGGGAAGTGGGGCATCCAGGAGTTTGGGTTTGGACAGGTTCACACTGAAATGCCCAGTGGATAGACAAGAGATGTGGAGTCAGGCGTTCAGAGGAGAGGTCTGGGCTGAGGACCTGAACTTGGATGTCATCAACTCAAAGCTGGCTTTTATCACTAGAGGCAGGACGAGACTGTCTGAGGATAGCATAGATAGAGGGAGAAGAGACTAGACAGCAAAGTCCGGTCATCAAGAAGGGAAATCCAGAGAGGGTGGAGGGCTGGGGGAAGCTGCAGGAAGGAGGGTCTGTCTAATGGGGCAACACTGCTGACACCCAGGGCAGATGAGGACATATAGCTGACCATTGGTATGGTAACACAGGGCACTGGTGACAAGAACACTCTCTGGGGGAGTAGCAGTGGCTTGTGGAATGTGGGGGTGGACAGCTGGTGTCAGCGGGAAGAAGTTGTTGAAGAGTTTTGCTATCAAGGTGAGCAGAGAAGTGGGGGCGAGGGACCAAGGTGGGTAGAAAGGTAGCTGGCCAAAAGAGGGCGTTTTGTGTTTGGTTCAGATGAGAGAACTGGGTCATGTTTGCATGCTGAGGGAATGCCCAGGGGAGCAGGGCACACTGGTGCTGGGTGAGGGATGGATCCCATCCCCCAGCAAGCCCAAGAGAAGGGCTTGCTTGCATGAAAGCAGGAAGTCCATCCTAAAAGGGAGAAGATGGACCATGAGGGAGGCTGGATGCAGGTAAGCAGGCAAGTATGGACGCCCAAAGAGAGAACTTGATGACCTCTTTCAGCTGAGAGGAGGGGACAGAAGAGGTGGAAATGCAGAGAAGACAGAGTCTGAAGTGGCCAGTTGCCCTGCAGTGATGACCAACAGATCTGAGTTGTGCGAGGCTGCTGGTTGAAGGATGCCTGCCCCCCGTTCAAAACACTCCCAGTTCTCCTGCTCCTGCCTGCTCCCTGGAGAAGGCCTTCTCTCTTTTGTGCTCTGGCTGATAACATAGTGTGTAGGGAGGTTGTTGGGTTTCTTTATTTATTCATTCATCTTGCATTTACTTTATATCTACTATCAGTTGGACACTAACCCAGGCCCTAAAGGATTGATTGGTCATAAAAAGGGATGAATGACCCATGAAGGCAGTTGACCTTTGCTGGTGCTGACCTTCACTCTGGACCCCATCTGAGCCTAAGGATGGTCTATTGTGGCCTCTGGCCTCAGCACACCTAACCAGAACCCCGGGATCATCCTGGAACCAGTAGCCCCATTCCATCCATGCCCTCCCAGGCTCCTACCCAGCCCACACTTACGCACAGGCTCTCGGTAACTTCTTTCTCCAAGGAGCCCATCTAAAGGATTGAGGGAAAGACACAGGCCTTGGAGTTAGGTGGGTTTCTTGCTGTGTAGCCACTGTAGCCAGCTGTGTCCAGCTGAGAAGCTCCTAAAGTAGCTGCTGACCATTCCCAATTCCCCAACTGGACATGCAGTTAAGTCCTAGCTCATTGCCCCTGGGGACACAGGAGTCCAGGACAGATTTCCATTGTCAACCACCTGGTGCCATGCCAAATGGAGTTCAATCATCAGAGTGTGTGCTGGGTGGGAGGGAAACAGCATCTTGCGGGGACTTTTCCCCAAGCTCCAGGGAGGATCCTCCTTCCTTCATGTCCTGGGGACTTTTCTTAATTACAAAAGTAACATCGTTTCATCTGAGTTTCTGGGCAAATGCTAATATGGACATGTGTATTTATGTGGGTGGATACATATAGGTATTCATGTATCTGTTATATATTCAGCAATCACCATGAGCCAGTTTTCATGCCAGATTCACTAACATTCATGACTTGGAGTGACAGGTCCTAATATCATCATTACCCATTTTAAGATGAAGAAACTGAGGTTCAGAGAGGTCCATGAGCTTGTTAAACAAAGGTAACAGCTGGGTAAGGAGTAAAGCTGGGATTGTAGTTAAGTGACTCAGCCACTTGGTCCTTTTCAGTGGCTGCCCAGCTGTCCTTGGAGTGGCTTACCTGGGCTGGGCTTCTGTCTTTGTCCATAGCCTCTCCTGTCCCCACCTAATACTCACTGATCCAACAGCCCAGAATGGTAGAGAAGATGCATTTCTTGCTGGTCTCATCCATCTCGACAAAGGACAGGTAGTTGAAGTGACGTGTAAGCCTTGGGGTGATGGCATTCCTGCCTCCTCCGGGTGGGCCCATGGCACAGACAAAATTGATGTCCACCAGGTTCTTGAAGGCTCCTGAGTGGGGGCAGGAAGTCAGGAGGGGGCCCCGCCCAGAACTGCATTATGATTTTTGTGGGGCTGCTTTCCCGTGAAAAGCACATATATTAAAATTAGAATTTGCAACTGTATTGGTATAAAGGATAGATGCATTAATGGCCATCAGAATTTTTCTTTGAACCTAAAAGTTCATTTCCCCTGATTTTTAGAGAACTTAGAATATTTTCATGGGCCCTGATGCCTACAATAATCCTGACCAGTGAATGTAGCCTATGCCCTGCAGGCCTGGGTTGGCACATACCGATGATCTTGCGGTCATACCAGCCTCCATGGTCCATCCACTGGCGCAATAGCTCAATGGGCGGCTGTGCACCATATGTCTCCAGGGCTGGCATGTTCAGGTCGTCAATGAAGAAGATGAAGTTGTGCCCAAGGGGTGGCCCAAACACACCCTTCCGCCTGCAGGAGGGACTGTGTGAGCCCAACACTCATGGGCACCAGGTCCTCTGAGTATCCAGGGGCAGAGGATGGTACCTCACTAAATCTGAGCCTCCTCTAAATTGCTAGACCTCATGACCAGCCCTATTTTGTTCTGAGTGTCCTAGGACTGACTTCTGTGTGAGCTCTTTTAAGGGAATCTTATCTCCTAGGCAGGTGGATGACAGGCATCTCTAAGACAGACCCATAGCCTTGCCTAGATGCCCAGCCCAGGATGAGCACCCCAAAAGGCTCCAGAGGAATCTTGATGGAGAGAAATCTCTAGAGCAGTCTGCAAAAGAACCCAGCGCCTCTTGTGGGGGATATTCCAGCTTCCCCTGGGAGGGTTCTGGAAAACCCAGGAACATGGTTCATCCAGGCTGAGGGACACTAGGGCCAAGGAAGGAACAAGTGGTGGGTGCCCTGCCTCTTGTCCAGCTTGCTGTCGATGAGGTCCTGGGTCTGGTTGGCTGAAGTGCGGGCTGAGAAGGTGAGGAAGTGGCTGATGTACTCCAACGGCAGATTTTTGAGGAGCTTATCGGAGATGGTAAGCGTCTTCCCTGTGCCCGTTGGCCCAATACACAGCACCTGGGAGAGCGGGGATGGGGCAGGCAGAGCACACACAGGGTGGGCACACAGGGGGAGCTGCTACCTTATCAGTGTAGGGGGCTAGCCTACACTGGGACTTGGGGTAGGCTGAGGCAGGGTAGGGTGGGGGTGCTCACAGGCTTGTGATTGGTGAGCAGCTTGTCCAGCAGGAAGGACATCTGCATAGTGTCTGTGGTGGGCACGATGATGTTGCAGTAGTTGGTGTCTGGTGTCATGGTAAATGGAGCTGAGGAGTTCATCCACTTCACCCAGGCCACCTGGAACCACATCTGGCTTAGGCTGGACCCAGATCCCCTCCCACCCCACCTTTGGCTGTGGTTAAGGAAAAGAATGGCACTGCTGGACTTGGCAAGAGGGTCCAGGAGAGGGGCCGCTTTTGACAGAAGAAACAGGAATTCCCCTGCCCTGCTTTCTGTATAAGGCGGAGGACTCCCAGCAAAAACCACCAGAATGGGGGCTCTCTGCACATAGCTATGCAGGTGGAGGCTCCTTGCATGCATCTGTCTAGGTGGGGGCTTCCCTACACACAGCTGCCCCTGATCATGAGGCACCCTAGTGATTTCGAGTCCCCAGGTCTCTGCAAGAAGGAGAAGCTCTGGGAATTGGACAACCCAGAATGCAAAAGGGCTTACTGTTTAGTTTTAGGCTAACCAAGGAATGTAGGGGTCAGAACCAAGGGCACTGGTATCAGCTGGATGGTCAGAGGCCTCTTGGCCTAGTCTCTCCACCAACCACACCTACATGAATCCTTTCACCCACAGCCCTTGACCTAGCTTGCCGACCTCCCTCCATGGGGAGTCTCAATGTGGACAAACCAACGTGTCCCACTGGGAAAGGTTCTGACCATTCTGACCCAAATATGCCCTGTACCCCACCCCCCAGCAGAACCCTGCACAGTGACTCTCTATCCCGCTTGTCTTGAACTAGGGTCCTGGTTCTGGAATGTGGGTGGGCTCATGGAGACCTTACTGACACTGAGGCAGGCCACAGAGTTTTCCCTTGAGCCTTTTAGGGAGTTTGGTTCTTGGGAAAATGGATTTTTTTCCTTTTTCTTTCTTTTTTTTTTTTTTGGTCTCAGGGATTGAACTCAGGGGCACTTAACCACTGTGCCACATCCTCAACCTGGAAAATGGGACGTTTTTAAAAAAATAGTTATATATATATATATATATATATATATATATATATATATATAGAGAGAGAGAGAGAGAGAGAGAGAGAGAGAGAGAGAGAGAGAGAGAAAGCGCACATGTGAGGATTGAACCCAGTGCCTCACACGTGTTAGGCAAGCGCTCTACTGCTGAGCTGTAACTTCAAAATGGGACTTTTAAGTAGAACTGGGGCAGCCAGTCCTTGGGCTCAGAATTGAAACCAGGAAATGTACACGGTTGGGAAGGGAGACCCACTGAGGTCTCCCAGCTCCAGGTTCAAGCCCAGCTCTGCCCAGGAGTCAATGTCCTGGTCTGGAAAGTGGGCACATAATGACCCACCCAGTGGGGCTGTAAGGACCCATGAGATGATGAAAATAACCCCCAGCCTGAGACCTGGTGCCTGTCCCTGTGGCTTCCTCTCTGTGGCTATTATTCCTCAGGGAGAATGGTCACTTCCCAGTGCGGCCCTCCCCACCCCGGCTCCTGGGCAGGCCTGCGGCACCTGCTTGCTGTCCTCGTCTTCCTCGTAATCATCCTCTGTGCTGCTGATCCCAGCGTCCTCCAGCCTGTAGTCGTACACCAGCCCCTCCTCAGGGAAGAGCAGAGTCAGCTGCCGAGGACCAGGAAGAAAGCAGGTTTGAGCCTCAGGAGGTTTGCCAGCTGCTGGCCCCTGGGGGCGGGGCCTGGGGGCTTGCCACCGCTCACATTCTCTACGGACATCTTGGTCTTTAGCCATTGGCTAAACTTGTCACGGCTATTGCTGTCTCCAGTGGCACCCACAGTCCAGACCAGGGAGAAAATGAACCAGGGTTCGATCAGTTCTTGGATGCGACTCAGTTTCTCAGGAGGAATTTTTTTGAGGCCCTGGGAATGGAAGGAACAGTGTTAGGCTAAGACAGGAATAGTACCGGGCAGCTTGAGGAAGTCGGGTAGGGATGTGTCATAGTTTTGCCTCTCTACAGCCCATTGGATGAGGGTTGGGGGTGAGGGGGAGGTCCCATGACCTATGCTGAGCCAATCTGGTTTCTCTTCCAGGAAACTGGACTTGGGATTCAGGGCCCTCAGGTAACCCTGGGCAGGAAGAGCAGGGGGCAAGAAGGATCATGCTTTCAACACTGCTGTTCAGGATTGTACCTCTCTAGGTAAAAAGGGCTTGAAGAAGCAATCGAGCAACTTGAGGAGGCTCATGGTCAGGTTGCTATTGGTTGAGGCGATCACCTCCTTCACCGAGGAACGAACAAAGTCGATGGACTCCTGGAGGGAGTGAGCACCCAGCTCTCACGGCTGGTGGCCACAATGCCCTGCCACCCCACTTAGCTGGGTATACCCATACCCTCACTAACCTCCAGGAATCTGACAAATAGACTTTTGAATTGCTCCTCGTGGGGCTTCAGCAATGCAGGGAGCTTGCTTAGCCAGCACTCAACGAAGGGCATGAGCCCCAGGATGCTGGGCTCCAGGTACACCATACCACAGCGGGACACGGTAGCTGGTGAGGCCACCGCCAGGTCCTGCACCTCGAACATCATGGTCATTGCCTGGTGCCAAGATAATCCATGTGAGTGTGCCAGCTGCCGGACCCCAGAGCCAGAGGAGGCTGCAGGGTCATGGCAGGGGTGGGGGGCTACCCATCCTGCTAGAAGGATCTGTGGGCCGGCCATGGGGTGGGACAGGGCTGTGGTGGGGATCAAGAATGTGGCCTTCCTGGGATCCCTGAGGAGAAGCCAAAATTGGGAGATTCCTGGGATTCTCTGGCCAGCCTGAGGTCCCTGAAGGCCTAGAAAGTCTGATAAGAACTATGTGCTCTGCTCAAGAATCCCCTGCCATGGACACAGGTCCACACAGACTGCCAGGTGTTCTCAGAATGACTCAAGAGCTCAGATCAGCATGCAAACTGAAATGCTTCTATGCCCAGAGCATAGCCCTCTTTCTTGGGAACTGCCCACCAGACCCTGGGTATGTTTCTAGGATGGGCTGGACACTAAACCCAGACTGGGCCAATATGGCTAAAAGTGGGTCAAGGAGGTACTGGGCCACATCAGCCAAGGAATGGCGGGACAGTCCTCCTGGCCCTGGGCTTGGGGAATCACAGGAAGTAGGTCTACTGAAATGGTAGCCCAGAGCAGCTAGCTGTATAAGACACGGCAAGGTGATGGTGTGCAGGGCTGGGAGCTGAGCCTGAGCGCCACTGGCTGGAAGGCTCCTGGGTGGGTCACGGTGATAGTCTGAGACACAGCTGTGGCCCTGAGAGGCAGGGATGGAGGGGATAAGGCCTGACCTGTGTGGTTCAGCCTCCAGGCCCACCCAGCTGTGGAGGAGTGGGCAGGTGCACCTCTGTGAGCTTGATGATCTCCCCGGAGCTGAGGCATAGCTTCTTGTTATCATCCAGCACCGTGTTCATGTTCTCGATCCAGACAGCATCCACTGGCCCATCGAACATGTACCACTTCTTGTTGGTGTCCGAGGCAATGGCCCCCACCCGAATGAGAGAGGAGAAAATCCCATCTGTCCTGCAGTCACCAGGAAGGAGAGGGTTGTAAGTGCCAGGAAGGCAGGGCGGTGGGTGTGACTGGCTCCCTGGGAAACCTGGCTGCCTGAATGGCCCCAATATGCTTCCCACCTCCCTTCAGTACCTTCATTTATTTAAAAATTATACTAGGAGAAACGGGACCTTTGGGTGCAACATGGTGTAATGAGAACTTGCTCTATCCCCTCCCCGCTGAATCTCCACAGAAGTCACATTGAAAGAAGATAAACAGTGGCATCCTGACAGGAACCAGGGAATAGGGGAGGAGGCAAAGACAGAGATGGAGGCACACACAGTTCTGGAAAGTGGGAAGAGCTGAAGAAGGGCCAGATCCTGCCACAGAACCCAGGGAGGCTCACACTTCAGAGGCTCTGCAGGCCAGGAAATAGGCTAGAAGGGGTGACAAAGATTCTCTGCTTGGCCAAATTTTAGTCAGGCTCCTGAGGCTTCTCCTGAGCCCATCTGTGCAGTTCCTTGTAGAATCCAGTTTTAGCAAAGAAGGCTTCAAAGTCAGTTCAGCCAGAAACTGTCGCCCTGAATATCTGGTCACCCTGGATACTTGATCAACCTTGATATCTAATCAGGACCCTCCTCTTTCACCTCTCCCAGGTAAGATCTGATCACCTGACCTGTCTTCACCCAGAATCCTGTTAGTTGGCTTAGCCAGAACGCCTCTTCCCCTCAATGTGTCCTCTTGGCTATAAATTCCCACTTGTCCCTATTGCATTCAGAACTGAGCTCCATGGCAGACCCTGTTGCAGTTGTCCCTACACTTATGGTGTATCCTGAGTAGTCTTCCTTACCGTGCTTCCAAAGATAGTATCGAATAATTGTTTCTTTAATGCGATATTTTTCTCTGCCCTGCAGAGTGCCTCCCTCTAGTAGGTATGGGTGAAACCCTTCACTAGAAATGGGGAAATCAGGACAGACTCACATTGGGAAAAATAGTTGACTCTCCCTTCTTGATACCCAACCCCCATTAGGTTGTAGAATACTGGAGCCATGCAGACAGCCTCACCAAGAAAAGGGAGGGTTTTTTTTTTTTTTTTTTTTTTTTGGTACTAGGGAGTGAATCCAGGGGCACTTAACCACTAAGCCACATCTCCAGCCTGTTTTATATTTTATTTTGAGACAGGGTCTTGCTGAGTTGCTTAGGGCCTTGCTAAGTTGCTGAGGCTGACTTTGATCCTCCTGCCTCAGGCTCCCCAATGCTAAGATCACAGACATGTGCCACTGTGCCAGGCTAAAAGGGAGACTCTTTGGAGAAACAGCATAGCTCCAGATGAAAGATCCTCAGGTGCTGATCTTCAAGGGGTCTCCATCCAGTTGCTCTTCTCCCAGCTCAATGCACTTCTCCTAAAATGCATGTCCTAACCTGGGAGCAGAGGCCCCGAGAGGGACCACCAGACTCTCTTGGGGCAAGGACAAGGGCCATTTACTGAGCATTTACTGTGTGTCAGACATGATTCCAGGCACTTTCCGTGTGTTAAGTTCATTCGCACCTTACCATAATAATGGCATCATTGTCCTCATTGTGTTGATGCAGGGACACAGGTGGGGAATGGCAAGTCATATAGGGAGGGAGTGGAATGGTGGACAGAATTCCAGGCTTCGGGCTGCAGAGCCTGGACTCCTAACCTGCCACTGTTCTAAGTGGGCCCACGCACAGCCTCCAGAGGCCTGGGAGTACAGCAGTCACCAGAGGGAACGGGGGTGGGGGCACTCACCACTCGTGGGTGAGCAGGTCAAACTCCCCATACAGCTGGCCCATGGTGATAGACTTGGGGTTGAGCACATAGTAATTGACGGCCTCATACACGCCGCCACTGATGGACGGCTGCCCCTTCAGCGATGTCATGGCGGCTGCTAGGACTCTGTAACACTGGGGAGATGGCCACCTGAGAGTGAACCTCCTGTTGCCTCAGACAGCAGGGCTGGAGGGGACGGAGGACCACAGGAAGTGGGAGGAGCAGTCTCGAGGTCAAGGGGGTACAAAGGAGGCCCACGCTCCTATCCAAGTTGCAACACCCCTCAGGCCTTCTGACCAGGCCCTGGGCTGCCCTGCTGGGCTCCACTTACGTTACTTTTGCCAGAGCCTGTGGGCCCAACAAGCATGAGGCCGTGCCGCACCACCGTGGTCTCATAGAGCTGGATACACTTGGTCAGGAAGCCTGCGGGGACATGGCAGAGGAACCTAGGGGTCAGAGCATAGGCTTGGGCCATGACTCTGCCCCTAGCTTGTGTGGTCTGGAGTTAATTACTTCATTCCTTGAGCCTCAGTTTCCTCATCTGGAAAATGAAAATGGAGGCAGTACCTACCTCATAGCAGCCTATGAAGCAGCTAAAACCCTAAGCACAGAGCCTGGCATTGCTCAGGAACCTTCTAGATGCCAACCAGTATTCCCACTGGGACGGTCATTCCCTAACATCCTTTGGGTGGTCCGTTGTCCCAGGCGTGCTCAGTGTTGGCTGTCACAGGCCCCACAATCAACTTCTACACAAAGCTGAGACCTCTTAAGGTACTGGACAATATGAGGCAAAATCTTGGCAACAGAATCCTAGGGACAGTGAGGAGCTATCAGGACAGATGCAGGCAGAAGGTCAGGCCCATGTGGATAGGAAAGGAGTGTATTATTTTGACACAAGGGTAGTGGTGGCTCTGGCACTGCATGCCTGGTGGTCCCTGCCAAAGGGAGAGGATCCAATTAACCAGAGATGGCAAAGATGATCTAAGGCTATGAGGGGAAAAAAAAAGTCTAAGGCTTTATTCAACAAGGTTGCTGGGGCCGGTGCAGGAGGGGGCTAGAGGTAGAGGCATGAGAGCCACACATGGAACTGAAGAGCAGTGGAGAATGCGGAGAGAGGCCTTAAAGGGCTGAGCATGAGCTCACCGATTGCTCAGGTCCTACAGGAGGGGTCTGTGTGGCCAGGGTGGTCAGGCACACCTCCCTGGAGAAGCACCCCTATCCCCCAAAAAGACCAGCTGGAATAGACTGAGAGGAGAGGAGGGAGCAGCTGTGTCAGGATGGACTCGCAGTGGCTAGGCTGTGACCCTCCCCCACTACCAGCATCCAAGCAGAGAAGGGAAAATCTGTCAGCAAGCAGCTGGCATCCCATGGAGCAAATCCCAAGAAGGGACCACATGGACAGGCGGGCCTGAATCATGAGGTCCCAGGAAGGGAACAGTACTTGCTTCCTATCACCTAGTGGGTAGAGAAAGGGTCAGAGACATCTGCCCTGCCCCCAAATGCCAAACTGAGAGACCCTGCCCATGCACACTTGGCCAGGTATAAGGGACCCTGAGGTTTGGTTTGCCTTGCCTCTGTCTCCCATCTGGGCTCCAAGATGGCTGAAGCCGGCCTGAGCCAGCATGAGCTCACAGATCAGACATGCATGGGACTGCAGGAGGCAGGGGCCAGTGGCTCACCCTCCACATCCTTGAGGTTGCTCTTCTCACAGGCCTTGCGGATGGCCTTGTCCAGGATGCCGTAATCAGTCTCCTCTTCCCTGATAGTGGGGAACAGGTCAGATACAATCCCCGAGAAGAGTTTGAGGTCCTCCTGTAGGAACTTGGGCACGTTCACGTCCCGAATGGCCCGGAGGCAGATCAGCTCCTGAAGCAGGTGTGGGCACCAGCTTCAGGGTCAGGCTCCTCTCCAGCTGCCCTGATTTCCTGCCCCAGGAGCCCTGATGGCTGGAGCTCACCTCATTCATATCGGGGTTTTCTCGCTTGAGGTTCCCAGCAGCTGAGATCACAGTCTTCACAGCTCTCATCCCAAAGTCATAGTGATCCTGTGGTCACCATTCAGGAGGAGGCATGGGTGGGCCACTCTGCTGCCCACTTGGTACCTGGCCATGCCACCTCACCCAGCTCACCCTCAAAATGTCAGTTCCCCTGCAGCTCTTTGGAGACCACTCCCCTGCATGCCCCAATCTGGTCTGGGTGCCCCTCCTTTGGGCTCTTCTGACACCCCCCCACACACCCATTTCACCATCCCAATAGCCATCTCACTTTATTTGGCTGCCTATTCTACATCCCCTGCTCTGCACTGCCTTGGTCAATGCTAAATACCTAGTCCCAGCACAGTGCCGAGGGCAGGGATATACTCAAGTTGTTTTGAAAAAGTGAGTGAAACAGGAAACAATTTTTTTTTTTTTTTTGGATTCATCTGTGCAACAAATAGGTTGGCCTCGATGGCTTTTGAGTTTCCTTCTAACATTCTTTGCAACATCTTTCCCAGCTTAACCTTTCGGCTGCAACACTGTGGCTTTTCCCATTGGTCCTGTCTCTCCCACATTATATAGCAGATGTGTTAAAAATAGTTAAGTGATTCACTTTGCCCCATGGTGCCAGCCCATGAGAGCTACCTCAGACCTGACCACAGACCAGCACCCATCCCAGAAATCTTGGTCTCAAAGCTGCACGTAGAGACTGGGCTTGGGAAGGGCTGAGGGCATTTCCAGAACCATGTAGGATAGTTTGCTTCAACAGGGGGTGGGGAGGGGCACTGTTCAAAGAGGATGATTAGAAGGCAGTCCCTGACTCCTGCTGCTGTTCCACGGTGCACTGCATGAACCTGGCCAGGCTCTTAGCTGCTCGGGACCTCAGCATACTCACCTGAGAAACAGGGATGTAACCCCTATCTCACAGGGTTGCTTGGAAGAGTCTAAAGTAATGTCTGTGAAGCAGATAGCACAGAACCTGGCCCTTGGCTGGTGCTCCATAGAAAGTGAACTTGGAGCATCTCTAGAGGCTGGGGTGGGGGGAGCAGTCTGAGGGCCTTTGGAAACTGGCTGAGGCCTCACCTGGGAGCTGAGCTGCTCAGAGGACAGCTTGAAGGTGGTTGTGATCTTCTTAGCGAGCACATTAGCCTCATTGAATCCAAAGGAGTAGAGGGAGATCTCAGCAATCATGGCATAATCCGGGACCATCATGGCGACAGGCCGAAAGAGTGCCTGGGCAATGGTATGTGGGTCTCAGACTTCACCCAGCCACAGGGTACCCACCCACTCTCTGAACTATCTGCTCCTCAGAAGGCAGCTTCACCTGACCTTCCTCCCTGGCTAATGCTGGGATTCCTTTCTGCATCATGCCTGCCATGACTGAGCCTTCCATTTGCTCTGTGGCTGGACAGTTTTGGCCATTAGAAACAACAGGTCCTCTGTGTTTGTCTGAAACAGGTGGCCTCTCTTGGCTTCCCATTTCTTCTGTAGGCCTAGCCTAATGGCTCCTATCAGATGGCCTTCACATGCATGAGCATCCCTGACTTCTCCCATGCCCCGAGGACAAGTGTGGGGCATCCCTCTGTGGCTGGGCCTCAGGACCCTTGGGCAGGAGATCTATCATAGAGAACCACGGCTCCTTTTATCCAGGCAGCTGTGTGTCCTTAAATAAATGATTTATTATCTTGAAACCCAGGCCTTCCACCCGGGGATCCCATGGCACAGACAAAGTTGAGTCCACCCGGAGCACCCGGGGCCTGAACTTGCCTTCAGATTGTCAGGCAGTTCAGTGCGGCCTGCGTATCCTGGATTCATGGTGATAAACACTGCGCAGGATGGTACAAGTGGGATCTCGACACCCTCAAATACGAAGCGCTCCACCTGTGTTGGGTAGGGGTCAGGGGGTGAACTTACTTGGGGCAGGGGTTGCCCAGCCCTATCCCTTCCTCTGGATGTGCCTTCCTTTCTGCTACTCATTCCCCTGTCCTGATGGCAGCGTGTCAGCTAGTACTGGACCCCTGGTCATGGATGGACTTTCTTTCAGGATCTGGCTTAAGACCTCAGGTCCCAGTGAGCACCCATGGCCTCCCAGGTCCTGGCTCTGGTCCTTTTTTAAAAAAACATTTTTTTGTAGTTGTAGATGGATACAATACCTTTATTTATTTATCTTTATGTGGTGCTGAGGATCGAGCCCAGGCAATGGTATGTGGGTCTCAGACTATGCTAGGCAAGTGCTCTACCACTGAGCTACAACCCTAGCCCCAGCTCTGGTCCTTTTGAGGTCCCACATACTTTTTTGCTTTCCACTCTCTCTACTTCCAATTCCTGATACTGATCTTCCCAGACTTAGACAAACTCAGCCCTGACTAGGCGCCAGGGCTCTCCCTTGCAGGGAGTAACCACCAGCCTCTCAGCTCTCATCTCTCATCTCCAGGACAAGATCCCTGGGGACCTTGAACAAGGCTAGAGAGAGAACCAATATCCAGGGCTTTGCATTAGCATCAGGACACAGGCAGGGACCCCTTTATCTGTCCCAGCTTGGCCTGGGATCTGCCACCAGACCAGGATAAAAATGTGGGGCTTCCTGATAAGCTACAAAGCCCCTCAAGACACAGTTCTGCAATGGTGGTGGCTCGTGGACAGTGCCATGCCCCTGTGAGATGAGAGGCTGGCACTAGGCAGGCCTGATGGCCTGGCTTTCCACCTGCGGCATGGGAACCCCTGGTGACAGAGCTGATGGCAATGGTGGGGGGTGGCTCACCCGCTGTTGCTGTGCCTTCTGGATGGTGGTGATCTGCTGTGCCACCACAGACAGCACCTCAATGTCGATCCGATTGAACTCGTCAAAGCAGGCCCAGGCCCCAGCACTGTGAGAGTGGAGGAGGTGCATTCAGAGCCCTCCTGGCCCCCACTGTCCTATGATGCTCCTCACCTGGCCCTCCCCAGGAAGAGGGCTCAGTCTTTATGCCCTCTCTGGTGCCACCTCACACCCCAGCCTCACCTGGCCAGGCCCTTGAAGAACTTGCCCATGGCCATGAAGTCGAGCTGGTCAGAGCAGTTGAACACAACCGTCTGTATGGCCAAGGCCTTGCCCAGATCTTTGGTGGTCTCTGTCTTCCCTGTGCCAGCTGGACCAGCTGGAGCACCACCAAACTTGAGGTGCAGGGCCCCAGTCAGAGTCAGATAGCACCTGTAGGACAGAGGAAGGCCACCTATGTCCTGGGCACTTCCCCTTCCTGGGGCTTTCCACAGCTCTTTCTTTTGGGTCCTCTCTCCTCTTGGGTCCCAGATGTGCCCAGCCTGGCTGTTGGGGTCAGGATTGGAGCCTATGACTACCTGCTCAGTGTTCTCCCTGTCCCACGTCATAGGCCTGGAGAGCTTTGCTCAGGGACCCACAGAGCTGGCTGACGTGTGGCCAATTCTCTTCCCTTACTCCAGTCCCAACTGGGGCCTGGCATGGTGGAACACGCCTGTAATCCCAGCGGCTCAGGAGGCTGAGGAGGAGGATCGCGGATTCAAAGCCAACCTCAGCAACTTAGTGGGGCCCTACATAACTCAGTGAGACCCTGTCTCTAAATAGAATACAAAAAAGGGCTGGGGACATGGCTCAGTAGTTAAGCACCCCTGGATTCACTCCCTAATACCAAAAACAAAACAAAACAAAAAACCAACCCAACTGGGGAGGGGACCGGCACCTGTCAGTGAGGGGTGTGATCACCAGCCTCCCACTGTTGCCTAGGTACTCGTAGCCATAGATGAACTCAGCATTCACAGCCCGGATGTACAGATCATTATTGGTCCAGTAGTACCTGGCAGTACAGGGAGATGGGTACCTGGTCATGGGACCACAGGCCACAGGCAGGCATGTAGCTGAGCAGAGGGGGTTCTTTTGAGGAATGAGGGTTTTAAAACCCCCCTGCCCAGCTTGTCCCAGAGCCTCAAGGGCCAGGATCAGCTCCTTGTTAAGTGACTGTTCATCCCTCTCTGGGCCCCATCCTGACAGCCACTCTGGCCCTCACCTGAGCTGTGAGATCCACTCAAAATCATTCACACTGACCACGTGCTCCTCGATCAGCTTTTTCACCACGTCCTTGGCATGGACCTCGATGACGATCAGTGCTGACAGCACCGCCCGCTGCATACGGGACAGTTTCCCTCGTACCAGGGCTACCAGGTCACTGAGCTGCAGGAATGGGGACACTGTCAGCTGTCTGCTATCTGCAGGGAGACTTCTCCCTGGTACCGAGGGTGGGTTCTGCCACACAGAGTTCCTCTCTCCAAGGACTGATAGTCTAGGAGAGCAGGGGAGCAGGGACCAGGCAGGGGGAGGGAAGTAAATAAAAATGGAGACATATGCATGGCATCTGAACCTTCAGGGCCTGGTGGAGCCTGCTGAGGGGCTGGAGGCTGGAGTGTTGGTATGGAGCCAGAAAGGCCCAAGGGACAGTGCAGGAGAGACATGGGCATGTGCTTCCCTCACTGACCATTGGAAGAGGGGCACCTGCCTGGCCTCAGAGCCTCCTCAGGCCCCCAGTCCCTTCTGCTGGTTGCTGTTGTGAGACACATTTCAGGGGTTCCTGACCTGCTTTTTGAACCCAACCCTAGGCCTCTTCCAGATCAATATAGGAAAAAGTTCCTGGAGGTCTGGGCTCTCCGGGGGGCATCAAGGGTGCAAGGAGTAGTGATCCTCTTCATTCCCACCTGCTCGGAGAGCTTGGGGAACAGATCAGTGCTGAGGTTGTTGACCTCCAGAGCCTGTGCCACCTCCATGGTCCAGTAGGTCTGGCAGCCAGCAATGGTCACCTGGCCAGGCCAATTCAGAACCCACTGGGTCCTGGGCATCTGAAAAGACAACAGGGGCAGGTTGATCTAGGCACTTTCCAGCTCTGACCCTTCCCCTCTTCTTCCTTTAAATGTTGTTTGTGCTTTGGCCTTTAAAATCTCTGGGCTCAAAGGGTCAATTGTGGACATGAAGGCCGGGCACAATGGTGCACGCAGATAATCCAAGTAGCTCTGGAGGCTGAGGCAAAAAGATCTCAAGTTCAAAGCCAGCCTCAGCAGCTTAGAGAGGTCCTAAGCAATTCAGTGAGATCCTGTCTCTAAATAAAATATAAAATGGGCTGCAGATATGGCTCAGTGGTTAAGTGCCCCTGGGTTTAATCCCTGGTACCAAAAAAAAAAGAGAGAGAGATCAATTGCACCTTTCCCTTAAAGAGAGATGCCATTATGCCCTGGGTAGGCAGAATCATTTTTCCTAAGCAGATGAGACCTTGGAGCAGACAGGTGGGAGCCCCAGATCAGGGAACACAGTCCCGGATTCAAATTCTGGCTCTGCTCTTGCAAATCACAATAGAATAGAAAACACCTCTGAACCTCCTCTGTGAGGTGCCTTGCCCTGTAGCCCAGTGGCTGATGGGAGGGCCTAGAGAAGTCTGCAGGTGTTATTCCAGCCCAGGGCTTGGGGTGAGTGTGATTATGATTATTATTAGGAGGAATTTCACTTTCTGGAGTGTGTGTAGAAAGGAAGGTTTCTGATTCCCGCCTGAGTCCCCAGAGATCCCATAAAGATGAGAACAACTGGCATTAGGGCTGTGGCCTAAGGAGGAAGCAGGTGGGAGCACAGAGAGGGCCTGGGAAGGGAGCAACATGGAGGGTGGCAGGAAGGCTCCATGGCAGGGCGTGCTCACTGTGGGATAGGCCAGGATGGCCCTCTCAATGAAGTTGCGCACGCTGGCCTTCATGCTCTGCTCCACCTCCCGCAACCAGTCCTCCACGTTGCTGGTTGGGTAGATGGAGAAGGTCAGCTTCACCTCTTCACCCTCCGCAGAGTACATGTGTGTGATCTCCAGGTCCTCCTGGAACAGCAGCTGCAGCCATGGTGGTGGTGGTGGTGGGGGCGAGAACAGGGTTACTCTGAGTAAACTAGAAGCTGACCCCTCCCACTGGTGCCCTCCTGCTTTGGAAGGGAACCTGAATGTCTCTCTTGGCTGGGACTTCTCTGACTGCAGGTCCCGAGCTGTGCCCCAGCCCTGGCCTGATGCAGACCCTTGGGGAAGGAGGCTCAGTCTGTCCTGTGTGTCTGTGTTCTGTTCAGGTCTGTATAATCTTCTTTGAGGAACAGGAGGAGATGAGGAAGGTTGTGAGCCTTTTGGCCTCATGGTCTCTCTCTCTCTCTCTCTCTCTCTCTCTCTCTCTCTCTCTCTCTGGATGCAACTTTACAACCATTAAACTAGACAACTTTTTTTTTTTTTTTTTAGTTGTAGGTGGACAATACCTCTATTTTATTTATTTTACGTGGTGCTGAGGATGGAACCCAGTGCCTCCCATGTGCAAGGCAAATGTTCTACTATTAGGCTATAGTCCCAGACCTCATGGGTGTCTTGATCTAGCCAACACCTCAGTGTGCTGGGGGACAGAGAGCCCTTAGATGAATTGGGAGCCAAGATCCCCCAACCCTGAGAAGACAGGGGACAGTTCTGTAGCTGACCTTCCTCCCTCTAGCCCCAGGTGTGTCTCTGAAGACCAGACTCTAAATTTCCACCTTATCCCCACTAAGAGAGCTTGACACAAGGGATGTTCTTCCTGGAATGTGCCCCAGGGGTCCTGGCCCTGAGTCCCAAGCCCAGCTACATACCCGGGCAATGTTCTCGAAGCACTTGCGCAGGTGGGGTTGCACGGCTGTGGGGTCCTTTGTCTGGGACAAGATCTCCAGTAGTTCGTCATCAGATAGGAAGTAGAATCTGCCATGGGAACAGGGATGAAAGAATGGGTCAGGCAGGCTTTCTGGGCCCTGGCAGCCTTGGCACCACTTAACATTCTTGCCCCCTAGCCTGGCAGGGCCCTTGATGTTCATCCTCAAGGGCTGACACTGACAGTGGACAAGGGCCATGATGCCTACCTGGGGAAGGCACTCCGCTTGGTTTCCAGGTACTCGCTGAGGCCCTTCTGCACCAGGTCCAGCAGCTTGTTGCAGTCCCGAAGGCTGTCCAGCAATCTCTGGTCAGCGCACACATTGATTACCTGCAGGGGTTAGGGAGGCATGAGAACAAGTGAATGTGAGCATGCTCCAACTGGGAGGTTGCAAGGCAGGTTCGCCCACACCACCTAGAGACCTCCAGAAGGAAGGAAGAGGCAGGAAAATTGTCCCTGAGTCAGGGGCTGCCTCCATCAGCCCTGCCAACTCCACAGAAAAAAAGTCTATGATTAAAAAAAAAAAATGAGGGTTAAACGAAGGTAAGAAGTTTGCTTTGCTGCAGGACTTGACAGGGCCTCTAAAATGATAGTGTAGTTGGCAAATCTCCAAACCATCAACTGTGGTGCTTCTGAGGAGCACCTCTGGGACTAGGGAACCCAGGACATGGGCTACAATCAAAGCCTTAGATGTGTTCTCCAGTCCTTGTTTTAGGAGGGAAGAGACTGGGAGACTCCCAACAATGTGACCAGGCCCCTTGGGGGTCTTAACTGCTCGCCAGCTCTGCCACACTTGCCTCGCGGTTCTCGTAGACATTCTTCATGATCTTCCTCCAGATCCGCTCCATGGTCTGATAGCGCTTACTCTCTACAGGCAGCTGCCGGGTGATGTCCTCAGAGCTGAAGATGGGCTCCAAGTAGAGCCAGGCCCGCTGACAGTTCAGCCATTCCTCCAGTACCTCCTAGGCAAGTGGGACAGGGTAAGGTGAGGATATGAACTGCCAGGGCCTGAGGTCTGAGTTGGGTTCTGTTCCTCATGATCAAGTCATTTTGTTTCATCAGAGTGCTGGGCACCAGAGCCAGTGTCCACAGGGAAATTTCTAGATGGTGCTGTAAGCATGGAACTCCATGAGAAAACCAGGAAGAGGGATGCCTGCCCTCCAGAGAAATCCCATTACCCATAGGAAGTCCATGCCCTCTTCTCTTGGAAGAGCCAAGGTTTCTGCTCTTCCTATGAGGGACCATGCCCAAGCCAGCAAACCTCAAGGTGACAGAAGAAAGTGTCCTGGTAGTTCTCTGGAGTGCATGACCCTAGCATTCTCTGAGGTTCATTTTCGGGATCTTGAGATACCTAAAATGGTCTTTGAAACCTCAGTTCAAGGGTGAGACATCTTTAAAAAAAGCTATTTCCCCCTTCTGCCTCCCAACTCCCCATTTAGGAACCACCTCTCATCTTCTCTCATCATTGCAAATTCATTCATTTATCTCCTCCTCGTGAACTGTGTGCCACAGTCAGTTTTGGCCAGGGCCATGCCAGGTCCATGTGGGCACCAGGAGGAGTAGGGGAACAGGGCCTGGCTACTGCCTTTGGGAAGCCCTCAGTCCACTAAGGGGCCAGTTCTGCCCCTGGATCACCAAGGGCCCAGCATGATGATAGCCTCTATATGAGGCACTGACCAAGGGACTCAGTGAGATTACTTTGCAGGTACATGTTGGGAGAGTTGGCAAAATGCTTTTACTGAGCCTTAGAGAAAATGGAAAGTGGGGATAAAACTGCAGTGGAGCTGAGTAGTGCAGGCCTGTAATCCCAGCAACTTGGGAGGCCGAGATAGGAGGAACATGAGTTCAAAGCCAGCCTCAGCAACTTAGCAAGGCCCTAAGCACCTCAGCGAGACCCTATCTCAAAATAAAATATAAAAAAGGGTTGGGTATGTGGCTCAGTGGTGAAGCACCTTGGGTTCAATCCCCAGTACCCAAAACAAAAACAAACAAGACATTATAAACAAAGGAAGAACACCTAGGGGCAGTGCTGATCAGCTCAGGAATCTCTAGGTGGTCCTGGGGCGTAGAGATAAGCCCTTCTCATCCAGTTTCTGGCCTTCACTGGAGGCCTCTCAGAAAGGCCCCAAGAAGGGACTGTCAGACATACCTTCAGGCCTGTTTTTCAGGGCTCTATGGGCTGCCTCTGCCTCTGGTTTTGAAAGCCAGAGACAAGAACAGTCCCAATGCCCTGGCTCCCTCTCCCCAAGGTAGATCCAAATGAGATATGGTTGAGGGCAGTGTGGGAAAGGATAATGAGAGCTTTGGGGCCTCATGGTGTCCAGCACACAAATTTCAACTGTTACAATGGTTTTGCCCTTTGAAGGTCTGTTAGTAACCATATTTTTTGGACTAATCCTGTCCTCTTCACATCCCTACTGCTTTTTTTCAGTGGCCATATGTCATAGATGGACAGCCCACCCATCCTGGTCACCCTCTTCTGAATGGAGGGCCTATCAGAGAGCCAGGAGCTCAGAGAATATGGGCAAGACCCTCCACTGCTTCAAGCCCCCATCCCCTTATGAGACAGGGTTCTCTGGGGGTGGGGAGGGAGAGAAAAGACAGGGGAAAGGGGGCCTACCTGGGTCAGCTTTAGTTTGCTCTCCCAGGAGTTGATGCGTTGCTCGAAGGGCTTCTTGTAGGGTGAGAAGGACATGCTCTGGGTCATGACGATGTGGTCGTCCAGCAGCTGTGAGGCCTCATCTGGGCTCTTGAGAATGTAGGTGTCTGTCTCCTTGTAGGGCAGCACGTTGAACAGGATGGTTGACCACTCCTTCTCCATCTTGTCCAGTGCCTGGGGTAGGGGATGAATCAAGGCTGGGTCCCAGGAAGGGGCTGGCCATCATGCTCTCTGACCAGCACTGGTCAGGGAAGAACAGACCTAGTGAATGACTTCTGCGTAGGGCCCTCTGGAAGATACACTAGGTTACCTGGTCCACAAGTCCTCAGTGGGCCCTTTTCTGACTCACTCTCCTACATGTGCTACATGTATATGACACACTTACACGCATGTGTTGGGAGGCAGCAAAGTTACCAGTGTGGGTGCTGGTCCTGGTTCTGACTGTGTCACCTTGGCCAGTTGCTGAACCACCCTGAGCCTTAAGGTACTCATCTATTGTTTATTTAGTTAGTGGTGCTGGGGATCAGACCTAGGGCCTTGTGCACCCTAGGCAAGTACTCTACCACTGAGCTCATGTACTCATCTGCTAAATAAGGATAATGCTATCAACTTTTTCCTGGAATCTTGAGAGGAGTAACTGAGGAATAATAGCCAATCACTTTACATACATGATTAACTCACTTAATAGAATGCACCTTACCCACTGGGCATGATGGCCCCAGGAATGGGGCCAATTACTATCAGTCTCCCAAGTGGCTGTCATTGCAAAGGCCGGAGGCCAAGTGCTAAGGTTTGACAGGGCCAATCCGGTGGGGTGGGGTGGGTCTGCTGCTGGCTGCTTACCTGCTCGATGGCATACTCCTTGCCAGCCACCTCAGCCACCTTGCTGATACTTTCAATATGGTCCTGCAGGTTCATCTCGAGGCAGCGGGAAAAGGTCAGGTTGGCCTTGGGCCTGACATTGATGTTGATCTCATTGGACAGTATATCCCAGTGCCGGTTCCGCATGCCAGGGTTGCGCAGGCCCTGGATCAGCGGGATGTATGGCTTGAACTCCTCAATGCGGGCTCGAATATCTAAGGCCACATCCTGGCAGGCTGTTGGGTAGGGAGGCAGGCATAAGAGGCAGCCAACATCGGCAGGGGGAAGGTGGGGACAGGCTGGCTTGGCCACCTACCTTGGATGTCCTTGAACTGCTTTACGCACTTATGCATGGTCTTGAAGGACTCAACTACGTTCTTCTCCAGCTGCTCGGCATCAATGGCTATCAGGGGGTCATTTATCCAGCTTTCAGACCAGCGCAGCCAGTCGGAGGCTGTGGTCCAGAGGTCCAGGTAAGGCTGGAAGTCCTTCACCATCCTGGAAAGCTTGTCGTACTGCAGGGACCAAGGGCAGGGTTGGGATGCTCCCCAGGCTCTCTCCACCCTGCTCCTACTTGGGCCAGCTACTCTGCTCCCTCCTTGTTCCTGAGTGCTATCCCTGTTCCTGTGCCAGAGACCCAGGCATGGCCTCCCTTCTTTCTGTCCCTCCCAGGCTATGGTCTCCTGCGTCTTTCCAGTAGCCTCCTGAAAGTCAAGGTCAGATTATCTCCCCTCTGCAGCATGCTCAGAGTCCTGCCCCAACATGTCAGAGCCCTGGGCACAGCAGCTGGATTCTGCTTGTGACTATAGCTGCAAGCTGCTTCCTGAAGCCCGGGGGATCAAGAGGGGACAGTGCCTGCGGGAGGCCTACATTGGTGACGGGCAAGCCAAAGATGCGCTCGCGGTTGTTGTAGAGCATAGCCAACTGCTGGCAGTCCTTCAGCTGCTTCTTGACCCGCCGCACCTCGTTGGCAATTTCGTGTGCTCTTGCAATCTCCACGTGGATGGAGAAGCCAGCTACCACAAGCTGCAAGCCAAGAAGCAAGGGTCACATGCCCCTGAAGCACCACCATGCCCATGTGTCTGCCTACTCCCACCCCAAGAAACCTGAGTTCCTGGGGCTTTGACTCCTCCCAGCTCTGAGGGGACTTTGGAGTGACAGGTTGGTAGCCCATTACAGGCAGGCTGACTGCCCTATGGTGACCTGGCAATGCTCGGGGAAAGGAGGGGGAGACTCAGTGCCCTAACCACTTGTGCCCACTGCCCACTGGGGCAGCACGGACACAAGAGAAGACTTAGGGCCCACTCCTCTGAATTCTTCTGAAGCTTGCTGCTCAGGCTTCTCTTTGGCCTCTCTGTTCATTTTTTCAGCCGTGTATCCATTCACTTATCCACGCATCCATCATGCATTGACAAAACATGTCTTAAATGCAAGAAATGAGGCCAGGCCTGCAGCACAGTGTGTGTGTGTGTGTGTATGTGTGTGTGTAGAGGATCTTAGTACAGAGCCCTCCACCAAGCCCCACCTGCAGCCCTTCCAGCTTCTCCTGGAAGTTGTTCTGATCCATGACCTGGATTTTGTGGAACTTTTCTTCTTCCTCGATATGCTGCTGCCGCACCATCTCTAACTGCCCGAGGATCTTAGAGGGCCAGTTGCTGGCAGCCCACCTGGCCGGGATGGGAGTTGGGATGGGGAGAAATGCCACAGCTGAAATGATGGGGTGGAGAGGCCAGACAAGGATACTCCTCCAGGAACCTGGAGCCTCGGTAAGAGCAGGATTGGGGGAACCTAGGTAGCAGTTAGAGTCAGCTGGGACTGGGAAACTGGGAAGTCCAACTGAGCGGAGAGATACCACCTTCCATCAACAGGGAGGCCACCTCTGCCCTAACCTTTGGGAGCTGCGGTCGGCTTGCAGTGAGGTGCATACCCAATGTGCCCAGGAGGAAGCAGAAATGAGAAGAGAAATGCTAAGTTCCCTCTGAAGCCCCAGGGACGGTAGGGCCTCACCTCACATGAGGCAAAGCAACATTGGTGACAAACCAAGGCCACCAGGCCAGCTTCCTTCCTATCAGACCAATTCCCTCTGCTTAGCTAATGTAGGCCATCCATGGAACTTGGGAATTCCACCTGCCATAGCCATATGGATGGCAACCCTGAGGGGAGGCCCCTCTTGAGCACCTGCCAGGCTGGTGTCTTGGAGTTCCTGAGCAGGGCCCTGATGCTCTTGAAGCTCCCCAACTTGTCTGGGAGGCAGGGCTGGGGCAGGGGTTTCTAGTGGCCCAAAGACTGCCCACCAGGTGGGGCCTTGCCTTCTCTCAGTGCCCCTCAACCACAAAGCAGGGGTCTAGGTCCAGGTAACCATGTGTATCACATTGTTGACGGGACAGAGACTAGACTGAAGAAGCAGGTGGGCCCCTCCACCAAGAGGATTGTGCCCCAAATGATTTCTTTCTGCTCCATTGATTACCTGGCCCTGCCTGGTCCTGGCCCCTGTGTGGAGCCATGACCTCTTTCATCTTGGCAAGACATTTCTTTCTTTCTTTCTTTCTTTCTCTCTCTCTCTCTCTCTCTTTCTTTCTTTCTTTCGGACTGGGGATTTAACCGCTGAGCTATGTCCCCATCCCTTTTTAATTTTAATTTTGAGACAAGGTTTCCTTAAACTGCGGAGACTGGCCTTCAACTTGTGATCTTCCTCCCTCAGCCTCCCAAGTGGCTGCTATTCCAGGCCACTGCACCCAGCTTGGCAAGGCATTTTGATATGATTTCACAACCTGTAGCAGCTGGGACACATGAGAAACCCTGTAGCACCTCCTTCCCCATTCCCTGCGAGTGTGGGAGACAATGTTCCCACTCACTTGTCATTGAAGTCCTCTGTGCTGAGGTTGTAAAAGAATTCGTCCATGACCTCGTAGTCACTCATGACTTTGATAATCCGCTCCTACATGAATGGGGGTGATAAGAACTGTGCTAGGGAAAGGGTCTATTGGGACGGGGCTATCTGAAGTGACTGGGGACTAGGGAGGGACTGTTCCCTTCCAGAGAGGAGAGGCCTGGGTAGAAGGAGATGGACAGGGTGGAGAGACCAGCAGCAGGGCCAGGGCTCCAAGAACCATGACCACCTCATTTGTAGTTTCCAGGCCCCTGACCCATGCCTTCAGTCCTTGTGACCTCCCACACTGTATAGCTCCTCGTATCTGCCAATGCCCCCACAACCTCCTGAAGTCCACATGTCCTCCTGGTATCTACCTCACCTCCAGCCTCTCAACTCCCAATCTCCCAGCCCTGCCCCTGTCCCCAGTCCCTGAATATTAAGCCCAGTACCTCCAGCATCGAGTTCCCCAAGTGCCCACTAGACTTCCAGTCCTACCAGGCTCCTCCTGAACACCGGTCCCCAGTCCCATGTGCCCACCTTACCTCCAGCCCCACTTGTTTCTCGGGGATGCCCTTCATCCACTCTCGCAGCTCGGCCAGCTCCTCAATGCTGTTGGGCTTCTCGTAGATCTTGCGGCTAATAGCGCGGAATTCCTCGCAGATCTGACAGTGGGAAGAAGGCCGGGGAAGACTATGTGACCCTTGTTTGCCTTCTTTGGGGCCTGCTTCTCCTTCTATGGCCCCTTGTGGCTCCCAACAGGTAACCCTTCCACCCCCATCACTCTACAGTGCTTTCTATGAAAGACACTCCCTGGGTTGCTGAGGTCTCTCGAGAGGCAAGGGTATCTCTCAGTAGGCTTTATCCTCCCAGATTTTTCTGGTCCCACCAACACACTCAGGACTTCTGAGGCCTGCATTGGCATATCCTTAGCTCTGCAGAACCATCGATTCCAGGGTATGCTAAGTCAGGGCTTCCCAGGTCTCTGTGAGTCCAGGAAAGGAGAAAGCTACCTCCTACACCGGACAGCTCAAGATCAAGACAGGGGGACTTCCATTTCCTTCTCTTGGCCTAGGCCTCTGCAGATACCCCTGACCCTGCTTGGGGACATATTGCTAGCAGGAGTATATCAGCTACACAAGGATGCTTGTATTGAAGCTGTGGTCACTGGGGCAAGGCCGGTGGGCACCTACACTGTCCACCTCCTTGTGCAGGTTCTTGGCCAGGATGTCTAGCATGGAAGTGGCCAGGGCTTTGCGCTTCTTGGACAGGCTCTGCTTGACATTGTCCACGTTGATGTAGAAGGGCCCGATGATGATGCTGCTGGGCAGCGAGTTGTCCAGGATCTCTTTCTCCTTCAGGTGGGTCTTCACCACCTCCCGCACCTCATTTGCCGATGGACACTGGGTCTGGTAGGCCCTTAGGACAGGGTGCACAGGTGAGGGGCAGAGCAGAGTGAGCAAGGTGGGGGGGGATACACACGGACACACTCAGGCTTGAACACATACACGCAGAAGCACGCACGCACTTGAGGAAGACACTGATGTCGTTGTTGTTCAGCTCCAGGTACTTTCTGTACTCCTTGGCGTAGGCCTGCAGGGGGATCATGGCCTTGTGCAGAGCATTGGTGATGGTGGACCTGAGTTCCTCCACAAGTGGCTCATGAAGCCCCACGGACTCTAGCAGAGGGTCGCCGCTGATAAAGATGTCCTCCATCACCATCTAGGAGAAAAGGGGCCAGAAGGGGCAGAACTGGATGAGCTGTGGGGTAGGTGGGCAGAGGGACTGGAAATTCAGCTGTGCTCCCAGGGAGCTAGGCAAGCAGGGGCAGGGTGTGATCTCAAAACTGAGTGGGTGACAGTGCTCAAAGCATGGAGTGGCAAGTCCTACAGGGGGCTGAAGACCAATTCGAGGCCAGAAGCCACCATGAGGCCCACTGAGGGACAATATCCTCCTCTGCCTGGCCTCACTTAGCCCAGTTCCAAGGAAAAGAGCAGAAGGGGCGACCATGTTGCTGACTGACTGGCAGGGGAGATGAGAGGGGACTTGAGTTGCAGGGTTTTGGGGGTCTAGGGAGTGGGCTACGTGTAGCTGGGTACACTAGTCCCCTGTGTGGATGTTGGCCCTTGTTCACTCTCAGGATGAAGAGAGAGGCCAGTCCTAGTGGCTCTGGAGGCTGAGGCAGGAAGTTCATGAGTTCAAAGCCAGCCTCAGCAACTTAGTGAGGTCCTAAGCAACTTGACAAGACCCTGTCTCTAAATAAACATTTAAAAAGGACTGGGGATGTGGCTCAGTGGTTAAGTGCCCACTGTCCAAGTCCTCTGTCTCTGGGTGCCTCTGCAAAGATTGGTCCCTCCACCAAGTAGCCCCAACATAACCTGTTTCTTTTCACACCTCAGGTACAAAAAGAGAGAGAGAGAGAGAGAGAGGCCAGAAGCTGGGTGGGATCAAAGGAGTAGGACTCAGGGCTGTGGCAGTATTAGTCCTGCAAGTCCAGGATTCAAATTGCAGTTTTCACTCTTAGCAGCTCTGGGACAGAGGCTAAAAACGGAACTTCTCCAGGTTTACAAAGTGGAGATGTGAAGAGCTCACAATTCAGTTTATGGTGAGGATTAAAGAAGATATTTGAGAACTTCAGGGCCAAGCATACTGCCCGCCAATTGGGAGACCTGTTGTAGAACTTTAACAGCTCTGATATTGGTGGCAGCACCCTGCAGCTTGGAGAGCCACTAACAGATAGGGAAGCAGGTACCCAGGACCTGCCCAAGCTGCAATGTGTACCTTCTCCAACTGGGGCACAGAGTGGGTGGCCAGGATTCCCTTGTCAAAGAGATTGAGCAGAGATGTCTCAAACTGCTCCAGCGCTGTGCTGTAGTGCACCCCTGAGCTGTCCAGCACCAGGTCCACAATGAACAGGGGATTCTTCCGGGGCCTGAGAGGCAATGGTCAGGCTGATTATGCACAAGGGTCTGAGGAGCACTCCTTGCCCTTCCTTGGTCCCTCCACCCAGTTCTATGACTCTCGAGATTCTCCATGCATGTGACTGGCTTTCTCTTTCCTTCCAGAAACGTCCAAGTTACCAGAGAGAAAGATCCCGGCCAGTCAAGTTCCTCTGTAGTTACCTCGTGTCCAGAGATTCCCAGGCACCACAGAGAGGAAGAGTCATCTCCCTGTCCTGAGGTCCTCAGGGAAGATTGGCCTAAGCTCTCCCTGGAAGCCCACATTCTTGGCTTCAGATGTCCACGACCCACCGAAAGCCCCACGTCTGGATCCCAGCCGGAGCCCCTCTGACAGCTTCTGTCTCACTTAAATGAAATCCAGCCCCTGATTGTGACCCCAGGGAACCCTTCATGATCTGGAATGGTCTCTACAATCTCTCCCACTTCATCCTGAACCAGGCTTCTCTGCACCTCCCCACTCCAGTCACACTTCTGAGGCCTGCATTGGCATACCCTTCCTCCACTGTCCCAAGTCCTCTATCCCCTGGGTGCCTCTGCACAGGTTGGTCCCTCCACCTAGTAAGCCCCAACATAACCTGGTTCTTCTCACGCTCAGATGCCATCTTCTCTCTGGAGCCCTTGGCAAAGGCCCACCCCCAATTATCTATCCTAACCCCTAAGAAAATCACCCATTGTATTTTCTATTTAAGGGTTTTGTTGTTTGTCTTCCAGAGAGAAAAGAAACTGTATCTCTGGTTTCCATAGAAACTGTATCTCTGGTTTCATGGAAAGCACTCAAAGAACACTTCTCAACTGAGTAACTCAAAGATGGAGTGAATGAGGGTCACCCAAATGCAATCCAGGGCTTGTGGGGCATTGCCTGGTAGCTTAGGGGACACAGCCCTCCTCAGAGACCCACCATCCACAGGATGCTGCTTAGCATCTTGGTCCTGGCTGCATGGACCAAGCCACTAGGGCCTGGCAAGGAATAGCTGCCTCTGCCCAGCAGGGCCCCACCTGTAGGGGCTGTTTATGAGGTCCTCCCCCCAGACCATGTCATCGGTGCAGTCAAGCACACTGCAGCAGGCATCGCTGATGAACTGTGAGAAGCTGGTCAGTGAGTCTTGCACCAGGAAGCGCAGCGTGTCCTGAAGCATGTACTTGATCAACTCCATCAGCTTGCGCAGCTTCGATATGAGGTACACCTCCCAGTTGGTCTCATAGAGGTTGTACCAGCCCTTGCTCATATCACGTAGGCTGCTGCGCATGGCTACCTTCAGCGTGCTGACCCAGCTGTCCTTGAGGAACATCTGCACCTGGAGTGGTCACGGAAGTCATTACAAAGCCCACCCCAGGGACCCACCGTCCACAGCTGCCGTGCTACAGGACTTTACACACTTGGATTTTGAGGTGGCCTCAGGATTCATCTGAGGGATGTCTCCCACCCCCAACTTACTGCCAAAGTGACTAAAACACAAACCCTGCCAACCCATCTCTTCACATGCCCCCCAGGGCCCAGGGCTGCTCAGTGGGGAAGGAGGGAGAGAGGGAAAGATACAGATCAGGGCTTTCCCTCCAGCCATGAAGACAGAGACAAGGGAGGAGTGCATCTTGCACACACGTAGGTATATATACCTACATACACGCAGAGTGACCTTAATGGAGTGGAGGGAGGCTGCCTTCTGCCTCCCTCACATCTGATCCTCAGGTGGACCCAGAAGTGGGGTTTTCCAAGACAAGGGACCTGCCCCATGGCAACCAGGCCTGGCATAAAGTGATTAGGAAGGGAGCCAGACTCTCCTTTTCTTTTCAAGACAAGTCACACACCTGGCCCCACTGCAGGCCCCCAAAAGACCTTGGAAGAGGCCATGGCCTTATCTCAAGTGACTTACTAAGCCTGAGCTTCCCAGGGATTCTGATGTGTTGGCTCCCAGGGCCTGACTGTGCCCGCCCACCATGCCCAGCTACCCAGGCACCTGGGAGACAGTCTGAGACTGGATCTGCTCGAACTCCTCCAGGCGGCTGTACTTGGAGAGGTTGGAGTGGAACAGCGACATGGCGGTCACCTTGTTACACTCAGCCCGCACCTTGCTCAGGGCTGTGATGACTTCGGACCGTGTGAGCAGGGACACAAAGGTGAAGTCCTCCTTCTGCTCCCGGAAGGGGTACTTGGGGACACTCACCAGGCCTGCAGGGGTGGGAGCCTGAGGTCAGCATTAGACCTGCCTAGGACATACCAGGGATAAGGACACATCCACGGGGTGCTTGGTGGAGAGACAGGGCTCTTATCTCCTCCCCCAAAACAGAGAGCCACATTCCTAGAGCCCCTCTTTTCCCAGAGCTTGCTGGAGTGGCCCCAACACCCTCAGTGAGTTGCCTGCGCTGGGAAAAAGATAAACTCCAGGCCTCCCTAGTCATAGTCCCTTTTAAGAATTGGGCGGCAACTGTGGTCTCTCTCCCTATCTTCTCCCACCCATGCTACACACAACCTGAGGCCTGCCTAGAGCTTGCCCTAGAACCCCAAGGAAGGATGATGTGGGCACCAGGGCCCCTCAGAGCCTACCCTGCTGTCTACACCCCAGCCTGCGTCCTGGGCCCAGGGTGTAGGAAAGCCAGGTCCAGGAAATGGAGTTAGCAGGGCACTCAAAGCAGAGATTTCTTAGGGGACCTGACATCTTTCTCTGAGACTCAGTGTGCCATGCATTCATGGGGCTGCAGTGATGCCAGGCTTACCCTTGCTACTGGAGGAAGAAAGGGCTTGGTGACCTCGAGGCCTGACCATCAGAGCCCTGGGCATCGACTTCTGAATGATGGCTTTCCTGGTACACATTTACCCTGTGGCTTCTGCATTACTCAGACATATATATTTTAAAAAAGAGTCCTCCTCCCTCTCCCCTGACCAGAGCTCTTCAGACAGCCGACACAAGGGTATGAATGCTGGGGACAAGGTGGTGCAAGGGAGGGTCAGGCTCATGGGGCTCACAGCAGCAGGACAAGTGATCCTAGAGGGAGTGACGGAAGGGGGCCCTGACCAGCTGGATGGCCTCAGGGTCTAACAACCCTCACCTTGCTCTGGCACCGTCTCCTCCTCCTTCTCAGGCAGAGTCACATAGGAGAACGTGTCAGGTTTGGAGGAGACAATTTGGTCAAAGTTGATCTTGTTCATGCTGCGTTCATAGTCCAGGCTCACTTCTCGGGTGAGATTGCTGAGGTGCTCGAGGACCCTGTCCACAGTGAGGGAGTTGAGGGTTATCAGGGCCTCCACACATCCAGTCAACCCCGCGCTGTGGGCCAGCTGCCATGCGGGCTCTGTTCTGGCATAGACTTGGGACATCAGCTTGAAGCTTCCTCTCCGGATACATGGGCATACTGCCACCTGTCCCTGAGCCAGTAACCTCCTTGCCCCTTGTTCCCTGCTGCTTTTATAACCCCCCTCATATCAGTCCCTGAGTCTGTGCATTTGGCTTCCAGCTTCTCGATGTTGTCCCAGGGCCAGGTCCCCTGTTCCCACCTCCACCCACTCCAATCCACTCCCTGAAAAACTCAAATCTGATCTCATCTTTCTGCTTAAAACCCATCTATGCTTTTCTTAGCTCCTAAGGTACAGACCAATCTCTTTATGAAGATCTAAGAGGTCCTTCTATTGGCCCCTTTCTACTCTCCTAGACCAGGCTCCCCAATCTCATCCCGTTCCCACCACAGGAAGCCCCTCTGAGTCTGTGGAGACTCCAGGCCCTTGCTCACCTCAGAGCCTTTGCATATACTGTTTCAGCTGGTGGCCACACTCTTGTCCACTCAGCCCCTACTTAAGCCTGACTAGCCTGGGATTTCTGTCCCGGGCCAATCTCATTTCCTGAGGAAGAAGGCAGGCCCTAGGTATGATCCCAAAGTGCTCCCCATCCCCATCATCCCAATACTCCTCACACTATGTTCAGTGGCTGTGCCCCTCTGGACCAGTGAGTACCAGGTAGGGAGGGACAGTGCAGGGAGGCTAGGGTCCAGCTCATGGTCATTTCTGCTGTGCTGTGCAGAAGGCCTGGCATTTATTTACAGGGCGCCCAGAACACAGACGTTGAACACACATACAAAGAATTAAAGGAATGAAGCTGGGTGTGGTGGCGCATGCCTGTGATCCCAGTGGCTTGGGAGGCTGAGGTAGGAGGGTCTTGAGTTCAAAACCAGCCTCAGCAACTTAGTGAGGGCCTGAGCAACTTGGTTAGACCCTGTCTCAAAAAATTAAAAGGACTGGGGATGTGGCTCAGTAATCATCCAGTGCCTCTGGGTTCAATACCTGGTACCCCAAAATAAATAAATAAATAAATTTTTAAAAATGCTGCTGGGACAACTGGTCAATCATTTGGAAAAATAAAAACTTAGATCCACATTATATATAAGGATGAATCAAGAAAATCTATGCAAAAAACTGAAACCATACATGTACGAGAAGAAAACCTTACTATAAGGCAAGACTTTCCGACTTGACTCAAATTTCAGATGAAGTTAAAGATAAGATTAATAAAATTGCCTTACTATTTTATTATGTGGCAAAAATCACCATAGAAAGGTCAAAATACAACTGAAATACCAGGAGATATTGATGACATATATCACAGATAAAGAGCCAATATCCCTAATATACAAACAACTCTTAAAACTGGAAAGAAAAATCCTAAACTGAGAAACAAAACAAACAAACAAACAAAAAGCAAAGATAAATAGGTAAGTCACAAAAAGATTATCTTTAATATTATGAAAAGATGGAGAAGATATTCAGTTTCACTTATAATAAGACAAAATAAAAGCCAGACCGAGATACCATTTCTTCCTTACCTTCCAGAGTGGCCAAAAATTAGATAGTATTAAATATACTCTGGGAAAGGTTTCAGAGAAGCAGGCATGCTCATACATTGCTGGTGGACGTTCAAAATGGTAAAAGGAAAATTTGGAATACCTAAAAAAACTACATATGGCTGGGTGCAGTGGTGCACACTTGTAATCTCAACAGCTCTGGAGGCTGAGGCAGGAAAATCTCAAGTTCAAAGCAGCCTCAGCAACTTAGCAAGGCCCTAAGCAACTTAGCAAAATAAAATAAAAAATAAAATGTGGCTCAGTGGCTAAGCACCCCTGGGTTCAATCCCTGGCACCAATCAATAAATGAACAAAACTGATATATGTACTTATCTAGCAATTCTACTTCTAAAAATTTACCCCAAAGCTATACCTCCATCATTTTGAAATAAAAATGTACAAGTTTTTGGAATTACAAGATAATACCATATCTGGGAGAATGGCTGAATATATTATGGTACATCCTCACAATGGATTACTATGCAGTTATAAAAAGGGATGCAAAAAATCTCAATGAACTGATATGGATTGATTTCAGGTACACTGTAAGTGAAAAAAGCAAAATGCAAAAGCTTTCTAAAGTGTGTTACATGTATATATACCTAGGATACTTTATTTATGTAATAAGATAAACCAGAAATTGGTGATACTGTATACCTACAGGCATGATGGGAGAATGACAGATCTCTGAATAAGTCTTTTTTTTTTTTTTTTTTTGGTAATGGGAATTGAACATGGGGGTACTTAACCACTGAGCCACATCCCCAGCCCTTTTTTTATGATATTTTATTTTGAGACAGTGTCTTGCTGAGTTGCTCAGGGTCTCGCTAAGTTGTTGAGGCTGGCTTTGAACTTGAGATCCTCCTGTCTCAGCCTCCTGAGCCACTGGTATTACAGGGATGCACCATTGCTGAGTAAGTCTTTTTGAGTAATAAATATTGTGAGTAGTATACATATACAGAAAGAGAATATTACAGAGTAGTGTGTATATATATAATGTACATATAAAATATGTATACATATTTAACACATATTATATATTTAATATGTTTATAAATGTGTGTATATGTAATAAATGAACCAAGATGCAGTTCAAAAAATAAAGTGGGCACCTCACTGAAAGATGTAGGAAGAAAGAAATCAAGTAACTTCCAAATGTAGTATTTGGACTATAAGCCCCAGACTAAAGAGAAAAAGGATGCTAACTAAAGACACCAAAAAGTCTACTAAAAGGTATGGATTAGCGATTTGACACTACATTCTGTGTATTCTAGTGTTAGAGTCTGTAAACAAGTCAAAATAACACCTGGCATTTTGCCAGGGGAATGTTAGAGTTCGTAAACAAGTCTGGATGGTGCCTGGCAAAATGCCAGAGGGAGTGGTTTGAGAAGTAACAAAAGCGAGCCATTAAGTGTGGAGATTCCTGATTGGTTGACTGCTGTATCTAGTTTATGTTAATTAGATAAGCTGTGTGGAATGTATAAATACTGCTCCTGTCCTGCAATAAATGGCTCCCACTCCTGCTGTATCAACATACACAAGTTATTCGTCACCCCCCGGCTATTTTGCTGCAGCCGGCCTGTGGCATTCTAGGACTAAACAAATAGGTCAATGTACATTAAGTAATGGGAGCCAGTTTTCTTCTAGAGGATGGAATTAACAAATACATAAAAGCGAGAATGAGCCCTGTGGTGTTAGAGTCAGTTTGAAGGTATCAGCAGGAACTCGTGGGTATTTAACAGATAGATCAATATATACAGAAAAAGGTATGTGTGGAGGTTATATATAATGCAATGAAGTAATATTTTATATCTCTATTATTTCCCAAATCTGTCTGCTCTAAGAACCTTGAAGCAATGATTTCCCAGAAGGAACAAATACATCTAATGCCCAAATCTTGGCCTCTAAATTCCCCACTAAAAGGAATCAGAGTCCTTGGAGAAAAATTTTATTTGACGGCTGGATCTGGGAAAGTATAAGCCTGGAACTTCTCAATGTACCAGAAAGTAAAGACATGCACACATTATGATGGAAAGATGTCAAAAACACAGAGGTAACTTGAAGAAGCTCCTCCTGGCCAACTTTGAGCACTGAAATTTAAAAAATGATAGTAATGCTTCATACCCTTTTCACTAAAGTAAGAATCCATGACTCTTCTTTTTTGGGGGGTGGGTGGGTACCAGGGATTGAACCCAAGAGTGCTTAACCACGGAGCCACATCCCCAGCCCTTTTTTTATTTTTATTTTGAGACAGAATCTCACTAAGTTTCTTAGGGCCCCACTAAATTGCTATCCTCCTGCCTGAGCCACTGGGATTATAGGCGTTCACCATCATGCCTGGCTCGGTGAGTTCATCCTGATAATGAGGGATGTGGAGATGAACATCTGGGGGCCCAACAAGTCCACAGTACAATGGGCAAGACAGCCCCACACAGATGAACCCCAAGGGAGCTCTACCTGCCTGGTAGTGCTACTTCCCCATGGAAAGACCCCCAGGAGGTGACGGTGCAGGGACTCACACGGAACCTTTGCGCATCCGGGGTGTGCTCATGGCCCACTGCTTGATCTTATTCAGGCTCTGCTCATTGATGAGCCGCTCGCCCTCGGTGGGCATGCAGTCCACATACAGGTTGTACAGCAGCAGCGCCTCTGTGTTCTTGCGCAGAGCATTGGCCTGGACCACACGCTGCGTGAACACGTGAGGGTCCTCAGCACAGAAGAGAAGCTGGATCCGTGGCACCCAGTATTGACAGATCAGAAGGGGTGGCCTGCCTGGGGGGTTAGGTAGGAGGGAGAAGGGGGCATATAGTCAGGCCCTCTGGGTCAGGCACAGGGTTCTAGACAGCTGTGTCACTGACCTGCAGTGGCCCTGAGTACAGTGTTTCCCTTCTCTGATCTCCTGTTGAATATGCAAAATGAGTATGATAACACTCCTTGCCCTGCCTATTCTACATGGTGTCATGGATGAACGTGAAAGTGCTTTGAAGACTACAAAGATCTGTGCTCATAATCCCAGCGGCTTGGGAGGCTGAGGCAGGAGGATCGTGAGTTCAAAGCCAGCCTCAGCAATAGGCAGGTGCTAAGCAACTCAGTGAGACCCTGTCTCTGAATAATATACAAAATAGGGCTGGAGAAGGGGCTCAGTGGTTGAGTGCCCCTGAGTTCAACCCTGGTACCCATCCTCCCGAAAAAAGAGCTATGCTCAGACAAGGAGTTGTACAAGGGTGGCCATTTGGGGCTGAACACCACACCCAGGGCCAATATCACTCATTTGATGGCCTCAGGCTTTCAACATTGTGCTACATGAAGCATTGTCAGCTGCTCAGAGTTGACATACCAAATAATGGCCATTTGCCTTCCTGGAGTCTCTGAGACACGGGTCTGCTGGTTCTTACTGATCAGGGTCCAGACAGCCATAGATCAAATCGAGCAAGGCAGAATTCAGATCTGAGCTGGTGGTACCCTTGGAAGGATTGGCCTCAGTCACAGCGTGGGCTTGGCCTGAGCTGGGGGTCAGCCTGGGGCAGAGGCTGAGCTCATACCTCTGGAAGTGACCCCTCCATTCACTATGGGCTTCCCCATCTCGTCCCGCACGAGGCCTCTCTGATCCGTCTTGTGCACCAGGTACAGCTTCGTCTCCTCGTCATAGTCCAGAACACCAACCTCACACCATTTGTAGACCAGTTCCAGACTCTTGGGGTCCTCTGAAACAGGAAGGGACACCCCACCAGTGATTCCTGCCAGGAATGCGGGGAATGGGTCTCAGAGGTCACTAGACTGGCCTCTCTCCCACCAGAACATCCTGTCTAGCTGCAGCAGAGTTATGATCCCTCTTCCTTCCATCTGAGTTGGCCTCTTTGGAACCCCTGGGCCACAGGAGGATCTGAAAGGATGAAGCCTCTCTGCATGACCCCCACCGGGGCAGAGACAGACACAGGACGAAGGGCCTGGCCACGAGGCAGGAAAGCCCCAGGCACACAAGAAACTTGTTGAGGGCCTGTTGTGGAGGCCATCGTAAATGAGCTGGACCTCTTCAAAGTGACCAAGGCCAGTGTGAAGCCCTCCCCGGAGGCTGCCCTTGCTATTGAGCCACAGGATAAGAGACCACTGCCCTGCAATGGGCTGTAAGTGGTCCTTGGGGCCTGTTTAGTCAGGAGGGGCCTCCTACCTACTCCTCAGGCTAAGCTCCTTTGCCCTCTTCTCCAGCTCACCTCCTGCCACTGCCCACCCCCCGCTTCACTCTAGCCACACTTGATGTCTGCCTGTCCCTGTGATTTTACAGCTTGTTCTTTCTTCAGGGCCTTTGCATTGACTGTGTCATCTGCCTGGTGGCCTCATTACTGGTTTGTTCCCATTGGCTTCTCCTTGGAGAGGCATCTCTGCCTAAAATAACACCTCTGCCCCAAGCACTGTCCTGGATGGTGGTCAGCCTCCTCACTCTAGTTTCAGCTCCCTAAGGGCAGAAGTGGACCCGGATCTAGAATGGAAACTGGTGCATAGTAGGTGCTCAATAAACTGTGAAAGAAGGAAGATGCACACACACTTGCTACTTAGTAGAGGATGCTTTATCATATAGTGGCATAAAACAAACTGATGCATTCTACAGACTACTGTTGAGGAAGGAGGGGCTGGAATTCCAAGGAAAGTGGTTCTCACCTGTTGATGCCAGAGGGGTGCGGGAGGCCGTTGTTGTATACCTCCTTGGCTTTGCTTTGGTTTTGCTTTTCCCCTCCCTTCCTAGTAAGTTTTCTTTTTGAAAATGCTGACCTTGTCTTGGCTCAACTTAAAGGAAAAAATGTCACAAGCAGCCCCCCCGAGGAAAATGAGAAGGCTCTGACAGAAAACTGTTCTGTTCTCTGCCAGCCCCTCCTTGCCCCCATGCTCTGGCTACCTTGAGAAGAGGGGAGGCTGGCACTCCATGCCCTTGAGGTTAATGCAGCCTTGGTTTTATCACCGGGAATTGGAGATCTGGGAACCATTGAGTTCAAATATTTTTGTAATTAAGTTCAAAGTGAAGGGAATACTCTGGGCCTCTTATCTGGTTCAGAGAAATTGATTCCAGCATTGAAGTGTTTTTGAATGAAACAAATTTGCAGCCTGCTCAGTGGACTCACTGCAGGCCTCCTGGAGGCTGTGCAGTCTTAAAAAACCAATTAACGCTCTTAGTCCTGCCCCTGACCTAGAGCCTGCCTGCCTGAGCCCACTTCCCACTCCATGGAATCATGTCCTTACAAGAGGCAGGGTGCAGAGCCACCTTCTACCCTGCATGGAGAAATGGTCACTTCCAACCTCCAAATTTAGGACACCAGACTTGCTAGGAAGCCTGCACAGAGACCCAGCCTTACAGGCCTAGATGGCGGCCATGGCTACTCACCCTGTTCCTGACAGCAGGCAACTAGGAAGAGCCTCCATGGCCACCAGGACAGACTGAGGCCAAAGGAGGAGCCAGAGGCACTCTGGGCAGACACAGGTGAGGCCGAGGCACCGCAAATCTGTGTCGCATCCAATGAGTAGGTGTGATAGTGGTTATAAATGGGTGACTACCAGTGTATATATGAGTGTCATAGTGTGTGTGTATGAGGGTGTGGAATATGTCCAAGTGTGATCATAAATGTAGTGGTGAAGTGTGCTACAGCTCAGAGTTTCAGCTCCCTGCTTTCCTGTGACACTCTGGCTACTGTGAGAAGGCTTTTACAGAGGTAAAAGTTGAGAGGCCATTGTTATGAGCGGAATGATGGTGATTTCTGGATGGTGGGATGGAAGGGTCCAGCCGGGGACCTTATGCATTTACCTTTAACATTTCCAATGAGCATGTATATTTTTATTACCAACATATCAAAACGTCTTTATTTGTTTAGCACTAGACATATCCAAACTGTCCTGTTCCCAGTCCTCCTGACCATGTCCACCCTGATCCCTGCATTTCTTGCCTTGGTGTGGCCAGCTCCTTGGCCTGTATCTCAGCCTCAGATGACCCCTTAGCCCCCATGGCTGCCAGGGGAGCCCAGGAGTTCTTGACAGGACTGCTGCTGGGACAAGATGGTACCCCACCCCGGCTGGCCTGCTCACCATGTCCCAGGAAGTCGTCAGTGGGCAGGAGGGCTTTCCCAGGAACTGGTTTCCTGGTGTTTGACCGTGGCTCCAAGCCCATATTGATCCACTCTTGGGGAGTGTGACAGTCAAATTCCTCATTGTCAAACACCTGGGAGAAAGCAGGCAAAGGTCGGGAGGAAGTGGCTCCCCTAGAGGCCGGGGCGAACTGAGCATGCCAGAGAACAGGGCTGCCTCAGTAGCCTGCTCCCCAGATGAAGGAGCTGCAGGTGTCTGGGAGGGCAGAGCCCTTCCTCTACTTCTCCCAGGGGCACACAGGGTCTGAAGGAGAGGGAAACCCTGGATCCTTATCCAGAAAAGCCACCTAAGGCTCAAGCAGAGGGCTTCTGGGGACTCAGGGCAAGATGTCGACGCTCTCCCCCACTCCCCTGGAACATCCAGCTCAGGCCCAAGAGAACAGAGAGCTCTTGGGTTTCTTGAGCACCCCACAGGAAGGCGGTTGTCCATCACTGGAAGGATCATGTGCATCTAGATCCAGAGTCTCCAGAGACACTCAGGACACAGAGAGGAAGGGGAAGGAGCCAAAGCCAGGGCCAGGTTGTGCAATCTCTTTTTCCTCCTCTGACTCTGTTTTCCCATTTGTATCCCAAGGGGCAGTACTGACACCCTCCTCCATCTCTGGTCTCCACAGGGTGGGGGGACACACAGGCTGCCCAGGCTCCCTGGGAAGAAGCAGAGAATCTGCCTCCCAGGGATCACGGGAGCCCTTCCTACTCCAACCTAGGATGACTAAGGCACCTGGGGTGGGTTATGGTTATTCAGTTGCTATGATTGGACATGTAAGTATCTGTGGTTGGAGTGGGGCTCTCCTTTGGGGTCTGACTCCTGAGCTTCAGCCAGGGTCCCGCACTCCCATCCCATCTCCATTGGCAATCCACAGAAGCCTGGCTTACCTTCAGTGGGAGATAGATGGGGAAGAGTGGGTCATGGCCCTGTTCAATGGTTTGGGGGTTTTGGGGGTCTGGGTGCCTTGGCATGAGCTCATTGGAGTCGATGCCCTCATTAGCCAGCAATTGCTCGATGTCCAGGCTCAGGTACTGCCGCTTTCTCCTGGAAGGGCAGGTAGGATTCTCAGGACGGCTGGGCTCGTGTAGGAGCTCCACTAGTGAGCCCCAGGGCTCTTGTTAGGTAGTAGCTAGCAATGAGCAGTGAAATACATGGTAAGGTCACAATTACTTAAATTACTTTAGGGTCCTTCTTTAAACTATCTTACGAAATCAATGGTGGCAGTTCATCTGTAGAAAACAAAATAAAGTAAAGGGCTATTTGTAAAACATGTCAAGAGAAAAGGATGAATGGGACTAACTCTTGAAAGGGTCCACTGAGGTTGATGTGAAGTTGGGAATTATGGCTATAAGTGTCTCCAGTTGTCTGGGAAGGAGGATTCCTTTAGTAGCGCAGGCATACTATGATAACTTCTGACCAGCTACTGACCCCAGTGCCCACATTAACATGGGATTGACTTATAGATGAAGCCCCCCTAAATAGGATGGCCACCATGACAGTTCTGGAGAGGACCAACTAAGGTCAAAAACTCCATCACCTGAAGAGAAGGAGGAGTTGAACACCTGATTGGTGAAGGTTGTCAAAGGAGGACCCCAGTTTTCAAGTCAACCATAAAACTAATAAATTTGGAGATAGCATTGTCTCCTTTTGTTGTTCTCTGCTCAGAGACGTCTCTCTCTCTCTCTCTCTCTCTCTCCTCTCTCTCCACTCTCGTGCTCTCTGCTTGAGCCTCACTTTGCTTTTACTTTATTTTCACCTTACTTTCACTTACAATAAAGTTCTCTTGCATGACGTCTGGTGTCTGACTTTAAATTTTCTTTCATCGGAACACTAGAACCAAGGTTTGGAGTTTTAGCTCCCTGCTTTCCTGTGACATTCTGGCTACTGTGAGAAGGCCCAGGGTTTGTGATGATAGTGGTGTGGACCCCTTTGAGTCCCTGGGCTCCAATTACCCCTGTATCCTGCCCTGGCAGGCCCACTTCATTGACCTAAATGCCACCCTCTCTGATTCCACAGCAAGGAAAATCCATTTGTTCTTCTGAAAGAACCAAAGAACTAGAAAATTTAAATATTTTTTCATAGAATCTGCCATGGAGATGGAGATGGTCACTTAGTGGTCTTTAGACCCTCAACTTTTCATTAGGCAGATACCACCTCCCAGAGGACAGGTCCTCTCTACAGTCCACCCAGTCGTACCTCTCAATCTCAATCTTTCGGGGGCACTGGCCGGGCAGCACCTGGAAGGGCACCTGCACCTTGGGCTCATAGGCTTGCGGCGGGAAGTCAGTCTGGGTGAGCAGCTTGGTCGTGGACCCGATGCTCTGCTGCTCTATGCACTCCTCAAAGTCATCAGGAACCTTGAAAGTTTCGACTGCAGGCAGAGGCAGAGGCAGGCACTGTGGGAATCAGGCTGGGGCCCCATGACACCAGTTCCCCCGATCATCCAATAAGACAAATCGCCAGGCAGGAACCATGTGGGCACACTCTGATGTGTGGGAAGCTTGGAGCTTGCCTGCGACCAGTTGGTGTCAGAAGGAAGATAGATAACATACCAGGTGCCCAATCGGGTGCAGAACAGAAGGAAACAGGGCCTCCGGAACGTCTGTTTTAGTCCTACCATACATGTCCAGGGCCAGCATGCTGGGCTGTTCCCTTATGAAACACCCAGGACCCCAGCACTGGAGCCATTGCTCAAGCCAGGTGCTGAATTAAAGTACTGGTGAGGGTGACGACTGGACAGGAAAGTAAAGTGGGCATATGAGAGTTTGAATGCCATTCACTGCCTGGGGCCCTTTCCAGACTGGAGGCACCCTGAGTAGGGGTGGATGGTCCCTGTGGGACCCTGAAGCCACCAAATGGCTGCCCCTACTTGGACAATGGCAGACTGAGCCTTCTATTCTAGGTATGGGGGGAAGGGAGTTGGTGGAATGAGATCACAGATAGGGTTATCCTATCATCCCAGGTTGCCCAGACTGAGGGTTTCTTGGAACATAGGGTGCTCAGTGGAGAGGAAAGTCCCAGGGGAATGGAGACCACTATAGGTGGGGCTAGGGGGTGTGGGTGCCCCCCATGTATTCTCCTGGCAGAGGAAGGTTCCAAGGAGTCCCAAGGGTCCTGGGAAGCCTTAGTGACCCCCCTTCTTGAGACTCATGACTTCTTTGGGGTCAAGAGGTAGTCACATTACACAGAGATCTTGGGGTAACTTCTGGAGCCTCACAGAAGCTTCCAGATTCTGGGCCTGGGATGTTGTCTGAGGTTTGGCAGAGGCCTCCTGCCTTCAGCTGAAGTCCATTCTCTTAGCAGAGCTGCCAGCACCAAACAGCTCAGACACAAGGACAATCTTCAGCTGCTTGTGGTGGTGCACGCCTATAATCCCAGTGGTTCAGAGGCTGAGACAGGCGGATCACAAGTTCAAAGCCGGCCTCAGCAACTTAGCAAGGCCCTAGGAAACTTAGCGAGACCCTGTCTCTACATAAAATATAAAAAAGGGCTGGGGATGTGGCTCAGTGGTTAAGCACCCCTGGGTTCAATCCTTGGTACCAGGGGAAAAAAGGGGGGGGGCAGTTTCAAACCCCTAATCTCCTGCTCTAGTGCCTATGGATTCACAACACCATTCTGCTCCTGGAACCCACTCCGGGAAGGAACCAAGAAGGAGCCAGGGTGAAGAGGTGGCCTCTAGCCTCTGCTTCATCCCCGAGCCCCTGACAGGCTGCTCAAGCCTTCTGTTTAGTTCTCAGGCAACAAAGGGGGAACTTCTGTCACAGGCTTCCAAGAGCCAACTGGTCCCACACTGTTGGGGCTGCTTTTCCTCATGTGGATGGGACTGCTGAGCTGCTGAACCCTGCCATAGATGGTGGGAGTATCATTCCAATGCCCTGAAGGCCTGAGATCTGTGGTTTATAGCCATTTTCCAGGTCACAGTTGCTTGTGAGACTGTTGAGAACATCAAACCAGATCCTCAGATAAGTACAAAAATGTCCGTATTGATGCCATTTTCAGGGCCAGTTTAGGAGTTCACAGACCCCATAAGGCTCATGGGCTCTGATGGCACTAATGTAGGCAGTGCCAATAAGGAGCCAGGCCTTTCCTTGGGTGGACATGAAGGCAGACAGCTGGGACTATGGGGACTCTGGGCCTAGTGGAAGTGGAGTCCTGTCTGATGGAGAAGGAAAGAAAATGCACCCAGATGGGAGGGTCTCTGCCCCACTCCCTCACCACCACCTGGTGCCTATCCTAGAGCCACCTTATTCTCTCTGCTACATGTCTGCCTCACAATGTAGGGAGCTGTGATTTGAACCATGTTCCCTGTCCTACTGCAGGAACTGCACCTGTGCTGAACACTTCCTGTGCAAAGGTTTAGGTCAAGACTGCCCAGTTGCCATGGTGATGCCCTGCTTAAAGGGGGTTCTGTGCTAGGCATAGGACTATCAGTCTTGACCCTTAATCCAGACACCAGCTGCCAGGGATAGAGAATTATGAGTGCAAACTGATCATTATAATTGGTCACTAGTCTTTGACCTTCAATCCTGCATGCTTTGAAGAAACTTTCACACCAAAAAACCCTTTTGATGATAAATCCTATATAATAAACGTGCTAAGCTAGCAGTGGGTCATTATTCTGCGTCTGTAATGTCCTACCTGGGCTCAGCTTTCTCTCTGTGTGTGTCTGTTTTTCTTTTCTAATCCCCCATCACCCCTCGCTGGTTTCTGAATTAACAGCCCTGCTGGTTGCAGCACTACACACTGCAGACCTGTCCTAGTCTTTACTCCCAGTTGTGTTCCGAGACTTGCCCTGGAGACTGAGAGGATGTTCCTCCTTCTTTTCTCCAGCAAAGATCTCCTGGGTATCTAACTGTGCCATGTGCTCTTCCAGACGCTGGGGCTCCAGCAGAGCACAACTCAGACATACTCCTGGCTTCCTCTGAGCCCATGTTCCAGCCGAGGTAGATGCCCTATTGACCCTAGCCAGGCAGACAGAATTACAGCCCTGCCCTTAGCAGCTCCAGGCCCTTATGGCAGTTCTGGGGAGGATAAGGATGAAGCACTCTCTGTAAGTCTGGCCCTCGCAAAACACTTTATCTCTTACTGGTCTCATTTTACCTTCTGAGGCCAGAAACCCTGCCTTTAAATGCACACCAGGACCCACCCACCCTGTTCCCCTGGGCACTGACCTTTTGGGGTGAACTCGCTGAGGTCGGCTTGATGTAGGAAGTTCTGGTTCACGCAGGGCCCACGGCACACGTTCTGAAACCAAACCCCAGAGGCCTGAGTGTACTTACACATCCCAGGGACATGGGAAGGATTCCAAGGCCAGGGCCTTTCCTGAGGACCACCAGGGAGCACTCCAGGAGCACAGGGGTAAGGCAGAACTGATGAGTTCCATAAACTTTGTTCAAAGGTCACAGTGGGGAGGGCTGGGGTTGTGGCTCAGTGGTAGAGCGCTTGCCTAGCACGTGTGAGGCACTGGGTTTGATCCTTAGCACTACATAAGAATAAATAAGTAAAATAAAGGTGTTGTGTCCATATACAACTAAAAAAACAAAAAGTCACAGTGGGTGACAAGCTAGGACATCCGGGGCCTACTCTGTTCTAGTCCAACATAGCTTCCCTCGTTACTGAGAACTCCCAGCATGCATCAAGAGGCTGAGCCATGAGACAGGTACTGTAAGGCCAGCCAGTGTCTCTGTGTGCATCTCCTCTCCCAAGGATCACTCTGGCATGACTGGTGGACTGGGTATCAGTGGGTCCTTGCCCTATCTCTCTTGGCCTCTCCTCTGTCTCAAACTTTCCTAAGGCTTCCTGGGATACACAGGACTCTGTGTTTCTGTCCTAGTCATCCCCTTCCCATCTTCCTCTGGCTGTAGCCTCATCCCTGACCTCTTCCCTTCTACTTCATATGGGCCATGCCCTCTCTCAGGGACCTCAGAACTTTGTACCTGCTGTTCCCTGTACCTGGAACACCCCAAGTACCTAAAAAAGCATGCCCATTGTTGTGATTTGGATGTGAGGTGTCCCCCAAAAGTTCACATGTGAGACAATGCAAGAAGGTTCAGAGAAGAAACGATTGTGTTACAAGAGCCTTAACCCAATCCGTGAGTTAATCCCCTGATGGGATTAACTGAGTGGTGGCTGAAGGCATGTATGCTGCGACTGGAGGAGGTGGACATTGGTAATATGGCTTAGTGGTATATATTTATCTAGAGAGTGGAGTCTCTCTCTTTGCTTCCTGATCATCATGTGAGCTGCTTTCCTCTGTCATACTCTTCCGCCATGATGGAGTTGGCTATTTATGGACGTGAGCCCTTAAATAAAATTTTCCTTCTCTACAATTGTTCTAAAACACCCATCTCTTAGATGTCAGCAGCATGCCATCTCATCCAGGGATGCTTTTCTAACCAGGGTTAGGGGGAAGGCAACTGCCCCACCAATGTTGTAGCTCCTTCCAGGGCCTGGACACAGCGGGAGCTCAGTAATGAGTTGTGAATGAATAGACAGATGAATGGATGGATGAATGGACAGCTAGATGGATGGCCAAAAAGACGGCTGGCTAACTGGCTGGGGATGGGTGGATGGATTTTTGGGTTGACAGGTGGCTAAATGAACAGATGAACTGATGAAGAGAAGAAGAATGAGGGAATGGAGGCTACAGGGAAAGCTCAGGCATGGTAGAGGATAGCTGCTATATTTACCCCAAGTTGATCCAAGCTTCCAGGGCTGAGGATTTCAGAGTAGAACCCACGCTGCTTCATCACTGGGTACTTCTTGTCAGTTCTGGCCAGTGGTAACTTCCCGGGCAGCCCCACGTCTGAGGGCAGGGGTGGGACCAGGGGTACCACTACAGGTGGGGGCTCGGGCTCAGGGCCTGGAGGAGGAATCCCCACATCAGTACTTGGTCCCTGAAGAGCCCTCTCCATGTTACACTCTAGGCCTCCAAGAGTCCCTCCCAGGTTGCACTCTTGGTTCGTAGGAATACTGCTGGGTCCTGGTTCCTGAGGGGCCCTTCCTGGATTGGGTGCTTCTCTGTTCCGATGCTCCATGGTGCTTCTCAGGGAGATGCCCAGTCAGAGCTTCTAGGAGAAGATACAGTGTCACTCAGTCCTTGACAGCCTCTGTCTCAGCCCCCAGAGGCACCATGATACACCATGCCTCCTCTCACCAAGCCCCAGCCCTTGATCCACGGACAGCAGAAGAGGGAGGAGAAAAGGAATGGTCTCCTCCTAATTTGGACAGAAACACAGCACCAGGAGAGTCTCACCAGGAGACCCTGGGCCCATTCTGGATACTGCATGTGAGAAATGAGCCCCCACCCACCCAGAATTAAGGGCTGAGCTAGGGGAAGATCTGCAGGTGCCTCTGCATCTGTCCATGTCTCCTTCATTTTTGAGAAGGCTTCACTTCTCAGCAGGGAGAGATGCGGGGTGGGAAGTGCCAAGACTTGCTTACTCAGTGAATTTTCCCAAATGACTTTCAGCCACAAGTAGCCCCAGGCCCCCCATCCCCCAACCCTGTGGAACCAGCCTGCCTCTCCCCAAGTGGGCACAAGGTCTCACTAGCATTTGAAAGACCCAGGCCAAACTCTGCAGTCCATCCCATCCAGGCTCACCCTACCTCCCAGCATCCCCCAGGAGCCAAAGGACTAAATGGCGTCCCCAGGAGGATCCTGATGCTGACGGTTGGCCCACAGATCCCTGTATCAGCAACAAAACAGCATTCACTCACCCAGGCTCTGGGGGTCAGCCCAGCTCAGGGAATGTATACCCTTCTGTCTTCATGGAGGGAGAAATAGATGTCTCCAACTTGCACGCACATCCACCACCTCGTGGACAAGGGTTTGTGGGGCTTTATTAGCAAGCCCTTGCCAAGCCGCTATTGCTTTTGGCTATCTCAGTCTACATCACCAGGGGAAATCCTTGGGCAGGAGAACATTACAAGAAATGGGGTAAGGGTATAGGGAAGAGATTTTCACCTAAGGCTGGTGTGGAAACAAGCAAACACAAAAAGAAGTCTTCAATTAGTTCAATAAAAATGTCAATTAATAAAAGGAAACAAAAACATCTTAACAAAAGGAAATAGGGGCCTAACCCACAAGCCCTCCTTTCTGGACCCCATCACATTTTCCTACCCCTCTGTACTCGGGGATAGGACAGTGAGGAGCTTGCAGAACAGATTATTCTTTTTTCTTTTTCTTTCTTTCTTTTCTTTTCCTTTTTTTTTTTTGTGTGTGGTACTAGGGATTGAACTCAAGGATGCTTTACCACTAAGCTATATCCCCAGCCCCCCTTTTTTCATATTTATTTACTAGTTGTAGATGGACACAATACCTTTATTTTATTTTTATGTGGTGCTGAGGATTGAACCCAGTGCCCCATGCATGCTAGGAAAGCGCTCTTCCTCTGAGCCACAACCCCAGGCCCATCCCCATCCCTATCCCCATCCCTTTTTATTTTTTATTTTGGGACTTGCTGAGTTGATGAGGCTGGCCTCAAACTTGCAATTCTCCTGCCTCAGCCTCCTGAGTAGCTGAGATTACAGGTGTGCTCCACCATTCCTGGCAAAGCCACTTTTTGGCTGAGTGCTTTGTGCTCTGCCATTCTCTGACTTAGCCACCCAGAGGGATGTGCTCTGGCAGAGGTTCTTATCTACACTGGCCTGAGGAATGGAGGGTGGCTGGGCCTGTGTGGAACAAAGCTAGCCAGTAGCACCAAAGCAGCCTGCATCAGCTGAGCCCATTTCCAAGAAGAGGATGGTGAGTTGGCAGACCATTTGAAGGATGGAGAAGGACAGATAAAGCTCAGGCAGAGAGTTCCAGGCACTCAGCCAGAAGGCCCACCAGCCTCTAGCCAGCTTTGCCAGGTCTTCCCCACTGGAACTCTGCTCCATGAAACCACTTTCTGGCAGCCAGCTATCTTCCAGGGCATGTGCTAAAGACAATGCTGATTCTGGTCCACCTTTCTGAGAGTCACCATCCCTATCCAGAACACCCTAAAGGGCAGAGGACTCCCCTGAGGCTCAGTTCAATTGTGTTATAAACCCACAGGTGTCTGTTTCATCTTTGAACAAAATCATTGAACGGACAGAGCAGAGCTAGGAGAGGCCAGAGTCCGGTTCCATAGGAAACATTCCATTTCTGGTCTTGCCAGCTTGCTTCAACATGCTTGGCTTGCTTTGCTGGTGCCTAGAGATAATAGGAGCACAAATGTCCAGGAAACTGCAGTGTTACCTGGGAAAAAAGGAGTCCATGATGGGTGGATTTGCCACCCTCAAACTGCAGTTTCCCACTGAGTGAGGGTGGCAGTGGGGGCATGCATTGAGGTATGTTCCAAGAAGGAATGGGGGTAGGGAAGAATGAGCTGCAGACTCAGCACCCCAATCCGCCTTCACAATGGCTTCCTTCTAACCTATTTCAACTCTGGGCACCTGGACCTGGTCAGTGTGCAGGAGCTAGCTGCAATAGACAGACAGACCTGTGCCTCCTGTTATAGTCTCAAGGGTGACAGCATCTGCCTGGGAATGAGTATGGCTGGTGGGAGGAAGAGGGACATGGTTCCTACCAAGGCCTCTGCTGCTTGTCACTCTGGATACGTTCTCCCCATTTGTGTGAGGGAACTAACCTGTGAGATGGCAAGTGTGTCCCATACAGGTACAGCCCTGGGAATGGTTAATATTATTAAGGACCTGGAATTATTTAACACATCATCTTATTTAAACTTCTGAGGTCAATATTTCAAAATGAAATATCCTCATTTCTCAGAACGAAGGGAAAAGGGGAAATGAGCCAGTATGGTGGCTCATGCCTGTAATCCCAGCAACTCAGCAGGCTGAGGCAGGAAGATCACAAGTTTAAGGCCAGCCTCAGCAACTTAGTGAGAACTGCCCTTAAAAAAAAGAGTTAAGTGATCTGCCCAAAGTCACAGAGCCAGCAAGAAGAGGCACAGATTCTTCTTGTTCCTTACTCAGATGACCCAGGAATCCTACTGTCTTGAGGTAGACAGGGCTTCAGGTTGGATTCACTAACATTCAATACTATGTGATTCAACCACCTGTCAATCAGCTGATGCACACAGATGAGCAAAGGTATTTGACATTATCTATAATTTACAAACAAAGATGTTCAGGTCCAGAGAAGTCCAGAAGAAACTTCAAAGAACTGACAGAACTAGAATGGAGATTGAGGGCTTTACCTTTGGTTGGCCCAAAGGCTCATGTTCCTAGCTCCATGGCAGTGGTTCTCAAATTGCATACCAAGGAGCCCTGAGATTGTGCAAAGTGGGTGCCTGTGGGGAGCAGGAGCTAAGCAGGAGGGCTTCTAAGCCACCCACTCCTGATTCAAAAAGGACGCTGTACCTTTATGTTTCACACCATAGTGTTCTGTGTGAGCTCTCATTTGACAAACAGACTCTAAGGAATTATGGAAGCCTCAGCCTTTGTTGGGTCAAGCACTTCCTTCGCTTGATGCAATCTGGGTCTGCATTCCCAGGCTACTGAATCTCCTTGCCCCAGTTTACAAACAAGGATGCCCAGAATTACATATGCATATATGTTTCCCCTGCCAACTGGCAGGGATTTTCAAGTAACACTGCTCTCTGGGAACTGGGTGCCTAGCAGGGGATTGGCATGGACTTGGCACACAGTAGGTCCAGAAAGCATTTGCTGAAGGCTGTGTGAGTCAAGGAATTAATGAATGGGGTTAGGTAAAGGAAGAAAGGAAGTTGATCTCTGTAACAACTCTGGTCCCCCTGAGGTTGGGTGGCTGATGAGGAACCTGCCAGAGGAGGAGGGGGCCACATCCTATGCACCGAGGTGGGATCCCAAAAACCGTTCTGGTAAGCAAGGTTAAATGAAGTGCGCCCTCCGCCCTCACCTCTGTCCCCCTGGTCAAGGGTCTGTCGGGCATCCAAAGTCATGGGCAGGAATGGGGATCCTGGTCAGGAAAGAGCCTCTTCCATGTCCACTCGCCCTCTGCGCCTTACCTAGGTCTCCCTGCCCCTGCAATCCGTCTACCTTACAGACCTACCTCTCCACGGATCTGCGCTGCGGTCAGTCCGCGGGTCTCTAGGGAGGGACGCGGGACGGTTGCGAGGGGGCGGGACCCTCGGCACCGCTGGGCGGGAGCTTCCGTCCTCGTGAACCTCCCATCTACACTCTCCCCGACTAGGGTCCTAGTTTCTCAGGCTTTCCCCTACTCTGACCTGGGCTGGTTGCTCCTGGTACACCCTCCCAGGATGGCGGGGTTAGGGTCAGTCATCCCTGCAGATTCTCCCCTCCCAGACCCTTCTAGAGGAAGAAACCAAACAACTAAATGCAACCTGAGAACTTTGATTGAATTTTTTTAAGGCAGTGCAAATAACTGGGGAGTTGGGGGGAGGAAGAATTGAGGAAAATTATGAATTGGAAATTTGTGTTTAAGCCACAGATGCAGACAGATAGTGTATGATCCCTAAAGAAAAGCGGAGGCAGTAAAACACTATGTCCCTGAATGCTCCCCTTTCTGTTCCCAAAAAACCTAGCCAAGTTAAGGGAATAAGGAGAGCAAGCCTGGGTCAGAAAGTCCAGATACATATTATCTTGAAGGACACCAGCCCTCTCTTAGGCACACTAAGAACTAGAGCAAATTAGGGCTATCTGTAGAAAGCCACTTTCTTGCATGTACACCAGAACAGTTGCTCCTTGGGATGCTGATCATGTAAGCAACTTGAATAAGTTAATGCTGATGTTACTGTTTCTACATCCAACATATAAAACCTACTCCAAGAAGTAACAGCTTGGGGCTGGGGATGTGGCTCAAGCGATAGCGTGCTTGCAGGCGTGTGGCCTGGGTTCGATCCTCAGCACCACATACAAACAAAGTTGTTGTGTCTGCTGAAAAACTAAAAAATAAGTAAAATTTTCTCTCTCTCTCTCTCTCTCTCTTTCTCAAAAAAAAAAAGAAGAAGAAGAAGAAGAAGAAGAAGAAGTAGTAAAGAAGTAACAGCTTGGCAGCCGCATCAATTCTCTCTCTCAAAAAAAAAAAAAAAGTTAAGTAACAGCTTGGCAGCCACATCAATGTTTATAGCAGCTCAACTCACAATAGCTAAACTATGGAACCTAGGTGCCCTTCAACAGATGAATGGATAAAGAAAATGTGATATGTATTAAAGAAAAATGAAATTATGGCATTTGCCAGTGTATGGATGGAGCTGGAGAATATCATGCTAAGTGAAAGAAGCCAATCTCCAAAAAACAAAGGCTGAATGTTTTCTCTGATATGCGGATGCTAACTCACAATGGGGTGGAGAGGGCAGTGGGGGTGGATAGAGATATTTTGGGTTAGGTAGAGGGGAGTGAATGAATTGGACATTATCACCCTATATGCATATATGACTATAGGACAGGTGTGATTCTACATCATGTGCAACCAGAAGAATAAGACGTTATACTCCATTTATATGTGATGTGTCAAAGTGCATTCTACTGTCAGGTATAACTAATTAAAACAAATGAGAGAGAGAGAGAGAGAGAGAGAGAGAGAGAGAGAGAGAGAGAGAGAGAGAAACAGTGTGGAATTGAGGATATTGTGGAAAGGATACATGTCCCTCATCCAGCTGGCCACCACTGGACAAAACACATGGTAGGAAAGGAGGTACTTCTTGGTAAAGCACCAAGAGGGACAGAAGTACTTTTTGTTGGCCTGTTGCCACTGAACTGTTCTTGGAGCAGTCGTTGATCTCTTGTAAGCTTTACCCGATAAATCACATCTCACTTGACATCTTCGGTCACTTGCTTTGGCCTCTCCAAAAGCAACCTCCCTGGCACAATTGGCTGTGGACAAGACAGACGGTGAGGATACTGTGTGCAAAAAGGGTCAGTTTCTGCTTTCCAAAGTCTTAACACACACCCCATACCTACCCACCCATCCTACAGCCACTCCTGTCTCCCTCCTAGTCCTGCTTTCCCTGGTCTCAGGCATCTCTCCCCCGATCTCATCCCATCCCAGTGCCCTCATTAGCTCCAGGGACCTTGAATGGGCTCAGGTTTTTGTTTTTTAAATTTTTTAGATGTTGATGGACCTTTATTTTATTCATTTATTTAGATGCAGTGCTGAAAATTGAATCCAGTGCCTCATACATGCTAGGCAAGAGCTCTACTACTGAGCCATCACCCCAACCCCTAGGCTCAGGTTTTCATCTTTCTGCTGTCCTAAATATTGAATTATTGTTAGTTATCTTTGATGTTATATAGGAGAGTGTGCTTACCTTAGTGTGGCAAGAGAAACATCAGAATATCTTCTGTGATTTCCTTTCAAATAGTTGAGTGAAAATTATATATAGACAAATATAAAGAGGAGAGGAAGAAAAACTGGCCCAGTGTTAACAATTAGGAACTCTGAAGGTTATAGATGTTCACTCTTCTAGTCTTTGCATTTTTTTTTTTTTGTGTGTGTGTAGGAAAGCAGTGAGTTATAAACCAAAAGAAAAAAAAAATCATCCCACCTCAACCTGAGAGTTCCTGCCCAGAGCCTTCTCAGAATTGGCCCCTTATCATAGGTGGGGAAGCCGAGAATCAGTGAGATAGTTTAGTGTTGGGGCAGGTAGCAGAACCTGATGCTCATTATGCAAATGTGTAATTTTATTCAACATGTTGGTAGTGCTGGCTTGGTGCTGAGCACTAGGGGTCCAGAGTTGAACTGATCCTATCCTGACCATAAAATATCTGGTGAGTGGAAGAGTCAGAGAGTAGGCTAGAAAGAAGCTAGAGGTAGTTTGTAAACTGTGCCTGGAGTCAGGGATCTGGCCTTTTCCCAGGATTCTTCTTCCTTTTCAGCATCTCTCACTCCACCAACTCCTATTCACTCATAGGAATCAGAATTTTTTTTTCTTTTTTGTACTTAAACTTGAACTCAGGGCCTAATGCATGCTAGGTAAGCATTCTAGCACTGAGCTACATGGCTTTTTATTTAATTTTGAGAAAGGTTCTTGCTATATTGCTCAGGCTGGCCTCAAACTTGCAGTCCTCCTGCCTCAGCCTCCAGAGTAGCCAGGATTACAGGTAATGACCACCACACCCGGTAAGACCAGATGTTGATGCAAACTTTCCCGAGCCCAAACCATGGTTTCTTTTTTTTTTTCTTTCTTTTTTTCCATACCAGGGATTGAATCCAGGGGTGCTTAACCACTGAGCCACATCCCCACCTCTTTTTTTTTTTTCATTTTATTTAGAGACGGGGTGTTTTTGAGTTGCTTAGGGCCTCACTAAGTTGGTATGGCTGGCTTTGAGCAAGAAATCCCCTGCCTCCCAAGCCCTGGGATTACAGGTGTATGCCACTGTGCATGGCTCATTTGTTTTTCTTGTCAGCATTTCCATAGTTACTCAGGGACCATTTCGGAGGAAAGCAGACGCACGAGGGCAATTGGAGGTAATGGTGGCTACAGCTCTTTGAAGGGACCCCGATGCCCTGGTAGTGCAGTCTGTCTCCTCCTTGGGCCTAGGGTTAGGCTGTGGACCCCCTCTGCCTGTGGAGAGGACCTGTGCCCCTGTATCTGACTAGCTCTTTTCACTCTGAGTACAGCTGTCTACAAAGCTGCTGTGCCCATTTGGGTTGCTACAGCAACATCAGCCTATGGTGGGACAGTCATTACCAGAGGAGGTCCCCAAAAGGAGACAGATCTTAACTCAGGCTGTGAGGGTCCTTGATGTCATTGCAGAAAGAAATTTAAGGATGGACCAAAGTGAGACACAAGTTGGTTTTATTAAAAGAAAGCAAGGAGTATACACTCTTGAGAGACAGGCTAGAGCACAGAGCTTATAAAGGAACATGCTGGCTTCACCTTGCAAGGCCTATTTATATATCTAAAATCTATAGAATGGAGACATGATCTAAGAGGTATTTTTAGTTCTCCTTTGTGTTGGTGACTTGACTTGTTAATCATTACTTACTAGGGGTTGTTTTCTTTGTTTTTGGTGAAAAACCTCTAATAATTTCCCTACCTGGGGAGGTGGTTCATTGTTCTGCTGAGTGAATTTACACAGTATTACCTTTGTGTAACATTGAGGGTTTTATCTGGAGTGTGACTTATGGATGAAGTAATCAGGTCCTAAAATAAACATTACAAACAATCTATTTATTGAGCAAAAGGATTCTTTGGTCTATTTTAGTTTAGTCAGGAGAAAGGTTTATGGATCTGTAGATAAGGTCTGATAATTGATTTACTAGTGTTGTTACCAAAGTATGTAGAAGTGAATTTTTTTTTTGTACCTGGGATTGAACCCAGGAGTGCTTAACCACTGAGACACATCCCCAGCTCTTTTTTATTTTTTATTTAGAGACAGGGTCTCATTGAGTTGCTTAGGGCCTCGCTAAGTTGCTAAGTCAGGCTTTGAACTCGTGAGCCTTCTGCCTCAGCCTCCTGAGCCACTGGCTGTAGAAGTGGGTTTTAAAATCATGGCCATTTTTGTTTTGTCCTTTATATCTCCTTTCTACTTATCCTATGTCATTTCCCTGCTCTCGCAGAGACTTCAATCACTTATTCTTCAGGGAAGATGAAGGTTGAAGGTCTGTCTTCTGAAAACTACAAAAACTCAAAACCTAAGAGGCTCAACAAACCTCCAGCATAAAACAAAACAAAACAAAACAAACAAACAAACAAAAAACCCCCCACAAGAATAAGAAAATCACACCAAGCCAAGGAACATCCAGAATGAAACGAGTCAAAACCAGAACCAGGGGCCTGGGGCAGTAGCTCAGTGGCAGAGTGCTTGCCTAGCACGTGTGAGGCACTGGGTTCTATCCTTAGCACTGCATAAAAATAAGCAAACAAAATAAAGGCATTCTGTCCATCTACAACTACAAACAAACAAACAAACAAACAAACAAATAAATAAATAAATCGAACAAATCCAGAACCAGTATTAAACAGAAAAATAATATTAAAGCATCCAGAAATAAATTAACATTAAATACAGAGACTGTGGCTCTGACGAACACATGTATATAAGGCAGTGCAAGCAGCCAACAGTGGGAAGGTGGTTCATTTGGGAGCTTTGCAAGGACGGCTGGCAATGAGTTGACACCTCTGCTTCCATTCTTCAAATTGTCTACGCTGGATTCATTAGAGGGCAGAACAGTTATGATCCTCCGGCCCACAGGAAGATTCTGGCTTCTGGACCATTCTTGTAACAAAAACAAAGGAAATCTGCAAAGATGCCAGAATCACCCCTTGAATGAAAGGTCCTGAAACCCAAACTCATCCTCTCTCCTCCCACTGCCAGGGAGTCAGATAGCATTTCTCAGTCACTAGAGAACAAGGGAAAGAAACACCCTTCCCCCAAAGACTTCCTAGGAGTAGGAGGTTGGCGCATTGGGTCAAATGAGCCTAGTTGGGCCCTTTATCCAAGTGAAGTCAGATGAGGTCATTCTTAATTTTGTTGCTTTAACAAGCAAGGCTCCCAAGATCCCAAAACCATGAGAACTATGCAGGGGAGATACCCTGAGCATATGGGGGCATTTTTTGTGACATGTGTGTAAAGAAGGTGCAATGACCAGCTCTGGCCATGTAAACACTGACAATGGCTCAAACACCTGTTGTCTTTGGAATAGCCAGAATAGGTTTCCTACAGTCTGGTCTCTTTTCCTGAGGTCCAGCCTCACACCACTAACTGCATCTATACAGTGGCTGTTTTGCATGTTTCAAATGAAATGGCCAAAGCTGGGAGAAGTGCCACACACCTTCAATACCAGCAGTTTGGAGGCTGAGGCAGGAGGATGGTGAGTTCAAAGCCAGCCTCAGCAACTTAGGGAGGCCCTAAGCAACTCAGTGAGTCCCTGTCTCTAAATAAAATATTTTTAAAAAGGGCTAGGGAATGTGGATCCATGGTTAAGCACCCCTGGGTTCAATCCCTGGTATCAAAAAAAAAAAAAAATGGCTAAAACAGAACTCATGATTTTTTTATCCTCAAAGAGCAAATCTATAGCAGTAATAATGATGATGATGATGATGATGTTACTGAAAGCTCAGTCCTTGTTCCTGATGCCAACCCAATAATGAGGACACGGTTTTGAGAAAAAGGAAAAAGAAATTTTATTGCTTTGCAAGCAAAGGAGAAACACAAAGAACTCCTGTCCCAGAGGCTGTGATTCTGAAAGTCAGGGGTAGAGAGCTTTTAAAGAGGTGATGTAAAAGCTACATTCCAAGTGTGTCCTGTCAGGGTCATAATTCATTTGTAGCTCTAAAAGAGAGTGATCTCTTAGGTCTCCTGGCGCCATCCTTGGAGTCTGAATTACTTCATTCCTGTGGTGTGTGTTTGCTCAAGGACAGATCATTTGGCCTAGAATGGGAAGAAAGGTAATCTTGCTCCCCCCACAGTTAGGGAGGGGGAGATGGAGAAGAGACAAGGGGAAAAAATGTCAGTTTTAAAATAAGCTGGAGCTTACTTCGATTAGCATGATATTCTCCAACTCCATCCATTTACCTCCAAATGCCATAATTTTATTCTCTTTTGATGCTGAGTAATATTCCATTGTGTATATATACCACAGTTTCTTTATCCATGCATCTATTGAAGGGCATCTGGGTTGCTTCCACAATTTAGCTATTGTGAATTGAGCTGCTATAAACCTTGATGTGGCTGCCTTACTATAGTATACTGATTTTAAGTGCTTTGCCAAAGGCCAAATGTTCTCTCTGATAAGTGGATGCTGATCCATAATGGGTTGGAGGGGCAGGGGAAAAATGGAAGAACTTTGGTTGGGCAAAGGGGAGGGAGGGGTGGGAAGGGGGTATGGGGGCAGGAGAGATGGTGGAATGAGATGGGCATCATTACCCTAGGTACATGTATAGACTGCACATATGATGTGACGCTGCATCCCGTACAACCAGAGAAATGAAAAGTTGTGCTGCAATTGTGTACAATGAATCAAAATGCATTCTGCCATCATATATACCTAATTAAATAAATAAATGATTAAAAATTTAAAAAATAAAATAAGCTGGGGCAGCAAATCAGAAAGGCTTGTGTTCAAAGCATTTAATGGACCAGGTTACAATGAAAACAACGAAATCTTACATATTTGCGTACATGGTTATTATTTTTGGTATTCCTCATTCCTTTGAGTAGCTCTTTATTTTCATCTACTCTCATTTCCCTAAAGCATTTCTTTTATTTTTTCTCCCAGTAGAGATCCATTGGTGATAAATTCTTTCAACTTTTGTATGTTTGTAAAAGTCTTAACCTTCATTTTTTCTTTTGGTGCCAGGGATTGAACCCAGAGGTGCTTTACCACTGAGCCACATCTCCAGCCCTTCTTTAATATTTTTATTTTGAGACAAGGCCTTGCTAAGTGGCTTAGGGACTCACTAATTTGCTGAGGCTGGCCTTGAATCCTCCTGCCTCAGCCTTCCAAGTTGCTGGGATTACAGATGTGTATCACTGTGCCCTGCACTTAACCTTCATTTTGAAAGATACCTGTGGGCTCAATTGGTTTCTGTTATCCCTACAAGTTCTGCCAATGGCAGCCCACCTCTCCATCCACTCAGAACTATGTGAGGTGTCCTTATAAGTTTTGGAAGCACTATTGCTCTCTATTCACCTGCAAAAGACTCTCTTCTCTCTAAAAATTTGGTTATCAAGTCTGGCATCTGTATCCATTATTTCTCAAAAGTCCCTTTAAAAGTAAAATCTTAATTTTATCCAGAATTTTCTTGTTGTCCTGAAAAATTTGTGTGTTCTGTATCTTTGCCAGAATTCGAAGTTCTCTTACCCCACAACTCATTATGAAAATAACAAAGAAAAATTGAAATAATAATACAATGAACATCCATGAATTATCTACTTAGGACCAATGACTGTTCTTATTTTGCCTCATTTTTTGGTTCCACATTGAATTTAGTTACTATTGGTATGTAACAAACCACCCTCACATTTAAAAGAGTAAAACAAACATATTATTATGTTCATAGTTTCTGTGAGTTTGAGAGTGGCAAGTGGGCATGTATGGACCAATATGGCAATTTCTGGATAAAATAAGTTTTATTGTTTTTAAAGAAAAATTTCTCTTGGGCTGGGCATGGTAGTGCACACATGTAATCCCAGTGGCTTGAGAGGCTGAGGCAGGAGGATCGCAAGTTCAAAGTCAGCCTTAGCCATCTTAGTGAGGCCCTAAATAACTTGGAGAGACCCTGTTTCTAAATAAAATATAAAAAATAGCTGAGGATGTGGCTCAGTGGTTAAGTGCTCCTGGTACCAAAAAAAAAAAGTTTTCTTTTTTTTGTTGTTTTTTTAATGTAAGGTCTCTAATACAGTCTAAAAGTCATTGAAATATCGATCTTTTCAAATATTTAGAACTTCTCTGTAAAGAAACTAAGAAATTAAAATAAGATGTAGTGGTCTACAATGGTGTACTGAGGGTTAAGATAGGAACTCAAATCCTAAACAGCCTACAAAGCCTGGCATGGTCTGGCATGGCCTGTCCTCCCACACCATTTCCCTCCCCTTTTTGTGTGTCTCACCCTGTGTGCTCTCTTCTCCCTTCTCCAGTGACACTGGCTGTTTTAGTGTAACTTTTTTTTTTTTTCAGAGGTCTCCATCCATAGACAGCTGACTCTATAGTTCAGGACCCAAAGTGAGGCAGAACATCATGATGAAAGGACATGAAGGAGGAACACAGCTCAGGACATGGCAAAAGGTAGCAGAGAGAGTTTCACTCACTAGGGGTAAAATATAAACCCCGAAGGCATGCCCCTAGTCACCTGCTTCCTCCAGCCATACCTTACCTGCCTACGATTATTATCCGGGTAATCCCTATCAGTGTATTAATCCACTAATTAAGTTAAGGCTCTCATAATTTAATCATCTCAGACAATTCTTGCATTGTCTCACACATGAGCTTTTGGGGGACACTTCATGTCTAAAAAAACATTACACTGGCCATAGGCTACTGCACAAAGAATTCTCTTGAGGGGAGTCTTTGTCGACCCTCTAACTAAGGTTAGTTTCCTTTATAAATTCTTAATTTTATCTTATAAAAATAATCTGATTATTTTTGAAGTATCACTCTACATAAATAATCATCCCTTCACTAATGGAGTTTTAAAATTGATGTCTGTGTCCCCCCAACTAGGTCAAAAGCCCCATGAGAAGAGGACCTTACTGTTTTGGGGTTTTTTTGGTACTGGGAATTGAACCCAATGGTGCTAAACCACTGAACCACATCCCTACCCCTTTTTTTTGTATTTTATTTAGAGATTATCTCACATTTTATTTAGAGATTATCTCACTGAGTCACTTAGGGCATCCCTAACTTGATGAGCCTGGCTTCGAATTCACAATCTTCCTGTCTCAGCCTCCTGAGCTGCTGAGATTACAGGTGTACGCCTCCATACCCAGCTGATGTTACTGTTTTACACACCATCACATCCATAGGTGTCAGCATTTACCTCCTCTTCTTCCTGAGACTCCTCTAAAATTACGTAAAGGAATAAAGAAAGTTACAAAGTAGAGCACCAAAACCACAGGATGTGGGCCCAATGTAGCCTGTGAATGTGCAATGTTGGCTCACAGGTGACTTCACTTTTATAAAAATGAGGAATTTTTATACCCAGATTTGAATTTCTCTTGATTAAAAAAAAAAATAGACCCACATTCCCTTGAATGTCTAGAGTTGAGCAGTGACTTCCCGTTTGGGTGACATTGTTGTCTGCTCCCCAACTCCCTTTCTACTGATAACTGCTTCAAATTTTCATCCTTTGCCTCAGAGACGTACTACTTGGGAGTCTTGGCAGTGGAAACCATTGTTTTAGGTATTATGGCAATTATTTTACTCTTTTCCTTAAACAAACAAACAAAACCCTTTTTTACAGTGGTGGCAACTGAATCCAAAGTCTTGCACATGCTTTACCACTGAGCTATATATTCAGTCATGGTAGGTGTTTTAAATAAATGTTTGTTGAAATAATAAATTAGTGACCATAAACTCACATGAAGTAGCTAGCATTTGGTTGTTCTGCAGGGCCATAGTCAGCTGCAGTTCCTCACAGGAACACAAGGTGGCGGTGTACTCCCATAAATTTGCATAAATTCAAAAGGGCAATCAGTAGAGGAAAGGGACCAAAGGGTGAGAGGTGGGGGAAGTGCTGGGGAGTCATACTGGCCAAATTCCATCAATGTACAACTATAAATCACCAATGAAAAATGTGGGGAAAATTTTGCATAAATCCAGCATATCTGGTACTAAATACATGAATTGTCCCACTCCCCCTTAAGAGATGACAACTACCAAAAACCAACACACCACGTATCCTGAAGGTCAGTGAGAAAGGGATTGATTAGGAAAGGGAGCTTCAAGACCAGGGACCCAGTACAGTAGAGATGGAACTACAGGGAATGAACTAAATTCACTCCTGTCTTTGGGGTTATTAGTATGATCAACTTTCTGCCCGAGAGCTGGAATTTCAAGGTCATAGAGCCATAGTTCAGGGTATCCCTAGGTGGAGAGAATTTTGAATATTCTCATCACAAAGAAATAAATGTCTGAGATGACAGATGTGCTGGTTACCCTGATCTGATCATATACCTTGTACACCTCCACAGAGATATCACATTGTACCCCATGAATATATATGATTACTACATGTCAATTAAAAAATTATATTTTCTTTGAAAAGACTCTTGGCTGAAAATGGGACTTGAATGTCCCATGCCTCCTTTTTTCCCCCCCCCCCCAGGGATTGAACCCAGGGGCACTTAAACACTGAGCCACAGTGCCAGCTCTTTTTTTTTTTTTTTCATTTTGAGACAGGGTCTTGCCAAGCTGCCTACAGCCTCACTAAATTACTGAGGCTGGCCTTGAACTTGTGATCCTTCTGCCTCAGCCTCCAGAGCTGCTGGGATTACAGGTGTGCACCACTGCACCTGTCCCATGCCTCCTTCTTAATTCTAGAACAGGGGTTTTCAAAGTGCAGTCTCTATACAAGCTGCCTCAGCATCACCTGTCAGAACCTGTCAGAGATGAACATTTCCACACCGACCTACAGAAATTCTGGGGTGGAACCCAGCAATCTATGCAAAAAGACCATAGGTGATCTGAAGCAGATAAAGTGTGAAAACCATTGTTAGAAAGTTTTATTTCCCATCTCTCCACAGCCATACCCTGGGAATCCAAATCTCCCCGCCCTGAGCTAGTACCCCCACCTCTAGCTGAGCCTGAAAAGCCCATCTCTCTCTTTCCTGCTTTGCTCTTATTCTGTCTTTGGGCTTTGCTGAGGCAGTCCTTCTCCTAGGACACTGTGTTAGACACCTGATTTAGCTGCTGTTCCTGTGGCCCTCCCAGCCCTGATTTTCTTCTCTTAGCAATGATCCCATGTTGATCCCTGTCTGGTACTAAATACATGAATTGCCCCACTCCCTCTTTAAAGATGACAACTACCAAGAACCTATAGCAATTGTGAGCTGTTTGGGTCATTTTGTTTTAATCCGTAGTGCTGGACCAACAGAATTGTTAATATTCATTGAATGAAGTAGTAAATTACTGTCACTTGGTTGGCAACTTTAAAATAACGATGATGATGATGACGACGACAATGATATTTTCCCCGTCTACAGTGGAATTTTACACATGTACATATCCCAATATATACAGATTAAATAATATAAACTTATGTAATTAAATATAGATTTTCTGTGAGCTTGAATTTCAAAACTATGCTTTGCTCTCCTGACTATAAAGCCATCTGTAGGAGGGCCAAGGAATTAAATGATCAACAGAGAGAGCTTCCCAAACAGGGGTGTTATGTGCTGACTAAGGTCTCCTCTCCTCAGGTCTGTCTCAGTTCTAGCCGGAAAGGGCTCTCATGCTGCATGATGAATTCTGTGCCTGGCACTAAGTAGGTATTCAGTGTTCACTGAACTAGAAATAAGTATTAAAGTTCTTATAGGGAATATATGAAAAAGTATAAGAAAGGATCACAACTACCTGGGAGTGCTGTAAAAGGCCTGCTTGGAGATGGACTACAAATTCTACAAGGAAAGAGGAACATTAAACACTGAAGTTCTGTTATGAAAAAAACTGCATTCATAGCTTGAGGGTGAGTTTATTCAAGGCAAGTGACTGAAACACATTGGGAAAATGGCCTGAGCTCACAAACTGAAGGGAATTTTACATTGTACCAAGGAATTTAGATTTCATTCTTCAGAACCAAGAGAGGGAAGATTTAAGTATATATGAGTAGGAGAGTTTACTATTTCAACATTCACAAATGTGTGCAATACTTGCTCTGGACCAAGGCTTGTTCTCAATGTTGGGATCAAACTGGCAAAGACAAAAAACCATCCCTGCTTCAATTATAAAACTGTACTAGCTAATTCTGAGAACCATGTTAGTGCCAGGTGCAGAGTCAGATTCTTTACCTGTGTTCTTTACAATAGCTTGATGAGACAGTAGTTGTTTTGGTTATTATTAACTTCTGCTTTGCTCTTATTCTGTCTGTGAACAGAGAGTGGTATGGTTTGGATGTGAGGTGTCCCCCAAAAGCTCACATGTGTGAAAATGCAAGAAGGTTCAGAGAAGAAATAATTGGATAATGAGAGCCTTAGCCCAATCAGTGAGTTAATCACATGGTGGGATCAACTGAGTGGTAACTGAAGGCAGGTGGAGTGTGGCTGGAGGGGTGGGGCGTGGCTGGAGGGGTGGGGCATTGAGGGCGTGGCTTTGGGGTATATATTTGTATCTGGTGAGTAGTGGTCTTTCTCCCTGCTTCCTGATCATGGTGTGAGCTGCTTCCTCCACCACACTCTTCCATCATGATTTTCTGGCTCTCCTGGAGCCCCAAGGAATGGAGCCAGCCTTCTATGGACTAAGACCTCTGAAATCGTGAGCCCTGAAATAAACTTTTCCTCTTCTACAATTGTTCTGGTTGGGTGCTTTAGTCACAGCAGTGAAAAAGCTAACTAAAACAGAGAAATTAAGAAATGAGAATCCAATTTAAATGCAGACCAAATGACTTAAATTTTTTATTGAGGTATAATTAACAAAAATTAAACTCACATTTAGGTCACCTGTGAACACCGTTGCCTCTGGGCAGTGTAAGGGGGCCCTGGAATGGGTTTTTCCCAGATCTACCATGAGCAAGTGGAACCAGGTGTTGTACAGGAGGCCCGCTGAACCCACCTTCCTGTCCTGCTTTAAGGAGCAAGTCTGGTACAGGGAAGGGCCCATCATAGAGACCAAGAGAATCCAGCCTCAGCTCCTGGATGAAGATGTTGATCACAGTAACAGCGATGAACAGCCCCAAGAGGTGGTTTTAAAAAAGGAAGACCTGACAGCTGAAGAAGTCATGAAATTAAAGCAGAAATAAACGCTGCAAAAACAAATGAAGAACCAGCTCCAGTTCATGGAAGAATCATGTATCAAAAACCAGTCAAGCGTCTCTCAGATGAAAAATATTCAGGTTTAACAGCAAGCTCAAAAAAGATGACAAATGAAGAAAGTAATTTCTTCAAATAAGCAGGACTCAATAAAAAAGAACTTACAAAAGCAAATCTAAAACACCTGCCTCTTTCTTTTGACAATGAAGAGGAAAAGGAGTAGTCTTCTTTGAAAGTATATAAGGTATTTAAAAAAAAATTTTCCCCATGTCTTTTAAAATGACTTTTTTTTCCTGTTATACAAGTTCATCATAGAAAATTTAGAAAATACAGAAAAAGCTGGGCATTGTGGTTCACACCTGTAATCCCAGCAGCATGACAGATTGAGGTAGGAGGATCATAAGTTCAAAGCCAGTGTCAGCAACTTAGTGAGGCCCTAAGCAACATCTCCAGCCATATTTTGTATTTTATTTAGAGACCCTGTCAGGGTTCTAAATAAAATACAAAATATGGCGCGAGATGTGGCTCATGGTTGAGTGCCTCTGAGTTCAATCCCCAGTACCTCGCCCCCCCCAAAAAATACAAAAAAAATTTAATAAAACAAAATCTATCCATCAATAATCCTGACTGTAAATGTCAACTTTGTAGATATTTGTTACTTGCTTGCGTGCATATATGTATGTAAAATAAACCTCACATTTAATATGTAGTTTAACAAGTTTTGACAAATGTAGTTGACATTTTGACACTATCATCAAGATATAAAACATTTCTATCATCCCCCAAAGATTCCTTTGTATCCCTTCTCAACCATTAATCTTCTAACATTACAGATTTTGTCTTTTCTAATGGTTCTTATAAATGGAATCATATGGTTTATAATCTTGTCAGGGCTTGCTTCTTTGATGAATCTAAAAATTTGTGCTGATTCAAAGTTTGTTTTTATTGCTGAATTCAGGTTTTTAAGGAAGAGAACATATTAATCAAGTAATCACTTAATTGTTTAATTACTGCAACATTAAATTAAAGATTGGTTTTTGCAGTGCTGGGGACATTTACCTAACAACAAAAGCCCACAATTGAGGAAAATAAATCTGGGAAAATCTGAGCAATTCTTTAAAAAGGAAAATATATCATTTGGTTTGTTGACAATTCAAATACCATACATAGATCTACAGGGTAATGATCGTGGGAAAAAAATGTTATCAGTGCAACTCAAAGGAACCTTAAATCCTCATTTTACGTTCCTAACTTCTTTTTAATCTAGCCCTGCAGATACGGGGAGACGCTCCTTATTGGCTCACTACGTCTACCCTTTACACTTTAAGAATCCGAATAGCGCAGGCTCCTCTCCCGTCCAATGTCAACAGCAACAGCCTGCCCCCTCAGTGCCACCTCCACTCAGACGGCGAAGACGCCCACAGGTCAGATGTGACACCTGCCTACGTTCACCCAATCCCGGGCAACGAGGTGGTCATGTGCGCAGCGACAGGGCATCTCCACGCTAATGGTCAGGCCCCACCCACCGCCCGCGCAGGTCCGTGATATCCGCACGAGAAGGGACAGCTCTGGAGGTACGCCAGAGGGTCGGGCTGCGCCTGCGCGCTGCGGCTGGTGGGCGGGGCTAGGGACGCCAAGAGAGGCGGCCCCTAGGGCTGCTTACCCTGCCTGCGCCTAGCAGGCGCGGTGCTACCGCGGGCCCGAGCGGAGAAAGCTGGCTTTCCTTCCTCCACCGCGGAAAGTAAAGTCTCCTGCTCCTTCCGCGGCGCCCCGGCCTCCCGGCGTCCTTTCCCCAGCTCCCCGCGGCGCGCGGAGAGTCGTCCTGCGTCAGGGCCCGGTTCCCTCCTCTGGCGCCGGACGCCGGCGCCATGGACGCGACGGCGCTGGAGCGGGACGCGGTGCAGTTCGCTCGGCTGGCGGTGCAGCGCGACCACGAAGGCCGCTACTCCGAGGCGGTGTTTTACTATAAGGTAGGGCCCAGCACTCCGCTCGGGCCCAGTCTCGGAGTCGGGGTCTGGCAGAGCCTAAGGCCGAGGGGCGGGGTCCAGGTGCGGACGCCCAAGCCCCCGGCTTCGCTTTTCCCACGCCCCTCTGGGCTCTGGCCTCTGTGCGGAGCCAGAGACGCCGCGTAGGAGCTAGCCCTTCTCTCCGGCTGCGGTCTTAGCTGGCAAATGCCCACCACTGAGCTGTTTGTGCCGGGAGTAGTTAGGGATGGGAGTCAGTGGCTGTTTATCGCCGTCCCTTGGCTCTGATTAATGGCTGGTAGGAAGTAGTTTGTGATATATACAAAAATAATGCATGGTCGTTGAAGAACATATGTAAAAAAAAAGAATAAACCCATCTTTTATTCTAAGTACGTGATGTGCATCCTTGTGGTTTTTCTATGCACATATGTGTTTATATAATTTTTACAAACTTGAATCGTACTAATTTTTTTTTTTTTTTTTTGCGGTGCTGGGGATTGAACCCAAGGCCCCTCACGTGCTAGGCAAATACACTACCATTGAAGCTGCATCCCCAGCCCTATTATGCTATTTTTTAAACCTCCTCTTATTGGAATGTTTTCCCAAATCACTAAACTTATTTATAATATTTTAAAAATAGCTGCATAGTATTTTATGTGTTCCTGTATTTTAACTTATTTACAATCTATTACGCATTTAGTTTTCTTCTGATTTTTCAGCGTCTTAACTAGTGGTGCGGTTAATATCCTGTAACTAAGGCTTTGCACATTTACTTGATACTTCTTTTGGATGAATTATTGGAGGCAGAATTGCTAAATTAAAGGTTATGAGCTTCTGTAGTACATTCTCTGCTCTCCAGTCCTGAGGATTTGCAAACCCTCCTCCAGCCCTAGCCAGATGAGGAAGGTAGCTGTATTCTCATGATATTGTCATCCCTTCTAGAAAGAATGTCAGGTTTTGATAATACAATAGTCTTTTTCTCATAAGCATATGTGCTATCAGTAAAGTTGTAGTTGGACAATACCTTTGTTTATTTGTATGTGGTGCTGAGGATTGAAACCAGGGCCTCAGTGTGCTAGGCCAGCACTCTACCAAGAAGCCACAACCCCAGCCCCGCAAAATAGTTTTTTCTACAGAGAAATTCTGCAGTACTTTGTATTTTCCTGGTAGAATTAGTACATGGTCACTTAGGAAGAATATTTCATCCTTAAAAAGTGGAAAAAAAAAGTAGTTGTACATTCAGAAACTGTTTATGAAGACTTGATCAGTTTAGTTGTTTTTTTTTTTGCCCTGATGCTGTTCTCTAAGCAAGTTCTTAGTAACCTTTGAATATAAATGAAATAAAGTAAAATAAGATTTGATAAGAACAATTTTAATGTGTATTCTGCAGTTTTTTTTTTTTGTTGTTGTTGTTTGTTTTTGGTGCAGTATTTTATGTTAATGTAGGGTCATTTATCCACAGAGCCACATTCCCAGTCCTTCTTATTTATATTGAGACAGGGTCTCTGTTAAATTGCTGAAGCTGACTTTGAACTCATGATCCTTCAACTTGGGAGTTGGTCGGTCTCCCAAGTTGCTGGGATTATATAGTTGTGTGCCACTGAGCTGGGCCTAAAATTTGGCTTTTTAAAAGCAAAATAATTATTTTAAAAAATCAGTATTTACATGCAAGACAACTGAAGGGGTAATATATAATATATAATTTATAGATAAAACAAGTTTATTGAAGTTAGGTTTAACTTTGTATTTAGATAATAATGGTTTATAAGATACAATATTTAATGTTTGCATGTAAAGATTTAAAGTTTTTTTTTTTTTTTCCTTCCCCCCTTGAAATTCATGTAAGTTATGGAATCCAAAGAAGTCCTGCTGTTTCTACCCCACAGCCTTTAGGTTGAATTTCCAATAGGGTCAAACTTGCACTTTTCTCATTGATTTCATTAGGTTCAGTGAAACAATGTCTGCTCAAATAACAGGATTAAATAAGTGATGCTCTGAACATGGCTTCTTTGGAAGCAGGTATGAGGCCCCATGAAGTGTAGTATCTGCTTGTGTTATTGTAGAAAAGGTGCTGTGACTAGAGAAACTGTCTGCTCTTTCTAGGTGGTAGCATTAGTAGCCTTCCTGGGACAGTGATGGGGAGATTGGAAACTCTTCCTCATAACCATAGCATAACTAGTTGTGAAGGTTATGAAATAATTGGAAGAAGAGTTGAGGTTTTGTTAATTAAAAGTTTATTTCATATAAGTGAAATCTGCTTTTGACAGTATTTTCTGTGAGAAGAATATTTTGTTCTACTGAGATATTTAACCTTTATAATTTTTTGCAATCTCTTTTTGACATTTAATTTTATTTTAGTGGTTATTGATCAGATGCTCTTGTTTTGTCTTTGGCGGTGTTAGGGATTGAACCCAGGGCCTCACACATGCTAGGCAAGCATTCTGCCTAAGGTACATCCCCAACCCTTTTGTAATGCTTTTAAGGTTTATACCTTTTCAAGGTATAAAATTTTAAATATGATCTATGCATAAGGAAAATATAAAACATGTGAACCACAGCTATTCTAAAAAATGTTTATAGTAAATCCCTCATACTTGAGTTCTTAAATTTTTAATAGTCAAGACAGTCGCAGTGGCACATGCCTGTAATCCCAGCACCTTGGGAGGCTGAGGCAGGAAGATCATGAGTTCAAAACAACATGGCACTGAGCAACTTAGTGAGAGCCTATCTCTAAATAAAAATACAAAATAGGACTGGGGATGTGGCTCAGTGGACCAGTGACCCTGAGCTTAATCCCCAGTACCACCCCCCCACCCCCCCAATTTTAATAATATATGAAAATTGTGAGAGCACTGAAGCTATACCTGGGGTGTAGCTCAGGTATTTTGAAAAGGTATTTTAGAGGATTATGTAAATTGTTTTATTGAAAAATAATGAATTAGAAAGTAATTGGTGGAAATTGAAATTGTAATCCATCTGTTAGATTCCTTTGGATTTTTTTTTTTTTTTTTTTTTTTTAGGAAGCTGCACAAGCCTTAATTTATGCTGAGATGGCAGGATCATGCCTAGAACATGTTCAAGAAAAAATAAATGAGTATCTGGAAAGAGTTCAGGCTCTACATTCAGCAGGTTAGTAAAAGACTACTAAACTTGTTACTGTTTTTTTTTTTTCCTTCTCTCCCACTACATCTATTCTTCCTGTATTTCTCTCCTGTTCATCATCTATGGATCTTGGTCTTCATACTCTTTTTGCTCATTCCTCTGAAAAATCATAATATGTAAATAAATGATAGATCTATAAAAGAAGCCTTAAAGATAATAAACTCCAGTTTCCTAACTTTCTAGATGTGCAGAGATAGTGGATTATGTACTTTCAAACAATTTGTCATTGGCAAAGTTAGATGGGGTCCTGTTAGAATTTGGCTTTTTAAATCTCTGACATATGCCCTCTTTTGATATTAAAATTAAGTGACTAATCTTCAGTGTTTAAATATTTCAGCAATAGATATAGTCTCTATCATTGTTTTCTACCGCCAATCCTTGGCTGAACTTTTTTAAAAAAAAAATCATAACTTGGAAAAGTGACATATAAGCAGAGATCTAGAATAGCTCATGCATTAATCAGCTTTTTGTTGCTGTGACCAAAATACCTTACAAGAACAATTTGGAAGAGGGAAGGTTTATTTTGACTCATAGTTCCAGAGGTTTAGTTCATGGTCAGCCTAGTCTATTGCTGTGGGACCAAGGTGAGATAGAACATCATGGCTGAAGAGTGTGGTGAAGGAGCGCTGCTCTGTTCATAGCAGCCAGGAAGCAGAGAGAAGGAAGGGGTAAGGAGCTGCAGGGAAAAATGAACCTCCAGGACATGCCCCCCATGACCACCTCCATTCATGTTCCACCTGCCTACATTTACCACCCAGGCAATCCATTCAAACTAGAATGGACTGATCAGATTACAGTTCTTATAATCTAGTCATTTTGCTTGGGAATATTCCTGTGTTAACACAGGAGGTTTTCGGAGGGCTATCTCCTATCCAAACCATAGTAGCTTTTATTTATTTTTGTAAACAGCATGGCAAGTGCTCTGATAGAAGTACACATAGACTTAATGACCGTGGTTTTGTTAGAGATAAGGGGTTGATTCTTGTCAAAATCTGCTGTTCACATGAGTGGAAAAGAAAATACTTGCTTTTTGACATTTTGTTTTAGTATGCATTAATCTCTCTGGGGAAATTTTTAAATTATTTTTTCTGTTGCTGAATAATAAATACACAGGCAGACAAATCTTTACTGTGATGAACTTTGTATTACTTTCTGCTACTCATTTTGAATAGAATGAGCAGCTATAAGCATATGGTTAGGATAAAGTAGAATTGATCTACTTTTGATTCCATTACAACCTTTGTTATAGATTACTTTAAGACAGTGCCCAGAAATCTCATGTATTGAAAAGTGGATTGCCTGTGTATTAGGCTTCACTTTATAGAAAGTTATACTGATTCATGTGTTCAGAATATTTTATTGGGGGTGTAGCTCAGTGGTAGAGCTCTTGTCTAGGATGTGCAAGGACCTTGGTCCATCCCCAATACTTCAAAACCAACTACAACAATAATAATAATACAGTGTGATTGAGAGTAATTTCATTTTCCTAACCAAGTAAATGAAATTCTTGATTTAATGGCTTGGTTTCATGAATAGCACACCTTATTTCATAAACTGTTTTCAAATAAAATTACCTTTAAAGTTGAGAAATCAATCTTTCATGCCTACTTCCACGATCTTCCTGTTTTTTTCCATAGATATTTTCTTATTTCAACAAACATTATCAAGTGACTGTTTGGGCTGTATGGTAAGCACTGGGTGGTAGATGAACCCTTAGGAAGCCCTCAGTCAGGTGTGGAGAGAAATGTATAAACATTGCATTATAATGGCATTCCCTTTCAGAAATATGTGTGACTAAATGATAAAGAAGACATACTCACTCTATAAGGGAAAAATTATATGATGGCTATGCCACTGACATCTAAGGTAGAGACATGGGATATTGTTAAAAATTCAATAATACACAGGACATTTCTCCACAACAATGAATTATTCAGCTCAAAATGTCAATAATGCCAAGGCTGAGATATACTGGCTATGTAGTTTAATAGTTTTGAGTTTTAATGTCTTTATTTTATGAATGGGATTAGCACATATGTCAGATATTAATGAAGGTCAAAGTTTAAAAACATCAGCACATACCCTTAAGAAACTAACAAAGCTGGGCACAATGGCACACGCCTGTAATCCCAATGTCTCAGGAGGCTGAGGCAGGAGGACAAGTTCAAGGCCAACCTCAATGATTCAGCAAGGCCCTAAGCAATTTATCAAGAACTTGTCTCAAAATCACAAATAAAAAGGGACCTTGGATTTAACTTCATAGTAAAGCACCCCTGGGTTCAATCCCCTATGCCAAACCAAGCAAAACAAAAAACTAAGAAAAATATTAAAAACTTTAAAAAATGGGTTTATTGAGATATAATTAGTATACCATAAAGTTCATCTTTAAATGGCAAAATTCATTGATTTTTAGTGTATTTCCAGAGTTGTTTAAGCATTACCACTATTTAATTTTAGAACATTTTGTAACCTTAAAAGGAATCCCATATCCTTTATAGTTAGTTACTCCCCATTCCTTCAACCCTTCACCCCTAGCAAACACTAATCTACTTCCTGTCTCTCTAGGTTTGCCTCTTCAGGATTTTTTCATATAAATGGATTTATGCAATATGGAATCATTTAATCCCTTTTGTTGTCTGGCTTCTTTCACTTAGTTTAATATTTGTAACGTTTATCAGTGTTGTAGAATATGGCAGTCCTTCATTCTTTTTTTATGGATGAATTGTATTTCATTGTATTGATTTACTACATTTTCTTTATCTATTCATCAATTGATAGGTATTTGGGGGTCCCCCCCCACCTTTTGGCTATTATGAATATTACTATTATAATCATTTGTATACAGGTTTTTGTGTGGAAGTGTGCTGCTAACAGATTTTATAGTTCTACCAGAAGCATAGAAGGATTCTAGTTCCCTAACATCTTCATGGATAGTTGTTATTGTCTTTTATATTTTAGCCATGCTGATATACAAAGCATCTCATTGTGGTTTTGATTTGCATTTGTTTGATGGATGATGATGATAAACATCTTCTCATGTGCTACTCAGTTATTTGCATGTCTTCGTTGGAGAGATGTCTATTGAGATACTTTGTCCACTTTTTAATTAGGTTGTCTTTTTGTTTTTGTAGCAAATCTTTATTTTTTCTGGTTACAAATTTCTTATAGAGACATATCTTTCTATTACAAACAAATGGAAGAGGGAAATATTGGAATGAAATGGAGAAAACTCTTATATGCATTTATGAATATGTCAGAATGAACCCCACTGTTACTATAATGCACTAAAAATAAGAAATAAACAGTAAACACTAAACCAGAACAAAACAAATGGAAAGGAGCTGGGGGTGTGGCTCAATAGCAGAGCACTTACTTGCCTTGCATGCACAAGGCCCTAGGTTCAATTCCCAGTACTGCAAAATAAATAAATACAAGTGGATATAGTTGTTTCAAAGAGCAGTAAGACTATATGGTAGTTTATTTTGGGCTCAAATGAATAGAAAAGCAGAAACTTTGTCATTAGGGCCTAGCATATCATATTATACAAATATTGTCCATATTGAAAAAAAATTTAATTGCCTTAAAATATAATGGGGTTTCTTAAGATGTAGTATTTTCCAGGTTCTTGTTTTGTTTTTAGGATGGAAGGGGAATGTGAAGAAGACTAATATTTTATTTTGTAGATGAAGGAAGTGCTGTAGGGAGACAAATTCAGCGAAAACATTTTTTTTTATAAAATGTTTTTAATTTTTCTGGTTTCTGGTGTCTATCATATGATGAATCAAATAGCTGCATCTCCCTTCATCCTCCAATGCTTTGTTTTGTTTGCCCTAAAATTAAGATTATAAAGAGAGCCTGGCACAGTGGCACACACCATAATTCCAGCGGCTCTGGAGACTGAGGCAGGAGGATCACGAATTCAAAGCCAGCCTCAGCAAAAGCACAGCACTAAACAACTCATTGAGACCCTGTCACTGAGTTGTGGCTTAGTGATCAAGTGCCCCTGAGTTCAGTCCCTGGTATCTCAACAACAACAACAAAAGATTAAAAAGGGGCTGTGGCTGTGGCTCACTGGTAGAGTGCTTGCGTAGCACGTGTGAGGCACTGGGTTTGATCCTCAGCACCACATAAAAGAAACAAATAAAAAAAGGTATTGTGTTCATTAAAAAAAAAAAAAAAATTAAAAAGAGAAAGGCCTATAATCCCAGAAGTTTGGGAGGCTGAGACAAGGGGATCTCAAATTCAAGGCCAGCCTCAGCAACTTAGCAAGGCTTTAAGCAACTTAACAAAGCCCTGTCTCAAAAATAAAATAAAGGGCTGGGGATATAGTTCAGTGGTATTATAAGTGCCTCTGAGTCAAATCACTAATACCAAGAAAAGGGATAGGTGGGGATTAGTACTTTTTTAAGGATTTTTAAAAAATACCTTGTTAAGCTTTTTAAATGAAAGAGTATAGTGTGTTGGTAAAGAACATCAAATGAATTAAAATGGTATTTTTGTCCTCTGGCTATATTTAAGTAATATTTCTTATTTACATATGTTTTCTCCGGCCCCCCCCCACCCCACGCCTCATCATCCTAGTTCAATCAAAGAGTGCTGATCCTTTGAAATCAAAACATCAGTTGGACCTAGAGCGTGCCCATTTCCTCGTTACACAAGCTTTTGATGAAGATGAGAAAGGGAATGTTGAAGATGCTATAGAATTGTATACAGAAGCTGTGGATCTCTGTCTGAAAACAGTATGTATAGCTTCAAGTTAAACTTGTAGAATTATGTTCAGAAATTTCTTCCTTTATTGCTGAGCACATACCTGTAATCCTAGCCACTCAGGAGGGTGAAGCAGGAGGATCACAAGTTAGAGGCCAGCCTCAGCAACTTAGGAAGACCCCGTCTGAAATACAAAATAAAAAGGGATGTGGTGTCATGTGCCTGTAATTTCCAAGATTCAGGAGGCTAAGGCAGGAAGATCCCAAGTTCCACGTCAGCCTCAGCAACTTAGTGAGGCCCTTAGCAGCTTAATGAGACCCTGTCTTAAAATAAAACCTAAAAAGGGTTGGGGATGTAGCTCAGTGGTAAAGCAGCCTGGGTTCAATTCCAGTAACAAAAAAAGGAAAGAGAAGAAATTTCTTCCTTTACTAATGAGTTCTGGTTAATTCCTCAAAGAAAAGAAATTTTCCATCATTATAAATGGAACTAAATTAAATTAATCATCTAAAAGATGATGAGTAGAAAGTTAGAAATGGGTTTTTACACAGCTTGCTATAATTTTGTTACTATTAAGATTGAGTCACTTAGGCAATTGCTTTTTAAATTACAGGTACTATTTTTTTTTTTTACCTTTATTTTTGTTTGTTTTCATTTTATGTGGTGTGGGGATTGAACCCAGTGCCTCACACATGTGAGGCAAGCGCTCCACCACTGAGCTATAACCCCGGTCCCCCCGGGTACTATTTTTTTAAATGTTTATACTCTAGTAGTTAACTTAATATAGGAAGAATTCATCACAAATCTATGATTTGGAATAAACTCTTATTTTTTTCAATTTTATGCAGTGAAAAATAAGGTAGTGGTTTGGGAGCATTTTACTAATTTTCAATGTCAAATGTATATGCTTGGGTGGCTTTTATTGTTCCCTAGAGAGCCTTGGTTCGGGCTCTGCTTCAGGGGGCATGTGGTGCTTAAGAGTACAGTGTATTTGGAAGGAAGAGGTAAAGTGGTAAAGACTAGTGTTCAGTGTTTTACATAGTGCCAGCTTTTCAGTAGTGTTCAGAGAAACCATCTAGCCTGATTTCTGTAAGTGTTTGAGACCATAGGTAAGAGTTCTGCTAAGTTTCCTATCACTCAGCCTTTCATGGCACAGTGGTTGTACAATTATGGTCTATTTAGCACTTGTCCACATTCAGTATTTATTTATTTATTTATTGTGATGCTGGGGATTGAACCCAGGGCCTTGTGCATGCAAGGCAAGCACTCTACCAACTGAGCTATAGCCCCAGCTCACATTCAGTGGTTTTAAAGTTCACCTCAGTGACAAGTTTCAACACTTTTTAAAAATCATAATTTTTAAAGAGAAAACTAAAATGTCATTTTTTCTCAATTTCAAGAACTATAATGTGCATTGCAATTTTTTTTTGCATAGAAATATGGGTCAATTAAAAATTAAGCTTTAAAATGTTTCTTTTTTCTCCTCTAAAGTCTTATGAAACTGCTGATAAAACCTTGCAAAATAAACTGAAACAGTTGGCTCGACAAGCACTAGATAGGTGAGTTTTGGTCTCTCAAGTTCTTATCCTAGATAGAATATGATTTGTTACTTATTACATAAAATATTTATCTTAATGAATGGTAGAGATCATAGTAAAAAACCTTTGTTTAAACTGAGATCCATATGTCCTACCTTATTCCTCTAGTTCTTTGCTTTAAACTCAAGAAATAACCAGTCAAGAAGTGTTTTTAGTTTCTTATATACAGAGTACAGAAATGACTATGATACTTACAATGAGAAACTTCCAAAGAGGAAAACTTTCAGAAAACCTTCTAGAGCTACTGAAAATTATAGGTTGAGAACAATCCTGCTTTTAGCCATACTCATTCCCCAAATTATGCCATATATGTAGCTCTTTCACCTCGAGCTCAAATATCAACTTTTCAGCGAGGCCAGCACTATCTATTGTATTTAAAACCAAATCTTCCCCAGCACTTTATCCTGCTTATTCTCTTCAAAAATTCTTTCCCACAGCTCTTTCTAAACTGAAATACACAAGTTTATCCTATTTGTTGTTAATGTATATGTCTCTCTGAATGCTTATTCCCTAAATGTAAGTTCAGTGCTATCACCAAGCACCTCACCCGACACATAGTGTGTGCTCATTAGATACCTGTTGAAAGAATGAGTAGATTTGCACAAGATAATTATACCTTTTGAAAGGGTTGTAGATAAAGGAAAAGGATGGAGATTGCTTTTATGAATTATTAAACTATTTCCTTTTCAACTCTGAATAGCTATATAATTTTCAGTTTTTTTAATTGAGGTATATCAATCATTCCTATTTTCCTCATCACCATCAACCTTTAGTTTGTTTCCATAAATTCTTGAAAATGAGCATTTGACACATAGTTGTCTTTTCCATCTTGACTTCTTTCTCCAGTCAGAATCTTAGCCTACTTTTATTACCTGTATATGCCGTGACCATCGCTGCCAAACTAGCAGGTTCCGGCGAGGGGTGATGGGAGATTGGAAAAAATAAAGAGTCACACATGCAGATCTTGAAGATAAAACAGCTGGGATCAGGTGGAGCACTGCTCTCTGATGGAGAAGCAGGTCTAAAGAATGACACCAGCTATCTTTATTATATATGTCTCATTAATCAGATTAAAGACTATGCAAGCATTATTCTTTGTATTCATGAAAGTTACAGAGTTAGCAATAGTAAGCAGCTATTTCCTCAGTTACATTCAACAGTTGCAATGTGCAATGTTAGGAGCATTGTGCAGCTCTCAAAGTTCTAATTTGCAGGCAGATGCAGGAGTAGCATAACTGGTGAAACATTGTGGTTATCTTAGCAAGGCAGCTCCTTCATTCCCAGGAGCAGTGTGCCTAATAATTAGGTCAAAGCTGATAAGAGTCTTGAACAGAGTCTCTTCACAGAGAGCATTGCCATAGCAACCGGGCATCCAACACCTTTGCATAGAAACTTTCCCAGTCACCAAGCATGCCACAGCCATGAAGTCATAAAGGACCCCAATCTCAGACACTGGTCTCCCAGTCACTGTCACTGCTCTCCACATGTGTAGATAACTCATCATCCAGTATTCCCAAGTGCATCTTCTAAGCAAAGGGTGTATGTGCGACAGTCATGGGTTCTTTTGAGGATCTGTTGAAAATTATCAGTCCACTTTGTAGGAAAATGTACATAGCATTTTTTAACGTTTAATTTCATAGTATTCACAAGATTATTTTATTTATTTATTTATTTTTTATTTTTTGGTACTGAGGATTGAACCCAGGGGTGCTTAACCACTGAGTACGTCTTCAGCCCATTTTATATTATATTTAGAGAACAGGGTCTTGCTAAGTTGCTTAGGGCCTCACTAATTTGCTGAGGCTGGCTTTGAACTTGAAATCCTCCTGCCTCAGCCTCCCAAGCTGCAGGGATCACAGGTGTGTGCCTCTGTGCCTGGCTGAGTGTTCACAGGACTCTAGAAGTTCATATATGGATTTTAGGTTAAGAACTTTTATTTTTTACCTTGTTCTTTGACAGAAGAAAGTCAAAATTCACTTGCATATCATGTAGGCCTTCTGTAAGCCAAGCCCTGCCTTCCTCTTGTCTTATCGTTTGTACCTTTTTTAAGGGCTATATCCATTCTTTTGAAATTACCTCAACTCTCTCTGCTGTTTCATACTTCTGCACATTTTGTATATGCTCAGTAAGAATGCTTTCTTACTGAGTACAGTGGCACATGCATGATATTCCAGCTACTTGGGAGGCTGAAGGAAGACAATTGCAAGTTCAAGGCCAGCCTTGTTAACTTAGTGAGACCCTGTCTCAAAGTAAAAAGGACTGAGGATGTAGCTCAGTTGAGATCATCCCAGAGTTCAATACCCAATACTACCCCCCCTAAAAAGGGCAATTTTACTTACCGATGCAGGTAATTTTACTCTCATTAGGTTTGCTGAATTGTTAAAAAAAAGCTTACTCCCTAGGTGAATAATTCTGTGGCTCAGGCATTGATTCAAAGCAACCTTCCCTTATTCAGCCTCTCTTCTCAATCAGAAAATCTGTAATTTCTGTTATGCATATAATACTTCTTTCTTGGCATCTGTAATTTTGATGCAGTTCTTTTTCTCCTGTGGAAAACCATGAACATCTTTAGGATAGAGATTGTTTTATACATTCTTGTATACTCCTTACCTTGCATAGTATCTGGTGTAAGTGTTCAATTGATGTTGACAATTGAATATTATTTGCAAAAATATTTACTTAAATATTTACAAGGGATTAGCTTAAGTAGTTAAAATTTGATTACTATGTACAAATTTTATATACCAGTTTTCCATTGGTGTGCTTGACTAGTTCTTGGAGTAAATTTTATTTCCTAAAGGCTTAATTTGAAAAGAAAAACTAGAACTTTTTTTTTTTTTGTATATGTATGTGTACCTCTGTTATAGAGCAGAAGCATTGAGTGAGCCTTTGACAAAACCATTTTGCAAGATCAAGTCCACAAGTAATAAACCAAAGCCACCACCAGTGAGAACACATTTTCCATTAGGACCTAATCCATTCCTTGAAAAACCTCAGCCATTCATAAGTCCACAGTCATGTGATGCACAAGGACAGAGATACACAGCGGAAGAAATAGAAGTGCTCAGGTAAATGCATTTATACTTCATTGCAATGAAGAATTTTGTTAACATCTCGATGCAGGCAATTTTACTCTCATTAGGTTTGCTGAATTGTATTCAGACTTTTGTTATATGTTGTAATATAAATGTAAATTAGAGTCACAACTTGAAATTATTAAAATTTATTGGTTCTAATATATCTTTGTATTTAACATTTTTTTTTACTAGACATAATGTTTTTTTTTTTTTTTTTCTGTAAGTCCTGGCATTTTGCAAAATTGAGTCTTAAAGGTTTAGGAGCAAAACAGACCTATGGCAGAGTATGATAGTCTATGTAACTTTGTAACTAAAGCCCTAATGGGGGAAAAATGTTATGTTGAAATAGCACTCTAGGCCAGCAAATAGAAGTCTTGAGCTATGAATAGTTTTTCAGTTCTTTTTTTCTTTTTAAGAAAATGAAACAGAAGAATATGTTTGACAGAAACCACAAAACCTACATTGTATTCCATCCAGTCCTTTACAAAAAGCATTTCCACACCTCTGGTCTAGATAGACAGCTCAGTGTCCCTGAAAGCAGACTCAGGGCATATTAAAAGTGTGAAACACAGTAATGTGGAAACCCTGGACTGCCTGCTGAAGCAGTGTAGGTTAGATAAATCTTTGAGCCATTGTGGTTATTCTCAAAGGAGACACAGGAAGTACATAGTTAACATATGCAAACATATGTGTATACAAAACAAGGAGAAAATATGCAAAGCTACTCAAACCTTCTTTGTCAACAGACCATACCTGATACCTGTAACACTTTCTTCTTCCACTACCTATTCCACATTCCCATAACCAGAAAATGAGGAGAGCATATTTTTTTCAGAATTGTAAATGCTATCTATATTTTTTAGATTTCAAAATAACTTTGGGCTCAGTATAGAATTAGCTCTATGTCCTGTTAAGGGACAAAAAGGAGACTTTCATCACCTCTAGAAAGGCCTATCTTGACACTGGTTTTGTGAGGTTTTTGTTTTATTTTGTTTTTGTTTTGGTAAAGGAATTGAACCCAGGGGTGCTTAACCACTGAGCCACATCCTTAACCCTTTTTAATTTTTGAGACAGGGTCTCACTGAGTTGCTGAGGCTGGCCTGGAACTTGTAAGCCTCCTACCTCAGCCTCCTAAATTTCTAGGATTACAGGAGTGTTCCACTGTGCCTACTTGACACTGAAGTTTTGTTGTGAAGGATGTTGAGTCTTTTTTTAGAGCGCTCCCGTAGCATGTGTGAGATGCTGGGTTCGATCCTCAGCACCACATAAAAATAAATAAATAAAGTTATTAAAATATTTGTAGTTGTAGATGGACACAATACCTTTATTTTATTAATTTATTTTTATGTGGTGCTGGGGAACAAACCCAGTGGGATGTTGTCTTTTTTTTTTAATGTTTTAGTTGTAGATGAACAATACCTTTATTTATTTATCTTTATGTGGTGCTGAGGCTTGAACCCAGTGCCTCACACATGCTAGGCTAGTGCTCTCCCACTGAGCCACAACCCCAGCCCCGGGATGTTAAGTCTTTAAAGAAAACTCATTAAATTGAATTGCATTATTTTTTTTGGTGATATTTAATTATTTTATGAAAATTTTGTCCAAACATATTTAACAACATGAGGTGTCAGTTTAATTTCAATGTAGTACTATACCTTGTCATTTAAATTTTAGAGAGTTTAAGTAAGATTATGATTAAGGTAGACTTGAACATTTACCTTGGATTTTTTTTATTGTGTTTTATAGGACAACATCAAAAATAAATGGTATAGAATATGTTCCTTTCATGAGTGTTGATCTGAGGGAACGTTTTGCTTACCCAATGCCTTTTTGGTAAGTAAGCACTGTTGTAATTTTTACTTTCAAGGCCATTTTAAAAAACGTCAGTACTGTATTAGTTCTCTGAAATTTGATTTAATTCATAGGCTTGTAACTAAAATTTTTAATAAGGAAAATTGTTGGGCGATGTGTCTGTGGGAAAGAGGTGAGATAACAGTAGGAGCCCTTTGTTTTCAGTTCCCTTGTCATGGCTTATGTTGACTTCCTTTGACCTAACAAACATAGTGACTAGTACAGGTCTGGCACAAAGTAAGTACTCAGTAACAGTTGTCCCGTTGGCTGATTGAATCACAACAGAAATACAAGCCAGTAAAAGAATTGAATGGAAAAGTGGCACAGAATAACGGTATCATTGTTTACTAAAAGGATCCAACTTAAGGAAGAGTTATAAAAGGTATTAAATTGACACAGCCTTTCAGAAAGGACAATGGCAGTTTGTCAAGAACCTTAAAAATATTGCTCCGTTCAGGACTCCCCAGCTTCTGGTCCTAATGAAATCAATATTCAGTTCAAAGGTGTATGTAGTAACAGCATTCATTAAAGAATCTTTTTTAAAAACTTGGTGCATTATAATTATACATAACAGTAGGATTTGTCATTACATATTGGTGCATGCATACCAGCGGTCAGTTTTGTTTCCAAGTGTCTCGCCTTTCCTTCTCTTCCTCTATCCTCCTGACCCCCTTCCTCTGCTCTCCTCATCTTCCTTCTGTTTTCATGAGATTCCCCAATCTACATACCAGTTTTTCCTTTTTTCTCGCTTGCTTCAACAGTATGAGAGAAAACATAAGACCCTTACAAAAGCGTCTGTTAGAGCAAAAAAATTATTGAGACAAAATATTTAGGGCTATGGCAATAATTCAATAATGATACATCCATACAATATATATGCTACCCAAATAAAAAGTCTTTTTAAAAATATAGGAAAAATACTTACAATATTATAAATTAAAAAAAAAAAAAAAGAACAATAGGGCTGCTTTTCATTTTCCAGTGTTTTGCTATTCTTAAATGGCCAAGAATTAGATATCTGACTGCTAATAAGTCAACCTAATTTTTTCCCTCTGGCAACCAACTGTGAGATGCTAGTAATAATTGGAGTCTAAGGAATCCTTATATCTTAGAAACTTTAATAGCTTTGATGTTAAGAGCACAGATTTTAGAGACAAACGTTCCAGTTTGAATTCCTGAGATGCTGGATAAGTTAAATCTCTCTGTTTTCTCATCTATAAAAATTGAGGATAATAATAGAACCTACCTCATGGATACTGTGATGATTAAAAGAGTTACTAAAATACAGAGCACTTAGAGTGGTGCTTATTATATAGCAAGCACTATGTAGGTGTATATAAGGGTTAACTGATAGAAAAATACTTATTTTAATAAGTACTAAATTACAATAATTTGGCTACATGTTTCAAATATTTTTAAAAAATTTTAAACTTTCATAATTTCACCTCAGGAATCTTCGATTTCTCTATTGTAAGTTTGAAGTAGTCTTAAATTTTCCCCTCAGAATTTATGATGGTGATCTTTAAGCTCCTCTAAATTGAGTTAGATCTCTATTTATAAACAGCTCCTGATATTACACAGGCACCAAGCCTGTAACACCAGAAGTTCTGTGAGATAATGATCAGAAAAGTTTAAGAAATGGTGTATGCCGTATTCTACTCAGAGATTTACAACCAACATTGGCTTATTAAAAGTCTAGATTTGTCCAGCAATGAAGAAAATAATACTTTGGCCAAAAATTTGCAAGTCATACCTGACTCCAAAATCCTTTCTCTTAGTATCTATCAGCATTCTTGGAAAACAGAATGTCATGTTTGTTGTAGTTTGCATATCATAGACCTTATATAGTCCAGAAATCTTTTGAAATCCAAAGATTTGTCATTCATCCTCTGGAAAAGGTTTGGGAAAAGGTAAGTTTTTATTTGGTGCTGTATACCAGTTTTGGAGAAATATTACAGCATAGAACAAGTAGAGGGTAATGGGTAAGAATGGTGGATTTGGCACCAACTTGGTTTAAATGCAGTTGTACTCTTCATTAGCTACATGACCTTGGTGTTAATCACTTTAAGCCTACTTCAGAACTATTTTTAATAGAGTTGTTTCGAGGATGCTTGGCACAGAACTGATACTCAGTAAATTAGCTACTTTCAATTAGCCTTGCAGAGAGGAGTTCAAGACCCAGGTTAAGGCTTTGTAGCTTCCTAGGGTCTTTTGAATGAATTAGCTTATACTGTTGTCATGGCACCATTTTATTTCTGAATTTCTTGAACATAAGCATTTCAAACTAAACTTTTAAATTATATTTTTAAAGTACATATAAACAAATTTAATTTAGCTTTGCAGTTATTTATGTATATTTATTTAGTTGAGGATGTTCAGGTTGTCTGAACTCAAGGTATTAAGAGCCAGATTGAGACTAGAGAGTTATGTTAGGAAGATATAAGTATAGATACAGAATCACTATACCAAAGAGAAAAAATATACTCTGTAGGATATTTAATTTTGGCTTTAAGTCATCTTTTTAGGTTTGTTTGTTTATTTATTTATTTATTTATTTATTTATTTATTTATTATCTCAGTGATAGATTGGGCAAGCTACCGTTATCACCTAAACAAAAAACTACATTTTCCAAATGGGTACGACCAGAAGATCTCACCAACAATCCAACAATGATATATACTGTGTCCAGTTTTAGCATAAAGCAGGTATGCATTTGTTTTGTCTACTTTTATGTGCAAGTTAGCATTTTAAGAAAATTTAAATATGGATTTTTTTCCTAGATTTTATATATTCTTATGCATAAGTATAATTGGAACAGTTATTTATTCAATGCATTTAAAAATTGAGATAATTTGTAACTATGAATAAATTTTTGAGCATTTATGGATGCTCATGTTTGTAGATGAGAAACTTGAGATTCTGAATTTTGCCTTTGAGAATAGATATAAAAGGAATAGATATAAAAGGTTTTTACTACTTAAATATCTAATTATTCTAAATTAACTTTATTGAAATACTTTACTAGGATTTGTGTGAGTAGAATTCATGAGTTAGCAACTTGACATTTCTGTAATTTTCCTAACACTCAAGAAGAAAAAATCAAATTTTGGGTGCATTGAATAAATATTAAGCTATTGTGATATATGAATGAAAACATATTATACATTGTTCTTGTTAACAGACAATAGTATCAGATTGCTCCTTTGTGGCATCATTGGCTATCAGTGCAGCTTATGAAAGAAGATTTAATAAGAAGTTGATTACCAGGTAAAATTTTGATTTGTCCCTTTTCATAGAATTGTTTCTTTTCTTTTTTTTAAATGTTCATATTTTTTTTACAGAGAATTTTTTTTAATATTTATTTTTTAGTTTTCGTGGACACAACATCTTTATTTTTATGTGGTGCTGAGGCTCGAACCCAGCACCCCGCACATGCCAGGCAAGCGCGCTACCACTTGAGCCACATCCCCAGCCCTCATATAATTGTTTCTTAACCAGATATTACAAACTTAGGCCTAGTAAGGCCTATCACAAGAATATTATGACCCTTTTGCAAATGATTCATATAGATGGAAAGATATGCTAAAGCAATCAGTACATGTGCATATGTAGTTAAAAAATATAAATGGAATAAATGTTTTGAAATGAAGTCAAAGTAAAATCACATTATATTTATGACACTTTGTAATTGTACTGTGCAGTAAGATGGCCACTAGCCGCATATGGCTTTTGAATACTTAAATGGGTTAGTCTGAATTAAGATGGGCTACAAGTATAAAATGACTTGAGATTTTGAAATTTTTTTTTTTTTTTTTTTTGGAGAGAGAGAGAGAATTTTAATATTTGTTTTTAAGTTTTTGGTGGACACAGCATCTTTATTTTATGTGGTGCTGAGGATCGAACCCAGCGCCCTGCGCATGCCAGGCGAGCGCGTTACCGCTTGAGCCACATCCCCAACCCAAGATTTTGAAAATTTAACACACAAAAAAGGGAAAATTGGAAAATACCTCAAATTTTTGTATAGAGTATGTGATGTAATAATATGTATGGTTTAACAAAATATATTAAAATCATTAAAGTGGGTATTTTTAATCTTGATATTAGAAAATACAAAATGGCATATTTTTCTATTGACAAGAACTGTTTCAGAATGTTTCTGAAATACTTTTAGTTTAAATGTTATATTAGCTTAAACTCATTCATTGTAAAAATTATTAAGCATAATTTTTTCATCCAGTGTGTTTTTTTTTTTGTTGTTTTTTTTTTTTGGTGCTAGGGATTAGAGCCCAGAGCCTTATACAAATGAGGCAAACACTCTCCAAACTAAGCTATACCCTCAACTTTCATCCAGTTTTTCTTGAGTGGTTTTTGTGTGTTAAATCCCAAAAATACAAAGATCATTAGATAGACTTTAATTTCATCTGTTTGCCATACTAAGTAAATAATTTGCAGTATAAGTGATTTGGCCCAAATTTATTTTAAAAGAAAATTGATAGAGAGTTTTTAGAAGTATTTTGTGGTATAATTTTATGTAAGCTTATCAGCATTATACTACTATCTTTGTTATTAGTTGAAATGATCTTCTTTTCTTTACCTCAGTGGTAAAAGATTATTTTAACTGCCTTAAAATATATCCACTTGGTGCTTTATTAAAGTGTATAGTTAAAAATTAGGGATTTTTCAGAATGTTGTAAAATTTATGCCCTATTTTATGATCTTATAAAATACATTCCTAAATTTATTTATAGTAAGTGAGCCCTTCGATTAGAGTGAAATTCTTTGTCTAAGCCTATTATAGGAAAATGTTATATTATAGGAAAATATTATATTTTTATAAAATTTTATAAAAATAATTTTCATACAATTTTATAAAATTGGTAAGACAATAACAAATGTCTGAATGGGATATGTTTAAATGGAATATAATATCTTATATAGTAGTTGATATTGAATATTAATATTATTATTTTAATATTTTTCCTTACAAAGCATAATTTATCCCCAGAATAAGGATGGTGAACCAGAGTACAATCCATGCGGAAAGTATATGGTAAAACTTCATCTCAATGGCGTCCCCAGGAAGGTGAATGTCTCTTCCCTTACATACTTTTGAATCTGAATGGAAGCAATTAAGAAATGTTCTGTGTAAACATTTTAAAAGTCAGTTTAGTTGATTTCGAGTCTGTGATTTTTATATATGTTATTCCTAATAGTGTCACATGCTAATAATGAAAAATAAAATCCATGAAAAATAGTCTGGTGGTTGTTTTGAGATAGGGTCTCACTATGATGCCCACGCTGGTGTCAGACTCCTGGACTCATATATTCTTCATATATGCCTGCCTCAGCTTGTCTTATAGTCGTACCCACCCCCACCACACACACACTCTTTTTTTAAAAGTGGTTCTAAGAAAATTTATGCAAAGTTCCAGTAAGTAACATTGAACTCTAAAGATCATTAATACTTAAAATAAACTTTGAGAGTTCGTAATTTTTCGAATAAAAGGGAATCAGACAAGCTAAGTCTGTTAGGTGAGGAAGAGTTTGTAGCCATAAGATGATGGAAGAAGTTTCTAAATTTTCTTTTGTGAAATATGCATAACTTAAGGGCCTTGCATTGTCATGATTTCTTAGCATCAACCTCAGCAATAACTGGGAGCTTGGTAGAATTGCAGAATTTCAAGCCTCACCTCAAACCTACTGAATGAGAATCTACATTTTAATGAGATTCCCTGGTGATTCCGGTCTGAAAGTCATTACTCTCCAGCTCAGTAATTCTCAAATTTTAGTGTGCACAGAATCACCTGGAGGGCTTATTAAAATATAGATTGCTGGGCCCTACACCTAGAGTTCTTGATTCAGTAGATCTGGGTTGAGACCAGAATTTGCATTTAACAAGTTCCTTGTGATGCTGATGCTGTTGTCTGGGAGCACCCATAAAGAGCCACTCTAGCAGATTACTTAAAAACAATTTTTTTTTTGAGAATGTTTTTCTGAGCTGTATTTCTTAAATTAACCTCATGTTTGAAAAATCTTTCAAAGTGGAGTCGTAGGGCTGGAGATATAGCTCCGTGTTAGCACTTACCTAACAGCAGCAGCAGCAGCTCCACCACCACGAGAACAACAAACTGGTTTACCTCTTCGTGTCAGTGTAATTTCTAAAATTGTACCTTATTCAAAATGCAGTGCATAATCTTCTCTGTTAGTCTTCAATCAAAATTCTTCTTATCCCCTTGTCTTCTAAACTTAATAAGAATTACATACTGTATCTTTGTGGTGTTTATTTCCTGTTATTTATACATATTTTTTAGCTGAACTTTTCTACTTTTACAACTATGTAAGATAATAGTCTTTTTACAGGTTTAGAATAAAATGGCAGATGACAGTGTTACTTATCTTAATGGTGGGGTCCTTTTAAAATTATTTAAATATAATTACATTTTAGAATTTCTAATAATTTTATTTGTAGTTTTATGAAATGTTAACCAGTGGCTTACCTGACAGGTTAAGCTTGTAAGACACCATATTAAAATGATCAACATTGCTGGGAATGTAGCTCAGTGATAGAGCACTCACCTAGGTACTAAGGTCCTAGATTCAATCCCCAGCATCTCCCCTCACCAAACAACAAAACCCCAACATTTTAAAATGGACTAGGATTCTAGAAGCCTGAAACTGTCATCATCTTAATAATAGACAGACTGTGCCTTTTATCTATATTGAAAGTTTTTTTTTCCTTGATAGGATTTTCAGATATTTTGTTTCACCTAAGAAAGTTAATATTCTCTTTCTATAGGTAATAATTGATGACCAGTTACCTGTTGACCATAAGGGAGAATTGCTGTGCTCTTATTCCAACAACAAAAGTGAATTATGGGTGTCTCTTATAGAAAAAGCATACATGAAAGTTATGGGAGGATATGACTTCCCAGGATCCAACTCGGTAAGTAATAGTATGATCCAAGCACAGACTTATTTTGTCTAATATGACTACTTTAAACTTGAAAAGTTATAGATGTTTTTGTTTATGGGAAAAGAGAAAGCAGAGTATCAGCCCCTGAGAAATGTTGATGAGCCCCCTTATTATGGGGATATATATGTTCTTGTGTAGGGGTAGCACATTGTGTAAATTAAGGTTCAGGGTGTTGATTTTCTCTAACTTTAATATAACTGTAATGTTGAGCTATGTGTCACTATTCTTTAGTTGTAGGAGATAAACTAACAAACTTAAGCCAAAAATTGGATTGATGTGACTTTAAATTTTGACACTAACCAGCTTATGACCTTGGAAAAGGTGTTTGCCTTTCTTAGCCTCTTTGTGTGTGTGTCATATAAGGATTATATTCCCCTCTCAGGGTTTGTAAAGATGAAATCAAGTGATACATGAAAATCACCCATTATTTGTACTCGATTGGTTTTCCTGCCTAATACCAGGCCTCCTTCACTCTTGAGGATTTTATAATGCTAGGTGGAGAATGTAAAAGTCATAGTAGTCTTTCTTCCTTGTCTGTTGCTCTGTCCTTCAGATACTTTTTAGTTTAGTCTTCTAATTCATTGCCTGTTAATTTACCCAGTGCAGCTTGAGAGAAAGAAGGGGGATGTATGTAAACCAGTAGAAATGACTGTCCTCCTGCAACCATGTACTCGGTGGTGGATGACATCATCAAAGCATTTTTTTCTGTTATGTATTTTGCGTTTTTATCAGATTTACCAGTTAAGACAGTTCTGTTACACTCGGAGCAGAAAACAGCTTTCAACTATTTTCTGATTATCCCTATCAGAGTCATTATACCAAATCAATGAGATTTAACAGTTACCTTCAGAATTATTTAAGAGTTTAAAAACATTTGACAATCCCTTAATGTGTTTATATTGCAGAATATTGATCTTCATGCATTGACTGGGTGGATACCAGAAAGAATAGCTATGCATTCAGATAGCCAAACGTTTAGCAAGGATAATTCTTTCAGAATGCTTTATCAAAGGTAAACTTTTTTTTCTTTTCTTTCTGGTATTAAAAGAGGCTGTCTTATTTAGAATAGAGATTGTAGAAGCTGTCATTTTTAGTTAACAGGGAAATTGTCTTTAAAATAGACTTCATTTTATGTGCTTGCTACAGTCTGTCCTCAGTTATCCTCAGTGATAATCACAGTTAATCCAAACTGTAGATAATCCAAAATTTTTGAATCTGGAGATATATAACTTGGAAAAAATATTTTGCACTTACTAAATACTTACCAATTCAAGGAAAGATGGGAAAAGAGAAGTCTGAGAATTTAAGTTATAAGTGGATAATCCACATGTAGGGACTGGAGCATTATCCAAACAATAATACACATTCAGTAGCAAACTAGACAGCTCCGTGATTTGATAAATAGTATCTGTTGTGAAGAAGTGCATTTGGTATTTCACAACTTCATCCTTATTTATAAACTAAAAATTTAGCATTTGCTTTTCTTTATTGTTAGGTGTCTGCCTAAAAATTGTCGTCTTGAAAATAAAGAAATATAATTTATAATATAATGACTTTAAAATATCTTCTTGTTGAAGTTTCTCCAGGGGTGACAGGGATAGCCCATTTTTTAAAAAGATTTCTACAAAAACATTTGTAGAAATTTCCATGCTAGCCACTAAACTAAAAGGAAAGATGGTGTGATCTGAAATTCTAAATGTGTTATCCTTTAATTTCTGTCTTTTTGGGGTCATTCTAGATTTCACAAGGGTGATGTCCTCATTACTGCATCAACTGGAATGATGACTGAAGCTGAAGGAGAGAAGTGGGGCCTGGTTCCCACACATGCATATGCTGTTTTGGATATTAGAGAGTTCAAGGTTTTGCCTTAAAATTTTTTCTCTTATTTTCTTATTTGGTAAGACATTGTAAGGATCCCAGTGATCATCAGACTTTTGGAAGCTGACAAATCATGGTTTAGGTGGAATTTTTAAACCATTCAATGTATTAACTTGACCATTGGGAATTATGGAATTAAAGGTGGGAAATGAGAGTTGACAACACAGATATTGATGTTAGGATAGACACTGTTACATCTTTTCCTTTCTGTGCAAGTATCAAGGTTGAGGTGAACACAAAGCAGCCCCCACGGTTCCAGACTGCATGTTAGTGTTGAGGTCAGTTGCAGTGATAAGCTAGAGCTGAGTAGACACCAAGTAACTATTTGTGAAAGGAGGAAAAATAGGAAGATGCTTGGGAAAAGGACACCTGGCAGTGGGTTGTTTGTGTGAGCAAGCGTTTGTCTTCCTTGGGGTCCTTGTGTGCTGTCAGGCCTTTCAGACCCTTTGTCAATATATACTGGGGCTTAGGTGTTCAGATGTGACTTTGTTAGTTCTTAGGTTGTTATTTTTAACTGAAAATTTGATCAGTTGTATGCATTGGAAAAATACAAAGATTATGAAGGAAGTGTTCATTAATAATAGAAAGTATAGTAATCAGATCATTCAGCAATAACAGAGTGCCCCTGTGTGTTAGAGTGCTATTTTTAATGGAACGTATTAAATTACCATCATAACTCACTTAAGGATGAGAGATACAATCTGAGAAATTTGTTGTTAGATGATATCATTGTTATGCAAATATCATTGTACACAAACCTAGACGGTATTGCTTACTTCACATCAGGCTATATTGTACTTGTGTGCTTGTGTCTTATAGCTTATAGTTCCTAGGGCCATGATGAACAAAACACCATATTAATTTAATTTGAGAGAACATGATGCCCTTGAGATATATGGTAAATATGAGATGCATGAGGCTACTGCAACCCAACACAGCATAAACTTTAAAAAAACATTTTTTTAGTTGTAGATGGACACAGTATCCTTATTTTATTTATTTTTATGTGGTGCTGAGGATCAGTGCCTAACATGTGCTAGGCAAGTGTTCTACCACTTAGCCATAACCCCACCCCAGCATAAACTTTTTTTTAATAAGTAGAAGTACACTGTAAAATGATGATAGAAATACAGTAAATACATTAATCATTAATGTAATCCTTTATTTTCAAGTATCATACTGTACTATACTTTCATACAGTTGGCAGCACAGAGGTTTGTCTACAGTGGCATCGCAGTTTTAAAGATATATATATATATATATATACACAGCCTGAAGGTGATAGCTGAATATACAGTATTTTGGTTAACACAAACCTTTCAGCTTTCTTAGTTGCAAACAAATGAACAGTGAATTGCACCTTGATATTGTGTTGGCTAGACATCACTAGGCAACAGAAATTTTCAGTTCCATTATAAAAATTATGTATTTATTTCATTAAAATTGGCTAAGAATATCAAATTTTATGTGATACTAAATAAGCTGAGAGGTTTGTGCTTTTCTTAAAATTGTAATTCCCAAAATGCCAGTTAAATATTGTGAATAACAGTTGTTATTGTTCAGTACTATCATGTGTGTTTTTTGTTAGAACATACCGTGAGATAAGTAGGTATTAGTGAATGTGACCAGTAGTGAGATAATGGCAAGTAAATTTTAAGTTTAGATAATGAAACAATCAATGGGAAAGTAAGTTTGAATTTGAGGAAGATTCCTGTGAAAGATATATCATTTACTTTGAATAATAGGATTTATTCTGATTGTCCAAAGTAAACTAGGTAATATGTTTATGAGAAAAATAGGAACCCGTGGTTTGACCTGAAAACAGAACAGTTTGTAAAAAAAACTGCGGAATGCCAGTAATGTAGGAATGTCCACGAATTGCCTTTCTAGTTAAAAACAAGTAGCATTAGTTACATAGTGTCTCAATTCCTTGTTTTAGTGATTCTGTAAAGATTGTGGCATTGTACTAGAGCACGTGCATGTGGAGCAAACTGTGGTCCCGGGACAGGTTTCTTCACTCTAATAATGCCCACGTTTATTCTGCAGTGTTGTGAATGTTACTGATTAAAAACATTAACCAGCTTGAGCAGGTATCCCACACTGTGGAGTTGGCCCCAATTTCCTTTTGTTTATGTGAGCCCTTTGTATAGTCAGGATTAATTTTTGCCTTAAAACATTCTTCATGTGTATTAAAATTTGAGGGTTTTTCCCAGTATTCTTTCATTGGGTATATATTTGAAGAGTTTCCTGGAGTTCTCTCTCTTCTCCCACTCAGTATTGGGTATTGAACCAGGAGCTTGGCACATGGCTAAGCTACCGCTCTACCACTGAGCTACATTCTCAGCCCCTTTTAAATTTTAATTTGAAACAGAGTTTCTCGTAACTTTGCCTGGACTGACCTCAAACTTGTGATCTTCTTGCTTCAGCCTCTTGATCTTTTTAGATGTTTTTTGGCTGATTTTATTGTCTTTATGTTGAGACATTGATTTAATTCTGATTTCTACTTCAAAATATTTCCATGTTGGCTTGGTGTGGTGGCACATACCTGTAATTGTAGCTACTCAGGAGGCTGAGGCTGGAGGATCACAAGTTTTGAGGCCAGCCTGGGCAACTTAGTGGGACCCTATCACAAAACAAAATTAGAAAAGGTCTGGGGATGTAGCTCAGTGGTAGAGTACCACTGGATTCAATCCTCAATATCAAAGTCCATGTCTGTCTCATACAGATATCATCAAATGTTTATCTCTACAATCTCATTTTTTTAGGTAGACTTAGTCTTGGACTAAAGCCACCCATGATCATTTGTGACTTTCTTAATAAGATTTTTCTTAATAATATTTATTAATATTTCCATAAAGTTATAACCCTTTTTGTTTGCTTTTAATATGCTTACATATTCTGAGATCTTGTCTTCATTTTAGTCTCAGCTGTTCTTGGGTCATTTTTGTGTCTCTTCCTGGAGATAATGTTCCATAAATAGTTGTCTGTGAAGGTACATCTCTGGTTCAGACTGCTGCCTTTCAGTCCAGACATGTCTCATCATGGGATTTCTGATATCTTCCAAGGCTTTTCTATTTCTGGTATTTGGAAATAACCCATGGAAATGGGATGTTTCAACACAAACCATACTTTTTAAAAAAGATTTTTTTAGCAATTCTTTCCCTATTTGGGACCCTTTGAATTGCTGGTTCTCTATTTAGCATTAAAAATCTACAGCTATTAAATCCTTGAATGTCCCTGATACCTGGAAGCTGTCTCTGAAAAGCTTAGTAGAAGTCTCTTTTCCTTTGTGTTCCTCTTTCAGAAATTGATAGAGTCCTGAAATAATGGAGATTTCCTGCTTATGCAGAATGAGGTTTATGAAAGAAGAGTTAGAAATAAGTGTCTGTTGACCGATGTGTAGTGAGGCACAGGTGGTGGTGAAGAAATTGAGAAAATAATTGTATTATTGAAGCTTCTAGGGAATATAGCCTGAGAAAAATGAGTATCACTCATGTCTGGAAATCATATCTACTCCAAGCCACAATTTACCATCATTTAGAATAACAAAGAAATGTGAGTTTTTTCTTCTTCTTCTTCTTTTTTTTTTTTTTTAATTTTAAATATCCCCCAACCAGTTTGATTTAGGACATTATCAGATAAAAGTGCATGGTATTCCTAGTGGACTGCTTGAAGTAAGACAAGTATACTTTTGGAATTATCAGCTCTGTTATTTTTTAGTGTTATCAATTCTGTAGATAAATCCAGTATTTATGGAACATTTATCATACCTGAAAACTGTGCCATAAACTCAGTGGAAACTTCTGATAAAGGATAATAGGGGCTGAGGGTGTAGCTCAGTGGTTAAGTGCCCCTGAGTTCAATCCCCAGTACCAAAAAAAATAGTGTCACCACTTCAGAATTTATGATCTCATTGATCATATGTCTATTTGTACAAGTAGAAAGCAATATAAGGCACTATTTTAAATTAATATAATATAGATTATCAGCACTAGAAAGTTTAGAGGAACAATAATAAAAGGAAACTACTAAGTGCCAGATAGTTTGCATTATTATCACCTTTAATCCTCCCCAAAGTCTTGTAGGAACACATCGTAATCCTCATTTTACATATGAGTAAATACATGCTTGGAATGTAAGTGACCCACCCAGAGCCTATACACCTGTAGAACTGGCATTTGGTCCCATTTTATTCTACTTTTCTGCTGCTCAGTCTTCACTGAGAGAAGGTGACATGGAAAAGGCCTTCAGCAAAGGAAAACAGCATGGACTAATGCCTTTGGAGGCAAATTTACAATTTTTTATGGGTTTAGAGGAAAAACTGGAAAACAAAAGGGGGCCAGAATAGAGAAGGCTTTGAAAAGGCAGGAAATGATGCTCTAAGGCATCACTTTCAGATGAAATGTCCTACAGTGATGGGAATTTTCTCTATTTATACTGTCTAGTGCCTCAGCTTCTATACACATAGTCATTGAACGTTTGAAATGTGGTTAATTTTTAAGGAACTGAATTTTAAATGTTACTTAATTTAAATAACACCATGTCTGGTTAGTGACTATAATATAGCTCTAGGAAGTTAATAATTTACAATTTTGATCAGATATGTGATATGGTGAAAGTGTTAATTTGAAGGGAAAAAATTAATACTCAAAATTCATCCTATTAAAAGAATGGTAAACCCAATAATATTCTAAACCTGTTTTGCAACTTAATGTTATCCCCTTTTTTAAAATACAGGGACTTCGATTTATTCAATTGAAAAATCCTTGGAGTCATTTACGTTGGAAAGGAAGATACAGTGAAAATGATATAAAAAACTGGACTCCAGAGTTGCAAAAGTATTTGAACTTTGATCCCCGAACAGCTCAGAAAATAGATAATGGTAAATATGTCTTACTTTTTATTTATATTTATTAAAAAATTATTTTTCAGTACTGTGGATCTAACCCAGGGCATCATGCATGCTAGGCAAGTACTCTACCACTGAGCTATACCCCCAGCCCTTTTTATTTTTTATTTTTTTGAGACAGGGTCTTACTAAGTTGCTCAGGTTGGCTTTGAATTTGTGGTTCTCCTGGGTAGCTGAGATTACAGGTGTGAACCACCCTGCTTGGCTGATATCATGTTTTAATAAGGTGAAATGTTCTTAACTGATTTAAGTCATATATCATTAAGATATTTTTAGATTAACAAGACATTAATTTTCAGGAATATTTTGGATTTCCTGGGATGATCTCTGCCAGTATTATGATGTGATTTATTTGAGTTGGAATCCAGGGCTTTTTAAAGAATCAACATGTATTCACAGGTAACTTTTACATATTTTAAAGTATTCTACACCATTTAAATTTGAAATGTAATTGTTAATTCAGGAGGAATAGCATTGTCTTATTTTTGTCATGTCCACAGATGAGCACCTTATAATAGTTGTTTTATTTCTTGGTTATGCCAAAAAATTGTAAAGAAGAATAAAACCAAAGAATCTGATAGCTTAATTGTATTTTAAACACAGTACTTTTTAAAGAGTGTTATATTTTAGCTCTGTGATAAATTGAATCCCTATTTTCTTCTTTGTTTACTTTATCTTTTAGTACCTGGGATGCTAAGCAAGGACCTGTGAAAGACGCCTATAGCCTAGCTAACAACCCCCAATACAAACTGGAGGTGCAATGTCCACAAGGGGGTGCTGCAGTTTGGGTTTTGCTTAGCAGACACATAACAGACAAGGTACTGATATCCTTCAACTGACACCCCATACTGAAATTCTTCTAAATAGAATTGGACCATTAATACATAATTTGATTATCAGCCTGTTTAATTTATATTGGTGCCCTGAAATTGTGTCTTCTAAGATAAATGAATATTTTCCTTTGAGGGAAGTTACACATTATAATCATACACTTAAGATCTTGTTCAAAAATCATTTCTGAAGCTGGGTGTGGTGATGCATGCCTGTAATCCCAGTAGCTCAGGAGGCTGAGAAAGGAGGGTCACAAATTCAGAGCCAGCCTCAGCAACTTAGTGCGGCACTAAGCAACTTAATAAGACCTGTCTGTAAATAAAATAAAAAGAAAGAAAAAAAAATCATCTCTGCAGAAAAAATATGAAAAGAAATCTATGTTCTTCAGTGAGGATTTGGGGTTGATCATACATACTTTAGATCTTATAAATGTTAACCTACAAATGTGTTAAAGGGGGCTTGGAAATGTTGAATCATTGGTTCTGATTGTAAATTGACTAACTATAATCAATATCTTAGAATTTTACCAAATACTTCATGTTGTATGGTGTTTTATTAAAATGACAGTTTAATTTAGAAACATCATGCTTTTTATGAACAGTTTAGAGAAATGCTTTTAAATGATACTTTTCCTTTATTATTTATTTAATTTTTAGTTGTAGATGAACATAATACCTTTATTTTATTTATTTTTATGTGGTGCTGAGGATTGAACTCAGTGCCTCGTGCATGCTAGGTGAGTGCTCCACCATTGAGCTACAACCCCAGCCTCTTTTTTCTTTTTTTTAAATGTTAAGAACATTTTTGAGCCCAGTTTCCTAACACACTGAATTTTTTAAAAATTTTAGGATGATTTTGCTAATAATCGAGAATTTATCACAATGGTTGTATACAAGACTGATGGGAAAAAAGTTTATTACCCAGGTATGTGTACTAGCTAAACATTTTATTTACATGATTAAGATGAAAAATGACAAGTTTATGTTGATGATATGTAGAAATTAGAGACCCCCCAAATTTGTGACTTTTGTATTTTTGCATATTGCTATCAGGCTTTTGTAGCTGATACTTAAAATCATGTCTTTAACCAAAAGTTCTGTGGTTTTCCATGAATTCTGGTATATAAGCCTGAGCTCTTCAGCATGGTTTATAGGGCTTTTTATATCCTGGCCTTAATGTGTCTGTCATATATATTTCCTGCCCAGCCTTTCAATGTCCTCACTTGAAGGTACTTGCTACTCCTGAATACACCATGCCCTCGCTTCCCCATTCTACCAGTGTCTTCTCTAAGTATCACTCCTCTCTGCTCTCTGCCCACATGCTCCTTTAACAGCTCTTCTGCTTGGTGAATATAGTTAAGATCCCACCCCAGTGTCATTTTGTTGATAACTTTTCCCATTTGCCAGGCAAAAGGCATTTTCCTACAAAGGGCTTCTGAGGCATTGCACATATTGCATAAAACCACTTTTAATAATTACTTATTAAGTGATAAAAAGGAACTGTTATAAGGCCGTAAGCAGCACTGGTGAAACTTGAATTTATATTGTAGTAGGGGAAATAGGTAATAAGAAAAAGAACCAGGTACTTGTGGTTGAAGAACTAAATGTGTTAGTAACTGATTGGTTCCTTTAGTCTGGTGGTCATGCAGGGCCTCTTTGAAAAGGGATAAGAGGAATTCTGAACAACAGAAAGGAATCGGTCATGCAGAGGCTTGGAAAAGCATTACAAGCAGAGGGAACGTAAGTGCAAAAGGACTTATTGGCATGATTTAGGAGCAGGGCAAAAGCACTGGTAGGTGTATCAGGTCAGAAGGGTATGCAGAGTTCAAATCATACGAGGTTCTGTAATGCCACAGAAAAGCGATTGGAGGGTCTTAAACAGGAAAATGACATGATCTGATTTTTTTAAAAGAACATTCTTATCCTTTATATTGGAAAAAAGCAAAAAATGGCAGCAGAGAAATCAATTAGGCAGTTTTATTTATGTGAGAAGTGATGGTGGTTTGAGCTTGGGGTGGGGGTGGTAAGTGTAGCGATGAAGAGTGGACAGATTTGAATTTCAGTAGCATTGTCAGGACCTGAGTTGATTTGTGGAGCAAAGAGGAATCAAGGATGAGTGCACTTTTTTGTTAAATTTGAGATATGTATTAGATATCCAAGCAAAGATGCCCAGGGGAGCAGTTGGATTTTTGAGGTATAAGGTTGGGATGAGAGGTACAGATTGAGGAGTCAGGGGCATATAAATGACCTTTGAAGACAGGACTACATAATAAACCATTTTCAGAGACAACTGTAAATAGAGTTGAACATCCAGGACCTGACCCTTGGATTCTCATACATCTTGAGGTTGAGCAAAGTAACAGTTGTCTATAAAAGAATTTGAACAGAGTGCCTGATGAAACAGAGAGGTTTGGTATAACCCAAGCAAAAAATATATATATATTTCAAAAGGAAGAGTGGACAGCTGCATCTTTTCCTGTTTGAGAGGTCAAATAACATTAGGTTGGAGAAGAGATTTGGCATCCTGGCAGTCATTGTTGACCTTGACAAGAACAGGTGCTGTTGAGTGGATTGGTTTAAGAAGAGAATGTGATCTAAGGAAGCAATTGTTGACAGTTCTTTCAAGGTGAACTATGCAAAGGTATGGGTAGTGATGGGGGAAATGGGACCAAACATAAAGTAGTGTTTTGTTTAATTATGGGAAAATATGGCAATTTTCTCCATTACACTGTGTTGAAGGAAGGCAGTCTTCTTAGTCAATATTCCCTAGGTTCTGGAGTGGTTATGGCACATAGTAGGCCCAGTGAAAAATACCAAGTTAAACTAGCTATTTTTCATATGTTGGTCATTATGAAAGAAATATCATGCATGTGTTTCTAGTATAAAAATGTTATATGGCTTTTCAGTTTCCAATATGCTTGTTATTTTTATTTTAAAAGTAAAGATTATTCAATATTTTTAAAACAGTGTACACTCTTTTAATTATAGTGATTTTAGTCTTTCAGAGTACTTTCAGATTTACAGTTTTATTTTCATCACAACACCTTAAGGTATATAAGCGAAGCCTTGTTCCCCACTGACAGAAGAGTGAACTGAGACATAGGTTAAAAACCTTACTCAAGATCACAGATGTGCCATTCTTTCTCTTCTCACTAGATTACACCACCTTTAAGCATTAGAGACTTGAGATACTAAAATGTTTAGTTTTTTGAATACAGCATATTATAAATACTCACTGTTCCTAGATAAACTAAGTGATATACAGCATTGATATTAAGTGATATATAATAATTGATATGCCTAAGATAATTCCTAAAATGATTTATCAGGCTCGATTAATGATACTAGCAAAGAATGTACCATTTGGCATTGTTTGTAATAACATTGAAAACAAATCTGAATATCCAGATTTTCTTAATATGGTACCAGTTAATGTTTCATATTCATATGATGGAATACTATATGGGCAGTTAGAAGTAATAAATGCTGTATAGAACAATACCGATCATAAAACACATTTTAAAAATGTAAGATAAAACAAAACATATATAGGTCTAATATCATTTAATCGAGAATTCTAGGGACCAGAAGTGTTGATTTTGTAATATCCCTAATCAGAAAATCTGAAATCCTCTGAAGTCCATAGCATTTGGGGATTAGGGATGTTCAAGATGTACTTACACAGAAAACAATTGTTCATTCATTTTAGGATAGTATATGTATTAAAATCTGAAAAGTGACCACCAAATCCATCAGCAGAAGGAGTTGGTTTAACAGTGGTGGTTAAAAGTAATTTTGTTTAATAAAGCAACCAATATGACTTCCCAAAATTTTAACTTAATTCTCAGTCATGGGGAATGATAGATATTTTTATGTACTTTTTTTGTATCTTTAAATTTTTTTTCACCCCAAAATTAAAAAAAAGAAACTAATGCTGACTTTAAAATCCTCTACTGGACCATGGGTTGTGGTGGTGCATGCCTAGTAATCCCAGTGACTCAGACTGAGGCAGGAGTATCACAAGTACAAGACCAGCCTAACAACTTAGTGAGGCCCTAGGCACTTTGCAAGACCCTGTCTCAAAAACAAATTTTTTTTTCACATTTTTTTTTTTTAGTTGTAGATGGACACAATACTTTTACTTAATTTATTTATATATGGTGCTGAGGATCAAACCCAATGCCTCAACCATGCTGGGCAAGCACCCTACCACTGAGTCACAACCCCAGTCCCTCAAATACAAATTTTAAAAAAGGGTTGGGATGTAGCTTAGTAGTAAAGTGTCCCTGGGCTCATTCTCTAGTACCAAAAAATAAAATCCTCTACTGGAGAAAAATGAACTGAGCATGTAGTAGGGATTATTGAAATTCAAGACAAACCAAATAGCAAGGATTATTATGCCTCATAGAACATATTCTGAAAGATTGCTTTTGCATGTTAGAAACTAAAGTTTTAAATTGAAATCATACTTCACTAATATCAATAAAAACTGAATTCAGGGGATGTCTGTCCATGTACTTACTTTTCCTACTACCAGCCATACAGTTGCAAAAAGTAAAGAAAGAAAAAAGTGTCCTGTTCTGTAAACCTCCTGTCTGTTTGCAGCTGACCCACCTCCATACATTGATGGAATTCGAATTAACAGTCCTCATTATTTGACTAAGATAAAGCTGACCACGCCTGGCACTCATACCTTTACATTAGTGGTTTCTCAATATGAAAAGCAGAATACTATCCATTACACAGTGCGGGTAAGTAAAACCAACATGCAATGACAAAACCCAATAAAAGTTACATAATGTGTTCTGCTTTGTAAACGGGATTATTTGAAGAAAATTTTTTTCTGAAAATTCATTTTTTTCTATTTTTGTGTTTATCAATTGATTTATTATGATGCATCCTGTATAAAACAGTTTTTGAGAAGCAATGTTTTATACTTGGAAGATTTTCACAGTTAATAGTTTAGTCCTGAGATAATAGGTGTATTGAACTAATAAATTCAGTTTTAAAGCATGAAATAAAAACTTCTAGTTTACATAATACTTTTAAAAAGACAACTTTGAACCTTTATAATGACCTTTAGATTTGTTTGCCATTTGTAAGTAAAAGAATTGAATTTGAATAGATTTTTTAGTAATGAGAAGGACACTGGGAAGGCTACCACTCCTTCATTCTTCAGATGCAAAAGCCAAGGCCTAGAAAGATTTTGTCCCTGCATCACTCAGTGGCAGAGAAAGCTAAGATCCCTAGCTTCCCAGTTCATTAAACCTCACATGAACCCAGACTGCCTATAGATTAATGATTTGTTAATGGCAACAAACTTTCTAGCCTTAGAATATTCTATATATAATATATACATGCATGTATATTCATATATATACACATATTTTAAGTACAACAAAGCTTATTAGGAAAAGAATGCACTCTCAATAGTGAGGGGGAAAGGGTGACCAATTACTCTTCTGTTTTCCATTTTTGTTGCATTACCTACTATGTGTATTTTTAAAACAGCATCTGCACTAAATGTACATTTTTTTTTTAGTTGTAGATGGACACAGTGCCTTTATTTTCATGTGATGCTGAGGATCAAACCCAGTGCCTCATGTGTGTAGGCAAGCACTTTACTACTGAGTGACAAACTCGGCCCCTAATATATTCTTTTATCCCCTTGATCTTTTCATAAGTATGAGGTTTCTCAATATAATTTTTTTAACACTATATTTTTCTAATCTAGGTATATTCAGCTTGCAGCTTTACTTTTTCAAAGATTCCCTCACCATACACTTTATCAAAACGGGTAAGAAAATTCTTTCTGAATTCCCTTTCCCATTTTATTCTTCACAATTTATTATGAAATAAATATTTGGTAGGAATATAAGGGAAACACTGTAGCATCCAGAACACAAGATCTTCATTGATCAGCATTAGGTGTCTCTGTGGATAGAAACCAAGTGGTTCAAAGAAAAAAGATCAACATAAACCCTGGTTGTTAGAAAAGTTCATGTGGATGAACATTTAAAGCAGAATTTGAGAATAACTTTGCAGATGGGGTGGAGGCACAAAGTGGAATTTTTTAAGGTAGAAAGTTTTGTCTTTAAAATAGAATGGTTGAAGTTCTGTTAATGCAGAAACTTTTTTTTTTTTTATTATTATTAGATTAATGGAAAGTGGAGTGGTCAGAGTGCTGGAGGTTGTGGAAATTTTCCAGAGACTCACAAAAATAATCCCATCTACCAATTCCACATAGAAAAGACTGGGCCAGTACTGATTGAACTAAGAGGACCGAGGTTTGTGATGAGTGGCTTTTGCAAATTGATATTAAAAATGAACTGAAACAAAGTTTAGAAACAACCTTTGCATATATGGACATTTGATTCATGATAGTGATGACATTTAGAGGAATGGGGAAAGGACTGTCTTCAACATATGGTATGGAATAGCTGAGTATCCATATATTAAGCAGTGATTAGATCCCCATCTTATATCAAATCTAAGTCTAATCTGGCTGGAATTTTTAAACGTGAAAGGCAAAACAGTACAAGCTTCTAGAAAACAAATTTATTGACCTGAAATACAATAATTCTCTACAATTTTGTCACCTCATCTAAATTATTCCTTTAATTACTAATTTGGAATGTTATGTCTATCATCTGCTAATTATTTTTATAAACCTAGATTTTATTCCATTACTTTCTTTCCTGCTCCATAGGCTTTTCTGCCTATTAGAGTAGCTGTCATTCAAATTTAAAAGATGAAATACTGTGTTCTTTTAAATTATTCCCTGGGGAACCTTTTTTTTTTTTTAAAAAAAAAACAAAGTAATCTTAGTATTTATAGCTTCAAATAAAAAATATAAAATGGTACTTTATATAACTAGAGTAAAAATAGCATACATGGTTTCAGAATACTATTTACTCCTATTGAAGCTTGAGAAAGCATATATTTTATCTGATAGTAAATCTGCACTTTACATATGATTAAATCATGTATTTACAGCAATTTGCTAATACAGTAATGTTCATTTTTAACACTAGGCAATACAGTGTTGGATTTGAGGTTGTAACAGTTTCTATGGCAGGTGATCCTGGTTCCCATGGCTTTTCGAGAAAATCTAGTGGTGATTATAGGTAATGTTGGCATTTTGATTGTATTCAATTTAGTTTTTTTGTGGCATTTTCTTCTATAAACCCTATTCTATCCCCTGAATATAGGTGTGGATTTTGCTACCTGGAAATAGAAAATATACCTGCTGGGATCTTCAACATCATTCCCAGTACTTTTTTGCCTAAACAAGAAGGACCTTTTTTCTTGGACTTCAACAGTGTCATCCCCATCAAGACAACACAACTTCAGTGATGGAGAATTCTCAGCAGTTATTGGATTTTAGACTTACCAACATGAGCTTTTCAAACGTCTTCAGGATGATAAACAGAATGGAATTAAATGTAACGTGTTACAGTAGAATCTGGTGCTTGTCATGGTGTTTGGTAAGAATTGTATATAGCTGGGATTACCTTAATCACCTAGAAGTACTGTTTACAAGGTTTTGTATATAGAGAGGTGGCTTGCATTTAGGGACTACTTTGTATAAAAATGTGCATCTGATTAAAGATTAGACTCAGTCATCACTGTGAGATGCCTTTGCTAAGAGAACAAGGGAACCAGATGAGGAAAGCGAGGGACAGATTCATTGAGTGGAAATGGCAGGCAGGCTGTTTTTTAATATTTTGAAATATTTACATGTTTCCCTTTTTTACAGAGCATGTTGTAAGTTAAATCTGGTCGTGTTGACTCCACTGTACATCTCAGGCCACTGATTACCAAGTGAATCATGTCACTATAACCAATTTTAATTTTGCATTTATGATTTTAAATGTTTATGGTTGCCCGAATGTTATAAAATAAAGCTTTAAGAAGTACTAATTAGCTTAGCGTGAAGATGCTTAGGCTGAAGAATGAAGGCTGTTGTTAGATACCCATCTGCCATTGAAGTAGAGAACTGAGGTATATTCACTGTTAGATGTACTTTCATCAACCTGATAAAACTAAGAGATTGAAGACATTACAATTTAGTTTGTAGAGTCTTTTAAAATTGCTCTATAGTTCAGTATTCTTGTGATAACAGCACTTTGAAGAAAGTGAGAATTTAGTATGTGGTAATTGGGTTACATAGTATAGAAAAGTGAATTACCAAGAACTAGTGTTGTATGAATTTCCAGGTGTTTACATAAAAATCCATCAGAATACTTGAGATTTTAAAGGTCTGAAAATTAGGATGGGATTTTTCATTGTCTCTACTTTATAATTATCAAAACTTATTTTGTATTTCTATTGCCTTTAATTGAAATAAAATGTTTATACATATGGAAACTGTATAGTTTAGAGAGCTTGACTATTCATTTAGTAAAAAAGAGGTTATGATTTCAAAATTTTCAGTGGCAGATAATTACGTTGTGCTTTTTAGCACCCCCCCCCCAAAAAAAAAAAAAAAAGTACTGGATCACACTCAGGACCTTACTTGTGCTGGGCACATGCTCTGCCACTGAGCTACATTCTCAGCCCTTTAGACAACACAACTTGTCTCCCAGAAACATTGTAGGAACTTTTAAGTTATCCCAGTTTTGAGACAGGGTCTGGCAACATTGCCCTGGCTGGCCTAGAACCTACAGTCCTTCTGCCACAGTGCCTGTCGCTGGCATGCAAGCTAGATTAGACACTGATTTGACTCTCATGTGTGAAAGATCCTGTGCAGCATGCATGTATAAGACCTAATCCCTACCTTCAAATCTGTAGAGATCTACAGTGTGAACAGTTTAATATATTACAATGTTGAATTCCATAACAGAGCTCTAAATAGAGCTCTGTGGTACAAAGGAAAAAGTAATTCTGCCAGGATCATTGTAAAAAAAAATACTTGAGTTATTTTAACTTAAACCATGAAGGTAAAGCCTCAAGAGGCAGATTAACTGCTGGCTACATTTTTATAATCTTCCCAGTAGCTGAAGTATAGGCACTATTATTTCCTTCTACAAATGAGGAAATTAAAAAAAAATCTTTAAGCTCTTAGGCTTAACTATATATACTTAATTGCCGATGGACATTTATTTTGTATATTTATATTTGGTGCTGAGAATCGAACCAGTGCCTCACACATGCTAGGCAAGCCCTCTACTACTGAGCCACCACCCCGAGCTTAAAGATCTTGCCCCAGGTTCACAAGCTGTCTATCCGGAGTCCCAGCTCAGCACCTCTGCCCCTTTTCATCTGGGCAGCAGGCTGTAATTAAAGCAGATGGACACAGACCTAGTTGTAGGAAGGCAACTGCCTTGAATGAGTTGGAGATAGAATTGAAGGGCCTGGGTATGATCCCTAAATCACAACAGTGGGACAGATTTGAAACAGGAAGAACTAGTCAGGAATTGCTAAAGGGAGGTGGAAGATGATTCAGGTTTCTAATTTCAGTATGTGTACAGATGCTCGGAATCAAAGATGATACTTTTTAAAGTAAATTTGTCCAGAAAAATTCAGATCTGGAATTGGCGTGTGCTCCACTTAAAAAAATCAGAAGTTAAATGTGAATTCAATATGGCTAAGAACCAAATTAGGGGAACTGTGTTTTTAGAAGTGATAAATGCAAAGACTCAACAAGGCGACAAGGACCGTGGGGAAAGTGAAGTCGTACAGGGAATTCTAACTAAAGGTCAGATATTGCAAAGAGAAAGTTAAAAGGCAGGAGCTACATGAAGTGGGGTCAGGTTACTTTAACCTGGAAATGTGAAAACAACATGAGGGTGATAACGTGAAAGGTCAAAGGGTGGTCTGCATCCCCTTCCTGGTGCAGGAGACAAGTGGGAAAGGGGAACAGACAGGAAACCAGATTATTAAGTCCCGCCACCCCAGTAAGGGATACAGCACTGTACCTTGGTTTTCTAGGCTTTGTCTTAAAGACAAGGGAAAGAATAGAAGATTCCATCCAATTTTCATTCTCTGCAAGAAGTACTTAGAGAAATACACACATATGGTACAGCACTCTGGGTAACAGAGCCAGAAATTCACCACCCATTAGATTCAGAACATTAGACTATACAACTTGCCTCCCAGAAACATTGTAGGAACTTTTAAGTCATCCCTGTTTTGGCAGCTTTTCCAAATGGTTTTTTTTCCCCCCTTTCCTTTAGAAAGGGGGATAGAAATGAGCAGTGCCTCAATTGCAGGAAATGGGTTCTGCTAACAGTAACTCAAGAAAGTCTCTGTATCTCTATTAGAATCCATGGTGCAAGGAGAATATGAGAGAAAGGACTGGGAAGATAGGATCATCATAACTCAAGTACATGGCTTAGTACACAATCGTGCATGCCTGTAATCAACTCAGGAGACGGAGGCAGGAGGATCCTCAGTTTGAAGCTATCCTCAGCAACTCGCTGAGACTCTCTCAAAAAAGGACTGGCAGGATAAGAGTGCCCTGGGTTCTATCCCCAGTACTGGAAACGGAAACTAGAAAACCCACAAATATAGTAAAAAGGACTTGGATGAACTTTGAAATGAAGTAGGTAAAGTACCTTAACACCCTCATGATTACTGTGTTACCCTGCACTTTTCCCACTGCATGCCTTTAAGTTGAAAAGCACACATCGAAAGTAGGCAGATTAACAGCCCAGCATAACATTGGCACTGATCCTTTCCCCAATCAGAAAAGTACTTTACAACCACTTGGAGAGCTTTTGAAAGTGCAACACCAAGTGCACCACAGGCCAGTTAAACCGTCTCTGGGAACAAGACAATAGCTGAGAGCCTCTCCTTGGCACCACCACCAGCATGTTTCCTCACTGCTGTGCATCAGCAGGAGTGGGATTTTAATTCAAACTTTGGCCTTAATTATAATTCATGACCTCAATTGACGATGAGAAAGACGACCAACGACCACTGCATTCCATGCTCTTCCTACTGCAAGAGGCAGCCACTGCTGGGATTTGATGTCTCTCTCACACATACACACACAGAAAAAAAGAAAAGTTTTCTTAAGCAGTTTTTATTACACTCAAAGGTTTTAAGACAAGTACAAAATAACCTTGTAATCAGGATACTGTATCAGTCAATAAAAAAGGAGAAACCACTACAGTATGAAGATATACAAATGACTAAAGTATACAGTTCTGACAGTTAACAGACAACTTGAAATGGGGAGAGCTTTCTTTCAGAAATGCTAAATTTTCTTGAAACAGGACAAATAAAATATAGTGCTCTAAATATGCATAATCATGAAAACAAAGAAGAGCAGTCTTAACACTTATACTATTAGCATAGCAGACTCCATTGCATCTATTAAACAGCCTTAGCCAACACATGCCTACTCCCTTTTCTAGCTTTAAGGACAGTTTCCTCTAAGGAATACTAGTGCAGCATGACCTTAAATAATTTATTTTTAAAGTTACAATCTACAGAGAAATTAACACCTTGTCAATCTAGATATAACAATGGCAACCATTCTTCACATGCACTTCTCTTAGAATAAATCCCCTTGGCTGGCAGGATAAGGTTATGCTATAGAACCTTCTCCCCAAAGCCACAAATCCCCTCTATCACCTGTCCCTGCTACCCTCATCCCCCCTTCCCCACACTGACATTCACCTTCCCCCTCCCCCCCTAGAAAAGTGCAGTTCATGGTAGCCTTCCTAGAAATGGTTTTGATGAATGTCCCAGCATACATGCTTTTTTTTTTTTTAAAGTCACCTCTGAACACCAGAGGTAATAAAAATGAATTGTGTTCTTGCATTTCATTTTAAGCCTTCACTAGGTCAAAAAGGTGTGCTCTGAGTATTTGAGTTTTTGTTGTGTGGGGTTTTTTAAAAAAATATTTAGATGCTCTGGGATATAATGGGAGAGAACATCTCAGTTTCCCCAAACAAACTGAGGGTCAGAAGGGAAAGAGATGCACACTGGGGCCCCTAGTTTGGCTAAGCTTCCAGCCCTCTTCCTGGCTCGTTTTCTTTCACAGGAACTAATTATTGCTTCCTCAGCACTGATACAGGGACTGCTCTGCAAAGGCTGTAACCCTGGTCATAGTCCACCTGTAACAACCCTGCTCTGTAAAACAAGCCCAAGAGCTCTTACCAGACGGAAATTCTTCAGCCCTCAAGGTCACTGAAACTTCGTTAGTGCAGTTTAGAGTAGATGCTTAAGATTTGGCATATATTAAATGATTATTGGCACAACGTTCTCCAGTTTCATGTATAAATATTGATTTGCACATGGGCCATAGCCCTGGATGCGTCAGCCAATCTGCACCATTTTTAGGTCAGCAATAATCCCATCTCTTCCCTTTGAGCACTGGAGGGAAAGCTGCTTCATCCGGGTCTCCAAGGCCTGGCCCTCCAGGGAGGTGTTGCTTTGGCTCTTGCCCCTGATACCACCACCACTGCGGTTGCCGAGACCTTGATTGTTGTTGGCTTTGTCACTGGTTTTATTCTCTGCCCCTTCTGCCCTGTCTCCTGTAGAGATTACAAAAGTTACCAAGTGGGTATTGACAGAAAATTCCACGTTCCTCGGTCACGAGCCAATCAGCTAACTCAGCCCTCTAGAATTCCCGCATGGCCCACAGTGCATATCAGGTTCCCTAGCACATGATCGCTAACAGCTTTTACTCCTCAATGTTTTATACATCCCTTTCATTAGTGATTAATTTGTCATTTTCATTTTGTATCTAGGAAACAAACCCCTCTAGCAGGTGCTTGCCAAGGGGACTGTTCTGAGGAGAGAGAGAGGACATAGGTACTACTTTATTAAGGCCAGTGAGGAAGATCCAGAAACCCCCCAGAACAGCCCTTGGGAACAATCCCAGTGATCAAGGCCAACAGGATATTCATAGACCCAGGAGGGCAGTGCTGGGAGCCCCGAGAGCTGGCAGAAGTCTGTAGCAGTACACAGGCCAGGCAGCAGGTCATCTAGGATGGGACGAGAAGGCTGTGACTCACCTCGTTCTCCCTCACATTCGGGGGAGGAGGCCCCGCTGCATTCACTTCGAGGACCCAGCACTGGGAACATCAGCCCAAATTCTGACAGGGACACTGGGCTGGGCAGATCCAGACTGCCAGGCCTTGTGACTGCAGGGAACTGGTCAGGTATCTCAGATGGGCTCGTTGGTCCTGAACTAAAGCTGGACACAGACTGGGTTTCTGAGTCATCTTCAGACACAAAGTTGCTACAGTTGTCATCTTCAAAGGCCTCCGAGGCCACTGGGGATAAGAGAGAGAACACCAGTCACATGGAATCTGATAGGTGGTAGTAACTGAGTTCCTTCAACACTCGCAGAAGTGCTTGCTGCTGACAGTGACATACAGCACAGGGACTGCAGAATCTGCCCATGAGGTGCCTAACAGGCGAGTGTGACCCCGAGCCTGTCTCTTTGCAGCGACCAAAGCAGCACGAAGCAAAGCAGCTGGATCCTATGGATTGTCAGTGTCCCTAGAGTAACCTCAACCCCTGCCCTAGAAATCAGGGTTACCAGACTCTGCAGAGGGAGGAAGATGAATTCAGCCACAGCCACAGATCAGGACCTTTTCTCCACCTCAGTTACCACCAAAACAGAAACAGGAAGAGGTGCTAGCCCACTGGAATGGATCCCAAACAGAGCCAGTCTTTCCAAGAAGACTGAAGAGGGTTGGGGCTGTGGCTCAGTGGTAGAGCGCTTGCCTCACATGCATAGAGCACCGAGTTCGATCTTCAGCACAACATAAATAAATAAAATAAAGGTATTGTGTCCATCTACAACTAAAAGAAAAAAAAAAAGACTTGAGAACTTTCTCATAAGGCCAAAAAAGCAAAAGCTGCCCCACATGGAATATCTGTGGGGACTTCTGTTTCCTTCCAGGTAACTTCTGATCTTGTAAAAGACACACTTAAGACCGGACAGACTGGGTGCAGTGGTATACACCTAAGATCCCAGTGATTCAGGAGGCTGAGGAGGAGGAACACAGGTTTGATGCCAGCCTCAGCGACTTAGTGAGACCCTGTCTCAGAAGGACCAGGGATGTAGCTCAGTGGCAGAGCACTTTGGGCTCAGTCTCCACTACCGAAAATTGAAAAACAAAACAAAATCCACCTAGATCACTATTTGCCGCAAAGAACAAAACTCTTACAGTGTTCTGTACCTTAGTTTGTGGACCAGAATAACCAAGGCCCAGTTCATGTTTTTTTCCCTGGGTTTCAGAGCCTTTCAGCTTTAACTAATGTTCCTTTCAGCCTGCACACAGCTCCACTTCTTTTGTCTTTCCAACTCCTCATCCTTCATCTTTAAAAATAGCCTTGTAGCATCTGTACAGGACTGTTACAAATGATAAGTGCTGTAATGTTGGGCACAGGAAATGGACTCAGACCTCAATTCATATTCTAACTCCATTTCTTGCTGTGTGGCTTTGTCAAATTATTTAACATCTCTGAGCTTCATGATCCCCTCCATACAGGGTTTATGAGCTGATATATACTAAAGTAACTCGCAGTCATTGCTTAAATTTCAAATTATAGTTTCCTTTACCTTGGATCTGACATTTAAGCTTTTTATTGATGGAATTAAAGAATTCCTGATGAAGGGCAAAGAGCCAACAGGGATTATTCCAAAGAAAAGGAAAAAAAATGAAGTGCTTAAAGACGGGTGTTGGCGAGGTTTTCCTGTTCAACATAACAGAAGCCAAATCACACCTCTATCAGAAAAAAGGTCTCCATGGTCAGACATCAGTGAGTGCCTGATGAGCGCTTACCGGGTGCCAAGCATTATTTCATATACTCTTGACCACCAACCTACATCACAAAAAGTAATAGATGCTATCATACCCTCCATTTTACAGGCAAAAAAACAAATATCAGGTCACCTCTTGACTACATTGTGAAGGCCAGGATGTGGATCAAATGTGATTCCAAAGTCCCTATTCTTTTTGGGGGGTGGGGGGCCCTGGGGATTGAACTTCGGGGCACTTGACCACTGAGCCACACCCCCAGCCGTATTTTGTAATTTAATTTAGAATCAGGGTCTCACTGAATTGTTTTGAACTCACGATCCTCTTGCCTCAGCCTCCTGAGCCACTGGGATTACAGGCATGCACCACTGTGCCCAGCCCAGAGTCCCTATTCTTAGACAACTCTTCCCTGCAGGACTTCTCAGAACCTTGAATGTTCTAAAGTATGTCAGAGTGGGATGAAGGTGTAACATTTTCCAAACTTCTTTGAGTACATTTAGCATTTCACCGAACACAGTAGTCCACCAAACCTAGGAAGCCACCAGAAAGAGCCTGCAGGGCTGCATACTCTGACATCCTCTGGCATGGGCATAAAGGGCGGGGATCCTGGGACAAGACAGCCTTGGAAGTGGATCGCATAAGCCACATGGCCTTATTGCCCAGCTCACCTGAAACAGCATCTGGCTCAGGCTGGCCACCCACCAGGTCCTCCACAGACGTGCTGCTGCCCTCTGCCCCCACACCGCAGCCCCGAGGGCCCATGGCACTGGAACGCCGCCGCTCGTGGATCTCGTCTGAGATCCTCTCCAGGTTCTTCAGGGCTGTCTTGTACTCGCCCTTTGCCAGGGTCAATTTGGCCTGCAGGTCATCCACTGTCTTCTTCAGTTGCTGGTCAGGAAGACGGGAGATTCAGTCAGTGAGCGCTGCCCGCGTTGGCCCCAAGACACTTGTTGAAGTGCAGGTTCAAGAACATTTTCTGCACTTCAAAGAATTTCCCAAGATGTGACTCAGAGCCCGATTACTCCTCACAGCCACCCACTCACCAGATAGAAAACTCAGCCACCAACCCCTCTGTGCTCCCATCCAGGTGACAAGCTATGATATCCGGAAACTCTCGCTGGTGGATTACAGCCCGTCAGGGAAGGAGCTCATGGAAGTCCCACAGTCTAGCCATCTGGTCCCTAGTACATTGGTTCTCAAACTTGTATCAGAATTCCCTGGAAGGCTGCTGAAGACTCAGATCTCTGGCCACACGCCCAGAGGTTCTGATCCAGCAGGTGGAGGGTGAGGCCTGGGAACCAGCAAGTTGCCAGGTGGTACCCATCTTAGGAGCAAGTGTAAAACATAGTACAGTCACTAAATGGCAGAGTTAGCTTCAGACGCCATGGGAGACCCATCAGGACCATTTTCAGATCTAAAAACTCAGTCAAGGATCTCTCTCTACGCTCCCCTTGAAACAGCAAATGGGTCACTTGAAAGTCCGCTACCACATCAAAGTGGCGTTTTGAGTGCAGAAAAAACCCAAAAGGGACAAATCCCAAGGCAATACATACCTCAAGCTGCACGTAGTACTTTCCCTTGAGTTCAAAATAAGGTCTGCGGAAGACGGGAAGGAAAATTGTAAGAGTAATAAGACACAATGACCACGACAAACCTCACGAGGTGCATCGGAGACATTAGTTGCAGCGGGACAGGATTTAGTGAACTCTGACAAGGCCAAGAGATGAAGGTGACATTCCCAGCCTCAGGGCCCGAGTGACAGACACCTGACACAGCTGGTGGGCCTCACCCAGGGCTTGATGATAGGGGGCTCATTTCTGGACACTGGGGACCCTGCACTTGGTTTACTCTCCTTTTGGTGGTGATGGGGGGCTGTTCAAGGCCACACAGCGGTACCCGGCAGCAATGCTGCCGTGGATCTGCTTTCCAAGGATGAAGGACACATGAGGCTGCTTAAACCACCTCCTCTGCTGGGCGAGAACAGCCCTCACTGGGCTTGGTGGGGCCACCACAATCTGGGGGCTCTAGTTGATCCTTCAGGACGGTGGCCAGAGCTAGAGTTGGGCAGTTGGCAGAATCAACCAGGTCACAAGCAAGAGAAAGGACAAGAAATGTCAGCTTTCTCCCAGTCCCTTGGATTCAGAGTCTGCCAGAAGACCATGGCTCTTTAGGAGCTGTGACGTCAACACTAGAGCTGACCCATGAAGCTCCCATGCCCCCCACTGCTAGCATGCAGAGGACAAGGGATTGTAGGATGCCTTGGGTGAGTATGGAAAATCTCTTGCATCTCCCCAGTCATGCCTAGAGCAGCCCACCCCTCAGCATCCCCTGCCTCTGGAGGGTCACAGAGAACACCGAGGACCAGGAGGCCTGGACAGGGGGCTCTGGTGAGAGGATGTGGAAGATGTCAACCCTGCAGCCTGGTGAAGGCTGCACCCAGACTCACTTGGACTTGTTGATGGCCCTCTTGAGTTTCTTCTCCAGCTGTCGCATGCGGCCTATGGCGGCATTGTACCTGGCTGCAGTCTCCTTGTGCACCAGCTCGCTCCTCGTTTTGGTCTGCTCCGCCTCCATAACCTTCCAACAACAGCAGAGGTCAGCTCAGTCAAGCCCAGAACAGCTCCTGGACAGGGTATAACTTATATCATCTTGTGAGAAGGTTCTTGGAGGAAATTAGTAGTCAGACTCTCAGATTGAACCAACTTTCCAATTAAACGGGATTTTCTTTCCCATGGGTCTATTTTGAAAGAGCCTTGCCAGGTAAGATTAAATGGCCAAGTTTATGGGAAAGAAAAAGGAAAAATTAAAATTAGAGAAAATTTTGGAATATTCAGACTCAACCAATTTCCTCTGCTCAGGCCTCCTGGCTGTAAGGAGCCATCTTGAGCTCTTCTTACTACCCTCTTGGGGCAGGACCTGAAGGGCAGATAAATGGCCAAATAGTGAGAGTGGGAACTTAAGAGGCATCAGGAAGCTGGGTCCATGCCTGTAATCCCAGCAATTTGGGAGGCTGAGGAAGAGGATCACACGTTTGAAGCTGGCCTGGGCGACTTAGTGACGCCTGTCTCAAAAAAAGAGAGCCCCTGGGCTCCACCCCAGTATTGTGTGTGTGTGTGTGTGTGCGTCTTTCCCCAAATATCCTGAATTCATTGGCTGAGCACAGGAAAAAATCGAGGATCCAGAAAGGTCAAATTTTACATTAAGTAATGAAAATGACAACCATGTCATTCATTATCAGATCTTGAAGTTTGTTTAAAAAAAATCCACTCAGGAGATAAGTCCAAGTTCTGGTGGGAAATTCTAGAGGGAATATTTTGTTAAGCCTGTTGATAGTTTTTTTTTTTTAAGGGTCCTTGAGGGACAAAAATCAAGGCAATTCAAAGACAGGCTCAATCATTCTTTCTTCACATTCCATCAGGACAATGTCTGCCCTCAGGGAAGAGGAAGGCAGCCCAGGGCAGGCCCGCCCACAGCACAGCTGGTCATTTCTTCCCCTCTCCTCTGCAGGAGCACAGTTAAACTAAAGGGATTTTGGGTACTGGGGATTGAACCCAGGGGCACTTTACCACTGAGCCACATCCCCAGCCCTTTTTTCAGACAGGGTCTCGCTAAATTCCTTAGGGCCTTGCTAAATTGCTGAGGCTGGCTTCAAACTTGCCATCCTCCTGCCTCAGTCTCTGGAGTTGCTGGGATTACAAGCGTGTACCACACCTGGCTTAAAGGGTCATTCTATATTTACCTAAGGAGCATCAGAGAGAAGCTCAAAGGACGGACGCTTGGTCATTGGCCCACCTACTTGGACCCCAGCAGGACAGTTTTTAGAGGGTCCACCCTGCCTGTAACTTGAGATTCAAAGAGAAGCTCACAGAAGGGTTATACCCTTTCCTTCAGGCAACAGCTGCAGTCAGCCCCCAGTGGTGGCTCATTTATTCAATAATTACAATTTATTCAATTACTTACAATAATGATGTTTAAAGGTTCTAGGGAAAATTGTGAATGCCTTCGATATATCAGTGATTTTTAAAATTAAATTCCTATATGTCTAAAAAGAATAAAAATTTTTTCAAAAAAAAAAATCACTGATGTTCTATTTTAGGGACCCTCCTCAGTTATATTTGACTTTGTCTTGGAGCTACTTTACAATCTTGTGAGTTGTTGAACACTGACAGTAATATAGATGATTCTCATCTAGAGAAATGAAGCTGAACTATATCCTAGTGAAGATGTAATTGATTATCAGTTGCCCTCTAAGTAATGACCAATTTTGTATCTAAGTCTACTTCAACATTCCTGATTTTCTATGAGTGTTTTTTCTTCCATTCTCTTTAAAAACTTCAAGAATTGTTATAACATCTTATGTATCAGTTTCCTCCATCAGTTAAAGTCTTTGCCAGGACACCATTTTTATTTGTATCAATTTACACTTTCACATTAAAAACATGTATCTTTTAACAAAGGCTTGAGATAATTTTTAAAATAGTCACGAAGTGCTGGGTGTGGGGGCACAGGCCTGTAATCCCAGCGGCTCTGGAGGCTGAGGCAGGAGGATCACAAGTTCAAATCCAGCCTCAGCAACTTAGCGAGGCCCTAAGCAACTCAGTGATACCCTGTCTCTAAATAAAATATTAGAAAAGGCTGGGGATATGGATCAGTGATTAAGCACCCTGGGATCCTTGGTAGCCCCCTTCCCTGGAAAAAAAAAAAACCCACCAAGTCAGAGAAGGGAAATGAGCTAAGTGGGCAGGGGGGTGACTAAAGTGACTTCTCAACCAAGATCAAAGGGTTAAGAGAACCACTTAGCTCATTCTAACATCCACTATTTCACAAGGAAACAAAAGACACTAAAAATATTGTGCGTGACATTTGCGGGAACCTCAGGAATGTTTCAGCTTTGCCTTAAATCTTGAACTCTAAGGATTGACTGGAGTAACCTTTATGAATACCCAAAACCCCAAGCTTATCAACAAAGACAAAATATTGGGAGATTTGCTTCTTTCCAAAAGGATCTGCAGGCAGGGCTCACCTGTGAGGAGTGGTCTGAATGCGTATTCAACAGACTGAATTCCAAAAGCTGTAATTCAGGCTACTGAACAGAAAGAGTCCCCTGCAAGATGCCAGGTGCTCACCAGCACACAGACCCTCCATCTCCCTCAGTCCCCAGGCTGCAAACAGAAGCAAAGCCTTTCTAAAATTAAACATGCACTTGGCGACACTGCCAGTAAAGACTGAAGGGTACAAATACATCCTACTTCATCCTTAACAGGCCACCTCTACCCTGTCCTGTCTGAATCCCCCCTCCCCATACATACCCACAATCCCCAGCTCTTCAAAGAAAACACACAGCTTCCCACCTTGAAGGGGAGAGGGGGGCCCCAAGCTTGTCACCTGGTACATCTCCTAGGTAACCAAGGAGCTCCTCCATCTGCAGCCTAGAATCTGGCCTGAGGTGTGTGGTGATGGAAGGGAAGGGAGGGTAAGGGAGGAAGAGGGAGCCCAGGGACAGGGGCTGTGCCTGCAAGGTTGAAGCAGCAGGGGACAGAGGCAGAGCCACAGAGGAAAGCCATAATGAATCCCTCAAGGTAGCTGGGACCAGCCTGAGCAATCAGACCAGTGCTTGAACCTCGGTCCCAGAGCAGCCTTTTCCCCCTCAAAGCCTGCACGAACCAGGTATTGTGATCTGGACTCCAAGAATTCTCCTCCCATCTGCAAGGTCTGCTTTCATTTTACCGCCATCATTGAGTCAGAGCTGCATGTGGTGATTGAACACCTACTGCATACAAAGGCACTGTGCAGGACACAGTTGACTAAACTCTGGGCTGACAGCCTTGTTGGTGTGGACACTCCTAGCAGCAGTGACCATTGTTCAAGGCAGTGGGGGATCCAGGGGGCCTTGGAACAGGCGTGGAATCTGAGGTGATGGATGAGGAGGAGGAAGACACACTTCTGACATAGGCCAGTTTTTCCTGGCTTCTACTCACAGGTCCCTGAGGCCTATCTGCCATTTCCATAGGATGATCACATGGGGGACACAAAGGAAAACAGGGCACAAAGCTCAGCTTTCTGCCTCATTTCCCTGAGCTGGAAGGCTCCAGGTGAACTTAGCGGAAGGAGACAACTGTCCAACGTGAAGAAGGTCTTCACTTCCCTCCAGATGGTTCAGAACTTTCTCACCAGAGTGGGCTCTGTCCTGGGGATCATCCATCCACAGGCTCTGTGAGCTTCAGAGTGTCCACTGTAACCTTCAGGACTAAGAAGTCAGGCCATCCTGAGGTTCCGCAAACCTGCAGAGACGCACTCCTGCCCCTCAGACCTACCCCAAATGCTCAAGAGTGGACCGCCCACTGGTGCCCACTGTCTCCCAGCAGACCCAGGCAGCTGAAGCTGGCACTGCACCCAGGCCCAAGAAGGCAAGCACAGAGGGCCCTGCAGAAGGTCTGCCAGTACGAGGGTGCTGTGGGAACCACAGACCTCTGCCTCTCCTCTTCCTGGGCCGTCAGGACAGAGTCGGCCTGCTGCACTCCCCGAAGCACCAGAGCAGCTGGGGCCTAAAGGTCCAGGGACCATGGAGCTACTGATCAACAGCAGCCCCTGCTCATGGTAAGCCCACAGAAGATTCCAGACAGCTGTGCCTTCCTGCCGACGGGCACCAAACAGGTGTGCCAGCCTGGCGAGGCACAGCCTCCTTGCTGGGTCCCACCAGAGAACAACCTGAACTCACCCGCAGCATGGCACTCAGCCTCCCAACATGGCCTTCTAAACTGTTCCCAGCCTGAGGTTCCTCCCCCCTCAGGTCTACTCGGAACCTCATTCAGCATCTTCTGAGCATGTTTCTTCTTGCATCCCTGTTCCAAGAGGACCCCAGAGGTGGCTCTCCATGCCACGTGAGAGACTTATGGTTTGGGGCCATTCATAGCAGGGCAGCTGTCCTCAGCAGCTTGTCTGCCATCCTGGGCCTCATGTTCACTGCGGACCAGGGAGCAGAGGCTGGCCATGTCCCGTCTTCTCTAGCAGCTGCCTGCTGCCAGCTCATAAGCCGTGACTCCCTCTCCATTTCCAAGTCACACTGCCCTCTTCTCTGTCTGGCTCCTTCAGCAGACATCAGAAAAGGCAATCCTTCCCTCACAGGTGGCCGGGGTCTCCCGACTCAGAGGATAAAAAGCCATCACTTTCCCATGAAGGCTGTCTCAAGGCCAGAGCATCCAGGAGTAGCGGGGACTGTTGCCCAAACCTCTCTCTGGAGAGCAGAGGGATTCAGAGCCCTGTGCCCCAAGGGAGGTTGCTCAACAGCAGCCTCCTTGGGTCTGACTGAAACTCCTCGCTGTTCCTGTGGCCCTGTCTGTGGTGTGACCTGTGGCCTGATAGAGAGCACCTCGGCTCCTCACATGCCCCAGGATGCTGGCTTCAATTGTGGCTCCATGGCTGGGCACGGAATGTCACCATAGCAAATCTAAGGGGAATGAGAGGGGACATGCGGATGACCTTAGGTGAGGTGTGTGTGTGGAGATGAGGAAGAACAGGCGATAGGAAGAACCAGCTTCCTGGTGTATCCAGAAGCAAGACAAAATGGCAGATACTTTCTGGAGCCTTGATTTTATTTAGAAAGAGGAGCTCACTGAGTTTCTTTAGCACCTCGCTGTTGTGGAGGCTGGCTTTGAACTCGCCATCCTCCTGCCTCAGCCTCCTGAGCTGCTGGGATTACAGGCTGCACCACGGCCATCTATTTCGTTCTTTTTTAAGGAACAGAGTCAATGATTTCTGAAATAATTTCTTAAAGGCTGGCGTGGATCTTCAGCTGGGCGTCAGGGGTACTAAAAAGGAAGGTGAACCTGCAGCTAAGTTCGAATTTCCTTTAGTGTTTTGTCCTTTTACACCTTAGCAGGCTTTGTCTTGTGATTTCCCTAGACCACCAACCTCCCCTTTGTGTTTTTTTTCATGAGTTGATGCAGGGAAACAATTCCCGCCTATGTTTAGCTCTATGAGCATCATGACCACTAGGGGGCAGGAGACTCAAGGCCACAGAAGCCAAGCAAGGCCAGAGTGCCTCCGGCTTCCAGGGGAGGTGGCATAAAGTCAACGCAGATTTGAGTCTTCAAGTGATTTGTGTGTCAGGCTTTCTATTTAAGGACACTCAAGGCCATCTTTAATTATTAGATACCCCAGGACTTGAGCAGCCGTGGCATGTGATGTTGAAAAGGGAGAAGCCATTGGCACAGACTCCTGACTTTTCTATTCCAGTCCCGCAGGCAGCTCTCAGGGAGACACCAGACTAGAGTTGCAACCCCCACTCCTCCGCATGTCACTTCAGCCTCATCAGCAAGGTCTGGTGGGAGTGGCTGCAGCCATTGAAGTGACACTCAAGCACTTGCCTACCCTGTAGCAACCCTCTGGCCTCGCTTCTACGTTCTTTTTCTGGCTCTTGTGTTCTCAACCTAGAATGGGACAGAGTGTGCACGACAGACCGAGGCTACTGCCAAGGGATGCCAAGAACACAGGCCAGGACATCCCAGGAGCAGCTCAGGAGCCAGGCCTGGAAGAGAAGAGCGGTATCCAGAACATGCTGTAAGACCCCTGGTAAGCTCCGCAGAGTTAGCAAGTGTCACCGAGCCAAGCAACTGTCCCTGCTTGTTATGATCTGAAAGTTTGCATCTCCCCAAATTCATGTTATAACCCAATCCCCCAAGCAACGGTATTAGGAGCAAGGCCTTTGGAGGTGATAAGGTCATGAGGGTGGGATTAGGACCCTTATAAAAAGGGGCCTAAGAGCTAGTTTGCCCCTCCATGGAGTGAAGAGACAGCAAAAAGACAGCCCTCTAATGAACCAGGAAACAGATCCCTGCCAGATGCATCCTCCGGAACTTTCATCTTGGACTTCCCAGTCTCCAGAATCATGAGAAATACACGTCTGATATTTATAAGCCACCCAGTTTGTGGCATTCTATGGTAGCAGCCCAAATAAATCAAGACAGTACCACTTCTGATTCTGAGCAGGGTGACCAAAGAGGTCTTGGGATCTTCTAAAGAGACAACAGATAACGGCCTAAATCCCAGTGAGTCTAATACTAGAAAAAGGTCATCCACCGTCCACTTCCTACTCTATGCAGGCTCCCTGAGTCCCAGCTTCAACCTGGAAAGCCAGGCCCAAGCGCCTACTTCATTCTGATCTTACCCACCATGACTCCCCACTTTCCACCACCAGCATATGCATACCCTAAATGAACACCCAGCATGGCTTCACACTTTGTGTGTGTGTGTGTGTGTGGGGGGGGGGTAACCAGGGATTACACTCAGAGGCACTCAGCCACTGAGCCACATCCCCAGCCCTATTCTGTATTTTATTCAGAGACAGGATCTCACCGAGTTGCTGAGTGCCTTACTTTTGTTGAGGCTGGATTTGAACTCGCAATCCTCCTGCCTCAGACTTCTAAGCCGCTGGGATTACACAGACACTTTTTTTCTTTTTCTTTTTTTTTAAGATAGGGTCTAAGGTGCCCAGGCTGGCCTCAAACTTGCGATCTTCCTGCCTCAGCCTCCCAGGTGGCTGGGATCACAGACACACTACCACTGTGCCTAGCAGAGACTATTCATCAAGAGGCTCCATCTGGCATTCAAAACCCAGACAGCCCTGGAAAATGACATGGCTCCTGTGGGAAGCCCAAGTCCACTGTCAAGACCTTCAGGGATGATCTAATTCAGACAAACCTTAAACAATAGGGAGAAAGGGCAGCTCCACTGTCACTGGGTGACTGTCATCCCAGAGTACGACTCAGGGCCAGGCCCAGCCAAGAGACCACAAGGAGAAGTTAACCTGTGGCTTTTAGAATGTTTTTAGGCAAAACTGGGAGTCTGTTAACTATGCTTGGGGGAAACCACTACACACACATAAGCACAGACCCAGACCAGACACACACACACACACAGACACACACACGCACACACACGAGGCTATGAGTCCTACCCTCTGGGTGGCGTGATTCAGCATCTCTTGCCAGGCGGAGTCGAACTGCCGCTTGTCATCCTCCAGCAGCCGCTGCTCGGCCAGGGAGATGGTCTCTTTGGCAGCACGGAGCACCTCGGTGGCCCTCTGGAAGTCCTGTGTGGCTTTCTGAGCCTCCAGCTGAGCCTGTGCAAGAAAGAACCCTCGTGAGGCCTCAGGCAATCACGACAGGGCCCCAGGGTCCATACCCTCCAAATGCTGAGCTGCCCAGGCCCAAGACACACCCCTCCAGCTCTGCTGCTCAGCTGGGGGCACAGAGGTTGGCACCTCCAGGCCTCACTGACACCTTCCCTGTCCAGACCCAAGACTCAACTGATGACATGTCAGAACCAGATAGCATCCCCTGGCTGCATTCTGTGCATGGGGAGTCATGGCTGTGCGTACACAGGCTTCCCCAAAGCTGGCTGGAAGCAGGGCTGTGACCAGGTTGCCAGCAGTGTAGGCTCTGACCCAGTTCTGTCACCACCAGTTGGTCCCCCACTCAATCCACACTGACACCAGTGATGGGGCAGGAACAGCACCAGCCAGGCAATGGGAAGGACCTCATCGTAACAACAGAGTCACTGCTTCCAAGGGACATCGAGTGGGGCAAGCAACCTCTAGTATAGCTGACCATACATCTAAAGCCCCACATATGGCCCCTGAGCACCTGAATTGTGACTATTCCACACTGAGTGCAAAACACCCTAAGTTTAAAGACTTAGTACAAAAGACAAGACAGTTATACATTAAATTTTCTATTGGCCAGGTATAGTTGAACATGCCTGTAGTCCCAGAGACTTGGGAGGCTGAGGCAGGAGGATCCTAAGTTCAAGGCCAACCTCAGCAACTTAGCAGGGCCCTATCTCAAAAGAAAAAAATAAAAAGTACCAAGGATGTAGCCCAGTGATAGAGTGCTCCCCAGTACCACCAAAAGTAAATAAATGATACTAATAAAATAAAAATGTAAATCAGATAGAAGAAGGGGACCAGAGGGAGGGAGGAGAGGGAAAGGGAAGGAACTGGGGAGTGAAACTGATCAAATTATACTGTTTTGTGTGTGTGTATGAATATATTATAACAAATCCCACTGTTACGTACATTATAATGCACCAATAAAAAAGAAAAAAAAAACATTATGTAGAAATAATGCAAATATGGTCACAAACTAATAAATATTTTTTAAAAATGTGAATTAGCCAGGGGTGGTGGCATGCTGGGAATCCCAGGGGCTTAAGAAGCTGAGGCAGGAGTATATTGAGGTCAAACCCAGCCTCAGCAAGTTAGGGAGACCTTGTCTCTAAGTATAAAAGGACTGGGGATGTGGCTCGGTGGTTAAGCACTCCTAGATTCAATCCCCAGTACCGCCCCCCCAAAAAAATTTAAAATCATATGATGAAGTAACATTTGGGATCTACCAGGCTCAATAAAATATATTAAAATTTAAAATCAATTTAAAAATGATTAATTTTAAGTCATTAACATTAATTTCACCATGGCTACCAGGACATCTTTTGGACAGCAGACACCCCTACCCTGAGAGTGGTCCACAGGACTAATTGTGCCGCACCATAGGAAAGGGGCAGAGGAAACAGGCCAGCTGCCATTTTCTATAGGCTTGCCTTGAATTCCCCACCAGAGCTCAGGAAGTCGCTGCAGCGCCCACCCACCTCCACCCTTGGTTAACCAGGTCCCCAAGTCATTTTACTTGAGCCTTGAAGGGACAACCCCTGGGACTCAAGACTGGGGAAGGCCAGGGGCCTCACCCTTCCCCAGAGTGATTCTCACATGACTTGGAGGAACTTTTCAGAAACCACAGGCTGAGGACACTAAGGGAAAAAAGAAACCTCAGAGGCTGGAGCACCCCATCCCCCTGGGCCAGAAACAATCCTCGGCACCCCTGGTTACCGCCCTGCCACACACCCAGCCCTCCAGGTGCTGAAATGAGCATGGAAGAGACCAGAGGTTGGTACAGACTGCAGAGTCGCACAGGAGAGTGTCCCAGGACAGAGGGAAACACCAGTCGGGAATGTGAAGGACAAATGACTCCCAGTAGATGGAATTGAGGAGGACTTCCTCAGGAAGACTCCTAGCTGAGGACTGAAGGACACAGATGACTTGCAGGGTCACAGCAGGCCAGGAGGAAGCATCTGAGGCTCTGAAGACCTATTATAAAACCTAGTATCTATAGGAGAGTTGACAAAAAGCCCGAGAATGACTTTTTAGGGGTACTGGGGATTGAACCCGGGTGCTTAACCACTGAGCCACATCCCCAGCCCTAGTTTTTATATTTTATTTAGAGACAGGGCCTCTCTAAGTTGCTTAGGGCTTCACTAAGTTGCCGAGGCTGGGTTTGAATTCGCCTTGTGCCTCAGCCTCCTGAGCCGCTGGGATTACAGGGGTGCACCACCACACCTGGTGAGAGTGAATTTTTGAAAAGGAATCGACTAGAAATCTTGAATGAATGCCAGGCTAACCCTTCCAAAGTGGCTGGCAGAACCTATCTGCTGTGGAGATCCAGGACCAGGCAGGCACCTACATTCACTCAGGTGAACCTCAGCCACACAGCAGTATTAAAAGACGCTCACTTTACTAGAACTGAGTGACCTGCTAAGAAACAGATGGCATCATGCCCTCTCAGTAGGTTTCGGCCTCCCAGCTGGGCCTCCAGCCCACCCTTGGTTGTTCCAGGTGAGACAGCTCCGGGCCTCAGTCTGCCCAGACAGGCTGCAGGCAGGGCTGAGGCCCGGCTCCTTCCTCCACCTACAGACTACCTACAGCTTCAAACCAACTCCAGGAGATAATGATTCATCCCATGGGCTCCTAGCACTTTCTAGAATGGAATCTTATTTGTTTTTTTATTTCTAGGAAATCTTAGAATTCCCATTCAGCTCCACTTAAGAGTAGACTCTCCTCCCCCAGTTCTCCTGCTTGCATATAAAGAAAAGGGACACCCTCATGGGGACCTTCTGAAACAGCTGCTATACCTCAGCCAGCACTTCTTCACATCCTTGCCACACCAAATAAGGGAACCACACCTCCTACGTAGAAGGGGACAGGAAGCCCATTTGATGTGGCCTTTTAAAACACGCTCTCTGGCAAATTCCCAACAAGTTTCTGAAGTTTCTGCAAGATTCGTTCTCTCCTGTACTGTAACATCACAAGAAGCACACCAACCTTGTCATGTCACTTATCACAGTCCAACGAAGGGCAGGGCTCAGTCTATATGCAACCCAGACACCAGGTGGCATGTCTCCATCAGTTGCCCCCTTACTGGTCCATTCATTCAAGTTGACGCTGGGCGTCTGGTCCACACCCACTGCCTGTTCCCTCAAGTTCCTTGGGAGCAGAGGCTTCGAGGATCAGGATAAGGTGATGTGCCCCTGTGACTAATTTGCAGCTAATGAGGAGGCAATGAACATGGAGTGGACCTGCAGGAGGGATCCTGTCACAGATTAAATGTTTGTGTCCCCTACCATATCTACACGTAGAAGCCCCAGCCCCCAATTTCACTGTCTTGGGAGGTGAAGGAAGTAGTTAGGGTTAGATGTGGTCATGACCGTGAAGCCCTCGTGACAGGGTTAGTACCATCATAAGAAAAGAACTGGGACTCCTTCACTGACAGGGACCAAGAAAGGGGATGTGAGAACACAAGGCAAAGGCGGCCTTCTACAAGCCTGGAGAGAACCCACACCAGACAGTGAAGTTGCTGGTACCTTCGTCTTGGAACTCGCCAACCTCCAGAATTAACAGTCAGAACGAAATGTCTACACACCCAGGCTACGGTACTGTTTTGCAGCAGTCTGAGCAGACTAAGACAGCTACGGGTATCAAAAGGGCACTGCTACTGGGCGCAGTGGCACATACCTCTAATCCTGGTGGCTCAGGAGGCTGAGGCAGGAGGATCACAAATTCAAAGGCAGCCTCAGCAACTCAGCAAGACCCTGTCCCTAAATAAAATATAAAAAGGGCTGGGGATGTGCTCGGTGGGTTGAGTGCCTCTGAGTTTAATTCCCCATTTTAAAAAAAAAAAAGGCATAAAATACCTAAAAATGTAGAAAAAGCTTTCAACTAGGAAGTTTTGAGGTACCTGCTAGAGATCACATTTCCCTTTTTTTGAGGTGGGGATTGAACACAGGGGCACTGAATCACTGAGACACATCTCCAACCACACCACACTACTCCCTTTTAAAAAAAATTTTTACTTAGAGACAGGGTGTCTCACTAAATTGCTTAGGGCCTTGCTAAGTTGCTGAGGCTGGCTTTGAACTGGTGATTCTGCTGCCACAGCCTCCTGAGCCACTGGGATTATAGGTTGTGTGCCACTGCAACCAGCCAGATCATATTTCATCATTTTTCTTTTTCTTCTTTTTGTAGTACTGAGGATTGAACCCAAGAGTGCTCTACTACCAAGCAACTCCCCCGGCCCTTTTAATTTTTTTTTAATTCTGACAGAGTCTCATTAAGTTGCTCAAGCTGGCCTCAAACTTATGGTCCTCCTGCTTCAGCCTCTGAGCAGCTGGGATCACAGGTATGCACGACTGTCCCTGGCCCACAAAAATACATTTCTAAAACCACACACACAAGGAAAGCACCAGGCAGGAGCCCCAGAGGAGGGGGAGTACCCTATTGCTCGTCACTAGCAGAACAGTCCATCCAACATGTATTAAGTCCCTCTGGAGGCTCAGCTCTGGAAGGGCTAAACCCACATCTAAACAAGGGACTCCAATTCAGTTCACTAGGAACCCTAAAACAAGGCCAGCCTTGACAAGACACAGAGGTGTAAAATACCAAGGGAATATAAGGAAGGCAGAAAGTATGTGAAAGGTCTCATAGGGAAGGCTCCTCAGGGGAGAAGGGGTCAGCCATCAGGCCAGGCCACATCCCAGAGTTTCCACACGCAGGCTGCTTTCCAGTGTCATCATGGGACCTGTGACCTCCAGAGTCAGAAGCAAATTTAGCACTCCCAGAGAGCACTGGCTATTTAGTGCTCACACCAGACATGAAAGAGGACGCCCAGAAGTCTTTGGCACCTCCAATCCAGTTTAACCTTCAGACCCTCACAGAGGACCCAGGCCCTGGTTTTAGTGCGTAATTGGAATAAGGACCGCCATCCACAGGCTCCCTCACGTGAACAAGTGGCACGATGATTCACGCCCAAAGGACAAAGGCAGGAGGGGAGCCCAGCTTATAATAGAACCGAGGAGCAAAACGCTCGCAGGGCTCGGTCTGAGCTGTAAGATGCGACCCGGGGAAATGTTAACTATCTTCCTGACTCATAGATCCTGACAGCTTTCAGGGAAACAGCTCCACGGGGAGAATTTTAAAAGGCTGCTCATGAATGGACGCGATAAGTGACCTTCATTACGCGCTGTCCCAAGCATGACCGGGAAGCACTTGGAAATGCACAGGCATCCCACAAAGTGTCATCAGCAAAGAGGGCTGCCATTGTCCAGTGAGAAAGGAGACGGGCTGTAGTCATGACCGTGACTCACATCCACACTAGCCCAGATCTGCTCTCAGAACAAGAGCATCCAAATATTTGCACCGTGACTGTGACAGAGGTGGAAGGAAGTTGACAGACTTCCCAGTTAAGTTCCTCGTTTTTTGTTTAGAGACACCTAGTTGCTTAGGGCCTCACTAGGTTGCTGAGGCTGGCTTTGAACTCACGATCCTCCTGCCTCAGCCTCCTGAGCTTCTGGGATTACAGGCGTGAGCCACCATGCCTGGTGAGCCCCTCATTTTCCTAAGGAGAGCCCAGAGTTGCAAGGGAACTTGCCGACACCACACGGCTCTCACGTCCGGCCAGAGCCAGGAACCCAGAGCCCCAACTGCTGGTCTGCGGCTATTTCTGCTGGGTAGTTCTGACACTTGACTAACGTTACCACTGGTGAGTCTACCTGTCAGCAAGGAGATCAGCAGAGGGGCTGAGGATGGGAACACAGACCACACATGACTTGCCACTTCCTAGATGGGGTTCCTGTCCTCACACAGATCTCACAAGCACACCAGCCAGTTAGCTCTGAAAACTGGAAAGGAGCAGGCAAGGTGGTGCACACTTGTAAACCCAGTGGCTTGGGAGGCTGAGGCAGGAAGATCACGGGTTCAAAGCCAGCCTCAGGAACTTGGTGAAGCCCTAAGCAACTCAGCAAGACCTCATCTCTAAATAAGTATGAAAAAGGGCTGGAGATGTGGCTCAGTGGTTAAGCGCCCCTAGATTCAATCCCTGGTACCAAAAAAAGAAAAAAGAAAAGTGAGAGACTTCCAGAATCCTTGGATGCCGGAGCAGACTTGGGAGGAGTGGTGTGGGGGAGGGGACTTAAGGGCTTTCAAGCATGAGGCCAGCAGGGACCTTAGTGGGCAGTAAGCACTACAGAGGGAGGAGAGGGAGGAACTGGCTTCTCCTTCTCCTGAGTGCCTGGACTGGGATGAACCGGCTGCCCCAAGACCAGAAAAAGGTCCAGGGGCTTTCTGTCCCTGTTTTTGTGTTTCAATATGATACAATTCTGTCCTTGCCTCTCTATGGAGGAGGTTGTACACAGGGCTGGAACGAATCCTCCCCCAGCCAGAAGTTCATGAAGAACTCTCAGATCTCTTTCCAACCTATCTGAGGAAGATCAAACCGCTTTGAAATCATGTTCCAAACCCCCTGTGAGCCTCTGCATCAAAGTGGAAAAAGAGACGACATCTTTTGTCAATTTTACTAAAGCTGTGATTTCTACCTATTTTCTGGGGAATCCTAGGGATCAGCTGTTGATAGACTGCCCTGAGTCTTTTCATCTTGGAAAGTTCCTCCTATTCCCCTTTCAAACTTCTTTGAAAGGTTAAGTGGCAAGCAGCCAGAGATGGGTACTAGCCATTTCTGGTACATTTTGCGCCTGAGGTCATTTTGGATAAAAACATGATAATCAGAATCAACCCCAGCCAAGCCTGTTGGTGTGATCCCAACAACTCAGGGAGCTGAAGCAAAGAGGATTGCAGATTCGAGGACAGCCTCAGCCATTTAAATCCTGTCTCACAATTTTAAAAAAGGGTATGGACGCATCAGCTCGTGCCTGTAATCCCAGTTTCCATTCAAAATCATTTCGTATGGAGAATTCCATTAAGTTCATTTGATTCCTTGATTTTAACAGCCGGTGTTCCTAATTTTTTCACTTTTATTATTTAGTCAAATTTACTAGGAACAATCCATTTCTACTTCAAAATGGCAGATTTGATCTAGTGATTAGTTTCATCCATATCACACTTTACTAACTTATATCAGTGGCTTTCCACTATTTCCATCTAACTACGTTTTCCTGGATCTATTGCCACTGTTCTGTCTTGCAGTACTGGGGACAGAAACCAGTGCCTTATGTGTGCTAGGCAAGTGCCTTTTTTTTTTTTTTTGGTAGCAGGGATTGAACCCAGGGGCACTTAACCACTCAACCTCCTGGGTCGCTGATATTATAGGAGTGTGCCACCACACCCAGCCGGCAAGTGCACTCTTAAATTTTTTTTTCCTTCTATTTTCCTTCAAAGCTGGAATTGAATAAAACCTATTTTCCTGCCAGTTTGATCCCGAATATATCTGGAACAGCAAGTGTTTACAGCCCAGCCTCACTTCCCCCATATCAGTGCCACTGGCTAACACCACCACTCAACTGTACCCCAACTCAGTGCTTTATAGATATGAAAATTCAACTTATCTGGGCATCAATTCTACTCAGACTCAAAGGTTACCACATACAGTCTGAGCCATTACTACACTGTAGATTATTTCCAACAATGTATTATAAAATATATATGTGTGGGGGGGAGGGACGTGGTGGTGCACACCTGTAATCCCAGCAGCTCAGGAGGCTAAAGCAGGAGGATTGCAAGTTTAAAGCCAGCCTCAGCAATTTAGCAAGCCCCTAAGCAACTTAGTGAGACCCTATCTCCAAATAAAATGTAAAAAGGGCTGGGGATGTGGTTCAGGGGTTAAGTGCTCCTGGGTTCAATTCCTAGTACCAAAAACAAACAAAATTTTACATATATGTATATATATATGTGTGTGTGTGTGTGCGCGTGCGCGCGCGCGTGTGTATCTACATATGCTACAAACTAAATAAAAGATCTTTGGTCTGAATTCATCCTTAGAGAAATATGAGGAAACAGTGATTTGAATAGCCACAGGGCCAGCAGCCTTATCAGTGGATGGCCACACAGCTGTTAATATATCATCTGTCCAAGGGGCCCCAGGGGGTTAGAAACACAAAGGTCAAATAGTTTTGCTCTGTCCTGGGGTTAAAGATGAATTACTTAAAAGTAAAAATTAAACAGCTATTACTTGCTTCAAAACATAGTTACAAATGAGAACAAAGAGCTGGGAGTGGGAGATGCTTGCTGAGGAAATAAGATCAGCTAGTGGTTCACTGGAGAAGGTGAATGATTCACAGGGGCCCACTATATTCTTTTCTCTACTTGTATAAATTGAATTTTTTTTTTGGTAGGGGCGTTTCCAGGGATTGAATCCAAGGACATTTGACCACTGAGCCTCATTCCCAGCCCTTTTTTGTATTTTATTTTGAGGTCTCACTGAGTTGCTTAGCACCTCACTGAGTCACTGAGGCTGGCTTTGAAGTTGCAATCCTCCTGCCTCAGCCTCCTGAGCTGCTTGGATATATTTGAAATTTCTGACCCAGTTTCTGCAGAATGATCCCAATTCCTGAGTCACCTAGGGTCTCAGACTGGCCAGAGTTTTTGATTCAAAGGTTTCAGCTGGGGACACTGGGGAGGGTCACCCAGCATTGAGTCCACCTCTGTTCATCTTCCTTCAGTGCTGGGCATGAGCCTGCAACTTGCCTCTGAACACAGAATGTGCATCCAAACCGTGCAAAAGGGCCTCCTATTCCACTCAGGCAGCATTTGTCCCTTTGCCTCAGGTTGGCACCATTTATGGCCCTACAGAGTCCCCCTAACTCATATAAAACTTACCAGCAGGAAGGGATCCCTAGAGCCTTGGGTATTCCAGGATACAGAATGCTACTTAGCCCAATCAGCTTGTGGAAGCTGGTCAGCCAGCTCATTCCCAGGATTCCTTCCCACATTTCTATCCCCTTCACCATGACTGGCAACTTAAATGGTTTGCCAGCCATGCAGAGTGGGTCCTCCGAGAGTAATGCATCCCAAATCAAATCCTTCAGGGACGTAACAGATGCTGTGCTCTTCCTGCCCACCCTTGGCAGAAGGGTGCACCCACATTCTTTCCTGGGCTTCTTGCTCATACTGTCTGAACTGGAGCGGTATCCACCTGCTGAACTACAGACTGGCAACTGGGTGCCATGGCACACGCCTGTAATCACAGCGGCTCCAGAGGCTGAGGCAGGACGATCATGAGTTCAAAGCTAGCCTCAGTAACCTAGTGAGGCCCTAAGCAACTCAGTGAAACCCTGTCTCTAAATTAAATACAAAAAAGGGCTGGGATGTGGCTCAGTGGTTGAGTGGCCCTGGGTTCAAACCCTGTTACCAAAAATTAAAAAAAAAAAAAAAAGAACTATAGGCTGACAAGAGTCAGAGGCCAGGCAGGAGGCACCAGCCAGTTCCAAGGACTAGACAGCAGGGCCCAAGATCCAGATGTCCCAATAGCTCTCCAGGGAGGCACCACCATACACAGACCCCTGGCCCACAGAACCAAACCACAGGGTCTCTAAGAGCAAGGAGTCAGAAATGATACAAACCAACCATTTCTTCTTATAGATTAAAATTCAAGAGTCCAACAAGTCAAATGGCCTGTTCAAAGGGACAAGACTATATATTCTACCAACCCCAATCCAGGTGACCTTCCCTTCTCCCATGTCAGCCACACATACATTCCCTCTGCCCCACAACGCACATGCCACATACCCTGCCTCCAAGTTGTTCAAAAGTGCACTAAATCAGAGTTCCTGTGCTACGGTGGGTTCCCCATGGCCAGCAAGGCTATTTGTACCTCCCTGCCCTTCTGCATCGGCCTCAGTCTCCTGCACTCAGTCCACACATCTGCAACTCCTCATCTCAAGGTCTAAAAGACACACAGACACACACACACCTGTCAAGAGAGCCATTGCACCGGGCACTGTGGTGCACGTATGTAATCCCAGTGGCTCAGGAGGCTGAGGCAGGAGGATGGCTGAGTTCAAAGCCAGCTGCGGAAACTTAGTGAGACCCGTCTCTAAAAAAAACAAAAATAATAACAAAAAAGGACTGGGGATGTGACTCAGGTTAAGTGGCCCTAGGTTCAATTCCTGGTATTAAAAAAAAAAAGAGCCATTTCACCCTTCTACTGGGATCATAATATTAATATATTAATATGACCAGGCATAATAAGCCTGATCATCATCAGCTGACGGGAGTGACAGTGATGCTTTAAGCCACAGGGCAGGGAAGAACTGGGAGGAGTCCATGTGCTCTGTAATTATGCCATATGACAGTCCTTTGTAGCTAATTTGTAGGTGCTGGTCTTTGACCGGAAGGATGAAGCACAGGAGCAGAGAGACGGGTGGATAAGGAACTGGGATGCTGGGCCTGGGAGTAGTGTCTGACCGAGGTATCAGATGCCCTCTGCAAAGCTTTGATCCTGAACCCTCCCCTCCCTCCCCTCCAGCAGAGGAGGAGCCAGGTGGCCAGCTGCTCCCCGTGTCCTTGTTTTGCAGAGCTACCCATACTTCCCATCAATGCCACATGGGCAAATAGGCCCCTGTGGCTCTCTAATCTTCAGGGACCCCAGCTCTCACCGCACCAGAATGCTAACAAAAGACACATTCCAATGTCTTGCACAGAACTGGCATTGATCGGCCAGGACAATCGGGCCACTATGAGACCGCAAACTGTCCAGAGAACCGGGAGGCACAGGGCACATTCCTGGCACCAACAATGACCATTGTTTTGGGCCTACAACCTTGAATAAGTCACTAAACTTCCTGGATCAGAATGCCAAGGCCTCTGATAACACCCAGGAAGCCTTAGTTACAGTACTGAGAATACATGGTCCCCACCAGGGCGCACAGTACGGCACTCTGTAAAGCAGTGTCTGCCTGAGACAGGAGCAGGTGGGAGTCAGCAGGATGGGGCACCAAAGGGCTATTTTGTTATCTTCCTTATTATTGTACCTTTGCAATTTTTTCCATTAGAAGTTCATAAAATTGTTTTTTGATACAAATTTAAAACTTGTTTCTTTGTCAAGAATTGCTCTGCTATTTACCTACCACACAGTTCTTTCTTTAAACTCAAAAAACTATGTTGCTGGGTACAGCACCAGCCTAATGAAGGAAGAGGGGTGGTCCACACTACTTATCAAACCAAAAATAACCACGGTAGCCCGGCATTATGGTGCACGCCTGTGATCCTAGCAGCTCGGGAGGCTGAGGCAGGAGGATCTCAGGTTCAAAGCCAGCCTCAGCAACTTAGTGGGGCTCTAAGAAACGCAACAAGACCCTGTCTCTAAATAAAATACAAAAGGGGGCTGGGGATGTGGCTCAGTGATTAAGTGGCCCTGGGTTCAATCCCCAGTACCAAAAAAAAAAAAAAAAAAAAAAGAACTATTAGGTGCAAGGATGTGATCTTGTGATCTTTATTTATCTTTTATGTGTAGTGCTGAGGATCAAATCCACGGCCTTGTATGTACTAGGTGAGCGCTTTACCGCTGAGCCACAGTCCCAGCCCTGAAGATGTGATCTTTCAAAGGTTCTTCTGTTAGAGAAATAAGTATTTAGGGTTGAAATGATATGGTATCTGTGAACAACTTTAAATAGCCAAGAAAGCCAGCCAGAGCAGGTGAGGAGATGGGACGTGACCAGCAAGATGTTCTGAGCTGTTGGGGGGTGCTGGCGATGATACGTAGGGGTTCATTCATTATTCTCGTGACTTTCATGTAGACTTGAGGAATTCCATCAGAGGAAGCGGTCAAAAGTGTGGAAGCCTTTGGTTCAGTGGATGCTCTTGCTATTTCCCTGCTACACAACCAAATTCAAGAAACTGCTACTCAAAAAACTGGGAAACCAAAAAAAAAAAGGGGGGGGGCACATTTTAAAATAACAAGTGAATCAAAGAAACCAAAAAACAATGAGGATGCCTGTGAGACTGGCAATGAGAGAACACAAGAAATCAACTGTTGCCTGGGTAAGACAAGAGAGCCAAAAACCAAAGTGCAGGCGCTGGGGTGAGCCTGCCCCTCCCTGCACCCCACTTCCACTGCCCTGGTGGAAGGAGCATAAAAGGAGCCAGGGCAGGGTGTTTATTATACCCCCTCTGTGTTACCAACCTGTAGTCCTGCTGGTAAGTACTACTGGGCCCGGTTTCACACCCAAGGAAAGAGGGTAAGGCCCAAGGGCACATGGAAACACAGGAAGGAGCCTGGCACTGAGATCCAGGCCTCCTGGCTCTGACCACTGTAGAGAAAAAGTACAAACATGGACCCACACATGTCACTCCACTTCACCATTGGTTGAGACTTATGATACTGATGACAGAAAAGCCACACTCAGTGGTCACGTGATCCTGGGTTCCATCCCTGGTAACAGAACAAAAGCCATAGCTGGGCACAGTGGGCACGAATGTAATCCCAGGGGCTTGGGAGGCTGAGACGGGAGGATCTCAAATTTAAGGCCTGCCTCAGCAATTTGGTGAGGCCTTAAGCAACTTAGTGAGACCCCGTCTCAAAAAATAAAATAAAATGGGCTGGGGATGTGGCTCAATGGTTAAGCACCCCTGGGTTCAATCCCCAGTACCAAAAACAAAACACAGAACCCATTGGGCCACCCTTAGATCAATGAGTTCCGCACCCGCACCTGCACCTCCCCTTTGCCTAGGGCTCTGGCCAAGACTGTTCAATCCCTTCCCACCCCCAAGTGTAACAAATGAGTCCTAAGGAAACCTCAGCAGATGGGCCCAGCATCAGTTCTTAGCTGGATTATTATTAAAGCTTTGTAACTGGTCTCCCTCTTGCAATCTCACATGGCCAACATGGGTGTGAAACTGGGATCAGAGGACTTACTAGCACGACTACAGGCCAGACTCCCTGTGTGAGCACCTGGCATATGGTGGGGAGCTAATACCCTGCCCTGGCTTCTTTTATCCTCCCCCCAACAATTTAAACACCACATGGGTATAAATTCAGTCCCACATAATTGCATGGAGGATAGCTGGTAATCTTTCTAATGGGCATATCTGGTAGTATGGCTCACCCACCTATCAATCAACACTGCCCACAACAAAAAGAGGGCACAACACAGATTCTCACTCCTTCTCTACTCGGAGAGGCCCACGACTCACTTCTGGCTCTTACACATACCCTGTCCCCTCCTCCCCACCTAGGGGACTCCTACTCTTCATTCATTCTTTTTTTTTTTTTTTTTTTTTTTTTTGGTTTTGGGGACTGAACCCAGGGGCACTTAACCACTGAGACACATCCCCAGACCTTTTTATTTTGAGACAGGGTCTTAGTTGCTTAGGGCCTTGCTAACTTACTGAGGCTGGCTTGAGCTTGTGATCCTCCTGCCTCAGCCTCCCTAGCTGCTGGGATAACGGGCACGCACCACCACACCCAGCTCCTACTGATTCTTCAAAACCCATTTTGCATGTCCCATTTTCTGTGCATTCTTGTTCTGTGCATGCTGAACTCACGTCAAATAATCATATCTTCTTTCTTCTGACACTTAAAAAAAAAAAAAAAAAACCTCTTGGCCTCCCTCAGCCTCCTTTTCATAGTCAACAGTCCTGTTCTTCCGGGCTTACTGGTTTCCCTTCCTTTTGAACTCCTAACTGTATTACTCAGCTTTGCATCGCTGTGACCAAAATACCTGACGAGAACAATTTAGAGAAGGGAAAGTTTATTTTGACTCACAGTTTCAGAGATTGAGTGCATGGTGAGCTGACTCCACTGCTCCTGGCTCAAGGTGAGGCAGCACATCATGGCATCAGGGTGTGGTGGAGGAGTGCGGCTCTGTTCATGATGGCCAGAAAGTGGAGGGGGGGGGGTGAAGCCCTCCAGGACACACCTCCACTGACCCACGTGCCATCAGCCACACCCCACCTGCCTCCAGTTACCACCCAGCCAGTCCATTCAAACTAGGAGGGAATGACTGGGTCACAGCTCTCACCATCCAATTATTTTACCTCCAAAACTCCTGCATCAACACCAGAGTTTTGGGGAGACACCTCATATCCACACCATTAAGGCCCACTGAGCTTTGATTTCCCAGCATCGGATAGATAATTCATTCAAAGGAAGACTGCACTGCCCAACAGCAGCTGAGCACATGAACTTGCAGAGCAAGAGCTTTGTAAGAGCATGAAGGGCATCATCACCACATACTAGAGACCAACTCCTGTCCCTCCAAAGCCAGTCTCCCAGGTACTATTTTTTCCTCTTTTTAAATTTGTTGTTTAGACATACATGATCGAGTGTATTTTGACATATCATACAAGCATGGAGTATAACTTAATCTAATCAGAATCCCATTCTTGCGGTTGGACATGATGTGGAGTTTCACTGGTCGTGTATTCACATATGGTGAACATAGGAAAGTTATGTCTCATTCATTCCACTGTCTTTCCTATTCCTACCCCTCCTCCCTTCCCTCCCTTCCCCTTTGTCTAATCCAATGAACTTCTATTCTCCCCACCCACCACCCCCTTTTTGTGTGTTAACATCCACATATCAGAGGGAACACTCAGCCTTTGGTTTGGGGGGATTAGCTTATTTCACTTAGCATGATAGTCTCTAGTTCCATCCATTTACTGGCAAATGCCATAATTTCATTCTTCTTTATGGCTGAGTAATACTCCATTGTGTACATGTACCACATTTTCTGTATCCATTCATCTGTTGAAGGGCACCTAGGTTGGCTCCACAGCTTAGCTATTGTGAGTTGAGCTGCTATAAACATTGATGTGGCTGCATCACTGTAGTATGCTCACTTTAGGCCCTTTGGGTATAGACTGAGGACAGGGATAACTGGGTCTTCCTCCTGTCAGCACCTCAAACACCTTGGGAGTTCCCTGGCTTCACCTCTATGGGACTGCCATCAGCAGAGGCCAGTTTTCCCTTCCAGGTACTTTCATTATGTCCTCTATCTCTACCCATTACCCAGGTCTAGAAGGAATAATCCCTACTCCTATGTGCTGTTTTTCTAAGGAAGGTCATGATCATACTCTGTTGACATAAAACTGATTGCTGAGCTCCATGAACCACCACCACCATTCCCAAGACGACAGTGACCCCAAATTTCCTCAAATCACTCAGACCACTAAAAAACAGATCTAAGGTCATGAAGACAACCAGTCACTAAGAGGCATCATTCAACTTGTCACCAGGAGGTTAACTCCTGGATTCAGAGGAAAGAGGCAGCTGGGACAGGTTCAAATGTCCATCTGTCCTCACTACCAGCCCATGGGATGTCCTCATGCCACACGCCTGAGCCGATCCAGGGCCCCACTCACCTCCACTGGGAGTCTGCTTTCCAACAGGACTGAAATAAGGAGGTTCAAAGTCATTAACATTCCTCGGGCCTGAGACAAGACATTTTCAAAACAACAGAAGAGAGTAACAGTGGGTGTGGCCCCTTTCCTGCCAGGTCAGCATCTACCAAAGAAAGCCTCTAAACATGGGGGCCTCTCTATGTTGGCCAGGACTGACTGGTCTCCCTCCTGTCAGCACCTCAAACACCTTGGGAGTTCCCTAGCTTCAATTCTAGGGGACTGCCCTCAGCAGAGGCAGAGGACACACCCGTTCTAAACAAAGGGACCTACATTAACACCAACTCCTTGCAACCTGGAAGCTCTGAGTGTTCTTCCTACTGGGAGAGACCCAGGCCGGGGATGAGGGGGAGATAAGGAGCAGAAGAAACAGGACCAACTCAAACCCAGGAAAACCAACATGTGCTCAATGACCAGACCCTCCTGGTCAGTCCCCAGACCCAAGACTCTGGAGGCCAAAGTGCTGTAGCACCTTCAGGCATTTGTGATTTTTTTTCCTTCCCTCCCATGGCTCACACAAGTAGATAAATGTCTCCACGTACATTGATCCTTGGAAATAGCCATTAGCCGTGATGCAAAAACTAACCTGAAGCTGGGAGTGATGTCGCATGCCTGTAATCCCAGCAGCTCAGGAGGCCGGGGGATTGTGAGTTCAAAGCTAGCCTCAGCAACTCAGCAAGGCCCTGAGCAACTCAGTGAGATCCTATTTCTAAACAAAATATTTTTATAAAAGAGCAGAGGGTATGGCTCAGTGGTTAAGTGCCCCTGGGTTCAATCCCTGGTATCCCCTACCCCCAAACTAACCCAAAACAATAACTCACCTGAAAATCCCCGATGTACTAAGTCATGGCATGTAACCGCCTTTGTGTCAAGATCTGGCTAGTTCCCTCCACTCTACCTCACCTCCTGCAAGCTGAATGCTGCATAATCCAGGCGTGGAGGAAATTTTGCCCTCTGTGAATTTACAGGACTAAATTCCTCTACTCGTTTTAGCAGCATGCGGTATCATAAGATAGTGTATGTGAAAAAAAACACTGCAAACTCCCCCACACTATAAACATACCCACTGCACATCTCTCAACAAGTCTGCAAACTCCTTGAAGGTACTGTGAGTCCCCACCAACAGGATATTGGGGAATCTGTTTTTTTTTTTTTTTTTTTTTTGCAGTGCTGGGGATTAAATCCAGGGCCTCATACATGCCAGGCAAGCACTCTACCACTGATCCACACCTCCAGTTCCGGAATCTGCACTTAGGTGCCTTTCCTACTCCTTCATCCTCCAGAGACACCAGCTCCTCTACTCCCATCTTCTCCAGCTCTTACACTTCGGGGTGGGGTGGGGCAGGCATGCGCCACCATGCCTAGCTCCGGCTTAAGGTTGAGTATCCCTTATCTGAAATGCTTGGAACCAGAAGTGTTTCTGATCTTAGAGTTTTCTTTTTGTTTTTTGTTTTATAATATTTGCATAGACTTTACTGGTTAAGCATCTTTAATCCCAAATCCCAAAATCCAAGACTTTCTGAGTAACAACCTGACAATATGCAAACACATCTGTTTCTGTCAGCTATGCTCAAACCTGCACCACCCACAAGAGGAGCTCCAAAAGAGCCCAAGGTTGAACCGGGCTCGTTGGTGTACACCTGTACTCCCCCGTGATTTGGAAGGTTGAGGCAGGAGGATTGCAAGTTCAAAGTCAGCCTCAGCAATCTAGCAAGGCCCTAAGCAACTCAGCAAGACCCTGTCTCTAAATAAGATATAAAATGGGCTGGGATGTGGCTCAGTGGTTCAGCACCCCTGGGTTCAATCCCCAGTACCAAAAAAATAAATAAATAAATAAATAAAATAAAATAAAAACAAGGTTGAGGGACACAGATCACTGAAGAAATGTGTGGACAAGACAAGAATAACCTTGTGATGGGGTCAGGGCAGCATCTATGCCTCCCGCCTGGGGAGGTTAGGCCAGCATGAACTCTGCGAGCCAGAACTCTGCGACTCCTAGCAGATTACCCCCTTCCCACCTGGTATCAGCAAGCAGAGCAGGTCTGAGGAGCTGGGGACTTTTCCCCTAAAGGGTTAGAAACAAATCACAGGCAGTAGAAGCTGGTGGCAGTGGCTCATATCTATAATCCCAGTGACTGGGGAGCTGAGGCAAGGAGGGTCCCATGTTTGAGGCCTCAGCAACTTAGGAAGACCCTGTCTCAAGTAAAAAGGACTGGGGATTTAGCTCGGTGGTAAAGCACCCCTGGGTTTAATGCCTCCACCCCCAAAATCCCAGGCAACAGAATGAAGAAAAAGAATAAGGTATCATACAGAAGAACCCCAATGTCTCTGAGCCGAGATGATTATGCCTCTGGCCTTTCTAACTCTTCTCAATTGCAAGGTACCCTTCTTACTGCAAGCACCTTTACCCAGCATGCACCAGGCATTAGGAAACTGCAGGAAGGATAAGATGCAAGTTCTTCACTCAAGGAGCTCATGCTCTGGACCAAGGTTGTGTTGTGTTGTTTTTTGGTACTGAGGATTGACCCCCGGGGCACTTAATCCCTGAACCACATATCCCTGGGTCCTTTTTATTTATTCTTTTATTTTTTTATTTTTATTTTTTTTAAACATTTTTAAATTGTAGGTAGACACAATACCTTTATTTCATTTATTTATTTTTATGTGGTGCGGAGGATTGAACCCAGGGCCTCACACATGCCAGACAAGTGTGCTACCACCGAGCCACAACCCCAGCCCCTTATTCTTTTATTTTTGAGAAGAGGTCTCACTAAGTCACTTCGAGCCTCAGCAGCTTAGTAAGGCCCTAAGTAACTTAGATTTAGATTTGAACTTGCGATCCTCCTGCCTCAGCCTCCCAAGCTGCCGGGGATTACAGGCGTGTACCATTGTGCCCGGCTCAGGGAAGGGTTTTTAATCCATGGTTTAGAGCTATGGAAACAGATCAGGACCCCTGTGGCCAGGCCACCCATTAGCTATGTGACTGTGAACACTTTAAATAAACAGGCATGCAGTAAGCAGCCCAAAAGCGTCAGCTGTGATATAAGCAAGCACTATACGGCATGAGCTTTCACAGCACACAGGTGACATTTGAAGGAAGCTGACCCACACCTTGAAGTTTATAATTTAGGCACTCAGGTGCATATGTCTGTTTTCTGAGATCCTTAACTTTTACCAAGTTCTCAAAGAAGCAGAGCTGCATGAAAGCTTAGGAAGGAAGGGGGTGGACAGGAAGAATTCATAAAAGTTACTCCTACCTGTGCTTTCCCTTTTTGTGGGGGAGGGGCTACTGGGGCTTGAACCCCGGGGCACTTAACCACTGAGCCACATGCCCAGCCCTTTTTATATTTTATCAAAAGACAGGGTCTCACTGAGTTGCCGAGGCTGGCTTTGAACACGTAATCCTCCTGCCTCAGCTTCCCAAGCCACTGGGATTACATACACATGCGTCACCACCCTGGGCTGTGCCTTCCTTTTAATCAGACAAAGGTCACAGCTAAGCAGCTCTCTTTGTCCATTGAACTTTTTGTAATGATGAAAATATTCTGTCCATGCAGTGTCCCCCAAATAGTAGCCATCAGCCACATGTGGCTACCGAGCACTTCAAACACGGTTAATGAGACGGAGGCACCAAATATATAATTCCATTTAATATTAATTTATATTTAAGTCACTATGTGCGACTAATGGCTACTGTTACAGAACTAGTCAGTCTGGGGAGGAAAACACTGCAGGAAGAGCCAAACATGCAGCAATGCAAAATACTCCATGATTACTCCGAAATTGTAAAAACACAGTGTTCCCAGCAAATGTGAGTACTGACAGAAGGGGGAGGGTACATGCTCAAGTACAGCACAGAGAGGCACAGATGCCAGGAGAGGAGAGGACAGACGGCAAACAGCGGCCGTGTGGTGCTCAGCTTTGGGCTCAACGCTGGGAACAGAAGAAATGAGCTGTGTTAGAAAGGAACAGAATCAACAGAACATGTATGTAGAGAGACCTAGTTTAAAGAATTGGCTCCTACCATCCCGAAGGCTGGCAAGACCCAGGAAAGAATTGATGCTACAGTTCAAGCCTAAGGTATCTCGTGAAGAAATCTCCTCTTGTGGGGGTAGGTAGGTCACTCTGTTCCATTCAGCCATCAACTGAACAGAACACACACGTTATGAAGGGCAATCTGCTTTGAGTCCACCAAGTTCAATGTCCCTATCATCCAAAAACACCCTGGCAGATCCCTAGAATAGTTTGACCACATACCTAGGTACCATGACTCAGCCAACTGGACATACTTGCTAGTTTTGAGCAAGGCTTTCAGAAGAAAGGATTTTGGCCAAATCATTCAGATGGGAGGACGGGTGCCGGCTTTCTGTTCTCGAGACTAAAAGGCTCAGGGGTCACTCCAATTAAACTGGGCTGCACGAAATAACCACACAAGAGACACAAATACCTTTTTCTTTGGGGTCGCTGTGACGGCTCCTCTGACCTTAAGGGTCCACAGAAAGAGAGAGAGCGAGAGCACGCGCTGACCCCTTTTATTGAGGAGAAGCTATTCAAATGAGGCAAGGGGTCAGGTTTCAGGGGGCTGAGTCTATCTTCATGATGTCCACTGTCAGCAGATTGACTGACACCTGGGTAGGCCACACCCAAGGGCACAGTAAGAGAAGGGGACACACACAAGGCACTTCCATGGAAGATTCTATCCTAAACAGGGCAAGGGGTTATATTACAAAGGAACAGGTGAGCATAGCTTCACCCATGGGGCTGTAGCAAGACACCCATGCACGAGACACTGACCCTAGAACCCAAGAAGGGTGGGGAAAGCTCTGCCATATTTCTGCGACTAAGCGCCTCAGCACCCAGCCAGGGAGTGTGACCCAGGCATGTGCAAGGTTGGTCTCCCACAGACCGGGGCAAAATAGCGGCAGAAGGAGGTGAAGGGGGATCTCACAGTCCAAACGAAACATGAATACTTGCACCAAAGATGTGGCAATGGGAAAGGAGGCAGTTAATTCGTATTTTCAAAAGAAAGTTTGAGCCAGGTGCCATGATGCATGCCTGTAATCCCAACAGCCTGGGAGGCTGAGGCAGGAGGATCCAAAGTTCAAAGGCAGGCTCAGCGAGACCCTGTCTCTAACTAGAATATTAAAAAGAGCTGGGGGTGTGGCTCAGTGGTTAAAGGTACCTGGGTTCCATCCCCAGTACACGCCCCCCCCCCCCAAAAAAAACCCAAAACTCCTGCCCCATGATGAACCTGAGTTAGTTGATCATCATGGGGCTGGAGTTAAGGGAATACTTCTAAATCAGAACTTGAAAAGTCCAGAGAGACTGTCAATCAATCACTCCAACCATTTACTTTTCAGAATAAGCTTGCTAGGTTCTATGGACAGATGTTCACATGAGGGAACGGGAGAAATAAAATCACAACTGAGGAGTGGGGAGAAGGAAGCAAAGCAGGAGTACCCCACGATCAGGAAATGGAATAGAAACGTGCTCCTGAGTGCTGAAGAGGAACAGTCACCATCTGTCCAGGGCCCCCAAACCCTGTTGCCTAGCAACACAGAAGGGCCAAGCTGTGTTGACAAAACTTGCAGCAGAAATACACTTAAACTCCGATTTTCTTCAACTGAAGAATTAGTCACCCCGCCACGCTTTCCGGGGAATGCCTGTGGTTTGCAGAGAGGGAAGGGAGGGAGACCATCCTTGTCAATATCGTGGTTTTATTTAGAAGACAGCGATTAAAAAGAAACATCCAAGGAGCCCCACGATTTCATAGCACAGAACTCTACATCCTGCTTCCCCCCACAAACCTCTACACTGTGGTGACAAGCCACATCTGTTAGCTTCAGAAAGCACGCCACCCGCCCAGCAGCAGCACTCCCTTGGGAACCAGCCACACCTTAGTGAAAAGCCAGGGGGGACAAGGAAAGATAAACTGTCCAGAGCAAAGCTCCCAAGTGACAGAAATGGAAGGGTCTCCTCCAGCTTCACACTGTCTGGCTGTGACCTTGCTTGCAATCAGCTCCTGTTTAGACAGCCCAGCTTCCTGCCACTTGCCAGACAAGAAAGGGTCAAATGCAAGTAAGTGGCTCAGCATGCCACCAGAAGAGAGATCCTCGAGATTAGCAACCCCCTACTTGCATCAGCCCAGCCCAGGATGCCCAAGGTAGCACCAGCCATGCAGGAGGCACAGGCTGCTCTAAGGGTTGAAGGCTTCCGTCCCTAGCAAAGATCTGCTATGTCAGGGCCTTCCGCCCAGTGCAGAAGCTGCCACTTGTCTCCTTCCTGACCCCATCCTAGTTCAAGATTATAGGCATCCAGCCAGGAGCAGAAGAGCACACCTGTAATCCCAGCCATTTGGGAGGCTAAGGCAGGAGGATTGCAAGTTCAAAGTCAACCTAAGGCCTTAGCAACTTAGCTAGTGAGGCCCTAAGCAACTTAGTGAGGCCCTATCTCTAAATTAAAAAAAAAAAAATTATACATTATATATATATATATATATATATAAATAAAGGGCTGGGGATGTGGCTCAGCGTCAAGCAGAACTGGGTTCAATCCCTATACAAAAGAAGAAAAGATTATAGGCTTCCATGACGCAGCTGTCCCTTCCTAGCCTAGACTGACCAGTCTTCCAGGCAAGCAAGAGTTAACCATCTACCCTCCTTCCTTCCCATGAATCTCTCTGGGTGCAAAGGGTCCATCACTCTGCCACTTGCTTTTACTCGCCCCCCCTGGGCAGCAGGGATGACGCAATCCCCGGGACCTGGCTTGGAGCCACCAAGAATGTGAACAGGGCCACAAGGACTGACGTCACCAAGCTAGACCTCCTCACCCAAGTCCCATGGTGAGAACTGCTGCTGGGCAGGCTGGCCAGGCAGAAATGGAAGTGACCAGGAAGAAGGGGAGGCATGACAAAGCCATATTGAAGTCCCAGGAGGGCTGGACAGAGTGCCAGGAGGGGAAGAAATTTCCACGGGTCTCAGAGCAAGAGCCCCTGGGCCAAGCAAGAGCAGGCGGTGGGGGCACACGGGAAAATGACTGCTCAGACGAGCTCAGAACCTGCCATTCTGTCGGTCACGCCTTGTCCTGTATTCCTCAGGCATGTCATTTGGACCCCCATATAGCCACCAAGCATCTTCTATGTGCCAGACACCAGGCAGCAGCCAGAAAAACAGGCAGGCCTGGCTTTACACTCTGCTGCTCCCCCTACAGGGCCTGCCCGCTGTCACCTCAGTTATCATAACACCACCTTGTCACCTTGGTGTAAAGGATGTGACTCCGCTTCCCGGCACATCCTCAGTACATCAGGCGGTGGGAAGCCCCACCCAGAACTCAATCTCAGAGAGCCTCAGGTTCTTCTGAGAAGAACTTAAAAAAAAAAAAAAATCCCTCAAGCACATAAAACACCCAAATCATTCTCTTCTTCCTCATCCCCTCTCTTTCCTTCATCTCTGCCTCTCAGCTCTCCATGTTGCTCATTGCTCTTCCAGTAAACCTCCAGAAGCTGGTGCTCCTGCCCACGGGTGGGGCTCTCACTCTCCGGCAACTTCCTATTAGCTAGTCAGAGAATAATAGTCTTGACCTGTGAACTAGGCATTAAATTGCAGGGGAGAGGTTCATCTCACCCCAGTCAGAATGGCCATCATCAAGAATACAAGTAACAATAAATCTTGGCGAGGATGTGAGGAAAATGGTACACTCATACATCGCTGGTGGGATTGCAATTTGGTACAACCACTCTGGAAAGCAGTATGGAGATTCCTCAGAAAACATGGAATGGAACCACCATTTGACCCAGTTATCCCACTCCTGAGTTTATACCCAAAGGACTTAAAACCAGCATGCTACAGTACGCAGCCACATAGATGTTGATAGCAGCTCAACTCACAATAGCTAAACTATGGAACCAATCTAGGTGCCTACCAACAGATGACTGGATAAAGAAAATGTGGTACATATACACAATGGAGTATCACTTCAGTCAGAAAGAAGTATAAAATTACGGCATTTGCTGATAAATGGATGGAACTGGAGATTATCATGCTAACCAAAATAAGCCAATCCCAAAAAACCGAAGGCTAAAATGTTCTGATACGTGGATGCTAACATACAATAAGGAAAGAACAGAAGTTCATTGAATTAGACAAAGGGGAATGAAGAAAAGGGAGGGGGATGGGAAAAGGAAAGACAGTGGGATGAATCGGACATCACTTTCCTATGTTCACATATGAACACCCGACCAGTGACACCCCACATCAAGTACAACCACGAGAACGGGAAATCATACTCCATGTATGTATGGTCTGTCAAAATACATTCTACTGTCAAATATAACTAAAAACAACAAATACTTTTTTTTTTCAAATAAAAAAATGAATTGCTGTACAGTCTCCCACCTTCAGTTCTCTCAGAATAGGCCCCAAACCAGAAAGGTTTATGTAAAGGACCAAAGAGTGGTTTTCGGACTTCAAGGCCACTTTCCTCCTATCTGTAAAACGTAGGCAGAAAGGGGAAGAGAAATGATACTCCCTACCCAGGGCGACAGGCAGGGCCCCTAACACACTGTTAGCTCTCAAAAATGGTGACAAGACATCTGACGTCAATGCCTGATCAACCTCTCAAAGACGACATAAGACCCTCACTCAGAGATCCCCATGGCCGCTTTACAGTCTCTCAACCAAGTCTGAAGGCCAGGCCAACACTGCGAGGCACCCTTTCATCTGTCCACACCATTCCTTCCCTACCTGGACCTTCGGCTCCCCTAAGCTCCCCTCCCCGAGCCCTGGAGCTGACGTGCTTTCCTACTGAGTTCACATCCACAGACTTTGCCCTCACATCTCCTCCTCTGTCCTCTCCACCAGCCTCCCTCTTGGCCTCAGGGACCCAGGTGTGCCTTCCTCCCTGACTTTCCTGGTGGGCATCGTCCCTCTGATCACAGACCTTACCTACCCCTCCCTAGTGCCATGCGGATAAGCACACAAACACCTGATCCTCCTCATTTGGCCCTTTATTGGGAAAATACGATCAGTTCTCATCGTTCACGGATTCCATATTCCCAAGGTGACCTATTTGCTAAACTTTTCTTGTCACCCCACAGTCAGTACTTGGGGTTTCGTGGTTACTCACAGATATGCACAGAGTAGCAAAAATCTCAAGTTACACTCCTTCCCAGCTGAGGAGACTCTCTGCCTTCTTTTAACTATCACACTGTAAACAGGGTCCTGACCACATTTTTTTTTTTTTTGGTACTGCTTAACCACTGAGTCACATCCCCAGCCCTTTTAAGATTTATATTTAGAGACAGGGTTTTTGCCGAGTTGCCTAGGGCCTCACTAAGTTGCTGAGGCGGGCCTCAAACTTGCAATCCTGTGTCAGCCTCTCTCCACAATTTCAGTGCCACATTTTTGACATGTTTGTGCTTTGGGTTGATCTGAATGTTTCAATTGCCCATCTCCCCCCACCCAGGCCCAGTGTAGTGATGAAGAGCTTCTCCGCGCTGTCCAGCAAGAAGCCGTGATGTGCCTTGAGGAGAAAAATCCACCTGTTAGGTGAGCTTCATTCAGGTGTGAGCCATGGTGCGGTTGGCCACGGGTTCAGTGATTAGGAGTCAAAATGGGCTAAATTTGTGGACTCTAGCTTCTGGGCAGGAGAGATCACAAGACATGACAGCAACAGCATCACGGAGAGGATGAAAGTCAGAGATTTACGGTCCCGACACCCAGGGTCAGGTAAATGCTCAACCCTTCCTGGCTGGTGTTTCATTATAAAGAAATATTCCACAAAACTGATCAGAACACGTAGGTTAAATAAGGTGTTTTCAAACAGAAACAAAATTATATATTAACTGGTTGACAAAAATGTAGTGACCAGGTAGCACATGCCATGTAAAATTATATATATATATATACACACACACACATATATACACACACACACATATATATATACATTATATATATATATATATACATTATATATATATATATATACATTATATATATATATATAAAAAACGGGCTGGGGATGTGGCTCAGTGGTTAAGTAACCGCCCCCCCCCCCAAAAAAAAAAAGTTAATACCAGCCAGACATGGTGGTACACACCTATAATCCCAGCAGCTTGGGAGGGTAAGGTGGGAGGATCACAAGTTCAAAGCCAGCCTCAGCAACTAAGCAAAGGCTCTAAGCAACTTAGTGAGACCCTGTCTCTAAATAAAAAACAAAAAGGGCTGGAGAGGCGGTCTGTGGTCAGTGACACTTGCCACTGAGTTCAATCCCTGGTACAAAAAAAAAAAAAAATGTGACCAGAGCCTGCCAGGGCCCTAACTCTCCTTTTTTCTAAGAACATTGCTGCAGTACTCCCTAATTCAGTATTCACGGCTACAGAGTAGAACGATTACCACAAAGAATTCAGTGATCGTACCTATCACCTGCAGCTACAGCCTGGCTTCTGCATGCAGCTGGGACACATGCGGGGTGCAGACCACACCTTGAGCTCCACAATAACAAGTGGAGGCATAGGAGAGAGGCTTAGGAAATGCTCAGAGAGCTTTCCTTTCCAATCTCCTAGCTCATGAGACCCTCCCCATCCTGCTCCATCTCCAGTGGAAAAAGCACACACATGCTTCAATTCAGATCAGTAACAAAGATGGTACTTTTCCTCAAATATACTTCTTAATATTCCACGTACTGGTCCCAGAAGATAGGGTCTTTGTTTTGTTCTTGGAATACCCTGTGCATCTACTAGGTGCACAGGATAACTACAGAAAGAAAATAATCGCTTAGAACAACAACAACAAAGCCTCCCTCGACAAGAATGTAAAAATCCACAAGTGGCTTATCCTTGAGTTTATGTCCCAATCTGGCCGCAATCTTGGCCACTGTTCTTTACTCCCAGAGAATCTTCTGCAAACAAAGCCAACAGTCTAGATCCTCCGGCAAAGCAAGATGGCAACACTCTGTGCCTCTGGGATTAACATAAGAATTTGGAAGATTAGGGCTGGAAAAGAAGTGGCTTGGTAGAAAAGCACTTTCTGGAATAACTGAGGACCTGGGTTCTGTCTCAAGCACAAGAAAATAAATAAAAATTCATAGGATTATGTGATGGTCTGGGCTGTTCATTGAGTTCTCTATCCATTTAGAGCACATTATCCCTTGGGGCTTTGAGAACTTTGGATCAAGCAAAAGCTAAATCAGCTTCTCTCTCCCCTCATTTTTTTGACCCTCTTTACAGTCGGTCCTTGGAAACATCTTAGTATGTGCCTGGCCTGCCTGGCTGGGTCCATTCTTCTATGATCTCTATGTCTTACCTATCTCCCTCCTGACCAGCAGAAGTCTGTTTCTTATTCTATTCCTAGGAATTTTTTGTTATGGTTGTCTTTTTTAAAAAAAAAAATTAAAGCAGCAAATATACAGTATTTGAAACAAAAACAAAAACTGAGCATTGTGGCGCACACCTGTAATCCCAGCAGCTCAGGAGGCTGAGGCAGGAGGATCACAAGTTCAAAGCCAGCCTCGGCAAATTAGTGAGGCCCTAAGGAACTCAGTGAGATCCCATCTTAAAAAAAGGGCGGGGGGAGGTGTGCTGGGAATGTGGCACATTGGTTAAGTATCCCTGGATTCAATCCCCATTACCAAACAACAAATACAAAAACATCTGGGGACATAGGCAGAGCACCTGCCTAGCATTCATGATGCCCTAGGTTTCATCTCTAGCACTTGGGGAGAGAGGAGTGGGGAAAAAAAATACAATTGGAATACCTGACATTTCTCTGATCCAAATGCTTTGAATGTACTAATTCAATCACTTGAATTAGTACATTCAAAGCATTTGAATTAGTACATGTAAAGCAATTTCAGAGATGTGTACATTATCTCTCCCCCATCGGGACTGGCCATGTGACTTACTATGGCTCCCAGGATGTTAACACATGTGAACTCAGACACTTGGGAAGAGCATGCCCTTTGTGTTCCTGGAATCCAAATACCTTGTGAAAAGGACCAGGCTGGCCTGTTTGATGACAAACACATGTGGCCCAGTCACCCCTGCTAGCCTAGCTGACAACCAACCGCTTGACAGATGAGGCCATCGGAGATCAGCCAGCCCCCAGCCAAACCTCCAGCTGATTGTGTATGCATGAGATCAGCAATCTCAAGGTCAGAAAGACTGCCCAGCACAATCATGACTACAGGAAAAGTTTTAACCACTCACTTTTGTGGTGGTTTGGTTTGTAGCACAAGTTAACTGATACCAGAGACTCGGGAGGCTAAGGCAGGAAGATGGCCAAGTTCAAGGCCCCCCTATGCAATTTGGCAAGACTCTGTCTCAAAAGAAAAAATGAAAAAGGCTGGGGCTGCAGTTTGGCGGGGGAGTATCCCTGGGTTCAATCCCCAGTACAATAAACAAAAACTGATTAATCCCAGTGGCTCGGGAGGCTGAGGCAAGAGGATTTCGAGTTCAAAGCCAGCCTCGGCAGTCTTAGAGAGGCCCTAAGCAACTCAGTGAGACCCTGTCTCTAAATAAAATATGTAAAAAGGGCTGGGGATGTGGCTCAGTGGTTAAGCACCCCTGGGTTCAATCCCCAGTACCAAAACCAGAAACTGACATACAAATTCATCTTGTGGATGAAGAAATTGAGGCACAGAGGTGAAGTGACCTACCAAAGGTCCCAGGGCTGTTAAGTGCAGTGGGATTTGAAGCCAGGCGGCCTGGCTCCAGAGGCCAAGCTCTGCCAGCTGTCCTACAGTTAAGTCACTCTACACGATTCCAACGTTTCCCTGCTCACCTACTTTCCTAAAGGAGGTTAAAGGTAGACCATGGCCTTAGGTGGCCTTCTAAGTGCCCAACAGGCGATGTGGAACTCTGAATGACCTTTGCCATTTTGCATTCTCACTGCCCTTCAGGTCTGCAAAGTGCTCTGCTCTCTTCTGAGTCATTTCCACCAAATAAAATTAACAAAGCTTCCCAACACCCAAGGATGAATGAACAAAATGGTAAATACAAAATAGTCTCCTGTCTTTAAAAAAAATTCTGATGCATGGTACAATATAGATCTACTTTTTTTTTTTTTGGTACCAGCAATTGAACCCAGGGGTCCTTAACCACTGAGCCACATCCTCAGCTTTTTAAAATTTTGAGACAGGGTCTCCTAAGTTGCTTAGGGCCTTGCTAAGTTGCTGAGGTTGGCCTTGAATTTGCATCAGCCTGCCCCAGCCTCCTAAGACACTGAATGGATGAATATTTTGAAGACATTCTATTAAGTCAAATGAGCCAGTCACAGAAAGAAAAACTATATGATACCCTAAGACTTAAGATACAGCTACATCAATGTTTATAGCAGCTCAACTCACAAGAGCTAAGCTATGGAACCAACCTAGGTGTCCTCCAATAGATGAATGGTTAAAGAAAATGTGGTATATATATATATATATATACACAATGGAATATTATTTGGCCATAAAAAGAATGACTTTATGACATTTGCCAATAAATGGATGAATCTGGAGGCTATCATACTAAGTGAAATAAGCCAATCCCAAAAATCTAAATGCCAAATGTTCTGATATATGGTTGCTGGCATGCAACAGGTTGGGGTAGGGAATAGAAGTTCACTGGATTAGACAAAGGAGAGTGAAGGGAAGAGAGGGGGATGGGAATAGGAAAGACAGTGGAGTGAATGGAACATCACTTTCCCATGTTCATATTTGAACACACGACCAGGGAAACTCCACATCAGGTCAACCACAAGAATGGGAAATTATACTCCATGTATGTATGTATGTATGTATGACAAAACACACTCTAGTGTCATGTATATCTAAAAACAATAAATTTTTAAAAAGTAATTAATCTTTGAAAAATTAGACTCAGATGACCTCACCTAGAGTAGTCAAACTCACAAAAATAAAAAGTAGAATGAGGGTTTCCAGGGGCTGTGGGAAGGGAGGAAACAGGAGTTAGTGTTCAATGATACAGAATTTCAATTTGGGAAGATGAAAAGTTAGAGAGATGGATGGTGGTCAGGGCTGCACAGGAACGTGAATGTACTTAATGCCACAGAACTATGCACTCTAGCTGGGCACCGTGGCACACGCCTGTAATCCCAGTGGCTCAGGAGGCTGAGGCAGGAGGATTGCAAGTTCAAAGCCAGTCTCAGCAACTTAGCAAGGCTTCCTAAGACACTCAGTGAGACCCTGTTGCTAAATAAAATATAAAGAGGGCTGGGATGTGGCTCAGTGATTAAGCTCCCCAGGATTCAACCCCCACTACAAACCACCACCACCAACAATGAACTATACACTCTAAAAAGGTTAGAGTGGCCAGGCACAGTGTGCACAACTGTAACTCCAACAATGAGGGAGGCTGAGGCAGGAGGGTCTCAAGTTTGAGGCCAGCGTTAGCAACTCAGGGAGGCCATGTCCCAAAATAAAACCAAAAGCAAAAGGGCCGGTGACATAGCTCAATAGCAAAACATTTTCCTAGCATATGCAAAGCCCTGGATTTAATCCTTAGTACCAGTTACATACACACATAAATAATGGGTATGATGGTAAATTTTGTGATGATTTACAATACTTTTAAAACAGGAAAACAAAAATAAAGGTTGGACCTGCAGGGATAAAATGCCAGATACAAGGTCACTGTGAGATCAGTTAGTCCCCAGAGAGCAACCAAAGCAAAAGACCATTTGGTGCTCCTGAGTCACACGGGCCCTGACCCTGTCTGACCTCTCCCACCGCAGCCCGACAGTCAGATGGGCTAGCAGATGTGTCAAAGCAGCTTTAAGCACAATCTCAGGCCTGGTCTAAGTTGTCCAGGATGGTCTCAAACTTGTGATCCTCCCATCTCAGTCTCCCAAGTAACTGGAATCACACGTATGAGCCACCAAGCTAATTTTTTTTTTTTTTTTTTTTTTAAGCAAAGCTGAAATTCAATCTCATTCAAGAACTCCATTATCAGACACATTATCTGAGTCCCGAGAACAATGCTGGTCCCTTGGCCATCTGCATTTCATGGATGAGGACACTGAGGCTCCTGACAGATATTTGAAAGGAGCCTCTTTGAAAGCATCTCTCAGACACCAACCTTGCTGGGCAGTCCAGTTTGTAAACATAAAAAGGAAGGGGGTTGGAGATGAGGCCAAAGGAAGAAAACAGGAAGCAGCACTTGGCAGCAGCTGGAGGTGGAAGTGACCTTTCACCATCAGGAAGGTCAGAGGAACCTTCACACCAACTGGCACAAGCCCAGGTGAGCCCCCGTCCAGAGAGGAAATGCACCATCTGTGCCAGCCTCGGCCCCTCGAGCACCCTTCAGGTTCCCAGCTAGAGATCAGTGAGGTCCCTTGGGCTGAGGGCTGGGGATCACTTCACTGTCTTCACCCTCATTCCTCCCTCCACAGGGAGAGCTCGCAGGCACAGAGCTGGGCAGGATTCCCTCAGGGTTCATCTTGGCATCTTGCAACCAGGAATGCGTCAGTCACCTCCAAGGACCTGATCAGACCCGATGACTAATGACTATTGTCCTTACTGGGCAAAAGAAGGGATGATGAGGAGGAAAAGCTGGGCCCAGTGGTGCAGGCCTGTAATCCCAGTGGCTCGGGAGGCTGAGGCAGGAGGATCAAAAGTTCAAACCCAGCCTCAGTAAAAGCGAGGCCCTAAGCAATTCAGCAAGACCTTGTCTCTAAATAAAATAGAAAAAGGGCTGAGGATGTGGCTCAGTGGTTGAGCACCCCTGGGTTCAATCCCTGGTACCAAAAAAAAAAAAAAAAAAAAAAGAAATAACCAGAGAAGGCCTCATTTTCAAAATTCCACTTAAGCAGAAACTAAAAGACAGGGGAGTAGGCCCTGAAAACATCAGGACTAGGGCAATGCCAGAGAGAACAGCCAAGTTTAAAAATCCATAAGCAGAGGGCAGGTTTGACATCAGCACAGCCAAAGCAGGACGCCATTCATCAGCTGGGGCGGAGGCCCTGGACACAAAGGTCGCTGACATTTCCAAGGCCTGAACTCAGGGGATCAGGCAGGGAAACTTCAGGCAGGGAAGCCACTATTGCAACTCAAAGGGAATGCTTTCAGACTTTTCTTGGATCCTTTCTCCTCCAAAAAACTTCATGGCCTGCTTTTAGCACAAGCTGAATATCCCTATCCAAGATGCTTGGGCCCAGAGACATTTCATTTTTTCCCCCCAGATTTCTGAATATTTGTACTTACTTAATGAGACATCATTAATAATGGGACCCAAGTCAAAACAGGAAATTCATTTACGTTTCATATATACCTTATAAGCACAGCCTAAAGGTAATTTCATATGATATTTTTATTAATTTTGTGCACAAAACTAAGTTTCGTGGTGTGTGATTTCCTACTTCTGGCACGTTGGAACTCGGAGTTTTGGGTTTTGGAGCGTTTCAGATTTCAGATGTTTGGATTAGCAATGCTTACTCTATAGATACTTACAGGCTAAGAATCGGCAGAAAATAGATTCAAGTGTTAAAGACTGACTTCCTTGGTATTCTTTCAATGTTTCTATGGAATGATCCGAAATTTCTATTCAAGCCTAACCTGAACCCTTCCCACTTCAATTTTAGGGCCCAGAGGCAGGGGGATGGGGCTCTGAAAGGACAACGCTTCAGGGTTTTGGAACCTGTGGGGATGGAAAGTGTCATCTGAGAAGGATTTCTTCTCCCTGAAACATAGGAGGCCTGGGCTGATCCCAGAGAGGTGGGAAGAGGGGGCTCAGTGCAGACCAATCAGTAATCGGGACTTGATTGTCCAGCCCGGTTTACCCAGCCAGGAACCAAGGGATCCCTCCAGGGAGCCATTCTGTGTAGGAATCAAGGCAACATATATGTCATGGCAAGGTCCAACATGAGACCTCAGTTCAGGGATCAGAGTACTAAACCCTAATGCAGAGACAGGGTCTCAGCCAGGTGCGGTGGTGCACGCCTGTCATCCCAGTGGCTCCGGAGGCTGAGGCAGGAGGATCTCCAGTTCAAAGCTAAGCCTCAGCAACTTAGGCCCTAAGCAATTTATGGAGACCCTGTCTCTAAATAGAATACTTTTAAAAAGGGTTGGGGATGTGGCTCAGTGGTTTAGTGCCCCGGAGTTCAATCCCTGGTACCAAAAACAAAAAACAAAATGAGAAAAGGCAGGGTCTCAGTGGAATGGCCAAAGCATCAAGGAGATCCCTCAATAAGAAATCAGAGAGGTGCTCAAGAGCGGGGAATAAAGAATGATTACATCTTGGTCCCTCATGCTCCATGGGTCCGATTGTATTGTTCCTAGATTTGTGGGGCTTAGCTTCTTCCTAAAGGCTCACAGTACTGAAATCTCTCCCCACACCCTGTGCCCCAAATATGCTGCGCACACACACACACACACAAAGTGAGTTCTCAAAAACATTTTTTGGAGTTGCTCACTAAATAAACATTTTCTTTCAAGCAAAGACTATCAGAGACAATGTCCTCTGTCACAGAATACGACAGGGATGGCACCTGGTCATTTGTTACTGAAGTATAATTTGGACCAACCAACTGCTTTTGGAGGAAATCTAAGCGCTCATCTCAAGACACCACAGGGCCGGTGTTTCGTGCTGGAGAGTCCAGGGAGGACGTCAAGGGGGCTAAGGCACGTGAAAAGCCCCAGCCCAGAGCCTGGCACTCAGCAGGCACCAGGAACTCTGCGGGGCTCCTTTCCTTCCCTGTTCACAGGGCCCAGGAGAGGTGACAAGGAGCATACCGTATCACGTCCGTGGTGAGCCAAGCACACCAGGAAACCAGATCCAATTTCCACATGGCCCCCAGCAAATCACCCTATGATAGCTGTCCCCACCCCACTGCTCCGTTGGGTCCTCAGGACAAAGAGCCAGTGTCTCCGGGGAGTGCTCTTCCTGCTGCCTCCGGATAGTGCCAGGAGAGGAGGAGGAATGTCTGGTGCTTTGCATGTGTCCATAGAGGGCCCAGCTGCCCAACTCGGGGGACCTGGGTACCAACCTCGCCCACTCGTAGGATCATTCATACGCCAGCAGCCACATCCCGTGAACAGGGATGAAAGCTATCAGTAGGAATGACTCAGATCAGAGGAGGGAGTAGAGGCTGATTTCCAGTGCAGCAGTGTCCACGGTCACAGCGCGTCTAGCCCTCAACAGGAGACAGGGAAACCAAAAGGTGTCCCCCTACACACGCGGCTGCGGTGGTGGGTACTGGAAGGGGCAATTGGCTTACCTGCCTCGCCACTCTCCGAGCCTCCCAGTAGGGCTTCGAGTCCTCCACAGCTTTGCCAATCTTCTTCACCATTTCGTCCAGTTTCACCGTTGCCTCCACCAGGACAGAGCGGAACTTCTGACGAGCATCCTGCAGCCAGGGGGAGTGGGGGAGATACAGGTTAGGCACGAGCCAGCTCCACCAAACCAGGAACACCTGGGGCTCTTCCCACCATAAGAACCCCTCCATTAACGCCCTCACAAGACAGTGTCTAGATCAGCACCATCCAAAGAACTGTCTGCCATGGTGTAAATGACCTGGAATTGGAGCTGGGTGCGGTGGCACCCAACTATAATCCCAGCAGCTCAAGAGGCTGAGGCAGGAGGATCACAAGTTCAAAGCCAGCCTCAGCAACTTAGTAAGGCCCTAAGCAACTCAGTGAGATCCTGTCTCTAAACAAAATAGAAAATAGGGCTGAGGATGTGGCTCAGTGGTTAAGTGCCACTGGATTCAATCCCTTATACAAAAAAAGACCTAGAATCAGCCTTGTCTGAGGTGGTCACTTGCAGCCACCTGTGGCTATTGATCACTTAAAACTGGCCACTGTGACTAAGGAAATAAGTGTGCAATTTAATTACTTGAATTTTAAAAATGAGTGTGGCCAGGGACCCACTATACCATGGTATAGTGGTATATTGGACACTACAGTGTAAGTTCTGTGGCCTGGTGTGGTGGCAGCACACCTGTGATCCCAGTGACTCAGGAGGCTGAGGCAGGAGGATTCCAAACTGGAGGCCAGCCTCCAAAACTTAATGAGGCCCTAAGCAACTTAGCAAGACCCTGTCTCTAAATAAAATATCAGAAGGGTTGGGGATGTGGATCAGTGGTAGAATACCCCCAGGTTCAATCTCCAGGACCATAAACCCCCCTCCCCCCACACACACACATTCTGTGCAGGTCCTCAGTTGTGCCAGTTGCCCTCTGGCAGCTCAGCTCAGTCTATATGACCATGCCATATCCCACACTCCCTGGAGGCCCTCAACCTCCTGACTCGGTCAACCCTAAATTCTGGGTGCAAATCAACTGCAGACCAGACCCTGTGCTGGGAGACAAGGTATGGTCCTGCCCTCATGGCACTTCCAGTCTGGTGGATGAGGCAGGTGTTACAGCCCATTCTGGAAACGCCAGGGCTACAGTGGGAATGGTATGGGTGTCACAGATCCCAGCTGCAGTGAATCTGGCCAGCCTGGGTATTAGAGGTAGACTCAAGGAAAACCTCCAGAGTCGTAGGATCCACACAGACGCTTGAAGCACAGAAGGTGATGTGGGGAAGGAAGCAGAAATACCAGGTCCCAAGCAGGCAGCAGAGCCCATGCTCAGCCAAGACTGGGCAGGCAGAGGCATGGCATTTGCAAGAGACCACATTCTGAAATGTGGAAAATGGCAAGAGATAAGGGCGGCCACCCTCCTGGAGACAGCAACTAGCAACCTGATTCCCAGTGTGGAAATAAGAATTTGGGCTGCGACAAGAATTTGGAAGGAAGCAGGACCCAATGGCGCACGCCTGTAATCCCAGTAGCCTGGGAGGCTGAGGCAGGAGGATCGTGAGTTCAAAGCCAGTCTCAGCAACTTAGCAAGGCTGCAGACAACTCAGTGAGACCCTGTGTCTAAATAAAATATTAAAAAGGGCTGGGGATGTGGCTCAGTGGTTAAGTGCCCGATACCAAAAAAAAAAAAAAAAAAGAGGAAGGAAAGTAATGGTGCTAGCCTTAATCACATCATAAAAGTGCAGAAACCCGGCCCAGAAGATACAAGGAGGGGAAAAAATGAAGAAGAAACCTAGTCCCAGGTTTAGGAGGACATACTGGGGGATCAAGTCAGTACTTTCTACTCCTTTTCCTTTGGGATTTGCTTGACAGAGTGACACCACACTTGGGGGTGTGTGTGTGTGTGTGCATGCACCCACGTACACACACGCATATGTGAGCGCACAGGAGTTTGAGAGGGGAAATGAATACCCAGAGAGGAACAACGCATGACCCAGGGGCTTCCCCGAGACTGAACAGTCACCCTGCTGGCAAAACCCGGGTTCCTTCTTCACAATTAACGACCTGAAGATCCAACTCTACGTACGGAATTGACTGGGGCCCCCTGGGACTGAAGGAGTCCGATTCTTTCAGTTCACCTCTGAGATGTCAAGCTGTGGGCTTCCTACATGGGTCTGGAAATGAAATGTTGCTGGCTGTCATGGTTCAAATGTGAGGTGTCCCCCAAAAGCTCATGTGTGAGACATTGCAAGCAGGAGAGAGGTAAAATGATTAGATTAGGAAAGCCTTAACCCAGTCGCAGAGTGACCCCTGATGGGATTCACCCAGTGGTGGCTGAAGGTGGGTGGGTGTGGCTGGAGGAGGTGGGTCCCTGGGGGCTTGTCTTTGGGTATATTTTTTGTCCCTGGAGAGTGGAGTCTCTCTCTCTGCTTCCTGGGTACCAGGTCCCCAGCTGCTTTCCTCTGCCACACCCTTCTGCCTCACCTTCAGGCTCCCCAAAATGGAGTCAGCCATCTATAGACTAAGACCTCTGAAACCATGAGCCCCCCCAAATGAACTTTTCCTCCTCAAAATTGTTCTTGTCAGGCTTTTTGGTCACCGCGGCAAAAAAGAAGACACTGGGATTCCAGGGTATGAAGCTATGACCTTGGTATGAGTCCAAGTCCCACTTCTGACCCAGGTTCTGTCCCCAGGGCTGTGCCACTATCAGCATCCTGATCTTCTCTGCCTTCTTTCCTATCAGGTCAGGCCTGAAATCACCTGCTACAGCCTCTGAAGGCAAGAACAAGATGAGATTTGTTCTCCAGGAGAAGGGCTGCAGATGTCTTACAAGAGCCCAGGGGACAGCAAAGCCCCAGAGACCTTCTGCCAGACTGAGCTTTGAAAAAGTAGGAGGTAGTTTATTGTCAAGGCCCAGGATTTTAATCAGAGATGGATTCTTTGGGGGTCTATGAACCACCTGTATCACCCATAAAGCTGTTACTTTCCATCTTATAGAGAGAGCTGTTAGAAGAATGAAAGGGGAAATAAAAACATAGGACACTTAATAGGCTGGATGCATGCTGGAATCCCAGCGGCTCAGGAGGCTGAGGCAGGAGGATCGTGAGTTCAAAGCCAGCTTCAGCAACTTAGTGAGGCCCTAAGCAACTCAGCAAGACCCTGTCTCTAAATAAAACATAAAAAGGGCTGGGGATGGGGCTCAGTGGTTAAGCGCCCCTGGGTTCAATTCCTGGTACTAAACAAACCAACCAACCTAACAGTACCAGGGCCAGAGGAGATGCTCAACACTTGCACATATGGTAGACAGACAGACCCATGAAACTATTAGCCACCTAGGAGAGGTGGCAAAGGGTAGCTGACATGATGGGCATAATAACCTATTACACAGTAAAGGCAGATGCTTTGCAAAAATGCAAGCACACAAGGACAGAATCCTCACAGTCAGTGCTGAGGGTGGGCAGCGTCAGCCCTATCCACGTTCAAATCAAAGTGAAGAAACTGGGTGCCCGGCGCACACCTATGATCCCAGCAACTGGGGAGACTGAGGCAGGAGGAATGCAAGTTCAAAGCCAGCTTCAGCAACTTAGTGAGGCCCTATGCATCTCAGGGAGACCCTGTCTCTAAATAAAATATATTTAAAGGGTAGGGGGCTGGGGATGTGGTTTGGTGGTTAAGCATCTCTGGATTCAAACACACACAAACACAAACACACACACGAAGGGCTGAGCAAGGAAGGCATTTGAACTTCATCCCAAGCACAACAGGGAGTCACAGTGTTTTTTTTTTGTGGGGGGGTGGGGGGGTGGGCAAGGGGGATTATTGTTTGCTTATATTCTTTCTTTGCAGATTTCTGGTTCATGACTGAGATTCTATCTCCCTTCCTGTACTAGACTCCTTCCCACTTCTCTTCTTTCGGCCCTAAATCATTTCATAATCCAACCTTTTAACCTGGATCGACATGATTGGGTTTCTTCCAAACGTACATCTCACATTATTTCCCATGCACCCTCGTGAGAAATAACTGAAGACGGCATGCTGCCGCAAAACAGAAGAGAAAATCAGTTTACTGGATTTTCAACGGTGCAGAGCAATCACAGAGCCGTGATAAGGTAATCGCTCAATGCTGACCACAATGTAATTCCGTTGGGAGGACAGGGGATGGGAAAAGTGGGTACGTGGTAGAGACAGAGGGAAGAGATGAAAATCTCATTTTCCATGGCCAAGGTATCAGCAATAACTCAAACTGGAAACCAAGAAGTTGTCACCCAATACATAATGTTTAGTCACAGAGGTAAATATGTCAATAATCAGTTGAAATACATTAAACAGATACAGTAAAATACCTCTTGGGAAAGAAATGGGGGTGAGGGGTTGGGATCCTATTGGGATTCTAGTTCATCTCTTTTGTGTATAGTGGCGGGGGAGGTATTAGAGATCCCAGAAGTGGTCATGTGACCCAGTCTGGACATGCAGACTCCTGGCCACTTCTGACCCAGGGCACTCTACTATTAAGCTATACCCCAAGCCCTTTTTATTTCGAGTCAAGGTCTGGCTAAGTAGCTGAGGCTTGCCTCAAACTTGTAATCCTCCTGCCTCAGCCTCCCGAGTCGCTGAAATCACAGGTGTGCACCTCCTTGGGGTTTTTTTTTTTTTTGGGGGGGGGTACTTGGTATTGAACTCAGGGATCCTTTACCACTGAGCCACATTCCCAGCCCTTTTTATTTTTGAGTCAGGGTCTCACTGAGTTGCTTAGGGCCTTGCTAAGTTTCTGAGGCTGGCTTTAAACTTTTGACTCTCCTGCCTCAGCCACCTGAGCTGCTGGGATTACAGGTGTGCACCTCCATGCTCGGTAACACCTTGTTTTTAATTGTAGTAAGATTGCATGAAGGATTTTTATAAACAGGAATATGACCTGATTGGGCTTGCTTGGTACTCAGCTGCAGAGTATTTAAAGATTCTTCAGGTGATTCTTCAGGGCCTTCCAGACTGGATAACACCCTTTTGCAACTATTTGTATTAAGTATGTAACCAAAGGATTCTGACCCCAAGAGACTGATTGGAAACCAGTATCTCTTTCTGAAAGTGTGGTTGTGCACCCAGGCTGATGGATGACTGGCTGATGGCCACCCAGAGACAGGCTTCTTCATCCAAGATGCTAAAGCTAAACACGCGCGCGCGCGCACACACACACACACACACACACCCCTACCTAAAAAAAAAAAAAAAAGCTAAACACAAAGCCAGTCTTCCCCGATAGGACCCAGCAAACCCAAGCCTTTCACTTTCCCAGGGGAGCACAGTTAATCAAACAACAATTCTCCAGAAGTACTGTGATATAGTAGCCCACAAACCAAAATCTTTCCTGCCTGCCCAACCCAATATCCCTGATCTTCCCTGGGCCTCCTCCCCACTTCTCAGTACTGATGAAGCAACTCTGGTCCCAGAAGTGGTCATGTGACCCAGTCTGGACATGCAGACTCCTGGCCAAGTGACTAGAGCTGGGGAGAAACAGGATTCCTCTGAATCAATGAGATTGCATTCTGGGACTTCTCTGAAACTGTCAGAAACAGGGAGGCTTCCCCACTCAGATGGCTGAAAGGAAGGAGAGGAAAGCATTTTTTAAAATATTTATTTATTTATTTATTTATTTTGGTACTGGGGATTGAACCCAGAGGCACTTAACCACAGAGTCACATCCCCAGCCCTTTTTTATATTTTATTTTGAGTCAGGGTCTCACCGAGTTGCTTAGGACCTTGCTAAGTTGCTGAGGCTGGCTTTGAACTCGCGATCCTCCTGCCTCAGCCTCCTCAGCTGCTGGATTACAGGTGTGGGCCACCAGGCCCAGCATAGACCAATAACCCTTGAGCCCATACTCCTCCTGCCTCAGTCACTCCCGTGACCCTTTGCTTTTTGTTTCGTTCAAGTGAGTTGGAATCGGGTTTCCATCACTTGGCACTGAATTAAGCCTTTAAAACAATGCAACTGAAAAGCAGACCTTCAGGTAAGTCATACTAAGGTAGCTAGGGAGGCAAGGGCCCATCTACATTCCACACATGGCAGGGCACTGTAATTAAATACAGTTAACTGCTGGAGGCCTCTGTCCCTGTCAATAAAACCATGTTTATAAGAAGCAGAGTGGGTGGAATGTAACTCAACCTAACTCTGTAAAGATTCCTTTCAATCCATCTTAATAACAGCCTGCCACATCTTAAAACCAGCTTACCACAACTGGACTTGGGTACTTTTTTTGGCGGGGGGGGGGGGCACGTTTTCTAGTTCAAGAAAAGGCTTAACCATGATCCTTGGTCTCCTATTATGGTCTCCTCTAATACAAGATCAGAGCCCGGGATGCTTCAGGAGTGTCTAGAGCGGAGGAAGCTGTTTTCCCTGCAGGAAAGAACCCATGGAGGAGTTGTTCAGGACCAATTCCTCTCTGGGAGAAGGAGCAGAACTTTTACCGGACAAGAAAAGGAGCCCTTGGCCACCCCAGGGCTGTTTAGCAGCTATCTGACTTTGCCATTGCCCCACAAAATTTTAACCTGGTCCCCTCTGCTGGGATGAGGCCTCAGATCTTCCCAGATGAAAACCAAGTCTCACTGGCTAGGTGACTCAGAGGGAGGGCAATTTATTCAAGCAAAGAATTGCTGACGGTGGCACAGCCTCTCTGTTTCAATGTGTCAAAAACACAGTCCCATATCAGATAAGAACTGTAGCTAAACCAAGCCAGCCAGAGCCAGTGTGTGCCTTGGAAAAACAGTCCCTGTTTTCTGGCCAATACGTTGACCTAAGCCTCCATCAACTGGCTTGTAAACTGAGAAGGATGGCCTTTCCTTTCACAACAGTGTCCCCAGAACCAAGAGAGATTAAGATGGGATGATAGTTGGTTTGTATTTTTTTAAAATAACTGTCCTACATAGTACAGATGACACACACTTCAAAGGCTCCTTAGTAATGTCATTTATAAATATGCCGCTTCAGCTTGTGCAGAGAGATTTCACAGGCATGAGCTGAGCCTCACAATGACCCTGAAAGACAGGCTCAGCAAGAATCGTCACCCCCATGTGCAGATAAGAAAAATAAGAACCCTGGAGCCTCTGCCCGGGGTTTGCACGGCAGGTAAGTGGCAGACGAAAGCACCCCCAGCCTCACCCTGCAGCAGTTCACCTCAACAGTGGTCTTTTTTTGGTGGTGGTGGGGAGGGGTCCCGGGGATTGAACTCAGGAGCACTCAACATTGAGCCACATCACTTCGGGAGACCCTGTCTCTAAATAAAATACAAAATAGCTGGGGGTGTGTCTCTGTGGTTAAGTGCCCCTGGGTTCAATCCCTGGTACCAAAGAAAAGAAAGAAAAATGTCTTTTCCTTCTAGAGTTTTCCATTCATAAAGTTTGCTTTTTGGACAAACTGAAGTAAAAATGTGAATCGACTTAAAGACCACTATGGAGTAAGGAGTAGAAAATGATAAAAGCAGCAAAGTACTAGAGTTAGGAAAATGCCACTCTAGAGCAATGACCCCGACCCTTTGGCAGGAACTTTCTAGAATCATGATAAATGGCATCAAATATTCTCTGATTCACTGATGGGTGATGAGGTGCCTCCACGGTTTCTATATTGACTAGAAAGCATGCTTTCTAAACCCTTCCAATCTGTTCTCAAGAGCACTTGGGGCAGCTACTAAAATACAAAAAGAAACCTCTTCAAACAGGGCTTGGGAGGAAGGGGATGATAAGCCCTCTCCACGCTGCCTGATGGAACTTCCTTTATCTGCCATCGATAACAAAGCCCTAGCCTCGGGTGGTTAAATGAACACTCCATGTGGCTAGTACAACCATATTTTTACTTCATTTTGATGAGTTTCAATAATTTAAAAAGCTGCATGTGGCTATCGGCTGCCATACTGGACAGCTCAGGCCTAGCCCTGGAGCCTTCACTTGGGGATGGCACCATACTCTTCCAGCCCCCCATCGAAGCCTGCCTTCCTTGCTTGATGGTCTATCTTCCCTCAGCCCCAGTTCCCACAGCCCTGTGAGAAGGGGAGCCGGAGCAATCTGATTCTACCTTAGGAATCCTGCAGCAGAGGCGGAAGCCCAGACTGCCAGGGTAGGGCAGCCTGCCAAGGGAGAGAAACCAGAGGGTGCAGGAGCCAGGGCCCAGGCAGAAGTGGAGGAGTTGGGGGAGGCTGAAGACCACCAGGGAGCTGGAGCCAGAGCCAGCCACTCCAAGGGCCAACCTCCCAGTCACCATGCAGGCCCCACTCCATGAGGTGGGGAAGAACTTGGTGAAAACAGCCCCACAATGACTGAAAAATGAATGGAAAGAAAGAGGAGGACAGTGTGGGGGGACCAGGAGGGACTTCATGGCCGCTGCTGGAGGCCAGTGACCCAATCCCAGACTCCTTTCTTCTCCCATCTCAAGCCCTGACCTGGCCTTTTGGAGGGTCTGCCAAACCCACTGCCTTCTACGAGGACTGTCACCCACACAACAGGGGAGTCTCGATGCCATGTTTCTGATACACGCCTCTCTCCTAGGGATCAGAACAGGAGCCAGAAGAGGGAGGGACAGTGAAAGAGATTAGAGAGAAAAGAAAATGAATGTAGAGAAAACCAAGAGGTAAGCTGGGTACAATGGCGCACACCTGTAGTCCCAGAGGTTTGGGAGGCTGAGGCAGGAGGATGGCGAGTTCAAAGCCAGCCTCAGCAACTTAGCGAGACCCTAAGCAATTTAGCAAGACCCTGTCTCTAAAATATAAAAATGGGCTGAGCATGCGGCTCAGTGGGCTAAGTGCCCCCAGGTTCAATCCCTGGTACCACAATACCAAACCAAACAACAACAAAAACAGTAGGTAACAGAGAAGGGGTGTATGATTATCTGGGGTCCCGGTTATGATCATGCAATAACAAGGTCATCTAATTTATCATCAAACCAGGAGGCACTCAAAAGGGGCACTGTTAACAACTATGCTGGGACCACAGGTCTAAACCTAGACTGTCAGGGCCAAACAGGAACGCACAGTGTCCCTAGGCATGAGAGGTGGGGACGCTTGGCTCCCTTGGGTTCCATGAGACTCCTATGACCTTTCTGAAGTTTGAGAGGGCTATGGGACAAAGCACAGGGGCATCTAACCATAGTGTGAGCCTTGCACAGCTCCAGGCCGAGGGTGCCCCCCCTGCCCACAAACACACACACAGCTTTGGTGACACACTGACCATCCTGATTCTTAACGAGCAAGAGGAAAGAAAGAAAAGATGGAGGGTCACCACCGGTTCATCCCTGCAATTCCCCTCCTCTGAGGTTAACGAGGGTTTTGGATCCTTTTTAGGCCTCTGTATAACCGATTCCCTCCTAGGCAGGAAGGCACTGCTTTAGAAGTCTGATTTAATGACAGTGTTCCCGAGCAAGTCGGGGAGCACCCAGTCCAACCCCCCAAACATCAAAGCCTTCCTCTGCATCTCTGGCCAACATCAAGACTGCACAGCCAAAGAGGCTGAGTTATGAGAGGTGTTAGGTCTGGGAATGGGGGAAAAATAACTTTTCATTTTAAAATAATTTCAGACTTGGAAAAAAAATGAAGGTAAGACGAAAACACAAATGTCTCTTTACCCAGAATATCTGGATGCCTATTTTCTAAAGATAAGGCCATTTCTTTATATAACAGAGTAGAAAGATCAAAATCAGAAAATTAGCATTGATGCAATGCTATTAATCTGATCTATGAGTTTATCCAAATTGTAATCGACTATTCCACTAATGTCTTTTACAGTAAAGGGAAAAAAATGTTTTTTCCAGTCTAGGATCCAATCCAGGATTTGCACATTATGCTTATCTGTCCTTTCTCTCTAATGTCCTTTCTGAAACAACTCTTTGGTCTTAGTCTTTCATGGCATATATATAATTAATATATAATATATATACTATATATTTGTAATAATATGGGGCAGTTATTTTGTAGAATGTGTTAATTTGGAACATTCACTTTCAATTAATCTTTATTTATTTATTTATGTACCAAGGATTGAACTCAGGGGCACTTAACCACTGAGCCACATCCCCAGCCCTTTACTGTATTTTATTTAGAGACAGGGTCTGGCTGAGTTGCATAGAGCCTCGCTAAATTGCTGAGGCTGACATTGATCTTCCTGCCTCAGCCTCCCAAACTGCTGGGATTACAGAAATGCACCACAGCACCCAACTTCAATTCATCTTTTTGTTGATGTTATGTGGGCACAAAAGTACCAGAAAGCAATCAAACCATTACAAAAAGCAAAGTTTAAGCAGCCCAAGGTCCAAAGCACCACAAACAAGGGGAGACATTCATGAGCCCCACAAGGCCCCCAGGAGACACAGGATTACATAATAACTCTGTGCATACAGGCTAGCACAACCAGCTAGAAAGACTGATAGGACCTAAAGCTTTATCAGTTGTGACCACACGTTTTTTAAACCCGCAGGGTTCTTTGAGTAAGAGGCAACAGAATTGCTAAAACCACACGCTGCTCCAAATTCAACAAGTGAGCTATCTCCATGTTTATGCCAAGAGGCTTTAACATATTCTTTAAGAATCACTCCCCACCCCCAAAAGTTGAGTTATTAACTTTCAGAAGGATTTTACAATTGATATGTGTTTCAGCCATCAGCCAAGTTGTTATGAAATACATAGCCCTCGTTAGCATAAGATTGAGAATCAGGGCAATATGGTGAATTCACAGCCCAGCCTTGGAATGTTCTAGAGATCATTCAGTGGGGCCTTCTTTAGAAGCGGGAGTCCACTGACCACAGCATCCAGACAAGCCAGCCATCTCACTTCTGCTGGCTTTTGGACAACCTCCTCCTGACCACAGTTAATGGTCTTGGAAAGAAAGGAAAGGCACAGGATGCTGAAGGGCCACAGTTAAAGTTCACTGCCATAACTTTACAGACCCAGAAGAAACAGCTAAAGTGTCAAAATGGTTGCTTCTCTGAGTAGAACTGGGAATGGGGAGCGGTGAAGCAGAGGACTTTCATTTTTCATTATAATTTCTCAGGGTTTTTTTTTTTTTTTTTTTTTTTTTAATTCTGCTCCAGGTGTGGAGCGCACGCCTGTAATCCCAGCAGCTGGAGAGGCTGAGGCAGGAGGATCTCGAGTTCAAAGCCAGCCTCAGTAAAAGCAAGGCCCTAAGCAACTCAGTGAGACCCTGTCTCTAAATAAAATATAAAACAGGGCTGGGGATGTGGCTCAGTGGTCAAGTGCCCCCTGAATTCAATTCCATGGTACCCAAAAAGAATAAAATAAAAAGGGCTGAGGATGTGACACAGTGGTTAAGCACACCTGGGTTCAATCCCTGGTACAAATAAATATTCAGCACAAGTATTGTTTCAATAAAAATAAAAAGTCTACTATGGCACAGATAGATGGCAAAGCTTTTGTATTTCAAGACTGAGGGTGCTTCATCATGTATTCAGCATGTGGCTGGATTAAAATCCAACTCCCAGAGCTTCAGAATATTAGGGCTGGAAACGAGTTTGAGCATCGTTTAGCTCAGATGCTCCCATTTCACAGATTGAGTAAAGTTCCTCTTTCGGGCTCTATACCTGATTGACAACGTGGTTCTCCAAATTGCAGGCCTGTGCTCTTTCATTTCACTAACTTTAGTGGGAGTCCCAAAATGCCTCTTCTATGCCCCAAACACACACTATTTAAAAGTATTCTGTCTCCAGCCTCATATTCCCCGATTTAAACCCAAGTTCTACCTCCATTGGCTGTGTAACCTGGAAGAAATGACACAACCTCTCTTTGCTTCTGTGCTCATCAACATCCTCGAGCTCTTGAATGAACAAGATCAACTCTACAAACTGCTCTACACAATACTTAGCACAGAACAAGCTTTTGCTAAATAATTATACAGGTACTATCAGTGACAGGGTGGGAATGACAGAACCAGCACTGGTTGAACATTACCCACCCAGGATCATGCCAGGCATTCTACAAACACCGCCTTATTTAATCTTTAATCTTCAACATCCCTGCCAAGATAGGTATTGCCCTTTGCTTTTTTAAGAAGAAGGAAATGAAAACCCAGAGGATCTACAAAACAAACAAAACCAACATGCCAAAACTTACTGCAAGGCGGACAAAGAATTCAAACCCAGCTTTCCTGCACTCCAAACCCATGGCTTTTAGCATCACAGGCTATGCAGTTTAGTTTCTATCAGCTAAAGCTAAAAGAAAAAAAAAATCGTCAGGCACGGTGGTACCCACCTGTAATCCCAGCAACTAGGGAGGCTGAGGCAGGAGGATCATGAGTTCAAAGCCAGCCTCAGCAACTCAGTGAGGCCCTAAACAACTTGGAAGGCCCTGTCTCTAAATAAAATATTAAAAATAGCTGGTGATGTGGCTCAGTGGTTAAGTGCCTGGGGGGGGGGGGGTTCAATCCCTGGTACCCAAAACAAAATAAAACAAAAATACAAACTGTTCCTTCCGACTTTAGTATGGCTGGCTTATCTTGGGACACTAGGAGTGCTAACCAAAGTCCTTTGCTTTGCTGCCTGGTTAACCATTAAAACACCTTGACAGAACACTGTGAAATGAGGTTGTCTCTGCAGTCTGCCCAGGAAAGGAGGAAAGCCTATGTCCTTGGGTCTCAAAATGAGCCTGGTCTTCACATCACCATGCAGAGAGAATGGCAGTTTTCAAACACATCCCAGGGTTTCCTGGTGCTGCACTCCCCCCATCAGGAGGAAGTTCCAAGGCTCAGAGAGAAAAAGTCATGAAGCTTCCACATGGTTGTCTTGGGATCCTATCTCTGGGGGAAGCCAGACGCCATAAGGAGATCAGAGTATCTAGACCACCATGCTGGAAAAGTCATTCTAAACACTCTGGTCAATGCCAGCTGAGTTCCCATCCAAGGGCCACCATGCACTGTTGGACCCATGAGGGGCTCTTGTGGATGTCCAGCCAAGCTCTCAGATGACCACAGTCCGGGCTGCAAATGCATGGGGCTCTGTACTAAGCCGAACTCCTGACTCACAAATCACGGGCAGAACAGTTGCTTCAAGCTAGTAAGTGTTGGAGTGTGTTTTTATGCAGAAATCATAACCAGAACAAAGAGGAAAACCAACAGCCCCATTTCCGCTTTCTCCCAATACAGTCAAAAAGCAAGGGCCAGATGCACACCTGGAATCCCAGCTGCTCAGGAGGCTGAGGCAGGAGGGTCACGAGGTTCAAAGCCAGGCTCAGCAATTTAGCCAGGCCCTAAGTAACTCAGTGAGACCCTGTCTCTAAGTAAAATACAAAAAAGGGCTGGGGATGTGGTTCAGTGGTTAAATGCCCCTGGAGTCAATCCCTGGTACAAAAAAAAAAAAAAGAAAGAAATCAAGGTTGGGAAGACTTAATCTGTGTGTTTCAAATCTATGGAAATGTATCGGAATCCTTTGGCAGGAGAGCAACCAAAGGGCGGGGTGGAAGAAGACAAGCTAACCCCATTCATCATGCTTTGGTTGAGTTTGATGCCAAACAATAAAAGTGCTTATATTAAGTGGGCTTGGCTGTGGTTAGAATAAACAGCGGATATTCCTTTCATTGTCTCCCCACTGGCAGTTAATTTTGGTCAGTGCAAACATTAATATCTCTTAGATAATCTGGCAAAACACAGCAAAAGAAAACTCAGGCAAGAATAGACCCGATTTTTTTTTTCTATCTTCCTTTAAGGAAATGAAAGGGGCCGGTTCACTGAACTCTCTAAGAGCTACTTTGCAAGCACCGTGGTGCTCTTGGTTAAAATCCACTGAAAAAAAAAAAAAAAAAAAAAAAAAAGCCAGATCGTCTTTACTGTTAGAAACATCTATGTGGCCATAGGCAAATTAAGGAACTCTCAAAGAGGAGGGCTGAGCAAAGATACTGGGACGGCTGCCAAAGGATGGGGGTGACTAGATGTTTAATTCATCCAGCCAAAACACACACACATACCACTGCGTTAAAAGCCCCTATGATGAATGCTGAGACGGAAAAATAACAGCTCAATATTAAAAGGCTGCAGTCTACGGGGACCAGAGCTCTCTGTCAAGCTGGGATTTGAAGATTCTTATCTACCACAGAGATGGCAACAAATCTGTCAACCTCCATAGCCTGTCTTTTTCTGAGGCAGGGACACACCGGGCATACGTGACTCAGAGGGAAGGCACCTTGGATATATACCTAGGAATACAGTCACAGGCTGCAGGAAAATCAGCTTGTACTACAACAACAAGCACCCCATCCTGGGATGGGTACTGGATAAGGATCCAGGACCACCTGCACATCTTCTTGTGGGTGTTTACAAATTAAAAGAATTTTTTTTTAAGGCAATAGTCAATTTCAATATTAGATAGCTGCTGGGCACAGTGGCGTATGCCTGTAATCCTAGCATCTCAGGAGGCTGAGGCAGGACGGTTTTGAGTTCAAAGCCAGCCTCAGCAACTTATCGAGACCCTGTCTCTGAATTTAAAAAAAAGGGAGGGGGGGTGGGCGCTGAGGATGTGGCTCAGTGGGTTAAGTACCCCTAGGTTCGATCCCTGGTACCTCCCCGGGGGGGGGGGGAATCAACATTAGATAGCTGTTTCTACATCCTGGTCAATAACCCCACTAGTATCATTTTGCTAATGCATGAGATATATAAGACCTGAACCAAGTCTTTGCCCACCTAGAAATTATGTAAATACTCCCATACAGTCAGGAACTAAGTTTGAAGACCTAAATATTCTTAATGTCTGGAGTGTCTTCCACTATTGCATCTTGGTGATTTTTAAAAATATTTTATAAATAAGTGCATACATGAGGGCTTCTTGGCTGAAGACCATCCAAAAAAACACCTTTAAAGTACTTTTCATTCCTCCATGAATTATCACAAAGAGAGCTCAACAATGCAGGAATCACTAAGCAAACTCACCACCATTGGGGGTTATCTACAATCAAGGCAGGAACTGTCAATCTGAAGTTCTTCCCTGTAGTCTTCAGCGCTCCTAAAATTCCTTCCACCGAAATGCATTTCTTTAGCTTATAAAGCACTTTTTTGTAATAAGCTTCATATATAGAAGTTATAAAACATGGTCATTATAAATAATTCGGAAAACACCAAAAGACAAAAAATTAAAATCGCCAGCATTCTTAGAGCAAGAACCACCGTGGGGCCAGGTGCAGTGGCACATGCCTGTCACCCCAGTGGCTCAGGAGGAGGCTGAGGCAGGAGGTTCGAGAGTTCAAAGCCAGCCTCAGCAACTTAGTGAGGGTATAAGCAACCTAGAGAGACCCTCTCTCTAAATAAAAAAAATAAAAAGTGTTTGGGATATGGCCCAGTGGTTAAGTGCCCTTGGATTCAATTCCTAGTATTAAAAAAAAATTAAATTAAAAATGCTCTCCCTTTTCAACATTCTTCGAGCTGCAGGTGACCTATCATTCGAGCTCTCTTCCTTTGCCACATGGAGGTATCTGTGGGATATTCACTTTAGATGACCTATGCTCTCCAGATCTCCACTCTGATGACCCTTATCCCAACAAAGCCTTGGTGGCCCCCGAAAGAACCCTGGGGGACCTCTCCTGGCATCTCTGGCTCCATTATAAAAGCATACTTAGATCCAGAGGACAGCAAGCTCCATGATGGCAGGGACATGTCTGATGTTTCGTTGACCAACCAGCATCCCCAGAGCTCCACACTGGACTCAGCCTCTTTTGGTGCTTAGCGCCTGTTGGATTAAGTCCTCAGGGCCTACGTTTAGCCAGGGACTTTAAACAGATGGCACCTGTGATCAAGGTGGGGCCTCTCCCAGCCCAGCCCACAGTCTGCTAGGTCTAGAATTTGCTGCCAGCCTCAAGAAACAGTTACCACTTCCCCTGTGCCACTTACTGCTTTGAACATTGCCTACCACTTTCTTCTGAGCATGACTGAAGTCTCTGATCTTCCTCCTGTAAACACGTGCACCCGCAGAAGGTCCTGGAGGAGGAAGTGCTGGGCCATGACAACACTATTCTTTAATAAAGGAATTCTTCCCTTCTGACTTGTGCTCATTCATTACAGAGAGAATTCCCCACTCCCACCTTCCCCCTCCTACCTGACTTCCCAACCTTCAAACAGAGATATTTTCGTTTCTGTTCTGTTTTTGTTTGGGTAAGAGAAAATGTTTGCTGGTTTGAGTTCTGGGTGCAGCAGGCCTTAGGCGGAGGGGGATATAGATACCCAGAATCACGTCCAACCACCATGCAAGACTGCTCCAAAAACTGTTCCCTCCTGAGCAGTGAGGAAATAACACGAATATGTGCAATTAACTGCTCCATCTCCCTGGGGAAGGGAAGGCTGGAGGAGTCAGCTTTTGATCACATGGAGCCAGAAGAGCTGTAAATGGCAACCTGCTGTGTCCTTCCCTCACCCCATGTCACCGGCCTCAAGTAGCCCACCTTCTAGCAAGCAAGGGAAAACGAAAACACTATGCATAGCTGACAGTGGCGCACACCTGTCATCCCAGCAGCTCAGGAGGCTGAGGCAGGAGGATCATGAGTTCACAGCCAGCCTCAGCAACTTAGCAAGGCCCTAAGCAACTCAGTGAGACCCTGTCTCTAAATAAAATATAAAAAGGGCTGGGGATGTGGCTCAGTGATTAAGCACCCTGGGTTCAAAAAATAAAAACACCCCACTGTACATATATACATACAAGTATATATATTCACATAGAAAAATATATATTCATATTGGCATGGAATATTGCAAATCTTGATTCTAATTAGATTTAGAAAGTTTCTGTGCAGCATCTTTTAACAAACACTTGAAAGAAGATGGCTGCATATCCCATGTGTTTTTAAATTACTTCAGCATATTGTCTTATTACTCACAGGGGCAGGGCTGCTACACATCTATGATCCATTTATTTCTGTATCATCCTCCTCTGTCCTTTACCCACCCCCATCAGGACAAGACCCTCTGCTGGCCCTCAGCCACGCCTGGCCATGGTCTCAAGGTGGCACTGGCCTTTTTAGTTTTCGGCGGACACAACATCTTTGTTTGTATGTGGTGCTGAGGATCGAACCTGGGCCGCACGCATGCCAGGCAAGCACACTACCGCTTGAGCCACATCCCCAGCCCGGCACTGGCCTTTTTAGCTGGAATGTTCTTCCCCACATGACCCTGAGGCTTGTTCTCTCCAGACAACAAGGTCAGGCCCAGATGTTTAATACTGCATCTCCCTCCCTCCTCTTGCCCAAGATTCCCTTAAGCCCTGGCTTTTTCTTCTTAGCATAAATCACCATGGAACCTATTATGACTTTTATCTGTTTTTCCCATTTCCTCTCCCTTTTAAGCTTCAAGGAGATCAGGAGTTCTGTCCATTCTCCTCACTGTTCTCTCTCCCTCACTGAAAACTGTCCCTAGAACATAGTAGATATTTAATAAATACTTGGTGAAATGCTGGATATGGTGGCACATGTCAGCCAACCCAGCGGCTCAGGAGGCCGAGGCAGGAGGATGGTGAGTTCAAAGTCAGCCTCAGCAACTTAGTGAGGCCCTAAGGCAACACGGTGAGTCTCTCTCTCTAAATAAAATATAAAAAATGGTTGGGGATTTGGCTCAGTGGTTAAGCACCCCTGGGTTCAATCTCAGGCACCAAAAAAAAAAAAAAAAAAATGAAAAGAAAAGAAAAAAGATATAGCCAATCCTCCTTATTCACAGATTCCATGTGTGAATTTGTCTACTCACTCAAGTTTATGTGTAACCCCCCCAGAAATAATACTTGGGTTTTCCGGTTCATTCACAGACATACACAGACTAGTGGAAAATGTGAGTCTCTTGACAGGCACCTTCCTGGCCAAGGTCAAAGCAAGGAACACTCTGCCTTCTAGTGTCAGAGCTCATCAACAAGTATCCTTGTAGTGGTCTATTTAGTACCATGTTTTTATACTTGTGGGGTTTTGGGGTGATCCTGTTAAAAGAAAATGACCCTTAAAGGGTTGGGGATGTGGCTCAGAAGAACCTAACTCTAGATTTCCCCTGGAATCAGTATTTGCTAATTCAGGAGTCACCCCAGCTGCTCACTCCATGGGCCGGCCACTCTTTGCCACAGGCTTCAGGTGTCTCCATGACCTCACTCTCCTACTCTAGTTATGACGGTCATTACCACCCACCTCTCTGTTCCCCACCTCAACTAAAATGTAGACCCCTTGAGGGCAAAGCCTTTATCTTATTCACCCAAGCATCTGAGGTGGCTAAAAAGGTGCCCGGCACAGCACAGCGCTTGACTGAAGAAATACAGCCCATTACCAAGGCTCAGACTCGTGGACGGCCTTCTCCTCCAGACTCCGGCAGCATGACTGAGTTTGACAAGAAACACCAGTTAGACGGGTGCTGCCCAGGGCCATGAGTGGCTACTGAATTGTCAAAAGTGGCCAGTCCCAATGGAAATGTGCTCTAAGTGTAAACTACGCACAGTTCTTGAAGACTCAGTACCAAAACATAGTGAAATATCTTTGCAAGTGCTAGATTAGCGAACTATCACCGCATGCCACCCCAGTGCCCTCAATTTTTTATGTTGATTCCATGTTAAAATTACACTCTCTTGGTCTTCCAGGTTGAACAAATTTAAAATTGGGGGCTGGGGTTGTAGGTCAGTGGTACAGCATTTGCCTAGCATGTGTGAGGCACCGAGTTCGATCCTCAGCACCACATAAAAATGAACAAAGAAAATAAAGCTATTGTGTCCACCTACAACTAAAAAAATTTTTTTAATTAAAATTAATTTCAGCCCCCCCCCACACACACACACACACTTTTTAATGTGTCTACTAAGGAGTCTCCTTCTACGGCCTTGGATTGTAGTTCTCCAAGTCAGTCTTGGTTATAACAACACAAGGCAGCCAGCCACACAACCAAGCCCTATCCACCCTCCAGCTCACCCCACATGGCACTCCCCATGCTCTCCAGAGCCAGGCAGGAAACACCTGTCCAGTGGCTTCCTGTGACACAAATACCTAAGTATATTCACAAATGGAATTCGGAAATCAGGGCTAAAAAAGAGTTTAACAAATGAACCAATTTCACCCCCAAAAGGTAAGCACCATGAGGACTGAGATATGGGGCCATCTTGATCAATACCTAGAACAGTGGCCAGAACGCAGTAGAGAAACAAACCAAATTCTTTGCTTTAGAAAAAAAAAAAGAAGACTATTATTTCAAACTTGTTTACTTATATTTGAGAGCAGAAGAGAAGAGCTAAAGGGGATCTGAAGAATGCAAAATGTTGGGGTCTGGGATAGGATTCTGGGCTCTTCCACATCATTAAGTCATGACCTCAATGGAACTTTCTATGATGATACCAGAGTTCTCTGTTCTGCCCAATACAGTGGCTTCTGAGCCCTTAAGACCTGGCTGACAAACTTTTTTTTTTTTTTTTGGTGGGGGTACTGGGGATTGAACTCAGGGGCACTCAACCACTGAGCCACATCCCCAGCCCTTTTTTATATTTTATTTATAGAGACAAGTTCTTGTTGAGTTACTTAGGGCCTCGATAAATTATTGAGGCTGGCTTTGAACTGTGATCCTCCTGCCTCAGCCTGCTCAGCTGCTGGGATTATGGGATTACAAACATGCAGCATCACACCCAGCTGGAACTGAACATTTAATCTTATTTAACTTTAACCTAACTAGTAATGGGATACACATGGTACCATACTGAACTGCAGAGCTCTGGGCTGTTGTAACAGGACGAGAGAAAGCTTGGGGAAAAACAACAACAACAAAACATTTAACAACAACAACAAAAAAAACATTTTGTAAGTCTGGGTGTGGTGGTCCATGCTTATAACCCTAGTGACTTGGTAGTCCAGGGCAGGAGGATCTCAAATTAAAGGCCAGTTTCAGCAATTTAGCAAGACTCTCAGCAACCTGGCAAGACTATGTCTCAAATAAATAAACAAATAAATAAATAAATAAAAGGGCTGAGGATTTAGCTCAGTGATAGAGCACACCTGAGTTCAATCCCCAGTACTACAAAAAGAAAAAAAAGAAGTTACTCTGAAACATTTTATAAATGCTAATGTCCTATAGAAAAGGTAGGGACTTTGTTGTTTAAAGTATTAGAAATCAAGATCCAGGGCTGGAGTTGTGGCTCCAGTACTTACGAGGCACTGGGTTTGGTTCTCAGCACCACATAAAAAATAGATATTGTGTCGCTGGGTGCAGTGGTGGATGCCTGTAAGCCCAGCAGCTTGGGAGGCCGAGACAGGAGAACTGTGGGTTCAAAGCCAGCCTCAGCAACAGTGAGGCGTTAAGCAACTCGGTGAGACCCTGTCTCTAAGCAAAATATAAAATAAGGCTGGGGATGTGGCTCAATGATTGGTCCCCGAGTTCAATCCCCAAGACCACCCCGCCACACACACACACAAAAAAAAGATATTGTGTCCATCAACAACTAAAAATATAAAAAAGAAATCAGATTGAGAAGCTTTAATTGTCCAAGTTCACAAAAACTCAACTTAGCAAAAGTTGGGGGGAAATGAAATAAGCATATGTTTTACTTTACTGGAAGGGTAGCTAGGGTTGATGAATTCCTAAGATCAATTGGAATGAGAGATCAGTGACCGATAAGCCATCACATAGCTCAAAGCACCAGGCCTTTTAATTCACACTGCCACAGGCAGATCTGGTACCTTAGGGCTACACAGGCCATCAGAAATCACAGCTGCCAGTGAATTCCTGATAGATTATATTCCTATTTCCCCACACCCTCACTCTGGAGACCCAGATGTTTCTTGCCCTTTCTGCTGACCTTTATTGCTGGCTCTCCTACTACAGAAATAGGTTGTTGCAATACCTCCCTTCTCGCCCTCAGTCCTGACATTCACTCCCAGGCGCCAGGCTATCAACAGAGGTTGTTCACATTTGCTGATAGACAGTAAAAAGCAACCTTTCTGCAAAGGGGTGGAGGCTAATTGGTAGCTGGGAAGAATGCAAACTTGTTTACACTCAGGTTGGAAAACGTTCATGAAATTCAAATCAAGCTCTTGTCTCCCAAGATTTTTTCCCAGCAGGAAAGCCCTTCCCAGTCCAAACATCTTTTCATTACCATTAAGATAATTATATCCTGCACACAATCAGACAATCAAGAAATGAGCAGGGAAGTGGAAAGAGGGGTGAATTGTTAGGACAGGAAATGTAAAAAATCAGTTCCTCAGGAGACTGAGGAACACTTCCAAGTACGAATAGAAGGAACTGCCCTAAAATATTCAAGGGATTTTTGTGACCTCATTCATTCTTCTCTACTAAAGAGTTCCACCGATTTCCCCCTCAGTCTTTTGAAGCTTTTCAGACATTGAAATCTGGGGCTTAAGCAGTTGTGTTAAGTTCTGCACAGCCCTTGGGTTTGGCCCCATGGAGCTTCCATAATGAAAACCATGTGAAATTGGATCCACATGCATTCCTCCCACAGACTGGTGTATTTTATTCTGTCAGACGCACACTCTGCTGTTGCTCAACTACCAAGGAGTGGACTCCAGCCATCACCCTCCAGCTATTAGAACAAACCCGCGTGATTGACAGGACTTCACCAAAAACAGGGACCCAGCTCTCTGTACCTCAAGTTCAGTCTCTCGTCTGTTGATATCATCCGTAGATTGGTTTAACTTCTCCAGTTCTCCCTGGCAAAGAAAACAGAAAAGAGATTGAAGGGATCGGCTTTTGTTTCTCTTTTAACTGAGTCCACCCCCCGACTAATTTGCAAGACCAGGGAAAAGTCAGTTATGCTAAAGGAAAATAGTGGAGGCTCCACTGGAAGAGCAAGTTGTCAACATTTCTAAAAACTTCTCGATGGTGGCGTCCTTTCTGAAAATGTCTTAAGATCCTAGGAATGTGTCTTTCCTTGGAAGGTCAAATATCTATTACAGGTATGTGCCTTCAGGTAAACTCACTGGTTATAAATAGTTTAGCAACACATAATAGCAGCATCATATGCCTTAAGGCAAGAACTTGGCAATTACCAAAAAAAAAAAAAAAAAAAGCAAGCCAAGCCAAAAGTGTAAACCCAGTGAAATCATTTAAATCAAGGAACAGCCTTCTAGTATCAACTCATCAGTGGTCAAATATTTTCCTATAACAAAGCTTTTAAAAATGTTAGCCAATTATTCAAAGTACCTACTAAAAAAAAAAAAAAAAAAAAAACTTGCTTCAATCGGTTCTTCTCAATAAACATTTACAAACTGACATTTTGTAACAAGTACCAAACATGAACTTAACTCATCTTTACTGTGCAAACAAAGGATCTTGCGAACCGAATTCTCCACTAAGAACGTAAGATTTAGTCGTCCAAACCAATGATTGTAATTAACAGAATCATTCCTAACACAAAGATTGTTTCCACCTGATCTTCATCTTGTAAATCTGCCAAAACAATTCATTTGAACCCCAACCACTGAGTTAATCGAGCTTTCAATTGACCTGTACTAATAAGAATCAATTAGGGGTTCGGAGAGTATGGTTTAAAGCAGTATTTTTTAAAAATATTATTTATGGCAAAGGTGGAAAAACGAGTCTTGCAAAGGAATTTGCTGTGCTTTTTGCTCAGGGGGGTGAAGAGGTTAAGCTGTCACTCCACGATCTCGGCTGGGCAATTGTTTTTTAATTTTCTCTCCTGGAAATGGAGGCACAGAAAGCCAGGCTATTCCCCTCGCCGCCTCCACGCGTCAGCTTTGCGCATCAGCTGTCCCTGATTTCTGTTCCTACCCGACCTAACAAGGAAAAGCTGGGTTTTAAACCATTTCAGGCCGAGAGGAAGGTGGACAATAAACCCTTCCGGGTGTTAACAATGAATCAAAGGAGAATGAGCGCTCAGGCCCAGCACCCTCGCCAGGTGAGGGCTCCAGGGGCCCTGGGCACCGGTGCCAACCCACGCTGCAGGGGCGGGCAACGCCCACCCGGTGCGGTCGCCGGCCCGCCCACGGTGCCCGCCGCCCACGCGGGCTGAACAAGGTCGCTCTTGGTGCCAGGAGGCTGGGCAGTGCCAGGGGCGCCGCCAGCCTGGCCCGGCGTACCCCGAAATCCTCGCTCTTCGGGCCCCCGCCCCCCTTTTCCCTTTGTTGCACATCCACCCGAACCGCTGGCACGCTGCAGCGACCCCCAGGTCCCCCCGAGGGTTTGCGGGGCGGGTTGCGGGGGTGGGGTTCCCGCAGGATAATCGGGCCGCGTCCTCGCAGGCACTGCAGCTGCCCATTGGGGGAGACTGTACAAGGGGGTTATCTACACCCTCGCTTCTCGCTCCTGGCCCTACGCAGCCTCTATCCAGAACCGCGACGCTGGAGGGCTGCGAAGCGGGTTTACGTGTAGACGCCGACCTCGGCGGCAGCCCTGGCGGAGACGGGATGCGGGGCGCCCCGCGAGCTCCCTACCTGTATCCGGGGGTCCACCTCTTCCTCCTCTTCCAGCCCCTGCTCCATCCCTTCTTCCTCCTCCTCCTCCGCGTCCCGGGCTGGCGGCAGGAGCTCCGGCTCCTCTGCGCGGCTCCGCTTCAGCGCCGCGTCCATGCGGGCAGCCCGCAAGCTCCGCAGCCGGGATGCCCCGCGGCCGGCGCGCCAATCGCTCAGTGGCTCGGAGCCCCCCGAAGGGTCGCGGCTGCCGCAGGCTGTGCTGGAGCGGCCTCGCCACAGCCGGGCACGGTCGGGGAGCCGCCGCGGCTGGCACCCGGGAGGCGCCGCTGGCCGATGCGGATCCCTCCGGCCCCGGCGGAGTGGCGCGGAGGAAATGGGCGCGGCTGCCCCCTTTCTGCCACGGCTGTCAGCGCAGCTGCGCCCCGCTCCGCCCCCGTCCGGCCCGGGCCGCCCAGCCGTCCGCCAGCCCCAATTACCCAGGGCTCCGTCACAAAAAGCCCAGCTAGCTGAAAATCACCAGGGTGCCGCCACCTCGTTGTAAATGAGCAGCATGAATGTTTCACGCATTACGCAGCCCGGGGCCGCCTGCTTCTTGGGTAGATTGTTTCCTCCCTCCTTCCTCCCTGGGACCAATTGAGCGTATAGAAAGAAAGTTTGGGGTATTTCCACTCTCTGAAATCACCTTTAGAAGCCAGTACTCAGTGACTCTGGACAAGATCCAAGCCTTGCTCAAAGACCTGAACCCAAAAGCACGTTTGTTCCCTTGGGTGTACCTGAGGAATCGCAAACTTGAAGTTTTTTCCAGAAAAGGAAACTTAAATATATGCTCACATAGACATGAGTACGAAAAGAGCCAGCGCTGTGGCGCACACCTGTAATCCCAGCAATTTGGGAGGTTGAGGCAGGAGGATGGCAAGTCTGAGGCCAGCCTAGTAACTTAGCAAGACCATGTCTTAAAATTTAAAAAAATAAAATAAAATACACAGAGTTGGGGATGTGGCTCAGTGGCAAAGCGCCTCTGGGTTCAATCTCCAGTATGGATACTACTACTATTACAAAGAGGAGAGCCAGCTGCTGTTCCATGCTTGGAGTCATTGTCCAAAGACTGGAACTCTATTGGGCACAGCTGCATACCCAAACGCATATGCTTTCACAAGTGTGGAATGGTCCTACCTGGATAGCCAGGAAGCATCCAGAACCCATTGGGCTGGAAACTGGGTGAGTTGATGTGGCCTTTTCAAAGATGTGCCAAGTGCAATGCCTGTTGATGGGCACACTCTGGCCAAGGATTTATGGACTGATGAGGTTTTTGCCTACCTTCAACAAGTAGGGAACCAGAGTTTGCCTGGCCAACTCAGCATCACAAAAGGCCAAGCAGTGAAGGGGCCTGCCTGTGCTGTTACAAAATGTCAGGGCCACTGTGATGTCAGGGAGTGCAAGGTTAGATGACCTTGGCAAAGCAGGTGGGGACATTGGTGCTGGTGGCTGCAAATGTCTCCGCTACAGAAATGCAGAATGTCCAGCGGCTCTGGAGGCTGAGGCAGGAGGATTGCGAGTTCAAAGCCAGCCTCAGCAAAAAGTGGGGCACTAAACAACTCAGTGAGATCCTGTCTCTAAATAAAATACAAAAAAGAGCTGAGGATGTGGTTTCAGTAGTTGAGTGTCCCTGAATTCAATCCCCAGTAACACCGCCCCCCCCCCCAAAAAAAAAAAGAAATGTAGAATGTGACCACTTTCTATAGAGGCTGCAGCCTGGAACTCTATGAATCAGGAGAAGCATGGTTCAGAAAGAAGCTTCTTTATGAGGGAAGCTGTTTCTATGGTTTTCTCAAAAGTTGGGCTAGGGGGTTACTTCTAAGGCAAAGTCCCACCCTGAACACACTGTCGCTATGAGCTGTTAAAGGAGGTTTGTCCTGTCCAGGAGATAGTGCAGGTACATGCCATCAGTTTATTTCTATAAAGGCCACACCTGTTCATTGCCCCTCAATTTGAGGGTGAGTTGTCCATTTTGTGAGAGATATTTTGAAGCTCCTTGACAAGGACACACATTTCTTTTAGTTTCCCGGTGATAGATGAAGGCAGGGACAAGATGGCCATTAAGGGTCACTTTGGCCACCAGAGTTTCTCTTAATGGCTTTGAATTGAGTTTATAAGTGAGCAGGTTTGTCCTTTTTCAATGGTTGAAATAAGCAAAGTTAAGATTTATCCTGACAGTAAATGTTTCTCAGCTGGTGGAACCTCATCCCTGTCATCCCAAATAACCATACCCCAAACACATTTCTGTTTAAGGCTAGATGTAAGAACAATAGAGTGGGTCAAAATGCTTCCATGGGACATAAGAATACTGTTCTAGGACACCAGATTGTTATTTTATTTTTGCTTATTTATTTGGGAGTATTGGGAGATTTAACCCACTGAGTTATATTCCCCAGACATTTTTTCTTTCTATTTTGAGGTAGGATCTTACTAAGATGCTTAAGGTCTTGATAAATTGCAGAGGCTGGCCTTGAACTTGCAATCCTCCTGGCTCAACCTCTGGAGCCCCTGGGATTACAGGTTTAAACACCATCATGCCTGGCTTTGGTCTCCCATTTTTAATGGGACTTACTATCCCTTCATTATTCACAGGTTCCCAAAAGTTCAGGGGTATGTACATCAGGGAGCAGGAAATGAAGCAATTTAATGTTTATCTTACTGAGCATATTGACCAAGAGGTTCCTGAGACTTTCCAGGTGTGTCCCTAAGATTGAAATTACTTTTGTGCTAACACTAAAACACTATTTAACTTTTTCAAGCTCTTTCTCCCTTAAGTGTGCTTTGGGGTTTTCCAGAAGCTACATGACAAGTCATGTCACAACAGATTGAATGCAGATGAGGCGAGGAGCCAGTTGCCTTCCATTCAGCCACATGTCCTAGAGATTTGCAAAAATGTCAAACAATCCCTTCTTTTGTTTTGGAGACAATTTTATTGTTCAATTTGGATACTATCGTTACTTTTCATAAAAGCATGATGTTAGATGAATTAATAGAAATATTTTTAAAATTAGGTTTTAATTTCTATACAGTAATTACTGATAGGACCACATAAACAAAAGTTCCTTGAAATGGTCAATCATTTTAAAGACCATAAAGGGATCCTGCCACCAACAAGTTTGAAAACCACTTATTTAGAGGAAATGCATACTCTAGTTTGAGTTTTCTCTTATTTGTATTTATTTATTTGGTACCAGGGATTGAACTCAGGGGCACTTGACCACTGAGCCACGTCCCCAGCCCTATTTTGTATTTTATTTAGAGACAGAGTCTCACTGAGTTGCTTAGCACCTCGCTTTTGCTGAGGCTGGCTTTGAACTCATGATTGTCCTGCCTCAGCTTCCTGAGCCTCTAGGATTACAGATCTGCACCACTGTGCCAACCTCTCATTTGTATTTAAATGTTCCACTTTCCCTTTCACTCAAAAGATAAATATCTTGGCGGATGTGGTGGTGCAAGCCTATAATCCCAGCATCTTGGGAGACTGAGGCAGGAGGAGATTGTGAGTTCAAAACCAGCAACAGTAACTTAGCAAGCCTCTAAGCAACTTAGTGAGACCCTGCCTCTAAATAAAAATAAAAAGGTCTGAGGATGTGGCTCAGTGGTAAAATACTGGGTTCAATCCCCAATCACAATCCCTAATCATGTGGCCCACAGTGTGGGCAAAGGTGGTTGGCCGATGCCTTTGCCCAGATCTTGAGAACTGCTTTCCTTGGAGAAGGTGCTCCCTGTTCGATTTATTTTTATTAACTTTATCTATCTATCTATCTATCTATTTTATGTGGTGCTGAGAGTCGAACCCAGTGCCTCACATGTACTAGGCAAGCGCTCTACCATGGAGCTTACAGCTCCAGGCTTTGATTTAAGATGTAAGAACAATAGAGTGGGTCCTTGCTGTTTGAGTTGGACAGTGGGGAAAATTACACCACGTTTGTTTGGTCACTGTCCCACCACTTCCCCAAGTTGTAAACCTTTCTGGGCAAAAATCATAGCCTTTGCACTGTCTCAGTTGACCTTTAAAACAGGGTCCTGAAATTTGGAGAGGGGGAGGAAAGGGCATCTAGCTGGCTGAGCTGGTGTGGACATACCCTCCTTAGAGGGTCCTTCCTACCTGCTCTGGTTTCCTGCAGGGGATGAGGTAAGCCTCCCTGAGACCCCACTCCATTGCTTTTGTCATGCAATGTCATGAATTTGCCATCCAGGCCTGGTCCCCCAGGGTTATACAAGCAGAGACACAGGCTCCTTATTTGGTCCACCCCTTTGAGTGCTGATTGCATGGCGGTGTTTCTATTTCTGCAGGTGTTGAGAGATACTTGGATCTATCAAATAAACACTTAATGTCCTGGACTATTCAAAGGGTGTCACTTTTCTGTCTTCAGGGGAAACAAAGGGGAGCTCCAGCTACGTCTAAAATGCTCTGTGGCATTTTTGTCTTGTTTTGTTTTGGGTACCAGGGATTGAATCCAGGGGTGCTTAACCACTGAGCAACACCACCAGCAGTTTTTTATTTTTTTGATTGGAGACTAGATTTTGCTAAGTTGCTGAGGCTGACCTTGAACTTGCAATCCCCCAGTTTCAGCCTCCCCAGTGGCTGGGATTACAGATATGCCACCACACTTGGCCATCCTTGGCCTTTTTTTTTTTTTTTTTTTGTAAAGCGAGAAGCTTGTTTTTTTCCTTGCAAACTCTTGAAAACCAGAAGTGGAGAGGCAAAAAGACTCAATGACTTCCGAGAGGTTTGAGTAAGCTTTGAGCCCACAGTGGAAAGCAGAGGAGGGCACTAGTATTCTGGCGCGTAGAGGCAGCACTTTTTTCCCTCCTGAGGAGTGTTGGAAAGAGGCCGGGTCTCTGTAATAAGGTAAGTATACCATGTCACTCACCACGGGGATATAGAAGTCAAGCTCGCCATTCCTCCTGGAAGGGTCAGGATGGTTCTATAGAGAAACCATCTCTAGGCAGAATTTGCTTGAACAAGGGAGGAACATTTTGTCAAAAAAAGAAAAGCTTCCCACACTGGGGAACTGAGGAAGGATGGACGGAATGGAGTGGTCAAAGGCTTGGGAACACGAAGGGACAATACAGAATGGGTGGAGCAGGGGATGGAGAGTTTGGGGCAGGTCCCCAGGGGCCTTGAATGCCAGCCTAAGAATTTTGGAATACAGACTATAGAAAATGAGGTGTGCTGGGTACGGCGGTCCAAGCCTGTAATCCCAGTGGCTCAGGAGGCTGAGGCAGGAGGATTGAGAGTGCAAAGCCAGCCTCAGCAACTTAGCCAGGACCTAAGCAATTTAGTGAGTCCCTGTCTCTAAATTAAAAAAAATTAAAAAGGGCTGGAATTGTGGCTCTGTGGTTAAGCGCCCCTGGGTTCAATCCCTGGTACCAAAAAAAAAAAAAAAAAAGAAAGAAAAAGAAAATGAGATGCCATTAATTTGTTCATCCATTTATTTATCTGACACGTATTTATTGGGCAATTAACATTTGGACACGATCAGACGATCAGACGCTGAGGTACCATTGTTAATGAAAGACATAGACTCACTGCAGTCACAGAGTTTGCATTCTAGTAGGGAGACAGACAATAAACAAATGTTTACTATGTTAGGGGTAATCAGTGCTACGGTCAGAACAAACCAGAGCACAGAGAGTGAGGAGGGGTGGAGGTGCTATGGTGATTACAGCACAGGCCTTTCTTAGAAGAGTACTTTTGTGCCAGGAACTGAAGGATGTAAGTAAGCAGACTTGCATATCTCTGTGGGGGGCAGCGGGGTGGACAACACCCTAGCCACTGAAGCAGCATGTGCAAAGGTCCTGAAGTGAGAATGTGGTTGGGATGTGGAGAGAAAACAAGAACATGCGTGTTGATAGAACAGAGACAGCCAAGGAGAGATCAAGGGAGACAAAAGCAGAGACCTGCTGGTGGATAGATCATGTAGTGCCTTTAGATTATGGTAAGGCATTTTGGATTTTATTCTGAGTGAATGATCATGTACTAACTCAAGCTAGTGTAGGAAATAGCCTGGGTTTGGGGGGAATACAAAGAGCTAGGACAGAAGAGACACAAGGAGATGAGTTAGGTGCTGATCAGTCTCCTTTTTTGCGGGGGAGATATTGGGGATTGAACTCAGGGGCACTCCACCACTGAGCCACATCCCCAGCCTTTAAAAAAAAAAATAAAAAAAAAATATATATATATATAATTAGTTGTAGTTGGACACAATACCTTTATTTTTATCTATTTATTTTTATGTGGTGCTGAGGATCAAACCCAGGGCCTCACACATGCTAGGTGAGCGCTCTACCACTGAGCCACAACCTTTTTTTTGTATGTTATTTAGAGACAGGGTCTCACTGAGTTGCTTAGGGCCTCCCTAAGTTGCTGAGGCTGGCTTTGAACTTGTAATCCTCCTGCCTCAGCCTACCACAGCTGATATCTTCAGAATGCACTGTTGCTCTCAGGTTACCCTCAGAGCCCCATGGGCACCTGGCAGGCAGCACCCAGGTAAATGCCTGACACCCACCCCCAACCCTGAAGACCCCTGTATCAAGGTGGGGAGAGGAAGTTCCCTCTGCCTTCCTCCCACTTTGCCCTCTTTTTGCACTGGCCCCCCAAGAATTGGCATATGGTAAAGTGAAAGAGAATTTTAAAATAGATCTTAAATCCTTCAAGAGATTTTTGACCCCAAATGACTGGTTTTCAGAAGAACTCAAGTAGCTATCAAAACCAGTCTTTTGCAAGGGATTGGGGCCTCTCTATTAAAAAGACATCTGTTTGGGGGGCTGGGAATGTGGCTCAAGCGGTAACGTGCTCGCCTGGCATGCGTGGGGCTCTGGGTTCGATCCTCAGCACCACATAAAAATTTTAAAAAAGATGTTATGTCAACCGAAAACTAAAAAATAAAGATTAAAAAATTCCCTTTCTCTCTCTCTCTCTCTTAAAAAAAAAAGACATCTGTTTAATTCCATGATTCAGTGACATCAGTGTGTTGCCAAATTGTCTTGCCCTGTGGCTGCTCCCTTCAAATAAGAACTTTTATTTGTATCCAAAATTAAATTAGACTGAATCTCCTGACTCAGATGAAGAACAGGCCAGAACGGTTGGAGAACCAGCAAAGAGGCTTTCAAGGTTTATCTGTGTTCTGAGAGGGCCTGCAGATATTCAGGATGTTGCCAGAATCCTAGAGACACAAAAATTGCTCCATTAAAAGGGAGAAAGGCTGGGTGTGGTGGCCCATACCTGTAATCCCAGCAGCTTGGGAAGCTGAGGCAGGAGGATCATGAGTTCAAAGCCAGCCTCAACAAATTAGCAAGGCCCTAAGCAACTCAGCAAGACCCTGTCTCTAAATTAAATATAAAAAGGGCTGGGGATGGGGCTCAGTGGTTAGTGCCCCTAGGTTCAATTCCTGGTACCCAAAAAGAAAAAAAAAAAAGGAGAAAGAAGTTTCCATACCACATTCAGTTGAGTCTCATCTTTACCACTACAGTCTCAATCTGTCTCTTAACTGTCTATTTGACATCTGCACTTGAGTGTTTAGTAGCCTCTTAGACTCAGGTGGCTGAAAACAGAGCTCTTGATTTCTGAAGATTTGTTTCTTAAGTGTTCCCTGTCTCGATCTGTAAATGGCAGCCATGACCACAGTCAGCCACATGCTCAGGCCAAAATATCATGGGTCATTTGTGATGCCTCTGCCTGCCCCACATACACTGGAATAGCAATAATTTTGTTAGGCCTTTTGGGTGTGGTGACGCACACTTAGAATCCCAGTGACTCCAGAGGCTGAGGCAGGAGGATTGCAAGTTCAAGGCCAGCCTCAGCAACTTAGTGAGGCCCTGTCTCAAAATAAGACATAGAAAAAGGGCTGGGGATGTGGCTCCGTATACGGTTAAGCACTTCTGGGTTCAATCCCTGGTACCAAAACAAAAACAAAAACACAAATAAAAAAATAACCACAAAAGTGAATCAACTGACCGTGAAGCAATTTTTCTTAGCATATTTTTTTTTCTGGTAGAATTGCATGATTATATGATATGAAATTTGTCAGCTCTGATTTGCTTTTCATAGCATCATTACAAACAATAAATCTTGGCCAAAAAATATTTGAGGCCTTTGTTAATTTTCCCAGGCCTTGTCCTTACTCCTGTGATGTTGGAATCATTCCCATTGGACATATCTTTCCCATCCCTATCCTCACAGGTTTTCCTCTCATCTAATGCGGCCATAGCCTCGTGACAAGAGCTTTGCAAATGATTAGGGCAGTTCCCCAAAACTGCTTTCCTAATCTTTTTGAAATCTTGCAAGATGGACAGTTTTGCTTTTCGTGTTATTTGCATTGCATTATCCAACTACAGGGAGAATAATGAACAAAAACTTTGACACAGTGGGCAGGGGTGGAAGCTTGGCTTTAAAAGGAAGGGATAGTGACTAGCAGTTTACTAGTAACTAATTTTATGCCATGGCAACTTTAAGTGCCAATAGTGGATATCACTAACTGTCCACCAAATCCATTCTTTCCTCCTTTAAGCAGTTAACTAGACAGCATGTCCCTACCTACCAATCTGGCTAAGTGTAGCCTTCTGATTAAGTGGGCAGCAGTGACAAGCCACTCTCATGATATTATCTCACAAAGATTTCCTAAATATGCTCCTTAAGTGTTCTCCTCTTTTTGGACTGAATGTGGATGACAATGAGGTCCTGAAGAGCGGCAGATCCACAGGATGGAGATAGCCTAGATCCCTGAATGGCTGCGTGGAGGAAAGTACCCTCCCCAACTTGGGTACTCTGATTTCTTCTAACTTGTACTAAAAACTAATTCTCTCATATTGAGGCATTAACACTTGGGTTCATTTGTTTCTTTGACTTAGTCTATTCTACATGAATCATTTTTCTACTTTTTGGAATGGACTCATAAATACCCAGTAATGAGGAGGTCCTGTTATATTTCAGGAGCACTTAGCTAGAATCCTGTTACTTCCTGTAGACAAGGTTAAAAAACATGGACAGTTACTGGCCCACATCAGAGAAGTAATGATTGACTGGACAACCAAACCTAAAAGTGAATGAGTCCCTGTCCAATTATACACATTCCTGTAGGTATCATTCTCAGCTCTATTTCAACATTTATAGTATGGCTTAAGGGACTATAAAGAATGCATGCATCTCAGACTTTTCCAAGACATGATGCTGGCATGGGTACCCTGGATTGCACGTTGATTCATGAAGATCCTCTTGTTGATTTGCACTGTGTTATCCCATCCTGACAACTACAGAGAGAATAAATGACAAAGACTCAGTGGGCAGAGGCAGAATTTCAGCTTTAAAAGGGAGGATGGTGGACTAAACGAAACGTGGTGAAATTCACTGGAGCTGACTATAAAGTTTTGAACTTGGTGCTGAGGATAAATTAGAACAAGATGGAAGAGACCCAGCTGAAAGCAACATGTTTTTTAGAAAGTTAGACATTTTAGGCTGCATTTCTATATGGATTGTTTCCAGAGTCATAATCTCATATTTTTCTGCACAGGGGAGACTCACTCCTGGTGTTTTGAAGTCAAGTGCTACACTAGACTTCAAACTTGCTCAGAGGAGAGTGCCTAGGATTGTGGAAAACAAGGAGATTAAAAAAAAAATAGGGCTGAGGTTGGAGCTCAGTGGTAGAGCACTTGCCTAGCACGTGTGAGGCACCGGGTTCCATTCTCAGCACCACATTATAAAAAATGAATTGCCAGGGGCAGTGGTGCACCCCTGTGATCCCAGCCGCTTGGGAGGCTGAGGCAGGAGGATCTCGAGTTAAAAGCCAGCCTCAAGGGAGCTGGGGCTATAGCTCAGTGGCAGAGCACTCACCTAGCATGTGTGAGTCACTGGGTTCAATTCTTAGCATCACATAGACAAATAAGTAAAAGCATTCTGTTCATCTATAACTACAAAAAAAAATTTAAAAAAAAAAGCCAGCCTCAGCAACTCAGTGAGGCCTTAAGCAACTCAGTGAGACTCTGTCTCTAAATAAAATACAAAATAGGAGCCGGGTGCAATGGCGCACACCTGTAATCCCAGCGACTCGGGAGGCTGAGGCAGGAGGATCACAAGTTCAAAGCCAGCCTCAGCAAATTCTAGGTGCTAAGCAACTCAGTGAGACCCTGTCTCTAAATAAAATATAAAATAGGGCTGGGGATGTGGCTCGGTGGTCAAGTGCCTCTGAGTTCCATCCCCAGCACCCCCCCCCATCAAAAAAAAAAAAACACAAAATAGGGCTGCGGATGTGGCTCAGTGGTTAAGTGTCTCTGGGTTCAATCCCCAGTACCAAAAAAAAAAAAAAAAAGAATAAATAAATAAAATAAAGGTATTATGTCCATCTTCTTAAAAATTTATATTGGTTAAATCTGCTTTATTATTATTATTATTATTATTATTGAAATTGAAATTGAACCCAGGGAGACTAAGGCAAGAGGATTGCGAGTTCAAAGCCAGCCTCAGCAATTTAGAGAGGCCCTAAGAAACTTAGCAAGACTCTGTCTCAAAATTAAAAAAAAAAAAAAAAAAAAAAAAAAATATATATATATATATATGGGTTAGGGATGTGGCTCACAAGTCCATTGCCAGCTCCTGGTCTTTAAAATCCCTTTCATGAAAAGAAGCATTGATCCTATGAAGCATCTACTCTGTGCCAGCCTATTCCTTGTCTGTGATGCCAATGAGGAATTTCTTCCTAATGGCTTCTCAGGAAGTCGGATGAAACACAACAGAAATCCATATCTATAGCTTCAAGGGGGAATAAAAATCGCAAAAGAAAGATGTTAGCCACAGAGAGACAAGTGGACATTTTCAAGTAGGTTTTCCTCCACATTGTCAGAAGCCCTGCAAATCCATACAGCTAGCAGTTTCGTTTCTTCTGGGTGCACATAGCAGCTCTTCCTTCCACACCATCTCAGGAAAGCTTGAACATGCAAACTTCTGAAATTTGCTGCCAAATATAAACGTGTGACCCAGAGAATAAGCACATTTTGGTAATCAGAACTTAAATGGATCTTGTACAAGGTTACAAAGTGTCATTTTTGTTTCGATATTTGCTTCTGGAAAACGTGTAGTTCCTCATGACAAACCTCTAAGAGGAAACAAAAAACCACAGAACTTTTTGCTATTAAAAATAACAATTATGCCAGGTGCTGTGGTGCATGCCGGCAATCCCAGCAGCTGGGGAGGCTGAGGCAGGAGGATTGCGTGTTCAAAGCCAGCCTCAGCAAGACCCTGACTCTAAATAAAATGGGCTGGGGATGTGGCTCAGTGCTTGAGTGCCCCTGGGTTCAATCCCCAGGATCAATAGTAATAATAATAATAATAATAGGCTGGGGATATATAGCTTAGTGGTAGAGCGCTTATCTAGTGTGTACTAGGCACTGCAAAAATAAATAAAAAAGTTAAGCATGGACTTCAAAGAAAACATATAAACAATTTTACATCTAATTCCACCCCAGATAGTCTTCCAAGGTATTATATGACCCCAAAGTCTGAGCTCTGAATTGTTTGCTATATTCTTTTATAGAGGTGCCAGCTGACCGTTAGGTTGCCTGTCTTTCTGGGTCTATAAAAAGGTCTTTATGTTATCACAGTAGGAGCTATATTCCTGTCTTTGTCCATGAACTGGTTTAGAATTCCAGCCCTGCTACTTATGAAGTTGTGCAACCCTGAGGAAGTCACTTAACCTCTGTGAGCCCCGTTGCCTCATGTATCAACCAGTGATAATAGACTACCTTTTTTTTTTTTTTTTTTGGTACTGGGGATTAAACCCAAGGGTGCTTAACCACTGAGGCACATCCCCACCCCTTTTTTCAAAATATATTTTATTTAGAGACAGGGCCTCCCTAAGCTGCTGACACTGGCCTAGAATTTTCAATCCTTCTGCCTCAGCCTCCTGAGCTGCTGAGATTACAGGTGTGTGCCCCTCCTGGCTACTTTGCAGTTTTATATTAAAAATTAGCTAATGTAGGTAGGAATGATGGCACATGACTATAATCCCAGCAACTTGGGAGGCTGAGGTAGGAGGATCACAAGTTTGAGGCCAGCCTGGACAATTTAATGAGACTCTATCTCAAAGTAAAATATAAAAAAGGCTGGGAGTGTAGCTAGGTCTAGCAAGTGTAAGCCCCTGGGTTCAATCCCTAGTACTGAAAAAAAAATCAGCTAATGTGGGTAAATCCTAATGCATGTCTATACACTGTACAATTAATGGTAGTCATCATAAAGAATAGCACTATGAGTTTACCCAGTCCTCGCTAGTAAGGCCTAACTAGATCACCCTGAGTTCTCCTATCCCATAGTCTGGACCATCTGTCTGTTTTAAGAATGTTCTCACTGCTTTGGGGATCCTATAGTTGGCAGCATAAATTGTAAACAAATACTCTTTTTTTTTTTTTTTTGGTACAGGGGTTGAATCCAGGGGTACTTTGCTGCTGAGCTACATATCCAGTACTTTCTATTTTTTATTTTGAGACAGGGTCTTGCTAAGTTGTCCAGGTTGGCCTCAAACTCGAAATCCTACTGCCACCATGCCGGGCTAAGAAAACATTCTCAAGGGTCACGGGTTTAGGTCATTTTTGACATGAGGTGTCTCTTATAAGCAGCACTTCAAGGGCTCAATGTTCTTTGCCCAGCCCCAGAGCTCTTGCCAATCATCCAGACTTGCTTTGTTGATTCCTCTGAGTTCTTCCCAGTGAGTTCTGTCCTAAGAACTTCTACCCTTGTCTTCTCTAGTTCTTACTTCTCTAAGGACTTACCACAGGAATTTCCCTACTGTGGAAATAACTGCAGCTTAGTTTTAAATGTTCCCAATGCCTCATCTTAGACAAGAAAACAAAGTTCTATCTCTAAGCCCATTTACCTCTAGGTCAATATCTTTAAAGACTCTGATCAGCAGGGCATGGTGGCTCATAACTGTGATCCCAGTGGCTCTGGAGGCTGAGGAAGAGGATCTGCAAGTTCAAAGCCAGCCTCAGCAACTTAGTGAGGCCCTCAGCAACTCAGTGAGACCCTGTCTCTAAATAAAATATAAAAAGGGGCTGGGGATGTGGCTCAGTAGTTGAGTGGCCCTGGGTTCAATCCCCAGTATCAAGAAGAAAGAGAAGGAGAAGAAAGAAGGAAGAAGAAGAAAGAAAGAAGCAGGGGGAGGAGGAGGAGGAGGAGGAAGGAGGAAATCTTTCCTGGCTCTTCTCTCACTCTCTACCCCTCTTACTCCTACTTCGCCTGTTCACCTCAAAATGCTTCCTATGCCCAAGACCCAAAAGTGTTTTCCTGATATTTTGTTTCTGGGAAAATCTAAACTAAAGTATGCCTCCATAGCATGATAGAAGGTTTTTTTTTTTTTAAGGGAACCTGCCACCGTTGAGTGTCTGTCAAGATGAAGAAGTGGAAACTCAATTTTGACCATTGGCAACAAAGACCATAACCCATTGTCCCATATGTGGAACATCTATAAAATCTTAAACATGGCACATGACATATAATTATATAATATGTAATATAGTTATGTATTAAGAATATAATATAATTGTATATATATATATATATATATATATATATATATATATATATATATGCTTTAGATTATGACATCCAACCTGTTTTTTTTTTTTTTTTTGGTACTGGGATTGAACTCAGGGGCTGAGCCACATTCCAAGCCCTTTTATTTTTTATTTTGAGACAAGATCTCACTGAGTTGCTTAGGGCCTTGCTAAGTTGCTGAGGCTGGCTTTGAACTTGTGATCCTCCTGCCTCAGCCTCCCAGGCTGCTGGGATTACAGGCATATGCCACCCTGACTGGCTTCCAAAGCACCTGTGTCAATTTTATTGACACATTCACAGAATTGAAAACTTGGTATTCAATGGGCTAAAGCTGACTGTGAGTATAGACCAGGACCTATTGACTGACAGCTGTAGGATTCTGGGTATGATGACATTTCTTCTTCCAATCCTGGTGCTAGGGGGTGCAGAGGGGTGTTTGGGGAAAGCTGTGGGCTGAGACAGAGAAAAAAATGTTGTACGATGGAGGAGGCTGGGGATATAGCTCAGTTGGTAGAGTGCTTGCCTCGCATGCACAAGGCCCTGGGTTCAATCCCAGCACCCACCCACCCACACAAAAAAGTGTATGATGGAGACCAGGGAAATTAGAACCCAGTGAAGTAGGAGATGGGCTGGATGCATGAATTTCAGGCACCAAGGGTAAAAGCCAAGTCAGGGCTTCCACCCCTTCCTGACATTTATGTGAGGAGCCTGCCAGAGAACAATGCCCCTGATTATCCCAGCAGATCTACTAACACTTCCCTCAATGGTGGATCCATCTGTATTGGAGGAAAAGAGAAGGAAATGAAGAGGTGACTGGGGCAAAAGCAATTGGCCCTGCAATTGGCAGAGTAAGGACACCTGCAGCCCAAGGGCATGTCTGTAACTGGGGGAAGGAAGAGTAAAACAAAAGGTCACCAATACCAAGGGGATTTCCAAGAACAATCCACAATAACAAGAAATCAATCACCTGCCTTCCTTCCTGCTGATTTTATGAGGTTGTTTTTTTTTTCTTACTGAAATTTGTGGGTTTACAGAGGAGATGTACTTATAGGGTTTCTGGGGGAGAAATTTTTTTCCAGGTGCTATACCAAAGAGCAGTTTTTAACGTTATCATCATCATCATCATCATCATCATCATCATTATTTATTTTTTTGGAGGGTACCAAGGATTGAACTCAGGGGTGCTTAACCCCAAGCAACCTCCCAGCCCTTTTTGTTTTTTATTTTGAGACAGGGTCTCACTAAGTTGCTTAGGTCCTTGCTTAGTTGCTGAGGCTGGCCTTGAATTTGTGATCCTCCTGCCTTAGCCACCTAAGCCACCTGGATTACAGGTGTGCACCACCATGCCCAGGCAAAGCTGGTTTTTAAAAATGAATTAACATATAGAGCAGTTTTGGGTTCACAATAAGATCAAGTGGAGACAGCTTGGGAGACTGAGGCAGGAGGAATGTGAGTTCAAAGCCAGCCTCCACATCTTAGTGCAGCCTAGGTGACTTAGCAGGACTGTGTCTCAAAATAAAATATAAAAAGGGCTGGGGATGTGGCTCATGGCTAAGCACCCCTGGGTTCAATCCTCAGTACCAAATGAATAAATCAATCAGGTGGGGAGTATAGAAGTCCCCCATGTGCTCTGCCACCTCTGCCATCAACACACCCAACCACAGTGGTACATCCATTAAACACTGGTGACCCCTCGCTGACACGTCATTGTCATTCAGGGTCCACAGTTTACAGTAGGGCCATTCTTGGTGTTGTACATTCTGTGGGTCTTGACAAAGGTCTGAGGACACATATCAACTGTTGTAGAACAGTTTCACTGCCTTGAAAATCCTCTGTGCTCCTGAAGAGCAATTTTAATTCTATGAGAAAGTTGAGTGGCCATCTATTAAGAGCAATTGTCAAAGTTGGCTGGCTATCCAGGAGCAGTGGCACAGGCCTGTAATCCCAGCAGTTTAGGAGGCTGAGGAGGAGGTTCGAGAGTTCAAGGCCAGCCTCAGCAAAAGTGAGGCCCTAAGCAACTCAGTGAGACTCTGTCTCTAAATAAATAGGACTGAGGATGTGGCTCAGTGGTTGAGTGCCCCTGGGTTCAATCCCCGGTACCTGTCCCCTCCCCTCCCCCCCACACAAAAAGTTGGCTGGCAAATAGTTTAAGGAATAAATCAGACTCTCCCACAATTGATAATGGATTAGAATCCACGGAGAAAGCTGTAGAATACCAATCCTGGCCATACTTCAAATGATTGTATTATCTAAAACTGGACAACCTCTATCCCACCCCCCCAATATAAGAAAACCAAAAAAGCCCACCCCAGATACTTGAAAACTGTAGGTATTTAACTGTAATGCTATAATTTCTACCACCTACTCTTAGTAGTTTTGTTTCACTAATTATAATAATCAGATCCATTACTGTAAATCATCACAGCTGTTCCTTTGCAAGGACAGGACATGGTTTCTGTTGGGTGCAGAGCAGGCTGAACTGTGTTGTCTGCAGGGCAGGCTGAACAGATGTTGGCTGCAAGATAGCCCACGCACTCAAACCCCCCTCTATCTGGTCCCTTATCACCTGTTTGCCTCAAGTCTGAACATTCAACCCTGCTCAAGGCTGAACACTTAACACCCCCCCCGCCCCCCGCAGACCCAGAGGCCCCATTAGTTTTGGGCTATAAAAACTCCCTCCTGCCAGGCCTCCCTCTCTCTTGTTCTCTTTGTCTTTCTTGCGCGCTCTCTCTGTCTCTCTCTCCCTCTTCATCTCTCCTCTCCTCTTCTCTCTCTCTCTCTCTCTCTCTCTCTCTCTCCCCTTCTTTCCTTCTTTCTTTTCTCTTTGTTGCACTGCTGCAATAAAGATCTTTTGGTTGCTCCGAGTGTTGTGGTCACTTTCCTTTCATTTGGTGCTGAAACCCGGGAGAGGGTTAGAACCCACTTTGGGGTCCCTCTTCCTTCGGAAGTGCCACTCACTGGATGGCCTGAACCCATTTTCTCGACCGCCAGAACTCCATCCACCACCAGCCTTCGATTGGTGAGTTTCCCCTTCCTGGAGTCCTAAACCCAATGGTGGTGTCAGGAGGATTTGACCGTTGATTGTCCGGCAAACCTCTTTGCCCACCTGCGGGGAGGAAAACACCCCACCACAGCCTTTAAGGCTATGGTGGCCCTCAGGGACTCCTTCCTAGGGCAGAATAGACTCCTGGGTTCAAAATTACTCCCTTCCCTTCCCAGCTGGTAGTTTACCAGCATAGGCTTTGTAGGTCTTCCTCGAAGGACTCTGTAACCTCCAGGGACACACAACAGAGAACTGAACATCACACCCCAACCAGACATTCACGGTCTCGGTGGCTCTCCTAAAATCCTAGTCCTCACACCTTCAAGACTCGGCCGCCAGAGAGATGCTTACCCTTCCCTTCCTCTCTCTTCCCCTGTCTCTCTCTTTCCCCTCTTTCCGGCCCTGGGAGTCTCTGGCCTCTCCAGGAGGGGTCCCGAAAAGCCTTGGCCAAGGTCCCCCATGGCTCCGGCTCCCACGGCTCTGGCTCCGTCCAGGACGAGAGCTTCGACTGTCAGGATTCGGTGACGACCAATATCTGCAGCTCGAACCTGCCACTAAGGCACTCCTGATTTTTGGCTCTAGCAGGGACACCCCTTTTGCCAATAAATCAGTTTTCCCTACAATGCCTCTTGGATAACCTCAAAACCCTCTCCTTGACACCAGACATCAAACCCAAAAAATTGATCAAATATAGCACCCAAGCCTGGCCCACGTATCCCTTAGACAACCAAAGCAGATGGCCCCCCTTTGGGGTCCCTGGATCTCAAGTTCCCCCACAAGCGACCCCTATGGGAACTCGGCTGACTCTTAACAATAGATAGAAACAAAGTCAATTTTGACCAACTTGATCTTAAACACCTACCAAAACCAGTTAAGCCAAAACACAGTCATTCCTGGGAGCAATGAAGGACAAGAACAGCTAGAAAATAGGAGACAGCAACTAAGCCAACAGGCTCCATGGGGAATGTTCAGTCAAGTATGGCCCTGGCTCCTCCCCCTCACAGGACCCCTATTAGTCCTCTCTATGTTTCTCCTAATAGGACCATGTCTATTAAATTGCCTACAGAAGTTCATGCAAGATCAGATACACAAATTCACCAACAAGCTGGTCAATCAACTACTTCTTTAAGACTACCAGCCCTGATGCCCAAGATGGACACCTACGACTCATGACCAACTCCTCTGGCTCCAGAGACTCTGTGCCCATCTAAAACCCTCTCTAACCCCTTTTTCTAGTTTTCACAACCCCTCTTTTACTTCCTAGGAATGAGATCTACTCTCCAGCACGTCCACTCTGCTTATTCTGTCTGCTCTACAGTATCCCCACAAGGAAGCATCAAACCTAAACTCCCCCTGGTACCACCATGTCTCCCACCTTAAAAAGGCACTTGTTCCAAATGTCCAGTCCTGGACTTCCACCACACCCACCAAACTCAAAACTTCTCGCCAACCCTCTTCTTCATTTATTAATCATTATTCTCTCTCAAGTTTTTATCTCAAACCACAGATACCGCTTCTACATCCAAGCAACTTGACATCAGGATGACACCACCCACTCTCAGTTTATGGGTCAAGGCGAATGCCCTTCCACTGGCTGCAATCAGGCTGTCACCCTTAACATTACTGGATTCAACCAAGCCACCTCCAATACTTCCTAGAGTCCCTGCTATAGGACCAGTGGCTGATACCAAGAGTCTCCTCCATCCAGGACTGGTTTGATGCCATCGAGGACTTGTGGCTTCAAGGAACTTTTATGGACTTTACCCCTACCACAGTAGTTGTCTGTAGCCACTGAGTGTTATTTCTGGCTGCCCTGGTGTTCTCAGACCTGTCCCCCGAACATTCCTCCACTTCCCCTTCTAGGTCTAACGCTGCCCACCATTAAGCAGAAAGTAGCCAGAGAACTTTACGCTGTCCCCCGTGTCACTTAGAAATACAAAAAGGGAGAAATGTTGGGTGCAGAGCAGGCTGAACTGTGTTGTCTGCAGGGCAGGCTGAACAGATGTTGGCTGCAAGATAGCCCACGCACTCAAACCCCCCTCTATCTGGTCCTTTATCACCTGTTTGCCTCAAGACTGAACATTCAACCCTGCTCAAGGCTGAACACTTAACGCCCCCTTGGGCCAACAAGGCAGCTTGCAGACCCAGAGGCCCCATTAGATTTGGACTATAAAAACTCCCTCCTGCCAGGCCCCCCCCTCTCTCTCTCTCTCTCTCTCTCTCTCTCTTTGTCTTTCTTGCGTGCCCTCTCTGTCTCTCTCTCCCTCTTCATCTCTCCTCTTCTCTTCTCTCTCTCTCTCTCTCTCTCCCTCCCTCCTTCTTTCCTTCTTTCTTTTCTCTCTGTTGCACTGCTGCAATAAAGATCTTTTGGTTGCTCCAAGTGTTGTGGTCACTTTTCTTTCATTTTCCTTATAAAGAACATAACCTTTCATCTAAGTTTAAATCCTCACTTTGTAATTCCTAGTCTCAATATGGCTCTTTTGCAATGTTAATTTCAAACACTTTCTTTATAAGCAGATCATAGCAATTTAACTGCTGAGACCTAAAAATGAAATTCATTGAGGATCCATTGAGTACTGCACACCAAAGAAAAAATCCTCAGGACCACGTGAAACATTAATCCGAAGAAAGCGAGGCTCCCAGCACTGTCTAATATAGTAACCACTCATCTACTATGCATTTAAAATGTAGTTAATAGGAATTGAAATGAGCTGGAAGTGTAAGATACATATCAATTTCAGAATTTAGCATCAAAAAGGATTGTAATGCATCTCATGAGGATTTTGTGGTCGTTTGGTTTTTTTGCAGTGTTGGGGATGAAACCCAGGATCTGTGCCTGCTAGGTAAGTGCTCTACCACTAAGCTATATTCCCAACCCTTATTAATAATGTTTTTGTGGATCACATGCTGAAATGGTAATACTTTGGACTTATTGGGTTAAAGAAAATATATTATTAGAATTAACTTCAGGGCTGGGGATGTGGCTCAAGCGGTAGCATGCTCGCCTGGCATGCGTGCGGCCCGGGTTTGATCCTCAGCACCACATACAAACAAAGATGTTGTGTCCACCGAAAACTAAAAAATAAATATTAAAATTCTCTAAAAAAAAAAAAAAAAGAATTAACTTCACTCATTTCTTATTTTTTAAAAAAATATTCTTGTAGTTGTAGATGGACAGAATGCCTTTATTTTATTTGTTTATTTTTATGTGGTGCTGAGGATCAAACCCAGTGTCTCATACATGCTAGGCAAGTGCTCTGCCACTGAGCCCCAGACCTGGCCCCATTTCTTATGTTTTTAATGAATCTACTAGAAAATTTTTAAAAAAAATATATTTATATATGCTTCCATTTCCTTTTTTTCTTTCTTTTCTTTTCTTCTTCTTTTTTAAATCTCTTTGTCTCTTTTTCCAGTATTAGGGATTGAACCCAGGAATACTCTACCACTTAGCTCTACTGGTCTCCCCCCCACCACACCTGCCAACTCCCCCTTTTTTATGTTACCAGGGATTGAACCCAAGGGTGCTTAACCACTGAGCCCCATCCCCAGCCCATTTAGAGACAGGGTCTCACTGAGTTTCTTAGGCCCTCATTGAGTCACTGAGGCTGGCTTTGAACTCATTATCCTCCTGCCTCAGCTGCCGAGATTACAGGTGTGGGCCACCACACCCAATCCCAGTCTCTTTAAATTTTATTTTATTTTTTAAATTTTAAGGCAGGGTCTTGCTAAATTGCCCAGGCTGGCTTCAAACTTGTGATCTTCCTGCTTCAGCCTCCTAAATTGCTGTGATTATGGGCAGGTGCCACTGTACCCTGCTCTGGGGTATTTCTATTGGGTGGTGCGCTGTAGCCTATCTATCAGGTGCTTGGGTAGACAATCTGTTGGAAGGCATGTCAGGAGGCTGGTCTTCAATTTCCTTTGCAAAGCAAGGGCAGCGTTTCCTTAGGAGAGGTTTATTTGTGGGGTTGCTGGAGGTTACTTGAAGGAAAAGGTGAGCCTTATTAGTCCACAGTAACTGGGAGTTTTTGCTTACATTTCTATTCTAGAGATTGTACCTGATTCCTGTATTTCTCAACCTCTTCATTGTACAATTTACATAATACAAATTCCATAGCTCAATAAGCCTGGCTGAATTGGTAACAGTTGCACAACCATCACCAGATTCCAGTTTTAAGACAATTTCATCACCTCATAAAATGTCCTTGTGCCATTTACATTCAAACCCTGTTCTCAGCTACCACCAGGCCACCACTGATCTGCTTTCTACATCTGTTGTCTTACTTTTACTAGAAATTCCAAATAGATGAGATCATACAATATACAGTCTTTCATGTTGGCTTCTTCCTCTTAAAATCTCTCTCTCTCTCTCTCTCTCTCTCTTTCTCTCTCTTTCTCTCTCTCTCTCTCTCTCCTTTCCCTCCTCTCTCTTCTCTGTACCAGAGATTGAACCCATGGGTGTTTAGCCACTTAGCCACATCCCCAGTCCTTTTTATTTTTTATTTCGAGTCAGGGCCTCTCTAAATTGCTGAGGCTAGTTTTGAACTTGCAATCCTCCTGCCTCAGCCTCCTGAGCCCCTGGGATTATAGGTGTGTGCCACTGCACCCGGCTGGGCCTACTTTTGGAGGAAACAAAAACAAATTGTAGGGAATTTTGAGAAATTCCTAGTAACTTGGTCTGAGCCTAGAAAAATTGCCAACATTAACTAAAAGCACATTGAAAGCTTCAGGTTATAAGGATACTCCAAATCTCTCTTTAAAATTGAAGCTGGGCATGGTAGTACACGCCTGTAATTCCAGCAGCTTGGGAGGCCAAGGCAGGAGGGTTGTGAGTTTTTAAAGCCAGCCTCGGCACCTTATAGAGGCTCTAAGAAAGTTAGCAAGACCCTGTCTCTAGAAAAAGTATAAGAAAGGGCTGAGGATATGACTTAGTGGTTAAGCACTCCTGGGTTCAATCCCTGGTACCAATAAATAAATGAAAGAATATTGACTATATTACCTAAAGAGTATTCATTTCCCCTGCTCATGTTTAAAGATTATTTAATCTATACATTATTATACTCAGTGTAGATTGATATGTGGTATTTTGCATTTCTTCTCCTTGAGTATCCTTTTTTTTTTTAGTTGTATATGGACCCAATACCTTTATTGCCGCAGTCTGGCTGGGCACAATTCAGGAGCCACTTGTCAAAAGAAATGAACTTTTTATTTTTAGAACACACACCACACCACACAGCTCCTCAGGAAAAACCCTCAGAGCCCAACTGCCACCACCGGCTTCCCACAAGCCTCTCAACCTCCCCCACTCCTCCTGCTCTTGAGGCCGATTGGCTGGGTCGCGTGGGCGGAGCCAAAAAAAGTCCCCCAATGAGCAGCTCCATAGTCTGAAAGGGCGGGGAAACAGCCCAATGAGCATCACCGCAGAGGAGCCAATCAGCTAGAAGTTGCTGGGGCCGCTATGAGCCAATCATCAGCTGGGAGCTGGAAGTTTGCTGGCAGCTGGAAGTTTGCTGGGGCCCCTTTGGCTGTGGCTCTCAACATCTCCCCCTCTCTGTTTAAACAACAAGCATGTGGCTTAGGGACCATGCCTGCCTTAGGCTGTCCAATAGTACATATGGTTCTTACCCGTAATCGGATGAGCTGACCTCAAGGCGTCAGCCTCCTGTCTTAGGTTGGTACCATTGCAATTGGATCTTACCCTTTATTGACTACCGGTTCAGCATACAGCCACACCTGTGGATGGGTCTTTGTACCAGCGGGGGGTGAGGTTCTTTGCCTCACCTCTGTTGGCCCCCAAATTTTAGCTGAACAACCATGACAAGCAGAAGGGAGGAAGATACACCAAGCCAATTGATGGCTCCTTTTGGAAAAATTGTACCACCGATGACACCATCAGCAAAAATACCCTAACACTACCACAAGTCGCTACACCAACAGATAGTTCACAATGCATACAAGTGAGTTCACAATGCATACAAGTGATACATAGTCCAGGGAAGTTCTGCAAGCAGTTCAGTGATGGCTATTGCAGAAGCTGTAGATTGGTTTTATCTTTGTCTTCACCAGCACTGGGATGAAGATAGGAATTCTGGCAATAATGGCTAAAGAAAAAATTATGTAACATTCCAGAAGGCACTAAAAGAGAACAATTTTCTTAACAATTTACATTATCTTGAACAGAATTATTAAATATAATGAAAAGGAAAGGTGAAAGTAAACAAACAGATCTGTTAACCTCCTTTTTTGTTCACATTTTAAAAGAATCCTCAACAGCTGTTTACCCAATTTAAATTAAACCATTTAAATCACGTGAATAAAAAAAATTATTTGGATCCATTTTTTCATGAGCGCTCATCATATATGATATATGGATATACATACATACAAACATACAACATAAAACACAAGTGTGCATACATAATATAATACGTACAACACATAACATAATAGTAAAAGCCTTATAACTTTTTACAGGTGAAATCTCCATTGCAATGTTTAAAAACTCTATAGTCAAAAAATAGAACTGATCAGCAAAACATTAACCTAGGTCTGTATGAGCTCAAAAAACAAAATAGAACTTCATGATGTGGGAAAGGGTAATAATAAAATAGATATTGAAAAAAGCATCCTGGTTCTGTCGCAGATGTAAGGATAGCCAAACTGGAGTTTTGGATATCAGCTGTTATGGATTTGAGCCAAATCATCTTCTTTTTGGTCTGTAGAAATCACTTTTGTTAATCTCTCTGGAATCCAAATCGGCTGCTGTTCTCCCTGTGGAAACACACAAACAGACCCCCGACTCCAGACAATTACTGGGTCAGGACCTTTCCATTGTCCTGTTAGAATATCCTTCCAAAGTACCTTGGGCTTATGTACATTTTTTGGACACATATGCCTTTCTGCAGCACTAAGCCCTGATGAATCCAAATTTAAAAAGTTTAGAGTAAAAAGGGTTATTTTAAGTTTATCTTTGGGGAATATATACCCCTTCCCAATTCCCTCTTTTTGCTTTAATAAGTACATTTTAATAGTTTGATGAGCTCTTTCAACTATGCCTTGTCCCTGTGGATTGTATGGGATTCCTGTTATATGAATAATGCCAAATGATGAGCAAAATTGTTTAAAAGAGGTAGAAGTATAACCAGGGGCATTATCTGTTTTTAACTGTTTTGGAACACCCACAGTGGCAAAATTTTGTAAGCAATGAGCTATAATATCTTTAGTTTTTTCTCCGGCATGAAGGGAGCCCATCAAAAATCCAGAAGAAGTATCAACTGTAACATGCAAATATTTTAATTTTCCAAATTCTGGCAAGTGTGTGACTTCCATCTGCCAAATATGGTTAGGTATCAGTCCTCTAGGATTGATTCCAAGATTAACTTGTGGTAAAAAGGTCACACAATTTTGACATTGTTTTATTATTTGTCTAGCTTGTTCCTTAGTTATTTTAAAACGCTTTTGTAAAGTATTAGCATTGACATGGAACTTTTTATGAAAATTTGTAGCTTCTTCTAGTGTAGAGAAAATATGTATGTCATGTGTAGTTTTATCTGCTAAATCATTGCCCAAACTAAGGGCTCCAGGCAATCCTGTATGTGCCCTGATATGTCCTATAAAGAATGGATCTTTTCTGTCCCAGATTAGACTTTGTATAGTGGAAAGCCAAGAGAAAACAGTAGAGGAAGGGGAAATCCTACCAGCATCTTCAAGGGATACTATAGCATTAACTATATACTGACTATCAGAAAATAAATTAAATACAGAATCTTTAAACATCACAAAAGCTTGTAATACTGCATTAAGCTCTACCTTTTGAGCTGATTGTTTGGGCACTAAAAATGTAAAAGTTTGATCAGGTTTTAAAAGGAATTGCCCCATAGGAGGAGGGTTTAACAAAACTAGGTATCAAAGGAGTAGAATACCAGGTATTTGCCCACGATGCCGTAGAGGGAGACATTGGGCTAACGAATGCCATTCTCAAAACACCAAAAAGAGGGAATTGGGAAGGGGTATATATTCCCCAAAGATAAACTTAAAATAACACTTTTTACTCTAAACGTTTTAAATTTGGATTCATCAGAGCTTGGTGCTGATAACGCCAAGGTCGCGGGTTTGTTCCCCGTACGGGCCACCAAATGCCGCAGTCTGGCTGGGCACAATTCAGGAGCCACTTGTCAAAAGAAACGAACTTTTTATTTTTAGAACACACACACCACACCACACAGCTCCTCAGGAAAAACCTTCAGAGCCCAACTGCCACCACTGGCTTCCCACAAGCCTCTCAACCTCCCCCACTCCTCCTGCTCTTGAGGCCGATTGGCTGGGTCGTGTGGGCGGAGCCAAAAAAAGTCCCCCAATGAGCAGCTCCGTAGTCTGAAAGGGCGGGGAAACAGCCCAATGAGCATCACCGCAGAGGAGCCAATCAGCTAGAAGTTGCTGGGGCCGCTATGAGCCAATCATCAGCTGGCAGCTGGAAGTTTGCTGGGGCCCCTTCGGCTGTGGCTCTCAACACTTTATTTTATTTATTTATTTTTATGTGGTACTTAGGATTGAACCCAGTGCCTCACATGTGCTGGGCAAGCACTCTACCACTGAGCTACAACCCCGGCCCCCACTGAGTGTCTTTTAAATCATGATGATACATTTGTTCTCCATCCACACTCTGTCACCTGGAAATGAACAGATTGTAACTGCTTTTTATGGAATTCAACAACATGACAGTCATTCATTTTATTCGACAAGCTCTTCCCAGCTCTGCTTCACACTGAAATCTAACTAGATGAATGTAACAGCCCTGGTCCTCAGAGTGTGCATTACCAGCCACAGGGTTTGCTTGCCTAACAGATGCCCACAAGACAAACACTCCAGAAACTCAATTTTCGTTACTAATAAGTGGGTACCAAGATAATGACCATCTTTTGAGAACTCCTCTCCACTCACTGAAAACGTTTGTCCATAATAATTCATGGACTTTGAAGAGTGGGCGGTTGGAATTTCTGATAAACACATCCTTAGAGACAGAACCACACAGGAGCTGCTAAAGGAAATACCCGTGAAAATCACAGACTGTCACAAGTTGGGGTGGGAAGGAAGGAGAAGTTGAAGGATCCGGGCTGGGGTCAAACCTCTTTCCATCAGTATTTTAGTCCAAAGTCAAAATGAATCTATTACATGTTTCTTTAATCCATGATCTTTTCATGTCTATGATGGACAACTGTGTTGAACTTGGCCTTGACCCCTCTGAAGCACATGGGTCAGTGTCTCTTGTTGCAGGTTACCAGCAGTTTTATTTTAAATACATTTTTAGATGTTGATGGACCTGTATTTTATTCATTGATTTATATTCAGTGCTGAGGATCGAACCCAGTGCCTCACACATGCTAGGCAAGAGCTCTACCACTGAGCCACAGCCCTAGCCCCACCAGCAGCTTTGGAAGATGATTCCTGTCCACACTGGCTTTCCCCCTAAGGCACCTGTGGGCTTTCTCGGCTCCCCCAGCCTGCTGAACCCCAAACAGGAGAGGCCAGAGGTGCTGGGAAGTAAAACCCTCAGGGTAACCCTCAAGAGCAAGGGATGGGAATCTCCTCACCTCTGGAGGGACAAGTGGAACCCTGTTCTGCACAGTCTTTCAGAGGATCCCCAGAGGGACCGTGGCTCAATTGCCCTCAGCGGTAACCCACCCATGCACTCATATACTTTTTGGGTTTTCTCTCTTTTTCAGCTCACTTTCCTACTTCCTTACTGCTCTCTCAGGTCGTCTTTCCAAACAAAGATGCTCCTCAATTTAGGATCAGGTTGGGTCTCTGTTGAAACCCACTGTGAGTTGAGCCGAGCTCACCCAACACCACCGCTTGGCCGGGTCTGCGGTAAATGGGTTCAGATCACTCAGTCTGAAGTGGGCAAAATCATCTCCCACAGAGCCTATTTCATAGGATAGTGGGAATAGCTAGTGTCATTTGTTGGTTACTGGACTGAAGGTCAAAAGCAGAGTGGACATATGTACACTTTCATATCATGGCAAAGCCCAAAACATAAATCAAACCACTGTGAGCAGGGGCTACCTATATATTACCCCAAAGCCTTTGCTTCATGGCCTGTTTTTCTTCCTTCCTTCCTTCCTCCCTCCCTCCCTTCCCCTCCCTGCTCACACTTGTGCGCTCGCTCTCTCTCTCTCTCTCTCTCTCTCTCTCTGTCTTTCATGTTTACTGGGAATGAACAACCCCTGGATGCTTTACCCCTGAGCTATATCACCAGCCCCCTTTAAAAAAATTTTTTTGGGACAGGGTCTCAGTTGCTGAGGCTGGCTGAGAAGTTGTATCTCTGGGATTGCAGGTGTGTGCCCCTGTGCCAGGTTCAGGGTCCACTTTTGAGGAGTCTGTTATGGTTTAGATATTATGTGTCCCCCAAAATCTCATGAGTGAGAAAATGCAAGAAAGTTTAGAGGTGAGATGATTGGGTTAGGAGAGTCTCAACCTAATCTGTGCATTAGTCCCCTGATAGGGATTAACTGGGTGGTAACTAGGCGGGTGGGGTGTTGCTATAGGAGGTGGGTCATCGGGGACATATCTTTGGGGTGTGTATTTTGTGCATGGTGAGGAGTGCTTTGTCTCTCTCTGTTTCTTTATCATCATGTCCTAAGCCGATTTCCTCTGCCACACTCTTCCACCATGATGTTCTGCCTCATCTCAGGCCCTGAGGAATGGAGTCAGCCATTTATGGACTGAGACCTCTCTGAAACTGTGAGCCCCCAAATAAACTTTTCCTCCTCTAATTGCTCTTGTCAGGTCTTTTGGTCACAGCAGTGAAAATCTGACTAAAACAGTCTAACTAAAACATCTATCAAAATTATAAATAAGGTTGGACTTTAAAGAGATTCAGTTACTTTTTCTGGATCTGGAAAATTCTGTACTTGGGAAGACCCAGGAAAAAGGTTCGAAAATTGTGAGAGTGTTACAAAATAACGATTCTTTTCTCAAATGGTCTCACCTGAGGTTTCTCCAACCAAATTTTATCATAAACACACTGTGGTCTGGAATCACAGGGGTAGAGAGCAAGACAGTGTGCCGAACTTTAAACACATTAAATAATTTAATTTTCTCATAAATTCTGTGAGGAAAGTACTACCACTGTCCTCGTTTTGCTAAAGATGAAACTGGGAGCTTAACTAATTTGACCAAGGTCACACAGCTGGAATAAGTGCAATCAGGATCTTAGTCCACACAGCCTGGTTCCAGATGCAGGGCACAGAGCCTTGGACATAGCCCTGAGATTGTGAGAAATATCTGATAAATCCTTGCTTGATTCGGAAGTCACTGTACTTAGAGAAAAGAGAAAAGCTGGTCTAAGTAATATCTTCCAATGTTTGAAGGCTTTGAGCCATAGAGAGCTTTGTTGTCAGGTGAAGCCTTCCATAATACACATAGAGTTTTCAGACAGGTATGGTGGTGCCCGCCTGTAATCCCAGTGGCTCAGGAGGCTGAGGCAGGAGGATCTCGAGTTCAAAGCCAGCCTCAGCAACTTAGCAAGGTCCTAAAGCAACTCAGCAAGACCCTGTCTCTAAATAATATTAATATATAATATTAATATAATAATATAAATAACATTAACATATGATTATGTTTATAATTAATATAATATTAATGTATAATATTAATAAATTATATAATATTAATATGATATATCATTTTATATTTTAATGTACTCCATATTATGTACAATATTATATATTTATATGTAATTATATATTATAATATTATATATAATTTTATGTTTTATATATATATGTATATATATTTTATTTATATATACGTATATATATAGCTGGGGATGTGGTTCAGTTGTCAAGCACCCCTGGGTTCAATCCCTAGTACCAAAAAAACAAATACACAGAGTTGTCCCCAGAATAATATCTTTAAGAGTATAGAAGAAAACACTTAGGATTACAAAGAAAGCCTATTATATTAAAATGCATTTATTGCTGGGGCTGGGATTGTGACTCAGCGGTAGAGCGCTCGCCTAGCACGGATGGGACCCGGGTTTGATCCTCAGCACCACATAAAAATAAAGGCATTGTGTTGTGTCCATCTACACCTTAAAAATAAATATTAAAAAAATGTATTTATTGCTAGGCATGGTGGTGCATGCCTATAATTCCAGTAATTTGGGATTACAAGAGTCTGAGGCAGGAGCATCACAAGACTGAAACCAGCGCATCACAAGTCTGAGACCAGCCTCAGCAATTTAGCAAGCCCCTGTCTCAAAATAAGAAATAAAAAGGGCTGGGGATGTGGTTTAGTGGTCAAGTGCCCCTGGGTTCAATCCCTGGTACCAAAAAATAAGAAAGTGGGGAATCTCAGTCATTAGACAGTGACAAATGTGGACTGAGCCACCCAAATGGCTGTATGATGTCTGGTGGCCCCAGAAATCTACACTTCATCCCTTTTCCACCCTCCTTAACTTTCTAAAACACAGGTTTGTGTTTCCCACTGATGCCAAACCTTTCAGTGCCCTCCCCAGCACTGTCTAGGGGGCCCAGGATGGCATCCAAGACCCATGTGACCTGAACCCTCTAGCCTCAGCAATCTCCCTGCTTCCCTGCGTGCACCTCGCACTTGCACTTTGTGGGGCTCACTGCCCTCTTTGCAGCTCCAGGGCAGAGTCCTTCTCTCAGCTGAAACTGCAACTCTGCAAAGTTTTCACCAACAGTCCCTCTCCCAGGCAGAACTGATCTCTTCCCACAGGCCTCTAGCATGGCATAACTACACAATACGTGACTGTATAGTTATTGGGAACACACACTAGGGCCTACTGCATAAATAATAAATACCTTATTGACCTTAAATAGGACCTGGCATATATAATAGTTTAATAAATGTTGGTTAAAATTGATTTGATGGTGGAGCCAGCCAGTTAATTGAACACCAGTTTGAGATAACCTGAGTGTAGTTTCTCAGTAGAATTTGCCAAATGATCAGTGGTTCCTTGGGAGTCTGGTTACCAAGTTCAAAGGGGTCCACTAAAATTGAATACTTGTGGATATCTTAAAATTTCATGTAAGCTGGACATGGTGGTGCACACCTGTAATCCCAGTTACCCAGGAGGCTGAGGCAGGAGGATTGCAAGTTTGAGGCCAGCCTCGGCAATTTAGCAAGGCCCTAGGCAACTTAGTGAGACTCTATCTCAAAATAAAAAATAAAAAGAGCTGGGGATATGTCTCAGTGGCTAAGCACCCCTAGGTTCAATCCCCAATATCCCCCAAAAAATTCATGTAAAACTAATTCCTCATCCATAATACATTAATGTTTGTTATCAGAATAATGTTATTGGTTTTGCCTCATTTTTAAATAAAATGGACACATCTAAGAAACCTGTCCTGTTTCATTTATGCCTTCTCTTTTGGCAGGGAGATACCAGGGATTGAACTCAGGCACTCAACCACGGAGCCCCATCCCCAGCCCTATTTTGTATTTTATTTAGAGACAGGGTCTCACTGAGTTGCTTAGTGCCTCACTTTTGCTGAGGCTGGCTTTGAACTCGCAATCCTCCTGCCTCAGCCTCCAGAGCCATTGGGATTATAGGTATGCGTCACCACACCCAGATTCATCTCTGGCCTTCATCTCTGACTTGCCAATAATCCTGTGGGTGCAGGGACCAGAAGGCTCCTCTTCCTGACCCTAGGGGTGAGGGCACCATTTGGTTGACTATAACTATAAGTCCCAGGAGATTCCTCTTCCCTCCTCCCCCAGACAGCTGGATGATAAATACACAGCCTCTGGCAGGGCTCTGCCTCTCCATAAACAGTTCAGATGAGTAATTACTCCCAAACCTACCCATTTTCTAATCTTTCTTTAAAGTCCTTTGGGGGTGATTCATTCTGTGAAATAAAACGGTTTGTTGGGTTTTTCCACAAGGTCCCTTTGTGTTTGTTATTGTTGTTTTCATGATTCTTTGGATGTTGTTAAGATTTTATCATCTCTGACAAGTGACTTCCTTCTTGTCATTGCAGGGCACACCTTCTTCTTTGACAGAGGAGGGCTTGACCATGGGCCCAAGCTCTTCCCTTTTCTTTGAGTTTGATCTCCCTTTTCATTTTTATTTTTGTGGTACTAAGGATTAAACCTGGGATGCTTAGCCACTGAACTACATCCCTTGCCTTTTAAATTTTTTTTTAAATTTTGAGACAGGTTTTTGTAAAGTTGTTTAGGGCCTCACTATGAGGCTGGCCTCGAATTTATGATCCTCCTGCCTCAGACTCCTGAGTCGCTGAGATTACAGGCATGGGCCACCACACCCAGTTGATCTACCTTTTTAAATCTTAGCTATGGTGAAATTAAAAGAGCGTGGATTTTTTAGTCAAGCAGGATTGGTTTCATTCCTACTTCTGCTAGAAACTGACTACATAATATTATGCCAACAACACAAGCTCTCCCCATCTCAAGATACTCATCCATAAAAATAGGAACAATTATTTCCACTTTCTAGGATGTTGTGGGCAGCAAAGGTGAGGTTAGGTATGTAGAAGCACCTTAGTATCTAGCACAAGAGTAGATACTGAATGTGAATTTTTGTTTCCTTCCTTTTATGACAGAAAGCATCTAGTTATGTGGCCTATAAAATTGGGTTGGTGCTGGTGCCCAATCAAGAGCCAGTCACAGCTGGGTCTGGTGGCACATGCCTGTAATCCCAGCACCTCAGGAGGCTGAGGAAGGAGGATCTCCAGTCCAAAGCCAGTATCAGCAATTTAGCGAGATCCTCAAAACTAAAAAGGGCTGGGGATGTGGCTTGGTGGCTTAATGCCCCTGCGTTCAATCCCTGATACCAAAATAAATAAATAAATAAAGCCAGTCACCATGAAATCTGCCAATGGCCACTCTCCACTGGATAGGAGAATCTGTATTTTTGCTTCAGTATCTCGGACTCCTCCCGCCCCTCACAGGATGGGGCACATAATAGGGATTCAGCAGAGTATCCATGGAATGAATTGACAGAGAGAAATGAGTGAATCTATTTTTTCTAGAACGGTAAAGGATTTAGGGCAGAGGAGGTAGCATTGTGGCAAAGCACTTCTTTAGCATGGGCGAAGCCTTGGGTTTGATCCTAAGCAACTGCCAACCAAAAGGTTAAGGATTTGAGATCGATAACTAAATTATATCAAAGTAATCAAGGAAACATATGTGAAACATATCTCCTAAAACCTATCCAATTCCTGTACCTCTGACACTATATTAAAACAAGTTGGTAGAGGAAGACTACAGGGATTGGGGACGGATATGTGTGTGTGTGTGTGTGTGTGCGCGCGCAGAGGGTTTGAATATAAGAGCAAGTAGGCTGGGTGCAGTGGAACACCCCTGTAATCCCAGTGGCTTGGGAGGCTGAGACAAAAGGATCACAGGTTCAAAGCCAGCCTTGGCAACTTGGCGAGGCTCTGAGCAACTCAATGAGACCCTGTCTCAAAATAAAATATAAAAAAGGGCTGGAGATGTGGCTCAGTGATTAAGCACCCCTGGGTTCAATCACTGATACCATAAATAAATAAGTAAGAGCAGGCAGGCTGAGCAGCTCACTTGCTTGTAGGGGTTAATTGTTAGGGCAATCACGAGTTAGTGGGGAAGGTATGAAAAGGAATTGCTCCATAATTACTACTCTTTCTGGATAAGTGTACAGCTTTTAATTGCTGTGTTTCTGGGTAGCAGTGATAGGTTCTGCCTGAAGTCTTTGAGGAATGGTTTCAGTGACAAAGCACAGCCTTGCGGCACCAGATGGTTCACTGCGGTCCACTGTCTCTGGCCTGGCCCACAGCCTGCCAGCCAGGCTCCTGCTTCCATGCCCCTCCCCCACAACAGTCCATTCTCCCCACAGCAACCACAGTGGACTTTGCAAACCGTGCATCAGATCTTATGACCCTCCCTGATTAAAACCTGCAGTTCCAATTTCCAGATTTCTAATAGATCAAAAATCCATATTCCTCAGTGCCCACCCAGCCTCTGCCTGAAGTGAGCTGGCCCTCGCCCACCTCTGCAAGACCTCTGCTGTCTGTGCTGCAGCCACACTGGCCTCCCGGGCTGCCCAGACACACCATGCCCATTTCCCTGAAGGGCCTATGCACTTCCTGTTCCCTTGGTCTGGAGAGTTCCTTCTGCTTTTCCTCACGAGGCCAGTTCTTCCTCTCACTAAGGTCTCAGTTCATTTTCCAGAATGCCTTTCCCTGACTTCCTGAGCTAAATGACACTCTCCGCTCCTTTCTTTTACTGTACACTCTTATTTTCTCCATGTCACCTGTTCACCAGGCTTTCATTGCTGTGACCAAGATACCCAACAAGAATAACCTGGAGGAGAAGTGTATTTTGGCTCATGGTATCAGAGGTTCAGTCCTTCGTGGGCTGACTCGGTTCCTCTGGGTCCAAGGTGAGGCATCATGGAAAAAGGGCATGGGGAGGAGGGCTGCTCCATTCCTGGCAGTTAGGAGGCAGAGAGAAGTAGGAGGAGGGAAGGGCCAAAGGGAAAATGAACAGTTCTAGGGCACATCCCCAGTGACCCACCTCCTCCAACCCCACCCCACCTGCCTAGAGTTACAAGTCAGTCCGTTCAAACTAGAATGGACCCTTTAGGTCACAGCTCTCACAATCCAAACACTTGGCCTTTGAACATACCTTCATTAACCCAGGAGCTCAGGGAGGACACTTCATATGCAAACCATAACACCACCTATATGCTCTTACTTTTTTCCACATCACCTACAACTACCTAAAATCAACCCATTCCTATATATATTTTTAGGGTTGATTTTGTTCACTTTCCCGTCCCCTGGTGAAATATAGGGCTCATGGGGGTCTACCCCTCTCTGGTTTGTTGTTCTGTCCTCAGCACCAAATGTCAGTAATAGGTGCTGAATAATTATTTAAGGTGAATAAATTGGAATAAAACTGTCCCATTGAGAAGAGAAAAACTCATGTAGTACTCTGCCAACTTCTCATCATTCTTTGCTAGGAGATGAGGGTGACACTGATCCTGCAAGTCAGGGACAGGGTTGTGGGGAGCAAGAAACTCACAGCCAGCCACCTCATTCTTCGAGAGCATTTCCTCTGATAGGCCAACAACCCTGCACACATGTTTTGCTTCCAGAAACTCTTCGGAGATTCTTGAAACCTCCTGGTTATCCTGAAGAGTTGGCAAGCCTGGTAGAAGCTGATGACCCTAGCCCCAGGCACGGTGGCACCTGCCTGTAATCCCAGCAGCTCAGAAGGCTGAGGCAGAAGGAACGATCACAAGTTCAAAGCCAGCCTCAGCAAACGTGAGGTACTAAGCAACTTGGTGAGACCCTGTCTCTAAATAAAATACAAAATAGGGCTGGGGATGTAGCTCGGGGGTCCAATGCCCCTGAGTTCAATCCCTGGTACCCCCCACCACACACACACACACACACCAAAAAGAGCAATGTCATTGAGGAATGACATTCGGGAGCAACTTAGTAGTAGTGAAAATGACTTGGTCATCTAAACAAATCGGGAATTTCCTGGAACAATATGAGAGGCTTAGAATTCCAGAAGGAGAGACTGGCGTGATTAAGCCAGCAAAGTAAGGAAATGCAGAGCGGAATAGGTGACCCACAGAGGACATGAGGACAAGCCAAGAACGTCGACAGGGACAGGAAACCCATCCCTCTGCATCCTGGGCACATTAGGTGGGCCCCTGACTGTCTTTTCCGTTCCTTGCAGAGGTGACAGAGGGCAAACTTGTCTGAAGCAAGAGATCCATGAGTTAAGGAAGCAGGGCAGTTTCCCCTGCCAGCTCTGCCTCCTGAAAAATGAAAAGGTGACAGTAACATCCTCGTCACCCACCTCTGAAGGACCTGATCACGTCTTGGTCTTGCCATTACTATGAGGGGAAGAGTGGGCCCAGCAAGGTTGGGTGAGGCCTGCCTTGGCAAGACAGATGTCCCAAGCTCAGGTGTCTGTCAGGGCCAGGGAACACCAGATATGGAAGGAAGAGCTAGCACCAATGCAGAGGAGAAACTCCCTGAGGGCAGTCAATCCTGACATTTTCAGTGTGATAATGTGGTTCTGCTTCTTTAAGGTACTGCAGGAATGGATTCATTAGTGACTCCTCCTGATGGGCTGCCTCTGGCTCTAACCAGCTTGTAACAGCCGATGGCTACATTTTCAGGAACTTTTCAAGCTGGTTGAGGTCATGTTGGTAGCTTCAAATTGGCCATGATGGCAGTGTTTACAACATAGGAATTGGCAAGGCTATACATCAGGACTGGTTTTTTTTTTTTTTTTTTTTTGGTACCAAGGATTGAACCCAGGAGGGCTCAACCACTGAGCCACATCCCCAGCCCTTTTTTTTAAATTTTTTTATTTAGAGACAGGGTCTTGCTGAGTTGCTTAAGGCCTCGCTGAATTGCTGAGACTCTCTTTGAACTTGTGATCCTCCTACCTCAGCCTCTGGAACCTTTGAATTCAGGCCTGTGCTACCTGTGCTTGACTTGCTTTCCATTTTTCTATGGCTCAGTTTTAATCTCAGATTCTCAGTCACCTGGGAATATTTTAAAATGCAGTTTACCTAGGTTATATACCTGGTTAATAATCATAATATTTGAGACTAGGTCCCAAATACTAGTATTTTCAAAAGCTTCACTAAGGATTCGAATATACAGCCACGGTTGAGATCCACTGAGATAGCCCAAGGCTTCTCAAATATTAATGTGGACAGCCAGATGTGGTGGCATGTACCTGTAATCCCAGTGGCTGGGGAGGCTGAGAAAGGAGGATCACAAGATCAAAGCCAGTCTCAGCAACTGAGTGAGACCCTGTTTTGGCTATGGAAAATAAAGAGCCCCAAGATAGTATGGCCTGAGAAAAGAGAATGAAAAAGGAAGCTATACATTGATAACTTTCATCTCTTCCAAGAGGAATCCTTCCTTGATGCTGGCCGTAGGTGGGGAGAAAGTGTTTCATCAAACCTAGAATGTTAGTCTCTAGGAAACACTAAACTCTTCTAAGATAACTCCTCTCCAGGTGCTAGCCACCAACCCCCAACCCCCAAACTCAAATACCTGAGTTCCCAGACCAACATGCTCACTAAATCACCTACTACCTAATCCCTCCTTAGTTCAGTGGCTCATTTTCCACCACAAAAGTGGGCCCATTCCTGTAGATGCAGTCCTGTTCCTGAATAAAGGCTGAAATGATCCATGAAGTTTGTGTCCAGCCTGGTCTGTTTGTGCTAACACCTTGTCTCTAAATAAAATATTAAAAAAGGAGGCTGGAGATGTGGCTCAGTGGTTAAGCACCCTGGGTTTCAATCCCCAGTAACACAAATAAATAAATAAATAAATAAAATAAAAATCAATGCACACAAATCATCTATGGATCTTGTTGATATTGTGGGTATAGGTGGTCCCTGAGATTCTGCATTTCCATCATGTTCTCAGCAAGATGAGTGCTGCTGGCCATAGACCCCACTTCGGGTAGCAAGAATTTGAACAACATGGTAACTATCTGTACTTTAAAATTACGTGGAGTTCAGCTATGCAGCCACTTCATTCTGGTCCTTTTTTCTACATCAAATCTCATTATGTTTGAATCTGTTCTATAGAAATTGTGATCCATTTGGGTTTTCACCTTTTCCTATGAGAATTTTGGTATTTTGAATTTTGTAAGAAATTTGTTTTTCTAAGTTTTCAAATTTGCTGCCATTGAGTGACATTTAATAATTTCTCATTACTATTCTGAACTGTAGCTGCAATTATTAAGAATTCAAATTCAAAGTTTTAAAAAAATATCAAGCTAACCAAACCAAAAATCTGTCTTGGTTTGACCTTTGGTACAAGTTTGAGATCCTGCTTAAAACATCTGTAGTAGTTTGGTCTGCCATAATGGAATACAAAGGACTGGGTAGCTTTAACAAAATAAATTGCTTTTCTCACAATTGTGGAGTCAAGACAGTCCAGGATCAAGTTACCAGCAGGGTTCAGTTTCTGGTGAGGGCTTTCCTCCTGCCTTTAAATGGCTGCGTTCTTGCTGTGTGTCCACGTGCTCCTTCCTCTGGGTGCTCATATGGGAAGGGCAGAAGAAGAGTTAGGAGAGCTCTGGTCTCTCCCTCTTATAAGAATGCTAATTCTATCAGATCAGAGGCCCACGCTTATGATCTCATTTAACCCGAATCATCTCTCCCTCACCCATTAGGGATTGAACCTAGTGCCTCATGCATCTATACCAGTATTCTACCATTGAACTACATATGTAGCCATTTTTAAGGTTTTTTTTTTTTTTTGTACCAGGGATTGAACTGAGAGGCACTGGACCACTGAGACACATCCCCAACCCTATTTTGTATTTTATTTGGAGACAGGGTCTCGCTGAGTTGCTTAGGGCCTCGCTTTTGCTGAGGCTAACTTTGAACTCATGATCCTCCTGCTTCAGCCTCCAGAGCTGCTGGGATTACAGGCGTGTGCCACCACACCAGGCTTTTAAATTTTATTTTAAGGTGTGTGTGTATTTTGGGGGGGGGTATCACTAAATTTCAAAGGCTGGCTTTGAAGTTGTGACCTTCCTGCCTCAGTCTCCTGAGTAACTGGGATTACAGGCATGTAACTGCACAAAATGACCAAGCCAGGTGCAAACTTCATGGATCAGCACAGCCTTTATTCAGCGCTAGAGTCATGACTCTGGTGGGCCCACTTTCCTGATGAAAGATGAACCACTGGTCAAAGGGGGGAGTCTGTGCTTATATAGGTTACACTGAGAAGTGATTTAATTTTGGACACAGCCTGTCACTTTGGGCATTCAGGAAACAGGTTTGGGGGAATTTGAAATTTGTTTTTACTGGGCAATAGTTTTACTTGGGGAAGAATGGAGGGTCTGGGGTCAGCATTCAGTGCTTATCTCTTTCCCTTCAGGGTCCCATTGTATTGTCACTGGGGAAGGATTTATTTGGAGAAGGATCAATGCTTTGGCTTCTTCCCAGAGATTGCCATTCTAGGCTTGATGGATATCTCCTTCCCAAGGATTGTCTTGTCACTGGATGATGCTTGCTTGCTTCCTTTCTAGGGATTGTCCTGTCACTGGGAAAGAATGTATTGGGAAAGGATCAATGTTATGAATGTGTTGCCTTCTTCCTCACTCCCTCCTCCCAGGCCACACTATTTTGGGGTTTGTCATTTTCCATATCTAACAATCTCTAAAGGCCTGGTTTCCAAATGCAGTCACACTGTGATAAGGGCTTAAACAAATGAATTTGAGAGAGAGAGAGACACCAACATCACATTCAGTCAATATAACCCCCAATTACTCTAATCATTTCTCCTACTTTTGAGTTGTGGCTGACTCCAAAAGTTTCTGTTGAAATATGTTAATGAAGATACAATCTCAGAAAATTGCAGAGGTGAGCTAATATACGATCCAATCATATTATTTTATCTATGGAGAAACTGAGGCCCAGAGAAGCTCATGACCCATCCCACCCTTAGCATAGCTCCTACGCTTCAATAATTCAAGCAATCACTGAATGTGAGCTAATGAACATGACATACAGTTTATCTGGTGGGTCTTTTGTAATCAGGTCACTTTTGTGATGTCCAAGGCATTCCTCCATGACCCGGGGGAAAGTGATATTATAAAGAAAGTAATGATTATAAAAAGCCAATGAGGTGGCATTGGGTGGGAGAGATAAAAAGAGACTGGTTTTTACCCCAGCCCAGGCATATGCACTTGCAACTGCTGCCACCACTGTTAAAAATCACTGAGTCCCAGTCCCAGGGCAGATGCCTGACTGGGGTTCCCAACAAATTGTCTGGTCATTCACCTAAAAAAACAAAAGGAGGGGCTGGGGTTGTGACTCAGTGGTGAGTGCCTGCCTATCATGTGTAAGGCACTGGGTTCGATTCTCAGCACCACATATAAATAAATGAATAAAATAAAGGTCCATCGAGACCTAAAAAAAAAAAAAAAAGTGTTGGGGGAAAGTAATGGTGAAAAGCAAGAAAGAGGCCATGCCAGTAATCCCAGCAGCTTGGGAAGCTGAGGCAGGAGGATTGTGAGTTCAAAGCAGGCCTCAGCAATTTAGCGAGGCCTTGAACAACTCAGGGAGACCCTGTCTCTAATAAAATATTTAAAAGGGATGGGGAGCGACTCAGTGGTCAAGTGCCTCTGGGTTCAATCTCTGGTACAAAAAAAGAAAGAAAGAAAGAAAAAGGAAGGAAGGAAGGAAGGAAGGAAGGAAGGGTGACCTTGGGTGACTTGCCCAAGGTCACCTTCCTGCTTCTCTGTGCATCTGCGTCCCTGGTATCTAATTTGAATAGCACTCTGGGAAGTCAAAGGGCCCTACATCCTCAGCCCCATCTTTGAGGAGCTAATGATAACTTCGAGGTCATATAGAAAGGGGAATGGTGGAAGGGTTGGGGGGTTTGTTTGCCTAGCTGGAGAGTTTTCACAGATGGCAAGCAGAAGATCTTGGTCAGGCGTGGTGTGTTCCACCATGATCTCAGCCTGGGGCCTGGTCAGTGATAAGAAAGCTGCTCTGGTGGCCTGCGGGGAGTAGCTCCAACTCCTCACAAGATGTTTATAGGTCAGACCTGGAATTTGTGGTTCCTGGAATCCAAGGGGACTCAGAACAAAGGAGATGGAAGCCAAATGGGAGCAGAAATGCCAAGTTTTATTTTATTTATTTTATCCTGCTTTTAGTTATCCGCAGGACATTTGCAGGCAAAAGTAAAGAGTTGGGTCCTTGTTACAATTTCAGCCACTCAGGAGACTGAGGCAGGAGGAGTGTGGATTTGAGGACAGTCTGGAAAACTTCTTAGAAAGACTCTGCGGATAGATAGACAGACAGACAGACAGACAGGGCTGAGGATGTAGCTCAGTGGTACAGCACTTCCTTAGCATGTGTAAGGCCCTGGGTTTCATCCCTAGGACTGAATACAAAAAAAGAAAAGAAAAGTCACTTTTTCCACTGATCAAGAAACCAAGAGTTTTTGCTACTGAAACTGCCACCAGAGCTGCTGGAGTCCCTGGGTACCACTACCCCCACCCTCGCACCCCCCACTGTTTCAGGTCCCAGAATTGCCTTCCACAGCTGCTGCTGATGTGGTCACAGTGGTCCACTTTATGCTTTGGATACAGCCCTTGCTGCTCTGTCACTGCAACTGATTTTTTAAAATGGACACAATTCTTTCTCTTCTTCTCCCTCTCCTTAATCTCAGGGGGAACAGAATTATCTTTCTTCCCCATTTTAGGCAGATTTATCTGTCCTTCAGCATACACACCCACCATAGGAACATCTAATCCAGACTTTGGGGATGGCATCAGAAGATCTCAGAAATGACTATCTCCCAAATTAGCAAGTGAATTACGGCTCCAACAGAGAACACATGGAATGTAGCCTTTGGATCACCCCTTTAAAAGCCCCCTGTTCCTGCTGATGGAAGAATCACAGCCTTTGGGGCAGAAGTCCCCTGTGTTTCTCCTTTACTAACACAGCAATAAACCTTGTTTTTCCTTTTTCTCAAAAATCAAGTCCTCATTATTGGATTAGCTTCAGGGATGATGACCTGGCTTTTGGTAACACAGGCAGGAAATGCGGCTGAGTAGTCCCAGATAATACACAATTCTTGTTCTCAGGTGAAAGTGGAGAGGGGAGAATGAGGCAGCTGAAATGGCATTTAGTCATCCAGACTTGTCCCACCAGGAATAATCAGCAGCTCTGGAATGTCACAAATTCCATTTGGAAGAGAATTTTTTTTTTCCTGGTCTTCCCAATAAAACTATCTAGCCTGGAGAAAATTCTCCTCCACTGACTTCAGGGGAATGGCTGAAAGGAGCAGGGCTACACCTGCAGGAGACCTCTGCTGAAAGACTTCTGCCAGAGCGGAGCAGAGCAGTGGGCTGACCGGGTTCCCATCCATTCCCAGGTGGCAGCTAGGCTCCTCAGCCAAGGCTGCCATTACAAAATACTGCGGATGGGGTGACAGATTTCTCACAGTTCTGGGGGCTGGATATCCAAGATCAAGGCAGGTCTGGTTTCTTCTGAGGCTTCTCCCTTTGACTTGCCCAAGGTCACCTTCCTGCTTCTCTGTGCATCTGCGTCCCTGGTATCTAATTTATAGGGACACCAGTCCTACCACATTAGGCTTCCACCCTGATGACCTCATTTAAGGGCTTCACCTTGAGGATCTGGAGAGGATTTGATTTAGTCCATAACAAAAGCTGAGTAGATAATTGCAGCTCTGAGAGTAAACAGAAACCTCCCTCTAAGTCCTAGACAAGAACATGTAAGAACATGTGGTATTACCTTCACACCCTCCTGCCCCTAGTTAAAACTTCTAAGTAGTTTGTATTTCCACTCATTTATTCCACAGATATTTATGAGTTCCAACTCTGTGTCAGTCACAGTATCAGTCCTGGGAAATGGAAGTTCAATCAGGCAAGTGAATACAGTGCAATGTGATATGTTCACATATCTTCTAGACCCAGGGCCCAGAAGAGGGATGTCTTATTTAGTTTTTTCACTGCTGTGACTAAAGGATTTGAACAGAACAACTGTAGAGGAGGAAGATTTTATTTGAGGGCTCATGGTTGCAGAAGTCTCAATCTATAGACATCTGTGTCTATTCCTCAGGGCTTGAGGTGAGGCTGAACATCGTGGGGGAAGAGTGTGGTGGAGGGAAGCAGCTCACATGGTGATCAGGAAGCAGATACAAAATATAGACTCCAAAGCCACGCCCCCAATGCCCATCTCCTCCAGCCACACCCCACCAGCCTTCAGTTACCACTGTTAATCCCCACTAGGGGATTAATTCACTGATTGGGTCAAGACTCCTATAACCCAATCATTTGTCCTCTAAATCTTCTTGCGCTGTCTCACACATGAGCTTTGGGGGGACAGCTAACACTGAAACCCTAACAAGGGACTCTTAGGCCAGACTGTTGAATCCTGTTCTGAAATATCAGATGGACTTATCCAGCAGAGGACAGTGATTTGTTTAGCCATCAGGCTTTCAAAGGACCCCTATTCCTAGAGTCATATAGGAGGGAAATCTAGTTTATATAAAACTTTTCTGATACAGATATGGTCCACAGGTCAGGAGAACTGGAATCATCGGGGGGAGCTTCTTAGATAAAAATGGCAATCTCAGAGCCCATCTCAGATTTACTAGTCAAAAGCCACAATTGAACAAAATTCCCCAGAGGATATGTGAACATTAACATTTGGGAAACACTAAAGTGGGCGTGGTGGGTAGCACACACCTATAACCCCTGCTACTGGGGAATCTGAGGCAGGAGGATCACAAGTTTGAGGACAACTTGGTTGACACAGTGAGACCCAGTCTCAAAATAAAATGGAATAGGCTCAGTGACATGATGCCCCTGGGTTCAGTCCCCAGTAATCGCACCCCCCACATATGCATGTGCGCGTGCACACACACACACATACACAAACACAGATTAAGTGCAATCTCATTGTTTCACAGCTAGAGAAACTGGGGCACAGAGAATGATCTAAGTCTCAAACCTAAATCCACCTCCTTCCCCAACAACCCTTTTTCTATAATTGACACATTTGCCAGTTGACCTTCAACTTTTTTTTTTCTTTTGATATCAGGAATTAAACTCAGGAGCATACAACCACTGAGCCATATCCCAGTCCCCCCTTTTTAAAATTATTTTTTAATTTAAAGACAGGATCTCACTGAGTTGCTTAGCACCTCACTTTTTGCTGAGGCTGGCTTTGAACTCGCGATCCTCCAGTCTCAGCCTCCTGAGCCGCTGGGATTACAGGCGTGTGCCACCATGTCTGGTGCCACCACTCCTGGCCGACCTTCAACTTTTACGTTGTATTATGGTGCTGATCTTTCTATCCAACAAACCCTTAGGCTGGGCCTAGAGGACTCATTAGTAGTGCTTACTCATCAGGGAAGAAGTGGAGGCCCCTACAACCAACCTCTATTGACCCTGTTCGCCTCCTGTTTGGGATGGTTTTGACTGCTTTGTGTCAGGCTCCCATCATTTTTTATTTCCCCTTACTCCCCAGCCCTTGCTCACACAGTTGCTGACACTGACTAGAAGATGTGAGGTGCCTCCCAGAGCATGGAGCCCAGGGATAACCTCAGGCAGCCCTCGTGCTACTGCCTTCCATATTAATCCTGTGTGACTGTAAATGTGCGTGTGTGTATGTGTGTGTTTCTTTTATTTTCTTAGTTTATTTCTTTGTATGGCTGACACAGGAAATTCTTTAAACATTTTTTAAACCTAGTTGTTTTGATTTTTTAATTAGCAGACTTTTATTTATTTATTTTGTGGGGCTGAGGATTGAACCCTGGGCCTTGTGCATGCTAGGCAAGCACTCTACCACTGAGCCACATCTCCAGCCTGACACTGCTAATTGTCAGAATCAAGGAATATAAAATTTTCAGCTTGGTATAACTTTAATTTGAAGTGTTTATTTCTCTTGACAACTCACAGAAGCAAACTTTAAGGAAACTGTATCCTCCCCACTACCTCCCTCATATTGGGGACTGAACCCAGGGATGCTCTACCACTAAGCTTCATTCCCAGTCCTGTTTGAGACAGGGTTTCACTAAGTTGCCCAGGCTGGCCTTCAACTTGGAATCCTCCTGCCTCAGCCTCCCGAGTCACTGGGATTACATACACCCATCTCACCTGCTGAAAAGTATCTTTAATATAGGCCTCAAGTCATTTCTACACAGAATTTTTTAAAAACAATGTCCGGCACTCAGTCTAATATAGAGCCCAAGAGTGGTAATTAGCAGGAAAGAAACAATAGAAATAGACCTAAAAAGAGTTCAGATATTGGAATTATCAGATGTATACTCTGGTAAATTTTGTTAAAAGATAAACTTGTTGATACCTTCAAGGAATAGGAAAATATATATTTTTTAAGAGACGTGAGGTCTTGCTACATTACCCTGGGCTCAAGTGATTCTTCTGCCTCAGCCTGAACAGCTGGGTCCATAAGAGCAATCCACCACACCCAGGTTCAGGAAATTAGGAAAAAATATATATATAAATGAATATGGTCCATTGATTTGTTTTGTTTTTTGATACCAGGGATTGAACCCAGGTGCATTTAACCATGGAGCCACATCCCCAACCCACTCCCTCCCACCCACATTTTTTAATCTTTTTTTTTTTTTTTTGAGACAGAGTCTCACTAATTTGCTTAGGGCCCCACTAAGTTGCTGAGGTTGGCTTTGAACTTGCAATCCTCCTACCTCAGCCTCGAGAGTTGCTGGGATTACAGGCCACTGCACTCAACTATGTGGTCCATTTGAAAAAGAATTAAATAGAATTTCTGGGGCAGGATGGTAGGAGGGGGCAGCATAACCAAATTACATACATACATAACTGAGTGAGAGAGAAGGGGGCATTGGCGACATTGAAGACAACTATGAGAACAGAGCAAGACAGGGTGGTCTCTATGCTGCTGCCTCCTGTGGGTTCCCTCTCCTTGGAATCAGAGAACCAGCATCAAAGGGTGGAGTTCCACCTCCTATCTCATCCTTGGCTGCATTTCCCCTCCAGATGTCTTCTTTCTTTTTTATCTTTTCCTGGTAGGTCCTTATTCTTTGCGGAAATTAAAATCCAGTGTTTACTTTGGATTTCACATCCACAGCAGGCTCAGTGTCTAGGCAAAAAAAAAAAAATATATGAAGAAAGTGTTTTGTGTTTTCTGGCCCTGCTGATGTTAAGAAACATCTGGGACAGGGAACAAAGCCCTCTGGAGTGTGAGAGGCAAGCCCACTACGTACAATTGTGTGGTTTTGTGCACTGCATAAAGGCGCCTGCGAAGATGAGGTCCTGAAATCCAGTGACAGCTCTGTTTGCTAATGCCCCAGCCAAGGCCCATCTGACAGAAAAGTGTCTTCCATCAAATGTGCCACACCAGTTAGGAGGACTGCATTCACTCAGGCCAGTCTCTCTCTCTCTTTCTCTCCTCACAAAGTACTCATCAGTTAATGGTGAGGCTACACACTGGAGGAGTCTAACAACAGATTAATTCATTCTTAGGTATTCTATAAAGGCTGGCCAAGGATAATTAATGGTGCATGATGGGGACAGAATGGCTCATAGGGTGACCAACTGCTAGCTTTGCTCACATTGAGGCATTTCCTTTCATGTGGGACTGTTATGCTAAAGCTGGGATAGTCCCAGCAAACCCAATGGTTGATCACTGTACTACTGGACATGCCTCAACTTGGGTAACTTTTTTTTTGTGGGGGGGGGGTACTGGGATTGAACTAGGGTGCTTTTAATTTTAATTTAAAAAATTTTGTTTAGTTGTTGATAGACATTTAATTTATTTATTTTTATGTAGTGCTGAGGATCAAACCTAGTGCCTCACACATGCTAGGCTCCACCACTGAGCCACAACCCCAGCCCTTAATTTTTATATTGAGACAGCATCTTGCTAAGTTGCTGAGGGTCTCGCTAAATTACCCAGGCTGGCCTTGAACTTTCGATCTTCTTTCCTTACCCTCCAGTATCACTGGAATTACAGATGTGCACCACTGCATCGCTATCTAGCCATATTTTTTTTTAACATAACAACATGAACATTTTATTAAAATGATGTTGAAAAATTTTTTAAAATATATATTTTTAGTTGTTAATGTATCTTTATTTTACTTATTTATATGTGGTGCTGAGAATCGAACCCAGGGCCTCACACATGCTAGACAAGCGCTCTACCATTGAGCCACAACCCCAGCCTAAAAATATTCTTTCTAGACACACTGTACGTTGAATATATTCTATTGTTTGGCTGTACCTTAGTTGGCTTAACTGTTCCTCTACCAGTCATTTAGGCTAGAGGTTTATAAGTGTTTCCTTAAAGACCCAGAAAGTAAATATTGTAGGCTTTATTGGTTGTATAGTCTTGGTATTGTAGCATAAAAGGAGAAATTAAACAATATAAACATAGATACAGCTGTGTTTCAACACTTGACCAAGATAATGGGAGGACTAATTCACTCATAGGCCATAATTAGATGATCTCTGATTTAGACTATTTCTAATGTTTAGTATTATAATGTTGCCACTGAAGATCTTTATGAAAAAGTCCTTGTATATATGTCAGTATATGTCAGATTATCTTTTGGTAAAGGATCCTACAAATGGAGTTATTAGAACAAAAATGTCTGACCATTTTAAGGTCCTTGAGACATAATCTGTGACATTGGTTGAAGAAGCTATCTGATCCCTGCCCAACATCATTCTGGAACTCTGCCCTGGGAATCCTGGATCTAACTTTTGCTTGGTTTTAAGCATGTACCATTTCTCCCAAATTACTCCTTTCCTTCAGATACTTCAGCTCCTCTACACTTGACAATTATCTTAATCTATTTCCTTCTCATATTGCTCCTTTTTCCTTCCTAACTGAATTGGTTCAAGATGGCAGATTAGCTGGGCATGGTGGTGCACACCTATAATCTCAGTGGCTCTGGAGGCTGAGGCAGGAGGCTCACAAGTTCAAAGCCATACTCAGCAACTTAGTGAGACCTCAAGCAATTCAGTGAGAACTTGTCTCAAAATTTAAAAAATTTTAAGGGCTGGAGATGTGGCTCAGTGGTTAAGTGTCCCTGAGTTCAACACTCAGTTTCAAAAAAAAAAAAAAAAAAGGAAAATAAAAGATTGTACAGACTGGCTGAATAGATTAAAAATTAACACTAAACCCAGTAATATTTTGCCTCTATGAAACTCACTTCAACAGTAAAGACACACAGACTGAGAGTAAAGAAATGAAAAAACTATATACTATGCAAATAGAACCAGAAATTGAGCAGGGGTAACTATTCTTTTTTTTGGGGTAGATTGAACCTAGGTGTACTTAACCTCTAAGCACATCCCCTCAGCCCTTTTTATATTAAGACAGGGTCTTGCTGAGTTGGTTAGGGCCTTGCTAAGTTGCTGAGGCTGGCTTTAACTTGAGATCCTCCTGCTTCAGCCTCCCGAGCTACTGGGATTACAAGCATGCGCCACAGCACTTGGCAGATTGCTATCTTAAAAGACGTGAAAGAAATAAAATAGAACTCTTGGAATCTAAAAACATGAAAGCAGAACTTAAAAACTCAACAAAAGGATTGTTCTCTCCTAGAAAGACTGATGGCAGAAAAGGAGAGAACAGATGGTAAACTAGAGCATGGTTCAGGAAGTTCAACATTTATAACAATAAGAGTTCCAGAGAGAAGAAAATGTGTGAACATAGCAGCATTAGAAGCAGTGGAGAATAATTAAACAAGTAATTCAAGTAAATTTCTTCAAACGAAAGGATATGTATTTCCAAATTCGTAGCAAGGGACCACACCAATAAGTAGAAATAGCCATATCTGAAGCATCTGACCATGACATTCCAGGACTCAGGGGCACAAAGACAATATACATTTTCTAATTCCTGAGAGGTGTCCTCTAGCTCCTGGTGGATAAAAATCTTAAAGGTTGAAATGGAATTTTTAGTAAATTTTTCAAAGAGATTTTAGTTCACTTAATTTATGAGTTTCAGAAAAAGTCCTGGGGATGTTAGAATACTTTTTTTTTTTTTTTTTTTTTTTGTAGTACTGGAGATTGAACCGAGGGTCTTGTGCATGTGTGCATGCAGACAGGCACTCTACCACTGAACTGTATCTATAGCCCTTTTAAATTTAAATTTTTATTTTAAGACAAGGTCTTGTTAAGTTGCCCCACTGGCCTTGAACTTTTGATCCTCCTGTCTCAACCTCCTGAGTAGCTGGGATTACAGGTGTATGCTGAAGACTTGTTTCCCCTCTTACTGTGAAAGTAACATGCTTATTACAGAAAACTTGGTGATTTCAGAAGGAAAAGTATGGGTGGTTATAATCAAACCACTCTGAAATAAATACTCTAACCATTCTGGATTGGTTTCTTCTTATGAACCCCGCCCCACACACACACACACCATGTATCCTCTCTACTCTTTTATAATATTTATTGTTAAATAAAGTTGAAACTTACAGTCTTATATTCCTATTGTTATGGTTTAGATATGAGGTATCCCCCAGAAGCTCATGTGTAAGACAATGCAAGAATTTTCAGATGAAATGATGGGATTATGAGAGCTTTAGCTAAATCAGTGGATAACCCTTGATATGGATTAACTAGGTGTAACTGTAGGCAGGTAGGGTGTGGAGGGAGTAGCTAGGTCAGGTGTGTGGGGGGGTGCCTTTGGGGTTTATATTTTGGCCCTGGTGAGTAGAGCTCTCTTTGCTTTCCGATTGCCAAGTCCTGAGCTGCTTTCCTACTCCTCACCCTTTGGCTACGCTGTTCTACCTCACCTCAGGCCCAGAGCTCACCTCTGAAACCGAGAGCCAAGTCAACTTTTCCTCCTCTAATTGTTCTTGTCAGAGTTTTTGACAAAAACCAAAACAAAACCCCCAAACCACACAACAAACAAACAAACAACCACTCCCCCCCCAAAAAAAAAAAAAAAAACTAACTAAAACACCTGTTTAGGTACATGACATTACATGACAGGCATTTTCTTACTTTTAATGATTACATGTTTTCTCTTATTGCACTGGTTTTTATAACCGATCTATTTTTAGACATTTGAGCTGTTGCCACCTGTGTTAGTCAGTTTTCCATTACTATAACGATTACCCAAGACAATCAGCTCATAGAGAAAAGGTTTATTTATTTATTTGGTACAGGGGATTGAACCCTGGGGCACTTAACCACTGAGCCACATCCCCAGCCCTTTTTGTATTTTATTTAGAGACAGGGTCTCACTGAGTTGTTAAGGGCCCAACTAAGTTGCTGAGGCTGGCTTTGAACTGGCGATCCTCCTGCCTCAGCCTCCCAAGCTTCTGGGAGTACAGGCATGTACCACCATGCCTGGCTGAGAAAGGTTTATTTTGGCTCATGGTTTTGGAGGTTACCGACCATGGATGGTTTGTTCCACTGTTTGGGGGCCTAAGGTGAGCTAGCATATTATGGCAAGGAGTGGATGGCAAAACTATCACCTTGTGGTAGGAGAACAAGAGAAAGAAGGGGCTGGGATCCCACTATCTTCAGTGACCAGAAGACCTCCCACCAGGCCCCACCTCTTAAAGGTTCCACCACCTTCCATGGATTGGGCCTTTGGGGGACACTTATCCAAACCATAGCACCAACTTTTCACTATCCTAAGTAACACTGTGATGACAATCTTTGTATCAACACCTCTGATTAGTTCCTTAACTGGATTCTAAAGCATTCTGGATCCAAGGTTGTATATAAATTTAAGGAGTTCAATACACAATGGCTATTTGTGTCCTAGACTTGTGCTGTCCAATACGGTAGCCACTACGCCCATGGTTATTTACATATAAATTTAAATGCAATTTAAAAATCATTTCTGCTGTTGCTCTGGCCAATGGCTACCATATTGGACAACACACACAAATAACACTTCTACACTGCATAAAGTTCTAGTGGACAGTGCTATTTTAGAAAGCCATACTCCATGATCAATCTCTCTACTCCTTCACCAGCATTGAGTATTATCATTTAAAAAGTTTTCTTAGTTTGACAGACCTAAAATGGAGTCTGGGTTTAATTTATAATTACTTCTAATTAGAATTGGCTATGTTGCCCATTTTGTCAGCAGTTGTTTTTCCTTCAGGAATTGTCTCCTTTGGTAGTCTTTTTCTTGTAGATCTAGACATGATTGACAAGACAGTCTAAAGGAACTGTGTCACGTTCTCATCTCCATGGCTATGCCCCAGACCAGAGCATACGATATCTCTATAGTGAAAACGTCATTCTTCTAAATGACAGTGATAGTCACCACACTCATTTTTCTTAATTTCTCCCCCTCTGGTAATTGTGTATGTTTGGTTTCCTGGCTATCTTACTCTGGACTAGTGAAGATATGGCTGAAGCTATTTCCTTACCTCCCAGCTTTTACCCATGTTGTCCTTTCTTCTGAACCCTGTGCCCTAGCCATAGTGACCCCAGAGGGCCTTGTTTGAAATGCCATACACTTGAGAAGGGCAGAAAGGAAAAGCAATAAATGTCTAATATTATTATTTTTTATTTTATTTTTGGTATTTGGAATTGAACCCATAGGCACCTAACACTGAGCCACATTCCCAGCCATTTGTACTTTTTTGAGACAGGATCTTATTGAGTTGCCCAGATTTGCCTTGAACTTGCCATTCTCCTGCCTCAGCCTCTTGAGTTGCTGGGATTACAGGTGCACCACCATGCCTGGCTTCTAATTTTATTTTTAATGGAAAATGGTTTTAGTAACAGAATTTGTTAGAATGAAATATTTGCTCTCCAACAGAAGACATGGTCCTACAAAACAGCCTCTTGCTTTACTTAATTTATTTCATAGGTTTCCATTCCTTGAGCTCAATTATGAAATAAGGAACCAAAATACTATTAAAGATAACTATGAATAATGTATGAGTTAGACAAATTATCCAAGCTATAGCTCCTTATCTTTGTCTTGATATAAAGCACTAATAAAATCAAATACACAGAAATATTTAGGGACATGGGAGCTAAAGTTGACCTAGAAAACACATTTGTAACACGTATTTCCCTTCCTTTGCAAGGACAGTATAAAAATGGACACTGTAATTAAGATGGCAGTGGAAGGTCAATGGGAGCATTTAGCATCTATCGCCATCTTGTGGTGACATATCCAAATTCCAGGCTTTGCAAGGACCCTAAGATTAAGGCACTGAGCCTTACAAGGAATTGGCTTGTAAGCTGTTTCTACGATTTGATTTAATAATCATGGGAGAGGTTATTTTGGGGGTGACTAAATATCATAGAACTAAATAGCATTTGAGTGATAATTTATCATATGAACAAAAGCATTCAGACGTGAATGATCTCATTCAATCCTGGCAGCAGGCTCTCAGGCTTAAACACGTGAAGACAAAGTTTCAGAGAAGTTTGTAATTTGCGTTAGGCAAGTCTTGAACTTGAACTCAAATGTTCATAATTCAAATCCTGTAATATATATTATTTTTACTGTATTTAGCTTTCATATATATATATATATTTCAAAGAAATATATAATACATAATATATATTATATATACACATGTATATATCTCTATCTATCTAAAATACACATGAACCATTGGTACTTATACTGTTTTCTTTCCTTTTTTTTTTTTTTGGTACCAGGGATTGAACCCAGGGGTTCTTTATCACTTTATCATTCACCCTGCTCTTTTTATTTTTTATTTAGAGACACAGCCTCACTAAGTTGCTCAGGGCCTTGCTAAGTTGCTGAGCCTAGCTTTGAACTTGGAATACTCCTGCCTCAGCCTCCTGCAGCTTATCCCTTTAGTTTGCAATCTGCTGTCAATTACTTCTGGGAACATTTTCATAGACATGCCCTGAACTCTGTGAATCTTAGGCATCTTTTAAAAATTTTTATTTGAGACAGAATCTTGCTAAATTACCCAGGCTGGCTTTGAATTTGTGATTTTTCTGCCTCAGCCTCAGCAGTAGCACGAATTACAGGCATGTACCACCCTGCCTGGAAATGCTTATATTTTCTAAGGTACTGCTAACTAGTACTCATTACCTTTCTGCAGGTTGATTTGTGTGTAGAGAAGGCTGTGATGGTGGACTCTTCGTAGTCTGTATGATTCCACAAATACTCTTATGATCAGAGCTTTGTTACTAAGTATGGTCTTATTTTCCTGTTTTTTGGGCACTCAAACTGGGAGAATCTGCTCCATTAATGTCTTAACTTGGCGTGCACTGATGGAGAAGTGTGCCCACAGGAGAATGGACATAGGACACTGAGGTAGTGGGACTGAAGCCAGTTTTTGTTTTTTTTTTTAAGATGTTGATGGACTTTTATTTTATTAATTTTATTTATATGTGGTGCTGAGAATTGAACCCAGGCCTCACACATGCTAGGCAATTGCTCTACCACTGAACTACAACCCCACCCCTGTAACCAGTTTTTATTAAGCTTGACCCTTTTTAAAGAAAAATTAAGAGTTTCCTAAATCAATTCAGCTAAAATCTTTAAGGACTAGGTCATCTTATCCACTTAAGAAGTAGTATATTTTTACAGCCACTCTTAAGTGGGGTCACTGAGAGGTTTCCTTGATCAACGTGAGAGGTAGATATGCCATTCAACCAGTTTTAAATATCACAAGTGAAAACTTTTGCAGCCTGGTTTTATTGGGTAAGAATTTGGGGCAGAATTTACCCAGAAGTCTTTTCTTTTTTTGGTACCAGGGATTGAACCGAGGGACACTTAACCACTGAGCCACCTTTTTTTTAAAAAAAAATTTTTAGTTGTACTTGGACATAATACCTTCATTTTATTCATTTATTTTTATGTGGTGCTGAGGATCGAACCCAGGACCTCACACATGCTAGGCAACCCAGCCCTTTTTTATATTTTATTTAGAGACAGGGTCTTGCTGAGTTACTTAGGGCCTCACTTAATTGCTGAGGCTGACTTTGAACTCACAATCCTCCTGCCTCAGCCTTCTGGGCCACTGGGACTACAGGTGTGCACCACTGTGCCTGGCTTTAGGCATTTTTTAAAAATAAACATTTAATTTTATTTATCCTTGTTATTTTTTACATTTATTTTTATGTGGTGCTGAGGATCGAACCCAGTGCCTCACATGAGAGGCAAGCACTCTACCACCACAGCCCTGTTAGGCATCTCTTAATCCAAGCAAATTGATAATCCAGATTAACCATCACAAGGACAAACCAATTCATCAAAATTTTAGGGATCTCAAAACTCACCCAGCCCATGTCTTTTCATTCCTCTCCATTAGATTAAGATTTGGTTAGCTCTTTGGGTTTATATCTATACAAAGTAAAATTAACAGAAACAATGCTTTGATACTTATATTTCTTACTGGTAAAGTTGTTGAAAGTGCTCTCATTATGAGAATGTGAGGAAGGAATGCTCAGATCCAAGCTTGGGTTTATCTTGGGTCTGGACTTGTTTTCCTCTTTTACACTGACTAGGGAGTCAAATTTCTAATTTATCTAAAGTGCATAAGACCGCATGTAATACCATTAGTGTGTTAACCTGGCTCCAACTTCTTTCCTTTATTCTAATCTCTTTACTTAACATCTTGTTGTAATGTACACAGTTGTAATGTACTTATTGTGTAAGTTGACTTTAAACTCCTTTGGGGGAGAATTTAAAAATAATATAGGAAGAGGAAAAACTATGGTGTTAGAAGTCATAATCATAGTTACCCTTCAGGGGATAGTGACTGGAAGGGGACACAGTAGGGGGTGGTTCTGGGGTACTGATCATTTCCCCAGCTGTGTGCTTATTATATAAGTTTGTCCATTCTGTGACATCACTGAGCTAAAACAGTAGATTTGTATCTCCTTCTGTACATCAAACTTTAACAAAATGTTATAAAAATGAGAATTGAGGAAATGATACCTGCCGGGTTGCTCTCAACTAAAACACTCAGGTGTCACTCCAGGGGAAATGGGTTAACTGGGCCGCGTGAAATAACCACACACGAGACAGAAATACCTTTTTCTTTGGGGGTTCTGTGATGGCTCCTCTGACCCTAAGAGTCCACAGAAAGAGAGAGAGCATGCTGACCCCTTTTATTGAGGAGAAGCCATTCAAATGAGGCAAGGGATCAGGTTTCAAGGGGCTGAGTCTAGCTTCATGATGTCCACTGTCAGCAAGTTGACTGACATCTAGGCAGGCCACACCCAAGGGCAGAGTAAGAGAAGGGGACACACAAAGGGTGTTTCTATGGAACATTCTATCCCAAACAGGGCAAGGGGTAATATTACGAAGGAACAGGTGAGCATAGCTCCACCCATGGGCATGTAAGAAGGCAAGCCTTTGCAGGGGACATAGTCGCTGGAACCCTTAGAAGACAGGGGCTATCCAGCAGCAGCATGGCCGCTGGATGCCACACCACTCAGCAGGGGAGGTGGACCCAGTCACGTGCTAGTCAGCCTCCCACAGATACCTACATATATTAAGGCTTTATTATGTGCCACACATTAGGTATTCCCATTCACCCCAAACACTTTTTAGGTCAGTACAGTAACCCACACCTTACAAATGAGGAACTTAATCAAGGTTCAGACAGGTTAAGGAATGAGGCCAGAAGTCCAAATGACTTCTTTCTGGTCACAGATGACTGCCCCCCCCCCCCAAACCTTTTAAAATATTTTTTTAGCTGTAGATGGACACAATATCTTTATTTTCATGTGGTGCATGTGAGGCAAGCGCTCTACCACTGAGTACAACCCCAGCACCACCCCCCTCCTTTATACTACACTTCTCCCTGCTTTCTACTTTGTCTATTAGGCTCAGTCACTAAACCCAAGTGACAGTTGTTCAGACTTAGTGGAGATACAGATGAAAGGGCTTCATGGAAAAGGTGTTGAGTAGCATCCTGGGGCTAAAGCTAGGTGTGGGATTCATTTGGTGGAGGAGGCACAGGAGGAACAGCCCTGGACTACAGTGACAAGCCTGGGGCTTCCAGGCTGCTAACAAACTGCTCCAGGGCCAGGCTTATCGTCTGTGATAGGGCCTGTGAGACACCTTATAAACCTACCTTCTTTCCTAAACCTACCATCTTTCCAAGTTAACTTCACACACAGTATGCATGCATACGTGTGCAGCACACACACAAAAAGAACTGCAGAAGACAAATTCTCACTAGTCTAGTCTTACCTGGAATAGTCATCTTTCAGCCTCTAGAGGAAGGGGAGAGTATAGAAAGCAATGGATTATTAAGACATAGGGGCTCCTCTGGCTCCACCTCAGTTCCTCTCAATAAGACAAAAATGATGGCCGTTAAGTCACCCAGCAAATATGCTGAGCTCTGCAATCTGTCCCTCTTCTCTCCAGAAGCCAGGAGGATTTATTCTGATTGTCTAGAACCATTATGACTAGTAGCTCCACTGGAAGCCTTCCCCTCCAGATGTGGTTTGGGGCTGAAAGGCCCTCATTTTTCGTATTTCCACCCAGTCATAGACATGCTGTGTGTCGAGTACCAAGATGGTCTCATACATAGCTTTCTGCAAAAAAGGAAATGTATGCTTTCAGCATAAACTTTCATATGCAGACCAAACAAACAAAACAAAAACAAAACTCATTTTATTTCATAATATAAAAGTCATTCTATGGCAAGACAGGGGCAGAGAGACAGGGCAGCACACCAATTCAGGCATTTCCCCATATTCCACCACACTAGCTATTGGGTTTTAGCCTCAACGTTCCCCCAGCCACTGCTTATTTCCAAATAGGGAATTAGGCCAATCCATTCTAATGCCCCTTCTTAGCCCTAAAATTCGAACTATGAACTAGAGATTAGCTGCATTGGACAGATGGGAGTTGGGATGTGGAGAAAGGGGGTGGCATTTGCCTCCCTCTCCTAGGGGAAAGTGTGGTCAGGAACTGGCCCAATTAGAGGGTATCAAGAATCAGGGAGAGAGTCAGGGTGGCTCTTGAGTATAGACATAGCAAAATGGTATGTGTTGCAATCTTGACCTTATAGAGATACATAAATGGATTAAATGGGCAAATAAGACACTGGAAAAAGAGAACAATCCTTCAGTCTAAAAATACATGTGGATATGTTATTTTAGTCGATTTGGCCTCATTTTTCTATACGGCTGTCTGTCATGCTGCCTGGAGCACACTTCCAGAGTCATGAGTAATGACAAGGATTTTTCTTGAGTGCTACAGGGTTCTTAACGCTTTCCTATGTGGAATTTTACAGTTGGATGACATAGCTAAACTTTGTTATACCATGAAACTTTGTTTGCTTTCAGGCTTTGAAGTTTTATTTGCATTTCTAGTAGCAGTCACTGCCGCAGTCTGGCTGGGCACAATCAGGAGCCACTTGTCAAAAGAAACTAACTTTATTTTTAGAACCACACACGACAAACAAAATAGTCTCTCAGGAAAAACCCTCAGAGCCTCAACTGCCACCACCGGCTTTCCCCAAGCCTCTCTCTCCCACACAAGCTTCTCTCCACCTCCCACAATCCTCCTGCTCTTGAGGCCGATTGGCTGGGTCACGTGGGCGGAGCCAAAAAAGTCCCCCAATGAGCAGCTCCGTGGTCTGAAAGGGCAGGGAAACAGCCCAATGAGCATCACCGCAGAGGAGCCAATCAGCTAGATGTTGCTGGGGCCGAGGAGCCAATCAGCTAGATGTTGCTGGGGCCGAGGAGCCAATCAGCTAGATGTTGCTGGGGCCGCTGTGAGCCAATCATCAGCCAGCAGCTGGAAGTTTGCTGGCAGCTGGAAGTTTGCTGGGGCCCCTTTGGCTGTGGCTCTCAACATCTCCCCCTCTCTGTTTAAACAACAAGCATGTGGCTTAGGGACCGTGCCTGTTAGGCAGTCCAATTCAACATATGGTCCTTACCCGTCATCAGATGAACTGACCTCTAGGCGTCAGCCTCCTGTCTTAGGTTGGTACCACTGCAATTGGATCATACCCGTCACTGACTACCGGTCCAGCATACAGCCATACTTGTGGATAGGCCTTTGCATCTGTGGGGGGGTGAGGTTCTTTGCCTCACCTCTGTTGGCCCCCAAATTTTAGACCATCACTAGTAGAGGAGGATGCAAAATGCCATGACATTAAGCCAATTGAGGGCTCCTTTGAAAAATTGTACCACCGGTGACATCATCAGCAAAAATACCCCAACACTACCACAAGTCGCTGCACCAACAGATAGTTCACAATGCATACAGGTGAGCTCACAATGTGTCCAGGCAAGTTCTGCAAGCAGTTCAGTGATGGCTATTGTAGAAGCTGTAGATTGGTTTTATCTTTGACTTCACCAGCACTGGGATGAAGACAGGAATTCTGGCAATAATGGCTAAAGAAAAAATTATGTAACATTCCAGAAGGCACTAAAAGAAAACAATTTTCTTAACAATTTACATTGTCTTCACCGGCACTGGGATGAAGATAGGAATTCTGGCAATAATGGCTAAAGAAAAAATTATGTAACACTACAGAAGGCACTAAAAGAAAATAATTTTCTTAACAATTTACATTATCTTTAAGAGAATTATTAAATATAATGAAAAGGAAAGGTGAAAGTAAACAAACAGATCTGTTAACCTTCTTTTTTGTTTACATATTAAAACAATCCTCAACAGTTGTTTACCCAATTTAAATTAAACCATATAAATCACATGAAAAAAAATATTTGGATCCATTTTATCATGAGCGCTCATCATATATGATATATGGACATACGTACATTCAAACATATAACACAAAACACAAGTGTGCACACATAATATAATACATACAACACATAACATTATAGTAAAGGCCTTATAACTTTTTACAGGTGAAATCTCCATTGCAATGCTTAAAAACTCTATAGTCAAAAAATAGAACTGATCAGCAAAACATTAACCTAGGTCTGTATGAGCTCAAAAAACAAAATAGAACTTCATGATATGGCAAAGGGCAATAATAAAATAGATATTGAAAAAAGCATCCTGGTTCCGTTGCAGATGTAAGAATAGCCAAACTGGAGTTTTGGATATCAGTTGTTATGGATTTGAGCCAAATCATCTTCTTTTTGGTCTGTAGAAATCGCTTTAGTTAATCTTTCTGGAATCCAAATCGGCTGCTGTTCTCCCTGTGGAAACACATAAACAGACCCCCGACTCCAGACAATCACTGGGTCAGGACCTTGGTTAATCTCTCTGGAATCCAAATCGGCTGCTGTTCTCCCTGTGGAAACACACAAACAGACCCCCGACTCCAGACAATTACTGGGTCAGGACCTTTCCATTGTCCTGTTAGAATATCCTTCCAAAGTACCTTGGGCTTATGTACATTTTTTGGACACATATGCCTTTCCGCAGCACTAAGTCCTGATGAATCCAAATTTAAAAAGTTTAGAGTAAAAAGGGTTATTTTAAGTTTATCTTTGGGGAATATATACCCCTTCCCAATTCCTTCTTTTTGCTTTAATAAGTACATTTTAATAGTTTGATGAGCTCTTTCAACTATGCCTTGTCCCTGTGGATTGTATGGGATTCCTGTTATATGAGTAATGCCAAATGTTGAGCAAAATTGTTTAAAAGAGGTAGAAGTATAACCAGGGGCATTATCTGTTTTTAACTGTTTTGGAACACCCACAGTGGCAAAATTTTGTAAGCAATGAGCTATAACATCTTTAGTTTTTTCTCCGGTATGAAGGGAGCCCATCAAAAATCCAGAAGAAGTATCAACTGTAACATGCAAATATTTTAATTTTCCAAATTCTGGCAAGTGTGTGACGTCCATCTGCCAAATATGGTTAGGTATCATTCCTCTAGGATTGACTCCAAGATTAACTTGTGGTAAAAAGGTCACACAATTTTGACATTATTTTATTATTTGTCTAGCTTGTTCCTTAGTTATTTTAAAACGCTTTTGTAAAGTATTAGCATTGACATGGAACTTTTTATGAAAATTTATAGCTTCTTCTAGTGTAGAGAAAATATGTATGTCATGTGTAGTTTTATCTGCTAAATCATTGCCCAAACTAAGGGCTCCAAGCAATCCTGTATGTGCCCTGATATGTCCTATAAAGAATGGATCTTTTCTGTCCCAGATTAGACTTTGTATAGTGGAAAGCAAAGAGAAAACAGTAGAAGAAGGGGAAATCCTACCAGCATCTTCAAGAGATACTATAGCATTAACTACATACTGACTATCAGAAAATAAATTAAATACAGAATCTTTAAACATCACAAAAGCTTGTAAAACTGCATTAAGCTCTACCTTTTGAGCTGATTGTTTTGGTACTAAAAATGTAAAAGTTTGATCAGGGGTAACTACTGCTGCTGTACCATTATTTGACCCATCAGTGAATATATTTGGAGCATTCATGATAGGTGTTTTTCTTGTCATTTTTGGAAAAATTACAGGATGCAATGACCAAAAAGACAATAAAGGATTAGATGGTAAGTGGTTATCAAATGAAACATTAGATTTGCACATGATTATTGCCCAAGTATTTAACTCATTAGCTAACTCATCAATTTGATTCATAGTATATGGAGTAATAATTTTATTGGGAGAAATTCCAAACACTCCCTTTGCTGCTTTTATTCCTTTGAGTATTAATTGTCCTACAGCCTCAGGATACCTAGTAAGAATAGTGTTAGGAGAATAAGATAAATGTATCCATAATAATGGACCTTCTTGCCAAAATACTCCTGTAGGAATATTTTTTGTTGGTAGTACAATAAACAATAAAGGCAAACTTATATCAATTCTATCCAAATGCATATTTTCCATATATGTTTCAATGATTTTTAATGCCTTTCTTGCTTCAGGCGTTAACATTCGGGGTGAATTTGGATCTGATGGACCTTTTAGGATATCAAATAAAGGTCCCAACTCTCCTGTTGGTATACCTAAATAAGGCCTTATCCAATTTATGTCTCCTAATAACTTTTGAAAGTCATTAAGTGATTTGAGTTGATCTACTCGTATTTGAATTTTTGGTGGACGGACCATGGTTGAGGATAATAGAACTCCTAAATAATTAATTGGAAAATTTAATTGTACTTTATCTATTGCTATCTCTAGATTATAATTTTTTAATAAGTTTGTAAGTGTGGCATAACATTCTAGCAATGTGTTTTTATCTTTGTGTGCTAATAATACATCATCCATACAGTGAAATATTTGTAGTTCAGGATTTTGATTTCTAAGTGGCTGGATTACTTTGTTAACATAAATTTGACACATAGTTGGGCTGTTAGCCATCCCTTGAGGGAGTACTTTCCATTCATATCTCTGATCAGGACCTTCATGATTCAGTGCAGGGATAGTAAATGCAAAACGTGGACTATCCTCAGGATGAATTGGAATTGAAAAAAAACAATCTTTAATATCTATAACTAAAACATACCAGGTTTTTGGCAAAGCAGACAACTGAGGAATCCCTGATTGAGCAGGTCCCATAATAACCATCTCATTATTAATGGCTCTTAAATCTTGCAATAATCTCCATTTACCAGATTTCTTTTTGATGACAAAAATGGGAGTATTATGGGGAGATACAGAAGGTTGTATATGTCCTTCTGCTAATTGTTGTTTGACCAGGTCATGGGCTGCTTGTATCTTTTCTTTAGTCAGGGGCCACTGAGGAACCCATACTGGTCTTTCTGATTTCCAAGTAATTTTTATTGTCTCAGTGGCCCTTTCTGAAAATCCAACCCATGTCTGTCTGTTCCTTGATCTATTTGTATTGGTGCTGCTATACCTTGTTCTTGTTTTTCTAATCTTTTTCCTTTCCTAAAACCTTGTCTAGTCATAATAGTGGGTGCATTTTGGTTGATGTTATTTGTTAATGTCAAACCTAATTGATCTAGGACATCTCGTCCCCATAAATTTACGGGAAGATGATCCAATACATATGGCTGTATAGTTCCTTCACATCCTTCAGGATCCTTCCAATCTAATACCATTGCACTTCTATGGGGATTAGTCGCCACTCCTAGGCCTCGAAGCGTTTGAGTGGCTTGTTGTAATGGCCAATGTTTTGGCCATTCTTGACGAGAGATGATGCTAAGGTCTGCACCTGTATCCAGTAGCCCATTAAATTCATGTCCTTGAATATTTAGTTTTAGCATGGGGCGAGAATCTAAATTTAAAGAAAGCATAGCCCAATCTACACCTGTGGAGCCTAATCCCTTGGAACCTCTTTCTACAGTACGACTGGAAAATTTATCATGTAGGCTGGGTATTATTAGTAACTGTGCTATTCTATCTCCTGGTGAAATTACTGATATACCCTTTGGAGAACTGGCTATAATTTTTATTTCACCTTCATAATCGGGATCAATTACCCCAGGACTTATCATAAGTCCTTTTAGAGTAGAAGAGCTGCGTCCCAATAATAAGCCTACTGTTCCTTTGGGAAGAGGTCCTTTCACCCCTGTGGGAATGATTTGAACTCCCATCTCTGGAGTTAGTACTGCTCTGGCGGAGGCGCAGATGTCCAACCCTGCGCTCCCTCTGGTTTGTCTGATGAGGGATCTGATGGACAATGTGTCCTGGGCACTACCCTGATGGGGTTGCTGGGTTCCTCCAGTGCTCCGTATATTTGTGGTTTGGGGCCCCGGAGCATTGGGCCCCCCTGTCCATTTTTTGGCAATGGAGCCCGATGCCTTTCTCCACGATATCGTGGATAAACACCTGGTCCTTGTTCGTTTTTTGATAATGGAGTACCCTCTATGGTGGTTTGAGAACGGCATTCATTAGCCCAATGTCTCCCTCTACGGCATCGTGGGCAAATACCTGGTATTCTACTCCTTTGATACCTAGTTTTGTTAAACCCTCCTCCAATGGGGCAATTCCTTTTAAAATGTCCTGTTTGTTCACAATTGTAGCATGTTCTTGGCCTGGCATCTAAAGCCTGTTTTACTGCAGCTGCCACAATTTGCCCTTGTTCATTAATGTCTCTGGCATCTAAAGCCTGTTTTACTGCAGCTGCCACGACTTGCTCTTGTTCATTAATGTCTCTACATAATTTAATATATGTGTTTAAATCTTCATGTTTCCATGGTCTAATGATATCTCTGCACCAACGATTCGCTTGCTCATAAGCCAGGTGTTTTAGTAATGGCATTGCTTGTTCTGTATTCCCAAAAACTCTGGTAGCTGTTTGAATAAGCCTATCTACAAATTCAGCATAAGGTTCATTAGCTCCTTGTATTACCTTAGATAATTGACCTTGTAAACCTCCATGTCCTTGTAAAGTCTTCCATGCCTTAATTGCATCTGCAGCAATTTGTGCGTATACGCCAGGATCATATGCAATTTGTTGCTGCTGATCCTCATAAGGTCCCTTTCCTAACAACATATCTAGATTTCTCTGAGGATAACCAGCTGCTGCATTTCGCCTAGCCGTCTCCTTGCAAAATTCCTCATTGGCAACCTTCCATAACAGGTATTGTCCTCCATTTAGCACAGCTTTACACATATTAGCCCAATCTGCTGGCGTCATGTTCAAGTTGTTAATGGATTCGACCAAGCTTACAGTGAAGGGTGCTTGAGGACCATAGGTTGTTACAGCCTCTTTTAGCTGCTTCACTGTTTTGAAATTTAAAACTTGGTAAAATCGCTGCCCTCCTGCCTCAAATACAGGGCATGTTAGTATTTGAGATCTTGTCTCAGGATCCCAACTATCAACTGCGGGGGTTGGGGGCCTCCCAGCATATGGAGGTGGCGCTGTTGGTTGGACACTTACGCCCTCTGGTGATAGAAAGGTGTTAGTAGCAGTCTCCTGTAGAGGTGGTGCTGTTGGCTGGACACTTACACCCTCTGGTGATAGAAAGGTGTTAGTAGCCCCCAGCAAACTTCCAGCTGCCAGCAGTCACACGCTTGTTCCTTTTTTAAATGCATGAATTATATATACTAATTTAAAAAACTAAAATATAAAAATATACAATCTTAAAAAAGTAATCTCAAACTCTCCTCTCCTCAAGGGGAGGCACAATTCCCAGCCAGGTGACCCAGGCCCAGGGTTGCAGGCTTTCGGTTCTTCGGAGGCTTTCGGAATTTGCTCTGAAGGAAAACCCTCGGCACACACAGGCCCTCCTTTTTATTCACCGTCTCTCGAAACACATACTCGTTCACCACTTCTTCATAACCTGTGTCCACAAAGAGCTGAGCCAGGAATTCTACAAGACAAAGAGGCCAACAGTGCTCAGTGTCCTGGTAATAGGAAGGAGGAAAATCTATGACCAGAGTGAAAAATAAAGACTCTTAATAAGAGTATCACTACTCTGAAGCACTCTACAGACATTACTGTTTTCTCAATTATTTATATTTATGTATTTTTGGTATCAGGGGTTGAATCCAGGAGTGCTTAACCACAAAACCACATCCCATCCCTTCCTGTTATGGTTTTTAGAGACAGGGCCTAGGTTGCTTTAAGGCTTCACTAAGTTGCTGAGGCTGACTTTGAACTTGTGATCCTCCTGCCTCAGTTTCCCAAGCCACTAGGATTACAGGAGTGTGCCACTGTGCTCGGCTTCTCAATTATTTTGAATTAATCAGATTTTAGTGACCAGAAGCATTAAAAGATATTAAAATATCTTCTGATATTTTTATGATATTATAGTTTTAGTGGTAATCACTCATTTTTAGTTTCATTTTAGTGTCTAAAAGAATATTTCCAGAAGTAAAAATATTTGTGAAAGTAGAGATTATGAATGTAATTATCTATGGCTCAGACAATTATGTAGTTTTTTTTTTTAATACTTATTTTTTAGGTGTAGATGGACACAACACAATGCCTTTATTTTTATGTGGTGCTGAGGATCAAACTCGGGTCCTGCCCATGCTAGGCGAGCGCTCTACCACTGAGCCACAATCCCAGCCCCAATTACGTAGATTTAAAACTAATGTTTGAAACACTTAAAAGATGGAAATAGAGAATTTTCTTATTCAAAATAATGTAAATATCTCTTTATAAAGCAAATTTGTATATTTAAAAACAGACCCAATTACATTTTTTTTTGGGGGGGGGGGATACTGGAGATTTACCCCAGGGGCAATTTACCACTGAGGAAATCCCCAGCCCTTTTTGAGACAAAGCCTCAACAAGTTGCTTAGGGCCTTACTAAGTTGCTGAGGCTGGCTTTGAACTTGGGATCCTCCTGCCTCAGCCTCCTGAGTAGCTGGGATTATAGTCCTGAGCCACCATGCCTGGCAGATCAAATTACTTTTACTAAAAAAAGGTTACTTGGGGCTGTGGTTGTGACTTAGTGGTAGAGCATTTGCCTAGCATGTGTGAGGCACTGGGTTTGGTTCTGAGCACTGCATATAAATAAATGAATAAAATAAAGGTCTATCCCAACATCTAAAAAAAAAAAAGGTTACTTGCCTTTATGATCTTGGAAAGTAATCTTAAGGCATTATATTTGCCTTAAACTGAATAAAATGAAGTTTCTGATTTGCCCTCCCTCCTTTTCCAGCACAGCTACCATAAGGAATCCACATGGCATGTCAGAGCCTGTCCGTTATCCCAGACTCACTAACTAGGCCCTGTCATCAAGAAGCTTTGTTTGTTGTCCCAGGTGCTGGGTAAGAGGTGTGCACTGAGATTGACCCAAGGACTTGTGCATGTGCTAAGTACAGTTATAAGCCCTCCCCACCCTTACTGCAGTGATAATGTAATCAAGCATATCAAATATAAAAAATAAAATATTTTAAGGATAGATTCCATTCATCTTACCATCAGTAAAAAAATATGATCGGGTTCCATCTTGTCTAACATAAAAGTTTTCTCCAAGTTTGCTTCCAGCTTTAAACCTAAGCATGGCATGATCATACAGTCCATAGTCACGGAACAAGACACTTTTGCCTGGTTTTAATACCTATGAAAGAAAAATGAGCTGTGAGTGAGTAACTCTGGGGACCCCAGCTAAACAAAGTAAAAAAATCTGATTAAGTTAGGAATTCAAAATAACTTACAGATTTGTGGCAATTAGAAAAGGGCATGCTAGTAAAAGGGATACGAAGACCTGGCAGAGCCTCCATAATATTGGAGATACTTCTTGAGCACCTCTAAAAGCACTCTGGAAAGTCCAGTGTCATACAATTAAAATGCAAAAGGCAATACCAAAGGATATTGTCCTCATTGAAGCACATTTATTGGCTACCTGGTAATACTCAATCATCAAAATCTCTTTTAAAAAATATGATGTCATTTTCGGCTTTTTCAGTAAAAAGTAAAATATGTCATATTTTTTAGGCTGGTTTTTCTCATTTAGAATCTCAGCTCTGGTTTCATAGCAGCTCACCTGCTATGCACATAACTGATACATGTCTGGCCCTTGACAGCTTGCCAGATGTTTCCTCATTAGATCTTCACCGAATTCTGAAATGAAGGAGCATGACTGTCATCCTCATGTGAGGTGAGGAAAACGACTCTTGAAAAAGTTAAGCCATCTGCCCCCCATCATCACTCACTAGCTACTAAGTAGGGGAGTCAGGACTCACACTTAGGTCAAAAGGTTTCATACTGTGGAACAGACACTTCTGTTAGTCCTGGGGGATGGGGGATGTGTCACTCTTCACACTAGACAAGAAGAGAGGTACAGAAAGGAAAGGTCAATTTTCATATTCTTCCTGTGCTATGCAGGACTTCTAGATATGGGAAGTAGATCATCAGGCTATAGTGCAACATCTCAAAGAAGACTAGTGTTAGGACCAGGTGGTGAGTCCCACACAAAAGTCCTTCAGAAGGTAGCTAATAAATAAAAAAAAAAAAAAAAGAGAGAGAGAATTATCAGGATAGTACCAATGTAGTTAAAAAAAAAAAAAAAGTCCTTCACAGACAAGATGTCAGAGTAGATGTCTCAAAAATCAGAAGGAAAGATCAGTAGGGTATGGGTACAGCTCACTTTACAAAGGAAATGGCTACCTGTTTTTCAGAATGAAAAGTAGTACACATCGGGGCACTTTTTTTTTTTTGACACTTGCTTTTTATGTGAAAATTCTTTCAAGTGGTTTAACACTACCAAATGAAAGGGAACTGGAAGCGGGTGTGTGTGCGCTGATTTTTATTAAATCTATTCTCACTCATCATACATCAACAAGATGGTTTGAAAGCATCTATTTTAAAATGAACATATATAACCTATTATAATAGATTTGCCTCCTTTGGAAAAGTGTGTGATGGGCTATCAAATTTTCTTTTTCTTTTTGGTGGGGCTGAGGATTAAACCCAGGCCTTTGTGCGTGTGAGGCAAGCAATCTACCAACTATGCTGTATCTGCAGCCCCCGTGGGGCTATCAAATTTTCTAAAACTAGTTAGATCTATTAGAAGAGGAAAGATTATCCATGACTGTTTGAGCAGATTTTCTCATTTAGTAAACTCTTATTGATAATAGCATGTCTTTTAAAAATGCTGTCAGTGAAGAAAGAGTCTCAGATAAAAACATTCTTACCTTGGTTAGAAATGCTATGTTTTAGAATGTAAATAATTAAGAAAGAAACACTCTTGAAAACATTTAGTTCACATGAGACTTATTCTTCATTTCAGAAGGAAGGGCTACATGGGACAGGGGAAATAACACTCACTCTGGAATTTGGAAATCTTGACTCAAATCTCAGTTCTTCCATTAACTAGTTGAATGCAAAGTAATTTCATCCCTCTGAATATATTTTCTCATCTGTAAAATAAATTATGATACTAATGCCTCTTTCGATCATGACACTGTAGTTAATCAGGCATTTCCCAATGTCAGTTGTTTTTTTTTTCATTCCAACAACTCCAAGGATGAGCAGATTAGGTCCTATTAAACCCACTTTTTGGTAAGGCTAGCTCAGAGTAAAGATGTCTTACTTGCCCGAACAACTCAAGGCAAGCCAATAATTTTAAGATTAAAGATCAGGTCTTCTGATAGCAAATCTAGCCCATCTTTCCTTTACTCTTCCAAAGATTTTTTTAAAAAATTTCCCCCTGGAGTTAATAACGTGGGAGTGATTAAATTTATGTTATAACAGCTTATTTCTGTGACTATTCATGTAAGGGTCTCAGAGCAGTTCATAGGGTGTTTTATCATCAGAGGCTGCAAATTGCTTCTCTCTCTAGAAATTTCCTGATGAAACATATGATTTCAAATTAATAAACCACTTAATAAGAAAGCAATCACTGCTGCTGTAAACTCATTCCAGATAGGATGGAGGAAAAAAAAAATCTATTGAAGAGTAAAAAATAGGAGGAATGCTGAGATGAAATTTGTTACTAAAAAAAATAATGGTCTGGGACAGTCTGAGTCCAGTTTTTCTTTTTCTTTTTAAAATTTTTGGAACTGGGGATTGACCCCAGGGGCACTTAACTACTGAGCCACATTCCTAGGCCTTTTTCAAATTTTAGAGACAGGGTCTTGTTGAATTGTTTAAGGCCTTGCTAAGTTTTTGAGGCTGGCTTTGAACTCAGGATCCTCCTGCCTCAGCCTACCAAGCCATTGGGATTTTAGGCATGTGCCACTGTACCCGGCTCAGTTTTTTTGTTTTTCTTTTTTAATATAATATTTCATACTACTAATACACACACACACACACACACACACACATGCTGTATGTTTCCATGAAAAGAAGCTCAGGAACTGATGAAACTGATCCATGAAGATGGAGGTTAGAAAACTGGTCACCTAGGGTCTCTGGGGGTGGGTGAGGGCACCGGGAAGCCTGCAGAGATGCTAGAACATTCTATATTTAGCTGGGGTTTACATGAGTATATGCATGTGGAAAAATCCCTCTAACTGGTCTGGAGTACTTATTACATGACTATTAAACCTCAGGAAAATATAAAACTATAGACAACATACATAATTTGTAAAATTATAAATGAACTTTCATCCAATTTAAGAATCAGACCATTATCAATACACCTGTAAGCTCCTCCTCTGCACCATTACCCTGCCTTTCTTAACACAGAAATTATGAATCTCAAGTCCACAGGCCCAAAAGGTTGAAGATTAGAGATCAGAGGACTGTGAATTTAAGTAGAAAACAAAGTTATATCTTTATTTTCACTGCTTCCAATGGAAAGTTAGTACTCCCTTAATTATGAATTCAGGCAACCAAAATTTTGACCAAAAAACCCCAAAATAGCCTGATGCCATTGCCCATGCCCGTAATCCTAGCCACTTGGGAGGCTGAGGCATAGGAGGATCCCAAGTTTAAGGCCAGCTTTGTCAATTTAGCAAGACCCTATTACAAAATAAAAAGGGCTAGGGATGTAGCTCAGTGGTAAGCCCTTGCGGAGCATGTCCAAGACTCTAGGTTCCATTGCTAGTACGACAACAAACAACCCCTGCAGAAACAATCCCTTGCATCATGGTGCAGTCCTTGCATATACTTAAATTTACATTCATCTTTACTGAAAAAATGTATGGTTTCACATTACTTGGTTCTTCAGAAGACTAAATTTGGCACTGCTACTTAGTTCATTTTGTACCTAAGAAGCTTTGCAAAACTGTTTGTTGCTTTTCCTTTTGAAGTACACAAACATCTAGAGTCCAAAAGGAGACTTTATAGTGAGGCTACTACATGAGTTGCAAGAGAGGAATAAGACAAAATGATAAAGAGGTGTCAAGCAAACTTGTATTTCAGTGTAAAATTTATCATACAGTTTTTGTAAGTATAAATAAGATGATTTGAGAACACTACCATATTGCGTTGATATGCACACACACACATATACATTCTTAAATTTATTTTAAAAAATATTTATTTTTTAATTGTAGTTGGACACAATACCTTTATTTATTTTTTTTTATGTGGTGCTGAGGATCAAAACCAGGGCCTCACACTTGCTAGGTGAACGTTCTACCACTGAGCCATAGGCCCAGCCCAACACATATACATTTTAAATAACAATGTCTAAACCTGTTAAAAGCAGGTTTCATGGCAAGCTCTAAACTGCTTTTTCATTCCTTGAGGAATATATTACATTTATCTGCACTGATGTTGAAAATTCTGTTAAAACCTTGTCAAGAATTTGTTTTGCATTAAACAAATTTATACAGAGTGTGCCCAAATAAATAAATAAATAAAAGTATGGTATTTACTAGATCACCACTGAAGAGCTTTCGAATTAATGTGTTAATTTAAAATCACAGCATTAACAAATATGATTGAAACTGTATTTTAATAAATTTCCCTTGTAACCTACTTTGACCTACTAAAACAGGCAGCTAACATTCTGAGGGGTTCATAGGTTTCACTAGATTACCAAGGGGGTTCATGGCACGAAAATGCCACGAACCCTTGCCCTAGAAATCCACCAGCCTGGATTTGCATTATTAATCTACTACTTTTCTTTCTTTTTCTCAATGGTGGAAAGAAAGGGGTGAGTGGAATGAGAGGATGCTCAAAAACACATCATACTGTAAGCAATGTGCTTTTTTACCCTTTTTTTTTCTTTCCAGACAGGTCTCACTATGTTTCCCTGGATGGTTTGGAACTCCCCATTCTCCTGCCTTAGCCTCCTACATAGCTGTGATTACAGTTGTGTGCCACCATGCCCAGACAACACCTTGCTTTTTGAAAATTAACCCATGTCATTCCTATAGCTGAGGTCATTGTCTTTCAGTGCTGTGTGGTGCTCCAACTGTCTGAACATACTACAATGTATGTCTCCTCCATTAGGTCAAATTGACTTCGAAACTGGTTACTGTATCAGAAAAGTACAAGGGGTTCTGCAGATGCATATTCTCATCAATACTTGGCTTTAACAAACTTCTAAATTTTGTTAATCCAGTGGTATCTCCTTATGATTTTATCTTACATTTCCTTGGTCACTGAGATCATCTTTTTATGTGTTAACTTACCGTTCTATGAAATGACTATGAGTATCTGCCCATTCTTCTATTAAATTGTCTTTCATTCTGACAAGAATTCTTTATGTATTCTAGATACTAATCTTTTGCCAGTTGTATAAATTACGTTTCCCAATTTGTCTTTTTAGTTTCTTAATATTGTCTTTGAACAGTAGAAATTCCTTTTTCTTTTCCTTCATTTTTACTATCATCATCTTTATGCTTAAAATGCTTTGGGTCTTCTTTGAAGTTTTCCCCACTCTGAGGTCGTATTTTCTCTTGAAAGTTTTAAACTTTTGGTGTGATGGGGGTACTGGGGATTGAACTCAGGGGTGCTTAACCACTAAGCCACATCTCTAGTCCTCCAATTTTTGGTACCAGGGATTGGACCCAGGGGCACTTAACCACTGAGTCACATCCCCAGCCCTTTTTAATTTTTATTTTAAGACAGGGTCTCATTAAATTGCTTAGGACCTCACTAAGTTGCTGAGGCTAGTTCTTGATCTTGCGATCCTCCTGCCTCAGCCTCCCAAATTGCTGGGATTACAGGCATGTGCCACCACATGTAGCTAAACTTCTTTTTCATGTAAGTCTTTAATTAATTTGAGAATGAATTTTGTATAGGTCTGAAGTAGGAATCCAATTCATCCCCTCCTATAAATAACCAATGTTTCTACCTTTCCTAGTGATTTTCAACTATCATACATCAATTTTCCATATCTGTAAGGAACAATTTCTAAACTGCATCACACTCCATTTGTGAATCTGTCCTCCCGCCAATACCACTCTGTCTTTAATTATTATAGCTGTAATAAGTCTATAACTGGCAAGGAATAAATCCCCCATCTCATTCTTCTTCAGGAGTGTTTTGGCTCTACTTGGTCTTTCATGTCTATTTAAAATCAGCTTGTCAATTTCCTCAAACCCACACCTCTCCCAATTAAACAACAATCCGACAAAAAATAAAATTTGCAGGGATTTTTAGTATAATTACATAGTTTACCTATGGAAGAAATACAGAATATGTCCTGAACACAGTATTTCTCTCCATATAAATTTTCTTTTCTTTTTGGTACCGGGGATTGAACCCAGGAGCACTTAACCACTAAGCCACATCTCCAGCCCTTTTTATTTTTTATGAGACAGGGTCTTGCTAAGTTGCTTAGGGCCTCACTAAGTTGCTGAGGCTGGCTTTGAATCTGCAAACCTCCTCCCAAAGCCTCCAAAATCACTGGTACTACAGGTGTGCGCCACTGTGCCCAGTCATACAAATTTTCTTAAATGACCTTCAATGTGCTATGTATAAAATTTACTCTCATACAATTTGTCAGATTTTATTGTAGGAACCCTTTAATTTTTTTTATCAGTGTTCAAAAAAGATCTTTTTGAACAAATTACATTTTTTTTTTGTATTATATAACTGATCTTAATATATAAGCACAGATTTGGACTGGATGTGGCAGTGTAGGCCTGCAATCCCAGCTACTTAGAAGGCTGAGGAAGAAGAATTTCAAGTTCAAGGTCAGCCTGGACAACTTAGATTCTGTCTCAAAACAAATTTTTTTTTAAAAAAGGAGATTTTGATTGCTGGCTGTCATTTGCAGGCCCTGATGTAATGGAACACAGACAGCAGTCAAAACAAATGACAATAACATAAGCAATATAACAGGAAATTAAAAAAAAAAAATCAGAGCACATATTGCATGTTACTCACCCCCTGCCTTTTGTAGTTGTAGATAGATAGAATGCCTTATTTTATTTATTTTTATGTGGTGCTGAGGATCAAACCCAGTGCCTCACGCATGGTAGGCAAGCACTCTACCACTGAGTCCCAGCTCCAGCCCGTTACTCCCTTTTTAATGTGGCAAAATATATATAACATAAACTTAACCATTTTAACTTCTTAAGTATACTGTTCTATGACATCAATACATTCTTCTTATACTTTTGTGATTCTTAGGGGTGGGGGGTTGGGAGGCAGTCCAGGGAACTGAACCCAGTGGTGCTCTATCACTGCGCTACACCCCCAGTCCTTTATTTTTTGAGACAGGGTCTCACTAAGTTGCCTAGGCTGGCTTCAAACTTGCGATCCTCCTGCCTTAGCCTCTCAAATAGCTAGGATTACAGGTACGTACCACCACACCCAGCTGTTCTAATAGTTTTTGATTAGAAAATTAGAATTTATAGTTTCTACAAGTAACACATTTCTTTTTCATTCTCAAATTTTTAAATTAGGGTTTTTGTGGGGGTTTTTTTTGGTGGTGCTGGGAATTGAACCCAGAGCATGCTAAGCAAGCATTCTACCAACTGAACTATTTCCCTAGCCCCAAATTTTTAAATCAAATCTTATATTTTTGAGCTGATTAGCACCTCCAGTACAATGTTGAGTAGAAATATAGTCACATGTCATGTAAGGAATTTTTGGTCAACAATGGATTGCATATATGACAGTGGTCTTATAAAATTAAAATGGAGCTGAAAAATTCCTATTACCTAGTGACATCATAGCTGTCATAGTCACAGCACAACATATTATGCTATTTGTGGTGATGCTGGTATAAAGAAACATACTACACTGCCAGCTATATAAAAGTATAGCACATGCAATTATGTACAGTACATAACACTTAATGATAATGATTGTTTATGTTTTAACTACATGTCTTGGTCTGTTTTTCATTACTTCAGTGAAATACCTGAGGTGGGAAGCTTTATTTTAAAAAAGGTGTAGTTAGTTAGTTCACAGTTATAGAGATTCAAGGGCATGATCCTGGAATCAGCTCTGAATTTGGGATGGCAGAAGAACATGTGTGAAAGAGATCTCACAGCGAGACGGGAAACCAGAGTGCAGGAGGAGCAAGGCTTTCTCTCTATTTAACAAATCTTTTATGAGAATTAACCAAATATCCAACAAGAACTGCCTCAATCCTTTCTGAGGGGAAGGCCTAAATGACCAAAGGACCTTTTAATTGGTCCTATTTCAAGGGTTCCACTATTTTTCATATTGCCACACAGGCAGCCAAGCTTCTAATACATGAACCATTGGGAGAACACACTTGATCCACATTCAAATCATGAAATTATGTGTTATTTCTTTTCATTTTAAAATATATTCCTTCTACTTATTAAAAAAGTTTAACATACATTGTTGGTGGGACTGCAAATTGGTACAATCACTCTGGAAAGCAGTATGGAGATTCTTAAGAAAACTTGGAATGAAACACCTTTTGACTCGGTTATCCCATTCTTTGGCATATACCCAGAGGACTTAAAATCTGCCCTTAAATAGATGAATGGATAAAGAAAATGTGGTACATAGACTTTCCTATGTGTAACCAGTGTAACTCCATATCAGATACAACCACAAGAATGGGAAGTCATATTTCACGTATGTATGATATGTCAAAATATATTCTACTGTCATGTATAACGAAAAAGAACAAATAAAAAATTGAAAAAAAAAGATTATTTCAAAACTGCAGCAGCAGTTGGGTATGGTGGAACATGTCTGTAAGCTCAGAGGCTGAGGCAGGAGGATCATGAATTCAAAGATAGAGTCAGCAATTAGTAAGTCCCTAAGCAACTTTGTGAGACTATCTCTAAATAAAATATATAAAAGGTCTGGGGATGTAGCATAGTGGTTAAGTGCCTCTGGGTTCAATCCCCAGAACCAAAACAACAACAACAACAACAACAACATCAAAATCCCACAAAAACCTGTAGCAGCAGTCTCACATACCTTGTTTACTGTGTCTCTTGAACGCATCATTTTTCTCTTGTGCTTGATTGAATCATGTATTATTTTGTTTATTGGTGGCCCAAGGAACAATAGGCTCATATAAATATATACCATGAAGTGTAGGTGTGTAGTAGTTGTAACATCTATGTACTCAATGTATACTTTACACAATAATAAAATTGAATTTTGTTAAGTGACACATGACTGTATGCCCTATCTATATCCCCAACTCCTCCCGAATACTGAAAACCTTTCATTCACGAAATCCCTGATATAGCACCATCACCTCTTTTGAATAGAGTCTTCATATTCTTGTTCTCGCAGAATCCTGACCATCCCCTTTCAAGTTAGGCTGTTTTCTCCCATCACCTTTGTAGCACCACAAGGCCTTGCTATTTTCTGTGAATTCTTCTTTCTCCTTGTATCACCTACTATCTTTTCTTGAGTCATCTATTGATTCCAGGGTCATTTCCCTCCATTTTGTGAGGAATGTATTTTCTGGTTTACTGTATTATCTGAATGCTATTCCACTTTTAATTCTGGTCAACTTCAATATACATGTGGATTATCTTTCCAAATATGCTGACCTCTTCACAGTTTGGGCTTCTCTCTTCTTGAGATCTTGTCCTCCACCCTATCTATACCATTTACTCCCACAGTAATGTCTAATATGCTTTGTTAATACCAAGTAGTATAACCCAGCCATGTGTGGTGGCACACTCCTGTAATTCCAGTGACTCAGGCAAGAGGATGGCAAGTTTCAGGCCAGCCTCAGCAACTTAGTGAGACCCTAACACAAAATTGAAAAAAAAAAAAGAGGGCTGGGAATATAGCTCAGTGTTAAAGCACCCCTGCGTTCAATACCTAGTACCAAAAACAAAATCAAAACAAACTAAAACTTTCAATTTGGACAAGTCACTCTCTGTTCAAGCTCCTCAGCTTCTCCTGTTCTTTCTCTAGTTTCCAATGTCAATAACCCTTCACCCTCACCTAACCCTCCAAATCAGGTATTTCCTAGCATGTTTTCCCTGATGCTTCCCCCCCCCCCCCCCCTTTAGCTTAAGTTCCAGGTTCTGGAGCATTTTGAATTCTCACCTGTTCAGATACGAGGGGCAGAGAGAGTAGAAATAAGGAAGAAAAAAAACTCACAAAACTCATAAGGAGAGGGCTAATATTGGTGTGCAGAGATCTAAATGTTTAAAAATAAGGGAGAATAATTCCCTAATAGGTTTCTAGTGACTTCTAGTTTTATAGTGACTTCTATCTTATACTAATTTTACAAGTTAATACCAGGAGCCAAGCACTGTGGTGCATGCCTATAATCCTCCTGGCTCAGAAGGCTGGGGCAGGAGGATCTGAGTTCAAAGTCAGCCTTAGCAACTTATCGAGACCCTAAGCAACTCAGCAAGACCCTGCCTCTAAATAAGACATGAAAAAAGGCTGTGAATGTGGCTAAGTGGTTAAGCACCCGAGTTCAGTGTAGTTCAATGAAGTTCTCTTACCCAACATCTAGCTTCCTCGACTTGCTGACTGATCTCATCTCCATCTGAATGCAGAGTGATTGTGGCCTGAGACTTCCTGAATGGTGCAGGCTGTGGATTTTGCAGAGCACATGCTTCTGCACTTTAGCAACTCCCCACACCTGCTGTGAGCTGCGCACTTACACTGGTCACTTGTCTTTGTTCCCAAATTTGCTTATGCCAGTAATACTTAAATTATAATTCTGTAACTTGAATATATAACAATGAAATATGTACACCAATAGGAAGCACTTAAATGTTCCATAAAAAGTAGATCATTTTGAAAAGACTTGATAGAATCTGCCCTTAGATTACTTTCCAATTCTTTTAAGTTCTTGCTTCACCGTTTTTTTTTGTTGTTGTTTTTTGAGTTTTTTTTTTGTACTGGGGATTGAACTCAGGGCCTCACACATTCTAGGCAAGCACTCTACCACTGGGCTACATCCCTAGCCCTTTTTTGTTTGAGACAGGATCTTGCTAAGTTGCCCAGGCTGGCCTCAAACTTGTAATTCTTCTGCTTCAGCTTCCCCAGTAGCTGAAATTACAGGCATGTGCCACTGTGCCAGGCTTATTATTCCACTTTTAGAGTCACTAAAACTGCCAGGTGTGGTGGTGCATGGCCAATCCCAGCTGCTTGGGAGGCTGAGAAAGGATTGTCAAGTTCAAAGCCAGCCTCTGTGAGATCCTGACTCCAAATAAAAACCAAAAAGGGCTGGGGATGTAGCTCAGTGGTAAATCTCCCCTGGGCTCAATCCCTAGTACCACCCTACCCTCCCAAAATAATTAAAAACACTAAAAATATTATATGTGGTTTATGTAAATGATTAATGGTCCATCCATATCTTAAAAAAAAAAAAAAAAGGGCCTTGGCCCTCCATCAGGAGTAATGCCAGGATGAAAACTCAACACTTTTGTGTGTGTGTGCGTGCTGGGGATTGAACCCAGGGTTTTGTGCATGCAAGGCAAGCACTCTACCAATGAGTTATATCCCCAGCCCCTACATTTTAATATATAATAAAATGTTTAACACTTTTAAAGATTTCTTGGTTTAATTGATTTTTAAAGTTAACCAACACTGCAACCAATTGTTTATAATAGGTAAGTTTCCACTATAGTTTATAAAGTGCCCAGATTCATGATGTCACCTTCATCTCTGTGAGACACTCCCATTTTACAGACAAGGAAACTGAGGTTCAGAGATGGCAGATGGCTTGTCTTAAGACACATGACTTCATGAGTGAATCTTTACTTCCTGAGTGCTACAGCAGCCTCCTGATAGCAACAGCAGCTTGGACTCTTCCCAGTTTACTTACAATAATGACAGCAGCAACACCCTAATGGCTGACTTTTGAAGAGGCTTACCGTGTTCTAGGCATTGTGCTTTATACCCATCTCATCCAATCTTCCTCAAATCCTAAATCTTGGAGCTATTACTTCAACATTCACAGGTGAAGGAACTTGCCTAAGTGGTAAAACCAGGTTTTGTGTCTAGGCATTCTTAACTTCGCATCCACTGAACTTCTTATTCCTCTCACCTCCACAGATCTCAAAATCATCCTTGCTCTAGGGCTGGCCAAACTCTAAGAACAGTCACAGCACTGAACAAATCCAAAGTTACGGTGGGTATTTTATGCCAGAGAACCCCTTTTCATATGCTGAAAACACAATCTACATAGTGAGAATGAAGAGCCTTTGACTCTCAACAGTACTCGAACCTCAGAGGGAAGGTAAACCTGGGGATCTGGATGTCCAACCCTCAAGTACAGACCCCATACTACTAACCTTGTAAATGTTTTTTAAAACAAGGTGCATCTTATCAGGGTGAATGGCTGAGAGCACAAATATCAACATGACAACGTCCACAGATTCTGGTGGTACATGATCCAGAAGGTCATCTTTAGTGAGATCACACTGGAATACCTGGCATCTCTCAGTGTTATATAAAGGATTTTGCTAGAGAGGGAAAAAAGCAAAAAAAGAATTTTAATGCAACCGCCATGCTGACATATACAAAACATATACCATCAAAAGAAGATTCTATTTCTAGCTGCATACTGCTACACAGAAATAAAACCAACTCTTCTTACTGGATAAAACCATGTAAAGCATTCATTATTCAAAACAAGAGGCAAGGTATCACTTAAGCAAATCATTTTTAATTGAGGAGAGAATATAGTCTATCACTTGTTCAAAACTGAGCATTTCAGAAATGTGTACTTGCAGAGGGATGATAATATAAAATTGATCTGTGCTTCCTTAATCCTCTGAATCATCCCCTTTAAGCCTAAATCCTGTGGGAAGCCTTCCAATTCCCCTTCTTGGGAGGCTCCCACAGCTCTTCTGGAGCATATCTTCCTTTGATGAAGAAAACTAAATTTTTTTTCTTTTTTTTTTTACTACAAGTATGTTCCTGGTATATTTTGGTTGGCGGGCTTCAACACATGAAAAATATTAAGTTGTTCCTCCATATAAATGAGGACCTGATTAGATAGATACATAAAGTTATTGGAAGGAAAATTCAATATTGAAAACATGTCAATTCTATTCATAATTCCACCTATAGATCCAATGCAATCTCAACCAAATTCCAATAGACTTATAGAAACTTACCAAGGTAAATCTAATTTATCTGGAAGCAAAAGTCAATTTTTAAAATGAAAAAGGAGATACACCATGGAACATCAAAACATTGCAAAATGTAGTAATAATAAAACAATGTGGTTTGAGAAGGAGATCACTGAGACAGAATAAAGTCCCCAAACACCTGTGTGTGGGAGAGTTTAACATTTACATGACAAATGTAACAATTAAGATAAAAAGATAAAGAAGGTGATAATTATCAGAGTAGGAAAATGAATTTCTCAATCGGTTAGTGTTACAACTTTTAGTTTTAGCTCAGAGATACACAGAAATGGGAAGACACAGCTCCTGCCCTTACAAGAAAATAGCTGGAAAGAGAAAAAAAGAGAAAAAAAAAAAAAGATTTTTGTGAACCCATCAAAGGACAGAGATCACAGAACCCACCAGCCCAAAATCTGGAGAAAGATGTGTTTTTATCAGGCAGACACAAGACCCAAGCACTGGCTTACCTGAGGCAAAAGCCCTCTATCTAGACAGACAAAACTAGAAATTTGGCAAATTGCTAGAGACCAAAAGTGGGCAATGGAATGTGAAAATATAGAACTGTTTCCAGCCCTCTAAAGGGGTAATAGGCTAGGCTCTCAAGGAAAGGATGGTGCTTTCTGGTGGTAGTTTTTCTCATATCCTTTAAGGAAGAAAATGCTGAATCTGCATGAAAAGGTCACCTGAGGCCTGCAACCTAAGGACACTATAGAATACTTCTGCAGCTGGGGCAAGAGAACCACTCAGCCCTAGTCCAATCAGTCTGCATGGAGAACAGCCTCAAGATCAAGAGGGGACATTGGTAGATACATCTTGCAGCTGGGAGAGCGATGGATAAGAAAAGCTGTAAGTAGAAAGACATATGAAGGTCATACCACTGAGACACAGGCGCACCGCAGAGTGGCATTAGTGAATAATAATACTCTCTCCCATGGCCCACCAAGAAGTCCCAAATAATAATATCCATAAATTGCAACCAGGAAAGTGCGAGAGACAGACTCTATTTGGGGAAAAGAATAGGGGAATATCCAAAGGCAAGCCACCAGAGGGTTTTAAGTCTGGTGCCCATAGCAACAACAAACCTCACAAGTAACTACAGCTACAGCTTCAAACACACCCCAGCTCCTGGCTAGATTATTACAAATTCCTATTACCTCAGTATCTCCTGCCCTAATATGTCCAGCTTCAATAAAGAAGTACAAGGCATACCAAAGACAAGAAAAACATTCTGAAGAAAGCAATCTTTAGAGCTAGACTCAAACATGACATAGACGATGGAACTAAAAGTTTGGGTATTTAAAATAAGTATGATTAAAATGTTAAAGGCTCTAATGGAAAAGATAGACCATGTGCAAGATTAGGTAGCTAATTTTACTAATGGAAACTCAAATATAAATGCCCCAAACCAAAAACATGGTCAAGAAAATGAATAATTATGCTTCTGACAAGTTCATCAGTAGGAACACTGCTGTTTAGGAAAGAATCAGTGAACTTAATGACAGATGATAGAAATTATACAAACTGAAAATGCAAGGAAGAATAAAGTTGAGGCGGGGGGGAACCCAAACAACATTTAAGAGCTATGAGGTAACAGCAAAAGATAAGTACTTTTTTTTTCATGGCAGGAAAAAAATATATATTTACATATTGCAAGGTCTTCAGTATCTTTGGTAATAAAGAACAAAACATGGGGACATTACTTTTTGCCCAAAGATTGACAAAAATAAAAGACAGATATCAAATATTGAGAAATGGTATCTTTAAATTATTGGTGAAATTATAAATTGGTACGATCTTTTTGGAAGAAATCCTGGTAGTAGCTATAAAAATTTAAATGTGCTTATTCTTCTTCCAAAAAATTCTACTTCTTCCATTGTCCATCACAGAGAAATGTATACACGTTTTGATACCCAAGAATCATATGTTTGATACCCATCACATAAACCCCCTATTTGTAAGAGAAAAAAATTAGAAATGATATAAATGATGAATAACAACAAGGTAACTATTATGTAAGTATATCTATCCATTTTATGGAATTTTTATAACAGATATGTGTATAATGTGGTAATCTACATGTACTAACATGAAAAACTGTAAGACATAATAATGTAGAGTGAAAAACATCAAGTTACATTAAATATGACACTATCTACAACTATTAAAGATCTAATGGATGTTAAAACTGCAAAAGGTTGATGTGCATGTTGTCAAAGTGCCCCCCACATATTTGTTAATGGCAAAAGAAAAATATTTTTATAGTAGGGGAATTAGGCAATTGCTACCTTAACCTAGGGAGTAAGACGACTACTACAGCTTGTAAGGAGATCACCAGATATTATCGCTTGACAGGATGCAATATGCAAAATACAACATCACCTATAAATATATTTATGCGGGGCTGGAGTTGTGGCTCAGTGGTAGAGCACTTGCCTGGCATGTGTGAGGCCCTGGGTTCAAATCTCAGCACTGCATATAAATAAATAAAATTGACAATTAAAAATACAAAAATAAATAAATAAATAAATATATTTATGCACCCAAATTTTACCTGATTTAAACCTAACTTTTAGTTTACATGAAATATAGAGGATAGAAGGAACAAATTAAACAATAATACCAAGAAACAATCAGACCAACTTGGAACCTAAGGCCTTATTATAGAAAATTGACTTGATATCTCCAAAAACTCAGTGGAAAAAATCATAGTTCAGGACAGGAAGACAGGAGCATTTTAAGCTAAGGAGATTTAAATGACATAAGGGTAAGAGGTAGTTTGTGACTGGATTGAAAATAGCTATATAAAATAACTTGGGGGGCTGGGATTGTGGCTCAGTGGTAGAGCATATGGGTGGGACATGGGTTCGATCCTCAGCACCACATAAAAATAAAGGCATTGTGTTGTGTCCATCTATACCTAAAAAAATAAATTGAAAAAAAAAAAAAAAGAAAAGATAACTTGGACCTACTTGGGGAAATTTGAATCTGGGATAGGTATTAAAGACATTAGGGAATTAATGTTATTTTTGCTGGATATAAGCTAATTGTGGTTATATTTTAAAAAAAAAAGGCCTTATTTTGGGGAGACAAATTTAGGAGTGAGTCTTGATGTTTGTAATTCACTTTAGAATAGTTCAGCAAAGAAAAACGTTTATACAGCAGGTGTAAAGTATATATTTTTCTTGAATAGAGATGTATTTCTATACGTGTTGCATATGTATGTAAAAGGAAAATTACATTCACAGTGATCAGCATCAGAGAGAGGACTGGAAAGAGAACTGCAATTAGGCAAATGGATGCAAAGGGCAGGTCAAACACAAAAGAAAACAGAAACATAGCAAAACACATAAATGGTGTACCAACCTTAACAAATTCAACTGCTCTTGGAGAAAAATCACAGGCATAGGCAAAGATATTCATATCTTCTTCTAAAAGCGGGAATAAACAATTTCCAACCCCACAACCAGCTTCAAGCATGGTTAATTTTTGGCCTTCAAACTGGTGAAAGAGAACCTAAAGTTATAATACATTATATTTGAATAATGAAGAAATAAACCAAATTAAAAGACCCAGAATGTGAGCGACAAAGTCTTTCATCCCACTGAACAGATGATAAACAACAGAACTAATAAAAGTTAATACCGGTACCTCACATATCATCATCCAACATTGGGCAGGTTGTGCAGAAAAAAACCCAATATACTGGCTAACTGAACAGATTCTGAAGCTAAACTACCTGCACTCAAACCCCAAATCCTCCTCTGCCCCTGCAGTCTATCCTTGGGCAATCACTTCAATAGCCCTGGGCCTCAGCTTTACATACAAATGGGAATAACAATACACTTCGCAGATTTAGGTTTGAGAAAACAAGTCTTCTTAGAAAAAGGGCCACAATAGTTCATTAATTGCTATTATTTTCAATTTGTCACTAAATTCACTCAGTACAAATGAATATTTAATATTTACAACTTTCAGAGCAGTCTTTAAAAAAAAAAAAAAAACAGAAAATCTATGCGTGTCCTCTCTTCTAAACATTAGCTAAAAATCGCTAAAACTACGGACCAAATACATATTTCTTTCCTAAGGTACCAAGCATTTTGATAGACTTCATAAATTTTCTACTTCACACTGCCTTCAGAATGCAATAAAGCACCCCTCTTCCACACACCTGTTCCAAATGAAGAACAGTTCAGGATAAGGTGAAATATTAGCTTACCTCCCTACATAATCTTAGCTCCTCAAACTCTCTGGTGGTCCAGTGTCTATCTTTGAAAAAATTGGTAGTATTTCTTTTGTAAAAAAGGTCCCAGTTCTTCTGAGCATCTTTTTCCAGTTTTTGTTGTTTAAAATCAGACACCAAAGCTTGGTCTCTTTTCAGTTTCTCCTCTTCTTCAGAACTGAGAATTCTTGCCTGCAGTCCTTTCCTTTGTGATGAAGCCATCTCATATGTTGGTGGCAATGCATTTAACACTAATGAAGATTCTCCATCCTTGCATAATTTGAGGAATCCATACTGACACTGAAGACACAGGGTTTTCTCAAGGCCTGCGGTGCTTCATACAAAAAAGAATGAGATTCCCACTAGGAATTCTAGAGCAATTCTTTAGAATGCAGAGTGAGTGGTTCTACAATAGTTTTTTTTTTTTTTTTTCCTGGTACCAGGGGATAGAATGTAAGGGTGCTTAAGCACTGAGTCACACCCCCCAGTCTTTCTTATGTTTTATGTTGAGACAGGGTCTCACTAAATTGCTAAGGCTGGCCTCCAAATTGTGATCCTCCTGCTTCAGCCTCCTGAGTAGCTGATATTACAAGGGTGTGCCACTGCGCCCGGCTTTACAATAGCTGTTGGGGACGCTGGGTTCTATTTATCAAACACGGTGCTTCCTAGAGGAAGAAAAAAAAAAAAAGCTCATTAGGGGTTCTAGAGCTCTTTAGCAGGGTCGATGGTTCTAAAACAGTACTTTCAGAGGCTGGGTTCCATTCATCAAACACCAGATGCTGTCTCTACACAAAACCCTGCCCCCTAAAGGAGGAGAGGTCACAAAGAAGATCAAGACAAGTTTCTACCTTCAGAGGGCTTACATTCAGTAGCCAGGACGGTTTCACGCGCCGAACTCTAATTCAAACCGGAATGAGTCAACTATTACAATAAGTCGGTTTAGTTCAGAAAAAGAACCACCTCCGTGAATAGACTGAGAAACCTTGAAAAGAAAATACTCATCCATCTTCGGTGCCCGTCAAAGGGGTGACTTAAAAAACAACCACAACAGTTGCCCGAACAGAAGCAGGATCGGCGCTTCCTTAGGGTCGGAGACAGGCTTTCTGGGAGGACACAGAGCTAAGCTCTGACCGCAATCACAAGAAGCTGCCGCATGAACCAGAGGGAGACGCGCTTTCTAAGGGGCCAAAGCCCTCTCACCGTCATCGCGGCGCCAAGTAGGGGTAGTGACCCAAGGACACGTGGTTAATGTCCCGAGGACCCATCTCTAGCAGGACACTCGGGATAAACTAGGCCGCACGAGTCACTAAGGAAATGAGGAGAGCGGCCCACATTAGTTATGAGACTCGAGTTAAAGTAGTTCTCCACGCTCTGGGCTCGACCGCCATCAGTTCCCTGACTCACCTACAGGGTAGGGCAGGGCACACTCACCCCTCAACCAAGCACGGGCTCCGAAGATAGAATTCGGGAACCGCGGTGAAACATCCTGAGCATTCACTAACCAGCGAGGAGAACTTCGAATTAGGATTTTCCCGGCGGACTTCTCTTACCGTGGCACCACCTCTGCTACTTCCGCTAGGAACCCGGAAGTACCTACCAAACGCCGGAAGTCCTGCGGCCTTGCTTCCTCAGAGTCTTCCCGGGTCCCGACGCAGAGACTCGTTTCCGGTCCCAGGTGGGCGGCGGCTTGGCTGTCCGTGCGCTCCGGAGCGGTGTTCCGGGAGCACCGTCCTCCCGGGCACCAGTGCCGGGAGCTCGTGCTGGGGCCGCGCCAAGAAAGAACCGATCTGGGCGCGAGGCAGGTGCGGGGCCATGAACGGGACCGCGAACCCGCTGCTGGATCGCGAGGAGCATTGCCTGCGGCTCGGGGAGAGCTTCGAAAAGCGGCCACGGGCCTCCTTCCACACCATCCGCTGTAAGTCAGCGCACCAGTCGCCACATGCCAACCTCGGCTCCCTCCTTTCTTCCTTCGGCCCTCCGGGGTCCGGGGACTTCCCTGCCAGCGTCAGTTCCCCTCTCTTTTACCCCAGATCCTCTGGGACCCCGATTTGCAACTTTCATTCTTTTCTTTTTTCTTTTCTTTTCTGGATTACTCCTCCCGAACAAAATCTTTCGTCACTCCCAAATGTTCATTTACCTTATAATCCTTAACATGAACCCCGAAGGTCACTGGCCTCTTTCTTATTTCATCCTCTCGACCCAACTCCCAAACCGAACTTCTCTTCTCCCTCGAATCCTTTTCCCTTTCTATTATCCTAGAGGTGATGGTGGTGGTGCGGGGGGGGGTGGGGGGCTGCATACTTAAAGGATTTATCGTTTGCTGTAAGCCTCATTTGCTTCTTTCAGTTTCATTCTGTTCTCTGCTTTCCTCAGCTTTCCCACCCTCTTCTGTCTTGGTTTTAGTCATCCTGACACTTTGCTGTGTCTCCACTTCAACCAAGGAATCTGCATCCTTTCTGCGCTCTGTCAGATCCGTCGCGCCACCCCCGACCTCCACGCCTTTCGTGCCTTTAAACTGAAGTCTTTTGAGGTCATCCGCACCACCCTGGTTTCTGGACCAGGTCCCTTGTGGAGAAGAGTAAAATTAGAATTTGTGAACCTGGCATAGGTTAAGGTTGGATCTATGTTTGGAAACAGAATAGAGCAGACATAAAGAATGTGGAAATAGTCATTATGCTGGACCTTCTTCTCTGTGATTATAGACTGTTGAGAGGGGGTACTTATATTCTGTCCTGGGTGAAGATTTGGCTGTTAGGAATTGGCTGACTGAGCATCCCCCTGTGATTCACATGCTTCTGGTTTCCTGTAGTGCTAACATTGGTTGAGGCTTGTTTTCATCAGAGGAACTAATAGATGTGACTCAACACATAGGAAGAGGGTGTGTTAGAAAATGAAGTTCCATCTTTGTGTGGCCTCTTGCTGTGCCATTTCTGTGCTTCTTACTGATAGCAGATTCAGCCCTTTCAAAGAGAGGATATTGGGAATGTGATTAAACCTTCATTTCCTGAGTTTGCTAAGTTGATCTATTCCTCCAATGAAGGGAAACGTTCATGTACACTCCTGGCTTGCAGTTTGAGGCAAGTGTGGGTTAAAGGTGAAGTAAGATGGCTATTTGGGTTGTGCTTTAACTGCGATTCAGAAACACCAGCAGGATAACCTTTGGAAATACAGCCCAACCATCTATCTGGTCTGAATATCTGCAGAAGTTATGGAATTGAGTGTAGTAAATTTTTTTTTTGTTGTTGTTGTTACAAGTTATTGTACCCAAGGGCACTTAACCAGTGAGCCACATCCCCAGCCTTTTTTTTTCTTTTTTCTTTTTTCTTTTGAGACAGTCTCACTAGGTTTACAGCCTCACTAAGTTTTTGAGGCTGGCTGTGCATCTGCAGTCTTCCTCCCTCAGCCTTCCGAGTCACTGGGATTACAGGGGTGTGCTGCCATGTCCAGTAAGTGTGGCAAATTCTGACAGCTTCTATGCAAAATGGAATTATCTTTTATGATGCTGTGGCCTTTTTCATATAGGGTTTACAATCAAGTATTTTTTTCATATGCTTCATTGCTTTTGATCTTCATTACCCTAATAAAACACTTTATTGTGGATGATGAGGCATGGGTTTTCAACTGTCCCTCGGGAGAAGGAAATGGTTTAGACCCCTTTACCCCCTGCCCAATATAATCATATGGGGGTTGGAGCAAAAGTATATGGAATTGTCTCTGAGATAGTAATTATTGAAGCTGAATGAAGGTACTTGTGGGTTTATTGTACTTTTCTTTCTATTTTTGCAAAAATGAAGTTTTCCATAATAAAATGGTTTTTAAAGAATTCTAAATGATTTTTGCTTTCCATGTATGTAATAAAAATTTTAATTCTTAGCTGAGCATGTGGTGGTGCACATCTGTAATCCCAGTGACTAAGGAGGCTGAGGCAGGAAAATCACAAATTTGAGGCCAGCCTAGGCAACTTAGCAAGACCTTGACTCAAAATAAAATAAAAAAGGACTAGGGGAATAGCTCATTGGTAGAGTGCTTGCCTAGCATGTGCAAGGTTGTGGGTCCAATCCCCAGTACCTCAAAAAAGAAAAGAAGAAAAAAAATTAATTTTTAAATGAAAATGTCCAGGAATCCCTTATTCTTAGTAACTTGGTCTTTTCCTTTATCTTTAGATGATTTTAAACCAGCATCTATAGACACGTCCTGTGAAGGAGAGCTTCAGGTTGGCAAAGGAGATGAAGTCACAATTACATTGCCACATATTCCTGTAAGTTTATCCCATTGTTGTTGGTTTTAATGAAAGCATCACAGTGAATCCTTGTATATGATTATATTGCAATTTGAATTTCCAACTGTAAAAACTTTTAGATTTCTAAAGTGCCAACATATGTAAAAAAGGAATTTTGAATCATGGGGATGGGGTAGAGTTCAGTCAAGTTACTCAGGCACTTGGTTAAAATGTTTGTCATTTTCCCCAAGTTCCCCTTGCCCCCTATATGCTACAAAGACGGCGAGGTTCCTATGTGGACACCTAGCACCTCTGTTAAATGTACATAGTTTTTCTCCTAAGCAGCTCTGAAGAGAAGAGCCCCAGTGCCCTACTGATAAATAGCCATATCAGATACTGAGCAAACCAAAGGTTTGGAGCATGTGGGCAATTTAAGGATGAAAAACTCAGTTAAAAACTACATTGAAGCCAAATGCGTTGGTACACGCCTATAATTTGGCTACTTGGAGGTTAAGGCAGAAGAATTGCAAATTTCAGACCAGCCCAGGCAATCTTGTAAGACTCTGTCTCAAGATAAAATAAAAAAGAGGTCTGGGGATGTAGCTCAGTGGAGGAGCATGCTCTTAGCATGCAGCAAGCCCTGGCTCTAGTCCCCAGACCAAATAAATAAGGCAAAAAAAAAAAAAAATCCTCTTCTGATTACAAGATGCTCTTTGTAAACGTGTCATTGCACTTAACAGCTCTGTCCTGAAGCATAGTAAGTTCTTGGTGGCTACTGATAGAATAAAAAGTCTCTGGACAGGGACCTAGAAACCTTTGTGCTAAGGAGAAATTATCTTCCCATTCAAAGAGCTATTTCATTATTTGCTGTCTGTGTCAGGTTACATCATCTCCCTTTGGACCTTAGTTTCCCAAATGTAAAATGAAAGGGTTAGATAAATTGTCCCTAAGGTTCCTTCTAACTCTAAGTTTTTTTTTTTTTTAGTATGAATAAGAAGTCAAAGAGCCAAGCAGTTTTTGATTCAAAGCAAGGCATTAAATCCTATTAGCAACAAATATTAATCGAGTGACTACTGAGGCTTAAAGAACGTAACTTTGAGCAATAAGGCACCTTTCTTGTTCTTGTGGAACTTGCGGTCTAGAATTTAAATTAAAAAAAAAAAAAGCACATATTTTAGAAAACCAGGGAAGGCTTTCTTAAGGAAATTACCCTTGAACTCAATCTGAATGTAGAGTAACTTCAAAGGAGATTCAAAATATAGCAGGCAAAGTTGGACACTGTGGCACATGCCTGTAATCCCAGTGGTTGGAGGCAGGAGGATTGCAAGTTCAAAGCCAGACTCAGCAGCTTAGCAAGACACTAAGCAACTTAGTGAGACCCTGTCTCTAAATAAAATATAAAAGGGGCTGAGGATGTGGCTCCGTGGTTAAGCACCCCTGAGTTCAGTCCCTGGTATGAAAAATAATAAACACACACACACACACACACACATACAGACACACACAGATCGGGCAGTATGTGCCATGGTGTACACCTGGCATCCCAGTTACTTGAAGGCTGAAGCAGGTGGTTCACAAATCCAAGGCCAGCCTGCTGACCTAGCAGACCTTATCTCAATAAATAAGTAAGTAAATAAATAAATAAAATTCAGGAGTAGAGCACCCATAGGTTCAATTCCCAGTATTGGGGGTGGGAGAGGATGTAGCCAGCAGAAGCTTGTTAAAGCCTGAGGCAGGAACGAGCTTGAGGATCTGAAAGAAGCTGCTCTGAAGCACACACAGTCCAGGGTTGGGTGGTGCAAGGCCTGATGGCTGGCTCGAAGATTTTTATCCTTTGGCCTAAGGGTGACAGGGGAGTTATTGAAGGGCTTAGGCAGATGACTAGCAGGCCTTGCTTCCTGAGGGTAATGAGCTGCCCTCAAGAAGGCTCTGTTGGTTATGGACATGATGGAAAGCCCTGGACTCTCCATAAGAAATTTAGAGAGCACTCACTAGTTTTACTATTCAAGTTTTACTTAGACCTATTATGGTTAATTTCTTTTTTCTATATAGATCAGTTCTATCTTTTTGAGTAGCTCTGATAAAAGATTTGATGAGATAGCCATTTATAATGTCAGTTTTGATATTCATAATTGGTGTGCTTAGCTTGATCATTTATACTTTTGTGGCAAATAGGGATCCACACCACCAATGACTGTGTTCAAGGGGAACAAACGGCCTTATCAGAAAGACTGTGTACTTATTATTAATCATGACACTGGTGAATATGTGCTGGAAAAACTCAGTAGCAGCATTCAGGTCAAGAAAACAAGGTATGTTAAAAAACAGATACAGTTTTATATGATGTTTCTAAACCTTTGTAGTATCGATTCCAGTTTTATGAAGATGTGAACATGGGATGTTCGCAACTCTGCCTGTGTCTTCTTACACAAATCAATAAAATTGTTATTTTCCTTAAATACAATGAAAAGAAATAATGCTTTTAAGGGAGTAATTTATAATTAATCCAATTTTATCAAACTCATGATTGTTGTTAATAATCTACATAAGGGATGAGATTTGTATTTATAGACTTATAATTAAGAAAGAGTAATTGCATAATTTTATTGGTTAAAAACATTACTTTTTTATAGGGTACAGTTGAGTTGACTAATGCCAAAATAAAACTTTGCCTATTTTTTTGAATAGTTAACTTTCATTAATAGTTCATTCAGCTAAGCACACCATGTCTTATATGAAGCCAGTTAGAGTTTACTTGAAAATTAGAATTCATTCTATAAATAACCAGTGGTTCTATTTATTACATTGTAATACAGTAATTATTGTAACATAGTAATTCAGTTTTAAAGACAGTGTTACAATCTAATGTTTTTCTGTTTGTCTCCACATACTATTTTTCTTCATTGATTCAATTCCACAAAACAATAAAAATGACTCTCATTTATTGAGAGGTTATCACAAGACAAACAATGCTTGGATGCTTTATGTGCATTATTTAATCTTTACAAATAAATTTCACAAAGGTGCTATTATATTTAAAAAAAAAAAAAAATAACCTCAAAAACACATGAGGAGACTGAAGATTAGAGGCTGTGAGTTCCCTAAATTGGACAGCTACAACCGAGGACCACACTGGCAGCCAGCATAGAGCCCAACCCTTCTCATGCTGCTGTATTGTATGATCGCCTGCAGTGAAACAGGTGCTCTGTTACTCTTCCAGTATCTGTTGTGGTCCTCTGTTTCCTTTCTACTCAGTGTGATCTGGGGACTAGCAACATCAAATCACCTGGGTACTTGTTAGGCAGAATCTCAAGACTTACCTAAGGTCAGACTCTGCAGAAATCTCCAGGTGACAATGTGCTAAAGTTTAAGAAGCACAAAAGAAATTGTTAATGGGTAGAATTTTCTTAGTTTGCGGTAGAACTCTGTGACATGGTAGGCAAGCAGTAAATAGATAATGAAAAAATTTGTACGCTGGCCAGTATTATAAGAGCTAGTTTATTCAGGAACTCCTGAATTCATGATAACTGTGTATTGCAAACAAGTCAAAGAGTAAGATGGAATTTCATAATCACATTGTAATGTACATTTTTTTTTTTTTTATCATTGCTGTAAAATGTGATCTCCTTGAGGGCAACAAGTCTACTTAAAAAAAAAAAAAATCTCTCTATTTTTGACACACAGTGTAGTACTGGAATGTAGTAGACACTCAGTTCTTTAGTGAGTAGTTCTCATGACCAAATGACAAATAGCAGTATTTTGCAGGGGTCTGGAAAGGGCATGGGGTTTTGCAGACTTCCAAGAATTTGGTCACCTGGACAAATTTGAGAACTGCTGTTTTAGCCCATCTGATTTAAAGTCTATCTCATTTTAGAGCTGAGGGGAGCAGTAAAATCCAGGCCCGAATGGAACAGCAGCCCTCTCGTCCCCCACAGCCATCACAGCCACCACAGCCACCACCACCACCACCACCACCACCACCTCCGCCGCCACCCATGTCTTTCAGAGCACCAACCAAGCCTCCAGTTGGACCCAAAACTTCTCCCTTGAAGGATAACCCCTCACCTGAACCTCAGCTGGATGACATCAAAAGAGGTAGAGAACATTCTCTAGAACCATGATAGCAACATGGAGTAGGGTGTCCATGTTCTTTAGGAGATCACAGAGCTGCTGTATTGATCTGGCAGCCCAGACATTTGCTATTATCAAAAGATTTTCTTCAAAGCTGACTCCTCCAGAACTGCTGGGTAGGGCCTTCTAGTATTTATTTGTGATTATCAACTTGTGACTATCTTGGCAGCATTCTTCTTAAAGGCTCAGACTCTAAATAAGCATGACTGCCATCTGAAGCTCCATATGGCATACCTTTAAGGCTTTTGAGAAAGAGGGTTTTAGATATTGGGGGGTGAAAACCAAATGTGGCAATGTTTCTGAGCTCCACACTAATGTACCTAAGTTAGAGGACCATTTAAAACAATATCACCAAATGCTTTGTGCTAACACAAAGTGTATAAATATGAAAGAGGCCATGTGATCAGTGGAAATGGATTCAGGTCTAGAAAGACTTAGAGGTTTGGCTTGGCTCTCCCACTGCAAACCCGAGACACAGTTACCTCAGTTCTCTTCCACTATGTAGTCTGCTCCTCCAGACTGTTAGAGGTTACGAGGTTAAGTATTTTATTTCACATTTGTAAGTTTTCACAAAACAAAATAAAATCCACAATAGTAGAAGACAGGGAAAGATAAAGAATTGTTTTGGAAGTTTGCTTTTCCCAACCTATAGAAATGCTGCGTTTTAGCACCTAAAGTCACTCTCTGCACTGTGCAGTTGTTATACCTCTTGATTTTTTTTTTTCTTTCATTGATACTAGAATGCTGTTGTGGAAGTTTCCACTACAAAGTTGAATAGGAATAAGATGGTGAGTGGTTAGTTGTTGTGTTATGCTTAAAGGAGCCATAGCCATTTAAGGCCACATTGTATGTTTGGACGGGAAAATCTGTCATCATTCTCCATGTATCCCCAGACATCGGATGGCTAGGTAAAACACGGTTTTCCTTCCTTACATCTGTGAAAAATGCAAAACCTGACAGGCATGGCCTTTGTTCCAATATGTAAAAGCGAAGAAGAGGAATGGTATTCTGCTGTGATTCTTCACTTGCCATGGTTCTTCCTGCAAGCCTCCATAGAGTTAGACAGGACCTCAGCGGTTGTCTGGCTTTCATGTTTCCAGAATGACTTGGAAAATTCATTGACTTCCTCTTGGGTCTTTCTGTTGGTTGAAGGTAGATCCAAAATAAGCACTCAGACCTTCCAGCTCCTAGTCAAATATTTTTCCAGCCCTTTAACACAATATTTCTCTTATTTGGGGTTTCACCCAAATAAGAATCATAATTCAGAATCCTTTTTTTAAAGTAAATAAATAATAGATTTAATTTGTTTCCTATACAGAATGGTCATTATTCTGAAGCAGTCTGCTTTTTGTTTGTTTTGGTTGAATTCAGCATTTTTTTTGAGTCTCTGCAAACAGGTTAGGTATTTTGTTTGTTTGTTTCGGTTTGGGTAATTTTGTTTGTATGTTTTTTAAGGAGTTGAGAAGCAGGAGTTGTTCTGGCGTGTTCCTTCCTGCTGCTGTTTCGCTAGGTCACTGTTTATGGAGGCTTTGGAGCTCTGCCTTGAGAGCTGTTGCTGTGCTGACCCTGTCGTTCATGTTATTGCAGAGCTGAGGGCTGAGGTCGACATCATTGAGCAGATGAGCAGCAGCAGTGGCAGCAGCTCCTCAGACTCTGAGAGCTCCTCAGGAAGTGATGACGACAGCTCCAGTAGCGGAGGCGAGGACAATGGCCCAGCCTCTCCTCCCCAGCCTTCCCACCAACAGCCGTACAACAGCAGGCCTGCTGTCGCCAATGGAACCAGCCGGCCACAAGGAAGCAACCAGCTCATGAACACCCTCAGTAAGTGCATTCTCCCTTCAGTGGCTGAGACAGGGCCAGCAGAATCTGTAAACCTGAAGGGCTTTAAGACCAGAAGAGGATCTTGCAAAGATAATTTGGAGCAGAAAGAAGTGTGTTACCAAACAGTAAAAGACAGGCACAAAACTAAAAATCTGCTGTTTGTCTTTTCCATTTTCTACTACCACAAGTTGGGTTTTGTGAATTCTGGGAAATCCTGAAATATGAATAAATGGGTTCTTTGTTTTTGCATACACCAGGTTTAAGAGACAACCTGCCACCACACTATCCACGTCTTTTATAAAAAAGAATCCATTGCCTGTGTTTAGAAACCTACTAGCTTTGACAAGAGGGAAAAGAAGGATATTGTGATGTTTGGTTGGTTTTTTTCCTTATTCTTCTTCTGGGGGGAATTGTGCATGCTAGGCAAGTGCTCTGCTACTGAGCTATATCCCCAGCCCTTTTCATTTTGAGACAGGGCCTCACTAAGTTGCCAGGGTGGCCTTCAACTTGTGATCCTTCTGCCTCAGCCTCCCAGGTTGCTTGGATTGCAAGTGCATGCATATTCCACACCTGGCTTGGGTGGCTTCTAATGCATGATACTAAAGTAAAGCAGGAAAACAAGAACAAAAATGCCTCTCTCTTTGGAATCCTGATGAATATTCATTTCTTGGTTCTCCTTCTCCTTTGAAGAAGTTGAAAGGTCTTTTAGCTTCGGTGGGGAAACTAACCTCATTAACTTCAACTAGGCAGAGATAATCTCAATCATTTTGGACTGGATAAATCTTTTTTGTTGTGGGGCTGTTCTATATTTTGTAGGATGTGTAAGAGCATCCCCAACCTCTGCCCACTAGATGACAGGACCAATCTCTCCCTACTGTGTCAACCAGAAATGTCTCAGTACATTGTCAGATGTGCCCTATCTTCAACATAAGTTGAACTATATGAAGAAAATCTGGCTTCATACAGGCAGGGAGTTAGAAAAGGAAGGCTTCGGGGCCAGTTGCCCTGAAAGGAGTCTAGGGACTCCAGAGTCCTTTGAACAGATTTTGAGAAGAATTGGCCTAGAAATTAGCCTTCCAGAAATAGAGGTTCACTTTTGTTTTTTAATCCAAGTGGTACCAGCTGGGGTGCTATTATATGTATTCCTGTTATATTAACATGAAATGTTGAGTCACTCCTGAATTCTAAATTTTGCATACCAAGTAACAATCTGGGGCTTTGTAAAGCTTTTAGTTCACATTCAAGGTTTAAAGTAAGATGAATATCTTGGACAGAGGTGTATCAGAGGGGACATTGGATTAGCATACAACTGTGTAAACAGCATTCAGCTTCCACAATGGAAGCCTCACTTGGTGTTTTCTTAGCTTATATGAAACAACTTAATGTGAACAATGCCAGCAAAGGGATCTTAGTTTCTTGTCATGTATTAACACATTTAAAAGCTGTCTGGCCTACTTCTCCCTTGTTCTATTCTAATGAGCAGTACTGCTGGGCTTTGCGGATACCAAAAATAGCATTTCTTTGGAAATGTTGATTATACCAGTTTTTTCGGTTAGCCAAATTGATTTTCCTCCCTGATTAACTCATTAAGCCCCAAGCTTTTAGTTCTATGTATATTTCAATGAAATTGACACAGGTGTATTAAAATAGTCTGGAAATCATACTGTAGTCTTATATTAATAATATTAATTAGTATTATATTGACTGATATTATAATTGTTATAATTCTCCTTGTTGTTATATAATCACATCTTGTATGCTGTATTTTAAGTTTTTGTGCATGTTCCACATCTGAGACAACAGAACAAAATGGGTTAAGTTGAATTAGCAAGGTTTTATGGTAGTGTGATAGCCGAGGCAGTCCACTAATGAACTGGGGGAAGTCTTTGTTAAGGTTTATTCTTTCCTTTCTGTAGGAAATGACTTGCAGTTGAGCGAGTCTGGCAGTGACAGTGATGACTAGCACCAGATCTTTCAAAATCTACTTTCTGGTGCACGAACCTGCTGCAAGACCGGGCTGCTTTTGCATGGAGTCCGTTGCCAGGAGGAACATGTCGTGGATCAGTGCCTGTAGTAGGAGTTGGAGGTTCTGGCGCTCTCGGATATTCAAGTCTTTAACTTAGTGGTGATGGGTGATTTTCTCATGTAATTTTTGAACAATCTCTTATTTCAAAGTTTAAGTAGATCTATAGAAGAACTAACAGGATTATATTTCTATTTGGTTAACATTGTTAATGAAAAACAGACAGATGTGCCCTGGCCTGGGTTACTCAAAGGCACTGTCTTCACCAGGCCAGTGAATTGGCCTCCATAGCCATCCGTTCGGCCTAGTGGTCTGCATCAGTGAAATGAAACAATCTGGAGGAGCAGGAGGAAGGGAAACCTCAAACTGCATCATAGAAACATGCATAGAAATCATAGAAATATGGCAAAACCACTTTAAATTGTTGATACTAAGTGGTAAGGAAGCTTGTCTGACCCAGCCTGACAAGCCCATGTAGAAGTGGACTTGAGTGGAGTCCTCGGGTGTCAGCTGGGCGGGGAACCTTGAGATCTGCCAGCACAGTCCCCTCATTTACAGGCTAGGAAAGGAAAGCACACAGCTGGCCAGGGCCAGTGTCCAGGCCCAGTCCAGGGTTTTTCTCACTGCTCCCTCCCTGAATTTCACTTAGTGGAATCAAGAGATGCTTACACGTGGAACTTTTAGATGTACATTGGCACTTTTATTGGATTCCAAAAGACAAAAGCACTGGGTATTTCTAGCTTGAATTCAGATCCAGACAGTCCTTAAACACGCGAGGCTGAGTGAGCAGATCAAACCAGCAGCCGTGGTGCTGACACACGGGACTAGGTAGGATCGAGGCTTTTCGTTCCGTGTGTTCCATCTTAGGTGATCTTCATTCGGTGGTTTTTGACAGGGGTGGGGGGTAGGAGTGGAAGAGAGGCGTAGTGAAGAAACCTCTCCGAACACACAAACCAGCAGGAAGTTTTCAGAAACCAGAGCCTAGATAGGAGTTCTGCAATATGGAATGAGCACATTCTTTGATAAGGTTTTTCTGTTTAATGCTTTTGTACCACTGTTTGTGCCTGACTTCCAGACTGACTTGTATTTTTTATATAAAACCAGAAGAAAGTCACAAGATTGCCTTTGACAGTGTGCAGTTTCCAATTGAATCTGTTGTTGCTGGAAACTGGTCGCTAGTAAATGTTCCATGTTGAGTGAATGTGTGGTAAACCATCTAGTGATACGTTTGGAGGAACCCATCTGTATCGTCTTAGTGGCTGTGTCCTCAGAAGTTTCTGTCTACTTTGTTTCAGTAGGCATCAAGACATTAATGATTTTCCTTCCTTGGGTTCCTCTACTCAGATGACCTCTCCCTCCCTAGCTAGTGGAGGGACACAGTCTGAACCTAGAGAAGAAAGGGGTGGCCCATGTGGGGGCTTTGGTCAGAGTTGTACCTTGTAGGTCAGTTATTTCATCCACATAGTGACTCCAGGGAGCTGGGGGTGGGACAGGAGCTGTTCCCCAGCAGCATGCCCGCACCAGGGTAGGAACTTATCTATAGTGAACTGATAATTGCTTTATAATTACTTGCAGATGACAGCTCAGGGAAGGCTAAGGTCAGGATTGGGAGACTTGAATTGTTCCTGGATGTGGGAATTGTGTCACTGCTCTTAACTTGCTCAGACTGGGGCAGGTTCTAGGAACTTGAATGAAGAATATCTATTTAAGCCCCCCCTCCCCTGTTTTTTTCTCCAAAAGCCTTGATTTCTGTAGTCAGAAATGGTTTTTGGCATGTTAGGTTGATACTTGTTTCTATAGGAAATACTTGCATGTGGCACTGGGCTTGGTGAGTGACGCTTTCTGAGCTTCACACACTCTCCTATGTCATCTGTCCACCCAGTACTGCATGGGAATTCTTCAGTGTGGCTCTGGGTTTTGTTCCCTGTGCAAAGCCTTCAGTGCTTCTGTTCTTCCATTATACTCCCTACCCCGACCCAACTTTCCCCACCAGAATAAGGAATCTTTTCTTTTCTAGAAACGTATTCTCACAGATGAATTCTCACAAATCTCCTTCTGCTAGCCAAATTGGATTTTTTTCTTCTGTCTTTGTGCCTCCTCTCTCTCCTGCTCCTCGTCCTCACTCCAGACTCCACTTCTGAGGCTCTGTAGGTACCATCTTCATGGACTCTTCCTCTACTCATTTCATACCCCTGTGAAGTACCCTGTGTGCACAAACTGAGCTTTCTCTTGCTTGAACTCTGGTTGGTGTGAGCTCCTTAAAATCAGGGACTGTCATCACAGGCTATTCTGGTGCGTAAGCCTGGTCAGGGAGGAGGCAGAGAAGGCTAAGCAGTAAAGCCCAGGAGAGAACTTTCCAGGCATTTGGACTAAACTGACCATACAGTGCCTGTGCTGAAGTCTCTTAACTGAATTGTTAAGTTGCCTCTTAATGCAGCGTCTCTGCTGTGGGTCATTTAGGCAGGGTAGAAAGATGAAGTCTGGAGTGTCTGAGGAGCCATGGCAAGTCTTAGTAAAAACGTGATTTGGGGAAACATAATACAAATGAACTAGAGATTTCTTTTTTTTTTTTTTTTTTTTTAGAGAGAGAATTTTAATATTTATTTTTCAGTTTTGGGCGGACACAACATCATTGTTTGTATGTGGTGCTGAGGATCGAACCCAGGCCGCACGCATGCCAGGCGAGCGCGCTACCGCTTGAGCCACATCCCAAGCCCCGAACTAGAGATTTCTAATAATGCCACTCATCATTTTATTTCTGTAACAGAATTATTTTTTCTATGTGGTTTGCTTCAGTGGTAGGAAGACTTGAAAATTCCCAAATTTTTACTTCCCTATTAGACAGGCTGGTTCAGCAGAGAGAGAGAGAGTGTGTGTGTGTGTGTGTGTGTGAGAGAGAGAGAGAGAGAAAGAGAGGTATTTATTACATTATTTTGAAAAATAATTATTTGTTTTGTGGATATATATTAGGTACAGCCAAACTGGATATTTCCATTTGGCAAGAAAAGTAGGATTTCTGAAACTCAGGCCTTAACCAATAGGTTGGAAGACAAGACCAATTGAAGTGTTACGAAATGTGTATTTTTGTTGCTTCTGTTGTTTCTCTCTTGGTTCATGTCTCATTCTTTCATGATTTTTAAAATCTTGTGCCTAAAAATTCATTTTGCTTAATTATGAAATAGACATGCATGTTTACATTTATGTAAAATATTTGCTGTATAGAGTTTTTTGTTTATTCTATTAAAAGATCACTATATTTAAATAAAAAATGAAGGTAAGCAATATACATAATGTCTTCATGTTTTTTGTTTCCTTCATAGAATAAGTAATATAAGGTTCTTTTAAGAATTCTTTGTACTTAAAGCCTAGTTGGCTAAATTGATTCCTTTTTAATTTGGTGAATATGAAGTACACTTTCATTTTTTAAAAAGTGTGACATTCAAAACTGAAGGATGAACTTCAGTTTTTAAAAGGCAGAGTTTAAAAGTTCAGGGGGGCAGAATTTGATGGTGATTGAGGAAGAGCCTCCTTCAATCTTTCCCCACCGATATCAAGTTGAACAATGCACTAAACTATTAGCATAAGAGCCAAGAAAATCAGACCATAGTGCCGGCTCTTAGTTTAACAAAACAAAAAGACCATTGAAGAAGACAGGAAAGAAAAAGCTGCCCAGGTCACTCCCGTTGCCTCTTGCTTGAGGGTGGGAGAGAAAATTAAATTCAGGCCCTGCTCTTGAAACCCAGCACTAGGCCCATCATGGTGAAGCTCAATGCTGGGCAAGGCCCTGTGACCCTTACCACCAGGCCAAAACCTGTGAGCTGAACTGGGGGATCTGCTTTAGGCTAGGTGACAGAGATCGACTCCACCACCCCTGTCCCAACTTCAGGCAACAGAGCCCTGAGCTCGACTCCCATCTGCTAGGGAAAAGGCATGAAAGGTAACAGGGTTTTGTCTGAGCTCTGGATTAGCTTTAGGATCTTTAGGCAGGGACCTGTGGTCTGCAGTATACATCCAGGATTAGGCTTCAGCAGTTCCAGCTTGAGTGAGCCTGGAGATCACCTGCCTTCCTAAGACCATGCAGGTCTCTGGCTATGAGACTCAGGTGCCACCCAGCTTAACAGCACCCTTGGTAGCCAAGGGACTACCTCCACCACTGATCCTGCAACCTCAGGCATCTCAGCTGTTACCAGGCTAGTGCTCACAGATGGCACTTAAAACTGCCCCAGCACCAGGCAGAGACCTGCACCCCCGTGGGACAGACTCCTGTTTTGTCCTGCATCACCACTGGCTGTGGTGTGGGCCTTGATATAAACTTGAGGATGCAGGTTCTTTTTTTTTTTTTTGAGAGAGAATTTTAATATATATATATATATATATATATATATATTTTAGTTTTCAGCGGACACAACATCTTTGTTTGTATGTGGTGCTGAGGATCGAACCCGGGCCACACGCATGCCAGGCGAGCGTGCTACCGCTTGAGCCACATCCCCAGCCCCCCTCAGGATCTTATAGCTGTGAGATTCAAGCATGACCAAGCTTAACAGCTTGGGTGACCAAGGTTCTGTTTTTACCAATTAATTTAGTTTATTCTAAGAGTTTGCTTAATTTATTCAAATAATTTAGTGCCCCATAATATGTATAAATTTATTTGTATATTAAATAAAAAAAAATAAAAAAAATTAACAAGCAAAAAGTATGAAGTTCAAAACTGAAGGGTAACTTTAGCAAGCCCCATGGCATCTAAGGCCACTTTACTCAGTCTGGAAAATCAGGCTTAGCTTGGGGTCTGAGAACCAGGCAGGCAAGAGTTAAACTGAATCCCAAACTTATTCTCTAGGCAGTTTAGTACACCAAATTCCTTCTACCTGGAATGTTATCTTTTTCTGTCTCTGTATGTCTCTCTCTCTGGGCCTCCAGTTAACATTCAGCTGGGAGTGAGCCTGCCCTCCAGATTCGCTTCTACACTTACGCTTCAGCAGTACCCAAATCTGCCTTGGGGTCTTGACTCTCCTGCTTGACTATAAATTCCTGGTTGGGAGCAATATACCATATCAACAGAGGAAAAAAAAAAGTATTCCACCAAAGAAAAGCCCAGACTAGAGTGCTTCACTGACCATATTTTTTAATTCTCTATGGTGTCTCCAACGGGTATTCAGTGAGTTTGGACCGAATAAAATTATGAGTTAAGAGAATAGTTTAGGAGCCTTCTGCTACTTGTGGTGCATTGGTACCCATGCTCACAGGTGCAAATAGACCATCTCAGTGAGAAAGTGGTAGTAGATACTGATTACCTGGGGAGCTTTATCCTGCTTAACCATCGCTGCCAAAATGGTATGTCACAGACCGTCCCAAAACACAATGGCTTAAAAATAAGCATTTATTTTGCTCACAAGTTGGTGGATTGCAATTTAGACTGGGCTTAGCTATGTTTTGGTCTTGACTGCAATCGCTGACATGTAATTGACTAAAACAAGCCATGGGGCCAAGGGATGGGAAACACCCTTTTCCCCTGGTTGTTGGAAGAAGTTGTATGTGCATTTTTGTTTGTTTGTTTAGGGGTAAATTTCATTTTAATGGTTTTGGCATCAAATGAGGGAATAAACAGAGCCATTGAGATTCCTGGGTGAATGGGGTATGGTAGGGAAAATGGACCACTTACTTGCATTGGATAAAACTTTTCTCATCAGGTAGCAGAGACTGAGAAATGAAATTCAAATTTATGCCTATCCAAATGTTGAGACAGAGCTTGCTGCAGAGGTGCGAGAGTCTCCTTCAAGGGCAGCAAGAAGTCAAAGCATAGACACTGGTGCAGACGGCAGCCTTTACAATAAGACAAAAAGGAAGCCATACTCTTTTCCAGGAGGCAGAACCAGCTGCCCCCAAAATATTCTGGTTTGGGCAGGAATGAGATTGCTCCAATCTCACTAAGATGAGGACATGACAGCAGAAACTTGGGAAGGTTAGAAAAAGATTTGCTGCTTATTTATTTTAAATGATTTTTAAAATCAACAACAATGTAGCACTGTCTCACTTTAAACCCTTGCTACTCACCGTGTGGTGGGACTAGCAGTGTGTCACCTGGAACTTAGAAATGCAGAACCTCAGGACCCATCCTAGATCCAGAATGAAAATCTGCTTTTCAAGAGGATCCCAGGGTAATCTAATCTGAATGCATCAGTTGGCAAAGCTAAACTTTTTCTCTGCAGAAACTGACATTTCTGTCACAGCTGCTCACTTTCGGTAGGGAGATTGAACGTGCATTTGAAAGCCCCCAAATAAACTTTTCCTTCTTAAAATGTGGAAGTGAGAAGAATTAGGCTATTAAAGCAACCAATCTGTGGTGTCTACATATCCCATATCTCTTTCCCATTGCTCAGGGAGAATTCTTGGAGGTTGGATCTCCAAAGGACCTCCCAGCTCTGGCACTGATGGAAAGTCCCAGTGGGTGGTAGATTTCTACTCATGGTTCCTGCAGATGGCGCCAAATGCAAGCCAATGGTTTCTCTAGGCCCTTCCCTCTATTTGCTGTTCATAGTTTGCTTCCCTCCTATCCTCTCTTGCCCCAAACACTATTCTAGTTATCTATGACTAAGTAACAAAGTACCCCAAGACTTGGTGGGTTAAAACAATTAGTATTCTATTACATGGAATCAGTTGGTTAGAACTGGGACCCAGGTTGGCTAGGCAATTCAGTTCCTTATGGCTTCAACGGAGGTTACTTTGGTACTCAGCAGGCAGATGGGTTGAACTCAGGGCTCCAAGCTGATTTCATTCATGTGTCTGGCACCTGGTTGGGGATGGCTAGAAATAAACTCCTCTGGGACCATCAGCCACACCCTACATAACCTCTACAGCTTGGCCATCTCATGGTAACTGGCCTTCTTCCATACATCGGCTTCCTCCGAAACAGGTGTTCTGAGAAGCTGCTTGGCCTGTTATGACCTAGCCTGGTGTTATGGTTTGGATGTGAGGTGTCCCCCAAAAGCTCATGTGTGAGATAATATAAGGTTTAGAGAAATAATTGGGTTATGACAGCCTTAACCCAATTAGTGAATTAATCATCTGATGGGATTGAGTGGTAACTGAAGGCAGATAGGGGTCTCTATTTGTCTCTGGAGAGTGGAGTCTCTCTCTGCTTCCTGATCACGATGTGAACTGCTTCCCTCTGCCACACTCTTCGGCTATGAAGTTCTGCCTCACCTGGAGCCCTTGGGTATGGAGCCTGCTGTCTATGGACTGAGACCTCTGAAACCACAAGCCCCCAAATAAACTTTCCCTCAAATTTTTTTCTTTCTTTTAGTTGCAGCAGCAAAAAATCCAAGACACCTGGGAAGTCACACAGTGTCACATCCTATCGGTCATAGCAGACCAATAGATTCCAGGGAAGGGGCAATAGTCTCCACTGCTCTAAAGGAGAAGCATCAAAAGCCACCCACCCAAAGCTCCAGGGTTTGTCCCTTGTTCCTTCCATCTCATCTGTCATTGCTCTCAGATGAGCTATCTCCCCCTCAGCAGTGGCTCTTAAATTATAATCCTGGATCAAGCAATATCAGGATTTTCTGGGATCTTGTTAAAAATGCAAATTGTCAGGTCCCACCCTGGATCTACTGAAGCAAAACGGTGATGGGGGGGGGGGTGGACAGTGATGTGACAGGCCCTCCACATGATTCTGATGACCCATAAGGCTGAGGGCCACTTGGTCCCCACTGGTGAACCCCAAGTGATGACCCAAGACTGTGATTTCTGCCTTCAGTGTCCCATCTGAGGTGATCAAGGATGGAGAGTAGCATGCAGGTGGGCCATATGGTGGAGTATGGTATTGTTATGGGCTGGAACACCAAAAGCCCAATCTAGAAGAACTGGGGTGATAGGAGGGAGAGTGATAAGGCAAGCTATGTCCTCATTGGAGAAGCATGTCTGTAATCCCAGCAGCTCGGGAGGCTGAGGCAGGGGGATCATGAGTTCAAACCCAGCCTCAGCAACTTAGCAAGGCCCTAAGCAATTTAGCAAGACCCTGTCTCTAGATAAAATATAAAAAGGGCTGAGGATGTGGCTCAGTGGTTAAGCAGCCTTGGGTTAAAACCCCAGTACCAAAAAAAATAAAATTTAAAAAGTGAGCTCATGTAAGTAGCTTCAAAAGGGAATGAAAAATATCCCCGGGTATTCATAGCCACTAAAATATAATAGTGACACAGATAAAATCTAACACTTCCGAAACAGTTTCTAGGTGTCAGCAATTTATTATAACCTTGGAATATGATACTATGACTCCTAGTTTATAGATAAGAATACAGAGACCCAGAGAAGTTAACTCTGCAAGACAATTAAATTATGGGTCAGTAACAGAACCATGCTTCAAACATAAAAGTGGTATTTGAATCTTCTTCTTTTTTCATAAGCGATACCACACCTTTCTTGACCTATGGCACCCTCTGAGAGTCAGCCTCTCTGAGTGGAGCTGTCAGAATTAATCATGAGCTTACTGGGTGTGAGAAGTCTTCCCAAATATGTGTCCCAAGGGCCTCAGCATTTAATCCTGCCAAAAGGAGAAGCAAAACAGAGACGACCATTCTAATGTAGGGATGTGGAACAAGATGTCTGAACGCCTCATGGTTGTGGTGCGCTTGGGCTGGGCTCTCCCTGTGCAAAAGTACAGGTTAATATTGCCCAGTTGCTATGGCAATGCCAACCAGTGGTCACTCTGAACTCAGACACTGGCTCCCAGGGTTACAGGATTCTGAGCATAGCCAGATAATCACAATGTCTCATCAGCGCTGTGACCTCCAGCCTGCCTGCTTTGCAGAAACTCTCTCACAGATAACCTTTTGATGATAAAACCTGTATAATAAATGTGTGGATCCAGCTCTGGGTCACTGTTTTTCTTAATCTCCCATTGCCCCTCGTGGGTTTCTGGGGGTTCAGCCATGCAGGTCGCAGCCGTAATGGACATTATGTTAATTCAGCATCCCTTCCCTTCTTTTTGTCCCCAATATTCAGTCCAGTAATCATTCCTTCCCCTTGCAGCTTCTGCTTCTTCAGAATATCCAGTGGATAGGCTAAGAGAAATTATAACCTTGGGTGCCATGGGTTCCAGAACCTAGCTGTAATTCCATCAGCAGGTACGTTTTCCTGCCAATTCAGAAAATGAGCATGAGAACCAAAACAGGCCAAGGAAGCACAAGGCAAGATTTACTGGGAACTTCTGGAAAAGAATTTCTTGAGAACCAATGGAATAGAGGTTTTCTGCGGTTATCGTAGGGTTCAGACGTACTCTTGAAATTGCCATAGTCAGCCCATGACCACACACTAAGGATCAGATGAATAGAAGAGATCCAAAAAGCATTGAAGACAGCAGGGCCGTGAAATGGGAGCCTTCATTGAACCATGCTTGATCTCCACCTCTCACTGGGCTTTTAAGTTGTATGAGCCCATCAATACTACCCTGGCATGGCCTCATTTGGTTCCTGACCACTTCTCTGGAGACCGTCCTACATTTTCAGCCATTTTATGTAACAGGCTCAGCCTGAGGGGGTGTTTTAGTCAGCTTTTTTTGCCACTGGGACTAAAGGACCTGACCAGAATGATTGTAAAGGAGGAAGAGTTTATTAGAGGGCTCACAGTTTCAGAGGTCTCAGTCTATGGACAGCCGGCTCCATTCTTTGGGGCTCAAGGTGAGGAAGGACATCATGGCAGAAGAGTGTGGTATGGGGAAGCAGCTCACATGGTGATCAGACAAAACTGAGAGAGAGAGAGATTCCATTGGCCAGATACAAGTACATACCCCAAAGCCAGGCCCCCAGTGAACCACTTCCTCCTGCCACACCCCACCCGCCTCCAGTTCCCACTCAGTTAATTCCATCAGGATCAATTTAGTGATTAGGTTAAGGCTATGACCCAATCATTTCTCCTCCAAATCTTCTTGCATTGTCTCACACATGAGCTTTTGAGGAACACTACATCTAAACCATAACAGGGGGTCCATCACCACTCCTAGGGATTACCCTGTCAGAGCTAGAGGGCGGAGTCCAAATTCACTAGCCATTAAGAGTTGGAAGAACTTTTCTAAAGTCTCTTTCAGGTGTGGAAATTTAAGCTATGAGAAGTAATGTACCCAAAGTTATCTTGGGAAACATTTAACTGGCACAGGTGAGCTCTTGAATGCCTAGCCTATTTACAAGTGCCCCTTTGTGATGCACTTATTTCTGTTCAAGGGGAACCTATTTCCTCCATCACCGAGTTAGCATTTCAAGGACGGGCTGGTGGGGGCCACCTGTCTCCTGTGATCTCTCTCATTTTTCCATTTCAGAATGCCAAAGGCACTGAATTACTATTTTTATATACATTTTTAAACATGTAATTTGGGGGGGCGGGTACCAGGGATTGAACCAAGGGGTACTTAACCACTGAGCCACATCCCCAGCCCCTTTTTTATATTTTATTTAGAGACAGGGTCTTGCTAGTTGCTTAGGGACTCTCTAAGTTTCTGGGGCTGGCTTTGAACTCACAATCCTCCTGTCTCAGCCTCCTGAGCCGCTGGGATTACAGGCGTGCGCCACCGCACTCAGCTAAACATGTAATTTTGAATACTTTTTTTGTCCTGAGACTTTCAAAAACCCTCCCTTGAAATAACTGGAGATAGGCCCACCCCTAATATTTTGGGTTCCAGAGAAGAGCGAAATGAACACCTGTATTCCAAATACCTAAATATTCACATCATAATCAAACAATTATTTAAATTTGTTCTGTTTACCTCAACAAATATACTTTCATAAAGACCATGTATATGGCCTATTTAGATTCTACAGAGTCCCTGACACCATGAAAGCACTAGGAAAGCAGGGGCCAGGCCCCAGCCTGACCTCCCTCACCCATCCACATTGAGAGGGACTTCATGTGCACCCATGGAAACCCCAACCTCCATCTAATCCTTATGAATGGCTTTTCTTTGGCCACTCCTCAGACTTAGAGGTGTGCACTGGCCACACTCAGGAGGACAGACACAGGGAGGAGGCGGGTGCAGGCTCAGGACATCTTGGGCAGGGAATTGTGTTTTCCTGGGAACCTGGAGAGTGTGCAAGCTCTAGCGGGCATGTCACCTTGGCCCCATGGACTCCCCACCCCCTGGGGAGGGTCAGGTCAGAGAAGGTAGGAATGCTGCCCTCCAAGGTGTGGGACCCAGGGCAGGGTCCCTCTTGGCCAGATCTCGGGGTAGTTCTAGATCTCCACCCATGTCAAACAAGGTCCTAAAGCAAGATTAGAGAGAAGCCTGGGCTAGCAAGACTGGACTCTGTGACCTTTGGCAGGTCCTACTACCTCCTCCTGTTGAGCATGAGGAAGCTGGAATGCTTTCATATTCCAGAACCTTCCGTAGAATCCAGGAAGCACAACTGAGTTCGGGCTCTTCATTCTAGCCAGCAATATTGAAATGCTGGCCTCATCCTCCCAAGGAAGAGTGAGCCATGGTGAGGAATCCGCTTGCTTGCTTTCTTTGCTTTTTCTTTCTTTCTCTCTTTCTTATTATTTTTATTTTTTAAATTATTATTGTTGCTGTTTTGGGCACCGGGGATTGAACCCAGGGGTTCAACCACTGAGCCATATCCCCAGCCCTTTTAATTTTTAATTTGAGACAGGGTCTAAGTTGCTTAGGGCCTTGCTAAGTTGCTGATTCTGGTCTCGAACTTGTGATCCTCCTGTCTCAGCCTCCTGACTTGCTGGGATTACCGACATGTGCCACCACACCCGTCATGCCTTTATTTCTTGATCTCTCATCTGGAAGTCCCAGGATGTCCATGCAAGCAACATTCCCCCTCCTCCCCACCCCTAAGACTTGTCCCAGAGACCCAGGGAACTAGCTGATCAATGCTCCTGCCTTGGAGGACACCATCTTTGGGATAATGTCACCACAGACCACCCAGATGACCTGCTGGGCCACAGTTTCTGCTTGCTGAGTCCTTAAGACTCAGGTTCATTGAAAAGCTTTGTACAAAAGCTCAGGGTGTGGGGTGTGTCCCTCCTTCTGGAAATAAGAGGGGAAATCCTGGTGATGTCTTTCCCTGATAAACCCAAGCCCTCTTCAGGAAATACAGCCATGAGAAGTGGCTCACAGACAGGCAGGACTAAGGATTCTATAGAAAAGTGAAGAGTGCAGGCACACAGACAGGAGGACAAGGATGTGCACAATGCAGTTACAAAAGGGGAGTCAAAGGGAACCCCAAGAGTCAGCAGGAAGTGAGGAGATGCACCTCAGGATAGAAACAGCCTGCTGAGAGTGTCCTTGCAATGGGACCCTAGATGGGGAAGGCCAGGACTGTATATGCCTAAGGACACGGAAACACCAACATCTTCCCAGGTGTGTGGAGTTATGGAGTGAGTCTCCTGAACAGGAAATGGAAATGAGGGGCACTCCTTGCAAGACAGAGGTCAAAGTACAGAAAGCCACAAGATCAAGATGGCAGCAGGGATTTTGAAACTCTTAAGAATCCCGCTGTGGGAAACATCAAGAAGAGAGAGGCCACTGCTCTGCTGTTGTTTGCAGGCAAGTGACTCAGCTGAGCCTCCACCCTCTGCTCAGGGCAGTGGGCAGTGCAAAGGTGAGCATGGGTTTTGTGGCCTTCTCAGTACTTTTTCACAGTTGGGTCTCTTCCTGGGGGAGCCATTTCCACATGAAGCTGGGTTGTCCTCTGACCAGATGAAGAGTCCCTGGCGGGGTCCAAAGCTGTGAGCCACATTGAGAGAACATGTCCACTTCACTGCTGTGTGGTTCTCAGGCCTTTGAGAGACCTGACAACTGGCTGCCCAGCTAAGAACACCTGTGTGTCTGGAGGTCCAAGAGACCAAGAAGCCTATACACTAGACTTCCCAAATCAGCTCCCAACAAACTAAAACAGCCCCGCAGGTTTACATGAGTCTAACAATGCTAAGCCAAGTCCACGGCCTGTGCCAATGACAATCCAGAAGAGAAAGGGCATTTTAGCTGGCTCTTAGGCCAGATGGTAGAGGCAGGGAACAGTTCCCAGGGTGGGCATGTAGAAAGTTTTCTGGTACTTTGGATTAAGACAGGATGCAGTGGTCCTAAATTCTTCCAGTCAGACAGAGTCAAAAACACGTCTTAGCAGCGAGAATTCATCCTTGTTTTTGTCACACAAAAGTTGGTGGACACTGGCCCAGGAGAGCGCAAGGCCAACTTGACAGGGGTTGAGGAAGCTGCTGCCAGTTCTGTGGGCTGCAGCCCACCTGTTCCTCACGCCCCTCATGTGAAGTAGCGGCAGGGTGTGGAGTCGATGTAACAGTACTGGGTGCACCGCAGGTCTCCATATGACCTGAGGAAGGCAAAGACACAGGTCAGAGCAGACACGGGACAGTGGGCAGGCAAGCTCCTGCCCAGCTCTGAGAGCAAAGCTGTGTTCTAGAAGGCTACCTCAAAAAGCAGCTCCTTCGCCACTGTACCAAAGGCCAGGGTTTCTATGAAAATATTTCCATTTTTCTTTGGGTTGCAGGGATTGGAGGAGTTGAGTCGGGTCTCTGGACTTTTTTTTTTTTTTGCCTTGAGCCTCATCTGAGCAACTAGGGTGGCAGGACAAGCATCCTCAAGTCCTGAAGGGGTCCCAGTGCCATTCATGAGGCCCATGGTACTGAAGATACACACGTCCAAAATGCCTGTACTGGCCAGATGTGGCTATTGAGTTCTTAAGAGATGGCTGCTGTGACCAAACTGAATTTAAAACTTAATTTGGTACCAGGGATTGACCCCAGAGGTGCTTAACCACTGAACCACATACCCAGCCCTTTATTTTATTTTATTTTTACTGGGGATTGAACTCAGGGGCACTCGATCGCTGAGCCACATCCCCAGTCCTACTTTGTATTTTGTTTAGAGACAGGGTCTCACTGGGTTGCTTAGCGCCTCACTAAGTTGCTGAGGCTGGCTTTGAACTTGAGATCCTCCTGCTTCAGCCTCCCAAACTGCTGGGATTACAGGCGTGCACCATCACGCCCGACCTAATTCTAACTATTTTACACTTGAATAGCCACATTTTTGAGGGATGCCATATTGGACAGGGCAGTCTATACCTCTGTAAAACCAAGTGATGATCCCAACACATTGTCTTATACATGATACATACATTCAGAACCATCCCTCTAAGGCTTCTAGGGATGAGGGAAATAGCCACAGTACCCTGGGCTCTGCTCCACCTGAACTCCATGCCTGAAAGTCTGCATTTTTTTTTTAAGTGGAGGAGGGTACCAGGATTGAACCCAGGGGTGCTTAACCACTGAGCCACATCCACAGCCCTTTTTTTCATTTTATTTAGAGACCAGGCCTTGATGAGTTGCTGAGACTGGCTTTGAACTCGAGATCCTCTTGCATCAGCTTTCCCAGCCTCTGGGATTACAGGCGTTGTGCCACCATGTGCGGCCTTATTGTCTACCCTTAATTGTCTCCATGGAGCCATCAAATAGCTCAGCCCTGCCAATTTTCTGGCAGGTGCCTATTAGAAGCCTTCCTTGTTTCAGGAAGTAGGCATTGTACACAGACACATATTTGTAGTGAGGTCCTGGCCAACGCTTGCAGGCTGGGGGTGACTATAGGTGTGTAATTCCCCTGACCTGGTTGACTATGCTGGTATGTGTTTGGAGGGTGGTGTTAAGGAGACCCCCTTGAAAGAGAGAAGAACGGAGGCAATAGAGAGACAGACATGGTGTCTGTTCCCCAGCCCTGCTGAGGGCCTGAGCCCAAACCTATAAGATGAAAAGGACTGGAGGTAAAAGCTGAAGAGATCGGATTCACAAGGGATCTAAGAAATCTAAGGAAAAGTGGATCCACTCTGGAGCACAGGGAAGACCAGAACGTGGATTGGGGGGGAGGGAATGGTCTCTCTATTTTCTCTAGAACATTCTACAGCTCTGGTTCTGCACCAGAAGGCTACATTCTGGACAGGGAATCAGCACCTCACAGGGCCAGTGGCCCTCAGGTGGCTTGGGAGATGTCAATGTAGAGGCCAAGACACTACTGCACTTGTACTGAGCATTGAGAAAAACTGATGGAGAGTCTCAGAAATAACTATCAGGGTCCTTGAAGGGAATATTTTCTCGGAGGTGCCATAAATTAGCAAAATTAGATATCAATGTTGGCCTGATTTCACTTGGGTGCAAAGGCCTGCACCCAAAGGCAGATTATTCCAGGGAATTTTGGTTGTATTGGTAAGTAGATGCTTGGAAACCCCCTGGCATTTCTACCTTCCATTGGGCTTCCCCCCAAGGCCACTGCCCGCCCAGGAGATGGATGTGGCCATAGTAACCACCAGGGATTACCAGCTGACTTAGGGATTCTCTCTGGACCCAGGATAGAGCTGGTGACTGTGTCTGCCCTGGCTCAGCTTCAGGGCCTGCAGGCTGCTCTGACTGAGAGGAAGTATGGACATTGGGTGCTGATTGCCTGTCTCCCATTGCACAGAAAGCTCCAGGTGACTCGGGACCATGTTCTGTGTTATTCATCGCCTCACCTCCGTGCCTAGAAAGGACCAGAAACATGAGACTCACTTAAAAAATATGTGTGAAGGAAAGGTGGGTGAAGGAGGGGAGGTCAAGGCAGGAGGAAGTTTGTCTTAATAGCACATAAAGCCAGGTGCGGTGGTGCACGCCTGTAATCCCAGCAGCTCTGGAGGCTGAGGCAGGAGGATTGCAAATTCAAAGCCAGGCTCAGCAACTTAGTGAGAGACTAAGCAACTGTCTCTAAATAAAATATTAAAAGGGGTTGGGGGATGTAGCTCAGTGGTAAAGTGTCCCTGGGTTCAATTCCCGGTAAAAACAAACAAAACCAGGGTAAAGCCTTCCCTACCCAGGGAGATAGGTCTCGCATGTCAGGTAGCCAAAGTCGGAGCCGTCACAGTCCTCCACGCCCTCATGCCGGTGACCATCTCCACAGTAGGCCCGGTGACAACCTGAGGGGACACAGGAAGTGTAGCCCTGAGAAAGGGCAGGGTGTGACAGGCTTGCCTCAAAGGTCCCCCCCCCCCCAAAAAAAAAAAGCACTGCAAGGGCTTGAGAACCAATCTGTTCAGAGGCAGAAGGGACTCCAGGCAAAGCCAGCACCCTCGGAGCTGACATCCTGGGGTTGTCAGGGGACAGTGCAGCCACAAGGAGAGACTGGCAGTATCCCCTCCTCTGTACCCGCCCCTGGGTGCACCTTCACCACTCTATGCTGTCGTCCCTCCCCTGAGCTTCCTGAGGGCCAGGACCACAACTTTATATCCTCGTGCCCCAGGTCTGTCCCCAAGCAAACCAAGTCACGAAGGGATTCAATGAATGCCTGCCAGACTCTTACTGCATCTGAATGCCTGCCAGACTCTTACTGCATAGGGACAAACCACGAATACCTCGACTCACAGAATCTCTTAAGGTTTGAACCGTCAGCACCTTATGCCCCTCTCAGCAGAGGAAATGAAGTTGACAGCTGCACGTGGCCCATCATCACTGAGTGTGGCCTCCTCTCTGAGCTCAGGAGCAATCCGAACCTGCATTCAAACTCTGTTCTGCCTTGGAAAACCATGCTAGCTACCTCACACCCTCTTTTGTTGCTTGATTTTAAAAAATAAAGTGAAATAAATAAAAACAAACCCTAGAGTTCCCATGCTCAGGGCCATCCCATAAACCTGACAGTGGCTCTGGATGGCCCAGTTTCCTACTGGAGCTCTGTCCAGGCAAGGGATCCTCTTTTAAATCCATGGCTGACTCCCTAGGACCTCTCACTTCTGCATACAAAGTGAAAGACCACCACCTTTATTTTTATTTTATTTTATTTTCTTATTTTTTGGTACCAGGGATTGAACCCAGGGGTGCTTAACCACTGAGCCACATCCCCAGCCCTATTTTGTATTTTACTTAGAGACAGGGTCACACAGAGTTGCTTAATGCCTTGCTTTTGCAGAGGCTGGCTTTGAACTCACAATCCTCCTGCCTCAGACTCCCCAGCTGCTGGGATTACAGACCTGCACCACCACGCCCAGCTGTACCTTTATCTTTTTGTGGTTTTTGCCAAGGAGTAAGATTGGGAGAAAGCCCGGGGCAAGGAATTCCTCTCTGGGAGCAAGACCTTGATAACACTGAGCTCAGGTAGCAGAAGAATCAACTTTTGGCCTGAAATCAGGAGGGAGGTCCCCGAGGCGGTCCATACAAACCCTCTCTATCTCTAGAATTGTCCCAAACTGCTGCAGCTAGTATCCAGGGCTGGCCTTGACCCCCACCCCATGGCTTTCCTGGTCTCAGGTCCTCCTGGGCGGGGCCCCCACTCACTGATGCAGTCGTCACCCACGTCCTGGTTCCCGTCGTCACACTCCTCCCCAGGCTGCAGAACCCCATCCCCACAGGTGCCACGCTGGTCTATAGTGGAATCCACAGGGTAGAAAGGGGTCAGCTGGCCAAAGAAACACACAACATTAACCATGGGGTGGCACACCCAGGCAGCCATTGGACAGGGAGGTCAGTACACTGGGGACAGATGCTCTGGGTGCAGGGACCATGGCAGGGGCATTCCTTAGCTTCCTCCTGGAGGTGGGGAAGGTCCTCTTCCCGTTGCTTGCCCTGAACTCTGGCAGGTCTAATGAGGTAGCATTCTGGGGGTACAGGGACTGGACAGGATTGGGGGCTCTTGCCTCAGAGCGGAGCTTTGATGGGGAATGGGAAAACACAGAGATGCTCAGGGAAGGACTGTCGTGGAGACAGACTGCAGGAGCTCTGTCTAGGTCCTTCCTTTAATGGATGTTTTACCTGTCCTGAGTTGGGGGTGTCCTGAGGGGTCTGCTTTGGGGTACCTGGATGGGAAGCCAGCCAAGGCTGTCCTTGAAGTACAGAGATCTCTGGTCTCTGCGGAAGGCAATGGCATTCTGAGTGTTCAGCCTCTCGAGTTCCTCCTGGTTGTTGACCACAAAAATCTGCCAGAGAACACACTGGTGAGGATTCCAGGAAACACTTCTCCAGGGGGCCAGGAAGAGCTGGAGGAGCAAACAGAATCTCTGTGCATGGCTGGTTGGCCATGGGAAGGGGGCTGTGCAGCCCGCTGTCGTATTCCTTCTGACTCCGGAGGAATGTCCCATTCCCAATCCAGTTCCTAATGTCTGAGTTTGAAATTAGAATAAATGCCATGATTTAACCTTTTTAGATGTTCCCAAGACTCAGATGAAGAGGTGATGTCCTATATAGTTAAGTAGTTCCACATCTGGAAATGATGCTTAACAAAATGATCATAACCAAAGATGCTCATTGCAGTATTATTTTCATTAGTGAAAAGGTCAGGAGCACCCTATCAGTGGCACTGGTTAAATAAATCACAGCCCAGTGACATGATGGAGGGGTGAGTGTGCATCAATGGATATCCATTCACTTCAAAATGATCCAAGGGGCTGAGTGTGGTGGCGCACGCCTGTAATCCCAGCAGCTCCGGAGGCTGAGGCAGGAGGATGGCGAGTTCAAAGCCAGCCTCAGCAAATTAGTAAGACCCTCAACAACTCAGTGAGACCCTGTCTCTAAATAAAATACAAATAAGGCTGGCGATGGGGCTGAGTGGTTAAGTGCCCCTGGGTTCAATCCCTGGTACAAAAAAAAGTAATTAATAATAAATAATAATAATAATCAACATCATCATCCAAGGGTAGGTATTTGAGAGTAGGTATAAAGAGAAAACAAGGAAATGTGGATGGCCATGAGTTGATCCTTATTTCCTGGGATTCGTTACATTATTTTTTTCTGCTTTTGTATTTATTTGAAATGTTTTATAAGAATGATATTTATATAGAGTATGAAAATGTGGGACTTCAACTGAGAACTAGAGCAGAACATTTTTGTACAATATAATCTGAACCATATCAAAGCTATTTTGTTTGTTTACTTATTTATTGGTGCTGGGTACTGAACCCAGGGGCACTGAACCACTGAGCCACATCCTCAGCCCTTTTTTATTTTTTTTATTTTGAGGCAGGGTCTCACTGAGTGGCATAGGGCCTCACTAGAATGCTGAGGCTGGCTTTGAACTCGCAATCCTCCTGCCTCAGCCTCCTGAGCCACTGTGTCTGGCCTCAAAGCCATTATTTTTTTAAAGCAAAGAAAATACCCCCAAATGGTCCAATAACAAAATGGAAAATATGGTTTTCTTCTTTCGATTTTCTGTTATTTTGTGATTCCCTATGAGTGAGTGCCCAGTGTAATGGAGGAAAAAAAAATTTACTAAAAGGATTTTGCAGGCCCTGAGAGGATCAGGTTCTCATGGATAACCTCCCAGACTTTACCCAGAAGCCTTACCACAGGAACTCGCAGGGAGCTGGGCCCATACATGGATTCCCCGTAGGAAGGGTTATTCACATTCACAGAGGGTCCACAAAGACATCTTCCTGGGGGCCCAGGATATCCTCGCTCCCCTTTGGGTCCCATTACAAGTTGTCCTAGGAAGCAATAGATTGTTATGTTACTAGAGCCAAGAAAGAGAAAACTGAACAACCCAGGAAGATATGAGCAACCTAAACAACAGAAAGGAGGTTGAAATCCAAAGCATTTCAGGGTGGGCCTGAGAGAGAAGTTCAAAGGGATGATTTTGATCCAAGATGCAAAGGAGAAAAAAGGGCTGCTGAGAGATATACCTTCTCTCTTATTCCTGTCTTGAAGACAGACAAGGTAACTTGAAGCAGCCATATTGCAACCATGAAGTAACAAGGATGAGAAGCCAATATACAGGAAAGACAAGGGGCTCTTGGGATCTAGCCCTGACAGTGATACTTAGAGGCTGAACCAAAAGACAGCTACTGTGTAACCAAGGATTTCTTTGTTGGAGAAAAACAGTGAACTATTTGTTTAGACTATTATTTATAGGGAACTTCTTAAAGATGAACATGTTATTTTTTACAGATGGATAACTTTTATTGCTTTTTAATTTTCTTCTTACAATTTTTTTTGGAAGCATTGGAGATTGAACCCAGGGCATCATGCATGCTAGGCAAACACTCTGCGACTGAGCTATATCCCCAGTCCTTTGTCATTTTATTTTGAGACAGGGTCTTGCTAAGTTGCCCAGGTTGGCCTTGAACTTGTCATCTTCCTGCTTCAGCCTCCCAAGTAGCTAGGGTTAAAGATGTGCACTACATGCTAATTGTCCTCTTTTATATAAGATGATTACATAGGAATTTCTGAATGTGGGTTTGTTTCCCCTGGAAGAAAATGGAACATTTGTACTGAGAAGTCAGGACATACCCTGAAAAGATTTTTTTTTTTTTTTTTTTTTTGAGACAGGTTTTAATTATGTTGCCAGGACTGGTCTGGAACTTCTGAACATAAGTGACTCTCCCACCTAGGCCTCCTGCACCTACCACGATGCCTGATTTCATGTTGTTTTTTTTTTGTTTGTTTTGTTTTGTACTGGGGATTGAACCCAGGGGCACTTAACCACTGAGTCACATCCCCAGCTTCTTTTTTATATTTTATATTTATATTTTATTTGGAGGCAGAGTCTCACTGAGTTGCTTATGGCCTTGCTAAATTGTTGAGGCTGGCTTTGAACTTGCAATCCTCCAGCCTCATCCTCCCAAGCTGCTGGGATTACAGGCGTGCACCACTGTGCCCAACTCACCTTGGTTTTTAAAGACCCTGATGTTCAGGCCACACCCACAGCAGCTCTACAAAGACTTCTAAGAATACAAATTAACACAAACACAAACACATATATTTTTCAGTACTGGGGGTTGAACACAATGTGCCTCATGGCACTAGGTTCATGCATGCTAAGTAACCACTTTACCACTGAGCCACCCATAATTTTAAAAGCTCTCAAGATGGTTCCAGTGTACACCAGGACCAAGAAACAGCCGGTACAGGGAAACTGTATTTGCACAGGCTATTCACCCCACCCCCAGACCCTCTCCCTCCTCATCTCTCCCTCCCTCTCTGGCCCTAGGTGCTTCCTAACTCCCTTCTGATCTGGGGTCAAACATTATTTCCTCAGGGACAGCTGTCTTGAGTCTTTACATTCTCATGTTCAACTGAGACAATTTCTTTGTTCCTTACATCTATTTTTTGGGGGAGGGGGGTACTGGGGATTGGACCCAGGGGCACTTAACCACTGAGCCACATCCCCAGCCCTTTTTTGTATTTTATTTAGAGACAGGGTCTCACTGACTTGCTTGGAGTCTTGCTGAATTGCTGAGGCTGGCTTTGAACTTGAGATCCTCCTACCTCAGCCTCCTGAGCTGCTGGGATTACAGGTGTGGGCCACCATGCCTGGCTTTCATCTATTCTTCATAACACTTATCACTGGTAATTCTATATATTGTAAGTTTATTAGATCAAACATTATCTTCTCCGCTAGAATGTAAGCCCCACAAGGGCAAGTCTGGTGAGTGTTCTCATCCACCAGGGCTTGACATTTGGTAGGAATGTGGTGCATGTTTGATGATTGAATGAATAGATGCAGCCTCTGGAAAATGCTAGAAGTCATCCTCCAGCAAAGTGCTAGAGCAAGAGGCATCCAACCAAAAGAGAGAAAAGAAAAAATTGTGGGACTGAGAAGAGAATACATATAGGGAAATGGGAGCTTTGGAGAACAGCTTTAGCTGTGTAGCCTCTGGGGCAGCCAGGAACAGGGGAGTCAAGTTCATAGATCCCAGAAGGGCGGAAGACAAAATGAACCCAGGGGACAGGTCTGGTCAGGACCACAAGGAAGCAGTTGCAGCTGGAGAAGGAGACCCCAGGGGAAAGACCCTGACTCCCTGAGCCTTCCTGAGCTGATTGACAGGTCTGTCCAAGACTAGAATGCTGACAGCAGGAGGCAAGGAGGCTTCAGCCTAGGAATATTGTGGGTAGTTAAGCACTTGGGGAAAATAAGGTGGGAATGCTTTGTGAGCAGGGATATAAGAGTGGTATTGGAACAACTTTCTAGAAGATTCTGTGACTCTCCCCACCACCCCCACCCCAAGGACTGCACCAGAACCATGCCCTCAGAGAGAGTCAGGAATTTGCGAGTTGATTAGTGGTGAGGCTGAGATTTGAACTCATGTTTGACCTAACACTGTGCCATTCGGAAGACAAACTCCAAGAATACTGATGCTTTCAGGAAGCCTGTAATTCCCAGGTACCAAGCTGATTCACTTATACCCTGTCTGGGTGCAGGAAAGACCCAGCCTAATTTGTAATTCGATCATCACAAATTGCATCCGAAGGACACTTTGCCTGTATTCTCTCCCCCTCCCCAACTTCTCTTTCCCTGTAACTTGGGTGATTAAAAAACTCCTACCCTCTCCAACCCTGCCCCCTCCCCCGACCCTGCTCCCGTGTGCTGGCACCTCCCCACAGGACAGGACGTGGCAGGCAGCCTGCTGCCACTACTGCAGTTTCCCTGCCAGTTTCCTCCCAGCTGTTGGAGGACATCTGTTACTCCTGCCTGTTTCCTGCCAGGCTGAACCGAAGGGCACAGTGACCCGAACTACCCCACGTTGGCTTCATCACCATGCCCTGCAGCCGCTGGGCCCGGCTCTCATCTTTGCCCCCAAGAGCCACTTCTGTTGGCTGCTGTGGTGGCAGCAGGTGACAAGAAAGGGAAAGGCAGGGGAATCAGCAGGATAATCTCCAGCGGCTGCATGGGGGTCCCAGGAGCCACCGAATGATTGTGAACAAGGGTGGCCACTTGGCAACTCTGTGACTTTGTGGAAGTCACTTCTCTGTTCTTGTGGAAGTCACTTCTCCCTTTCTCTCAGAAAGGGAGACCTGGACTAGCTAGATCATTCATCATGTGGTCTGGAGCCCAAGGATATGTCAAGATGGAGCAGAGTTTCAGAATCTTGGGTGGAGGTAATTACCCCCTGCCCCCCCCAGAGCAGGTCCAAACAAACCAACCATATATATATATATATATATATATATATATTTAGTACCAGGGCCCTTAACTGCTAAGCCACTTCCCCAGCCTGTTTTATTTATTTATTTTTATTTTGAGATAGGGTCTCACTAAGTTGCTAAGACTGGCTTTGAGCTTGTGATCCTCCTGCCTCAGCCTCCTGAGCTTCTGGGATTACAGGTGTGCTCCATTACACCAGGTCCAAATCTACTTCTATCAGACTCTCAAAAATACTCTTAGGAATTACTAGGGGGTCCTGTTCCAACTCTGGATGATTATCCAATTGGTCTCAGGCATAAGGATCTCTCTTCTAAATTCCTCCCCCCTCTTCTCTCCCCACCTGCCCCCTACAGACTTTTACAAAGAGCAGGATTATTGTCCCACTTTGACTTTTTCACCTCCCTCTGGGAGGCTCCTCAGTAAGAAAGTAACTCAATGGAAGGAAGGCACAAGGAGGGAATGTCCATTCAGAGAGATGGCCCACATCCTGCTTGGCTACTGGCTGTCACCATTAAGCCTTGTCCAGATGGCCAGGTGTAATGGTGGGCCGCCCGCCATCCATCCCAACTACCAGGTGCCCTGGGGGGATGTGAAAGCGACTCAGCCATAGGCTCTGCCCTCAGGAAACTTGTCCTCTGGCTTGAAGAAAGAATACTTTTGCAAAAAAAAAAAAAAATGCAACCAATAGAAGAGCCATAACAGCAAGGCAATATATCAGCTATACTGTCGGGGCCAAGGAAGACATATTGAAAAGAGGGCTTTGAAGGAAGCAGAGAATTTTGCTGGACGGGCAGAGGGTGCGGGAGTGCATGTCAGGCCATGTGGGCCCAGAGGGACTATAAGAATATGCTCCAGCACTACTGAGAACTGAGGAACTGCTGACAGTCGTCATCTGGTCCCATTGGTGTCCGTGTCCCCCGCTCTCACCACAAGAGGAAAATGGAATTCAGGTCGTACGAGGGCTGCCATTTATAAAGGCAGAAAAACACAGCGAGAGCATTAAGGTCTCAGTTTTCCAAGGAAATCCCAAATGCATCTCAGCCTCATGCCCCCAGGATCCTCAGTTTTGTGAGTATTTAAGCTCTCCAGGGTCCAAGAGAGTTCCTTTCATAAGGCAAAAGCAGGCCTCAGGTTGTCCTCTGGGATTGGCAGCTCATGGACATGGACTCCTGGGGAACACTATACCAGAACTAAAGAGGATAAGGACTAGTCGAAAAGACCCCTATCCAGGTCACCCAGCCAACTCGCAGACACAGACTGTAGCATATGGACACATGGCCTGGGCTGCATCTCAAATTTAATTCCCTTAAAAACACAGAAACAGGTGGAGAGACGAAGAGAGGGATTTCCCTAGACATGGGGGAGATGGGGACCCCTGTATCCTGGGGAAGAGAAGAGGTCTCAGAAAGAGTGCTTGTGGGTGTACCTTGGGAAGTAGGGATTCCCAGTCTTGGAAATGTTCTGACACCCAAGCATGGCATGAGGGCAGCATGAGGTCACCAGGTATCTATGGACAATATAGGTGTGGACAACAGGTATTTCAGAGGCCAAGGGTTGATCAAAGGCTTAAGGAAACTTCCCTGATATTTTTTGGCCATAATTCACCAGTATCTTTGCCCAACCTGGTTGTGGCAGTTGGGAGAAGTGGAGAGAACCCCTACAGTGCCTGAAACTGAATTGTTCTGGTACCCTGACAGGTGGGGATCTCAGAGTCAACTTTCATTTGGTTTAAGGATCTAACAAAATATGACATTTCTCTCCCATCCCATGACGTGGCTGCAAATGTGTTCACGTGAACACTGGGGGAGTGCACGGTGGAATTCTAAAATGTCTTCTTCTTCTTTTTTTTAATGTTGGAATAAAAATTGTTTGGATGCATTTTGTGTAAATGAAGACAAAACCCTGGCAGAGTCAGGAGTCATCTGGGACCTAGAGATGCTGTCTCTGTATGGAAGATGGGTTTTGAGAGATCTTACTTTGAGCTGACAGGGGAATAGCATAAAGGTCTTAGCTAAACAAATCAAACAAGGCAAAACAAGGTAGCAGTGTACCAATGCCCTCTTCAATAATACACTTTTAAAAAATTTCTTTTTATTAATCCCATCTCATCTCCAAAGCAAATAAATAAGGCCTTTCTCATAACCCTGTGTAAGATAGGAAAGTGCAAAATGCCACCTCTGCTTCCGTGTTTAAGAGAATATTTTGGAGCCACAGAACATATTTTTCTAGGAAAAGGTGTCAGTTGATGAAATATGTACCTTTTTCATTGACGGTATAAATGACATCACTCATGTAATGTTTCCCCCTCTATCTTTTCTCTGTTTGTTTTCCAAAATACTAAAATAAAGCCAGAATGCCATTTATGACTCTTTTTTTGGTGGGGGGTATTGGGGATTAAACCCAGAGGCACTTAACCACTGAGCCACATCCCCAGACCTTTTTTTGTATTTTATTTAGAGACAGGGTCTCCTTGAGTTGCTTAGGGCCTCACTAAGTTACTGAGGCTGGCTTTGAACTCATGATCCTCCTTCTCAGTCTCCTGAGCCACTGAGATTATAGGTGAGTGCCACCATACCTGGCTGGCATTTATGAGTCTTGGTGTAAATTCAGAATAAGCTAAGGTGTGGAAAAATGATAAATATATTAAAGCACCTCTAGCCGTTTCTAATTGAAAACGGAAGAAGAGCTCTGTGAGCATTGCTTTGTCCCTTCTCTGGGAGGCTGGCCAGAAGTGCCACCCTGTAGATCAAGCCCAGCAATGTAACTCTTACCTGCAGATGGGGGGCCTGGGGGCCCCGGGGGGCCTGGACGGCCAGGTTGACCAGAAGGCCCAGGCTTGCCAGGTGGGCCCATAACTCCACTATCTCCCTTCTGTCCCTGACAGAGAGAAAGGCACAGCCTGTTAGGATATGTGGCAGGGCAAATTTCCTTCCCCATTTGTCTCTAAATCAGGGACCACCTAGCACTTAGGAGCTAGAGCTCAGGGTAGGACGCAAGCCCAGAAGTCTTGGACCACCAAGCTCCTAGAAGACTCAGGGCAAGTGACATTTGAGATATAGTGACAGTTGCAAGATTATAGGCCTTGGTTCTTGCTCTGTCCCAGAAACATGGCACATGGCATCTGAACAGAACCAACCCGACCCAACCCCTGGGATGGATTAGGAAACAGAAGCTCAGAAAAGAGCAGGGATTTATGCAAGTCCCCTGATATCAAGTTAGGCCTGGAATCCAGGCTTTCTGCTTGCTTCTCAAGACCGTTTGTTTATTTCCCTGGCTTCCTGTGGCTCTCTGGATAAAGATCCAGCTCCTTCCTTTGGCTTAGGAAACTGGGCATGGCTAGGCTTGCTAGTCTTGTTCCATTTTTCTTTTCTTGTTTGGTCTTCAAGAGCACTATGACTCTTATTCCCCCTTCTCAAAACTCTTCTCTCTGCCCAGACTCCTCTTCTGCCCCCTCTGCCTTCAGCTCTCAGCTCAAATGTCACAGCAAACCCATCCCTGACTTCTCAGGGGGACTCGGATCTCCCTGGCACAGGTTCTCCTGACGTGGCCTCTCTCCTTCGTGGCAATCATCCCAGATCCCTGTGTACATATTATTTGGGTGGTTATTTCATCCATGTGTCCCCATGAGGCTTGACCTCCTTGTGGGTTGGCATCTAGTGCTCACCTCCTCTCCCCAGACCAGATGAGGGAGGAGAGAGAAGCCGACAACACAAAGAGGAGAGATATCTTGCTCTATAAAGCTAGAATTTTCACCTTGACCTTGGGACCCTGGGTAGCTCATATGGTTTTGTGCCTCAGTTTTGTGTTCTGTAAAGTAGGGCCAGTGACTATCCATCCACACAGGTGTTTTTGTTTTGTTTTTTGGCTAACAAAGATCTCAAAGGTGAAAATTGTGGTTGGCACATAATGAAGGGCTATGTAGAGCCACATGATTATCCCAGCAATTGGCCTGGTTTCATCACATAGTAAAAGAAATCCTGATTTCTTTCTCTTTTTTCTTCTTCTTCTTAAAAATTTTGCTTTTTGTTTTGTTTTGGTTTTTGGTGCTGGGGATTGAGCTCAGGGGGCACTCTACCATGGAGCTACACCCCCATCCCTTTCTATTGCTTGTTTTGAGGCAGGATTTTGCTATGTCACCCAAGCTGGCCTGAAATTTGCAATCCTCCAGCTGGGATTACAGGCGTGCATCACCATGCCTGCCCTGATTTTCTTAAAGAAAGACATAACCCAAAGCTACAGCTATTCCTCTAGGAGTGGAGTATGCTCTTTGCTGCCTATTCTGGGAGTTTCAAGAGCAAAGATCAGGCTCTCAGTTCTCCCTCATGGGATTCTTAGAACTGACCCCCCTTTCCCCAAGAACTGGTGTATGCTATAGGCTCTTTGTGTGAGCAGTTTGCTAACTACCCTTGCACGAGGCCTTATGGGGACAGTGATTGTCACCTGACATCTTTGGCCTGGCTCTCCCTACTATACTTGTGTCTTGGCAAGCTTGCCCACCTGATGAAACACAATCTTCTCCAAGTCTGAGAAACACACATACCGGGGACTCCTTTCCAATCACAAGGTAACACATGACCTGCTGCCTTGTTGACTTGTCCTTGGGGGCCCTGTCACTAATGCCTGGTGAGTTCTTACACTCTTAAGATGGGACCCATGAGGTCAGTTTGTTTCCGAATCCACGCTCTTGGAGGGCATTCTGAAGGTGCGGGCCAAGCTGAAGCATTCCAAACAGTAAGCAAGACGGGGCCCAGAATGGCAAAGGAAGTCACACTGGCTTAATATAGCCACAGTTAAGGCTTGTTTTTCTAACAGCCAGGTCAGCTGGCTCTGAGCACAGGAAGTACACAGCTTGAAGGAGCTGGAGGTGCTCCTGATTCTGACAGCAGCCATAAAGGAGTCTTCGACGCAGAATGAGCCACGTCTCTATCAGTAGGACTCATGGAGCCAAGCTTTCCAGGAAAAGCTTTCTTTATTCCTTATTTGCTACAAAGCTGGGAGATCTCTCTCTCAAGGAAGTTGTTGTGTCTCCTTCATTGAAGGTTTTTATGATAAAGTCAGCTGCTGCTTTCTTGAACCTGCCCATAGGCAAGTCCTGGAGTAGGAAGGGGATAGGGAGAAGATGCATGGGGAAAAGCCTGTGGACCTACTCTAAGTTCTAATCCTGGTTTTGCATTTAATTGACTCTGTCATTGAGGGGTCTTGGGCAAGCAATGCCACCTCCCTGTCCCTCAGTTTCCTTGAAGAGATTTGGGTTAAATGGTCTCTCAAATCCTTCTGATTTGGAAATTCCAGTCTGAAATCCCCTCTGGATTTTTGGTTCCTGGTTTTGGATGGATTACAACAACCTCCAGAAGCTCTTACCCCGGCTGGCCCAATAAACACTAGACACAGGACTCTAGGCTAAGAAGTGAATTTGTGACAAAAACAACATCCCCTGGCAAGGTACCAAGGCTCACCACTCAAGTGTCAGCTCACTGAACAACACCAAGGGCTTGGAGCACTCTCAGGGTGTTGATAGCATCTTCTAGAAAGGATGAGCTCACTCCCTAGCTTCTCTGAGCTCCCAGATGTGGTTTTGGGTTGGCTCTTACTAGTGATCCAATGGAATCAATGTCAGCAGGGTCAGGAAATAATCTTTCTGGCTTTGACTCTCCCAGGAAAAGTTGAACACTGTCCAAGAAAAGTATTCGAGGACAGAAGTCTGGAACCCCAACATAAAATACTCTGGATGGGAATCATTAGTATGGAAGAAAGTGATGAAATATTTCTCCCCTATTTTCTTCTTCTTTTTCAGAGACTAGATTTAAGGAAAGTAGTGTCTGTGGTGTCACGGTGAAGCCGTGGCCATGCCAGTCATCATAAAACTTTGAAAATGAGACTGGGCTGTTGTCACTTCAAAAAATTATATTATGAGGTTTGCATTATTCCAATGGGAACTTCTGTCACTTCTAAATTTACCTGGAGAAGACTGTGATTATCTTCATATAGTGTTACTGACTCTGAACCCTAGCTGCACATTAGAAACTAAACTGAATTGAAGAATGGGCAGCTTAAACAAAACTAAACTAAAATCAGGCTGGTGGCCTAGTCCAGTTTGATTGCATCAGTCTGGGAAATAAGGCCTAGGTATGGAGAACCATGAGAGGCAAATCTGAAGTACACCACTGTACCTGGTTGGGAATCTGTATTCAATAGCTCCTCCACCTCAGGTGATTCTTTTTTTTTTTTTTTTTTCTGTACTGGGGATTAAACTCAGGGGCACTCGACCACTGAGCCCCATCCCCAGCCCTATTTTGAATTTTATTTAGAGACAGGGTCTCACTGAGTTGCTTAGCGCCTCCCTAAGTTGCTGAGGCTGGCTTTGAACTCTTGATCCTTCTGCTTCAGTCTCTTAGCTGTTGGGATTATTAGCTGTGCGCCATTCATACCCAGCCCAGGTGGTTCTGATTTAAACTACAGTTTGTTTGAGGACCACAGATCTAGCCTAAGGAAATAATTAGGAGAATGGAAAAAGCGTTGAATCTAAAGATGTTCACCTTTCAGGACTCTTTCTCATCTGGCTAGGTCTCTCTTGTCATGCTCACTCATGTACCAACATATGATAAGGATATTAAAACATGTTTTAAGGCGCTGGGTTTGTGGCTCGGTGATAGAGCGCTCGCCTAGCACATGGGCCCTGGGTTTGATCCTCAGCACCACATAAAAATATAAATAAAGAAAGAAAGATATTATGTCCAACTAAAAAAAATTAAATATTTAAAAAAATGTTTTAAAACATTAATTGATATCTACAGGGGCAAGAAAAACTACATATTGTGATTTTAAGTTAAAAATTAAGAACAAAATAACTACACATTGCATATGTAAGAAACAAACAACCTGAAACTATAAAAAGAAATAATTCTGGAAGGAAATATTTGAAAATCACACCATCACCACCAACCATGTATATGCTTGAGTATTGGGTCTTTGGATTATTTTCATCTTATTTTTCTGAATTTTCTAAGTTTTTGTGATGACTACATGTTATATTTATAATGAGAAGGAAGGAAAAACTCAACAAACTGAATGGATTCTAAATGTATCTCTACAAAGAAACAATTAATATTTGAGGTGATGGATATGATTTGATCATTCTGCAATACACACACACACACACACACTGCTCCATACAGAACTGTGTGTATATAATTACTTTCTAATTAAAACTAAAGTAAAACAAATACTTTACTAATGTTCAAAATGATGTTTTCTTTGAACATATTCACAATCCTTGACTTTAAAGAGCAAGTCGTGCAAGTATATACATTCATATATCTATTTTAAAATTAAGATTATTTAAATAAAATTGAATTTAAGAAGTCTTTCTGAAATTAAAAAGAGCCAGGGCTGAGGATATAGCTCAGTTAATAGAGTGCTTGCCTCACATGTACAAGGTCCTGGGTTCAATCTCCAGCACCACAAAATAAATAAATAAATAAATCGCCTTGAAATTAAAAAGAGCCAACAAAATGAAAATTAAAAAAGTAATGGTGTGCCCTTCTCAAGAGTGCTGTCCAGAAGTTTTTCTGAGGACCTCAGTATAGCTCTAGAGCCAGCCAGCGAAAATGTACCCTACTCTTTCCTTTTCCTGTCACATCACCTGGCTTAATGTAGGAGCTTGCTGACCTAGGAAATGAACTATTTCCCTAAACCCTTACAAACACAGTTAAAAGGATTGCTTACAAATTGGGGGCCATGTAGGGAAAAATCGACCTGTCCTTAAGACCCGGAGGACCTTTCAATGGTGGGGAAATATGTGGGCTGTTACAGATTTTCTGGGTAAAACACCCTATCTTTCATTCTGAGTTGCTTTGGTCTAGATGGACTTGTTCCCATGAACTGAAGACCCGTTCTTGCTTCTGGTCTTGAGAACAGCAACCATGGCACAGCCTATTCTGTCTACCTGGACCTGTGGCTAGCCGGAAAAGCCAGAAGTATCTGGAAATGGTGCTGCTTCTGCCCTCCACCCCAGAGGAGCCTGGAGACTGGGGCTATGGGTTAGCTCTGACTGACACGACCCACCTGCCTCTCCACACAGCGAGGGTCAGGAAGTGCTGACCTTAGTTAGGGGGGTGGCAAACCCTGAGATCCTTACCTGCTTGCCACGTTTCCCTGGTCTTCCTGTGGGTCCTCGGTGTCCTGCTATCCCAGGTTCACCCTTTGGACCCATTTCACCCTGGAAAGAGGAAAGAGAAGTGAAAGAGAAATTGGGGCATGTGGAGTGGGCATATCTAGACAGGTCTGTCCATATCTAGACTGGCCATGAGGGAAGTCTCTAGATCATTCCAAGTCTTTTCCAGATGGGCTGCCCTGGGAGCCTGGGAGAGTGATGAGGTTGTGTAAAAGGCTGACACATCTTTCAAAGAATAAGACGGGAAGAAGCTAGCCCTGAGTAGGTTGAGAAGCTAATCCTAATCCTGTATGGATTACTTAATTTCTGGGAGAGATGGCTGTAGGCCCAAAGACATTTTGGTGCCCCCCCCCCCAAAAAGGGGAGGGGTGGTGGGGGGTGGAAACCACATCCAGAATACCCAAAGTGGGAGGGTTCTGCATTCCAGTCACTTGTGCACCTGATGCTACAAACTGTCCTGGAGAAAAGGATTTCACTTTTAGTTAAAATTTTATATTGTGCTTTGTGATGTTTGCTTTTAACCACAAAGTCAAATCTGTGGGCCTTCCTTTCTTCCTTCTTACCAGGGATTGAACTCAGGGGCACTTGATCACTAAGCCACATCCCCAGCCCTTGTTTGCATTTTATTTAGAGACAGAGTCTCACTGAGATGCTTAGGACCTCCCTAAGTTGCTGAGCCTGGCTTTCAACTTGCGATCCTCCTGCCTCAGCCTCCTGAGCTGCTGGGATTGTAGGCATGCACCACCACGCCTGGCCTGTGGGCTTTTTTAATGATTAATTGGACACCATTTGCCAGCTATCACGTTTGGGAAGTTTCTGCTCATCTGATGCCTTTATTGAAAATTATAGAGTTCCCCACTCTTCAATAAGCATTGCTTTGAGTTCATGCTCACTTCCATTTGATTTAAATGAAGACTCTTTTTTGGAGGGAGGGTGTTTCCAATGTATGGTCAAATATTCAACATAATTATTATAAAAGGCCTGGAAAACAGTGTACACAACATTTCTAATTGAAAATAACGTATACTTAACAATCAGAACCAAATGCACCCATCCCAGAATTTCACAGGATAAGGCCAATCTTTTGCAAGGTCCATTTCTTTCTTCATCTTAGTTTCTTTCCCTCTTCTCTATGTTCTCCTAGGATCCCAGTCCCACTTCACTATTTTTGGGGGTCATGAACTCACAGGACACATCATTCCTACCTCCAGTTACCCTCCTACAATGAGCCACCAAGTAGCCATCACCACCATGAGAGTTTCTTTAGCAGCCAGGGACTCAGAGAAAATAGAAACCCAGGCTCCTTTGCAGGAGGTGGTCAGGAGAGGTACAACACAATGGAAAATTCCAGAAGAGGATAATATAATATGGTGAGGATCAAGAATAAGCCTCTGAATGATCTGTCAACTCAACCAACACAAAGAATTTGTCCCTTCTTGAGACACCAATGTCTTGTATCACCAAAAATTTTCTTGAAGTCTATGCATCCTCACCTACATGTGGCATCCTTGAGCATTCTCTGCAGAGTGTGTTAGGGGATAGGATGGATTCTATATGGTTGTGGAAACGTTTGTGCCGTTTTCCCTTGGCTGGCCAGAGAAGGACAGGGGAGGTCTTATTTGACTAGGAGAAAACAGCAGCATAAACAATATAAATTTTTTAAAGAGACTGTCAGAAGGCAGTGGGGCCCTTCTCTTTATCAACTGAAAGCAGCCAGTAATTTTTTGATCTAATTTCTCTCCTAAAACCTAATTATGGTTACCTTATCAGCTCTGTCTTAAAACAGCCTACCACAAAGGAGGGAAGACAATTCTTTTCAACGCCAGGTCTAGTAAATGGCGCAGAGACTGGAGAAGCTGTCATGCTTAATTTTACAGTAATTTATGACTCTTTGATTTTCGTTGTTACACGGAATGAATACCTAACCTAAATCTTTTAAAATAAAATTAATTTTTTTCTTTTTAATGTTTCTTTTAATTTGCTTATAAAATTACAATTTTAAAAATGTAACACCCCATTTAGGGTAGCAGAAACAGAGTTTCTGACAAATTCAGGTGGCGATATAATCATAGTAAATTAATGCATGATGACTGAAAATATGGAAACATGCTCTATTGGTTGGATACTGTCAGATAAAAATTATTTAGGTATGGAAAATGATATTTTAAGGTAAACTTAAAATGTTAAAAATACTAAGTGTCCATTTGCATGTTTGGAGAATTTCGCGCTCTGAGACTTAACAGTTTCCAAATGGAAAAACTGTGGGCAAAGGGGAGGGAGGGATGGGGAGGGGGAATGGGGACAGGAAAGATGGTGGAATGAGATGGACATCATTACCCTAGGTACATGTATGACTGCACGTATGGTGCAACACTACATCTTGTATAACCAGAAATAAAACGTTGTGCTGCAATTGTGTACAATGAATCAAAGTGCATTCTGCTGTCATATATACCTACATCTCAAAGCCCTAGAAAAAGAAGAACAAATAAACATCAAAAGCAGTAGAAGACAGGAAATAATTAAAATCAGAACTGAAATTAATGAAATTGAAACAAAAGAAACAGTTGAAAAAATTGACAAAACAAAAAGTTGGTTCTTTGAAAAAAATAAATAAAGTAGATAAACCCCTGGCCATGATAATGACAAGAAAAAGAAACTGAAATTACTAAAATACAAGATGAAGAAGGAAATATCACAATGGACACATATGAGATATAGAAGATAATTAGAAAGTATTTTGAAAATTTATACTCTAATAAAATAGAAAATATCAAAGACATTGACAAGTTTCTAGAAACATATGATCTACCCAAACTGAATGAGGAGATCATACACAATTTAAATAGATCAATTTCAAGTAATAAAATAGAATAGAATGCCATCAAAAGTCTACCAACCAAGAAAAGCCCAGGACCAGATGGATTCTTAGCCAAGTTCTATAAGACTTTCAAAGAAGAATTAACACCAACACTCCTCAAAGTATTCCATGAAATACAAAATGAGGGAACCTTTCCAAACTCATTCTATGAGGTTAATATCATCCTGACATCAAAACCAGACAAAGACACATCAAGGAAAGAAAACTTCAGACCAATATCCCTGATGAACATAGATGCAAAAATTCTCAATAAAATTCTGGCAAATTGCATAAAAAATATATTTGAAAGATAGTGCATCATGATCAAGTGGGATTCATCCCAGGGATGCAGGGTTGGTTCAACATATGGAAATCAATAAATATAATTCATCATATTAACAGACTTAAAAACAAGAATCATATGATCATCTCAATAGATGCAGAAAAACGCGGAAAAAGTATTTGACAAAATACAGCACACCTTCATGTTCAAAACACTGGAAAAATTAGGGATAGTAGGAACATACTTCAACATTGTAAAAGCTATATATGTTAAACCCAAGGCCAGCATCATTCTAAATGGAGAAAAATTGAAAGCATTCCCTCTAAAAACTGCAACAAGACAAAGATGTCCTCTTTCACCACGTCTATTCAACATCATCCTTGAAACTCTAGCCAGAGCAATTACACAAAACAAGAAATTAAAGGGATACAAATAGGTAAAAAAGAACTCAAACTATCACTATTTGCTGATGACATGATTCTATAGCTAGAAGATCCAAAAAGTTCCACCAGAAAACTTCTAGAACTAATAAATGAATTCAGCAAAGTAGCAGAATATAAAATCAACACCCATAAATCAAACACATTCCTATATATTAGCGATGAATTCACTGAAAGAGAAATTACAAAACTACTCCATTCATAATAGCCTCAAAAAAAAAAACACCTGGGAATCAATCTAACAAAATAGATGAAAGACCTCTATGATGGAAACTACAGAACACTAAAGAAAGAAATTGAAGAAAACCTCAGAAGATGGAAAGATCTCCCATGCTCCTGGATAGGCAGAATTAATAATGTCAAATGGCCATACTACTAAAAGTGTTATACAGACTTAATGCAAATTCTATTAAAATCCCAATGACATTTTTCAGAGAAATAGAAAAAGCAATCATGAAATTTATTTGGAAAAATAAGAGACCCAGAATAGCTAAAGCAATCCTTAGCAAGAAAAGTGAAGCTGCAGGCATCACAATACCAGACCTTAAACTGTACTACAGAGCTATAGTAACAAAAATGGCATGGTACTGCCACCAAAATAGACTTGTAGACCAATGGTACAGAATAGAGGACACAGAGACAAGCCCACATAAATATAGTTATCTCATACTAGACAAGGGTGCCAAAAACATTCACTGGAGAAAAGATAGCCTATTCATCAAATGATGCTGGCAAAACTGAAAATCCACATGTTGCAAAATGAAATTAAACCTGTATCTCACCCTGCACAAAAATCAACTCAAAGTGGATCAAAGACTTAGGCACTAGAACAGAGACCCTGCACCTAATAGAAGAAAAAATAGACCCAAATCTTCACCACGGGGCTGGAGCTGTAGCTCAGCGGTAGAGCGCCCACCTTGCACGTGTGAGGCACTGGGTTCCATTCTCAGCACCACATAAAAAATAAATAAAGATTTTGTCCAACTACAATTAAAAAATATTTTAAAAAAATCTTCACCACTTCGGCCTAGGATCTGACTTCCTTAACGACACTCCTAAAGTGCAAGAAGTAAAATCAAGAATCAATAAATGGAATGGATTCAAATTAAAAAGCTTCTTCTCAGCAAAGGAAACAATTAATAACATAAGGAGAGAGCCTACAGATTGGGAGAAAATCTTTACCACATGCAACTTCAATAAAGCACTGATCTCTAGGATATATAAAGAACTCAAAAAACTTAACACCAAAAAAATCAAATAACCCAATCAGTAAATGGGTCAAGGAACTGAATAGACACTTCACAGAAAAAGAAATATAATTGATAAACAAACATGAAAAAGTGTTCAACATCTCTAGCAATTACAGAAATGCAAATCAAAATTACTCTCAAGATTTCTTCTCATTGCAGTCAGAATGGCAATCATCAAGAATACCGGTAACAATAAATGTTGATGAGGATGTGGGGAAAAGGTACATTCATACATTGCTGGTGGGACTGTAAATTGGTGCAACCACTCTGGAAAGCAGTATGGAGATTCCTCAGAAAATTGGGAATGGAACCACCATTTGACCCAGCTATCCCACTCCTTGGTTTATACCCAAAGGACTTAAAATTATCATACTACAGTGATGCAGCCACATCAATGTTTATAGCAGCTCAATTCACAATAGCTAGACTATGGAACCAACCTAGGTGTCCCTCAATAGATGAATGGATAAAGAAAATGTGATATATATATACTCAATGGAATATTACTCAGATTTAAAGAAGAGTAAAATTACGGAATTTGCCAGTAAATGGTTGAAGTTGGAGAATATCATGCTAAGTGAAATAAGCCAATCCCACAAAACCAAAGGCTGAATGTTTTCTCTAATATGTGGATGCTAATTCACGATAAGGTGAGAGGCACTAGGGAAGAACAACATTACTTTAGATTAGGTAGAGGGAAGTGATAGGAGGGGAGGGGAGGGGATGTGGGGATACGAAAGATAGTAGAATGAAACAGACATTATTACTGTATGTATAATGTGACTATATGACCAATATGATTCTGTAACATGTGCACTCAGAAAAATGAGAAGTTATATCCCATCTATGTATGATATATCAAAGTCCATAAATGCATTCTACTGTCATGTGTAACTAATTATAACAAATAAAAAAAATTAAAATGAAGAAAATAACAGTTTCCAATGTCAATACCTTACGACATGAGGCTCCAGCATGACTGTCAGCTTAGAAGTTAGTTCTAAATGGTCATTTGTATGTCCCTTGTCTCTTCATTCCCTAGCAACAAGGGTTAGAAACCAGACCCTAAGCAAAAGTTTTCAAAAATCTGTCAGTCATTTGCTACCTTCACAAATGTCATTTTATCTGTATGCCACTCTATTGTTATTTGCTGGCTAATTTTTCTTTAAGTTACCTGAGCCTGACTCCATTTTTATTAGGCCTTGTTCCAAGCAAGATACCCACTAAATATTTCACTATTTAAATAAAATCTCTTTAAATAAAAAAATAAACAATTAAAAATGTTTACTGTCATTCAATTACAATAATTCTGTGCACTTTGAAGAAGACAGAAGAAGAGTTTAGGCTGCAGAGACATGAAGCCAAAAATGGTTGTAACTTTGCCCTGAAGCCTACGGGCTGAGAGGGGCCTTGACCTGCACTGCACCTCAGATGTGAATCCCTTGTCACAAAGTTCCTTCCTTTGAACATCATCATAGTCTTCCAAGAAGTGGGAAAAACAAAGAAGGACCTCTCTCCACCTGATGGAAGCTGTTTTTCTGCCACTGCCTGGAGGGAAGTCTCAGACCACCCTGCCATCCTCTCCTCTGTGTGTAAAGAAACTTGCTCTTCACCCTAAACCAGAACCTTCCACAGTTAAACTTGCTTTCCATGGTGGACAAAGGGGCGGGGCTCTCTTGTTGTGCGTGGAGAGCCTTTTTTTTTTTAACTGAGACCTATTTTCACTATTTCGGGGTACTTACTTTTTGCCCCAACATTCCAGGAAATCCTGGGAAACCCTGTGAACAGAACAACAAATATCACGACCACCTCTGAAATAACCCTTGAAAGGGCAGAAGATGAGCTTGGTTCACCCATTTTCAAGATGGAGGCCTGCCAGTCCCATCCGTCATCCAGCCTACAGGTGGGGTGAGCTGGGGGCTGCTACTTGCATTGCAGTTTAGCATTTCTATGTTCTTACCTTTTCTCCTTTGGGACCCAAGTCACCCCTTTCACCTCTGGATCCCTAGGAGGAAACCACAGGAGAGAGGCAATGAGTTAATATCAAGGGGGAGGGTGGGGATTGAAGCATTTGAAGCTGAAAAGCTTCCTAAGACAACACCCTCATTTTACGAAGACATAGGCTCACAGACCTTACATGGTTTGCTCAGCAAAGGAAAGGTTTGTGACTACCTTCTGTTTGGACCCCCCAAACCTTTTGCATAATAATGAAGCACAACTTACAGAGAATCTTGGGTCCTAGATCCTCTCTTATCCCAAAGGAAGTCTGTTCTCAAGTTCCTTCTGGCTTTTTTTTTTTTTGGTTTTGACAGATGAGAAGGGCAGGTGGTAGAAGTCTGCTCTAAGGACACAGACCTGCCACCTTCCTCCGGCATCCCCATGAATACTGTGTACCTCCACTGGGAGAGCCCCCTTATCCTGCCTCAGGAGACCCCTCACCTCTTCCTCAGTCCACTGACAAAGGACAGAGGAACAGCTAGGAATGGCTTTTGTAGTTAGTGACTAATGAGAGGCCTGGGCCCGTCCTCTGTCCGCCACCAACTATGGAGCCTGTAACCCAGACCAGGCTCTGGAATGCCATCAGAGACAAGCACTGACCTTTTCCCCTCTGGATCCTGGGTAGCCCTAAAAGAAAGCAGAAAGTGCATTTAAAATCAGCTCTGTAGGACCTGTGGGTGTGGTGGAGAATGGAAAGAGTCCCCCAACGTAGTGCTGATGGGTCTCCACATCACATTGCAAGTTTTCATGGGATTGCAACAGATGTCCCTGAGGATTATGCTTAAAGCACGCCTCAGAAGAACATGGTTTTCCTCATCGCACAAAGGTTTTCATCTGTTCAAATGTCTAGAGGCTTGACCTTAACAGGCCAGGAGAACAGCAGGAATGGCATCCTTATGCCCCTGAATTTCAGGGTATGATGTCCCCAAAGTGCCTCTAAAGACTAGCACCCGGCACTGACTCTCTAATACCTATGACATTCTGCAGCCCAGGATGGTGACTCTGCCCTTCCCGTCTCTGAGGACACAGCTGCTCTAGAGCCTTAGTGAGAAGATCTGGGGATATCCATCTGGACCACACACTGACCTTGGAGCCCATTGGTCCTCTTGACCCTGGCAAGCCCATCATGCCCAGGTCACCTTTTTCACCCTGTGTGAATTAGAAGAGGGGAAAGGAGACACACAGTGACATTTCTTAGAGAAACTGAACCAAGAGAATCATAGGCAGGATTGGGATGGAACCAGGAACATTGGGGTTGGATTGTGAATCTGAGGTCCCCAAATGACCCCTTGCCCCCTCCTAGAGGCCCAAGGTTCCATACTCCACCTTTCATTCTGGTTTGAGATTAAATATAAAATGAAAATGCCCAAGGTAGAGCAGATCTCCAAACTAAATACTCACTAAGCTGTTGTAAATGGTGATACTTGATCTTTTCCTAGAAAAGGTTGTAAGAGGGTAGGGGAGAAAGCATGAGGGCTTGGAGATTCAGAAGACAAAGTGTTAACACACACAAAAAAAAATCTTTGTACGACTTGCTGTTTGCATATGGAGGGCCTTTGAGACATTGTCATAGACTCTCACTCTAGGTTTTCAGTCGTGTATAGTGAACATCAACCTCTGGGTGTATACTACGGAGGCAGGGGCTTAAGAATTATGGATGGGCTTTCTTGCCCCTCAGAACAATCTGCATTTGGAACTTCTAGCATCTTCCATGCTAAGAAAACTCTAAACTAGGACTAACCATTATAAATATGAGGTGAGCCACATGCTGAATTTTAAGTGTTTTTAGAAGTCATCTGAAAAGTAAAGCTAAGCAGATGACATTAATTTTACCAATATATTTTATTTAATTTCTCATTTCAACATGTAGCAAATATAAAATGATCAATGAGTATTTTACATTCTGTTTTTTTTTATATTTAATACTTGAAGTCTGTTGTGTATTTTGCATTTAAGGAATATCCCAATTCAGGAGCTAAATTCTCATTCCAAACACTTGACCTGTGTTTAGATTTCACAAAATTTATAGTTGAAAAAGCAGCCACACCTTCAAGTTGCTCCAAACATACCTGAAAGTTTTCAAATGATTAAAATGAGTCAAGGTTTTAAAATTCAGATTTGGATGGATTAAAATTAAACATTCAGTTCTTTGGTTGAACTAGTCACATTTCAATAGCCACCTGTGGTTAGTGGCCACCATGTTGGGCAGCTCAGCCCTGGGCAGTGGATTTTTAAAAGAAATGTCCTGAGGACTTTTCCTACCAGGACTGGAAACAGTTTTCTACTCCTATAGTATCGTCAGCGAGGGAATCAGAGCAGTTGGTGACATTCACCTATCTACCCCTACAGGTAAAATTCGAAGTCAGAGCCTCCCACCCTGTCTATGTAGTTTATGACTGGCAGTGAGAAGAACCTAAACCAAAGCAGGGGTATTTGCGTTCACTACCCTTTCTGAGGAAGGGAGTTTCATCAACGTTTGGCAATCTCTCTCTCGATGGAAGATTTCCATTCTTCCCAGTTGACAACTCCTTCAACCCTCCTTTCCCCAAGCTGTCATTCCCTGCCCAATCATCACCACCTGCAAGAGCTTCCCATACACAAGTCCCTTTTGGATCATCTCAGGGAAACCAAAGTATAGAACGCTACTTTTAAAGACAATGGAGAAACCATGCCTCTGTAGAAGAAGGGAAGAGTCCCCCATTTCTCCTCCCACAGGAACAAAGCCTTTGCATGCAGCAAGGTCTGCAGGCCAGGGAAGGAGGAAATGTTTGGGGACCTGTGGACAGTCCTCAGGCTCTCTTCTTCCTCTCTTGAGGACGTGATTCACTGAGCATGTGCTAGGGCAGCTGCCATCTTCTCCACCCGCCCTTGTTTGGATACCACATGAGCCCATCAGCACAGGACACTTACCCTGGGTCCTTCAGGGCCAGGCCAGCCGACAGGCCCAGGCATGCCAGGAACACCTGGGGGGCCAGGTCTACCCTTCAAGAACCAAGAACAAAAGTCAGAAAAAGTGGGCTCATGTTTCCTTCCTTCCGAGAATATCTGGGGTCCAGGAATGAAAATGGGGCCTCCAAACATGGCCCCCAGATTCTCAGCCTCGCCCTTTAAAGACAGAGGCCCTAAAATGTTGGAACTTAGGTGTAGGTTAAATCCTTGATGTCATAGAGTATCACCAAACAGGATTTTATTTTACCCAAGGAGTGGAGGATAGTGGGAAAGAAAGTCTGAATGTCTTTGCTTTCCAATCTCTGTCACCTCCACCTAACTACCCTAATGTCCCCTGCATTCCAGTGGGTTCTCTCCACAAGGATGGGCTGTGGGATGAGATAGCATTAGCATGGGGAGCAGCAGCAGAAGCTGTTGGTACTCAAATCTTAAGGTCTTTTTACCTGTTCAGAGTGCCCATCCCCCGTGGCTACACTTCTCACTAACAATTCATCTCTGCAACCTGCAACTGTGGAGTTTGCGCTTGGGCAATTGGAGCTGTCCCGTCATTTACATTGGCTCTTTCTGCAGCCAATGGTCCAGATCCCTTACCTCAAGGCAGGACCTACCATCAGGCAATCCATGCTCCAAAGCTTCCCTAGGAATCAGGCTACTGCGGCTGGACTTCACCTTATACTATATCTTTGCTCGCCTTCTCCCGCTCTCTCCCGTGTCTACCTCCTCCAGTGAGAACCCCCTTAATAATTTATTCACTTGTGCATGTGTCTGCTTCCAGGAAACCCAACCTAAACCAAGGACTACAAGAGTCAATAGGAGAATGGGCTCGGGGTCTATCTGGACCTCTGTACCCACTGGCTAATTGCACAGTTAGCGAGAGACCTGAAGGGTGCAGAAAAGCCAAAGGCTAGCATGTGCAGTGATTCCTACTCTTGCCTCCCACACCCAGGGCAGATATCATCAATCAACACGGCCCTTGTTCTCTCTTAGCAGGGAACCACTCCAGAACCCTGCTCAGCCCACTATGCTGTGGCTGGCGTTGTCATCTGTACCTTGCAAACATCTGTTTAAGGCTTCTGTTGACAGCAAAACCATTTGAATAAAACACTTCACCAGGAATAGAGTCATCTCTATTTAGAGCCCTGGGCATCTTTCTTGGCCAACATTTTACCCTTCTTTCATTCACGAGACCTGGGGTTTCAGTGCCAGTATCCACTGATCACAGCTAGTAAAATCTTCTGCTGCTTTGCTCCTCCTTGACACGCATGACAGCCTTGATAACCCACGTTGGGTTCACACAGAGGCACTGTGACCTTAAGCCAAAGAGCAAAAGCCATTTGTTTCTATCTTCTCAGTCATTTTATTCCAGTTTCATCAAATAGATAAGGTGGCCTGAACCTGAGGGCAATTTGGCCAGGCTTGTCAACCCCTGGAAGAAGTCTGAATGCCTGGCGGTGGCAGGCTCCAGCTCCTGACTGAGGACCAGGAGAATGAGCAAGGCTACTTGTCGTCATCAGGATGGCCACACCATCACTGTCCACCTGGGTCCTGGTGGCCACAGGAGTGTGTCACTGCTTCCCCGCCCCAGGAGTGCACACACACTCACACGCATGTGCAGCACAGTTGCCCGGATGGTGCTGACAAAACAGCAGCGTCCATACCTTCCTTCCTGGTCGGCCAAGCTCCCCCTGTGGATGGAGAAGACAGGTAAACAGAAGCAGCTCTGGGAGAGAGGTTCTGGCAGCAGAAGGCCAACTAGGGCAAATGACAACTGGTCATGGCAGTGTGGCTCAGCCTGTTGACCAGTCACTTGGCTGGTCACAGCATCCCTGTGGGGCTAGTGGGCCAAATCAGAATACACCAGTGTGCCCTGGCCCATTATCAGGGCTCGTCCTCACACACTCTAGGCAGAATGGTCTCAACTGGTAAAATCTCAGTGGCACCCCCCAGAAATCAAGCTGGAATTACCAAGGAGAGGTGGGTTGAAGAAAAGAGTGGCTCATACCTTTTCTCCCTTTGGTCCTGTCTTGCCAGGAAGTCCGGGTGGACCCTATACAATTAAGACAAGAATGAAGAAAAAATATACCCAACTAAGGCAGAGCTGCTGGGGAGGGAGGGGGAGAGGGAGGGAGGGGCTCCTACAGAAGCAGCCTTGATCTCTGTATGGATGTGCGGCTCCCAAGGCCCCTTTCTGCCCTGCAACCCCTTCCCCTCTCTATTCCTCCTCCTCCTTAACTTTCTTGGCACTGTTTTTCCAGCAATGCTAACCCATCCACACTCAGTGACTGTAATTTTTACCCTGGAGCCTTTTGATTGCCTGAAAACTCTTGAGAGCTTATTGAGAACAACTAAAGAGTTTGGCAGAAATCCTGGTAGCTGAAAACACGACCCTTTACCATCTCTCAGGTCTTTTCAGCTACTCACATCAAGCTTCTGGGGGGCCCTGACAAGAGGGAAGTTAAGTTTTATACCCAGCAGCAGCTGATTTAGACCACCCTGTGGTTGACCTGTGGGTACCAAGATCAACCTTCCCACCTGGAGCAGCAAAATTCTATTTTACTTTTTTTTTTTTGAGGGGGGATTGAACTCAGAGGTGCTTTTCCACTGAGCCACATCTCCAGCTCTTTTTATTTATTTTGAGACTGGGTCTCACTAAGTTGCCAAGGGGCATCACTAAGTTGCTGAGGCTAGCCTCAAATGTGCAATTCTCCTGCCTCAGTCTTCTGAGTTTAGGAGGATTACAGGTCTGTGCCACCATGCCTGGCAAAGGTGTTCTTTTTTAAAATGTGAAGAATGCGAGCAAGTAAACTCACATTTCTCTCCCCATGGTCAGCCACAGGAGTGAGGAGATTCCACCTCAGGGGCTTAGAACCCATTGCCCCAATGCTATGCACACCCACAACAAAATTGCAACTGCTTTCTGCTTACATGTCTGTGGGGTGCTCAGTCACTATTTTCTAAATTCCCCAGGACTACAGGAAACCCATCAAAATCCCTTGGGCTCCCGCAACATCCCTAGGATCTGCAGATGAACATGCACAAAGTAGAGACTGTTTGAAACAGGATTTCTCACCAGGCATGAGACCCTGTCTCTAAATAAAATATAAAAAGGGCTGGGATGTGGCTCAGTGGTTAATCATCCCCTGGATTCAATCCCTGGTAGAAAACAAAACAAAACAAACAAACAACAACAACAACAACAAAAAAAAAAAAAAACAGAAAAGGAAAGAAAAAGAAAAGAGAAATGGGATTTCCCTGAAACTTGTCAAAACCACCAAGAGCCTAGCCCCCTCAGCCAGTGTTTCCCAGATCTAGCAGCACATTCCAATCCCCTGGGGAATCTTAAAAAAAAAAAAAAATCCCAAAGCCCAGTTCACACACTGGACCAGTCAAATAATAATCTCAAAGGGGGAAAAAATATAAGCCTTAGGAATTTTCGAAGCTTCCCAGCTCAGAGAGTATGGAGAACCCAAGAGAACCTCACTGGGGCTGAGCTGGGTGTCTCTCTGTGATGGAGCCCCTCTCTGAGGCAGGCCAGAGGAGCAGGAATCTGAGAGAGGGTTTCTGGAGGGTAATCTTTTGTTTGTCTAGAAAATTCTTTCTCTAGCAGTTTGCCTGTACCTCACTTTCCCCACCACCCTTGGTAGCAATACCAGGGGCCCAAGGAAGCTCCTCTTATCCCCACTTTTCTGTACTAAATGCAGACACCTCTGGGTCCTCAGATGGGGCCAATAGTCACATGAGGCCCGTTATCATCAAGGGTTTGTCCAATGCTAACTAAATCATAGCCACATCCATATAGGCAGTATCTCTCTTGATCCCCCAAAATCCAGTAGGACAGAAGCAACTAAAAAACATCTTTTGGCTTGTTTATTTCTTTGTTGTCCTTCCTTCCTTCCTTTTTATTTTCCTCTCGCAGGGGCAATTATTATGATTATTATCTCCCTGGCATAGATGAGGAAATCACAGCTGGGAGCCGAGGATTCACCCAGGTGGCTCTGGAGTGGCAAGTAAGAAGAGAAAGAAAACTGATTTTCCACATCACATTAAAAGGGGCAGACACCATGAAACTCTACCCAGGGGGCTCCCCTGGGTTGGAACAGAACGCAGGAGGGAGGGGTCTGGTAGAACACCAACCTGGGGGCCGGGGGGTCCAGGGGAGCCGAGAGAGCCCTGCATGCATGGGGACTGTGTGGTCTCGAGTTCCAGGAGGAGATTCTTCATGTCTGGGGAGAGAAGCTTCAGTGCAAAGCAACACAGTGTTAGAAGTCGGACTCGGGGAACAGAGGAAGGGTCACCTCCCTGGACACAGCTCAGGTCCAAGACTGGCGATTCCCTGACATAGCAGTATGTATTCTGAGAAGATGACCTTTTGGGCCACCAGTTTCGATTCTCTCATCTGCTCTTGAGACCCACACGGCATGAATGGGTTACTGAGCTAGCAAGGCCACTTTGGATGGAGTTAGGAAGCTCATTTCAGGACTTTATCCCATGTCTAGGATAGGCATGTCTAAAAGAAATATAATGCAAAACAAATATCCAAAAGAAACATAATGAGAACTACATTGTAGTTTAAAATTTTTCTGGTAGCCACATTTTTACCTTTTGAAAAGGTAAAAACAAACAAGTGAAGATAATTTTATAATATGTTTAATTTAACCCAACAGACCCCAAATATTATCACTTCAGCATATATTCAGTATAAAAGTGACTAATGAGGCATTTTACAATCTTTTTTTTTTTTTCATATGAGGGCTTCACGCTCCTGTTTATCTGTTTATTTATTTCAACCAAGAATCCTCAGAATTTAATTGTATTATAGACTAAACATACCCAACAGGCATTCACAGAGCAGTTCATCCAACACATGTATATATTTTATTCTGTGCATACACAAACTCCTGTTTATGTTTAACATAAACAGCATATCTCAGTGTAAACATTGAAAGTGCTCAGTGGCTGTGATTTTGGACAGTATAGGTCTAGGAGATTCCAGAAAGATCTGAGTGTCTCAAGTCCCTAGAATGCCCTGGATGGATGTCTTCTAAGTCCTGAGTCCTGCTCCTTTCCTCTCTTCCCCAAATCTGTTCCCTCTCATCCCTCAGTGTGGCTACCGAAAGGCTCTTTCCTGTGTCACTCCATGAACATGGTCTGCCTATGACATGGGCTGTGGAAGGGAATTTATCATTTCTTTTCCTTTAATTGGCACATAATATTTGTACATGTTTATGATACACTATGATAATTCGATACCGTCTATAATGTGTAATGATCAAATCAGGGTAATTAGCGTTTCGGCCTCCTCAAACCTTTATCATTTCTACATGTTGGGAATTTTTTGGACTCTCCATTTCTAGTTATTTTGAAATATATCATAAATTGAGGTAGGCTGTAGTCACCCTACTGTGCTCTAGAACACGGGAAGTGTGTTTTGGTACCTGTTATCCACCCTCTTCCTATCCCCCTTCTATACCCTGCTCCCCCATTTTATCCAGATTCCCCCATTCCCTTTCTCCCCAGGGAATTTTATAAATGCTTGGGGAGAAGAAAAAGGTAAAGGGAGAATCCATATCTGGATAGCTGATGGGAACCCAGAAATTTATAAATACGCCCATTGTTTAAAAAAAAGATGGGACAAATTTTGCCAAATTCAACTCCCATGGGAGAAGACCCTCTCCAACATTGCTGATTTAAGACAGCAGGAGGACAAATACATTCCAGAAACTGCAAAGTGTCCATTCTAGGGTTCAAACTTAGAGTGAGAATAAAGGGTTGACCTATAGCAAGAGTCTGCAGGAAGCCCCTGTTGAGTGGGTGGGGTGCAGAGTGGGCATCCAGAAGCCTGGAATTCTTCACTCTCTCAAGCCCCATGTACTCACCGGACTTCGGCCCCCTCTGAAGAAGGGTGGTGGGAACAGTGGGGGCGGAGGGGGTGTCAGCAGGCAGCATGCTTTGTGGCTGCCACGTTTCTTCTGATCCAGGCCAGGAAGGGCTGTGTAGAGAAAACTGCTGCTCGTTAGCGTGAGTTCAGAGCTAGGCTCTCTGCCATGCCCAGCACACCCAAGGGAGACCCACGCGGCCACCCCAGACTTCCAAATCTAATTTCTAACCTGTTGGAGATGGGAGCAGAACTCCTGTCTGCTACTTGACAAGCCCTTGTATTGCTTTTGCTGAATTAAAATGGTGACCATTGTAAGATCCTTCTTCACAGGTTGGTAAATACCTAGGAGCGAAATTGCTGGGCTATAGTTCACGTCTATGTTCGGCTTTTAATAGAAAATAACAAGCGATTTTCCAAAGAGATTATACTAACTTACACTCCCACCAGCCAGTGGAGGACAGTTTCTCCTTCTACTGAGATTAACTTGTAGATTTTGTAGATGTGGCAAGGAATGCCAAGTTCGGATGGTAGTTGGGGAGTTGTGTCCCCAGTAATTGGGGAGAAGGAAGTGTTTTTAAAAACTTTGATACTAAGGGGGAAATCGTTCAGACAGGAAGGCAGCAAGGGCTGGAGGTAGGGTTAATTGATTTTAAGGTACTCAGACCCATGATTAAAATACAGACTCCAGGATGAACTCAACTTCTATATATAACTATAAAGATCTAATAAAAATAAAATAAAATTCAGACTCCACTTATATACAAGAATCACCCATTTCATAAAGAGTCATAGTATAGTGTCTCAATACTTGGGTGTCCTAAACCCAAGCGTGAGGACCTGTAGAGCTTGATTTTCAGGTGGGATCTTGCCAATGTTCCATCTCAGCACACATTCAGTGTTGAAGCATACTTTACGAAAAAAATGCAGATCAAAAGTTACAGCCCAGTAGATTTCTGTGAAGTGAACCGACTCTAGAAACCAGCACCCAGATCAAGAAATAGAACTCTCCAGGACCAGAAGCCCCTTACACTCCAATCTGTGTCCTCACCTACCACCATCCTGAATTCTAACACCAGGGATTCATCTTGCCCATTTAGACATTCTATATAAATGGAACCATACATTATGAATTCTTCTGATTGTCTTCTCTTGCTCAACCCAAGAGCCATCCAGACTGATCTTTGTCGTTATTACTGCTGAATGGAGTTCCATGTGGTTAGACCACAATTCACTCATCTATTGATGAGTGGGCAATGGTGGGCAATGGTGATGTTCATTGGGGTGATACCACTAGTACCCACCAGAATAGCTAAATGAAAATGGGAGAGACTACCAGGAAGCAAAGTCTGGCTGTCTGGCTTTGCTCTGGATTGGACAAAATGTTAGAAAGCAAGGGCTACTCTGACTGGGCATCTTAATTCTTTTTTTTTGAACCAGGATATTGAACCCAGGGGTGCTTAACCACCGAGCCACATCCCCAGCCCCTTTTAAATTTTTTTTATTTTGAGACAGGGTCTCACTAAGTTGCTCAGGGCCTTGTTAAGTTGCTGAGGCTGGCTTTGAACTTGCCATCCTCCTGCTTCAGTCTCCTGAGACACTGGGACTACAGGCATGTGCCATATTCTTATCTGGAAGAAGAGATGCCACAAATAAGGATGTTAAACAGCCAGAACTGTCATCCATTGGCTGGGGGGAGTGTAAGTTGGTACAACCTCTTCAGAAAATTGCTTGGTATTTTCTATTAAAGGTAAGCATACACATACGCTGTGGTCCCACAATTTCACTCCTAGCTATTTATCAACAGAAAGGTAGAGGGATTTTCATTAAAAAAACACAAGTAAATAGAAACAATATTCATAATTGCCAAAATAAATGATTTTGGGGTTCCTAGTTTTTTGGGGGGGTTATTTGTTTTGTTTTTTGTTTTGTACCAGGAATTGAAACCAGAGGAGCTCTATCACTGAGCTAAACCCCCAGCCCTTTTTATCTTTTATTTCGAGAAGTGGCCCAGGCTGACCTCAAACTTGCAATCCTCCCGCCTCAGCCTCTGGAGTTGCTGGGATTACAGGAGTGTGCCACCATAAGTGACTTTGTTCCCAGTTTTAGTCTTATAATGGGACCCCTACCTTTACCCCATAACAGAATCTCTGACATCGCAGAACGTTTGCAGGTTTCCCACTACATAGGCAGTTCTTACTCAGTTTTTAGTCTTATCACCAGGAAGCTTCTCTTCACTTCCCAGGCCAAGGTTGAGTGGCCCTGCTACCCTGCTATGTTTTTCTCGGGGTTTATGGTCATGTTAGTTCTTCCTCACAGATGAAACTGTTTCATTATATCTTATTGATTATTGTACTTTCCAGGAGGACAGGGGTCAATTTTCATCACCAGTCTCTAACACTGTACCTAGTAGACAGTAAGCGCTCCACAAAAGTTTGCTGAACTAATAACACAAACACACACATACACACCAGGGGCATCTAACTACGAAGCCACACCCCCCCTCACTCCTTTTTAATATACTTTGTTTTTAGATAGGGTCTCCCTGAATTGCTTAGAGCTTTTCTAAGTTTCTGAGGCTGGCTTTGAACCCACGATCCTCCTGTCTCAGCCTCCCAAACTGCTTGGATTATAGGCGTGCATCTCCGTGCCCATCTGAACTAATAATATTGATGACAAACACTACAAGGCAGTGTAGTTCTTGTGTATAAATTTACCTAATCCTCAAGACAAACCTGAGAGCTAACTGCTATTTTTATCTCCAAACTCATTTTACAGGTTTGTTAACCAAAGCAATGAGTTAAGCAATTTGCCCCGTCCTATAGCTAGTAAATGAACCAAACCAAACTACTGTGGGTCAAAATGAAGGTCAGGGACTGAGAGGGAGGCAAGGAGCTCCCTAACAACCCCTAGCGACTGTTGTATCAATGTTCTCCAGAGACCACTGAGAATATAACTAGTCCAACCAAGTTGGGTTGTCAGAGTCATTGCAACAGGATGTACACACAATCAGAGGACCCTGGAGGCATCTCAGTAAGGGAGTGTTAGAAAGAATTGATTCTAGGATTTGAGGTTTTGCTAGGTGATTTGGAGGGAGACCATGAGAAGCAAAGTCTGGCTTTGCTCAGGATTGAATGCTGTCAGGAAGCAAGGGCTACTCTGATCAAGCACCTGAATTCTCATCCAGAATAGAAGACTAATGGGTAAAAAGCAGCCATTATTCATATTCGCAAGGATGGGGAAACGCTCATTTTCGTGGCTGGATGACAGCCATGCTTTGTCTGTGTTTGGTTATGGTTTTCGGGTGCTCCTGTTTTCAGGCGGATCCCTCAAGGTCATGGAATGGTGCTGCCTGAGGTTGGTGCTCTGGGAATTTGTTCACATGCTGCAGGAGTCATATGGCAAGCTGTGAGCATTGGGTCTGTTTCAGCTGACACCGGCTGCTTTTCCCTAGTGGTGAGAGGTAAGTTCTTCTTTTTCTTTTGGTCCTGGGGACTGAACACAGGGGTACCTAACCACTGAGCCACATCTCCAGCTCTTTTTTATATTTTATTTAGAGATAGCATCTCACTGAGTTGCTTAGGGCCTTGCTACTTTGCTGAAGCTGGCTTTGAACCCACAAAACTCCTGCCTCAGCCTCCCAAGTCACTGGCATGAGGGTATGTGCCACCCCGACCGGCAGTAGGTTGTTCTTGACCTTGACATTGATGCCGGTTCTTTCCTAAAGTGTGAACTAACTAGGAGTGGGCAGCTTCAGTTGCCACCCTACCTGGGGCACACAGAGAAGGTGGCAGATGTATACCACCCCCCCGAAGGACCCCCAGCTACAGTTTCTCGGCAGTCTCTCTTTCGCCTCTGTAGATGGCTAAGGGCTGGGTAAGGCTTCAGCTTTCGGCAAAAATCTCTCCCGGCTAGGATCACCTGAGAACCTGGCAGTTCCCCAAAGCTAATTTGCACTCATTTATTTTTCCAGACCATATACGGCTTCCAGTGCCTTCCTTTCTTCCCCCAGGACCCTGTGTGGCTCCCATTGATGAAACATCTTGTATCATTTAAGGCAGTCACTTTGCTTCTCTGATTTCTTCCTGGAAACTGGAGACCTCTTCAGGGACCATAAATTATCAGTTGCTTTTCTTGCAAAGGCATCTGCTTTGCCCGTGCCCCCACTCCACCCCGCCCCCCGGAATCCCTCCTCCCTCTTTCCCCCTTGACCCACTTCATTTCCAGCAGGTGAAGGCCATTGATTCCTGCCCCTCCCCCAACTCCCTGGAGCTGTTTGTTTTTAGCCCAGTCTAGTTTATTTACAGCTCATTCCAGCTCAGAATATTTCCATCAGGTGGCCGTGTTTGGGAGCAGCTCTCCCCCTTCCCACCCTCCCCATCAGCTAAGCCAGGACTTCACATGTCTATTTTGGTGTCATCCAGTGGCCTGTGGATCTCTCTCAGGACTATTGCTGTCTCTATTGGAATCATGTCTGGAAAAGCCCCAGAAGCCTCTGTTGTAATGGAAACAATTGTGTGTGTATGTACAGGGGCCTGCAGAAAACCCGTGCCCCACGCGGCTCAGCTCCCGGCCAGCTGTCTTGAAAAAGCCAACTGTCACAGAATTTCAGGACTGTTGACCTCACTTAAAGACACCAAAGTCATATCACGCGTGGCCACTGCATTGCCAAATTATGGATAATTGTCTAATGCAGGCTTTTGGCAAGTGTTTGGGGGTTCCCCCCCACCATGGTTCATGCTGTTTTTGCCCTTTGGACTCAGTACTCAATCTCCTGTTTCATCTTGAGAAACTGAGGGAGATCCTTGCTACTTTGCTGAGTCTGGCTTTGAACCCACAAAACAACACAAGTTGGGTTGTCAGAGTCGGAAAGAGACTCACACCAACTTACTCTTGGAAATGTAGGGACTTGTGTCAAAGAGTGTGATCTGGGTACAAGCGGACGTGTGATATGGTGTAATTCCCGTCCTCAACCTGAGACTCAGTTTCCTGATCTGTACCACAAGGGATTTGATCCACCCCATCTCCAAGGTCCTTTTTAAAAATAAACACAATCCAGTCACAAGGGCAATTATTAAGAATGCAAGTAACAATAAATATTGGCTAGGATGTGGGGGAAAAGGATGCACTTAAACATTGCTGGTGGGGACTGCACATTAGTGCAACCACTCTGGAAAGCAGTGTGGAGATTCCTCAGAAAACTTGGAATGGAACCACCATTTGACTCAGTTATCCTACTCCTCAGTCTATACCCAAAGGACTCAAAATCAGCATACTACAGTGACGCAGCCACATCAATGTTTATAGCAGCACAATTCACAATAGCTAAGCTATGGAACCAAACTAGGTGTCCCTCAATAGATGAATGAATAAAGAAAATTTTACAGATACACAATGGAATATCACTCAGCCATAAAGAAGAATGACTTTATGACTTTGCTGGTGACTGGATGGAACTGGAGACTATCATAGTAAGTGAAAGAAGCCAATCTCCAAAAAACAAAGACTGAATGTTCTCTCTGATATGTGGATGCTAACACATAATAAGGGGGAAGGGGAAGAATAGAAGAATAGAAGCTCATGGGATTAGACAAAGGGGAATGAAGGGAAGGGAGGGGATTGGGAATAGGAAAGACAGTGGAACGAATGGGATGTGACTTTCCTGGGTTCATATATGAACACACGACCAGTGAAACTCCACATCACGTCCAACCACAAGAATGGGATCCTAACTAGAATAAGTTAGACTCCATGTATATAGAATACACTCTACTGTCATGTATATCTAAAAAGAACAAATGCAAGAAGCGACACGAGAAGTCATCCTGCATTAGCAGGTTGGGAAACATGGTGAGTGCAGCCACATGCTGAGATTCTGCCGCTGCTTGTCCAGTTGGTGGACTGTTGCACATTTTGCTTCCTTCTCCTCCTCCTGCTTTGGGGCCTTAACCTGCCTCCTGAGACTGGTGTTAGAAGGAGGCCTGGGGATGAATGAGAGATGGTGGGGGGCACCTGTGATACCCTCCACAGCATCACCTGGTGCCCCAATAGTTGTCTGGACATCTCAGCAACCAACAAGTTATCAGACTAACTGGCTACAGTCTGCCCAAAGTTTCCCATGATGTACATATTCCACAAAAGGCTGAACCCTAGAACTTTCCTTCATCCATCCTCCCCGCCCATGCACGCACCATACAAGCCTTAAAGCGCAAATCTCTTCCTAAAAGTAGAAATAATTTGAACTTCTCTGAAAGACCAGGGTAGAAGTTTGCTATTTGTGACTCACACCCAGAGTGGGCCCAGGGGACAGGTGGCGACACAACCTATGAAGAAAATGATTTGGTGTTTTGGTGGCTGCTGCTTCTAAGCCATGTTACCTAAACTAGCTGGCCTGGAGAGCGTCCTAGCCACCTTATGCCAGGGGACTCTGGACTGCAGAACACAATTTCATCTCAAAGCCGAGGGAACAGCAGCTACCAGCCTGCCACCCTGAAGTCAAGGTCACAAGAGGGGCACAAAAAATGGGCACGTATGTTGAGGTCCCCACCCACTCCTCTGCAACCCCCTTCACCCTGCATTCCCAACACTGGCTGAGAAGTTTAAAATTTTGAAGTCTTCTCAGAGATCCCAGGATAGGTCTGCTCTCCAGGGTTTTTTTTCCCCCCCAAACCATCGGAGCAGGCGCGTGCACACAGGACTCACCCAGGCTGCAAGATGAGTAGCACAGCAGTCCCGAAAGGGTGAGCAGATGAGCCAGGCTGAATGATGGGCGCGTCATGGTGGGGCAAGGCCCAAGGCAGACTGGCCCGGGGACGCGAACTGGAGACTGGCTGGGATTCGTCACGCCCCCAAGTGCTCCCTGAGCCTGGCCTGCTTGGCATTTGGGGTGGGAGCTGGCCAATCCCTGCTTTGATGTTGCTTCTGCCCCAGATGCCAGGGGTCCAGGGGCCAGGGATGGGTAGGCAGCCCTGCCCTGGACACCCAGCAATGCTCCTCTGGGGCAGGCTGGGAAGACACACTGGCCTCCGCCCAGGGGAGGACGGGATGTGAGGTTGGGAGCCCAGGGCACTGATCACCCCCGCAGGCTGAGAGGAAATGAAGTGCAATCCGTCAAACAGGCTGCTTTTCATTTGGCTCCAAAAAAGCCCCCATCAATACTGCCTCTGGCAAGACTCACAGCCAACCCCCAGTGGACAGTGTCCAAGGAGGCTCCGCCTTCCTGTTTCAGGGAAGACCTTGGTGGCCAAGGGGTCTCTCTATGTCTGTGCCAGGGTGCTGCCGACAAAGCCAAACTTAATTATCACAACAACAACAAAACACTCTCTCTCAGCCTCTCTATCTCCAAAGAGCATGAGGGCAAGCCTTTCCATTTCATTTCATTTATTTATTTTTGGCGCTGGGGATTGAACCAAGGGCCTTGTGCATGCTAAGCGTTCTACCGCTGAGCTACACCCCCAGCCCCAAATCTTTTTAGATGAAACCTGCTCTTAAAATAATAAAATGGCATGTGCCGGCTACATGCTGAAATCCACCTGAGGCTTTACAGGCATACCCAAAGCATGAGCACAAACACACGATATCCTAGGTCATAAAAGACAAGATTACTAGTACTTAGCAATAAGTACTGTTTTGTTTGTTTTTGGGTTTGGTACCAGGGATTGAACCCAGGGCACTTAACCACTGAGCCCCATCCCCAGCCTGTTCTATATTTTATTTAGACGCAGGATCTTGCTGAGTTGCTTAGGACCTCACTAAGTTGCTGAGGCTGGCTTTGAACTCATGATCCTCCTGCTTCAGCCTCCTGAGCTGCTGGGATTACAGGTGTATGCCACCGCACCTGGTAGCACTGTCGCACTCAGTATAGACCATAAATTATAACAAGAGTCAGCAAACTTTTGTTATAAAGGGACAGAGAGTAAATGTTTGAGGCTTTGTGGGTCACATGGTCTCCTTTGCAACTTAAGTTGCCATTATACATAAAAGCAGCCATAGATAGTATATAAAGGAATGAGTGTGACTGTGTTCCAATAAAACTTATAAAAATAAGGGGCAGACTGGATTTAGCCAGTAGGCTACAGTTTGCCCACGATATTTTTCATTCTATTTGTATGGAGTGAAAAAAGAGAAGTGGTTAACAGGAGTGGGGATGTCTGGAGGGATTTACAGGAGGAAGAGAGGAGTACCAGTTGAGGGCGAGGGGATATGAGTGAAAAAATAAGAGAAGACTTCCTGGAGGAGGTGGCATATAAGCTGAGTGAGCCTTGTAAGGAAAGATTTATAGGTACAAATATGGAGGGGGAAGAAGGCAAGCTCTGTTCCTTCTCTAGGGAATTTGCCTATGTTCTTCTCAGAAACAGGATCTAAGACACCAGAAGAAGCAGTAACAAGGACAGGGAATGCTCAGTCCTGAGCCAAGACACCTGCAGAAATATCATCTGCTTTACATTTTCCTGGTGTCCCCTGCTCTGGGTCACATCCCTACTGGTCATATTTCAAACTTCACATCAAGCCTTTGGAGTTGGAAGTTTTGCACTTTCCACATCAAAAGCATTCATATTTTTACTACGTGACACCTTACACAGCCAACCTACTCAGTAGTACTTGTGTCACTGAAGTGAAACCAAAGGCGACTGGACTAGCTGATGGCCGGGCTCCTGTTCAAGTCTGCAGGTGTTTGAACCTCTTTTTTTTTTTTTTTCATACCAGAGATTAAACCCAAGGGTACTTGACCACTGAGTCCCATCCCCATCCCTCTTTTTTTTTTTTAAAGAGAGAGAGAGAGAGAGGGAGGGAGGGAGAGAGAGAGAGAGAGAGAGAGAGAGAGAGAGAGAGAATTTTTAAATATTTATTTATTTTTTGGTTTTCGGCGGACACAACATCTTTGTATGTGGTGCTGAGGATCGAACCCGGGCCGCATGCATGGCAGGCAAGCGGGCTACCAATTGAGCCACATCCCCAGCCCCCCAGCCCTCTTTTATATTTTATTTAAAGACAGGGTCTCACTGAGTTGCTTAGGGCCTCGCTAAATTGGTGAGGCTGGCTTTGAACTCACGATCCTCCTGCCTCAGCCTCCCAAGTTGCTGGGATTACAGGCCTGGGTCACCGCGCCTGGCTGAACCTCCAGTTTGAACCTAATGACTCAAGCTCATGGGTGTCTCTTTCTGCCTCCCTCTCCTCCCCTCCTCTCTACTATGGCTGCTTTTTTTTTTTTTTTTGCTAACTCTTGTTCTCTAGGTTCTCTGTCTTCCCAGCACTAACAGTTGAATTTCCTTAGATCAAATGCCTGTGTGTATACTAGACCTTTCAGCTGCCTCTCAACCTAGGAGTCAGGAACCCTGTTCTCCAGCCCTGGCAGTAACTTGCATCCCTTTTGGGCCTCAAATTTTCCAGATGTCAACGGGGAGCAATGTGCACCACATGAGCTCTGTGCCCTTTCCAGCTTTGCTGCCATTCCTGACACATAATGGCCCTGCCTAAGGGTCCTCGATGCAATGGAGGATCTCTCCTCTTCGCCCTGCTGAGCAATCTTTGGCCTCCAGTTCCCTCAGGTGCCTTGGCCCAGGCACCAGCTTGCCACGGCAGAGCTGCCTACAAAATCTAATTCATATAAAAGTTTCTGGGCCTTCCTGCAGCTGTCAGCAGGTGTCATATTCACAGTATTTTGTCTTAATTGCAGGTCTGGGATTTATCAACCAGGCCAGAATACCACTTCTGGAATACTGCCTCCCTGGGCACTGCTCCAGAAACTTTGCCCCTGCTGCTGCCACTCGCCCTTCCCGGGCCAGCAGCTACCTCCACTCCAGTTGGCTGCAGATTGGGGCCAATGTGGATTCTGCTCTGCATCTTCCTCCTCTGGGCGTCCCATCACTACCCCTCAGAGAGATTTTGGGGGGCCTAGATAACACAGGCACCCTTCCCAGGGGTCCAGAGGCAAAGATGTCTGCCTATTTGAGGGCAGAGCCTGGGGTCTCAAATCTGTTGTCCCATCCTGAAACTTTGGTAGTCCCAGGAGTAGGTTTGAGGACCCAACTTCTCCCTGACAGCTATGAAAGACTCCCCTTGGCCAGACTTTAGCTGGGCTCCTCTACCCTCTGCTCGACTAGACCTTGAACTTGGACTTCTGTGTCCTCCCTGGCAGCATCCAATTATAGCAAGAATCCTGAAAAGTCAGCTTAGGGAGAATCCCCCATCCTTGACATCTAATCAAATTCTGAACCCAGGGGTGCTTAACCACTGATCCATATCCTCAGCCATCTTTTGTATTTTTATTTAGAGACAGGGTCTCCCTGAGTTGCTTAAGGCCTCACTAAGTTTCTGAGGCTGACTTTGAAGTCATGATCCTTCCGCCTCAGCCTCCTGAGTTGCTGAGATTACAGGCATGTGCCCTTGCACCCGGCTCCTTCCTCACCCTTGATATCTTACCACCTTGTTCTGACTTCGATAAGAATCCAATTAAGTTGGTTTAGACAGAATCCCCCTATACTTGATGTCTACTGTTGGTAATTTTCCACCCGTTCACCTAACCTGTTCCTTAGCTATAAATCTTTACTTGTCCTTGTACCAGGAGCTGACTTGTCCTAGTCTTTGAACCTGTGGCAGACACCTTGAATTTTTTCCTTACCATTTTAACAAGTGCCAGAATAATCTTCAACATTACCTCCACATTCAATGCTTTTGTTCCTTGGGAGGAACCCATAGCAGGTCCTACTTAAGCACACAAACATTTATTGAAGGCTTACTGTGTGCCAAGCCTTCCATATGCCACCAGAATATAGAGATGAAGAAGCTCATGGCCTGACCCTTGGAAGGAAAAGAGTTTTCATCTCATCTGCTCACTTGTGCTGATTGGTCTGAGTTTCCTGGAATGGTGCCTCATGAAGGATTCTGAGAAGAGGGCCATGATATATTGCCCTTCCTGTAACTCCTGCACTGCATGCTCCTTATCATGAAACAACAGTGACACTGGGCTTAGCATTTTCCATACATTATTGTTTTTTGTTCTCAGGACCAATTTATCTCTATTTTATGGAGAAGAAAATGACTCTCAAAGAAATCAAGTCCCTTGTCTGAACCACACAGCTAGTGCAGACATGGGGGCAGAGTTCAGAAGGAGCCTTGTACACAGACCAGTGAGGAGGTGCCCCCTCCTGGAGCCAACTTACCCAGCTCCTGGGGCAGCTCACTGGTCCCTGGCTAATAGCACTCTTCCCACTATTCTCATGCCACCTGGAGTCAGTTTCCCTCTGGTCCAGCCCTTCCCTGGCCAGCAGCTACCTCCACTCCTAACTCCCAGCTACTGACTTAACATCCCAAGACATCCTCAGTGTTGAGAATGTGCAAAGATGACTGACAGTTCCCCAAAAGGTGTGCACCGCCTTCCACAGGCTGGAGGAATCCCTGAGAAGTGGCTGTTTTTCGGTCCCCTGTGGGGGGATGATACAGAGGCATGTGACTATTCTTGCCAACAGTTCTGCCTGAGTGCAGAGGACTCAATCCTTCAGGGATGGTGGAGCCATGAGAGGGAAAGACCCTGAGTTCCCCAATGCCCCTGGACTGGTAGGTGAGCATAAATGTTTTGATTAGATTAAGTCATTAAAATCCTTATTTCCTGCAATAGGTGATATTGCCCCAACCCACCCTTGAGGCACCCAGTAATGGAGAACATTCTATGATGCTTCCTAGCCAATCCTTCTTTGTTCCCCACACAACCTCATAAGGCTTATCATCATCATCATCATCATCATCATCATCATTATCATCCTCATTTTCAGATAAGGCCATGGGCGATCATGGGATGCAGCTATGATCAAACCCACCCAATATGTATGACCTAGTAGGTAGTAGGTCAGGGTTCAATCCAGATTGAATGCAGTTAACAGCACAAAGTAATAACTCCTTCTATCTACCACCCCCTAGAAAGAATGAGCTGGAAACATCAGGAAAATGGCATCTAGAAGAACCAGAGTCATTGCCTCACCCAGCTGGGGTGGAGCCTTTACCAAGACCCACAATCATGTTTTTCTAATCAAACTTTATGATTATTCATCTATGGATTCCTGTTTCCTGGTCTGTAAACTCCTATGAGTTGACAATCTTGGTGGCCTCTGTATCTCTGTCATAAGGAGGGTTCACTCAAGTGTACTGGTGACTCCCAATCAAATATACATTGGCCTTCTCTGTCTTACTCTAGAAGTGGGCAAAAAATTCAGTTCACTTTGAAATCCATCAAAAACTTAGATGGATCAATAGATATATAACAGCATAAACAGAGCAAAACACTGAGCATTGCAGAATCTATGTGGGGAATGTATTAGTTTGCTAATGCTGCTATAACAAAATATCACAGCTTAGGTGACTTAAACAGACATTTACTTCTCATAGCTCTGGATTTAGTTCAAAATCAAGGTGTCAGTAGGTGTGGTTTCTCCTGAGGCCTCTGTCCTTGGCTCATGGATGGCTCTGGTCTTGACTCTGTATGCTTCCCTGCTATCTTTGTGTATCCAAAACTCTTCTTCTATAAGGATACCAATCAGATGGAATTAGGGCCCATCCTCAGGGCCTCACTTAATCACCTCTTTAAAGAGTCTCCCTACCTCACATTTTAGGGTACTGGAATTATTAGAGCTTCAACATGTGATTTTTTTTTTCAATACTAGGGATTGAAACCAGGGTGTTGTTACTCAGGCTAGGCTAGTGCTCTGCCACATCCCCAGCCCTTTTTATTTTTTATTTGAGATAGGGTCTCGATAAGCTGCTGAGGGCCTCACTAAGTTACTGAGGCTAGTCTAGAACTTGTGATCTCCCTGCCTCACCTCCCAAACCACTGGGATTACAGGGGTGCACCACCATATCCAGCTAAATGAATTTTGAGGAGATAATATTCAGCCTTTTTTGAAAGTGTCTATAATAAAAAAGAATAACAACTGGGCTTGGTGGCTCATACTTCTAATACAGTGGCTCTGGAGGCTGAGGCAGGAGGATTGCAAGTCCAAAGCCAGCCTCACCATCTTAGCAAGGTCCTAAGCAATTCAGCAAGACCCTGTCTCTAAATTAAATGCAAAAATGGTGGGGATGTGGCTCGTGGTTAAGTGCCCCTGAATTCAATCCCCAGTACAGAAAGAAAATTTAGAATTATTTATTATCTTATTTAATTAAAAAACTTTAAGTGGGCAACTTAGAACTGCAAGATTTCTCTGTAAATGTTAGGGTGGGGAGTGGGTGAGTCCAATGCCTCTGTTGGCAAAGACTTAGGGGTCCCTGGAGCTGCCCAGAGCTAAGGCATCAGTACTGCTTGGAGGAGGGGACTGCAGTCACCTTGAGGGCTACCCCATCCCCGAGAATGACATGAGAAGGACATTCTCTTTCTTTCCCCCTCCTCCTCACTCATCATCGAGACAACTTGAGGAGTCTGTCCTAGCCACAAGGATGAAAGGAGGAGGATGACCTCCTTCCTGTCATTATTTTATATAAGTCATATATCAAAAGTGACGACTGTGCACACATAAATTCAAGGAAACAAAACCCATCCCCCTTTCCTCCTACAAGGGAATTATTTTGGAACTTATCTAAAGGAAGCCATCTGCTTTCTTGAGTTCAAGCTCTAATTTGACCAAATGGCATGTGGTAAATAGAGAGGAAGAAGGACAATGCTATTAGGAGCTCAGGGAGCATAAAGAAACTTCCCCATGGCTGGCTGCGCCTCGGCTCTCAATTCAATTACAGTGGCCGGCATAAATCAGTGGGCACTATTAAATCTTCTGCCCAGGGTTTGACAGGGGAGGCCAAGTTTGTAGAATGATTCGGGAGATCTGGCCGCAAGTCAGAGACAAAAGCCCTCCAGCTGTGTCAGGCCCAGCGGGTGCATTATTGTGCATTATTTCCAACACCCGCTGACAACTGTGGTGAAGGAAAGACCCTGTGTTTCCATCCTCTGGGTTCCTGTGCCTTCATTTTTCCCTGGTGTCATTTGAGCCCCACGGGCACTTGTGATTCAAACCAGGTGGCTCACTGAACCCCTTCCCTCAGAGACCCCCTCGCATCCCTGCTTGTACCCTCCAGGATCTGTCATCCAGGGGTCCACAACAAGTGGGGAGGAGGGAAGCTGGGTTCCAGGGAGCCCGCTGGCTGCCCACGCACTCGGACTGGCATCTCTCGTCATAGGTCTCGCTGAGTCACTTGAACCTCTAGATCCCAGAATTTGGGGAACCTGAGGCTGGCTCCTTTGGATTTAATTGATCAATAGAATTTCTCAATTGAATGAAATGGCAAGATGAAACTTCATGGCACTATAATTGTGTGATTCTACCATTCTGGAAATTCTCCAAGATCTCAAAAATCCTGGTTGTTTTGGATCTAACAAACTTTTCTTCCTCCCTCCCTCCCTCCCTCTCTCCCTCCCTCCATTCCTTCCTTCCTTTCTTTTTTTGTACCAGGAATTGAAACCAGGGGCACTTAACCACTGAGCCACAACCCTCAAAATATAAAAATTATATTTTTAATTTTGAGAAAGCGTCTCTCTAAGTTGCTTGGAACCCCACTGAGTTGCTGAGGTTGGCTTTGAACTTGTGATCCTCCTGCCTCAGCCTCCACGCCTGGCTCTAAAAGACTTTTAAAAACAGAAAAATCTTATTTTGTGCTTCAGATGAGACACAGCACTTTGTATGCACATGTGTGATGTTCATGTAAATGTTTAGAATTGTTAATGCATGTATCTGGTTCAAAATTCAAAAAGTATAAAAGGGTAAATATGAACAATCTCTCTCACCCTTCTCCCCCCAGCCTATCAGCTCCAGTGATTTATTATCAGCCCACTACTTCATTTCCTAGGTATACTTCTATATGCAAGCAAATAGGTAGGTATGATATTTCCCCTCTCTTTCTCAGAGAGAATATTTTTGTACAGTTGAATAGTTGTGTTTGAAGAGTGGAGTGTCTTTCTCTCCGATCATCAAGTGAGCTGTTTCCCTCCACCACACTCTTCCATCATGATTCTGCCTCACTTCGAGCCCCGAGGAGTAGAGCCAGCTGCTATAGTCTGAGACCTCTGAAACCATGAGCCCTCAAATAGATTTTCTTCCACTACAATTGTTCTGGTCAAGTCTTTTAGTCACATCAGTGAACAAACTGACTAAAACACCCACTGATTTTATAGTTCATATTTTAGAGTTAAATCTTAATTCATTTGTAATTTATTCTGGCATGAAATGTAAGTTTGCTTGTTTTCTAAAAGACTTTTTTTGTGACTTAAAACAGAAAATAAAAAATCTTTAAACCACCTTTACATAGTCCATCAGCTATCATAGCACTCCTTAACTAAAGGTTAAGTATTGCCCTACAATAGCCCAGAGTTGTTGATATTTTATCCACTTAACAGATAAGTAAACTGAAATTATAGACCACTGGACCAAGATCCCTTAGCTTGTGGGTCATGGACCTGTCAGTCAAGTCCAGAGCTGTCCCTGTTCTCAAAGAAGTGTCCAGGTGAGTGGTAGAGTCACAACTTGCATGCAGATGGGTTGTTTCTGCCATTGGTCTGCTCTCCTGAAAGCTCCAACTATATAAGTAAACTACTTGTACAGTTCACTTTGAATGAATCGGTCATTTGAGTGATTTTATTGTCACAAAGAGATGTTGGAGTTAGCAAGGTCCTAAACAACTTAGCGAGACCCTGTCTCTAAATAAAAAATAAAAAAGGGCTGGGGATGTGCTGAGGAGGGGCCTCCTAGTCAGATCACCCTTGATGGGGGCAGAGAGAGGCTTTCTCCTTCACAGCCATGGAACAGCCCTGCGAGTGGACCTGCCCATCAGCAGTCATTCTGCTGGAGCTCCATATGCCTAAGGTGTTGTCCTTGAGTGTGAGCTGTGGGTCCTTTGTCTTCAAAATCCAACATTGCCTTCAAGGTACCATTATGACTCCTGAGTACACACTCTACCATGCTTGGGGCTAGACCCTTTCCGTGCTCTTTCCTTTGATCCTTACAATGACCCTATGAATTATATTTTTATGTCCCCCTATTCCAGGTAAGGGAACTAAGGCTGTCATCCAAGGTCCTGGGGAGCTGGGCTTCTGAATCTAGACCTGCAGTTCCAGGGCCTAGGTGCTGTGATATCTCTGACTGAGACTCAGCCATTGGATGGAGACACCAAAATGTGGCAATGAAAACAACCCAGGAGAAGGCAAGAGGCCAGGATTCCAGTTCTTTCTCCACCATTTGGAATAATTGTTGCAACCTGTAACTGAGAGATAACTAAATACTAAGCACAGTGCGAAGCTCATTTTATCCTCTTTGCCATCTAAAATGAAGATTCTGACTCTCCCCATTTTACAGATGTGGAAACTGGGGTGTTGAGAAATTATAGATCACTGGGCCAAGATCCCTTAGCTTGTAGGTCATGGAACTGTCAGTCAAATCCAGAGATGTCCCTTGACTTTAATTCACACACTAGGATTCTCAGCCAATGCTCAGAAGAGAAACATAAGCCAAGACCCCTTTTTGTGTGTGGATGCTAAGTCTATGAATTAGCAAATAGTCTGTCAGCCACAAAGTCAGAGAAAGTCTGAGGCTAAGGGATCTTTGCAATTTGGTCCACACTTTTATTTTATAGATGAGGAAACTGAATACTCTAAAAAGAGCAAATGGTTGTTTAACATCATATATGTATCTGAATTTTATCTCAGTGTCTTAGCCTTAATCTCTCTAAGAACATTAGTATACAGGCAAATTGCCAAACCCTGTCACTGACTAAATGTCCCCACACTGGACATAAGCAAAAGGACTTTGGCAAGACATCACCACAGAGGTGACCCCCTAGGCCTGCCTGGTGGAGGTACTGTTGCATTCAGGGCCAACCCTCAAGGGAGTGAGGGCCAGGGTGATTTGATTCAGATAATTGGAGTTTGTGTGTAGGTAAGAAACCATTTGCCTCAGATACTCTGCAAAAAAACATTTCTAGGGCCCACACAATTTTTAAAGCCATCTTTTCTTGGGGGCGGGGGTAGGTACTGAGAATTGAACGCCAGGAGTGCTCTTTTATTAAGCCACATCCCCAAGGATTATTTTGAGACAGGATCTTGAGGAGTTGCCAAGGCAGTCTTGAACTTGTGATCCTCCTGCCTCGGCCTCCCTGGTGCTGAGATAACAGATGTGTGCCAACAAATCTGGCTTCCTGAAGCCATCTTGGTCTTCTACTGCTGACTATCTGTGGGAGGACAAGGACAGTAAGGGAACTCCCACAGGGCCCTGCTGACCTACAGACCTGGAGGATCTGTGTCTCTCCCACTGTTAACTTTCCCTAACGTGACTTTACCCAACGCAGCTCCCAGAAAGTCAGATAGGAGGGAAGAAGGGTGTTCTTTCCTGGAGGCTCCCTGAATCCAGAACACTAGACTTGATGGTTTGAGAATTTGGTTTCTGTGTGACCATCAGGAATTTGGAAGCTTTCTGAGGGTAACCAGGAGGTCCACCCCAGTGAAGGTCTTAGAAACGGAGTTGGTCCTGTTTGGATACAAAGGGGACGTCCACTTTCAACCTTCCATGACAATGACTCATGCCAGAGGCCCCTTATAGAGAATGAGTTTGAACAATGAATGAACCTTGGGTCACAGTAAAGGAAGAAGAACCCCAGGTGGCCAGGAAGGGTGGCCATTATTACCCCATCCCCTTTTGCCCCCAAGAAGTCCCATGCTAAGGAGAAGTTTCTGCAGCAATTCAGAAACTTCTGGAACTTTCTCCAAACTTCTCAGAAGGATACCAAGAAGATGAGGCAGGCAGCACAGGAGGAGAGTGTAGAGTAGAACCTGTGTTACTCTCATCAAGGCTTCCTTCTTTTCCTCCCTCTTTTTTGAAGTCACCCCCTCCCCCCAGCTGGTTGACCATGCAAGACTGCAGCAGTACAGACTTCTTCAGCTGTCACCAGCTCCCATACACGCATCACCCAGTGTTTCTGTTGATTGCCATGGAGAGGTAAGTGAGGACTTGAATAGAGCTGCGAAATGGAAGAGGGCCAGGTGTATTTTTAAAGTCATCTGGGGAAGCCGGTCACCACTAGGACAACCTCCTTCCCCAGGCAACGCGTTCCTTCTTTAGGGACTGGTTTACAAATGCAAAGTGGCCCAAAGCAGGGTCTCTTCCTTTTGCTTTAATTCCCTGGATATTTTAAGCAAAAGGTTATTTAGGTTGTCTTTGAGGTTTTTTTGCCTTTTGATGCAATGAATTGTGCAGGAAATCGTGGCCTCTTGGCATGTGTAGAAATGAAGAGAGATTTTGAAAATAACGTCTGAGGATGTGCAATGGTGTCACACGTACATCAAACACAACTGAAAGTATTTGATGTCTGTAACTAACTCACTTGATTCTCACCACTTCTCTTTGAATTATTTCCTACTTTCAGCCCCATTTCATAGATGAGGAACCTGAGGCACGGGGTGGGAAATTTGCCCAAGGTCACAAAGCTAAGGGAGACACAAGATTTGAACACAGTCAGGGTGATGCCAGAAGCCATACCCCTAGCCACACTCTTCGATTCTGAATCTGCATTGATTTGGGAATCTGAAAGCCCTGATTTGGAATTTCAACCCTGACTTTGTGTGACTTCAGGCAAGTGACTGTACCTCTCTCATTGCTATTTTCCTCTTTGGTAAAATGGAGATACTAATGGTTACTTTATGACATTCTTGTGAAAATTAGAAATAATAGGCAAAAAGAAACGTAGGTTTAGTATTTTTGTGGTGGCTCCCTATGTCAACTGAACCCCAAATTCTTCAGGGAAGGGATGTTGAGCTGTAACTGCTACTGCCAGAGGGGTTGGTAGGACCACAGCTGGTCTTTTAAAGGATCTATAGCTGATGCTGTCACTTCACTGATGTCCCTCAGTATCCAACCTCCTGCCACAGGCACCTGAGACTAGAACTTTTATGGGAAGTCACTTGGGTCAAGCAGGAAGAACAGAGTAGTTGGCGTCGACAGGAGTTGGTGGATAAATATTCCAGCTACCCTGTCTCCCAGAGGTCCCCAGGAGAGTGGAGCCCAGAGCCGTGACCTGCTCATGAACACACCCTATGTCTGCCTTCTCGGCTCTGCCTGACTCCTCTCGGCTCTGCCTTACTGGGGTCACCTCCCAAATAAACTACTTGCATCCAAATTTTTGTCTCAGGGTCTGCTTCTGGGAAGAACCCAAATGAAAGCAGTCCTTATGCCTACACCTTTGATTCTGATGTCATTTCAGCAAAACACAAGTGGGTCAGTTTACCTGCTGGAAGAGATCACTGTGGGAGGCTGAATGATGGCCCCCATAGGTCTCCAGATCCGAATCCCTGGAACCTTTAAATGTTACCCCATATGGAAAAGGGAACATTGTAGACATGATGATATAAACAAGTTTAGGAGCTGGGAGGTGGCTCAGGGGTAGAGTGTTTGCCTAGCACACATGAAGCCCGGGGTTCAATCCCCAGCACTGCTCCCTGTACTGCCCCCCCCAAAGCAGGGGAGATTGATAAAGAAGGCAAGTGACCCCCCTGCCCCTCAAACAAGATGCTACACTGATGGCTTGAAGAGAAAGGGGCCAGGAACCAGAGAAGGCAAGAGATGCAGCTCTAGAGCTAGGAAACGCACAGAAACAGATTATTTATTTATTTAAAGGCACAGAAACCTTATTTCTACAGAGTGAAACAGGTTTCAGACTTCCAACCTCTAGAGCTGAAGAGAACAGAGGTGTGTTGTTTTAAGCCACCGTTTGAAGTGATTTCTTACAGCAGCCATGAGAAACTAATAGAGTAGGGTGTGAGAGAGCAGGGGTTCTCAAAGCTTGTTAGAAGTGCAGACTCTTGGGCCCTATTTCCTGCTGAATCAGAATCTCCCAGGGGTGGGTTGCTGTGGTCTCCATTTTAATGAGCCCTCCAGGGGATGCCAATGCTGCCTGTAATTCAGTGGTTAACCCTGGCTGGATCTTTGAATCACCTGGAGGACTTTTACTACAGATGCCTGATCCCACATCATTCTGCTCTCAGTCTGTTCAGCTTGGAAGCTGAGCCTTTGGAAAGCACCTCAAAGTGATTCCTAGCCAGGACTGAGAACCCGTGCTGTAGTTTGAGAACCACCGATCAAGGATGTTGACTTCCAGGATGAGCTATGCAGAAATTTGGAAATATGGAGAGATGTCTTCAAGGCTGCTAAAAACAAAAACAAAACAAAACAAAAACTGGGAGCATAGGCCACGCCAGCAGGGTCCTGGCCTTAGGGGCCAAAGAGTCACATGCCTAGAGGGTCCAAATAGGTAGACCATAATTCAGAAAGTGGTATAGGACAAGAGGGCATGGTAGCAAATTGCCAGCTGGAGCCAAGTCACCACCAACCATTATATTCCAAAGAGTGTCACCATAGCCAGAAAGTGTGGCCAGCACAGCCAGACTGTCTGATTTTTGAAAAGTAAGATTTTTTTTATTTTTTATTTTTCCCTAGCTCTAGTAATAAAATTAGGATTAGCCCCTTTTCACTTCTGAGTACCAGAAGTTACAGAAGGTTCCTTTGCGGGGTAGAATCCAGGGCTTCATGCAGGCTAGGACAATCCTCTGCTGATGGGCTACATCCTCAGCCCTTTCTACTTTATTTTGAGACAGGGCCTTGATAAATTGCCTGGGCTGACCTCAAGCTTGCAATTCTTCTGCCTTAGCCTTCTGGGGGAGCTGGGATAACCTTCTGGGCTTAGCATATCAGAAATACATTTTTTCCCCCAAAATGTTAAATCATTCATCTCTTAAATGTGAGCAATTAAGGTAATTTTAAAAATATCTCTTCCTCTTCCCCCTTTCCTGTACATTTAGGGCTAGGGGTGAAGGCTGTCACCAGCAGGCCAACCTGGACACAGCTATAGCCCACTTCCAGGCACATAGTTGGCACTCATTAAATCTTAGTTGCTTAATGAATCCTCAGAGCTCTCCTGAGAGGCAGAGGCTATCAGAGCCATTGAACGGATGAGGAACTTGGGGTTCACTGCCATGAGGTGGCCTCCCCACCACTGCATAGAGCATAACCAAGAGAGTCAGGATTAGAACCCAGGACCCCTCAAGGTAAGGCTGCTGTGAAGAGCAGATACAACTGTCAGCGATAAAAGCTTTTGTGAAACGAGGAATTGGGGGTTTCACTGGTACCAGCCAGAAGAGCAACACAGGTAGTCCTTGTGACTGGGAGCTATATTTAAAGAAGACAAGACCCCAGCTTACTGGCTGTCTCCTCAAAGCCAGAAGGGCTTTCTGATCTGTGTTTGTATGCTCCTGGATCTGAAGAAAGCAGGCGGGGCACGGGGCGGCTGCCCACAGGGTGACTGGGGGATGCCCCCTCCATCTCTCACACCACCTCTCTCTGTGTCTGAGCTGGAGGGAGGCCATCGCTTTATGCAGAGCTTTGGGATGAGATGAGGCGGGACACCTGGGACCCCTAGAGAGTCCTCTAATTTAAGAGCCCTCTCTGATTTTATTATCCAGAGGAAATGGGGAGCTAAATCGGAGGAGATGGCTGGCGAGTGCATTACGGGACATTAAACAATAGCTGATCAGTGTCAGACACAAATAAATGGCTCATAAGCTAGTGCCAAGAACATGGATGGTTCCCAAGTGATGATCTGGCTAGCTTCCAGGCAGGAGAGTATGTGGTGGGGGAGCTGGACAGTAGGCCATATAGGCCACAGGATGGCTGCTCTGGTCACATCCCAGCCACAAGATTCCAGTGCCCAGACAGAAATCACAGCCTGCCACATGATCTCACTCATCAGGGCTGGACTTGGGTCTTCTCACCATCTGAGACCTGGACCCAAACATCACCTGGAGAGTTCCTGCCAGCCTGGGAAACCCTGTATTGGAAATGGGAAGCCATGTGTGGGCATCAGGTAGGTTGGGTCACAGTGCCTGAGAGAAGGTTTGTGAAGTGAGGTTGCCCTGGGGAGGTCCCTGTGCCCACCCAACACCATGGTTTAAATGCATCTCACTAAAACATCCCTATTAAAAAGAAATATCACCAAAAAAGAGATAAACAAGTGCCCTCTCGAGTCATATAATTTTGGCATAATGCAATATCCACTTTTTGGCTAGAACTTTGGACATTGATATCCCAGAGAGAAAGTAGTAGGAGAATAGAGAATTCAGAGGAGTATTTCTAGGGGCTAGGAGGGTAGTCTGCTAGGCCTTACATGCCTGTATCACTATTGATCCAAGACCTTAAATGGATTTGGTCTATATTGATAAAAATCTTGGACTTAGAGGCACAAGACAGGATGCCAATCTCTATCTCATCAGTTCTGTGACTCGGGGCAGATTACTTAACCTCTCTGAGCCTCTATTTTCTCATCTAAAAAGTGTGAGTGACGCCGCATCCATCCCAGGGGTGCTATGAGAATTGTATACCTTGAACTGTGCAGAAGGTCTGCCTTTCTGTGACTATTATTATCCTTGGGTCTGTGCCTTCACATTCCAGAATCTACGATGACTGAGCCACATCTGTGAGTGGAGATTGGAACCCAATCAATCTACAGACCAGGAATGAGCCCAGCCAGGCCCAGCCAAGCCTGAGCTAGGTCAGCAAACCCTTAGTTGATCCACAAACACATGAACTTTCATAAATAATGATTGTGTATGGGTAATTTTGTTTTTTGTTTTGGGTATTAGAGATTGACCCCAGGGGTGCTTAGGCACTGAGCCACATCCACAGCCCTTTTTCTTTCTTATTTTGAGATAGGGTCTCACTAAGTTGCTTAGGGCCTCACTAAATTGCTAAGACCTGGCCTTGAACTTGCAGTCCTCCTGCCTCAGCCTCCTAAGCTGATGGGATTCATTTATGACCCAGTAGATGGTTAAGATATACCATAAATTTAGGGCTCCTGATATTTTTAATAGTTGCCATGTTCAATAGAAATCATTCTAAGATACTTATCTGCCTTTTGTTTGGAGAGGTGTGGGAAGGCAGGATTTTCTATCTCTGAACTACATTCCCAGCTCATTTTATTTTTTTATTTTGAAATAAAACCTCACTAAGTTGAGGTTGGTCTCAAACTTGTGATCCTCCTGCCTCAGCCTCCTAAATCATGGGGATCACAGGTGTGCACCACACCCAGTGAGAGGGTTTTTTTTTTTTTGTGTGTGTGTGTGTGTGGTATGTGTGGTGCTGGGGATTGAACCCAGGACCTTGTGCATGCGAAGCAAGCACTCTACCAACTGAGCTCTATCCCCAGCCCCAAGAGAAGTTTTCTATTTGTTCATCTACTATATATTTTTTTGAGCACTATGTATCAGTCACTGTTCTGAACCTGGGAACCAGTGACACTGCACAAGATAGTTAGGATCCCTGCCCACACAATGCTTATAGTTCATCGCAACCCTCACAGAAGTCAGAGAGCCCATCAGAGGCAGGATTGGAACCAGAAACCCGAGTTCCTTAACTCCTAAGCCTCAAATCCTTAGGAAACTCTAACCCAAACAAAATGAAGTGGTACCATTGAATTGGACCAAATTAACTGTCAAAGCTCCTCTTTGAATAAGAGAATAAGGAACCACCGGACCCAGAAGAAGCTTGGTGCTCTCAATTTGAATCTGCAAGGGGTGTGTTGACATATGGTCACAGTGACACAATCACCCACCTTTCCTGCCTAGCCCCACCTCCAGTGTTCTCCACAGATCCCCCCTTTCCCCTTCTTCTGTTCCTCACACTTTTATAATTAGCCTCATACCCGGCTGAGTCACCCCCTAGGACTTAGAGACATTGGCAGCTCCACTTGCTGAGCTGTTTTTATGAATGGACAGTGAGTGGCTGGGACTGGGTGTAGAGCTAGGCCCTCGTGAGAAGCCGGCATTCCTGGCCCTCCCGGTGTTCTACAGGCAAAGACAGTGAAACTTCAGCCTCCGTGGACGTACTTATGAGACTCCATTGAAGGGCTTGTCTGACGCTCTTGGATGGGGAGAGCCAGGGACAGCTGATGGGGACTCTGAGGGGATGGCTAGCAAGGCCTGGGGTCTGCCTGCCTCCCTCATGCCTTCTAGAGACATTTGAGTTTCCTCAGAAAGGTTTCAAGAGGACACATCAGTAACCCAATACTTCCCCTGCCCCTGGGTCAGGCAGGACAAGGGCAATGCCTGGTGCCCTCGGGAAGATTGCCCGGCTGGCAGACCAAGCCCCTTCCCCAAATCTCTCAGCCTTGCACTCAGCAGACATAACCAGCTCTAGGCCCCACATCTCTCTGGATCACTCCACTTTTCTCTGCCAAGCCTCCTTCTCCCAGGACCCCTAGATGCCTTATCTGAGGCTGAAGGAAGTTCCACCCAGGAAGAAAGCGCAACAGGATACAGACAGGACTGAAGAAACAGAAAACCCAGTCCTGAGGCTGCAAGGGGCCCCTGGGCTCCAGGAGGATCGACTGGATTCCCTGTCCCTTCAGTAGGATTGTCCTGGCCACCGTTGCTGCCAAGGCTTGGACGGATTCCTGTTTATTCTGCAATACCCCCTTAAGCCAAGCCCCTTTCAGAGCAGGTCAGAGAGGTATTTATAGAAACATCGGGGACTCACTTTTCTCTCACTTGCACCTCCTGGTCTCTTAAGTTCCCCCCCAGATTCCTGACCAAAATGAAATCATGCAGCAAATGGGGGAGAAGAGGTGGGGGAGGCCGAGGCAATTTTTTTAAAAGTCTCTGGTTTTGAGCAGCTAAGTAGGAGCCCTAGGAACAAGGACAGAAGGGGCTTCCCAGACAAGCTCGGGTGACAGGAAGCGGCTGGGGTGACCACCTCCCTCCCAACCTTCCTCCACCAAGAGTAGAATGGCAGAAATACCAGGACACCTTGCAAAACGATCTTCCTTCCTCCCCCTGCCCAGAGGAGAATGCTGGGCATCATTTACCTGCTGAGATCGGGAGGACGCTATTGATGAAAGTCGGCTGAGACAAGATCGAGCGGAAGAAAAGCTGAAGATAAATTCCCAAAGCCATTGGATTCAGGACAACCATGCTGGCCAGGTCTGGCAAGTGTCAAGTTAGCAAGACAGGGTTGCTGCAGGAGCCTGCTTATCTCTGCTCTGCCTCAGGGCTGGCTCGCTCCCTCCCTCCCTCCCTCTCTCTCTCTCTCCCCCTCCTCTCTCTCTCTCTCTCTCTCTCTCTCTCTCTCTCTCTCTCTCTCTCTCTTCCAGACCCCTCCTTTCCCATGCCTTTACCAAGAAAGAATGCCAACCATTTCCCATTCAACCTTCTCTGTACTACACAGAGTTATATTTATCTCAAGCCCTTGGATCAAATGCCCCCATTAACATTAAGATGTCAGAATCTTCTTTTTTGGATACTGAAGTCAGTGGCTCTTGAAGAGGTGATAAAAAGGCAAAACAAGTCTCGAATGTTCACTAGTCAAGAGTCCCTAATTGATTATCCACCATGGTCTACCCGCCTGAAATGAAGGTGAACCGTGGCAACAGAGGATCAGTTCTCCTGACTCAAACTCGAACTTCCTGAAGACAACCCCTCTGCTGTCAGTTTGTGACAGTTTTACCCACTGGGTGACAAAATGGAAAGTTGACCTCAGGTTTTTTTTTGTTTGTTTGTTTCATCATCCAATAAAAAGGAGAGGAGTTTATGTTTCCAAATAGTTTTCCCTATGAAAAAGTCTCTCCCTCTCCAGGAGCTGCACACTTTCAATACCAAGCAAAGCAAAGCAAATGAAAACAGGAAATGGAGAGGAAAGTGAAATATCCAACCACATTTGGAGAAACAGCGACACTAACTTGATCTTGGTTAGACAAAATTCTTTAAATAAAAAATTTTGCAATCCTTCTTAAATGAAGATCTTTTATAAGTTTATAGAGCCTGTCACAGAGATCCTTCACAGTACTGAAATAATTAAAATAATCCACAGAGTTGTTTGTTTTGCCTTAATTTATACAGTTTATGCCCCTCTTAAGAGTTAATTCAGAATCAGTTTGGGAGTGGCTGGACTTTGGGTGAGCATCCTTGAGAAAAAGCATTGATCTTCATCCTGGGGATGGTGGAGTTGGGTTAGGGCAGAGTATAAGTCATACCCTAAGGCTTTAGCATAGACTTGAACTCTAGACACAGCTCTGAGTGGCATTGGACAAATTGTTTGTCCTCGGTTTACTCATCAAAAAAAAAAAAGAAGACTATATTCCCTTTATAGGTTTGTTGGAAAGGTTACATGACATAACATGGGATGAATCATACATGAATTAGGAACTTTATCTCCAGACACCATAAATGAAATCCAAGGAGCTATGGTTGGTGGGGTGCAAAGAAGGCCACCCCAATCCCTCACATCCCCATATGTGCATGCCCCTCTTCCCATCAAAAAGTGGAGTATACTCCCCGGCCACCTCAAATCTGGGCCAGCCTTAGTGACTTATTTGTTTTGATCAATATTGTGTGGCCAAAGCGATGGTGAGCTATTTCTATGCCTATGTCTTAAAAGGCCTGGAAGTTTCTGCTTTTGCCTTTTCTTGGAAACCAGCTGCCATTTTTTAAATGTCTGGACTATTGGAGAGGCTGCCTGGAGGGGAAGCAGCCAGCCCTGGGCTGTGTCTGCCCATCCCAGAGGAGGCACTAGACATGTGAGTGAGGCTATTTGGGATCATCTATCCCCATTCAGATGATGTCAGCCACAGGAGTGACCCAAGAAGACACCAGCTGAAGAACTGCTCAGATAAGAGCCCAGATTACAGAATCATGAGTAAATAAAACAGCTACTATTCAAAACCACTCTGTCTTAGGATGTTTTGTTACGTAACAATAGCTGACTGATAGACAGTTGATAACAAAAGCATGAAGAATATACTCAGGCTACACTGAAAATGTACAGGACAGCTTAAGGGGGGGTACTCTATTTAGCTGCTCCCCAAATTTTTCCCAGAAGGAGCTGTGATTATTGGCCAAGCCCAACCAAGACATCTCGGCTTTCTCCTATTGACTCTTGGATCCAGCAGCTCCAGTGGTGGGAATTTCGTGGCTGAAGAAGAAACAACTAATATAGTCACCTGTTTTCTGAACCCAGGCTTTTATCACCCAGACTCTCCTCTGTGAAGCCAGCAGGATTTCTCCCTTCTCTCTGTTGAACCCTGACCCAAAGAAAAGATCCCCAACTCCAATTTTAAATCGAATTAAAGCAAGCTTGTATTTGTGTAAACAAAGAGAGCTGATCAGCAATTGTCTCCCCTAATGTGAGCTAGAGACCAGCCCCCCAACTCTCCAAGAATGAGATTTTATAGCACAAAAAAAAATGCAAAGGAGGGGTGTCTTAAGAACTTACAGATAACAGGATTTTGACAAGCATAATACAAAGGCAGATAGTAGGTTAATGGTCTACATGGCATAATATTTCAAGGCAGGGAGTAAATTTATATCCCAACATCAGAATTTATGAGGCACTGCTGAGGTTTCAGAGAAGGTTGTTATCTAGTCAGGGAAAGCCAGGCATGGGTGAATTCAAGGCACAGGCAGGAATTCCAAACAAGTTTAGAAATAGCAGTAATTTATAGTAAAACAGAAATTAACTTTTTATGACTTTGTGACGAGATGGCTCCCAACCTTAAGATGGAATTAGGCTGGGTTCATCATCTTAGCAGGGCATTTGCCCCTGACTGTGCACTTGGCACAAATTAGCACAGTATGTTCCACCTGTGTGACACCTGTGGCTATTATTTTTGAACTGCTTCTAAGCCACCTTGGTGTCTGGCCTGTGTTAACATCTGGATGAGGGGGACTGTCCCACCACTGTGTGCAAATCAAACAGAATAGAATTAGCAAAAATGGCAGGAGGAAGTTGATGGTTACCAATAATAAATCTGAATGTAAATAGATTAAATTTACCAATCAGAAGACATAGACTGACTGCTCCAGGGCAAGAGTCCTTGTCACCTAACAGATTTTCAATGATGTCAATTAATTTGGTCAAATCACAGCAATGTGATGAAGAGAAAAGAAGAAAAAGTGATGTTCCAGCAGCACTGTACAATTTGCATTTTCCCAGCACCCTTTGGGTCTTTGCATGCACAGATGCTGGTCTGGGCCTAGTACGAGGAAAGGCTTTGGTAAACTTGGTGAGAGAGTGAGAGGTTATCCCGCCATCTTGAATTAGGACCTGCCTACAGGGTGGCTAAATGACACAATCAGGCTGCTGGGGAGCAAGTCACTGCTGATGTAAAGTGACCACTGGAAATTACCCTTAGGGCAGGACCCAGTATAGAGATGCTTATGAGCTCCCAATACTTACTAAACAATTCTTAGTAAATTTCCATTTCCCCATATATTTTGCGAGACTTTGTCTTATGAGGGAGGTTACCCTAACTGACCAAGGCAGAAATGATCATCTTTCTCCAAACCCTCCTGGAAAGGCTCTGACTCTTTCAGAATCTAATAATACAGGCTATTAGATTTGTCCAGAAGGAAATTATCTAATATTTGAGAAAGGCTCACACCCATAAACCAATCAAAGTCAGAGCCTTCCCTCTCAGACTTTTTAGATGGGAGTGTAATGCTGGAGGACAACTCCTTGGTTCCATTAAACTTAAAATGCACTTACCATTGAATCCAGAAATTCCACAGAAATCCTCATTAAACTGCCTAGTGGGTTAGGTATAAGAATGTGCATTGGAAAGAGCCTTTTTTTTTTTTTTTGGAGGGAGGGTTCTTTTTTTTTTTTTTAACATACATGACAATAGTGGAATGCATTACACTCATTATTACCTATTTACAGCACAAGTTTTCACAACTCTGTATATAAGAGCCTGTCTATTAATAAGACACTGATGGAATAAATCATGGGCCATTCATTCAATGAAGTATTATGCAGTTATTAAAAAGAATATGATAGTCTTTGCAACACATGGTGTTGAAAAAATTGGACTAACAGATGCTTACCTTGCCTCATATATAACAATTAGTTAAAACTAGATCATAGACCTAAATGTGAGCACTAAACATAAGAGCAGCAACAGGCAGAAGACGAGACTGGGTAGCTGAGAAGGCCCGGGAAAGGCGCTTCCCACATTTCCCTGTACCCTGGCAACTCTCACATCAAAGATAGAATTGATGGAGCCTCACAATGCAAACAACAATTCAGTCAGAGTCAGAATAACTAATAAGTCAAGAGAAAATCAAAGTCATCCCAATATTCAGCCTGCATTTACATCTACAAGGCCAGGGGCTCAGTTTTTCTCTTGCAGGGAAGAGACGTGCACTGGATTAGCCTTGAGCCATATGGAGGGCCATCACAATAGTGACAATTGTCTTATCTAATATAGTATTTTCCAAACTGTGCTGGGAGGTGCACTCATTCTAAGAGATGCTCTGTTTTTAAGAAGTTCCCATACATGGAGAAACACTGTCTATTTTATGTCCTTCTTGAAAATTTATAAGAAGTATTAGCATGGCAAAGTCACTGAGAAGCCCTGCAGTAAAGAAACTCATCTGATTGTCCTTGTACCCTTGAATGTATTTGATTCTCAAGCCCACTTTTATTTAATTATTTACTTCCCCTTGTCATAGTTTGGATCTGGATTGTCCCCCAAAATCTCATGTGTTAAAAGCTTGGTTGCCAGCCTATGGCGCTATGGGGAGATGGTGGAAACAGGAAGTGGGGCCTTATGGAAGGAAGTTACATCATTGAGGGTATGACCTTGAAGGACATATTAGGACCCCAGCTCCTCTGCTCTCTTTCTGCTTCCTGGCTGCCATGAAGTGAGCAGCTTTACTCAACCATGAACTTACACCATGTCGGTTGGACTGCCTCACCACAGCCCCAAAAATGATCAGGCCAAGCGACTATGGATGGAAACCCTGAACCAAATATAAACCTTTTCTCCTTTTGAGTTGTTTACCTCAGGTATTTTGTCATAGTGATACAAAGCTGACTAAGACACCCCTTTTTTCCTTTGCTTTGTACACTAAACATATTCTAGTGACATGATTAATAATTCTTATTTAGGGCTTTATTTTTTAGAAGATTCTTTTTATCATTTTTTCCATTTAAGTAAGGGAGCAGGCCTAGAATTATAATTTGCATTTTACAATATGACACTAAGGCTTATTTATAAGAACTTCTGGGAACCATGGCAGAGATTCATGCCCTTGTTTGGCAAACCACAGTGATTACTGGCAAGATTGGAGCTGAACCCTCCAGACTGCCCAATGACAAACCAAGACAGATGTCTCCTGTGCTTTAAGGCCTTTAGGGCTAGACTTGCTCCTCTTGCAACATTAATCAACCTGTAATCACACTAAAAAAAGAAAAGGCTCTTTCAGCTCTAAAGATGTGAAACTATATTCCTGGTGGAAGATTGACCCATGGAGAATCACAGGGAATCACATGGAGCTTCAAAGGAGATTCCCAAGTCGTTTTTTTGACATCCTAATGATTGACAGATCTTGGCCATACCCTGCCCCCCACCACTATTCCTGTTCTTCCAGAGACATGATTCCTCTTGAATCTGAAGAGGTTGGATGGGGTAGGGAGGAAGACCGATTTAGCAATTTGTTTTGACCCAAGGTAATTTTCAAAGCTTGGATTTAATCTCAGAACAGCTAAATGTGGAGATCAAGGGCTTGTAGCTGCATTGGGCAAGGCCTTAGAATCTGACTGTACCTAACACACAATAGGCTGATCCTGATCAAGACCCCAAAGCAAAAAGTGGAAAAGGGCCTTGACCTTGCCATGCATAATTACGCATGCTCGATTCCCGCTGTGAGAAAAGGTGTTGGCTAAGACTGTTTGGGAAACAGTCACCTAGGAGATGGAGGAGAACACACACGAGCAATGCAGCCCATGCTGCTTTGGGGTCTGCGTTCCACAGAGACCCCCTAAACCTCGGGACAAGGAGGTCCTCCCATCCTGCAGGCTGTGGTGGAACAAGTCCTGCATACCTGGAGCCTCAGTACATCCTGTATTTAATCCACTCTGAAGGCCTTGAAGTTTAAAAATACTCAGCCACAGGGGAGGGGCTATCTCCAAGGCCAAAATGTATATCTACACACTCTGGGGTAAGAGGAGCAGGTGATTTTTTTTTTTTTAAGCACTAGAGGGATGAAAATTTTTCCATCCAGTTATGGCTTATGTGATAATCTGTTTCCTTATGTACAGAGTCACTGAATATGAGTGATGTTTTAAGAACACACTTGTGTGTCCTCAGGAAGTAGATGGACAAGGCTAACTGAGAGAAGATAGGAGAAAAGCAATTATTCAGGAAGGTAAGAGACAGGTTGGAGGTTTTATTCACTTGTTCACTATTCATTCACTCAACAAATATTTACTGAGTTCCTACTGTGCTACAGGGATGGATGTAGGAGCTTGCATTCAGCGTGAACAGAATGCACAGAAATCCTTGCCCTGGGCAACACACATTCTAAGAGGGTCTTGAGACAGACAGAAACATAGAGAACAGTCCAGTAGAATTTAGTATTAGCTAGATTGAATCAGAGAGGGCCACCCTGCTGAGATGGCATCTGAGCAGAGGGTTGAGAGAATGATCCATGCAGATTTCTGGGAGGAAATCACTGTAAGACCATGGGAAATTCATGTTCAAAGGTCCTGAGGCATTCACAAGCTTGGGGTGTTCCAGGAGCAAAATGGAAAGGCATGTGGTTGGATCAGAGTAAGCAAGAGGGAGAAAGAGGGAAGCAGGGTGTAAGAAACTGCTGGGGACACATCATGTGGTATTGTAGACTGTGGCAAGGAGTTTGGACTTTAAGATGGAAACCAGCTGTGGTGGCACATGTTTGTAATTCCAGCAGCTGGAGAGGCTGAGGCAGGAGGATTGCAAGTTAAAAGCCAGCCTCAGCAACTTAATGAGACATTGTCTCAAAATAAAAAAAAAAATATATATATATATATATATATATATATATATATATATATATATATATATATATATATATATATAAAAGTTCAGGGTCAGTGGTTAAGCACCCTTAGGTTCAATCCCTATAAAATAAATAAATAAATAAATAAATCCTAAGAGATAAGACAGCAGAGGGCTTTGGACAGGGGAGTGGCAATCAATCATGTCTGAAGCACTGGAGGTTAGGGCTTAAATATAAACTTTGGAAGAACACAACACAGGCCATGCTTAATTCACCCAACTTCATTTATTTCAGCTGCAAGACAAAGCACATTCTCCAGAGTCAGAAGATTCAGATTCAAGTCCATTAATTATCTGGTTGTGGATCATGGGCAAGTTGCTAAACCTGTCTGAGCTTTTGCTTCCTCATTTGCAAACCTGGGATCCTGGGTTTTATGAGATTCAAATGCACTGCCATGTGGAAAGCACCTGTTACACAGTGGGTACGGGAGGGCTGGCTCCCCTCTCAGCCTACATGTGGGAAGTGTGGATACAAAGACAACCTGCTGATAGACAGCTGGAGTGGAGGTGGGCGTGGTGAGGAACGCTGATGAAAGATGCTGCAGCTGGGCAGAGCGCTGTACACCAGTAATCCCAGTGACTTGGGAGGCCGGGACAGGAGGATCACAAGTTCAAAGCCAGCCTCAGCAGTTTAGTGAGGTCCTAAGCAACTCAGTGAGTAACATGCATTGCTATTTGAACTGGATAAAAGATTGAAGATTTGATACACTCTGGGCTGGACTTTTTAAAGCCCCCTGAATGCGAGAGTTTGGGCTACTAAAAATGGTAAGAGGTTTGGAGTGTCCAGTGGAATAAATGGTAAAAATCAGATGAGATATAAAATTTTATTCAAAGTGAAAAGCTTAGGAAGAGCTTTGGATTGGCTCTTGCATTGCAGGGAAAATAAAAAACTGGGGGCTACTTTCTAAAATGGGAGCAAAAACTATGATTCCTGTTTAAACCATAGCCCAAAATCAGGGAAAGGGACATGTTGATACATCTCATTTAAGAACCAAAAACTTTTCATAAACTGGTTATCAGTACTTGTGGTCTCTTTCATGTCTTATATCTCAGTACTCTTTCAAAGCAACAAAATTTTTGACCTACTGACTTTTCCTGCAATGCAAGAGCCAATCCAAAGCTCTTCCTAAGCTTTCGCCTTTGAATAAAATATTACATTTCATTTGATTTTTACCATTTATTCCATTGGATACTCCAAACCTCTTACCTTTTTTTTTTAAAGCACATTAAAATGTAATATAGACTTTAATCGAAAGCTCTATTACAAGTGTGGGTGGGGAGAGACTGGCAGAGGGAGGGGACAGGGCCATCTGAGTCAGGCTGAGGGAGGTAGAGTCGGTTCCATCTCTGCAGCTATCTGAGACACAGGTGGGACCAGAGAGTCTGCAGAGACCTCTGTTCCTCGCAACACAGACTTCTTCACAGGACTTCATGGACGTGTATCTGGCTTCCTTAAGAGCAAGTGACCAAAGAGGAAGAGCAAGGAAAACGCCACACTGCCTTTTGATGAACGACTCCTGGAAGTGACACAGTATCACTAGAGCCAAGTCACTAAGTGCAGGCCACACTCAAGAAGCAGAGAAGTAAGCTTCCCCACCTGAAGGGAGGTATTTGTGGACACATTTCAAAACCACCACCTTTCCCTGCTCTTCTGAGTCAAACTTGTGCATACCAACTCTCTCTCTTTCCTTATGAGACTCCCTTCTCATAAGGCTTTATGGTTCTTTTTATTTTTAAATATTTTTTTAGTTGTAGTTGGACACAATACCTTTCTTTTTATTTATTTATTTTTATGTGGTGCTGAGGATCGAACCCAGTGCCTTGCACATGCTAAGCGAGCACTCTACTACTGAGCTACAACCCCAGCCCCTCTATGGTTCTTGATGCAACAGGATCCCAGCATCCTCTAGGCTGAACCTCTAGATTTGACTTGCAGGGGGCACTTGCAGCCCGTTTCTTCTCTTGAGCCTGAGCTCAGCACACTTTTTTCCAAACTAAATGTCACTTTATCCCTGAACAAACTTATACCCTAAACCCACATCTCCATCCTTCTGACATCCTATGCTTTAGAAATGAGACCAAGTACCCATGCACACCCAAACAAGAGAAAAATGGGCCAAGCTTTCTTTATTAGATACCTGAAACTAAAAACACATGAAACTTTGGGTGAGCAGATGGGTCTCATCTGATCATGCATCAGATCCCCTGGAGGGCCTGTTGAAACAGTTTTCTACAGTGCTGACCCAGGAAGTCTTGGGAATTGGGTGGGGATTTCCATTTCTCATATGTTTCCAGGTGCTGCTGCTGCTGCTGGTCCATGGTGCCACTTTGAGAACCATTGGTCTAGCGATTAAGTGAGCAGCAAAATGAATGTATGAGAAGTGATTGAATTATTGGAGCATACTTGTCCATATGACCATGTTTAAGAGGGAAATATGGAGAAACTTACTTTGTCCTGGGAATTCTATGTTGTGACTATGTTCTTGTGGTCTCTCATCTTCTCTGATGCTATTTTTAGATTTTTCTTTATAACTTGATTCATTCTATTGGTACACAAATTCCTAGAATTGAGGCACACGAGGAACCCTTTGGTTTGCAAATTCAAAAATTCAGCTTGAATTGAGACCCACTTAAAAATACATCTTATCACTTTTTTTCCTTTTTCTATGGCACACATTTCCTTTATATACCCACTTTACATATCAGTTTGAGTCTGAATAGTACTTGAATTAGAAACATCACAAGCCCAAGGCAACGATATATGGTAGCAACTAATATGTAAATCCCTTCCTAAAGTAATTCTGCTTTTTAATTCTACCCTGTTTTATTCCGGCAAAGAACATGTACTAAAAGCACTTATATTCATATCAGTAGTTGGCTCCATAAGTAAACGATGTGTTCTATTTTCCTTTGGATCTTTTTCAGCCATATTTGCTCCAGTTGAGTCACACTATCACAGAAAACTAAAATGATTCATATTCATTCAAATAGCCCTAACTTGTTGGTACTTATGTACTATTTTGGACATTTTTAGATAAAAGAGACAGAAAACTAACTTACCCAGACCAAATAATAATAGTAATAATAATAATAACAATTGTGATGTTTTGAATAACCAATAAAAATAATAATAATAATTTGAAAGAATGAAGAAAGCCCATGAGATTTATAAGCACAATTTATGTGAACAAATAACCATATTATGGGAATTTCAGAAGGTGATAAAAAGGAGTAAGGCATTAAAACCTATTTCACAAAATAATAGATGAAAACCTCCCAAATGTTCAAAGAGATATAGGTATCCAGATCCAACAAGGATCAACCAAACAGACTTTAACCAAGTATACTGTAGTCAAAATTATAAGACAAAGAGCAAATCCTATAAATAGCAAGAGAAAAGCATCAAGTCACATACAATGGATGGCCCATAAGACTTAAGCAGATTTCTCAGCATAAACCTTACAGGCCAGAGGGAATGTGATGATATATTCAAAATAATGAAAGAAAAATACTGCCAACCCAGAATACTAAACTACCCTTCAAAACTAAAGAGAAATAAAGTCTTTCCCAGATAAGCAGAAAACTGAGGGGAAAATTCCCCATCGAACCAGCCCTACAAGGAGTTCTGTGCTAGAAACAAAAGGATGATAACTACTGTCCAAATATATGAACATGCACAACTCACAGGAAGAACAGATACATAAAAGAGAGAATCAGAGAATCAAGGCTTAGTATGATATAAAATGTCCAAACCACAAAAACAACCAATAAGAGAAGTGAATAGGAAATTTATACACACACACACACAAAAATCAAACAGAACAGAATTAGCAAAAATGATAAGAGGAAGTTCATACTTACCAATAATAACTTTGAATGTAAATTGATTAAATTCAACAATCAGAAGACACAGACTGGCTGAACAGATTTTTTTTTTTTTTTAAAAAAGACCAAACTACATGTTCCCTTCAAAAATCTTACTTCACTGGTAGAGATATACATAGACTAAAAGTGAAGGACAGGGAAAAGACATATGTAAATGGAAATCCCAAAACAGCAGGAGTAGCTACATGAAGCTAAAACTGTAAAAAGAGACAGAGAAGGTCATCATATATTGATATATACAAATATATAAAAATTATAAATATATACACCCAACTTGGGACCACCAAAGGATGTAAAGCAAAAACTATTAGATCTGAAGAGATACACTCTAATACAATAATATTGGAGACTTCAACATGCCACTTTCATCAATGGATAGGTCATCCAGACAGAAAAATCAACAAAGAAACATCTGAGTTGAACCATACTATGGAGCATATACATGTAACAGATATTTACAAGACATTTCATCCATCAGCAAATACAATTTTTCTCATCCACACACAGAATATTCCCCAAGGCAGATCATACAGTAGGCTATAAATCAAGACTCAATAAATTTTTAAAAAGTAAAATTATACAAGTATCTTTTAGACCACAATGAAATAAAACTACAAATCAACAAGAAAAAGAATGGAAACTATAAAACATACATGGAAATTAAATGACATGCTCTAGTCTGGGCAATTTATCGAGACCCTGTCTCAAAATTTTAGGAGAAGGCTCAGTGGTAAAGAGCTTGCCTAGCATTCATGAGATCCAGTGTTTAAACCACAGTACTGAAGAAAAGAATAATTCATCAAGCTGTACTTAAATACCAAGTGCAAATGGAATTCAGGAGCTAATTTCTGTTAGAATAATAAAGGGAAGTTAACCAAGCTGAGCATGTGGTACACACCTATAATCTCAGAAATTTTGGAGGCTAAGGCAGGAAGGATTGCAAGTTCAAGGCCTGCATCTGCAACTTAGTGAGGCCCTAAGCAATTTAGTGAGATCCTATCTCAACATAGAAAATAAAAACAGGGCTGGGGATGTGGCTCAGTGGTTAAGTGCCCCTAGAAAAAGAAAAAGAATAGTTAATTGATTCTGTGAAGGGTGTGCATGCTACAAAAATATAAGTGGAAACACATATTATAAGAGATGCATGAAATAAACAAATATTTATGTAGGAAAAAAACGAGTATGAGTCTAAACACTGAGTGGCCAAGGTACCGAAAAGGAACAAAATTGAGAAAGAGAATTTAAGAATATAGTTATAAATTGCTGGAATGCTCATTCTTACAATTCCCCCTCCCTTTTTCTGTACTGGGAATTGAACCCAGGAGCTCATGCATGCTAGGTGAGTGATTTCCCACTAAGCTACATCCCCAGCCCTTTTTATTTTATTTTGAGACAGGACCTCACCAAGTTGCCTAGGCTGGCTTTGAACATGTGATCCTCCCGTCTCAGCCTCCTAAGTAGCTGGGATTACAGGTGTGCATCACAATGCTTGGACTACAATTCCAATTTCCATGAATAAGAAGTAGATTGCACTTTCTACTTCCCTGGAATTGAAAGGAAAATTTGAAACTGTATTTCACTGATTCTCAAACTGGGCTGTGCCTGGGGGTCTTGGGGCCTCCTTGCAGGTGTGATTTATAGGTTTTTAGAGCTCCCCTGCCAGGTACTGCCAGGGTACTACTCTTCACAATAAGAACAGAGAGGTCCTGTACTGGCACTGGCAAAAGACTTGCTAAATATCCATCAATCAGCTGCAGCCAGTTTTCTCACATGTGCCCTAATAGGAGGGAGCTGTGGCATAGCTAATGCCAAAAGTGGATGATCTAAAACTAATTTCTTTGGTTTGGGAATGCAGCACATGACTTCCTGGCTGCCGACTGGTCTGGCTAATTCAGTTTGGTCCAAATGAATGTGCCCTTCCTGAGTTCACACCACAACCAGCCCTGTGATGAGGTGTGGAAGGAACGGTAACCAGATCTCAGCTGGGGCCAGTTCCCCTGTGGCCAACTGACTAACTGTCAAAGGCCCACAGTCCCTGTGCAGACGTAGGGACTTTCCTTACCAAAGCGCTCCACAGTGGGCAAGGCCACCTTTCTCCAGGTCTTTACTCTGTGAGTTTGGGGACCAGAGGCGTGGTGGACTGAAGAGAGAGGGGCTTCTTTACTGAGGACTATTTGTCCATTTTGGTGTTCAGCATTTTTGCCCCTTATCTATTTATTGTTTTTTTTATTTATATATGACAGTAGAATCCACTTTGATATAATTTTATAAGTATGTACTACATCTTATTCTAGTTAGGATCTCATTCTTATGGATGGACATGATGGTGGGATTCACTGTGTTGTTTTCATACATGTACATGGGAAAATTATGTCCCATTCATTTCTCTGTCTCTCCTACTCCTACCCCCTTCCCTTCCCTTCATTCCCCATTATCTAATCTATAGCACTTAGATTCTTCTCCTCACCATCCTCCTTATTTTGGATTAGCTTCCACATATCAGAGAAAACTTTCAACCTTTGGTTTTTGGGGACTGGCTTATTTAATTTAGCATGATAGTCTCTTTTTGCTGGCAAATATCCTAGTCATTCTTCTTTATGGATGAGTAATTCTCCATTGTGTCTGTGTACCATATTTTCTTTATCCATTTATCTGTTAAAGGGCTCCTAGGTTGGTTCTATAGCTTAGCTATTGTGAGTTGAGATGCTGTAAATGGTGATATGGCTGCGTCACTGTAGTAGGCTGATTTTAAATCCTTTGGGTATATACTAAGGAGTGGGGTAACTGGGTCAAATGGTGGTTCCATTCCAAGTTTTCTGAGGAATCTCCATATTGATTTCAAAAATGGTTGCACCATTTGCTGGTTACACCCCACCAGCAGTGTATGAGTGTACCTTTTGGTGCTCAGCATATCAATAAAGAGTACGTGTTCCATACAACTCAGACAGGCTTTTATTACCCCACCACAGAGATGAGAAAATTGAGGCCCAGGGAAGTTGTCTGCCCACCAAAGCCAATGCAGGAGAGATACTCGGGCTTATACTCAAAAGATTCTTTTGAAAAAACCATCTATCCAAGAGGGCTGGCTGCATATAGACCTGGGTCCGATCCTTGGATTTTAAGTCCTGCCTAATGAACTTTTCTTTCCACTTTTTTAACTCCAACAGTCTAAAGAGCAGCAGCAAAGCAACCTCCAGGAAGTGCCACAAACCTGTTTCCAACCACAGAGACATACCTGACCACAGTTCCCAGCTGCGGCCCTTGGAAATCTGTCACCTGCATCTGTGCTGTGGCCACGTCTCCCAGGCATCCTGCTGCTCCTGGACAGTCAGAGTCCAGCAGGGCAGGAAGGCGGGTTCGTTTCTGGAAGGCAGGAACTCCCATGGCCTTGCCAAGTCTTCCTAGGCTGCATGCAGGCTTCCTCCCTGTCGCGAGGGGGCAAAATTGCGACGTATGCAGTAGAGGGGAGAAATATGTCCACGCGCTTCTGTCCCTTTGAATGCTTTATTCACTCAAATTACTCAATACAGTTTCACTCTATAGGTTCTTAATCAAGAAAACAACAATCCTTAATGCTAGGCACTGTAGTAGACATAATCAATTCACAGCAAACAATTCTAGATTAATTCTAAGCACTGCAAAACACACTTAATCATATAGGCTAATGACTGACATTCCCTCTGCATGCTAAGTTCAAAGGTCTTAAGTCTTAGGCTTTGAGTCCAGCAGATGCACACTCAGACCTCGGTAATCAGGTCCGGAACCAAGGCAGGCTTTTCCTGGTGTGGAGCAGAAGGAGGGGGTCCTTGGAGGAGTTGCAGCTCTCACCAAAGTCCAGACAAGGCGGTAGAGTTTGAGAGCAGTGTGGATCATGCAGAGGCTCAGAAACGATGACAACTGATGGGATGTCAGGTCCTCATCAGGCTCTCCAGCTGGAGTGCATTCTTGTTTCGGCTGGCTGAATCCCTGTTCATTGGCTTTATCATTTATACTAAATTTTGGGGCTTTTAACCCCCCTTTCAATCCTTATCAGCTACCATCAGATTTCTCAGTGACATCATTTACTCTGAGGTCAGAAACATCTGGTCTGGTGGTCTCCACCCTGATCTTCTCGCCTTTCCCTCTTATCAGGTGAGGACAGCCTGCCAGGGGCTTCACTCTCTTTTATCAGGGTGAAGGGAAGTAACTTGTTTGAGGCCATACTGGAGGGATCTGTGGATGTGCCTGGTGAAACTGCAGGTCTTTTAAAATGAAGTTAAAATGGAGTTGCTGAGGCTCAGGCCTAAGGCCATCCTAACACTCCCCCACCGTGGTCTGATCTGCCTGGGCATCTGAGGGCTCACCCAGACAGTCTCAGCTCCTTCCCTGTTTCCTCTCACGGTCATCTTACCGTTTAATCTCATCTGCCTCTCCTAGCACCCTGACTAAAGTGGTGCCCCTCCACAATGGTGCCCCCACCAGTGGGAGAAGGGGAGAGGAGGAGGTCACCTTCTGCTGACACCAAGTGAAAGCTGGCCTGATGGTGAAGGTGAAAACCCAGGGGAAGGCATCCTTGGTCTCAATGTGTTGAAGGAAGGCAGTTTAGGTAAAAAAGCAATTGCCTAGCAATAATCAAGTGGCCAAGAAATCACCTGTTATTGCAGTTGCCCCACCTTGGAAACAGTAGGTACTTTTTTCTGATCTTGTTATGTACCTTTGGGGAAGACATTTGTTAGATTTCATTGTTGCTGTGACAAAATACCACAGAAGACTTAACAGAAAGGCTTATTAGCTCATGGTTCCAGAGGTTTTGATCCATAGTCATTTGGCTCTATTGGTTTGGGGTCTGTGGTGAAGCAGGACATTACCGCGGGGAGTGTGTGCTGGAGCGAAGCTGCTCACTTTATAGCAGCTAGGAAGCAAAGACAGAGGGAGGGCCAGAGTTCCAGGTCTCCTTCATGGAGGCGTCCCCAGTGACCTAACTTCTTCCAATTATGCCCCACCTTTTAAAGGTTCCACCATCTTCCAACAGCATGTGGCAACCAAGCCTTTAACATATAAGACTTTGAGAGACATTTAAGATCCAAACCATGATAACATTCCAGTCCTGGAACCTCAGGAAATCCTCCTGGGGAGGTTTTCTTGTCATTTTTTCCTCTTCATTTTCCTCCTCCTCAAGGAGGAAAGTAGATAAAAGATATGCTGATTCTAATAACACCCAGAAGGAAAATAGTGCATGCCCACCAATATCATTGAGAATTGTTCTGGAAGTAGTGGCCAATGCCACTAGGTAAAAAAAAGGAAAAAGAGGTTAGGTATAGACTTCAATACTCAAAATATGCAAACAATAGCTACATATACAACATAATGGAAGTTGATAATGTATTTACAACAGCAATGAAACAGATTCACTTCTAGGAACAAATTAAATAGAAGAGTAGAGCAAATATGATGAGCACTTTCCCCGAAGAAACAGTTTCAATAAAGATTCTTTATTCTTGAATACAAATAATATCTTAAGATCCAGTTCTCCAATTATCCATCTCATGGTTATATGAATATTCTGTCAATACTATTAACCAGGTCTTTTTCTTTTTTGGAATTCTTGCTTTTCATATGCAAACTAACCAATCCAGACCCAACAAACAAACAAACAAACAAAAACTCCAGCCTCCCTCTTTATCAGGTTCCCACTTTCTGGGCCACTTTTCTCCTGCCTTAATTACCCCAGGGCCACAAGTGGACAGAGACAGCCCCACACCACCCTGGAGCCTATCCTTCATCTTTCTTCCTGCAATAAAAGCCTCAGCCCACTAGTTCTGAGACCAGCCTTTGTGGTGCCTCCTGCAGCCCTGTGAGGTGTGGTGTGAAGTGCCTTCTACTCTCCAACTCTAACAATTAACTTTTCATGGCATTTGTCTCCTGATATGCTCGCTTTATCAAACAGTACATTTTTCTGTTGATACAATCAACTTTAAGACACACCCCAAGGGGCTGGAGTGGTGGACAGCCTTCTTAGCATGTGCAAGGACCAGCCTGGGTTCCACTCTGGGTACCTCCCCCCTGTGCTTCCCCCAGACCTACTCCAATTAAAATACCAGATTTATTTTTGCTATTAAAGTTAATATAGAAAAATAACTAAATAAAGGTAATGTGAAAATTCTGAACAACTAATGCAGAGTGGTAAGGCAAGGGGATAGACGGAGTGGCTGATGAAGGATAATGGGGCAGGGTTGACACTATTGCTTTAAGACTGTAGTGACATGAATCTCAGTCCACAGCACTCTGTTCTGAAAGGAAAAATTATTTTCAGTAACTGAATCTATTTTTAATTTTTACTTCCATTCTGCCAGGGTGGAAACTAAGTTTCAATCATTTCAGGGCCTCAGGTCTCCAACCCCCATCCCCAGCATTGCTCTAGAATTATTTAATACACAGGCATTGGTTGGGTTTCTGATCCTTGGTGGCTCATCTGTGCACCCTGCATCTTGGTTAAAGTTGTCTGCTGTGTCCTGCGTGAGAAAAGCCCTCCTAGATCACTTCCACCCCAGGATAATCTCTGTGATGTGGTACTGCAATCTGCCAAGCAGAAGCAGGCTTTTCAGGGGAGAATTCTCCAAGGCACTGGCCAAAAAAAAGCAAGAGGGTGCAGGCTTGGAAGGCTGGCAGCGGGTGGGGTGAGGTGGGTAGTATCTGGGTTATCCAGGTGCTCATGACAAGTGGGGGAGTAGGGAGTTCAACTCACCATGAATATCATATATTGTAAGTAACAGAGGTGCACACAGGGTATGTCAGGGGAACCAGCAGGAAAGATGACTTCAATGGAAGAAGGGACTGTGGAGCTGGGCCTTGGGGAGGGGGAGCGGATTCACATGGGGAGAATGTGTGAGGATGCGTAGAGTACCCCAGCAGGAAGAGCAAGAGCAAGATCAGGGCTAAGGTGAAACTGGGTCTGATTTTCTGAACCTGCCATGACCATGGAGTGGGGAGGCCATTCCTGGGAATGGGCAGGGGGACCAGGGGAATGAGCCTTGGGCCAAACCACGTGGCTGTAGATTAACATTGCACAGAATCAGTTCCAAAGACCAGCTCTATCCACAAAAGATAAAAATAATGGATTTTGCCATTTCTGTGGATATTTCTAGGTCCTGAGTCCCTTAAAGCAATCCCTTCAAACTTTGACCCAGGAGTTTCCAAGTGTGCCTTTTTCTGCTCCCTAACTGGAGGGGAGACCATACAACCTGGATTTGCTCTGAGTTTGCTGACCAGCTGGCCCCTCTCCTGGACAGAAAGGCCTTGAAGAGGAGGGAATATGCAAGATTACTCAGTGAAATCCAGGGGTACACGCAGCCCTGCTTGTCAGGGCTGAGTCTAAGGCCTAATTTTATCTCCAATTCCTGTAAGGGTAGGATTTATAGGATTGTCAATTTCTTCTTTCCACATAATTCAATTTATTCAGATTCGTAGCAGCCAATGCAACTACAGGACACCAGATTATTCCAATTCCAGCTGTGTTTCACTCTCCACAGCAGAAGGCCATCCATCAGCTTTATCAGGGTTCCCCAGTCATACTTCCCACCTGGAATTCAACTGGTTTCTAACTTTTCATACAATCATATGACACTCTACTGCAGTCACTCTTAAATTTCCATTTATTTCAGTCCCAGGCCACTTCTTCACCGGAATGCACTGTTTCCCCCATTATCTAGGTATTCGTGTCATATAATAAACTGAGCTACTTCAAAGGTGCATGTGTGTAGTAACTATTAAAAAAAAAAAAATCTCCACTGAGTTTTTCATTTTGGTTTGGTGGTACTGAGGATTGAACCCAGAGTACCTGATCAAACATTTTATTACTTTTTTTAAGATCCATTCCCTAGGTAGACTCGCTGGGTCAAAAGGCATGGGGTATGAACATTTTTAAGATTCCAAAGGCAAACTCTCGTAGAATTACTAATTAGAAATGTTGCACCAATTTCACCTCCCAATGGCAGCACAGGAGTCTCAGTTTCACTTCACTCTTACCTGAACTAAATAATTTAAAAAGTGCTTGGCCAGGTGGATAGGCCAAAGGAACTGATTTTCAGAATATATAACATATCCATGTTTATTCAGACTCATGCTTTTACTACCATTTGTATTTTTACTGTTACCTCTGTGATCTTTTGGGACCTTTTCCTTTTTTTCTACTGGTACATTAAAACTTCCTATTTACAACAGTTCTTTTTTTTTTTTTTTTGGTATCTATATTGAACCCAGGGGTGCTTAACCCCAGCCCTTTTGATTTTTTATTTAGAGACAGAGTCTCACCAATTTGCTGAGGCTGGCTTCAAACTTATAATCTTCCTGCCTCAGCCTCCCAAGCTGCTAGGATTACAGGTGTGCACCATTGTGCCTAGTTTACAATATTTCTTTATATAGTCATCCCATTTAACAATGGGATGTGGCCTGAGAAACACATCATTAAGGCAATTTCATCATTGTGCAGTTATCATAGTGTATTTACACACACTTAAATGGAATAGCCTGCTACACACTTAGGTTGTATGCTGTGTGTGGAGTACGGCTCTTGGCTCCTGAGGCTACAATGAACACAGCAACGCGAGATTACATGAAGTACAAAAGAAAATGGCGCAGTCCAGAGATTCAGGAAATACAAGATGTATGGGCTGCTGCACAGCAAACTTTCTCTTAATAAGCAGGAATACGGTTTAAAAGTACTGATAAAAATATATACAGCAACACGAAGCTGAGGCAGGAAGATAGCAAGGTTGAGATCAGCCTGGGCAACTTGACCATATCTCAAAATAAAATTAAAAGAGAGGCTGGGGATATAGCTGGGTGGCACAGTGCCCCTGGGTTCCATCCCCAGTAACACACCCACATATAAAAAGGATATAGAATGAATACATACATCAGTAACATTTATTATCAAGTATTACATACTATATATGATTTTTTTACAGTATATATGATTTTATGTGCTATCCTTCTATTAAACTGGAAGTACAGATTTGTTTACACCAGCTTTTCCACAAACACAAGGGTAATACCTTGTGCTGTTGAGCTACTATGGCTGCGACACACTAGGTGATAGCAATTTTTAGTTCATTATTATCTTTGGGACCACTGTCATATATATGATCTGTCACTGACCAAAATGATGTCATATGGTGCATGACTGCACATTAAGGCCACCTCTATTGGTCTTGATGTGGCCTGTGTAAACTGAGGTGGCTAGTCCAAATATACCCTGCAGTTATTAGTGTGCTTCTACATCTCCTGTGGCTCAGTGAGATTTTTGTTTTGCCTTTTTTTTTTTTCAGTTGTAGAAGGACACAATACCTTTATTTTATTTACTTATTTTTAAGTGGTGCTGAGGATTGAACCTAGCCTCACATGTGCTAGGTAAGTGCTCTACCACTAAGCCACAACCTCAGCTCTTCAGTCAGTTCTTTACAGGGGGAAAAACAAAACAAAAACAACTCAAATATAGCACAAGTCCCACTAAAAACTAAGGTACTAAGTCATCACAAGATAAAACATAAAATACAGCCTATGCTCCCCTACTTACTGAACATGTTTCTACATTAGACAACTCTTTTTCTGGGGAGTGGGTACCAGGGATTGAATTCAGGGGCACTTGACCACTGAACCACATCCCCAATCCTATTTTGTATTTTATTTAGAGACAGGGTCTCTGAACGCCTCACTTTTGCTGAGGTTGGCTTTGAACTTACGATCCTGATCCTCTTGCCTCAGTCTCCCAAGCTGCTGGGGTTACAGGAATGTGCCACCACACCCAGCTTACATTAGATAATTCTTTTTTAAAAATAAGAGGAAAATTCATTGCCTGGAGTTCATTCCTTAAAAAAAGAAAAAACCAACAAATAAATGATCTCACACTTCATCTCAAAATCCTAGAAAAAGAAGAGCAAAAGAAGTAGAAGGCAAGAAATAATTAAAAGCAGAGCTGAAATTAATGAAATCGAAACAAAAGAAACAATTGAAAAAATGGACAAAACTAAAAGTTGGTTCTTTGAAAAAATAAATAAGATCGACAGACCCTTAGCCATGCTAACGAAGAGAAGAAGAGAGAGAACTCAAATTACTAGCATACGGGATGAAAAAGGCAATATCACAACAGACACTTCAGAAATACAGAAGATAATTAGAAATTATTTTGAATCCTTATACTCCAATAAAATAGAAAATAGTGAAGGCATCGATAAATTTCTTAAGTCATATGATCTGCCCAGATTGAGTCAGGAGGATATAGACAACCTAAACAGACCAATATCAATTGAGGAAATAGAAGAAGCCATCAAAAGACTACCAACTAAGAAAAGCCCAGGACCGGATGGGTATACAGCGGAGTTTTACAAAACCTTTAAAGAAGAACTAATACCAATACTTTTCAAGCTATTTCAGGAAATAGAAAAAGAGGGAGAACTTCCAAATTCATTCTATGAGGCCAACATCACCCCGATTCCTAAAACAGACAAAGACACTTCAAAGAAAGAAAACTACAGACCAATATCTCTAATGAACCTAGATGCAAAAATCCTCAATAAAATTCTGGCGAATCGGATACAAAAACATATCAAAAAAATTGTGCACCATGATCAAGTAGGATTCATCCCTGGGATGCAAGGCTGGTTCAATATAAAGAAATCAATAAATGTTATTCATGACATCAGTAGACTTAAAGAACCATATGATCATCTCGATAGATGCAGAAAAAGCATTCGACAAAGTATAGCATCCCTTTATGTTCAAAACTCTAGAAAAACTAGGGATAACAGGAACATACCTCAATATTGTAAAAGCTATCTATGCTAAGCCTCAGGCTAGCATCATTCTGAACGGAGAAAAATTGAAGGCATTCCCTCTAAAATCTGTAACAAGACAGGGATGCCCTCTCTCACCACTTCTGTTCAACATAGTTCTCGAAACACTGGCCAGAGCAATTAGACAGACGAAAGAAATTAAAGGCATAAAAATAGGAAAAGAAGAACTTAAATTATCACTATTTGCAGGTGACATGATTCTATACCTAGCAGACCCAAAAGGGTCTACAAAGAAACTATTAGAGCTAATAAATGAATTCAGCAAAGTGGCAGGATATAAAATCAACACGCATAAATCAAAGGCATTCCTATATATCAGCGACAAATCCTCTGAAATGGAAATGAGGACAACCACTCCATTCACAATATCCTCAAATAAAATAAAATAAAATAAAATACTTGGGAATCAACCTAACAAAAGAGGTGAAAGACTTATACAATGAAAACTACAGAACCCTAAAGAAAGAAATAGAAGAAGATCTTAGAAGATGGAAAAATATACCCTGTTCATGGATAGGCAGAACTAACATCATCAAAATGGCGATATTACCATAAGTTCTCTATAGGTTTAATGCAATGCCAATCAAAATCCCAACGGCATTTCTTGTAGAAATAGAGAAAGCAATCATGAAATTCATATGGAAAAATAAAAGACCCAGAATAGCAAAAACAACTCTAAGCAGGAAGTGTGAATCAGGCAGTATAGCGATATCAGATTTCAAACTATACTACAGAGCAAAATAGTAACAAAAACAGCATGGTACTGGTACCAAAACAGGCGGGTGGACCAATGGTACAGAATAGAGGACACAGAAACCAATCCACAAAATTACAACTATCTTATATTTGATAAAGGGGCTAAAAGCATGCAATGGAGGAAGGATAGCATCTTCAACAAATGGTGCTGGGAAAACTGGAAATCCATATGCAACAAAATGAAACTGAATCCCTTTCTCTCGCCATGCACAAAAGTTAACTCAAAATGGATCGAGGAGCTTGATATCAAATCAGAGACACGGCGTCTGATAGAAGAAAAAGTTGGCTACGATCTACATACTGTGGGGTCGGGCTCCAAATTCCTCAATAGGATACCCATAGCATAAGAGTTAATAACTAGAATCAACAAATGGGACTTACTCAAACTAAAAAGTTTTTTCTCAGCAAAAGAAACAATAAGAGAGGTAAATAGGGAGCCTACATCCTGGGAACAAATCTTCACTCCTCACACTTCAGATAGAGCCCTAATATCCAGAGTATACAAAGAACTCAAAAAATTAAACAATAAAATAACAAATAACCCAATCAACAAATGGGCCAAGGACCTGAACAGACACTTCTCAGAGGAGGACATACAATCAATCAACAAGTACATGAAAAAATGCTCACCATCTCTAGCAGTCAGAGAAATGCAAATCAAAACCACCCTAAGATACCATCTCACTCCAGTAAGATTGGCAGCCATTATGAAGTCAAACAACAACAAGTGCTGGCGAGGATGTGGGGAAAAGGGTACACTTGTACATTGCTGGTGGGACTGCAAATTGGTGCGGCCAATTTGGAAAGCAGTATGGAGATTTCTTGGAAAGATGGGAATGGAACCACCATTTGACCCAGCTATTCCCCTTCTCGGTCTATTCCCTAAAGACCTAAAAAGAGCATGCTACAGGGACACTGCTACATCGATGTTCATAGCAGCACAATTCACAATAGCAAGACTGTGGAACCAACCTAGATGCCCTTCAATAGACGAATGGATAAAAAAAAAATGTGGCATTTATACACAATGGAGTATTACTCTGCATTAAAAAATGACAAAATCATAGAATTTACAGGGAAATGGATGGCATTAGAGTAGATTATGCTAAGTGAAGCTAGCCAATCCCTAAAAAACAAATGCCAAAAGTCTTCTTTGATATAAGGAGAGTAACTAAGAACAGAGTAGGGAGGAAGAGCATGAGAAGAAGAATAACATTAAACAGGGATGAGAGGTGGGAGGGAAAGGGAGAGAGAAGGGTAATTACATGGAAATGGAAAGAGACCCTCATGGTTATACAAAAATACATACAAGAGGAAGTGAGGGGAAAGGGGGAAAAAAAAAAAACAAGGGGGAGAAATGAATTACAGTAGAGGGGGTAGAGAGAGAAGAGGGGAGGGGAGGGGAGGGGAGGGGGGATAGTAGAGGATAGGAAAGGCAGCAGAATACAACAGACACTAGTATGGCAATATGTACATCAGTGGATGTGTAACTGATGTGATTCTGCAATCTGTATACGGGGTAAAAATGGGAGTTCATAACCCACTTGAATCAAAGTGTGAAATATGATATGTCAAGAACTATGTAATGTTTTGAACAATCAACAACAAAAATTAAAACAAATAAAAATAAAATAAAAATATTAAATTTTTAGTTGTAATTGGGCACAATCTCTTTATTTATTTATTTTTATGGGGTGCTGAGGATCGAACCCAGAGCCTCACACATGCTCTACCACTGAGCCACCAATCCAGCCCATATTACACAATTCTTAACAGCTTTTTTCTTCAAAGGTTTTTACAAAGTAAAGTTTAACTTTCAGAATGGATTTACATAAAAGAAAACGGATGTGTAAATCAGCAGTTAAGACACTTACAATGCAATTGTAGAACCCTTCCTCTTCTTTCACCTGTAAATTATTTCTTCTGTGGTAGAATACACTAGGATAGCTTTCTGTCACTGACAAAATACCTAAGAAAATCAACTTAAAAAGAGGAAAGATTTATTTTGGCTCAGGATTTCATAAGTTTCCTGGCACGATCACTTGGCCCTATGGCCCTTGGGCCTGTTGTGAGGCAGCAGCACTGCAGGGGTGTGTGGCGGAGGAGGTCTCTTCACCTTATGGTGGTTGGTAAACAAGAGAGAGGGGAAGGGACTGGGATTCCAATATCCCCTTCAAGGGCAAGTCCCCATTGACCTAACCTCGTTTTTTTCTGGGCCCCACCTCCTGAAGGTTCTACTACCTTCCAACAGTGCCACAGGTCGGCGACAGGCATTGAGTATACATACGGACCTTGGGGGGACATTTATGATTGAAATTGAAACAAACAATGTAACTTTTCTGTGTTTAATTAATTCCTTTATTATAAAATGTTATTTTAAAATATTATTTTATTTTTCTTTGCACCATTATAATTGTAGTAACTTTGCTGTGGAAAACAAAATTCAACCTTATAGGAAAGAAAAAATTCCTCAAGAACACCTACTGGCATCTTTATTTACATATTAGAGCGGGTGAGCCAGTGAAAATCCTAGAAAAGAAAAGACATTCAGTCAGAAGAAATAATTCATCTCAAACTGTACTCTGTTTTGCTTATTCTATAATTTAAAAGTCCCACACAAGGGACTTTTATCAATGAGGTCTGTCTTTGATCTAGTGCTTTCCCAAAAAGGAGCTAACAATCCACTAGTGAACCTTGTTGCCTGTCCCTACAAACAACGTAACATGGCTTTCTGGGTCCTCTTCCTCAAACTGCAATCAGGGCATAACAAACTAGAGAATGAAAGAAGCAGAAATAACTCAAAAGGAGAGAAGAGAGGATGGAGGTCCACGGAGGGCTGAGCTACAGGGTCTGAGAACAAGGACAAAAAGAACTATGCATGGAAACCTTTTCCAGGACTAACAGCATCCAACACATGTGGCCTGGACACAGGACACTGCAGAGATTTAGGTATTGCCTGTGTTAAAGCAGGAAGCAGCCAGGCTACACTGTGACTCAGTGGTAAATGGCTAAGGGACCATCACTGAAAAGTAATAACATGAAAACTATGGTGTGTGTGTGTGTGTGTGTGTGTGTGTACATATACACAGTGGATGGATATATATATATATATTCTTGAGAGGAAGATAATTCAGAAGTGATTAAATGCAAGATATATAAGGATAATCCTCACAGAATTATAAGACAAGGATAAGAACTTCCCCAGAAATACCTGAACAAAATTCATAGAGAAAATAATAGAATGGATCACTGGAAGCATTTCTTTAGAAGGATGAACTCACTAGCGGAAAGAGCAAGTCACCAGGCTCTTCCATGACTAACACAGATCAAGACCATTTTTATCATAGTATTTGTCAGGGTCTTACAGTGGCTTTAGTTTCCCTAGTACTCTGATGCCCTGATGCCAGGAAGAGGGCATCCTGGTTTACAAAACTAACACCCCAGTCACTGGAAAGTATATACCCAGTTATAAATTAATAAAATGTCATGATTTAAGAACCTGTCCACTGGGTGTCTGGTTGAGAAAAATCACTTCAACAAATAGAACTCAAGGAGAAAAAAAGGCAAGGGGGATGTACTTTAGTGGTAGAGCACGTGCTTGGCATGCATAAGGCCCTGGTTTCAATCCTCAGCACCAGAAAACAAAAGAAAAGGCAATCAATAAGCCCACAGGGGTACATTTTTCAAGGTGGCTGACCCAATCTCAAAATAGTCTGCCTCCTTGTTCCACAGAAATCCGTGCTAATGCTACCTGCCCATCCCCATCCTGACTCAGTCTGTCTGTGCTCACTTTCCTCATTACCAGACTTCACCTTGAGTACCCCGTCTCTTGGCTATAAGGTAAATTCCAGTCTCTGATGTCTGTTTTTACACAAACAATTCTACATATCTTAAGTTTTTAAATTAGTTCCCTATATTTCATTAATCATCCAGATGTCTCTTTGTGTTCTGCCTTGTTCAACAAAGGAAGAGATTCTATAGTGGATGCCAGTCTAAGAACCAAGACAGAAAGCACTCAAAAAAATCTGTTCTGAAAAGAGTGGCTGACATACCAGGTGGAAACATGGAGGACAGGTGTATAAGAGCAGGTGGGTGACAGGACCAGAGTGCAAAATTAAACGTGAAAAACCAAGAGCAAAAGCAACTTAATCATGTAGCATTGGCATTATATTACTGCTATAATCTACAGTGTAGTTTTGCTTTAGAGGTCAAAGTAACTAATATTGGATGTTACTGCACTAATTATCCTATTACAATTTCATCTCCCACTGTGCGTCCTCCATTCTCCTTTCCAGCTGCTCTGGCCTTCTTGCAGTTGCTCAGATGTGGCCTGCTCCCTCTTGCCACACAGCCTTTGCACATCTTTTTCCATTCCTCTTTGACAGATTCTCCCTATTCATCCTTCATATCTCAGTTTAAGTATCACTTCCTCCCAGAAGCCTTCCTTATAACTCCAATATAAATCAGATTCCTTTGTTGTGTGTTTGCTTAGAACTGGCTCCCTTTCCTCTTGAGCAGTTACCTTGGTGGATCATGCAACCTTCAGCTGTGAGGTTATTGGACTGTCCTCTCCCCTGCAAAACAGTTTAAGCTACATGGAGATGAGGACTGAGCCTGGTTTTGCTCACCATGCTATTCCTAACACAGTACACCTAAAGATATCTCAACAAATATTCACTGAACATTTGATAAAATTGCCAAACTCAGACATGTTTATAAAGAACTCTGGGTAACAGTGTTCCTTTCTGGAAGGAGATGAGGAAGGAGCAGATGCATTTCCTGCTTTCTGCTTAGCAAATGCTTTTACCTGGGCCTTCCGTGTGCCTTGTGGCTCAATCATAATGTTGATAAGAGAGGGTTTAGTAGTATCTTCCAGGGTCTGCCTCAGGGATTTTTGGAGTTCTTCCGGTGTTTGTGCAAAATATCCTTTGCCTCCAAATGCAGCCATGACCTGTTCATAATGTGAGTCTGGCAGGAGACACATCGGAGGGGCCCTGAAAAAGACGTTACGGGTCAATGAAATTTAAACCTTAAAGCTTCTAGGGAAAAAAAAAAAAAATCATTCTCTGAAATAATCAGTGAAAAAACTGAAGCTGAGCTGAAAGGCATACTTTTATATCTAACTCTTTGATCTTGAAACTTAAGCTATCAGAACATGAAATTTTCCTTATATTTTTTATTGTCTATAGAAATACCTAAGAAAACTTCCTGTGATGATGGAAATGTTTTACAGATAGTATGGCAGCCACCAGCTACTTGGTGCTGTGAGCATTTGAAATGTGAGTAAACTGAAGAACTGAATTTTTAGTTCCATTTAATTTTAACTATATATAAGTAGCAACATGCGGCTAGTGGCTACTATGCCAGACAGCCGAGGCTATACTTTCAACTATTAGAATCCAAAAGGGAAAGGAATGGTCACAGCACAACAACAAAGCAGCACATGAAGTCTGGGAGGCATTAACAAACATCCTGGCTGGCTCACAAATTCACATCTTGAACCCCATGGCCAGCTGTAACAGTCTTAGTTTGGCTTTGCCATCAGATGACCAAGATTTAGCTAAGTAGTAAAAGGAAGGAAGACCTCTGGATCATAAACAATATGTAAACATCCATGTCCCTCCCTGGTGTAGTAGGAACATTAAGACTGGGGACCTTGCAATAAGCCCTGTCATTAGCAAAGCTTAGACATACACTCGTGAGTCTTCATCAGCTATAAACTATTTATAAAGCACTAATCACAGAGAGTTGTGCAAAGAGGAACAATGAAGGCAGGGTTTCTATCCTTTAAAGGGGCTGACAATAGAAACAAACAATATTCACATGACACAAGCACATTCCAATACAGCAAACTCTTTAAAGAGAGAATGAGAGAGAGATGAGAGAAAGCAAATACACACTGTTCTGGGTTACTTACACTGTAGTAGCATCTTGACATTTTAACATTTCTTTCCAAGAATCTTTATCAACACCGTGGTAAATTCCATTATTGTTCACCACCAAGAGTATGATTGGCAAATTGTACCTCAAAATGAGAACAAAATAAGAAGGAAATCATTCTTCAATCTTTTCTTTTGGTGTAAATGTTAACTTAAAAATCAGTTTTCTATAGGCATTTTGTAATATTAGAGGAAAACTAAAAACCAAGCATTTATTATCCTAATAAAGAATATTACACCATCAACAGAAACATCATAGAGTGGCAGAAAAAAAATAACACCTTCCTACTTTATTTTTGGTACCAGACATTGAACTCAGGGACACTTGACCACTGAGCCACATCCCCAGCCCTGTTTTGTATTTTATTTAGAGACAAGGTCTCACAAGCTGCTTAGCGCCTCACTAAGTGGCTGAGACTGGCTTTGAACTCTTGCCTCAGCCTCCCAAGTTGCTGGGATTATAGGCATGTGCCACCACATGGGCAACACCTTTCTACTTAATATCCTCTGAAGCACGTCTTCTGAAGAAGTTGCTAGGAATACTGTTTAGAAAATGCCTTTCTATTCACTGAGCTCCTCACAGGCAATCAGTCCTTCCTAGATGCTGTGAGAGGCACACAGCAACTGGCAAAGTCAGTTTGTGCTCACACTTCTACCTGTAATCAGAGATGCTTCAGCTGCTGTAATCAGTAGAAAGAGTGTCTAACAATGTCTTCAATGAAGAAAACAGACCAATAAAAAAAGCAAAACAAACAACTGATTAAACTTCATTAGTTACAGAAAAAGAATAGGGATTTTATTTCCAACAGATTAATTTCTTAGGATAGGCAGTGAAGCCAAAACTGAACCACACATTGCTATACTATAGGATTGTGGCAACTATTTACTCTCCAGGTTAAAAGGGAATCGTTACTCTCCAGAAAGCTGACTCCCCATAAATCATTTTTTTGGTGTCACTTAGTTGTCAATATTGACACTCTAACAGGCAGTATCTTCCCCCAATCTTGAATATACCAAAGCTTCAAAAGCCCCAAAACAGCCAGGCATAGTGGCACACACCTGTAACCCCAGCAGCTTGGGAGGCTGAGGCAGGAGGATCTCAAGTTCAAAGCCAGCCTCAGCAAAAGTGGTGTTAAGCAACTCAGTGAGACCCTGACTCTAAATAAAATACAAATACAGCTGGGGATGAGGCTCAGTGGTCTAGTGCCCCTGAGTTCAATCCCCAGTACCCACAAAAAGAAAAGCAAAAGCCCCAAAACATGTTCACAGAAGTCCTAATAAGAGTCCTAAGAACCGAATGGCTTTACTACAGTTTAAATATAGCTGGGGATAGGGGGTCCCCTTAATCCTTCAGTAGGAGCCACAACTCATGGGTTTCTCCATGATTCCTCATGACTAAAAATATAACCTGAATGACTCATATTCACTAGGCATCACTTCAAAATTTACCCTGATTATTTCATTTGTTCCCCACAATCACTCTCTAAGGCAGGAACTATTGCTATTCCTACTCCTATTTTAGAGAGGAAGAGAGAGGCTTGGTTAAATGACACAAATAAAATCACTTGGCCTGACAGAGTAGAACCAGTACTGAAATCCAGGCCACCTAGCCCAGAGGTTATGCTCTTAACCACTAGGTTCCTCTATCTCCCTGCAGAAAACAAGCTTCTCTCAGGCCCATTTTTCTTTTTCAGTGACCTCAAAACTACACCTCACCACTCTGCAGGTTATTTACACTGTGTTATCTACCAGTGCTATGCTCAGGGCACCTGGCAATATGGGGAACACTTGGGAACTGTCAGGCAAGGGGGTCTTGTGTGTAAATTTTCACATTTAGGAGAAGAAAATGCTCTGCTGTAGGACTGTGTCTTACCTGCAGATGGTTTCCACCTCCATGCCAGAAAACCCAAAGGCACTGTCTCCCTCAACACAGATGACCCTTTTCCCAGGGTTTCTATCTTTAGCCACTAGAGCAGCTGCAATAGCAAATCCCAAACCAACTCCCATTGTTCCAAAAGTACCAGCATCAAGCCTGTTGGGGAACAAAGCCAAAATAAAATCTCTGGGGCATGTCATAGAAGGTGGCATTGGCACAAACCTTCTAGTTATATTTACATGGCTCATTGGAAAATAAGAAAATGTAAAAACATTCTCTTTAATATAAAAGTTTTTGACTAGAAGGAACTGATTTGTCAAGAATAAGGAACATGAGAGGAAAAAGCTACATGATTGCTCAGAGGACTTTAAAGATATCCTTAGAACAATAAGCATGTAAATTGTCACATGATAATCATATATCAAGCATAAAAACTCTATATAAAAACTCAACCAAGAATTCACTTATATGTCCTTATACTATAAACACATACAGTTCCCAAACTTTTTTTCTACAGCATTTAACTTCTTAAAAATTTTATTTTCATAGATTAGTTTCATTTAGAGATTTTTGCAATAGAAAAGTTACACTATTTTACACTTTTATATTTGTAGACAGATTATTTTAGAATAAGTAACAAAAATATATTTGACAATTAAGTCCCAGTTTATAATTGAATTATTAAAATAACTGTAATTAGAAGATTTGTCTCAACTTGGACTTTTCTGTTATTTCCTCCTATTGCCAGTCAAATGGCAATGACAGAGCAAAGGAGGTGAACAATCAATTCCTTTTTATTTTTTTTAGTTGTAGATGGACACAATACCTTTATTTTGTTTATTTTTATGTGGTGCTGAGGATCGAACCCACTGCCCCACATGTCGTTCTACCATTGAGCTACAACCTCAGACCCACAATCAATTCTTAAGGTATTAAGTTAAAAAGGTCAGAGCATCCACTGCATAGTTGGAATTAACAAAACCCAGCAAAGATTAAAGCTGAGAGTGTCAAAAGACCTGCCTTGGCAGTTTTCTGCCATGTAAGTCCATGGACATAGTCAGAAAGAATTTGTCCAAGGCCTAGTTGACTTGGAGAGTGGAGGCTGCAGCCAGGGAGATCATCACAGAGCAAGGACTAAAATCAGCAGTTCGATGCAGGCTCAGAAGCAAAACACTGACAACACTCTAACCAGTCCAGTAGTGAACAGACTTCGAACCCACTCTGGGGTAGGCTGGTCCTGGAGAAAATAAGGCTTGTGGGCACTGGTGACCAGTGGGGTTCCAAAGCAACCAGTGATCAGCCTCCTTGTGCACCAGAGGACACTCCACTTCCAGAGAACCACCACCTCATCCCTTAGTTGTGTTTGTAAAGAAGTAGAATTTTGTTAAGAGTTAAAGCCTCCTCTGTACTTCTCCTTGATGCCATTTTATCCCTACCTCTCCACAGGTAATAACTAATTTAAATTTGGTGTTTATTAATCTCATGCATTTGGTATTATTTTAAAATTATATAGATGGCATTAGACTGTACCTTATTTCAGTTAAGATTACATTTCTGATATGTGTTCATGCTGACTCAAGTACCTTTAGTATATTCATTTAAATTGTTGAAGAGTATGCTGGGGATATAGCTCAGTTGGTAGAGTGCTTGACTCATGCACAAGGCCCTGGGTTCAATCCCCAGCACCACAAAAAGAAAAAAAGGAGTATCAAATCAAGAGATGCTAACTTATTTTTCCATTCATCAACATTCAGGTGACTTCCTATTTTTATCATGATTAACACATATTAGTTGTGCAAATTAATGGAATCCACAGTGACATTTCTATCCACACATATATCATGTCCATCCATCCCTCTTTGGCCTCCTTTCTCTTCCCTGCCCCTAGTCTTTCTCCTTTTCTCTAACAGTCCCTCTTCTTCTTTCAGGTCACCTCTCTCTTGTTTTTTATGTTTTTACATTTGAGAGAAAACATGAGATAATTGTCTATGTAAGGCTTATTTCATGTAACAGGTTCTTCCAGTTACATCCATTTTCCTACAAATGACAGGATTTCATTCTTCATGACTAAATGATATTCTCCAGTGTATAGTTATCATATTTTCTTTACCCATTCATCTGCTGTTGGGCACCTACACTGATTCTATAACTTGGCTATTGTTTATAGTGCCATGATAAAGAAAGGTTGCACATGCTGCACATACTGCTTTTGCGTGCTGACTTCATTTCTTCAGGTATGCACACAGGAGTGGGATCATATGGTAAGCTCTATTTTTTATTTTTGAGGTACCTCCATACTGTTTTTTTGTGGTGGCTATACTAGTTTCCAATCTCATCAACAGTGTATAAGGGTTTCTTTTTCTCCACATCCTCACCAGGATTTTTTTTTTTTTTTTGAGCCATTCTGACGTGGCTAAAGTTGAATCTCAAAGTGACTTTCATTTGCATTCCCTGATGGTTAAAGATATTGAGCATTTTTTCATGTAGCTATTTGGTCATTTGTACTTTTAAGAAGTATCTCTTGAGATTACTTGTCCATTTTTTGAGTAGATTACTTGTTCTTTTGATGTTAAGTCTTATTGGTTCTGTTTAGTTCTGTTTCTTTAATTCTGTAGGCTGTCTCTTTACTGTTGATTGTTTCCTTTGCTGTGCAGAGCTTTTTAATTGAATGTAATTTCATTTGTCAATTCTTGCTTTTGTTTTTGAAGTCCTATTCAGGAAATTGTTAACTGTGCCAGTATCCCCAGTTTTCCTCCAGTAGTTTCAAAGTTTCAGGTCTTACATTAAGATCTTTGATCCATTCTGAGTTGAAATTTGTGCAAGGGAAAAGCCAGGGAACACATTTCAATCTTTTGCATGTGATTTTCCAGTTTTCCCAGCAAGCATCATTTGCTGAAGAGGCTGAACCTTCTCCAATGTACATTTTTGACACCTTTGTTGAGAATCAGTTGGCTGTAGATATATGGGTTTAATTTTGGGGTTCTCTTTTTCTTTTTCTTTTTTTTTTTTGGTACCAGAGATTGAACCCAGGGGTGCTTAACCACGGAGCCACATCTTCAGAACCTCCCCCACACACACTTTTTTTTTTGAGACAGGGTATCACCAGGTTGTTTACAGTCTCACTAAATTGCTGAGTTTGGTTTGAGGCTATGATCCTGCCTCAGCCTCCAGAGCCACTGGGATTACAGCCATGTACCATGGCACCTGGCTTGAGTTCTCTATTTTCCACTGGTCTATGTGTCTGATCTTTACTGTTTCTTTCCTCTGCTGATATGATTTTTTTTTCTTATTTGGAAAAAATAAGGTGTTGCGATCATAATGTAATTTGAGATCTTTCTTCTTTTTTAACGTAGGTACTCATTGCTACAAACTTTTCTCTTAGAATCGTTTTTGTTGCACCCCACAAGTTTCAGTGTTCTCTCCATTTTTGTTTGATTCAAAGAAATTTTAAAATGTCCCCTCTTACTTCTTCAATTATCTACTAGTTGATCAAAAAGTGTATTGGTTCAATCTCCATGTAGTTTTTATAATTTCCTCAGTCTCTCGTTTGTTGTTGATTTCTTCCCCGCTGCTACTTGAGGTTGAACCCAGGGGCACTTTACCCCTGACAGTACCCAATCCTTTATTTTTTTGAGACTGGGTCTCACTAAACTGCTAAGGCTGTCCTTGAATTTATAATCATCCTGCCTCAGCCTCCTGAGTCCCTGGATTATAGGCATATACTGGCTTTTTGTTAACTTCGTTTCATTCCGTTATGATTGAAGAAGAAGAAAATGCGAAATATTGCTTCATTCTTTTGAATTTGTTAAGATTTGCTTTGTGTCCTAATATCTGAACTATTTTAGAAAAAGTTCCATGTACATTCTACAGCTGTTGGATGGAATATTCTATAAATGCCTGTTAAGACCATTTGTTCTCTAGTGTAATTTAACTGGTATTTGCTGACTTTTTTGTTTGGACCATCTACCTATTGATGAGAATGAGTACTGAAGTCACCCACTATTATTGTTTTGGGGCCTACCTCTCCCTTTATGTCTAGTAGAGTTGGTTTCATAAAGCTGAATGCTCTGATGTTCAGTGCACATAAATTTATAATTATTATATCTTCTTGATGAACTGTTCCCTGCTGGGAGCCATTAGCCACGTAGGTATGACAATTTCCTTGCCAGCGTACCCCATGTTGCTTAGTGGAAGGACTCGTGGAAATAGGACATTTTGCAGTGACATTGCATGTAGGTGACCTTGCTCAAGGACCAAGGCGGATCCGGGTTTAGGGCGTTCCCGGTTTAGGACTATCCGGGTTTAGGGTGGTTCCAGGTTTAAGGTTATTCCTGCTGGGAATAGGGCGTATCCTGCTGCCTGAGTTCCCCTTGAGTTCTCACGGGATTCAGACAGTATTTTTTGGGAGACAGAAGCCCAGTGGGGTTGGATTTGGGCAGAGAACGTGGATTTCCCCAGAACGTGATTGTAGACGGCTGGTGTGAGTTCGGGAATAAAGAGTTGCTGTTTGAATCTACAAGCTGTGTGGTGGCTCGTGATTTTGTGCCCAGCCAGACTGCGGCATTTGGCGTCCTGTGCGGGGAACTTCTGAAGCTTGGAGGTAAGTGAAATTGCTCGTCCCTGAGGAAGAGCAAAAGAATGGGTGACCATTTCAAAAAAAAACAGTGCGTTCTTGTTTTGATTTATTTTGGTTTTGTTTCAAGCTGCCTATCCCTAGAAATTTCTCAGGCAAACTGGAAAAAATGGTTGACTAAAGGTTTGAAGTTTGTCGGCCCTGAGGAAGAGAAAATTGATACAACGATTTTTTATTCCGTTTTTGTTTCATTCAGTTTCGGTTTTGTTTTGTGTTATCTTATTGGGTTGCGTTATCTTTATAGTAGATTAGAAATTAGTAAAAAACAAACCGAAAAGATGTTAAGTAAATTGTTAGAGGTTCAGACCATGGAGAAAGACATTTTAGATCAAGCAAAAGAGAAGGTCTCTCGAGCTAGTCAGACAGAGGAAGAAAATTTAAAGGAAAAGAGGTTGTTAGGAAAAAGGCCACAACAGGAGGCTGTTACTAACTCCGTTTTATCACAAGAGGGCGTAATTCAACCAACAGCCCCACCGATGGAGACAGCTGAGTGGCCCTCAAACCCCGTAGTTGATAAATGGGATCCTGAGACAGGACCTCAAAGATTAGCATGCCCTGTACTTGAACAGGTAGGAGGGCAGCGAATTCACCGTGCTTTAGATTTTAAAACAGTGAAGCAGTTAAAGGAGGCTGTAACAACCTATGGTCCCCAAGCTCCCTTCACGGTAAGCATGGTCGAGTCCATTACTAACTTGGACATGACGCCAGCAGATTGGGCTAGCATGTGTAAATCTGTACTAAATAGAGGACAATATTTGTTATGGAAGGTTGCCAATGAGGAATTTTGCACGGAGACAGCTAGGCGAAATGCAGCAGCCGGTTACCCTCAAAGAAATCTACATATGTTGTTAGGAAAAGGACCTTATGAGGGTCAACGGCAACAAACTGAATATGATCCTGCTATATATGCACAAATTGCTGCAGACGCAGTTAGAGCATGGAAGACTTTACAAGGACATGGAGATTTACAAGGTCAGCTATCTAAGGTAATACAGAGAGCTAATGAACCCTACGCTGACTTTGTAGATAGGCTAATTCAAACGGCTGCCAAAATTTTGGGGGATACAGAACAAGCAATGCCATTAATAAAACAACTGGCTTATGACCAAGCAAATCGTTGCTGCAGAGAGGTTATTAGACCATGGAGACATGAAGATTTAAACACATATATTAAATTATGTAGAGATATTAATGAACAAGGGCAAGTCTTGGCAGCTGCAGTACAACAGGCTTTAGATGCCAGGCCAAAAACATGCTACAATTGTGAACAAACAGGACATTTTAAAAGGAATTGCCCTATAGGAGGAGGGTTTAACAAAAATAGGTATCAAAGGAATAGAATACCGGGTATTTGCCCATGATGCCGTAGAGGGAGACATTGGGCTAATGAATGCCGTTCTCAAACCACCATAGAGGGTACTCCCTTATCAAAAAACGGACAAGGACCAGGTATTTTATCCACGATATCGTGGAGAAAGGCATCAGGCTCCATTGCCAAAAAACGGACAGAGGGGCCCAATGCTCCAGGGCCCACAACCACAAATCTACGGGGCAGTGGAGGAACCCAGCAACACCATCAGGGTAGTGCCCAGGACACATTGTCCATTAAATCCCTCATCAGACAAACCCGAGGGAGCGCAGGGTTGGACATCTGTGCCTCTGCCAGAGCAGTATTAACTCCAGAGATGGGAGTTCAAATCATTCCCACAGGAGTAAAAGGACCTCTTCCCCAAGGAACAGTAGGCTTATTATTGGGACGTAGTTCATCTACATTAAAAGGACTTATGATAAGTCCTGGGGTAATTGATCCCGATTATGTAGGTGAAATAAAAATTATAGCTAGTTCTCCAAGGGGTATATCAGCAATTTCACCTGGAGATAGAATAGCACAGTTGTTAATAATACCCAGCCTACATAATAAATTTCCTAGTCGTAGTGTAGAAAGAGGTTCCAGGGGATTAGGCTCCACAGGTGTAGATTGGGCTATGTTGTCTTTAAATTTAGATTCTTGCCCAATGCTAAAACTAAATATTCAAGGACATGAGTTTAATGGGCTACTGGACACAGGTGCTGACCTTAGCATCATATCTCATCAAGAATGGCCAAAACATTGGCCATTACAACAAGCCACTCAAACGCTTCGAGGCCTAGGAGTGGCGACTAATCCCCATAGAAGTTCTATGATATTAGATTGGAAGGATCCTGAAGGATGTGAAGGAACTATAGAGCCATATGTATTGGATCATCTTCCTATAAATTTATGGGGACGAGATGTCCTAGATCAATTAGGTTTGACGTTAACAAATAACATCAATCCTAATGTGCCCACTACTAGGGCTAGACAAGGCTTTAGGAAAGAAAAATGATTAGGAAAACAAGGGCAAGGTATAGCAGCACCAATACAAATAGATCAAGGAACAGACAGACATGGGTTGGATTTTCAGAAAGGGCCACTGAGACAATCAAAATTACTTGGAAATCAGAAAGACCAGTGTGGGTTCCTCAGTGGCCCCTGACTAAAGAAAAGATACAAGTAGCCCATGATCTGGTCAAACAACAATTAGTGGAAGGACATATACAACCTTCCATATCTCCCCATAATACTCCCATTTTTGTCATCAAAAAGAAATCTGGTAAATGGAGATTATTGCAAGATTTAAGAGCCATTAATAATGAGATGGTTATTATGGGACCTGCTCAATCAGGGATTCCTCAATTGTCTGCTTTGCCAAAAACCTGGCATGTTTTAGCTATAGATATTAAAGATTGCTTTTTTTCAATTCCAATTCATCCCGAGGATAGTCCACGTTTTGCATTTACTATCCCTGCATTAAATCATGAAGGTCCTGATCAGAGATATGAATGGAAAGTACTCCCTCAAGGGATGGCTAACAGTCCAACTATGTGTCAAATCTATGTTAACAAAGCAATCCAGCCACTTAGAAATCAAAATCCTGAACTACAAATATTTCACTATATGGATGATGTATTATTGGCACATAAAGATAAAAACATATTGCTGGAATGTTATGCCACACTTACAAGCTTATTAAAAAATTATAATCTAGAGATAGCAATAGATAAAGTACAATTAAATTTTCCAATTAATTATTTAGGAGTTCTATTATCCTCAACCATGGTCCGTCCACCAAAAATTCAAATACGAGTAGATCAACTCAAATCACTTAACGACTTTCAAAAGTTATTGGGAGACATAAATTGGATAAGGCCTTATCTAGGTATACCAACAGGAGAGTTGGGACCTTTATTTGATATTCTAAAAGGTCCATCAGATCCAAATTCACCCCGAATGTTAACTCCTAAAGCAAGAAAGGCATTAAAAATTATTGAAACATATATGGAAAATATGCATTTGGATAGAATTGATATAAGTTTGCCTTTATTATTTATTGTACTACCAACAAAAAATATTCCTACAGGAGTATTTTGGCAAGAAGGTCCATTATTGTGGATACATTTATCTTATTCTCCTAACACTATTCTTACTAGGTATCCTGAGGCTGTAGGACAATTAATACTCAAAGGAATAAAAGCAGTGAAGGGAGTGTTTGGAATTTCTCCCAATAAAATTATTACTCCATATACTATGGATCAAATTGATGAGTTAGCTAATGAGTTAAATACTTGGGCAATAATCATGTGTAAATCTAATGTTTCATTTGATAATCATTTACCATCTAATCCTTTGTTGTCTTTTTGGTCTAAGCATCCTGTAGTTTTTCCTAAAATGACAAGAAAAACACCTATCATGAATGCTCCAAATATATTCACTGATGGGTCAAATAATGGTACAGCAGCAGTAGTTACCCCTGATCAAACTTTTACATTTTTAGTACCCAAACAATCAGCTCAAAAGGTAGAGCTTAATGCGGTTTTACAAGCTTTTGTGATGTTTAAAGATTCTGTATTTAATTTATTTTCTGATAGTCAGTATGTAGTTAATGCTATAGTATCTCTTGAAGATGCTGGTAGGATTTCCCCTTCTTCTACTGTTTTCTCTTTGTTTTCCACTATACAAAATCTAATCTGGGACAGAAAAGATCCATTCTTTATAGGACATACTAGGGCACATACAGGATTGCCTGGAGCCCTTAGTTTAGGCAATGATTTAGCAGATAAAACTACACATGACATACATATTTTCTCTACATTTGAAGAAGCTACAAATTTTCATAAAAGGTTTCATGTTAATGCTAATACTTTACAAAAGTGTTTTAAAATAACTAAGGAACAAGCCAGACATATAATAAAACAATGTGACCTTCTCTGTCTCTTCTGATGTTGTCTTAAAGAATATTTTGTTGGCTATAAGTTTAGCCACTCCTACTTTCTTTCAGATTCTATTTGTTTGGAATATAATTTTCCATCCATTTAATCTGTATGTCTTTGCAGGTGAGGTGAGTTTCTTGTAGACTCCACACTGCTGGGTCTTCTTTAAAAAGTTCATTCTGTCAGTTTGTCTTTTAATTGAAGAATTCAGACTATTTACATTTAAGAGTTACTAATGAGGGGCTGGGGTTGTGGCTCAGCAGCAAAGCACTTGCCCAGCATGTGTAAGGTGATGGGTTCAATCCTCAGCACTACATATAAATAAATAAAGGTATTGTGTTCAACCTCAATTAAACAAAAGAGTTATTATTAAAAGGTATGTACTTGTTCATGTCATTTTGTTGGGTCGTCTTCTGGTGGTTTTGAGTTTTTGTTTATTTCTCCTCTCTTATTCATCTTTGAAGTTTGATGGTTTACTCTACTGATAATGTTTGATTCTTTCTTAAGTCTCATAGGCATAGCTACCCTTTTAATGGGATGTATTCTTTCTCATACTCTCATGATGGTGTTTATCTTTCTTCCTCTTCTGGGCATAGGAAGCAAATTTAAAAAGTCCTTGAATCAAACAAAAATGAAAGCAGAACATATCATACCAAAAGCTCTCCTTTAAGCATCATGCTGGTCTAGGGTCATGAATTCCTTTAGTTTATGCTTATCTTGGAAAATCTTTATTTTTTCCTTTGATTCTGAAAGATAGAGCCTTATTGGGTATAGTAATGTTGATTGGCAGTTAATTTCTTTCAGGACTTGAAATATGTCTTTCTGTACCCTCCTGGCCTTCAGAGTTTCTGCTGAGAAATCTGCTTTTAGTCTCATGGTCTACCTTTAAAGGTGGCTTGGAACGTCTCACAGATTTTAATATTCCTTCTCTTGCCAGTATTTTTGGCAGTTAACTACAATAAATTATGGAAAGGTTCTTGTCTGGTTATCTCTACTTGGGTTCTAAATGCCTCTTGTACCTGAATGTTCATTTCTTTCCCAACACTTGGGAAATTTTTATTATTGGAGCAAACAGGTTTTTCATGCCCTTGACCTTCAGGTATGCTTTTGAGCCAGATGTTTGATTTTTTTTAATGGTGTCTCAGAGATCTTGTAAGTTTCCTTTATTCTTTTTAAAATTTCTATTTAAATATAACATACTGAAAGACTTGTCTTCAAGCTCCAATATTCTTTTTTCTATTTGATCTAATCTGTTTTTGAGGCTTTAATTGAGTTTTTTTATCTGACTTACTGAACTTTTCACTTCTAAGATATTTGTTTGATTCTTTTTTCAGAATCTCTACCTCTTTACTGAATTTCCAGTTCCTATTCTGCATTGTTTTCCTTAGTTCATTCAATTCTTTATCTATTCTCCTAGACTTCCAATGAGCTTTCAGAAAATCTTTAGAATTCTTTATCCAGAATTTCATCTACATCAACATTGTCAGAATCTGTTCCTAGAGAGTTAAGAATGTTACAAGATGTCATATTACCTTATTTTTCATATATCTTGTGTTTCTATGTTGAGATTTACACATCTATTGGGATGGATTCTGTTTCATTTATATGCTGGTTTTCTTAGTAAGCAGCTTTCTTTTAATGCTGTGTTCTTAGGTACTGGTCTGTAGTGTAAAGTTGAGTTTATTTTCAATTGGATTCCATGGTGCAATCTCCCTGTGGTTTCTTTGGCTGTGATTAGTAGGTATAGACACAGTGCATACCATATCAGAGTCTGAGGAACTCTGAAGAACCCACTGCTTCTGTAGGTCTTTCAAGAGTATAAGTCCTCTGGTAACTCAGTCAGGTGTGGTATAGAGAGCAGAATATGTGGGGTGTGCCCTCTGTGGTTACTCCAACCATGGGAGTAGAAGCCCCCTTCAGGTGATGGAGGCTCCCACAGGCTCTGTTGATATTGGATCTGTTACTTGAAAAGAGATTCTGATACTTGTTGTTCAATCACAGTGAATGGCATGAAGTTCTTGCTTTCTGTTTATTCACTGGCTCAGTTCCTGGTGCTTCACAGGGAGAGGCATGGGCCAAGATCAAAGTCCCCCACCTGTGCATCATATTCACTTATTAGCAATGAATAAGCTGATAGGGTACAAGTGCCTCTGATGCAGGGAACTCTCATAGGTACAGTGTTCCCAAGAGTTATGAGTCAATTGATGGTGCTGCAGTGTGTCTCATCACCTCTGAAGGATGAGAGGGGCAACAGGGTTGCAAAGATCTGTAAACCCTCAAGATCCTGATGTCCTGAGTCCTGACTCCCTCATGAAACACACATCTATTCACTCTCTAACACTCAGAGGGCAGGTTCCCTGAACTACTGATTTTACAGGGAAGCACCTTTTGCTCTCCTCTGCATGACAGTCTACATTTCCCACATGATAGAACCCTCAGCAGGTTTGTGTCAAAGTCACTCTCCTGAGCCAAGACTGTCTTATGAGGTGGCCACCTGTGAGGTAATGCAGTAGAATGGCCTGGAGATGGGAAGATTCAGGGATTGCTGACTCCCAGAGTAGTAAAAGCTCAGCCGACAGGACCCTTCTTAAGATGGCTCCTGATTACAGCACCCTGAGAATTTGCTGGGTGAGGCAGTGAACTCCTTCTCCAAAGCTAGTTCACCATGCTGATTCCAGGTCTCTTATCTGTTTAGACTATTTCTGTGAGGCTTCAAATTTTGCATCAATAGTTTGCTGGGATTCTCTTTTACCTATACCTCTGCTAAGGGTATACTCCCCCAACCCTCCTCAAGTCATATTGCCATGTGATAAAAGCTGGGATGCTTTGTTTTTCTTGATATTCTATTATCCAAAACCTGGTTTTACTAGGTCTGTCTCCACTGTTGAACTCCAGTGCTCTCCCATGGCCACCCACCTCAATATGCAGCTATATACCTGTTGTTTTTGTTCCATCTGGTGGAGAAGCAGGCAAATGAATGGTACCTCTATTCTACCACATTGCCCTCCCTAAAATGTTTTCTTAATCTACATTATGATAGTTTCAAATTAAACACATCATAATCAATTATAATTTCTTTCTCAAAAGTCTTACCTGTGACGAGGTAGGTAGTTTTGAAGCACAGTGCGTCCAATGTCCATGGTGTTTGCTCCCTCGCTTACCACAAAACAGTCCCTGGGGAGTTGTTTTTGAATATGATAGAATACTGTGTAATAATTCATAGGCAGGGATTTTTTGGAAGCTAATTCCTAAAACAGTAGAGGGAAATATACTCTAAATTAGATTGGGACACAATGAAAATAACCAGTATCCATAATCTACTAACAAACTTATCTGGAAATAGTTAATCATTAGAGGCTACCCAATTTCCAAATGGCTGTACAATGGTTACTCTTCAGGAGCTAAATAACCTGTGACAATATGCTAAGAAAAATGTATCCCACAGTCCCAATTTGGGATACAATCAAATAAACCAGGGAATATTCTTCTTCCTGGAGAGCCACAATATAGGCGAGCATATTAAAGACTCTAAGAAGTTGTACATTAAAGATAGCTAAGATACACTGAATTAAACAAAACCTGAACAATCTTATTTAAGCACTCTTAGGATAATGTTGCCTTACAAAAACTTTTTATTTATAAAATTTTTATTCCAGAATATTTTCATCTAAAATATGGCACTAAATTTAAAAATAAAATGTTAGGAATACAGAAGACAATGCTAAAATCCGATTGTTCCCCATACACTGGAGACTAAAGGAGATGTACTACATCCACCATTATAGAGTTCTGAATGGAGGGGGAAAACAACAAGCAAAAATCACAAGTTACAAATGCCTCTGTATATCCATATGCTTTCTAGTGCGGACAGAAAGCCACCTGGGCCTTTAGCAGCAAGTTTCATCTGTCCCTAGCACTACCTCTTTGCCTGGGCTACTATGCTCTGTTGGAGATTATACCAAGATGGACTAAGGACCTTCCTGTACTCCTACACCAGAGAAGAGAGTCAAGCTCCATTCATCTTAAACTATGGAGAGTCCTAGGGAAAAGAAGGGATTAGTTATATCACAGTTTAGAAAATAGGGCTGAGACTAGCTCTTGATAGGAGAAATAGTTACTGATTAAAATTCCGATGTAAGACAAAATCAGGTATAATCAATTCTGCTCTGTTTGCTTTGAACATGTGAATTTTTTCCAAGACCATGAACATATTAGGGAATTAAATGTGCATAATTTGCTTTTTTTTTTTTTTTTAGAGAGAGAAGAGAGAGAGAATTTTTTAATATTTTATTTTTCAGTTTTCGGTGGCCACAACATCTTTATTTTATTTTTATGTGGTGCTGAGGATTGAACCCAGCACCCTGCGCATGCCAGGTGAGTGCGTTACCACTTGAGCCACCTCCCCAGCCCTAATTTGCTTTTCTTATGTGTTATGTGTTAATGCATGATTCCACCAGCAAGAAACACTAGGTAAACAGAAAACCACACCCAGCTGAACCAAGACACATTTGAATACATAAAATAGTGAACACCTCAGGAACAACCTATTTCATAATCAAAGAATAAGCACAACAAAGAATAATATACAAACACTTAAAACAGAAATCACTAAATCCAGAAGAAATGATTCATTTTAGTGATAGTAATGGATAGATAGACTCCCTTCCAAAGCCTTCACTGTCAGGCATAACCATCAGTGCAGAGAAGAAAACCACAGAAGAATTTTCAGCAGCAATACAAAAGTTAAATAAAAAAGAAGGCAATATGTGGATCAAATTTTCAGTTTTAATGAAACAGCTATCTATTATGTTTGCATGCCTTGAAGGACTTGTAACTTAAAGGCAGAAAACCAAGACTTGACATGCCCCAGGACTTAAGGTTTCAAAAGATCACTAAACTGATGTTCTGTGCCAAAATCAAACTGAGGGGCAATAAGCCACATCCACCTGCATCTGCTATTATAACTTTCACCCTCCTTCTACCACTTCACAGTAACTGACAAGCTGCAAGCCAAGATGATGTCCAATTCTACAAGAAACTTCATGTCTTTTTCAAGTACCCATATTTATATATTTATCTATTACATAAACATGGTTAAAACTTTGCTACCATTTGTATTAGGCTCCTCCTACCTTATTTTTGTTTCACAAAGTTTTTCACAGTTGTGAGTTTAACCCCTTTTTCCAAGCCCTGTGGTTTTCATTTATGATTCTGCACAGCATGGTGACTTAGGGCAGAACTAAGTCAGCCATGAACCTGAGGTGTTCTTGACTTTCAGGGGGTCCCACGTTACCTTGGATGCAGCGTCATTGCTCTTCATTTTTTCCCTCAGAGTATTCCACCACTTGCTCTCTGGAGGATACTGCCATGGTGTCTTATCAAACTGTTCTAAAAGCTAAAAAAAATAAAAAATAAAAAATAAAAAAAAAATAAAAGTTTTCTTTCCTTTTTGAAAATAAACTTAAATCACATTAATATAAAAATCTCTTCTTGGGTTGGGGCTGTAGCTCAGTTGCACAGTGCTTGCCTGACATGTGTGAGGCACTGATTTTTTAGCACCACATTAAAAAAAAAAAAAAAAAAAAAAAAAAAAACTAAAACAAAGGCATCCTGACCATCTACACCTATTAAAATTAAAAATCTCTTCTTGAAGAAGACACATTGCTTGCTATGCAATTCTACCCTTCACATTGCTCATACTCTGCTTTTCTTCTAGGCAGGAAACAACTGATAAATGGGTAAGATGGTAAGCTTTTGTTTGGGTCAGTATGAATTTCTGCCAGATGCTGGGATTTCTGTAGGACAGAGTGAAGTGCCACCTCCTCCACATCTCACAGGCAAGGGCTCTTAAGCCTTTTCAGTCTTTGACACTGAAGGAAATTAACTCCCTACCTAGAATCCTTATAGGAAGGCTGGTAAATACCCAGAGTCCTCTGAAATAGACTCCACAGTGATTTTATATGTGATTGGAGATGTATCTTAATACTGTGTACTTATGATAACAAATATTCTCTAAAATCAAGTAGTAAATGTGACAATATTTTATCTCCTGTTACAATGGAATATATGTTATATACAAATAATAAGAACCTGGACAAGTCATTGATTACAGGCCTTTGGGATAGTAAAATGCTCTTCATTAACTAAAATAAAACAAAACAAAAACAAAATACACCCTAATTTTTTTTCCAGTGTGTAGAGCCAGATCTTACTTAATAAATCCCTGTTTGCCTACTGAATGACTTTAAGGTACTTTTAAAGTACCTTCCCAAAATGTTTAACTTACATGAATATGAGTTATGCTCAAGAAGTTAGAGTTAACAAATTTCACAGTTACATTAAGAGTAGTTTTCTGGGGCTGGGGTTATGGCTCAGTGGTAAAGCGCTCGCCTCGCATGTGCAAAGCCCTGGGTTTGATCCTCAGCACCACATAAAAATAAATAAATAAAGATATTGTGTCCATCTACAACTAAAAAATAAATATTAGAAAAAGAGTAGTTTTCCATCATAAATTTTGCTTAAAACAGATATTAACAGACCTGTCACCAAGGTAATCAAGATTAATATTTTCAAGAACTGACTTTTTCAATCCACATAAACTAAATCCAGGCAAAAGCTCCTACCTGTTTAGTAACAGCATTTATGTCTCCTAGTAAAGTCACAGCAGGTCTCACATTATTCCCCAATTCTTCTGCACAGATGTCAACCTAAAAGAGAAAAAAGGCTGAAGAACAAGTCATGTTTATTCTTCAAAATCTTTAAGTCAATTAAAGCTGAATAAATGGACTGTGCATAAATGATAAAATTTGATTTTCAACTCAAAAAGTTCCTCAATAAAAGTAAAAACCCATAAAACTATTCCAAGTATCATAGCTAGTATAGAGAACCTCCTCATTTTTTCTCATTTTAAAATATTCTCTATGGAATTCTGGTGTTGTCCCATTATACCCACAGGAATCCATTTGAGCTGATCAATTACAGTTTTTGAATCTAATTGATAATAGGGTTCGAATGAAATACACTTAAGATTCCAATCTAGAGAAGAGGTTCTCAGATTTGAGCATGTATGAGAACCACCTAGTGGACATGTTAAACCATACATTGCAGAAGTCTACTTCAGAGTTTTCTGACTTAATTAAGTCTGGGATGGGGTACAAAAATGTGCAATTCTAACAGATTTTCTAGGCAATGCCAATGCTGGTGGTTCAGGGAACACACTCCAAGAAACACTCCTAAAGCATGGCCTGATTATTTTCCCTTTACTCAGAGGTTCCATTTCTGGACAGCCAGGAACAAGTGAAAATGGCTTTTGCAAGAAGGAACAATTTAACTACCCTGAAGGAGATTAGTTGGTAAAAAAGACAAGCAGTCAGGAGGTGGCAGCATCTTCCAGGTATAATCCACAATCTTGTTCGTGATTTTTAGTTCTTAATGACCCATGTGGGAAAAGGACTACTAGAAGCTGACTCCTTAAGAGGTAAATGGCAAATATGTCAAAATATGTTCTGTCATATATAACTAAAAGGAACAAATAAAATTTAAAAAACTGAATGGCAGGCTAGGAGAAAATTATAATTGAAGCTGAGTCATTAAACATTAAATGGAATGAGGCCAATCTGTATAGGGCAAATAGAGCTCACTCATGTCACTAGATAGGTAGTTCTTCCTATAGTATAGAAACTGGATTATAAAGAGGGTCAGAATGATAGAAGAATCAAAAAGAGGTAAGAGTATTTTTCAGACACGGTTTAATGACATAGGTAAAAGCAGAGTAGTTTAGAGATTTCCAACCAAAGAGTGAAAGTTTTGGCTCTAAAAGAAAAACTCACTCCATAACAATGCTGAATATTTCATTCTTATCTACCATCCTATTGAGTTTCGATTCTCAACCTTTAAATATACTTGAACTTGGATTTTGCTTTTCAAAACTTTATTTTGAAAAGTTTTCTGGTCAGAAGTAAACTGGAACATGATGTTTTAGAGGTTTAAAAAGGCAGATAACTTTAGGGCCTTTAATTATGTTAGACAATTTTTAAAAATCTTCCTTTGTAAAAAGAGAAAAGGTTCTTCACAAAAGTCAAGAAGAAAGCAGATCTGATAATGGCCGAGAGGAAGAATGATGAACCACAGACAGCTCTATTCTGAAATCTTTTCTGAGTACCTGGATAAACTTCACATCTGGCTGATATCTTGGAGGGAGTCCAAAATGTAAAATCCAATTCAGTCTAGCACCAAATAACACAATCACATCAGCAAATTGCAAAGCCCTATTTAAGAAAAAACAAAAAAAAAGAATGTAATACAAAGAGTACATCTATATTTCTTATTTGAATTATTCTTTTTTTAATATTTATTTTTTAGTTTTAGGTGGACACATTATCTTTATTTTAAATTTATTTATTTATTTATTTTTGTGGTGCTGAGGATTGAACCCAGTGCCTCACATATGCTAGGTGAGCACTCTACCATTGAGCCACAATCCCAGCCCTCTTAATTAAATTATTCTAAAATTAATTTTGGAAGTATTTTTAATGTCTAGATAATTTGGAGTTTATATTAAACTTATGAATTCGCTTCCAGGGTAAATTTGATCATCCAAGCTAAAATAATTTATAAAGCCATTCTATTTAAATAGTAATCTAAAAGATAAATTAAGTAGAATAAATATTATTATAAGCTGTATCTACAATCCATTTACTTTATCACTAGAAAAATTAACATAAGTCCTCTGTAAATAGTCTTGAAAAAAAAAAAAAACCCAGGGGAAAAAAAAAAGCCAAGTTAATCTCAATAATATTATTAATTGTAAACTATTAGGCATATCCTGGCATATTTTCATCTAGTCTTTTTTTCTATGTAAGCATATTTTTATATAACTGAGCTTACATAATACAGTCCACACATATTTTCACTTATCATAAACATTTTCTTTATCATTAAGTTCCTAAGTAAAATTTTTTAAAAGTTACATGTTTTTCTGAACATATATGCCACAATTTATTTAATGTTCTCCACTGCGGGACTGCACATCTTTTCTCTCCTTCCCTCCCTTCTACCCTTGTGCTGAGGATGAAATCCCAGGCAACATACATGCTAGGCAAATGCTCTACTCCTGAGCCACAACACCAGCATCTATGTTTGAATCTTAATGCACATTTCCCAATGATTCCTAGAAGCAGGGTTGTTTGTTTTTATTTGGGGCAGTGCTAGGAATTGAACCCAGGGCCTACTGTACACGAGGCAAATTCTCTACCAATGAGCCACATTCCCAGCACTCTAGAAGTAGGCATTTTTAAGACTATCAATTAATATTCCTGAATTACTTTCCAAAATATTATACAAGTGTATTACTAATAGTTTTATTTTATACACCTTAATACTTCTAATCTTTATTAGATTCTAATAAAGAACTTATTCTAATATAACTTCCAATCTTTGAATGAGTTTTATTTTGATATCCACATTGATACTAACATACCACTCTTGCTTTATGTTTATTTCATATATCTTTGCTCAATCTTGTGTTTAAGTTGTGTCATTTTGATAGCTATTATAGCACATAGTTGCTGTCATTAATCCAATCAGAATGTTTCTGCCTTTTTCTGAGACACTTTATTATCATAATTGCAATGAGGTTTGTTTTGTTTTTACTCCTCATTGTCCTGATTTCTGGCTGACTCCCCTTTCCTCTTGCTGTACAAAATCTATTTTTATTGCTTTTGTCTTCTTCAGTGCTGAATGCAATTTTTCATAGAAATTCAGCTATCAGGTATTTACTCAAAAAAGCATCTTCATACATTGTGTCAATCCTAGGGAAACTAATTTAACAAACAGATAAAAACTGCAAATTGCAGGATGAATTAGCTTATCGATACTCTACAACTCTTTAAATTATCAATTCAATTATTTATAATCCTTTGCAATACTTTTTACACTATTTATGTCTTTAATGTTATCTTCTCAAAATCTAGTTAGAATGAAGATAAACTTCAGTTCAAACTAAGTTACAATATTAAACACACTTACTAGTATAAGAATTAATTTGACTACTATACATAAGAATTTGATTACTATCCTAAGTACACTGAGTAAAAAGTAAAAGCATGATCTAATAGCATTAAACAAAAAACATAAGCAGCAAATATGACATTTAACTTTTCTTTTTTGGTACAGGGATTGAACCCAGGGGTGCTTAACCACTGAGCCACATCCCTAGCCATTTTATTTTTTATTTTGAGACGGGTTTTGCTAAGCTGCTTACAGAAGTTCTAATTACAGAACTGCAGATGGCAAAAACCTAGAAATAAATACTGTCCTCTTGGCCAGAGGATCAGGATACCACCAAACCACCGCCACTCTCACATACCCACACCCACCCACCCACACACACACCCACACACACACACACACACCTTCCCTCTCTCCGTTTCTCCCTCTTTCTCTCTCTCACATACACACACACCTTTCTCTCTCTCACTTGCTTCGCTTCACACTGAAAGCTAGAGAGAACTTCATTGTGGTTTTTCCCCAGCAGCCAAAAATATAAGATAAATCTCATTTTTCAGGTAAAAGGAACTAGAAAAAGCACACCCCCATGGTCTAAAGTATGGGATCAGTCTCCATTGTTTTTTTCTTCTTGCTTGCCCAGCTGTGTGGTATTATAAGGCTGCAGCAAGGGCCTGGGAAAGGAACTTTTGGGAAAAAAGAAAGTGGAGGTGGAAACCAGAGAGACCCTAGAGAGAAGAGAAAAGAAATCCCCAATTCTGGATATGAACCAGCAAGTGTCTGGGCTTACCCCCAAAAGCAAGGCAATTGCAAACAGACCCAAAACATAATAGCAAAGTTTCTGAAGCAGAACTGACTCTGGAATTAGTGCCCCGAGTTAAGTAAAAGAGAATCTACAGTCTGAACCTAACCTAACCTAATCAGTTGACTGCTTGCTAAACAAATAAACAAATCAACATTCTAAAGGATTTTAATATGACCCTGAATCTCACAACCTATTATTAACCAATCTAGGATATAACCCATAATTACTCAATACAGAAAAATGTGACAATTCTCAAAAAAAAAAAAATACATGCTAATCCAAGAAGTCTCAGATGTTAGAATTACTAAATAAAGACTTTAAAGCAATAAAGACTAAATAAAGACTATTATAACTATGTTCCATGAAGAATAAAGAAAAATATTCTTGAAATAAGCTTAAAGATAGAAATTCTGGGCAAAGAAACATAAAATGTAAGAAACAAAAGGGTTGAAAACAAGTGAACAGATACTTGGAGAAAATCAAGATGTATAATATTTGTATCAATGGAGTTCCATTAGGAGGAGCAAAAAATTGGTGTAGAAATAACCATAAAAAAGTTTCTAAAATTGGATAAAGACAAAATTTACAGATTCAAAAAGATCTGAGAACCCAAAGGAAATCATGTCCAGATATATCATAATTAAACTGCTAAAAACCAAAGATAAAGAAAAATTTTGAAAGCAGACAGATAAAAAGAACTTACTACATAAGAGAACAAAGATTCAAATGACTGCAGATTTTTCGACTAAACCCACAAGAGCCTGAGGAGACTCGGTATCATCTTTAAAGTACTGAAAAGTCCAAAAGAATCAAGTAGTCTTAGAATTACATGATTCTTTCAGAACTTCTCTCTAGATGCATTATGGTAACAAAACAATTTAAGTTAGCCTAAAATTTGCCATGATATTGTATTTAAAATGTGTAATGCCATATACCTGGATCTGGCTGCAGATACACAATTTGGATGGTTGTCAGGGACAACACCTTTTCCCATTGGGGTAGGCAAAAATGGCAATTTACACTGCTCCACCAACTTCCTGATACTCTCTTCTGCGTGGGCATAAGCAGCACCTATAAGAAATGGAAATGTATTAGATGATTTAGTTAAGTTTGGCATTGGGACCGTAAAAATAGTTCACATGAAATTGCTTTTAGACCTCAAATACTTTCCTTCTGCTTATACATGGGCTTAAAAACAAAATAAACTAACTATGGTTTTTATCTTTGGTATTTTAAAGTGCTTAAGAAAGCAATAATTCTAACTTCCCCTCAATAATATTCTAGATTAATCTGAAGAATAAACAAAAGTTACACCATGCATCTCTTGTTGATACATCACTTACCTGTTCCATGCCATCATCCTGCTGAACTACTAATGGCAATTTACTAAATACACTGTATCTACTGGGAGGCCCAGGTGGGCAGGAGGAGCTCTGCCCTGAAAGAGAAAGGCTCCCTCTATCTTCACACATCTCTCTCCATCACCAGCAAATCCAGTCTGCACTAGTCTAGGGGGGCTTAAATTCCTAAGGCTCCCCAGATCTTTCTATAGGTTCTACAATGCTGTGACTGTACAGGGCTAACTTGAATGGGATATATATCTGTTTTTTACAACTATATGCCTGAAGAGTAACCATGTCTTTGACATTTAAGACACTGAATGTTTGATGAAATATAGGAATGATTCCATTTCTAATTTGATCAAGGCCACTATTATTCTTAGCTATTTAATTTTATACTTTTTTCATGGTTAGCAGAATTCTATCAATATTTGGAATTTAAATTCTTTACTGAATCCTATTAAATAGTATAGTGTGCTTTCAGATCCAATATCACATTCCCCCTACAGAATCTCCCTGACTCCTTTCTCATATATACACAATGAAAAATACTTTAGATTTTATGCAGCAAGTTTCCTTATTCTCCTTCTTACCTCTATGTCGATGTACACTCAGTCTCTCTTCCTAGACTGTCTTTGTTCTCCCTGAAACTTAGTGAACTATTGCCCAGTTTGTCAAGGCACATGGCACATAGCTGCTGTGCCATGCCTTCTGGAATGTCTTTGCACCACCTACACAAGGCAAACTGTTGCTGCTTTCCTGGAGAAGCCACCTCGGCCTCTCTTTACACACTAAGAGTTTACATGTAATCAGGTATCAGGCCTATTCCCCTCTAGGTAGGAATCATTATTTTTCTGTATTCCTCATGAATGGTTTTATAATCCTTGCCTTATCATAAGTACTCATCAAGTGTTTATTAAAGGAAGAATGAAAACTAGCACCCACTAAGTGCTTTCCACGTATGTTGTTGCTGTTTATACCCTATTGAGGGAGTTAATATTCCTATTTTACAAGTGAGATATTGAGACTCAGAGCAAATGCTTGCCAAAATACATCATAAAATGCATTCAACTCAGAATTATTTCAGTTGTTCACCATTTTCTTTAAAACTATTTTTAGTTTCTATGTGATATCTAAGTAATGTATAATTGATTAACATGGTCATAGGTGATCCCAACAGCCTTACAATAATAAATTTCTGATAGGAGTATAAATTGGTTGTTACCACAGCTCAGGAGAAAGCAATTAACAGTTTATACCAAAAGCCTTAAAAATATTTTGACTTAGTCGATTCTCTCTGGGGGGATCTGTCTTAAATCCTAAACAGGAAAAAAAGCGTTAGGCACGGATATTTTCATCACAGCTACTATAAACTAACAGTAAATATTCACCAGTAAAGTATTAATATGTATGTGAACAGACATTAAGAATTATGTCTAGAAAATAATTTTAAGATGATGGAAAATGTTACAATGAAAAAAGGAATAGAAAAGTATAAGGGTTAAAAATCACTGGTTGAAGAGATTTCTTCTATATTTCTAGATTTTCCCAAAATTTTTTATAATAGGAAAAAAAATCATTTTACTCTTAAGTCCCAAGCAGTGTAATAATTTCCTTGTAAGAGATCTCTGGACAATCAAGGATAATTCTATGATCTGAAAACTAATAATGTAAAATGAAGATGAAGAAAACTCTTATTCCAGTTTCAACATTAGAGCAGACAATAAATAAAAATAATTCCTAAAGAGAATCAGCATTCTTTCAAATGCCTCGCAAGACTTAGTCCTATTCAACGTTACCTTTCCCAATGATGAGAAGGGGCTGTTTGGCATTCCTAATTATAGATGCTGCCATACACACAGCAGAGGTTTCTGCCATGCTAACAGGAGGTGGCATACAGCACTCCTTGTACCTGCAAATAAACAGCTCTCTTAATTAAAACAGGCCAACTCCAAAATTTCTTACTGTGAAAATTTCAAATACATAAAAAGGTAGAAGCCAGGCATAATGCTGCACACCTGTAATCCCAGCAGCTTGGGAGGCTGAGACAGGAGAATGGCGAGTTCAGCATCGGCAAGGCCCTAAGCAACTCAGTGAGACCTGTCTCTAAATAAAATATAATAGGGCTGGGGATATGGCTTAGTGGTTGAGTGACCCTGAGTTCAATCCCTGGTACTCACTCTCCCCTTAAAAAAGTAGAAAAATAGTACAATAAACTCCATAAACTCACCATGTAGATTTAACAATTGATACCAGCTTACCACCTTTGCTTCACTCACACATGTGCATGTTTTTCCTCCGAATCATTTATATATATGGTTGTAGATGGACACATTACATTAATAAATATTTGTTTATTTTATGTGATGCTGAGGATCCAACCCAGTGCCTTACACATGCTAGGCAAGCGGTCTACCACTGCGCCACAACCCAGCTCCCCCCACCCAATCATTTTAAGTATGTAGGGGTAAAAGAAATTGAAGTTAAAGTGTAAAAGTTAAAGTGTAAAAGACCGGGCATTGTAAAGTTTCTAAGCTGCAAGGCCTGAGTTAAAAAGTAAAGGACCAGGTATTGTTAAGTTCCTATGCTACACCCCAAAACCTGAAATTCCTGTAGCTATTAGGACAATACCTGGAACTGCCCAGTAAATATTCCCCCTGACCATCTGGTTGTTTAATAACCTAGGACCCTGTGCAGCCTGGCACGTAGGCATCGCAGGGCCTAAACCAATCAGTTTGAATGTACCTCCCTCCTTAGGATTGACCTATCACCCCCACCCAACCTGTTCCCGCCAATGAATGTGCTAATCAAGTTTGAGAATTGTTGTTTAATTTTCCCGCGGTGTATGATGATTTGTTAAAGGAGACTGTGATGTATGTAAAGTCCCGCCCTCCCCAAAAAGTGTACTTAAACACTGCTCAAGCCCTGCTCGGGGCTCTGGGCTGCTCTCCCTTCTTGAGTGAGCACGGAGCCCCAGCGCGCTGGACTGGATCCTCAATAAACCCCTTTTGCTGTTGCATGAGCCGGTCTCTTGGTGGTCTCTTCCTCCGACGTTCGCCGGACCCTTACAAGTAAATCAAGACATTTCACCCTAAAAAATTCCTGATGCAGCTCTAAAAGAGAAGAACCTTCTCTTACACAAACATAATATCCTTATCACATCTAGTAAATTAACAGTTCTTCCCCAATATCTAGTAACCAAACAGGAATTCATTGACAGGAGACAGGGGTCAACAGCTTTGCACTGTAACAGCAATAGTAGTAGTTATTGTTGTCGTAATAGTAAATACCATACTAAAACCAATTATTTAATGCTATATGCCATTTTTTTCTCATTTAATTTTCAAAACAATAAAGAGAGGTATTACTATTACCTTAGTTTCACCACAGTGGAATAAAGACTCATAGACAGTAACTTAACCATGGTCCCAAATGGCACAGGACAGAGACTGCACTAAACAATTCTTTCTGTCTCCTAAGTTCCAGTTATGTTTCATTATTCCCCTCAGCACTCACTATTTCCACTCCCTAGGTAAGTCAATACTGTAGTGGCACCCCTTCGTCTACAGGAAATCTTCAGTAAGTTTCTCCAGAAATCTTCACCATAATTAATCTCAGGACTATCAGCAAAAGAATCTCTACAAAAGAATTCAATGTAGTGACACTTCCCATTTCATGTTGCTTTATCTTACTTGGCCACCGCCTGGAAGAGGTCAGCATTCCAGGTGCTGAATGTCACTTTACTAGTTTTTCACAAATATTTATGGACTATCTAACATACATAACAACATATAACAGTTTGTAGAAGTGTGATTGCAAATGCAGAGTATTATATGAAAAACAGATTCTTTTAACCAGGCCACAGGCCTTGGGGCAAAGCTTCACAGAGATGCTTACATTTCAAAGAGAAGAGGTTATCAACTACTCCGTGGTAAATAGCTGGCAGAGGAAGGGAAGAAAGGGGAGAAGAAGCTCTCCCCTTCTCAGGTGTTGTCTTTGAAGGGTTAACTTGCCCAGAACAGTGAAAGAAAAAGCTGCTTTTGTGTGAACTTCTGCAGGCTGTGAACTTCTGAGCCTCTCTCCTTACATGCCGAGTATAAAGTTCTGAAACTCAGGGTTCAGGGGGATTAACTGATTACAGCGAAAGCTATACCCACTGAACCTGGCTGCAGCCAAATGAACCTGCTTCCTGTTTCCTGTTTGGTATCCTGTCTCATCTGTCCCCTACTACAATACTGTATAGCATTACAATATGTATTAGCAAAAGAACTTAATGAAATTGTCCCAGGTAAGCATTTCTGGACAATTCCTCACTGTGATTAATTTATTCTAATAAAAAGGGATATGCAAAGGGTCAGGTTGTGTGGCTCAGTGGTAGAGCGCTTGCCTAGCATGTGTGAGGCACTGGGTTTGTTTCTCAGCACCACATATAAGCAAATAAATAAGGATCCATCAATAACTAATAGAAATATTTGTTTTTAAAAAAGGAATATTCAACCTTTACAAAAATATAAAAGGCAGCTTATAATAGTTACAACTTCTCTGAGCCTCACCCTCTCTCACTCCATAATATTATTTTGATTATCACGTTCAGGAATTATACAGAGTAAATGTCTTTTTGTCTGACTCTCCCAATCACCCTTGGTATACTGAGTATACCCCTGAGGCCCACTTTGTACAATCAGTAAAGAACCATTTTCACAATAACAAAGTCCACAAAAATTATAATTAGGACTTTTGTGTGTGTGTTTGTGTGCTAAGGATCAAACCCAGGGCTTCTTGCATGCTAGGCAAGCACTCTACCTTGAATTACATCCATCCCTAGGCCAGGAAATGATCACAACAATGAAAAAATTATCATGATAAAGCCAAGTAAAAAAGATAGAATATAAAACTACATAGTATGAATACAATATGAAAAATATGCACGAAAAGAGAATAGAAAAATAGTGTTAAAAATGTCAATTCTTAGCTGAAATGATTTCTACTTTTCTGACTTTTTCCCCCCCACAAAATAGAAAAAAACACATTTCACTTGTAAGACCAAGAAAATATCATTAAGGCACCAGGTCCACAATAGCAGGAATGCACTAAATAATTCCCAAGTTGATGCACTAAATAATTCTCAAGTGCCATCCTTAAATGGCCAAGTGAGAAACCAGAGAAAAAAGGATTTTTGTACTTCTTTTCACTCAGTGTTTAAGAAATAAAAGGATATGACAAATAATGGAAACATCTATGTTAGAACATTTTAAAACCATACAGAGAGTTAGACATACATTTTTTATGCTGCGTCGCAATAATTTCTCAACAATCACCTCATCTTTTGGCTTACACTAGGAATATATATTTATGGTTACCAGGGAAATAATTTCAAATGAGAAATTCAGAAAGCTCCATGTAATTGATTTAGTAATTGAACCTTAAAATAGTTATGAAATATACCATTTTAATTAAGAAAATTAAGCCATTTGGTAAGGACTCAGCTGAATTACTAAACTGTGAAAAGTTAATACAACTGGAGATTAGTTTATAAACTACTAGGTAAATTCTTTTTAAAAGGTAAGCATTAGCTGGGCACGGTGGCACATGCCTGTAATCCCAGGGCTTGGGAGGCCAAGGCAGGAGGATCACAAGTTCAATGCCACCTCAGCAATAGTGAAGCACTAAGCAACTCAGCGGTTAAGTACCCCTGAGTTCAACCCCTGGTACCAAAAAAAATTTTTACTCACTTTATAGAATCCACATTCACCTGGAGGGTCACAAAATCTGCAGGTATGTCAACATAACAAGCACCTGGACGACCGTAGATACTGCTCCTTACTGCCTATGTTTATCAAAAAAGAAGGCTTTTTTAAAAAAAATCTCAATCCTTATTATCATATTTTACTTAAAGATAATTCATTTTATTTGTTTTACTTGAGGATAATTTAAAACTGTAAAATAAATGCTATTTTAATTTTTCTAGACATCCTTAGTTGGAGGGAAAAAAAAACTCTAATTAAAATTGAAATGTCCTCCATTAAGTCTACATAATTCAGAAGATATTTCTTGTTTAAAAAAAGAGATTAGACGGAGGTGGTGGTACACAATGTTATCTCAGTGACTCAGGAGGCTGAGGCAGAAGGATTGCAAGTTCAAGGCCAGCCTGGGCAACTCAGTGAGACCCTGTCTCAAAACAAAAAATAAAAAGGGCTAGGGATGGGGGCTGGGATTGTGGCTCAGTGGTAGAGTGCTCGCCTACCATGTGCAAGACACTGGGTTCGAGCCTCAGCACCACATAAAAATAAAGATATTGTATCTACCTATAACTAAAAAATAAATATTAAAAAAAGGGGTAGGGATGTAGCTCCATGGTAGAGCACCCCTAGATTCAGTCCCCAGTGCTGAAAAAAAGGGGGTGGGGGAGACAAGAAAGAAAGTATTCACTTAGGGCTTTGAAATTCATGTTCTATTCCACTTTCAGAAATTATTCACTATACTCTGCATGCCAAGTTTTGACATTGTAATGTGTACTTTCACCTGCTTCTTAATCCTAATAATCTGGCAAAGTTTTCAGAAGCTGTGATGTTGTAATATGTATAATATAATTTCTATAATTCGTGGTTTTGACATGGTTCAAATGTGTATATAATAAATGATGGATAGATAAAATAGCTTATTAAAAATTATTTTATTAACTGAAGAGAGTTTTTTTACACATTAGTCCCAATTTTCAAAAATAATCCTTTGCAAAAGCAAGGAGTACCCAGGGGTTTGTTATACCTTTATATTCACTTTTGCATAATTAAAAACATAATTATAAAAAGTGAAGCACAGGAAAAAAATTTTCCAAAAATAACTTACTTCATCACCTATACGTTTCTATAATTAAATGTAGTTATAGTGAACACTAAAATGTAAAAAGCTTTGTAACGAGGTCATTTTTACCAGTCTGGATATACTCCTAATTATCATTAATTTTATTGAGAGTAAAAATAACAGTGCTAAAGGTGTAATTCAGTGTTAGAGCATGTGCTTAGCAAGTGTGAGGCCCTGGGTTTAATGCAAAGGAGAGAGTGTTATTAAATACTGTACCTTTTCAATAACAGTGGGAATAGCTTCTATGCTACTTGGCCGGACAGAGAACTTGCTGTATGGTCTACAAGCTTCCACCTATATAGAAAATGAAAATTATCTAAACATTCAGCTCATAATCATATTACTCTTCTCAAGTAAGACAAAGTGTTAAGTTATTACTTTCTATTACATTTAGAAGATAAAGAAAATGCATTTTAAGACTATGTCCTAAAGGCCTATTCAAATCATAATCAAATTTCTAACAAGAGACCTTTTTTATTTCTCAGACTGGCAAAAATTAGTTTGATAATACCCACCCATCTACCACAGCACAGGAAAACAGGCACTCTCATAACTTCTGGTAAGAACATAAATAGAAAAGAAGGCTTACTAATGTCTACAAAAAAAATCAGCAACATAACCTGAGCCTAGCAATTCCACAGCTAGGAATACACAACTTCATCTGTTACATCTTATCTATTTTTATGTTTCTGCCAGTTTCCCCTTTTATGTTTGTTGCTATGCTGTTTAGAACATGTGAATTCAGTAGTGATAAATTCTCACTGTTTAATGTACCTTTAGCATAATATATCAACTGTTTCTCCTGAGTTTCTGGTATGAAATCCCAGAAACTATGAAATCTATGAAAACCTTGGACACCTCAGTGCCATCGGCATGAGAGAGAGAATTAAGCTAATCCCTGGAATTTCTGTTTATGGTCATGTCTTTTAGTTTTAAAGACTTCTACAAAAAGATACTTGGATTTTAAATCAGTGATCTTTCTCTTCAATTTTAAAATTTTCTCTAATAAGCTGCTATTAGTTTTCTTATTAGGTAAAAAAAATATTTGTGATGGTCAGTATTCTTTTTTTATTCTCAATGATTGTTTTTGGAGTAACCTTAATTTCCTTTTAATTAACTTATCTGCTCCATTTTCTTTTTCAGCTATATCAGAATCTTTTAAATAAGCAATAATTATAATTATCTTCCTTTGACAAGTAAAATTTCAAGTCCCTTTTAAGTGTATAAAAACATAACATTTATATTAAATTATATCAAAGTATAGAATTTTGTATTAGTTCATCATTTATAAAATTCTGTTTGGGGTTGTGGGTGTAGTTCAGTGGTAAAGTTCTTGCCTAGCCTATGTGAGACTCTGGGTTTGATCTCTAGCACTGCAAGAAAATCTTTCTAAAAATTCTGTTCAAAATTTGGTTTTAACTTTGCTCTTTACTTTATCCTACAAATGCTCAAATATATTTATATTGTATCCATCATTCACTCTTATGTATTGCTTTCTACAACTATTTTTAAAACTAATATTTTATTGAAAAAAAATCTTAATTTTACTTTTGAAATACTTTCCTTCTTCCTTCTCTCTTCCTTCTAAAATAAATATAAATTTGTCCAGAGTCTTCTGATAATCACTTTAGGAATTATCCTCTCAACTTTTTATTTCCATGAAGTTTAGGAAACATAGTCCAAATTCGTTTTTATTCCCACTTTTGACTCTTACAAGAACTTATTTTCAAAATTAAAAATCCTATCAATTTTGGTATATTTCTTGAAAGCCTGATCTCAAAGCAGGAATAAGCCCTTTTTTTAATATTCCCCTGAGATTGTCTTGTTCAGGAAAATTACCTTAGGCACCTCTAATTTATGCCTTTTAAATTGTTTTATTTTGCAGACAGGAGTTCTTATATCTTGTCCATAATTCTTACAGTATATAACTGTGTTGTTACCTGAGGAAACTCCTGGAAGGCTCCCATTGTTTCTTGATTTCTTTCAGAGGAACCACCAATCACAATCAATGGCCTGAAATAGTAATTTTTGAAAAAAGATAACTACAAATGAGACTATGTAAAACCCTCTACAGAGAATTCAATGTATAACATTGCAATAATGCTAATGAGAAACAGAGAAACAGAACAGATTACATCCTCCCTTAGAAACTATAGGTTAAAAAATACTTAGAAGGCAAGGTGGTGAGAGTACCCTTCCTCAATTTCAGAAAAATGCAACATTTATAGTAAATGTTTTTCCTTACTCCTGCCTCACCCCTACTGGATGCTGATGCTAAACTAACAGGGGTAGAAAAATAAAATAAATTTTTATGCTCTTCTTCTTGTTTTTGGGATAGGGGAAAGAGAAATTCAATACTTTATTAGGTAAATCTATTTAGAAATGGCAAAATGACTGACATTCCTCATCAATAAAACTTTTAACCCTTAAGGTGAAAAAAAATCACAGCAAACCTAAAGGTACTCAAAAATATCAGATCCTGATAAAGGGAAAGACTAGGAAGGAAGGAGAGGAAATTAAACATGCTATAAATTGATTAGAACATAACCCCCTTCAACCTGATCTTATTGGTAAAGTACCAGAGATGGGCCAAAGGCAAAGTTAGAGAATAAGTACCAAGCAGTTTGTAAAGCAAACTCAAATACAAGAATCTCAACTGCCTTGCTAACTACACAAAGTGAAGAATTAGACATTTTAAAATACTAAGCTGGGATCTTTAAAAAGTAATTCCTCACTGAAAGCAAACAGAACTATATAAACATATACATACACACACATATACAAATAAACATACAGAGAGAGGGAAAGAAACTCTAAAATGTTAACAGTGTCCACCTCTAAGTAAAGGAATAAGAATAATTTTCATTTTCCTTATACCTTTTAAAACAGCCCATATTCATGGTATACAACATGGTGTTTAAAAAATACACAAACACATAATGAAGTATGCTACAGTAAAATTAACATATTCATCATTTCATATATATACTTTTTCTGTGTGTGGTAAAAGAACCTGAAATCTACTCTCCTAAGCAAGTTTCCTGAATCCAATTCTATTAATTAACACAACACAACATTAACTATTGTCCTTATGTTGTACACTAAAACTCTAGGCTTATCTATCCTGCATAACTAAAACCTTATACCCTTTGACCTTCACCTCTCACCTACCCCCTTTCCCTTAATCACCTTTCTGTTTCTATATATTAGAGGATTTTTCCCAGTCTTTCCACTGAAGATCAGTTCTACTTAGTAAGATTACAGAGGACATTTTAAGAAAATGTTTTCAGTAATGAAACTTTGATTACCAACAGTTCATATTTGCATTTGCCATACCACCCAAGGCATGGATGAGACCTGGGCCAGAAACAACAAGGCATACTCCTGGCCTAGAAGCAAAACAGAATTTATTTTATTAAAATCAGATCAAATTTACAACTGAACAAGCAGAATAAGCCCCCAAAATCTTTTTTTTTTTTTTCCAGAACTGGAAACTGAACCCAAAGGCTTGCGCATGCCAGGTAAATGCTCTACCACTGAAGCACATGCCCAGGCTTTTTTAAAATTTCACTTTGAGTCAGGGTCTAACGAAGTTTCCCGAGCTAGCCTCAAATCTGTGATCCTCCTGCCTCTGTTTCCCATGTAGCTGGGATTATAGACATGTACGACTGTGCCCAATCTAGCAATCTCATTTTTGAACCAAATATTTTTGGTCCATAACAACAAATGATTCAGATCACTTTAGAGTGAAATACAGCAGCAATCTTCATGAACTTCAAATAAGTAGGTCTTTATTATAATTGTAGAAAAATTATTAGAATATTTGTAATAAAAAAGATGATTACATAAGCCTTCTTATAAGAAATAAAGCACATATCATCTTCACATTGAATTTCTCCATCCTCTTCATATTTTGCTCCCATTTCATGTGGGCTAAAATGAGTTGACTGCATAGAGAAGCATTTTGGAAATGGGTATATTTTGTATGAAGAAGGTGATTTTTTTTTCCCATTTCTTAACAAATAAATGCCAATTCAGGGGCTGGGACTATAGCTCAGTGGCAAAGCGCTTGCCTAGCAATTGTGAGGCACTGGGTTCGATCCTTGGCACCACGTAAAAATAAACAAAGTAAAGGCATGCTGTCCATCTACAACCTCAAAAAATTAAAAATAAAAAAAAAAAAAAAGTCAACTGACCTTTGAGAGGAAAGTAATTTTGTACATCATGTTCTACCAAAACTCTTTTCCAACTAAAGCTCAATTTTTTACCCTAGAAATGACTTTCTAAGCCTAAAGCACTCAAGAAAAAGGTATCTCTACATTGAGTTTGCCACTTAACATTTATAATTTCTTAAGAATCGTTAAGACAGACTTTATTTATTTTTTTTTAATTTTTATTATTTTTTTTAATATTTATTTTCTAGTTTTCGGCGGACACAACATCTTTGTTGGTATGTGGTGCTGAGGATCGAACCTGGGCCGCACGCATGCCAGGCGAGCGCGCTACCGCTTGAGCCACATCCCCAGCCCTAAGACAGACTTTAAAATGCATTAACTTATCACCAAAAATTAAAACTTCTACAACAGTACTGACAGAACTTTTTGTACAGTCCAATATGGCAGCCAGTCCACAGATGGTTACTGAGCACTTGAAATGTGGCCATCATAAATAAGAAACTATAGTTTAAATGTTATTTCATTTTAATTAATTTAAATGTAGTCACACATGACTAGTAGCTAGTATAATAAACAATGTAGTACCAGAAGTTCATTAAAAGAAACAAAATTTTGCTGGGCATGATGGCACAAGCCTGTAATCCCAACAATTTGGGAGGCTGACGCAGGAGGATCTCAAGTTCAAGGCCAGCTCCAGAAACTTTAGTGAGACCCTGTCTCAAAATAAAAAAACATAACAAAAAAAAAAAGGCTAGGATGTAATTCAGTGGTAAATTGCCCCTTGGTTCAATTCCCCAGTACCAAAAACAAATAAACAAATAGGTAAACAAAAAATAAATAAATAACAAAATCTTTGAAAGTATAAACTTAACTGTTTCTTAATCATCATTCCAGCATTTTTAAAAATTAAGGCATCAGTAACTATGATTTAAATGTTTTCTGGGCTAAACAAAAAGATCAAATATTGTTTATGTAAATAATGTGACAGAAAGTGGCAAAAAGATATTATTTTTTGGATGGCCTATTTTTTTTTGCACTGAAGTTCAGAAGGTCCCCTTCAAAGAGGTGGGACTATGGTGAGGTCTAGACTTTTGAGAACCACATTTGTCTATATTTCTTAGCAGTTTAATTACTTATTTCATTTTTGGAAACAAAAAAATTAATAATATAAGTAAAAAAAAGGATAAAAATTACAGTAGGAGTCCAAATTCTGCTTAAAAAAATACATGTAGAAAAATAACTGGAAGAAAATACTACAAATTCTTAACAGTATGGGATTAGAGGTGATATTAGTTTTCTTCCTTATACTTTTCTATACTCTCCAAATTTTCTAAAATGGGCCCTTTTTTCTTTCTCCCCCACCTTTTTTTTTTTTGTGGTGCTGAGGATTGAACCCTTGTGCATGCTAGACAAGCACTCCACCAACTGAGTTATATCCCAGCCCTAAAATGGAGCACTTTTAAAAATATTAATTTTTACTTTTTAATTTTTTTTATTTATGTGTGGGCGTGTATGTGTGTTGCTAGGGATTGAACCCAGGACCTTGTGCATGTGAGGCAAGAACTCTACCAACTGAACTATATCTGCATCCCAAAAAAGTATTAATTTTTAATAATAAAAGAGGGGTGAATAGTTAGTTAATATAGATACAAACTAAAAATATGATAAGTGAATCAAGTCTCAACAATCTCATTTTTGAACTTAGCATTTTTATATTCAGTGGGCTAGGGCAATTGGGACATGTAAGACAAGGAATGTCAGTATCTGTTCACTAGCAATTCACTACACAAAATGGAAATGTGTTCTACCCCAAACACTTTTCTGGTATGATCCTTTCAATATGACTCAGAGAGTTCTAAATTTCTTATGTTTCTATCAATACCATCTTCTGTAATATTTTCAAATCAAATGATCCTTTAACTGAAGGATCAAATTAATGTAATTGAAATAAAGACTTTAGCTTACCTGCCAGTCAGATATCCAACTGCAGAGGCAGCATAACAAGCCTACAAAGTAAGAACACTGGAACTTAATCAAGCATATTGGGATTCTCATAGTGTACATATGAGAAAAATTTATTACTAAATAAGAGACTAGAATTTAAATGATAAAAGAGGAATTGGAACACTTTTCATTTTAAAAATGAGAAATGTGCTACCCGCAAATTTCAAATAATGCTAAACAGTACCTAAAAGTATCTAATCTCCAGTTTTCAAAGAATTAATCTTTATCATCTGTTATTTATAATATCCTCTTCCAACTGCTTACTTAAAACTGCTTAAATATCTTCAGGATCAATAGAAATGTCCTCTTTTTCTTATTACTAATACTGGTAATTTGTGGGTTTGTTTCATTTCTTTGTGTGTGGGCAGAGGCTGGGGATTTAAGCCAGGGGCACTCTACCACCCTCCCTAAATTGTGGAGGCTGGCCTTGAACCTGGAATCCTCCTCATTCAGCCTCCTGAGTCACCTTCCGTGCACCAACACACCCAGCTGTGTTATCCTTCTTTGATTGTTCATCAGTCTCATGAGGGGTTTATCAAATGTATTAATCCTCTGAACCCAAGAGTGCTTTACCACTGAACTATATCCTGCCCTTTTTATCTTTTATTTTAACAAGCATCTCACAAAGTTGCTTAGAGCCTCCCTCATTTGCTGAAGCTGGCCTCAAACTTATGATCCTCCTGTCTCAGCCTCCTGAGTGGGAGAGATTATAGATGTGTGCCCTGTGCCTGGCTCCCCTACATTCTACTGCATAATTTTGGCAAGTTACTCTGTATATTGGCTTCTTCACAAAATAAATGTAATTCAGGGCACTGATGTGAGAATAAAATCAGGTAATCAATGTAAAACACTCAGAATAGTGCCTGTACACAATAAACTCTAAGCAGCTGACTTTCTGACAATCTGCCTGTTTGCTGGTTAACTGACCAAATATGTCTTGGTTACTGTAAAGAACTGATGAAAAACAAGTCATAACCAACTACACCTTTCTCTTTAGCACAAACAAGATCCTAAATCCTTCTGAACTTATTCTCCTATTCCTTCTGAATAATCCTGTCACTACTTTAATTCAGGCACTAAGTCTTCCTTTGACTACCATCAAGACTCAGGCTGCCTGAGGGGCATATGTGCTGGATGTTCCACACACATCTCAAACTCAAATGTTCAAAATCAAATTGATCATCTTTCCCCTCCAAACTGGCTCTTCCCTCTATCCAGTGCCCAGCATAGCACCTTAAACCTAAGGAACCCTCAACTAAGCTTTTAAGACTGGAAAAAAAAAAAAAAGTCAAGCTGGAGTCTGTCTTCTGGCTCCTAACCTGGTCCTTATTTGTTCGTTTATTGATTGAACTGAACCCAGGGCTTCATGCATGCTCGCAAGTATTTTAACTCTGAGTTAAACCACCAATCCTGCTGGTCCATACTTTATTCTACGATGAATACAATTTTTCTAAAGCAAAATCCTAAATATGTCTCTTACTAATTAGAAAAACTTTTACAGTCTCCCCAATTGCCTACTGTTAAAAAAAAAATTCCAAACTTTTCCAGCTAGAGAAGATTCTTTACATCCTCCTTGGCCTACCTATCCAGTTTCCCAGTCAACCATGTCTTCAAACTATCTTGATGCACCATGAACAAACAATACCTCTACAAGCAATCTTCCCTGTGCCACCAAAGTCCATATATTGTACATCTATTGGGGGAGTTATTATATAGGATAAGTTTTTTCTGTATGTCTTGCTTTCATGGTCACAGACTGTGATCAACTTGAAGACTAAGATTAAACCTAATTCCTTCTTTATATTGCTCTCTAGCACCAGTTATATAGCATAGTTTCTAGCATACAGTACATACCCAATATCCTGTATAAAGAAGACATACATCTCCAGAAAAACAATAAAAAACAAATGCAATTAACAGGTGAAAAACTTCACCTTGTCATAAAGATAATAGAAGGCAATTCCCAAAAAAAGTGGATTCTTGATCTTTTAAGACAGCACTGCTGACAGAAGGGCAAGTTTGGGATGGCAGAAGAAGCACTAGAAGTGGGCTGACAAAATTTATTAGCTTATATTCCTTGTTTCCAAATAATACTCCAAGAAAGGAGGTGGCATACTGTGCACTAGACCAGGATTTGGGCAACCTGAGTTTCAATCATGGCTTTACCATTTGTGATATCCTTCACCCTGCCCTGACACCTATTATGTAACATGAGACTTGGCCTTCACTCATTCACCCCGCAGGTACTTACTCTCTCAGCACCTCTAACACACCAGGATAGCAATATAGATGTGTAGTGAAGAAATAACATCTCTGCTCTCCTGGAGCTCACAGGCTAATAGGGAAGCCAGACTTCATTCAGGAACTGTCCTTTCCAATCCTGAAATTTAGACTTGGCAGAGCACAACACAATATACTAGTATGACCAAGTTCTCGGAGCCAGAGTACCTGAATTTAAATCCAGGCTCTGCCACTAATTCACCTGTGTCTCACTTTTCCTATCTGTCAACTAAGATTAACAATAATTAAATTTGGGACTGATGCGTGCAAAGCACTAGAACAGTGGTAAGCACTGAGTGTTTGCAATGAACAGCTATGATTATCCATCATTCTCAATAATGCATCGGCTGAGTCCTTACTCACCGCTTGCTCATTCCTCATCCCGATGTACCTGATGCCTAGCTCCTGGGCTGCAATGGCGATTTCAGTCACCGGGATGCCTACGACGCCAAACATGTACTCCACATTCTGCCGGCGGGAGAACAAGTGAACAAACGCCCGGCCCCTCCCCAAGTAGCCTCCAGCCCATGCACCAAAAGGAAACCCCAAAAGACCCCACCCCCAACTTCCCAAGCTCTCCTCGTCCCCATGACAACGCCTGGGTCCCGTGCGGCCACCGTAGGAGCCTTTCACTTCAGAGGCGGCCCTCGTACTTGCGTCTTCAGGGCCTGGGCGATGACTTTAGCACCAGACACCTGCTCCTCGCTTCTGTCATTCCGCTCTGCCAAGTTACTTTCCGGCATCTTCCACCTAAAAGTTCAAGGAACTCTCGCAGCCACCGGCCTGCGGCAAAACAAACCCTCACCCCGCACGCCGCCAGTGGAACCGCGCCTCTGACGCACAGCAGGGCAGCCAACCGCTTTTAAATAACAGGACGGAAGAGGCGGGGCTAAACTAGCCCGCTCCGCGTGAGGTGAGAATGTAAACAGCCCTCTTCCCGGTTCCCCCATTTGCAGACACAGAGTGTGAGAAGGAGGCAGGACTAGCTGGAGGCCGCGACCTACGCCGAGCAGGTAAGAAGCCGCCTCTCGGAGGCCTCCCGCCATTGCCCAAGACTCCTCCAAGGTCCCGACGCTCTTTGGCACCGTAAGTGGCGCATGCGCACGTGGGACGGAAGGCGGGCTGGGCTCCCGAGAGAAGGGGGCGTGGCTCCGGCCCCGCCCCGCCCGGGCAGCTTGCTGAGGGGTCTCAGACAGGCTGAAGGAAGGCTGCAGGAATGAGGGTGGCAGAAGCGCATCTAACGAAGAGCAAAGTAGTCTGTGGGTCGTGTTGTCATACTGCTAAATCCTCTGATTTCATAACTTGTGCCTTTGCACTCCGTAAATCATACTAATGCGCCTTACTTAAATCCGCAAGCAGCTACCCCAGCTTCATAGGTGACACCTGGCTTCCAAGCAGGGGAGAAAGTAACTTGCCCGGACCAGCTTCAGACTATTCCGGTTCCTTGTCCTTCTTTGGCCCATGAACCTCGAGAAATTCAACCTGTGCTGCTGACCATTACTCTCCATTATTGTCTTTCCAAATCAGGACATGCAGCTTTTCAGTTTTTACATCAGTCCCTTCCCATAACCAGGCCCTGCTCTTCAAAGCCTTTCAAAACACTTCCCAATAAGAAAGATGTTTGCAGTGTGCAATTTCTGAGGCTATGCCCCAATCCTCAGACCACCTCCTACTCGGAACAAAAGTAAAAATTAAAAATAAATAGGTAATCTGCTTAAAAAGTTATAGGTAGAAGACAAGGAGCCAGAATCATGGGTAGTGAAATAAATGAGAAGTATTGGAAATGAAAGGAATTCTAAACCTAGAGATTTTTAAAGTGTAGTCCAGGCCCTTTCAAAATGTCTTCCTCTCTTTATTTCAACCTCTCTCTTCACCCCAATCAATGGAGAGTGAAATGGTAACCTCCCTAGCTATGAGGGAGTCTGTGGATCCCATCTAAGAGGGAGATTTCTTTGAAGTCTCAGGTTCATCTAAACAGTAAATGCAGATTTTGCTTCTACTCCAGAATGTATCCATGTTTTGATATAAAATGGCATTTTGTTTCTTAAGATTTAATGAGCACAATCAAATTTTACTTTTATATAGGGTCTTGCTAAATTGCTGAGGCTGGCATCTTTCCATCCTCCTGTCTCAGCCTCTTGAGTTTCTGAGATTACAAGTGTGTGCCAATGTGCCTGGCTTAAATACTCAGATCTTAAATATATGAGTTTTGACAGTTATGTATACCTATGCAGCTATCACCCAAAATTAAAATGATATCTTAAGCTGCTTACCTGCCAAGTAAAACTGATGTTCCAGAAAGATGTAAAACATACTTTCTGTGCTTTGAATAGTCCTTAGCACAGTGATTCCTACCTCTATTTGATTAACTCCCTTCCATTATGTGCTATAGTTTATATTGATACTTGCATGACAGTGCTTGCATGATTCTCGTTGCATCAGAATCACATGGAAAGTACAGTTGTTTGGCCTTACCTCAGATCTCCTGAATTAGCATCTTTTTGGAGGGCTGGAATTGAACTTGGGGGCACTGAGCCACATCCCCAGCCCTATTTTGTATTTTATTTAGAGATAGCTTCTCACTGAGTTGCTTAGTGCCTTGCTTTTGCTGAGGCTGGCTTTGAACTCACAAGACTCCTGCCTCAGCCTCCTAAGCTGCTGGGATTACAGGTGTGCACCATGAATTAGCATCTTAGAACATATTAGGCACTTGTATTTTTTTTTTAAAGCTGCTACCTGATTTGTGCATGTGTGTATGTGGTATTAGGGAATGAAACCAAGGTGTGCTTTACCATTGAGCTACATTCCCAGCCTTTGTTTTTTTGTTTTGAGATGTAGTTTTGCCATGTTGCTGAGGCTGGCCTCAAACTTGGAATCCTCTGCCTCATCTGGAATTACATATACCACCACACCTGATTTTTATTTTCTTCCCAAATTCAGAACCACTAGCTCTGTACTCATGTTGGTGGTAATAATTAAATGTCTGATTGCCTAACTATTACCAATGTAATACAGTTGATGAACTTGGATTTATAGGTTCAAGGCTAAACCTGTTTGACATTAACAGCACAAGCTGCATAGATGGTAGTCAATTCATGGGACCTTGTGTCTGCTTTCCTGTCAAAAGAATCACTGACAATGTGAAGTGCAGAGGGAATTTCCCTAGAATTCAAATTAAGTGGTTTTGCAAAAGCATAAATCCTCAACAAGCTAGATTCTACCAGTTAGCAAAGAGAAAAGCCATTAGAGAGTTCTTGCTTTCACCTTTACCCCTTTCAGTTCAGGGTGCAGCCTTCCCCTATTCACTAGTCTCTGATGATTCAGCAGGAGTGCTCAGTCCTGCCCCAGGATTCACAGGGTCAAAGAGCAACTCCTTGTCAGTCCAATTGTAGTTAAAAGACCCCAGGATCTGGAATTTATCCGAAGCCCTTTGTGTGGACTTTGTAACCACTGACCATGTTCTTTATTACTTTTGTTGGCAGTAGGCATGGAATTTTATTTGCTGGATGTTTTGTTTTTGCTTATTTATTGGTTTTGTTTTTTAATTTATTTATTCATCAAAAAGGAATAAGCCTAATGTTTTTAAAAATAAAGACTAAATAATTAATAATATGCTCTCCAAAGAACAGAGCTACTCATCCAGCCTGCATGCTGATTATTCAAGGGTTCTAGATCTGAGATTATGAAAAGAAGCTGTTTGACAGCTGTCTCCCACCTTGGTGAAGAGAATATCTAGGCAATAGGTAAGTTAGCGTCTGGCGAAAACATACTCTTGGAAGACTGCAGCTTCTACAGGCAGTGACTCCTTAGACTCCAAAACACTGATTGTACATTTTAATTTCAGTAACCTAACAAGGACGCTAAGAATCTTTGTGATTATTTTAAAACACAACACTAGCAGGACCTGTAAGAAATAGTCTCATGGACATGTTTTATCAAAATTATGAAGTGTGTGGTTATCAAATGAAGAAATAAATTGGAGCCAGATGTGGTGGCACATACCTGTAATCCTAGTGACTCAGGAGCCTGAGGCAGGAGAATCATAGGTTCAAGGTTAGCCTGGTCAGCTTAGTGAACCCCTGCATCAAAATAAAAAGGACTAGGATGTAGCTCAGTGGTAGAGTACCTCTGGTTCAATACCTAATACAAAAAAAATAGAAAAGAAAGAAAGGAAAAAATGGGATTATTTAGGATACATTATAAAATGACTAAAAAAGAAAATTACAACTGAATGTCTTAAATAAAAACCCAACAAAAGGAATAAGAAAGAAAATCTACGTGGCATGTTATTTTTAAAAACAACACTTAAAACTATACAAAGGAAATGTGCTATAGGAAATATGTCAACAGAGATGAGGACATAATATCATAAAATGATTCTTTGAATAAAACAGGTTAATTGATTTTGTTTGTTTCTTATTAAATTTATAGTCTGCAAAGTACCAAGAGATAAGCCTGAAGCAAAACCAGTGAAAAGCTCCTTTATTATGGAGCCATCAGGGGACAGCTCAATAGCAACTAAATAATAAAAACTCCCAGTGCCTTTTACAGGTTGACAGTCACTGAGAGTTTTTCTCGGGGGCCCTCTGACCTAGAAAAAGGTTGGATTCCTGCCCATGGCCTACATTGGCAAGCCCTTAACCTTTGCCCTGCATTTGGATGCCAGTGAGACCTAGGACTGGAGCAGGGAGCATTATGGGAATAAGATGGGAGGAATGTTGTTTCCCTGTTCTAGCTTTGATTCATCCATTATGGAGTTTGGGGTTTTTGGTTTTTTTTTTTTTTTTTTTTTTAAGCAAATTTGGTATAGTTTGACATCAGTGGTAAACATCACTGACAAGAATGTTTTTTTGTGTAAGATACACCAGGAAATGGTGATAACTGTATGTAGTGTTGTGAGGACATAAGAGATTCATTTCAAATGGCTTGGAAGTCATGTCATATTATTCCTCTTGGTGATGCATGTGTGTTTTGAAACATGGTACCAGTATCACCAGTATTGAAAGAATTTCTGTTTTCATTTGTTTCTTCTAAGTAGCCATTAGTATCATTACCGCCCCTTGCTTTAGCTAGCTACTTGTTTATTTATTTATTTATACTGGAAAATGAACCTACCGGCACTTTACCTTTCAGCTACATTCCTGCTCTTCTGAATTTTTGAAAGAAGGTCTCACTAAGTTACTAAGGCTGGCTTCGAACTTGGGATCCTCCTGCTTTGGTCTCCCAAGTAGCTGAGATTATGGGTGTGTACTACCATGCCTTGCTTAGCTTTTTAAATTGTACCTTCTTGCCTGGCAGGTGTTGCACACCTATAATCTCAACTACTTGGGAGACTGAGGCAAGAGGATCACAAGTTTGAGGCTAGACTGGGCAACTTAGTGAGAGCCTGTATCAGAATCAAATAAAAAGGGCTGGGGATATAGCTCAGTGGTAGAGCACTTGTCTAGCATATGTAAGGCCCTGGGTGTAATCCCCATACCCACCTCCCAGAAAAAAAGTTGTACCTTATTGCTTTGTTTTGCTTTACATCTCTTCTCTGAGTCTGCAAAACAAAGAGTCATCTCTAGGGCAGACTCTCTTGAGTGATTCGCAGGGTGCAGGGTTGAACTAGGTACATCTCCAAGTGAATGACACCTTCATTATGAAAACTTAGGTCTGTGAATTTGTCTCTTCATCACAACCTTTAAGTTCCTTTTCAGAGCTTAGATGTGATTTGTTGTTCCATACGTTTAACATTTATGACATCTTTCAGGCACATGAAAGAAACACATTGATACACACAGCTACTATCTTTATAAATATGATGTTGAAATTGAATGAGCCTCCTGCATGTCCCTTTCCTATTGCACTGCCTTCCCTATCCCATTGAATTTGATGTTTGTAATTCCCACATTACCTTTTTTTCAGGCAATGGACATTGTCTTAATCCATCTTCTGTTGCTGTAACTGAATACGTGAGACTGGGTAATTTATAAAGGAAAGAGGATTTTTTTCCTCATAGTTCTTGAAGCTAGGAAATCTAAGAGTATGGTGCTGGAATCTGCTTGGCTTCTGGTAAGGGCCTCATAGCAGAAGGACAAGCAGATGCATGAGGAAGAGAGATAAGGGGGCAGAACCCCTGAGATAGTGAATCCACTCATGAGAGAAAAACATGAATTCATTCACAGGGGCTTAGCTCCATAAGCAGACACTTCCTCCCGGGCCCTGCCTCCCTGCACTGCTACAGTAAGGAATTAAGGTTCCAACACAGGCATTTTGGGGGACATGCTTAAAGCATTGCAGACATTTAGATCCTGAACATCCTTGTGAATCTCCTTGTGCACATGTGTGAGAATTTATGTGAGAAAGAGAGAGAGTGTGTGGGTGGGTGGGTGTGGGGGGGGGGAGTGGGTGTGTGTGAGTGTGTGTGAGAATGGGGAACTCATTATCAAGTTTATCAGAAAATGCCAAATTGATCTTAAAGTCATTGTATGAATTTATATCCCCTCCATCGGTTTTTGAGAATCCCCTCCAAGTCCTCAAAATGGGAATTTTGAAAATTTTTGCCAATGATGGATATGAAATGGCTTCTCATTTCCATTTCCCTGACTCCTAATGAGGTTAAGTTATGTGTGTGTGTGCGTGTGTGTGTGTCCATGCACACACACGCACACACACAAGCATGCAGATTTCTTCATCTGTGAATTACTTGTTTATATTTTTTGCCCATTTATTTATTGGATTATTTAACTTTTATTGATTTCTATATGTTATTTATATATTCCAAATGCTAATTCTTTGTCTTTTAACTTTGTTTTTAGTTTCTTTTGAGATGCAAATGTTTTGAAGTTACATGTGATAATTTTTTCCTTTATGTTTTGTATTTTTTGCATCTTGCTTAAAAAACATCCCTAATCTGAGGTCATAATGTTCTTTTCTCTGTCAAAAAGTTTAAGTTTTGTTTGTCATATTTAAGTCTCTAATCTACCTGGATACATGTCTAGGACACATCTAACCTACCTGGATACATATGGAAATAGAAAAATATTACACACACATACACGTAAAATGGGAGGTAGTAATCCAGAGTTTTGTTCATATTTTTCCATGTAATACTTGTATCTGCTAGTTTGCTGTATAACTGACCACCTCAAAATTTAGTAGCTTAAAACAACTCCTATTTATTTAACTTATGCTCCAGTAAGGTTGAGCTCACTCCTGGTCCTGTGGTCAGTTGCCAGTCACCTACATTCCTCTGACTCTGGATGTTGATTACTGGGAGGTTGTCCACCTACGTGTCCCACGTATCTGCCACTGAGCCAGGCATCCCTCATTGCCCACCTACCCGATTTCTTCATATGATTTCAACAGAATGCAAAAGGGAACAGGCCCCATTGTGGAAGCTTCTGCCTGTCATGTGTGGCAGCATCCCATTAGCCACAGCAAGTGGCCTGGCTGACCTCAGGCTCTGAGTCAAGGCATTAAAGTTACATGATAAGGAAACCTACATACAGAGCGGGGAATAATTGCTGGCTGTTTTTGTAGTAGTCAGTTTATCTTAACTCAGTTGTCCAAATGCCATTTAAAATATTTCATTCTTATTCCAATGAATTATTCACAATGTGACCTGTCATATATCAAAGTTCCATATCTATCTCTATATACCTATGTCATCTATCTATCTATCTATCTATATATCTATCTATATATATATAGTCCTTCTGCTTCACTCTTTTGAAACTATCTTGTCTATTGTATTCATTTTAAGGAAAAGGAAGGAATGGAAGATAGATTAAAAGAGATTATTAAAGATATATTAAAAGAGACTTAAAAGAGATTTAAATTTGTAATGGGCAAGACTAATAATGTCTAGAGATGCACAACAGGTGACAAAACTATTTTTAAAACATAAGGAAATGATGACAATAAGAGCCAGAGTTACGAATACCTGATAACTTATGAGTAAGGCTGTCAGGTTTTTCAAAACAAAAACAGAAAAATAGGACACCCAAATTCTCAGTTAAATGTGAATTTCAAATTAATAGTAATAACTTTTTAGTATGTTCTAACATACTTATTTATCTGAAATTCAAATTTAATTGGGCCTCCTGTATTATATTTGGCAAAGCACGATTTTCAAGAGGGGGTTTACCTGCCTCAACCCTCCCTGTAGCTAGAGGAGGTCATGTGTCTCCGCGTGGATCAAAGCAATTTAAATGAAGGTCACCAGGCAGGGCTTTGTGGAAGTCTGATGGAGCTGCCAGATACCCTTCCACCTCTGCATGGCAGGGTAACTGGAGTTATATAGTCATCTTGCTACCACGAGGCGACCCTAAAGATGAAGACACGTGCTAAGGACAGTGAAGCAGAAAGAGAGGAGGACCCAGGTGTCACCTAAAGTCCTGGAGCTCCCACCTGTCAGGTTTTGTCATCAGAATTTTATCATTTCCTAAGAAGACAATTTCTTCTTTTACTATATTCTGGGACACATTAAGTAGCATTGGGATTATTTGCTCCTTTGAGGTTAGGAAGAATTCCTGTAGAACCTATCTGGGCCTCTTTTTTTAAATATTTATTTTTTAGTTATAGGTGGACATAATATTTTTATTTTATTTTTATGTGGTGCTGAGGATCGGACCTAGTGCCTCACGCATGCTAGGCAAGGAATATCTGGGCCTCTTTTGAGGCTGGAAAATGAGAGGGAGTGGTTTTTGGTAAGTATTTCTTCTGTGTTTCTTGGCTGGGTTTGGTTTTCTCTTTTATCTGAAGTTTTTGGAAAATTTATTTTACCAAATGGGAAATGAATATATATGTATGAACATACTGAATATATTCAGTAGTAAAATGAATACATATTAAGAATGTAATATTCATTTTATTTAAATTTTCAAAATAAACAGAATTGAAAAAGTAGATTGTTCATTATTTTAATTTCTTTTGTATTTTAGATAATTCTTTTTTAATATTTATTTTTTAGTAGTGTTGGACACAATACCTTTATTTATTTACTTTTATGTGGTGCTGAGGATTGAACCCAGGGCCTCATACATACTAGGTGAGAGCTCTACCGCTGAGCCACAACCCTAGCCCCCGATAATTACTTAATTTTTACATTTCTTTTCCCCCTTAATTAGGTTAATTCGTAATTTTTTCAAAAAACAAACTCTTAGGCTTATTTGTTCTACCATGTTTAAAATTTTCTAACTTAAATTTTCACTTCTGTTTTCTCCTTCCTTCTCTCTTCAGTCCTATATTAACTTTTCCCCTTATTCTTGCCACCTTTTGTTGGTTTTGTAATTTCAACATCATTAGAGTTTGTAATATTTGCATTGTGTTCTATAAACATACTCCTCATATTTATTTTATTGAAGGCTCTTGCTATAATTTTTCTGTTCCTTTCTTGCTTGGCAGAAGTTTTTTATCAATGTCTTTTTTAAGAAAAGTTAATGAGAAAATTTGATGAGTTCTTTTTTTTCTGATACCAGGTATTGAACCCAGAGCTTTGTGCCTGTGGGGGCTCTATGAACCAAGGGGTGCTTCACCGCTGAGCCACATCCCCAGTCCTTTTTATTTTATTGTATTTTTTTATTTTGAAATAGAGTGTCACTAAGATGCTGAGGCTAGCCTTGAATTTGCCATCCTTCTGCCTCAGCCTCCCAAATTGCTGAGACTACAGATGTGCACCACCACACCTGGCCTGTTTTTTCCTATTATTTTAGTTGCCTCAACTTTTAGAAAGTTGTTCCATCAAGTGTGATGCCCAATTCTAATTCATGATATATTGAACCCCTGATTTTGAGTTTACTTTTATATATGTCCTAAGGTATTTAAATGTATTTCTAAATTGTTATTTAGTCATCTCAATATTACTTATTCAACATTTCCCCCCGTTATTTTGAGCATGGTGGCATAAAAAGACAGGGCTTTTGAACAGAATAGATGTGGGTGAAATTCTGACTCTGGATATCATTCCCCTTCTGGTTTTAGGATAACCTCTTCCCAAAAAGAAGCTGGACTATACTCCTGTGCTTTGTCTCTGGTGCTGAGGATGGTAGCACAGCATCCTGGAAGAGACTGAAACTTCCATACCAGCCCTGTGTTCCCACCACCCTCAAGTCAGTCCCAAGTCTGAGGACCTGGACCCTTGTGCCAGGTACGTAGAGAGCCTGTCAGATGTCTGCCTTGCTGTGAGTCTGGGTGGCATAGGGCAGTGGGACCTGTGTTATAACCAGAAGGCAGCTATGGCTGAGCGGGGACCTTTGCTGGAGGAGTGGCAATTACCAATTTAACCAAACAGAAAAGAACAAAAATGCTCAGTGCCTCCAGGAAGAGAAGCAAGACGGAGGTGCTAACCATCTCCCTGCACATCTGCCATGCTGTGAGGGAAGAAGTCTGCCAACTTTGTGAATAGGTCTGGACAGGTCACTGTCATTCTTGATTGTGTTCTGCTCTGTAACCAAACACCGTTGACCACTTGCAGTATGCTGTGTGTCCTCACATCTTCCCACCATGCCTGTGTCAAGAGCATCCTCTGTAGGTGCTAGGAAACTGACACCATCAGGACCCAGTGGCCTGCCTTTTGCTGTTTCTGGCTAGGTCAAGATCAAATACCTACTGAGTTTGTGATCCTCAATTGGCCCACAATGGCAGTAGCAAACTTGTAGAGTCAGCCTGGGCTGGGGTTCTTTCTGTCTATACAAAGTGAAATAGACTCTAAGGCTGTATACAAATACTACATTTTACGTAAAACAATTCAGCATTTGTGGAAGACTATTTTTTAGGTACTGGAGATTGAACTCAGGGTTACTTTACCTCTAAGCTATATCCACAGTCCTTTTCATCTTTTATTTTGAAACAAGGCCTCACTAAGTTGCCAAAGCTATAGATGTGGGTGAAATCCTCCTCCCTCAGCCTCCTGAGTTGCCAGGATTACAGTCATTGCCCAGCCTCAGGAAGACTCTTGGTGTATTGGGGTAGAATCCAGGGCCTCACATGTGCTAGGCAAGTGTTCTACCACTGAATTACAAGCCTAGCCCACAAAGAAGTTTTATTTGATTTAAATTGTGAAGATAATTTCCCATTTGAGGAAAAGAAATATGACATTTAGGTTAACTTGTCCTTTAATTGCTCATTTAGTTTAAGATAGATTATTCTTGTTAATGGAGCAGAAATTGGCCTTAATCAAAGGCAGAGTGGAAAGTTATTTCTGTCCATCAGTCTCCTTTTTGAAGATAACAGCTGTAATTTATTTTTAAAGTGAAAACACAATTTACCAGTTCAACCCAGAGGCTCTATAATTTACTTACTCTTCCTTGTACACCCGGCCTTGGTTACCACTCATGAGTGTTCACACTTGACCTTTCCAGCTGCTATGTCAAAAGTCTCACTAGTGGCTCTGAACAAAGCTGTCCAAGCTAAAACTGATCCAGGGACAAGACACAGACAAGCTCATGGCCAGCATTCTCAGATAGGAAAACCAGAAGATAAGAGGCATTTATGAGGCTTTCTGGGAAATAAAAGATCTCTTATTTCTATACACTGAGATTATGTAAATTAGGTGGAGATGGACATTATTTCTACTTCTTACATAAAGGAATTAGAGGAGGAAATCACAAAATTGTAAGAATAGTTCTTAAAGTATTTGGAACTTTACAGTGTTTTCTTGGCATCGTGCCAGCTATACATAGGCACTTAGACTGTGCAGATCCTGATGCCTCAGCAGGTCCCTCGGGCTTTGTTCCTCCAGATGTGACATTTCCTTTGCTGCTTTTCCTCACCTCCCTTTCCAATCATGGGACTGTTTTCTCCCTGGTGAGTAAAGAGTGACAAGATCTTTCATTATAAAGATAAATAGAGCCACATATAATTTTTATTTTATTGTAGAAGCATGGCTAGCAAGGAAACACAGCTAATTATGAGATGAATCATTTAACAAGCTGGGAAAAGAAATCCCTTGTGTAGTGATTGACAAGCCACCAGATTTCCACAAAATAGATTTCTATGTAATTTCAACTTTGACTTATTTTCTCCTAGATCTAAAGAACCTCCCTAGTCAGGATTGGTGTATGAACTGAGTAGCAGAGCTGTAGGCCTTGCAAAGATCAGTTGCTCACCTAAAGATGCCTCTCCAGCATCTCCCCCCACCCCATCAATCACTTCCATCCACTGGACTCTTCCTATTGGCACATTGTAGGGATCTTGGGTTTTGCTCTGTATGAAATGGAGAGTCACTGGAAGATTTTTCAGGAGGTGTAGTGATTGACTCAGGTTTTCCTAGTTCTCACTGGCTCCTCTGATGACACTAGACTAGAGGAGGACAAGGGCCAGGAGGTATTAGGAGAATGGTGGGTGGCCGTTATTTCTCTCTCTGTGATTCCATTTGGCATTACTGACCTCCTTGTTTCCTTGGCCCCAGCCATACTGCTCTCCTTGTGGTCTCAGGCCCTCTGCCTAGAATGCTTCTCCAGATACCTGCATGCCTTTTTCTTCCCTTCTTCAGCTGTTTGCTCACGTATCCCCATCTCACTGAAGCCTTCCCAACCTTACTATTGAAAATTATACCCCCTCCTACCCACTAGCCCTCACATACCTTCTTCACTGCCTTGATTCCTCCTTTGCACTGATCAACATCTGGCCTGTAGGTATTTATCTCATTGATTATGCCTGGCCTCCTGGTCTGTGCAGACTGAGCTTCATGAGGGATCTTGTCCGCTGTCATATTATTACTAGGTGCACAAGATCCCACCCATGTAGGAGCAGACTAGGCCATAATGTTCTCTACTCCAGAAATATTCAGAGTCGGATTGGTAGGAAAATAGGTTTTATTCAAATCCAGCTTTGAAGGAAGATGGAAGAAACTTCATTGTTTCAACAGTTCCATCTCTGAAAAGCTCTGGGACAAGGAAAGGTTTTAAGGGGAAAAGGGGTAGATTAGGACAAAGATAGGATTCCCACAGCTTCCACCTCCTTCTTAGTTCTAAAAGCAGTATCACAGGTATTTCACTGGTTCTTGGAACCTCCTTATACCCAAAGGAGCCACTCTACTTGGGCCACTATCTTTACCTTCCTAATTTCAGGAGGTTGGGAAGGGGAGGCTTCCAAATTCAGTTTGTTTCAACACCTAAATCTGAACCTGGCTCAAGTGGGTGTTCGTGGATGTCTGAAGCAAGCCTTGGCCCGGCTGTTTCCTGGCAGTGGGGTTCAGGGCACATCACAAGCCAAAAGAACAGAGCATACTTGCAGAGAATAAGCACATTGTCACTCAACTTTGCATCTATATAGGTCTCCCTACAGCTCAGTCTCCTATATCAGAGGCCTTTCAATGAAACAGATTATGTTCTGCCTTGCCAGGCCAGGCACACATACCCACAGTCAGTATTTTCTCTAGGGTCCATGTCCCAACCAGCTCTAAAGATGAGTCACTTGGATTAAAAAAAGAAAAGAAAAGAAAAATCGCTGATTCTGTCATAGGAAAACAGGGAGCTGAAACTCTAAACCTTGGTTCTTGTGTTCTGACAAAAGAAAACTTAAAGTCAGACACCAAAAAATATGCAAGACAGTTTTATTGTAAGTAAAGTGAGGTAAAAGTAAAAGCAAGGCAAGGGTCAAGCAGAGAGAGTGGGCCGCCTCCAAGCAAGAGGAATGACAAAGGAGCCAACACTGTATCTAAACTATTACTGTTTGATGCTTCTCAGTTGTCCAACTCCTCCTTCACATCAGGCGGTAGAGGTTTTGACCTTAGTTGGTCCTCTGCGGAACTGTCATGGTGGCCATCCTATTTAGGGGGGCTTCGTCTACAAGTCAATCCCATGTTAATGTGGGCTCTGGGGTCAGTAGCTGGTCAGAAGTTATCTTAGTGCCCCTGTGCTACTAAAGAAATCCTCCTTCCTACACAAATGGAGACACCTATGGCCATAATTCCTAGCGTCACATCAACCTCAATGGACCCTGTCAAGAGTTAGTCCCATTAATCCTTTTAACATATTTTCCAATTAGCTCCTTTACTTCTGTTTATTTTCTATAAATTAACTACCACCCAATGCTTTCTCGGAAATTAGTTTAAAGGAGACCCTAAAATAATTAAAAGAACGCTTGTGACCTTACCATGCATTTCTCTGCTCATTGCTGTCTACTACCTAACAACTTCATAACACCTTATTCCCAGGGAGCCTTGTACCCTAATTTGCCTGTGCATACTGTCCTGAGCTAGCACCTGCCATTTTAAAACTAAACACCCGCTTCTGCTGCCTGATTAGCCCTTCAAAGTCTTTGCCCCAACCTGGTTTGGTTTTTCCCAATACCCTGTGTGTGATTCTGCTGCCAAGTACCATGTGATAACAGTCTGGGGGTTGTCCCAGTTCCTTCAGTCCTGCTGATAGGTAATTGATGTAAATGGAGGGAACGTGAGGTTAAGGGGATAATTCTATAAAGTTACCCTGAAAAGATTTTTGTGACTTATGCAGACCAGATTCAGGAACTCAGGGAGATGATGATAGTTAGAAACAAGCCCCCTAACCATAAAATCTATAAGAACAAGTTCAAATTGTAACTGGTCAGCGTGGGCCAAAGTGACCCATGGTTGCCTTGGATTTTTAGCATGTCTCCCCTCCATGGGGTAAGACCCTGTACAGTGGGACTTGGAAATCTGATACAATCCTGCTGTCAGTCAAAAGTCAAGAATTTGGCCTGGCACCCTCAATAAAACTGGAAGGCAGGAGGCACGCACCATCCCTCTCCTCTCTGGGAGGACCCATTCTCTACCATGAGTGTGTCTCCTTTTTCCCTTGTAAACTCACGCCTGCTATGTCTGAAATCTTTCTGGTGTTATCGCAAGAACAAAACCACAGTAGCTACCCCAGTTCTGTAGTGGGCTCTTGCTCTGTAACACTGCCATTTTAAAACTAAACACCCCCTTCTGCTGCCAAGTACAGAGGGCACACCAGCCTTACAGCCTTAGCTAAAATATCTCCTGGTTCACCAGTTGTGAGACAGACTGAAACTAAGGGAAACTTCCTGATAAGTTGTTTTCTGCATCCTGTCATTCCTCATACCAAGAGTAAAGGCTAACGGGCTGCCCATGCCACCTGCCTGGCCCAAAGGACAGCAAGGAAACTGAGTGTGAGGATGACCCCTGCCCCGCCTGACTCCACGGACAGTTCTCTGTCCCACAGGCTAACTGCATCTGCATATGTATATTTCCTGCCTGTTGTCCCACTTCGCAGCCTTCTCTGCAAATCTGATGCAGCCTCTTCCTTTATAAAAGATTTCCTGGCCTTCAGTTTTCCTGAAAATAGAAATTTGAAACATAAAGTAGTTTCTTCTATCTTCCTTCAAAGCTGGCTTTGAATAAAACCTGTCTTTAAAAAATTATCAGTACATAGTGGGATTCATTACATATTCCTATGCACACAACATGATCTGAGCAGTTTCGTTCCCCAGTACCCTCCTCTTTCCCTCCTCTCCTCCCTTCCCTGGTCTCCTTCTTCTACTCCACTGGTCTCCCTTCCATTTTCATGAGATTCCCTCCTTTTTTTTCTCTGGAGCTTCCACATATGAGAGAAAACATACCTATTTTCCTGCAAGTTCAGCTCTGAGTATTTATGAAGTACAAGTGGTTATAGTTCTGCCCAGTGACATTTAGGGTAAGCAAAGGGTTGCGCCTGTTTTTATTGTAATTATTCATTTTCTCCTGCCTCATTAAACTTGCCAACATTCAAGCACGAATACCTGCTTAAATCTGCAGAGCCTCTTCTAATTGACCTACCTTTGTTCCTGCACAGATGATTGCCACTTACAGCTTTCCTACCTGGCTCCTTCTATAAATAATATAGATCTTATGTTCTCAAAATAGAAAGGAATATGATATCTTGTTCATTCCAGTTTACTTATTTTATTGGATTGCAAGTTTCTTAGATTTAAATGCTCTGTTTGGACTGGGGTTGTGGCGCAGTGGTAGAGCACTTGCCTAATATGTGCGAGGTGCTGGGTTCAATCTTCAGCACCACATATAAATAAATAAATAAGATAAAGATTAAATAAATAAATGTTCTATGTTCATGAATCTTTGGTACAGAGCTCTCTGTTGAGAACAGAAGGTCCTATACGTGCCACTATTAGCCCCAGGAACTCCTAATGAGACTGGCTCATTGACCTCTACCCCAGTCTCAATTTCCACACATCTTAAATCATTGACTTATACTTTGGAAATATTATCAACATAACTTTGAAGAGGTACTTTTGGGGTCAGAAAACATGGACCAGTCACAATTCAGAGTCCCTAGGGACACCTAGCCACAGTGACTGGGTGGCAGGTGACCACAAGAGACAGTCATGGAGAGGGGAGGATCAGTTGCAGACCCACTGAGAAGCAGCGGGGAGCTCTGACTGCGAAGAGCACAGTGGTCGGTGGCACTGACCTCGGTGGTGAGGAGTGAGACCCATGGTGCATGGTTTACTGAGGGGATTGGTCTGAAGGCACCAAAACTAAGGCTAACAGGTTACTTACTTCCCTCATCTGCCTTGCTCCAGTGCAGAACTCAAAAGTTTGTTTATTTCCCCCACTCCAGTGCTTTAAGGGAAAAGTCATGGGCTTGGACATTTACCATGACCCCAGGTACCACAGACTGGAGAGCCCCTGGAGCAAGCAGCACCTGTAGGCCACCTGTTGGGGCTAGCAGCATATGATAAAGAAAGCCTCTGGAGTGAATACAACTTTGCCACATATCTTTAGCCAGCCCAGTCTGCAGAAAACACAGGACAGGGCTCAACCTACATACAACACCAACCAGTTTTGTGGGAGCAAAGAGGAATCACAACAGACCCAGCTATGACTCTCCCTGTTCCCCATATATGGTAAATTCCAGTATTTCAGGACCTGCAAAGAAGATGGACTTGTTTTTCTTTCCTTGTTATTTTCCTTTTCTTACTTTTATTTAATTCTATTTACATTTTTTTTTTTTTTTGAGACAGGGTCTCACTAAGTTGCTTAGGTCCTCACTATATTGGTGAGGCTGGCCTCGAACTTATAATCCTCCTGCCTCAGCCACTCAAGTTGCTGGGATTACAGGCATGCACCACCATGCCCAGTTTCTTTTATTCTTTAATTGGACTTAAAAAAAAAATCTTTCACATTCTTCTCCTGCTCTTTCTTGTTTTCCTTTTTTAAAAAATTCTGCGTCTTTCTTTGTCCCCTTTACCTGCCCCCTATTTTAAAATTTTATTTTATCAGTACTACTTTTACCTTCATTAAATTTTAATTTTTTAGTTTATTCCATATTCTTTTGCCGCAGTCTGGCTGGGCACACAATCACGAGCCACCACACAGCTTGTAGATTCAAACAGCAACTCTTTATTCCCGAACTCACACCAGCCATCTACAATCACATTCTGGGGAAATCCACGTTCTCTTCCCAAATCCACGTTCTCTGCCCAAATCCACCTCCACTGGGCTTCTATCTCCAAAATATACTGTCTAAATCCCGTGAGAACTCAAGGGGAACTCAGGCAGCAGGATACGCCCTATTCCCAGCAGGAATAATCTTAAACCTTAAACCTGGAACCTAAACTGGGAACGCCCTAAACACCATTATCTTAAAACCAGGAACACCCTAATCTGCCTTGGTCCTTGAGCAAGGTCATCTACATTCAATGTCACTGCAACATGTCAGCAACATGGGGTACGCTGGCAAGGAAATTGTCATACCTACTTGGCTATCATTTTCTATTGTTATTGGTGATGTAGCTGTTGGTATTAAGTGGTTTTTACTGTATTCCTACATCTGTTCATCTTTGTGTTGTCATTGTGAGTGAAGTTTGTCTTCTCCTCTCTGGTACTGGAGATGGAGCCCCCAGAAGAAGGCTACTCACTAAGAAGACCCTCATATAAAAGTGGAGGAGATATTCATCTCAACAAATGTTCAAATCTCAACATAGAAACACAAGAAATGTGAGGGGAAAGCAACATGACTCTTCCAATGTTCATAACTCTTCACTAATTGAATCCAAAGATACTGAAATAGATGAAATGCTACACAAAGAAATCAAAAGAGTAATTTTTAAAATGATCAATGACTTCAAGGGGAATACAAATAAATAACTGAATGGACTAAGAAAAACAATACAGAATACAAAAGAGTTAATACCATAGAGATTCTGAAAAAAGAATCAAACAGAAATCACAGAAATGAAAAGCTTAATAAGTCCATTAAAAACCTCCATTGAAAGCCTCACCAATTGACTAGATCAAGCAGAAGAAAGAATACCAGAACTTGAAGACAAAGTTGATGAATTATCCTATTCAGGCAGTAATAAAGAAAAAGAAGAAGAAATTATGAACAGACTATTCAAAACTTATGGTCCACAATTAAGACACCAAACCTACAAATTGGTTTAGAGGTAGAAGCCAGCATGTAGGTTAAAGGAATAGAAAACCTATTTAGTGAAATCATAGCAGAAAATTTCCCAAACCTTGGAGAAGATATGAATATCCAGGTACAGGAGGCATTCAAAACCCTCAATAGAAATAACTAGAAAAGGACCTCTCCATGACAGTATTAACTGCCCCAGGTACAGAACAAAGAGTATTTAAAACTGTAATAGAAGTGCCAAGTCACCTATAAAGTCAAACAGATCAGAATAACAGCATATTTCTCAGCAGAAACTAAAGGCCAGGAGGATATGGCATTATGTATTCAAGTCCTGAAATAAAATAACAGCTAATCTAATTACTATATTCAGCAAAGTTATCTTTCAGAATTTAAGATGAAATAAAGGCCTTCCAAGATAAATATGAACTGAAGGAATTCATGACCACTAAAACCATCACCACGGAAGATAATTAAAGGAATCCTATACTCAAAAGAAGAAGCAAGACAAATACAATCGCAAGCACGCAGGAAAAAATAAGTCACTAGAAGAGTAGACAAGCAAATGAGAATTAAACATGATTATCTCAGTAAAAAATCATGCATTTTTGAAGCCACCAGAGCCCAATTTCCTGGCTTATGAGGTCCTAAGCAAACAGGCCACTTTCCTAGGGCAGTAAGAAGCCACTCAAGATTCACATCCAGACCTGAGTGACTCCCAAGCCTGTAGTCCTAAGTATTATCTGTCTGCCTCCCCAAAAAAGTAGTTGCCATTTATCGAACACTGGTCCTGTGTGCGGTAGTTTGTTTGTTTGTTTTATATTTTGGAACCAGGGATTGAACCCAGGGGCACTTAACCACTGAGCCACATCCCCAGCCCCTTTTTTTTTTTTTTCCTAATATTTTATTTAGAGACAGGGTCTCACTGAGTTGCTTAGGGCCTTGCTAAGTTGCTGAGGCTGGCTTTGAATTTGCAATTCTCCTGTCTCAGCCTCCAGAGCCACTAGGATTATAGGCATGCATCACTGCGCCTGGCAACTTTATTTATAATATTATAATCTAATCTAAAAAAGTCCTGTAGTGGATATTTCTGTACAGAAGTGAAATATATTTTGTATTTTTGTCACATGCTGTTGTATATGTATTTATGCCATGAACTAGTAGTTTTATTATCAAAAAAAAAATAGAACCTACCATATGACCAGCTATAGCAATAAAAGCATGCAATAGAGACCTGCAAACCCATGTTTATGTGGTACCATACACAATAGCCAGGTACAGAATCAGCCCAGATGCCCATCAAGAGACAGAGGGATAAAGAAAAGGCCATATATGTGTGTGTGTGTGTATACACACACACACACACATACAAGTACACACACATATGTACACACACGCACACACAATGGAGTATTGTCCAGCCATAAAGAAGGAGATCATCATGTTAAACAAAATAAACCAGACTCGGGGGATAGTAGAGGATAGGAAAGGTAGTAGAATACCACAGTTACTAATAGGGCATTATGTAAAAATGTGGATGTGTAACCGATGTGATTCTGCAATCTGTATTTGGGGTAAAAATGGGAGTTCATAACCCACTTGAATCTAATGTATGAAATATGATATGTCAAGAGTTTTTTAATGTTTTGAACAACCAATAAAAAAAATAAAACTATGAAAATAAATAAATAAATAAATAAATAGACCAGGCTCAGACAAGTATCATGTTTCCTCTCATATGTGGAATCTAGAAAAAAAAGACAAGAAAGTAGAAGAGGACCATTAAGGAAAGGGACCAGGAGGAGGGAAGTGGGTGGGGAAAAAGATAATAGGGAGTACATTATATATATATAAGTATGAACATTTCACAAACCCATTTTGTATAATTAATATGCATTAATATAATAGAAATTAGGGTTGGGATTGTGGCTCAGCAGTAGATCGCTCACCTAGCATATGCAAGGCCCTGGGTTCAATCCTCAACACCACATAAAAATAAGTAAATAAAATAAAAAGGTATTCTGTCCAACTACTAAAAAATAAATATTTAAAAAAAATTTTAAATAGAAATTAATGGAAAATGTGAAAGAAAAAAGAAGTAGCCATTCCTATTCTTGGAGACTCAAGGGAGGGATACACAGATATGTCATTCACTTCTAGTCTTTGATGGTGGAAACCACAAAGTGGAGTTTACATTCTAGAAAAGCCCACTTTATCTTCTAGAAAATTCTACATTATCACTGCAAATAGGATTTTATTTCCAAAAGAGTATTGCTTTTGAGCAAGAGATTTGGAGTCACAGAGATGAAGGTTGAGAAAGTGAAATGTGTGATGGCATTTCTCAAGTACGAGAAGGAAACAGTGCTGTGCTTTGATTAGGAGGCTGCTTTTGTAACAGAGAGTGTAAGTGGCATTTAAGTGGAAGTCTGCAGTTTCTTGGCCCCAAACAATGTGGTGATTTTTTAAAAAATAAATAACAGCAGAATGCATTACAATTCTTATTACACATATATAGCACAATTTTTCATATCTCTGGTTGTATATAAAGTATATTCACACCAATGCATGTCTTCATACATGTACTTTGGATAATGATGACCAATCACATTCCACCATCCTTGCTAACCACCCTGCCCCCTTTCTTCCCCTCCCACCCCTCTGCCCTATCTAGAGTTTGTCTATTCCTCCCATGAAAGTTTTCCATTGTATTCATTATTACTCTAAGGCAGGGAAAGTAGAGCTGTATTGTTAGGATCTCATGACAAACACAGCTAATGTAGATGTTGGACCTATAGTGCATTTGTGTGCACAGAGAGCAGGAGGAGTCTACGGCCATACCACCCTGAACGCGCCCTATCTCGTCTGATCACAGAGAGCAGGAGGAGTGTAAAATATATCATGAAATTATATCTGATAAACAGAATAATTACTGTTGCCTAAAATTTAAGTGACAGCCAGGAAAGTGAATAGTGATGCCTTACAGCCTTGCTGATACTGGGTAAGAAAATCATGGCGAACATCAAGTCTGTTGTGGAAATATTCTAAAAAGAGACGATTATTAACACAGTGAGCCATTTTAAACATAGCTTGCTTCGTGTTTGGAAAGAAACATGTTCAACAAATGTTGGAATCTTGGCGGATTCCTTACTCATCTGTTTTTTCCCTTGCCCCATTACATTCCAGATTTACGGCCTGTATCATGTCTGGAGCCAGCAGGAAGCCTGCTCTTTTCCTCTTCATCTGTTATGTCGCTGCCCTGGGAGTCCAGGCCGGGGAGTACTGCGTGGCTGACCATCAGGGGTCTCAATATTACATGGCGGCCGTGTATGAGCACCACTCGATCCTGAGTCCCAACCCTCTAGCTCTCACCACCCGCCAACAGGCCTTGGAGCTCATGAACCAGAACCTCGATATCTACGAACGGCAAGTGATGATTGCAGCCCAGAAGGCAAGAAACGCTCCTTGGTTATGACCTGGGCTCCTCTCATAGAACAGAACAAAGGGTGTTTTGACCCTTAAGCAGTGGTTGGGTGACCCTAGGCTTCCTACAACCTCTGTGAAAGTCAGTCCAGCAAGTAAGCCTGATTTGACTTAGGTGGCTAGAGTCTTGCTACTCGGGGAGTGGTCTGTGGTCCAGTAGCATCAGCAGCACTTGAGAACTTGTTAGAAATGCAGAATTTTAGGCCCCACCAAATCAGAATCTGCATTTTAGCAAGATCATCAGACGATGAGGCCCTTCAAGTTTGAGAAGCCCTGGGTTCAGTCACAGGTTCTCCATGTGGCCATGGGCAGGAATCACTGGGCCAATTATAAACACTAGAGGTTCCTGGATCCCTAGGAATCTATTGTCCAGATGGTCCAGATGGAGTGTGATCTGGGCACTGGAATTTTTTAAAACAATCTCCCCAGGGGATTCTAATGTGCAGAAAAAAATTGAAAACCACTGAGCATGATGAGCACCACAATTTGTGAGGCATTCACAGCTCACCTGAAAGAGTCACTGTCCAAAGAACTGCCATTTTTGCTGCCTACAGATTATCTGGGGCTCACTTCATCTCTTATGCCAGACTAAACAGTTTGAGACCTTCGCCCAGTCAGAGCTCACTCCAAGACAAAGGGCAGGTCAGTGTCAGCCTTTGTAAAGGCTTCCTGCTTGGCCTCATTCCCCTCCTGCCAGGAAGCCTGAGGATGGAGGAGAGGTGCCCCATAGGGCAGAGGGGAATGTCAGTGTCAGAAGTGAGCAATTCCCTTCTGGGAAACCCATAACCAGAGGAGATTGGGCTTTAACCCTGGACCAAGCCCTGCTGCTTCAGAAGGCCCTGCTCTGCCTCCAGGGAAGTTTAAGGTGAAGTAAATTCCATGGGTGTAAAAACTTCTCTGTTGTCATGGGTTTATAAAGGGCAGACCCGGTCCTGCTAAGAGGTCTTGCCCTGCAGGTCCCCTCTCTTTAAGCAGGTCAGGATGGCCTGGAAAGACATCTGTCGCTTCATTTAAAAATTCTAGCCTAGGGACTGGGGATGTGGCTCAAGCGGTAGCGCACTTGCCTGGCATGGGTGCGGCCCGGGTTCAATCCTCAGCACCACATACAAACAAAGATGTTGTGTCTGCCGAACAATAAAATGTAAATAAAATATTAAAACAAAAAAAAAGATTACAGATCAGGGCTGAGAATATAGCTTAGTCAGTAGAGTGCTTGTTTAAAAAAAAAAATTCTAGCCTAGAGTACATATACTTAGAATACACAGAGACATATATACGTGTACATATCTGAAACTGATGTTGGAAGGGAGCTTCTGATGGGTGACGCACTGCTCTGTGTCCCAGCTGACTCTAGTTTCTCCTTGAACACCTTCAGGGGCCCAGAACTCACTGTTCCTAGGTCCACTCGTCCAGTGGTGGGAACTTCTGGATAGGCCTTTCTTTCAGTGAGCAGTTCTGTCCTGGAGCTAAAGAGCAGAGCCCAAGTCCCGTACACAGTGCCATCTTCTTCACACTTGAGGCTGACTGCCCCGGCCCCCTGCATGTCATCCCAAGGCTGTTAATCTCCAGTCCCATCCCAGTTCCTTGGGGGCTTCCATCTCCAGCCCTGTGCTCACAGCTGTGTACTGCTCTCCAGGTGCTAGCTGATGGCGCAGGCTGCAGGCCACTCTCACCTCCCTCATTCCAGACCTTGTCCCCTGCAAACTTGGCAGTGACTTCTCTCTGTGGATTCACAGAGCTCTTGCTGTCAACTAAAACTCCTGTGCCCTTCTCTCACACAGACACATGTGCTGCCATTACCTGCCATTAGGAAGCTGATTGAGCACAAGAGCAAGCCTTTACACTAATGTCATTAAATGTCATCATTCCAGTCCAAAAGGTGATTTAGGGATCTTTACTGGACCTCCCACATATCAATTTCCTGCACATCATTCACACTTTTGGTACATAACCTCATTTGTGTCTCTGCTAAAGTCAGTGTAAAAAAAAAAAAAAAATCCCAGCTATGCCCACAGACGACCTGCTGCCCCCGATCCAGTCAAGGGCAGCAATCCTTGGGTGGAGGTGTTTGCTGCACTGCGGTGAGTCCAGACCTCAGTTTCACCCTCTCTTGCTTCTCTATCCTGTTCCCAAGACCATCCTGGGACATTCAGCAGATGCCACACTGAAACCCAGAGACTGTGACTAGGATTCCCCAGCTTTCCAGTTTTAATGGAAACCGGTGCCATGGTTTTGAGGAGCCTGCACAGGCTGCAAGATACCATTCCATTATTAGTGGTCCAGGAGCGGGGATGGAGCTGATCAGAGGATCCCTTTGGTGCTCACTGGTTGCTTAGCTGCCCTACATCGCTGCGTGTGTTAAAGCAGCTGCTTAGACAAACTGATGGGGAGCATGTGTCAGAGTTGTCCATCAGATTTGCTTTAAGGGCACAGGTTCCTAAACAAGCCAACTGAAGTGTTGCTCTCTTGTTGGAGGCACTGGGGTAGGGGTGGAGGGAGGAGTTTACAGCTAATTAGTGTGGTCAGGCACTTGGTTGGTGACCTTTGTTCCTTAGAGGGAATTCTTTTTTTTTTTTTTTTAGTATTTATTTTTTAGCTTTAGGTGGTGCTGAGGATTAAACCCAGTGCCTTGTGAATGCTAGGCGAGCACTCTACCACTGAGCCACAACCCAGCCCCTAGAGGGAATTCTTGATCTCAGCAAAGTCTATCAGAAAATGGCTGGTGGTGCTCATCGGGAGTGCTCACATCAGACCCAAAGTTCTGCCCAGCTCATGCTTGGTTCCCAGCCTCATTCCTGGCTGCTGTGTACTCAGGAAATGCAATTTAATGTTCATCTTAATCTAATATGTATACATAAATCCATAAGGAACTATCCAGTGCTCTCAGTTTTGATTTGAATAAAGGAAAATATTTGTCCATGTGTAAATTTTAAAAAGTTAAAAGCATAACTCTTATACAAATATGATTGAACAAAATTTTTATTTAAATGCATTAACTAATGAAGGAACCAGTAACATGGTAAAACTGATTCAAAGGAGAATTTGAAGAATGGAAATGTGTCTATCAGCAGCTCAGGGAATAGTGAAATGAATTTGCTAATAGATACATAGCTGACTTTAAAGGTCCTATAGGATAACACAGTTGAGGTGAGCTTTTAAGTACAAACAGTGACACATTCTCTAGATAATTAAATAATCCTTGAGTGAGCCTGTTGATCAATACCCCAATATAATTTGGAAATATACGGATTCTTTTTCTTACCTTACTCCAAGTTTGTGATGATTTTTTATTTACATAGTCACTACTCAGAATGGGTCAGCCTCACAGGGTGCTATGCATTGATATGACCTTTCTGGAAAGCTATTAGACAATGTGTGCTAAGAACTTAAAATTTAGCCAAGTGTGGTGATACATGTCTGTAATTCCACCACTCAGGAGGCTGAGGCAGAAGGATCACAAATTCAAAGCCAGCCTCAGCAACTTATTGAGACCCAAGGTAACTTAACAAGATGCTGTCTCAAAATAAAAGATGAAAAGGGTTGGGGATGTGGCTCAGTGGTTAAGCACCCCCCCACACACACCTGGAGTTCAATCCCTAGTTAAAAAAAAAAAAATCCCCAACTGATTTAGAACAGAATTAAGTTGAGAACTACTGGAGTAGAGAAACACCTCATCTGTTAATGGGTCCAAAGTTTGAGGCCCTTTGTAATCAGCTGCAGCTCCAATTTCACCACCGAGAACTCCACACCCCTTCTAGTAGCCTTCCTGGTAAATTCCTGCTCCTTCAGCAGCTTACTCGCCCTCCTTCCCTGACACACTCCAGGCACAAGTGATGCTTGTTCCTGGAGGACTTTGTCTTTGTGCCTTTAGGGTTGGACTAAGCAAGCCAGCATCCCCAACACTAGGATCCCTGATGAGAGTCCAGCCACCAGCTCTGTATCTCTGGCTCTGGTATAGTTAACACCCTGGTGGTTGCCCAGGGTGTGAGCTAGTGAATGAAGTGGTGCTTCTCGATGTCCGATACCAGACTACACTGTGCTGTTCTGACTTGCAGGGCGCGCAGATCATAGTGTTTCCAGAAGATGGCATCCACGGCTTCAACTTCACAAGAACGTCCATTTACCCATTTTTGGACTTCATGCCATCTCCCCAGCTGGTCAAATGGAACCCGTGCCTGGAGCCCCACCGTTTCAATGACACAGAGGTACTTGAGGGCCTTAGTCTTCCTGTTCAGCAGGCCAAGGGTGTTGTGGGGCAGGTCGCTCAGAAAACACACCAAGTCCCAATTTTGTCCAAATTGAAGAGTCTTTATTTAGCTGGCCAGCCAGCGACTGCTTCCCACAAGACCCATAACTGTCTCTGCAAGGAACAGCCCTGAGCCTGAGCATTTTAGGATACTTAAAGGCAAAAAACACATCTGGGTTGACATAGCTGCAAGCAAGCAGGTACAGAAGGTGAATTGGGCAGTTAGCGAGACAATGCCATGGGCACATTGTTTTTTCCCATGGGACTTTCCAGGTTGGCATAGCAGCAAGCAAGCAGAAGGGAAGTGAGTCAAAATGACCCTAGTTCAGTACAAGTTAGAGAATGGTTACTAAAGTCTAGACAATCAATCTCTGACAAGGTACATTGCCCAAGAAAAATGGAAACCAAAGAGAACAATTTTCCGTTGTATAAGAATTGCTATTTTGTGTGTTGCCAAGTATGCTATGTTAGGCAACTATTAATGGGTATAGAGGCAGGGCTTTCCCATGGGAGAAGTATTTCTTAAGTGATATAGAGTCTCTGGGTAAAATGGAGTCTGTTTGGTCATTGCCCATATAGCCTGGCCCATAACAGAGGGCATGCCAAGGTGAACCAAGTGAGTGCCTGAAAGCCACAGCATGCTGAGATATAAAGGAGACCCAAGGACCCCCAAAACCAAAACCAAACTCCATGTGCTATACATTCAGTTAAAGACTGTCTAGAGCTGGGTGTGGTGGCACTTGTCTGTAATCCTAGCAACTTGGGAGACTGAGGCTGGAGGACTGCAAGTTCTCGAAGCCAGCCCTGGCAACATAAGGAGTCGCTGTCTCTAAATAAATATAAAGGGCTGAGGGTGTGGCTTGGTGGTCAAGCGCCCTGGGTTAAATCCCTAGTGTAAAGCAGAAAGGGGCGGGCGAGATCAGGAACCATGGAACCAGAATGAGGCACCAAAAGAAGGTTTATTGGGGGGACACTCCCGGGCCAGGTTCACCAGTGTACCGAAGGGTGAGGGCCGGGGAAGCCGCAGGCGGGAAAGGCAAGAACAGTGCTAATAAGGGAACTGGAGGGGGAGGGCCCAGGCCATCTAAACTGCAGCTACGACAGCAGGTTGGCCGGCCGAGTTTAGGGGGATCTTGTTGGTGGCAGGTTGGTCAGGGCTGGTTGGGTTGACAGGGCAATTGCTTCTGCCTGCGAGAACCGTGTTGGTTGGGGTCCGTTGCCATGTCAGCTTCTGATTGGCCATTTCGGGTCAGCCAGGTGGAAAGTCCCGCCCCGCAGCCGCCAAGAAAGGGGAGGGGTCAGGGAAACCTGCCGACCTAACACCTAGTACTGCAAAGGAAAAAAGAAACTCTGCTATTGTAAAGCATTTGCTCTATGGATATTTAATTTATTAATTACACAAGAAATACATGAATATAAACTTAAACATGCCAAACAGAAGTTAAAGAAAGAAAAACAAAGTAAAAGTTCACCTTCACCACAGCCCATTCTCATCCCACTTCCTTTCCTAGAGAAGCATATCCATTTGCTGCTTATCCAACTATACCCTTTTCTATGCATTTTATATTTGTTGACATCCTTTTTTAACATGGTATGCTTATTATTTTCTTTAAACTCTTGATATCAAGAGCAACATTCAATGAATATCCTTGTACATATATTTTCAGAAACATGTTAAGTGCTTCTGTAAGGTGAAATTCTTGGAAATGGGATTTCTCAAAGGCTGTGCACATTTTACATTATTTTAAAGAGTACCAAACTTCTTCCTCAACAGATTTTTAATTTCACTTTCTATCCCCAATAATAATCATTAAGGCCTATTTCTTTACCCTTTGATTAATGCAAGATAGAATAACCTTTAGAATTTTTGACAATCTAATGAAGGTGAAAAATAATGTCTCATTGTTGTTTTAATTTGCATTTCCCTGTAACTCATGTGGTTCAGCTTCTTTTCAGATATTTCTTGGCCATTTGTTTTGTTCTTCCTGAATCATCTGTTCATCTCCTTTGCATGTTTTCAGTGGTGATTTTTTTTCTTATTATGAGAGCTCTCTGTATATTGTGAATACGAGGAATTTTTCTATTAAAAATATGAGACAAAAGGCAGGATATTTAAAATCCACGTATTTAAGCCCTTTTTCTCCCCCCTCCCCCAGGTCCTCCAGCGCCTGAGTTGCATGGCCACCAAGGGAGAGATGTTCTTAGTGGCCAACCTTGGGACAAAACAGCCATGTCATAGCAATGACCCAGGGTGCCCAAATGATGGGAGATACCAGTTTAACACAAATGTCATTTTCAGCAATAATGGAACCCTTGTTGACCGCTACCGAAAACACAACCTCTACTTCGAGGCAGCTTTTGATACCCCTCTTGAAGTGGATCACGTCACTTTCGATACCCCCTTTGCTGGCAGGTTTGGCATCTTCACCTGCTTTGACATACTGTTCTTCGACCCTGCCCTCAGACTGCTGAGAGACCCCGAGGTGAAGCACGTGGTGTACCCGAGCGCCTGGATGAACCAGCTCCCGCTCCTGGCGGCCATCGAGATTCAGAAAGCCTTTGCCATTGCCTTTGGTGTCAACGTCCTGGCGGCCAACATCCACCACCCATCTCTGGGGATGACAGGGAGTGGCATACACACCCCTCTGAAGTCCTTCTGGTACCATGACATGGAAAGCCCCAAAGGTCACCTTATCATTGCCCAGGTAGCCAAAAATCCACTGGGTCTTGCTGGTACGGAAAACGCAACAGGTAAAACAGACCCTTCCCACAGTAGGTTTTTAAAAATCGTGTCAGGTGAGCCATACTGTGAAAAGGATGCTCAGGAAGTCCACTGCGAAGCCGCCAAGTGGAACATGGATGCTCCTCCCACCTTTCATTCTGAGATGATGTATGACAACTTTACCCTGGTCCCCGTCTGGGGAAAGGAAGGCTATCTCCAAGTCTGCTCCAACAGCCTCTGCTGCCATTTGCTGTATGACAGGCCCACCCTGTCCCAAGAGCTCTATGCCCTGGGGGTCTTTGATGGCTTCCACACTGTGCACGGCACTTACTACATCCAAGTGTGCGCCCTGGTCAAGTGTGGGGGTCTTGACATCCACACCTGTGGGCAGGAGATCACAGAGGCCACGGGGATATTCGAGTTTTACCTGTGGGGCAACTTCAGCACTTCCTATATCTTTCCTCTCTTTCTGACCTCAGGGATGACCCTGGAATCCCCTGACCAGCTTGGCTGGGAGAATGACCACTATTTCCTGAGGAAGCGTGGACTGTCCTCTGGTCTGGTGACAGCAGCTCTTTATGGGCGGTTGTATGAGAAGAACTAGGACAAGTGTGTGATTTGTGAGTGGGCCCTGGCTGTCACATGGCAGCCCCGCCCTCCACAGGCCACAGAGCATGTACACAGGACCACCTCCCCCTGGGGGTGGCCGCCCACTTCTGGGGCACCAGATCCCACCTGGGAACTGTGGGAAGAGGTAGGAGAGGCAGGTTCCCTCTTCCTCCTACATGTCAGTGCTTGAGATGTTTTCTGGTATTTTCTATTAATATTTTTCTTTTCAAGCCACATCTTCCTCTAGCACATCTCTCAGTACACATCGGTTTTAAGATCTGAAACAAAAATAAATGTCAGTTGATATTTTACACACCCACAAAGCAGTGGTTCATTTTTTTTCCTTGTTAATCAGGTGACACCCCGATGTGTAAATATTTTACAAGCCTTGCCTGTTCTCTAAAGAAACAAACTCTCAAGAACTGCTGTGAGGACCTTTCCTGTTCTGGTCAGCTGAACTCCATCCAGATGAAGTGGATTAATCCTGTAATCCTGAAAATTGAGATTTAGGAAGTTATGTAATTTCACCAATGCCTTTTACCTACTAAGTAAAGCATGAGAATTTAGACTGGGTTGGCTTGACTCCATAGCCTCTGCCCTCATACCCTGGCTTATGGTTTCATTAGGAAACCAAAAGCCACCCTCTAACATCATGTACCCAAGCTTTGTACTTTTCATTTGAAACACTGGAACCTAAATGTGGACCATAACAGTACAGATTTTAATAACTTTGACAGCACTGATTTTAGTATTAGGATATGAGATCCTGAAATTGAATTAAAGTAGAATAAATGAACCACTAGGAGATTTAATCCTTTGAATAGTTTGAGCACTAAAAACAAAGACTTTGCCGAGTATATCATCAAGTTATCTGTATTATGTAAGAACCTGCCAATATACAACATCTTTGAGTATTTATGCCTGAGAAAAATAATTAATATGTACCAGGCATTGTCCTTGCTGCAATAATAAATAGGAAGGGTGTTGGACTTGCCCTCAAGTTGCTCAACATCTCTATCCTTAGTACAGGAATTCACTCTAATAGAGCCCTGCTTGTTCTAAGCACCTATACTATACCATGTATGGTACGGTGGTCCAAGTCACTGCTGTATGACTGGAAAGAATAGAATATTAAACCAATGAGGGAAATCACTGTCTGGGAGAAAGAAGCAGGTGCTGCTTGGATGACATCTGATCTGAACTTCATTCAGAAGATAATGAGGGAGGAAAAAAAGTCAATATGTGCAAAGGTAGAAAGGTATGAAAGTATGGGTCTTTTTTTTTTTTTGAAAGTATGGGTCTTGTTCAGGGAGAAATAAACATGCACCTATGTGTCTAGGTCATAAGGTGAATAAGGCCAAGAAAAGGCAGATTGGGGCTAGATTATGCATGACTTTCTATGTCTTGCTAAGAGTTTGGACTCTATTTTGAGTTTGTAGAATCACCCAAGTTTGTATTATCATTTTATATGGATATGCTCAGACATATACAAAAGCAGACAAGATGATGAACCTCCACGTACCTAACACCCACCTTCAACAATTATTGTGGTCAACCCTATCCATCACCCTTACTCTGCTCCATCAAACTTTGAAACAAATCCCTACACTATCTGATTTTATCCACAAATATTTTCCTATGTATCTCATTTAAAAATATATTTCATCAAAAGTCTGTATCCAAGGGCTGGGGTTGTGGCTCAGTGGTAGAGCGCTTGCCCAGCATGTGTGAGGTACTGGGTTTGATTCTCAGCACTGCATATAAATAAATAAAGGTCCATTGACAACTAAAACAAAAATTTTAAAAGTCTGTATGCAGTTGATGTTTGAATTTCCAGTGTCTTCACAAACTGTCCTACTTTTAAAATTGTAATAGTCCACACATTGAAATTGGCATTTCTCGGGGCTGGGGTTGTGGCTCAGCGATAGAGTGCTCGCCTAGCATGAGCGAGGCCCTAAGTTTGATCCTCAGCACCACATAAAAATAAAGGTATTGTGTCTATCTACAATAAAAAAAAATAAAATTAAAAAGAAGTTGGCATTTCTCTTAAATCTCTTAATTGGGGTTCTTCATATTATACTCTCTTTTTTCCTTCCCCTTTGTAATTTATTTGTTGAAGACAATGGTTGTTTGCCTTGTAGAGTTTTCCACAGCTTGAATTTTGCTAGCGCATCCTACCCACATCATTTAATATGTTCTCCCTTTATTTATTTATTTATTTATTTTTGGTACCAGGGATTGCACTCAGGGGCACTCAACTCCTGAGCCACATCCCCAGCCCTATTTTTTATTTTATTTAGAGACAGGGTCTCACTGAGTTGCTTGGTGCCTGGCTGTTGCTGAGGCTGGCTTTGAACTCGCAGTCCTCCTAACTCAGCCCGGTGTGCCTGGCTGTATTCCCCTTTTAAGTGTATTTCTTGTATTGAATCTAGAGGCTTGATGGATTCAGCTTCACTTTTTTATAAGAAAAACTATTTCATGGGTGATTCCTGGTGTGTTTTTTCAGGAGGCTCACAATGCTCTGTATAGTGTAGTTTAAAACTTCCTAAAACCAAGCACCTTGGGCAAGTTATGTTACGTTTGAGGACTTAAATGTCTTTGTCTAAAAAAAAAAATGGATATAGCAGTGCCTACTATGTTCACAGACTGTATTGAGAACAAGATATTGCAAATAAAAAAGGTGAGCACAGTGCCAATCACAGTGTGACCCAGCGCTGTCTACAACACAGTCCCTGCCCACGTAAGCAGGCAGCCAGAAAGTCCTCTCCCATCTGGAGTAGAGAGTCTAATCATGTTCAGAAAGAGCAGAGACACATCTTCAACAATCCTTGGGCAATAAGTAAGCCTAATCCCCACAGCCCTGTGGGACACAATGGTAGAAAAATAGGGTACCAAAGCGGAGACTTAGGCTGTCCAGTTAGCCTCTGTAGCCGCAGAGCCTAAAGCACAGCCTGATACTACACACTAAGTGACTGAGAGACTAGCAAGGAGGCCTTAGGCCCCTATTACCATCTAGAGGTGCTGGGTTCGTTGCCTCGTTCAGCAAATTGAAGAACAGGATACAGAAATAGCAAGCAAGAGTGGGTTGACTGCAAAAGTGAAAGAGATACAAAGATAGACTTCTTGGAACAGAAGGGACCCCAGAGCTGGAAATCTGGTGGGGAAGTTTTGGCCTGTTCTTTTTATGGTCTTTTATGGTCTTTTATGGTCTCTGGAATTTCCTCCTTTCCTTAGCTCCTCCCCTCTCCACACTTTGCCCACCATTACTGATTGATGCCCCCTCTGTCCACGAGTTTTTAATTTTTCTATTGGATTCCCCTACTTAGGAGCATACATTTGGAAGTGTCTGGCTTGTGCCCTCGGAACACTTTTATCAAGCAGGAAGTTGACCTCATCAGAAGACCCTCTCCGTGCTCCTTTGTTCTCCCCCCCCCACCCCCCCGCACCTGCCCTGGATGCCTAAGCCCTTCCAGCTCTCCCTCATTCTGAAATTCCAAAGCAAGACACTTGTCCCAAGGCCAGCTTCTCCAAGATCCTCAGGCTCTTCCATCCATAATGCACCTACCACATTAACACAAGCTCCCAAGTCAGACTGCCATCTGGACACCCTTCTGTTACTTAATCACCAGGAAATCCTTTCCAGACTCTCCCAGCACCAATGAGATCTGGCTCCAGCTACACAGAAACTGTTCTGGACAAGACGCATGCGCAATGCAGTGTATTTCCACCCCTGCAGGATACCAGAAATGGGAAGGTGTTAATCGTGGACATGGCAAATGCCAGGCTAGTTCTTAAAGTAAGGTCAGGTCTGTAAGGACAAACGGCACCCACATGTCAAAGGCAAGAGATGGGAAGCAAACCACTGATCAGAAGGCTTTTCCTTATTCAGTATTTAGCAGCCCAGTCAATTGGTGGAACCCTGGCATGGCTCATTTTCAGGGCAGAAAATGGCAGTGGGTCGCAGCAAGGACCTGGGTTATATAGGCTTCATTTAGGGTGGGACAGGAGGGCAACTCCTGGCGTTCATTATATAGGGGTCCAGCTCAGTCATTAGGCTGGGACAGGGATGTGCATAGGGAATTTCCTGGGGCTTATTGTATTGGCATCAGGTGACCCATTAGGGTGGGGGATCAGGTGCCAAACAGGTAGAGTTCCTTTTGTGTTCCTTTTCTGGCTAAGGCCTGGGATTTAAAATGACAAAAGCTTAGGGAAAATGTCCTTGGACTTATTTTCCATATCTTTCAAGGTCAGCCTCACCTGAGAATAAATGAAGACTAGAACTGGCGGATTTCCTAAAATTCATCAGGATCATGATAAATTATGAAGCCTCACCTTACAAATGGTCTAAAACGAGTAGGGGAACAGAGTCCCCTAAAGTGTCGGGTCTCCATTTTTGTTTTTTTTTGTTTGTTTGTTTGTTTGTTTTTTTGTCAGAAATAACTGTCCCAGAGACACGAACTTGTAATGGTCACTGGAAATTCTGGTAATGTAATGGCACCCTTTCCTCCACAGAAAATTTTAATTAAGCATCTCCAGAAATCTTCACCACAATTGATCTTAGGACTATCACCCAAAGGATCTCTGCAAAAGAGTTCAGTGTAGAAAGCTTCCTATTTCCTGTTGCTCTCTCTTAAAATAATTTGGCCGCGGGCCTGAAAAAGTGCTGAACGCTCCTTTACTAGTTTTTCAAAAACATTTGTGGACTATCTAGTAATATTAACAATATATATAATAGTTTGTAAAATTTTTCAATCAGGAAATGCAAAGTGTGATAAGGAAGACTGAAAGGAAAGCAAGGAACCTGGAGATGGGCGAGTGAGAAATGAAAGACAGAGACCAGGCAGAGACACACAGGAGAGTTTATTTGTCAGAGCTGATAAATAAAGGCCATCTCTTCATAGACAGAGAGAGGCAAAACAGGCTTGGGGTTCAGGGCTTTTATGGGGCAGGCTCAGAGATCAGAGCCAGGTGGGTCCTAATGCAGGCAGTTAAGCCTGGGGTTGCTATGAGGGAGTGGTGAGCCTTTCTAAGAAAGGCCCTTGGGTGGGAAAGCAAAATTTTTCTTAAGATGGTGGCAGTCACTTAAGAAGGCCGTCCAGATGCTAAGCAAGGACCTTATATTCCCCTTTTCTTGTTTGTTATTGGGCCTCTCAGGAGACAGAGGTGTAGATCAATCTTCTGTAGATTTTTCCTGGTGGGAAAAAGTGGCTTCTGAGCACTTGTTAGGGGTGCAGGGCATCAATGAGGCAATTATGATGGTCGGGAGGTGCTGGGTGATGGTGACTCCAGATGGCCCAATTTTGTTGAGGGCTTGGAAGTCCTGTAACAGAAGCTGGTTCACGGTTTGGTTAGAGATCCTTTTAATCTGGTCTTGAATAAATCTAATGATGCAGGGGGCAAGCATTAGCAAAAGGCCTATGACAAGGAGAGAGGTCAGGAAAGGAAGGGCCCACTGGAGAAGGGGGTTACTTAGCTTCCATCCTTCAGTTCCAATGGCAGTTGGAAGCTTTGAGGCCTGAAGGAGATAGAAGATAAAGGGGGCATTAGTAATTGAAGTTCCTTTGGTGGTAAGGAAGCCGTGCTCCTTCCAAATAGCAGAGTGGGAGAGAAGTACGTGGAAAGAGTATTTAGAGTCAGTGTAGACATTGAGGGAGGCTCCCTTTGCCAAAATCAAGGCTCTGATGAGGGCAACCAGTTCAGCCTGCCGATTGGATGTATTATTGGGGAGGGGAGCGACTTCCACACCCAGGGTTAGAGACTGTAGCATACCCTGTCCAACAAACTCCCTCTTGAAGGAAGGAAGAGCCATCTGTAAACCATGTGTATGTTGCTTGGAGCAAGGGGCCTTCCTTGCTCCAGGCAACATACACATGGAATAGTGCCCTGTTCCCCTAATGGGAAGGCACATCCTCACAAAGTTGGGGGCTATGCTTTCTTTCTCCCCTCATATATGCTTCCATCCAGACTCACCTGCTGCTCCCCTGATCCTCACCCTTACCTGTATGTTGGAGGGATGTAGAAGAAGCTCCTCCAGAGTTTCAGTGCATGAATGGGTAAGAGGAGAAGAGACGGAAGAGTCCTGAGGAGCAGGGAGGAGAATAGCGGGGCTTAAAGGTGAGCCCGTGTGGATCTTCCACACGGGAAACTGGTGGAAAACTGGGATCTTCCACCAGGGAAACCTGTAGAGATAAAAGGTGGCAGGGGGATAAGGAATAAAAGACCTTGTAGGTGAGCAGTTCCTTTAGGTGATGGGGAGCCAGAATGCCCCAAAGGTGAAGGGCCCCAAAGGTGAGTTTCTTTGACTCATTAATGAGTAGAGAGGCTTTGACCAGAAGTCAAGACCCTTTGATAGAAAAGCCACAGGGGCAAAGGTTGGCCCCAGCATGTGTCGGAGAACCCCTAGAGCAAATCCCTGCTTTTCAGCCACTTAAAGATGAAATGGGCATGTGAGATCAGGGAGATGGACAGAGAAAGTTTTGAAGTTATCCTTCTGTGTTGTAGCCAAGGGGAAAGCTAAATTGACACTTTGTTTTTCTTTCTTTTTTTTCCGGTAGGCCTCTTATCAAGCCTGGTGAGTCTGTCCTTTGTATTTCAATGTTAGCTTCTGTGTGGCCCTGGCCAGGGAGATGGCTGCCTAGGGCTTCACAATGTAGGAGAGTTCTAGGTCCCTTGTTTGTCTAGAAGTAGGGTCTCTGGAGGAATCCAGAGCTTAAGTGGCGAATAGAACCTGGATGGGGGGGAGCAAGAGGAGCAAAGGGAAGGCTTAGAATGGAGAAAGGAGAAAGCCTGCACATAAGGGATTTCCTTCCATTTTCCTAGGCACTCACAAAAGTTATGAAGATTGGAAGGTTCAATTGACCCATGGGCCTTTAGATCAGGAGCCAAACGGAGTGGGGCTAAGTGGGCAGGGAGGCAGCCAAGAGGTGAGTCAGATGGGATTTGGGAGTTCCCCATGGCAAAGTTGGAGTCTGGGACTGAGAGAAAGGAGTCACCTGCTACTTCCCTAGTCCTGGGCTTTGCCCATACAGCGTCTTGGTTGCCTGGCCAGGGCTTTCATGAGCTCTGCTGAGGAGCTGAGAACCAAGACCCAAGAGTGAACTCGCCAAGAGAAAGGGATTGGGAGTTCCCCATGGCGAGTTGGAGTGAAGTGGCACCCCCTCTCTCCACAGAAAAAGTCTTAACTGGGCTTCTCCAGGAATCCTCACCATGGCTGATTTTGGGACTGTCAGCCAAAGAGTCTCTGAGAAAAAGTTCAATATGGATAAATTTCCTATTTTCCTGTTGACCTGTTTAGCTTGGCCACTGGCCAGGAAGATACCAGCACTCCAGGTGCTGGGCACCCCCTTAATAATTTTTCACAAATGTATCCAGTATAGTAGTTTGTAGAAATGTGCTAACGAGGCTTCTGGCCTTGAGCTGGGCTTCACAGAGATGTCTACATTTTTTTAAGATAAGAAGAAGATACCAATTGGGCTCCATGGTAACAGCTGGCAGGGGAAGAAAGAAAGGAGAGAAGAAGCTCTCCCTTTCTCAGGTGTTGTCCTTGAAGTATTAACTTGCCTAAAACAGTGAAGGAAAAAGCTGCTTTTGTGTGAACTTCTGCAGGCTGTGAACTTCTGAGCCCCTCCCCTTACATGCTGGGTATAAAACTCTGAAATTCCCTGTATTCGCCGTTCAGGGGATTGATTGATTACAGCAAAGGCTGTACCCTCTGAACCTGGCTGCAGCCAAATAAAACTGTTTCCTGCTATCTTTGGTGCCCTGCCTCATTTATCCCTAAAACAGGAGTGAACTCATCAAGGGGAAGGGATGGGTGAGAATCTTGGCGCTGGGCCAAGATCTAAGTTGTAAAGACTTGTCTGGGGCTGGAGATGTGGCTCAAGCGGTAGCGCGCTCGCCTGACATCCATGCAGCCCAGGTTCGATCCTCAGCACCACATACAAAGATGTTGTGTCCGCCAAGAACTAAAAAATAAATAAATATTTAAAATTTTTTCTCTCTCTCTTTTTTTTTAAAAAAAAAAAGAGGAGACTTGTCACTGCTGTCTCTAGGGAGTAGACTTGGGAGGAGGAAGAGAGGGGAAGGGCAAAGCCACTTACTCAAATGATGCCAGAGTGTAGATGAAGAAGAGTGCTAGGTGAATGGAAGAAGGTGTGTCATTGTCCTGGGCCCTCAGGCCAGGATCCCAAAGTAGCTCAAATTCCGGAGGGGAGAGCAAAGCTGATGGGAGAACGTGATCAAGTCACTGGCATCAATGAAAGAAAAGTGGCACAGGACTAATCACACACACACAGCTGGGATAAGAAGCAGGTTTATTGTCAGGAGCCTGACAAGGCTGCTCTGCAAAAAGAGAGGGACAGCAGCAGCAAGGGGGGAGAGCAGGTATTGTGATTGGGCCAGAAAATGGAGGGGGTCTTTGAGATGTATGTGAATGGGCTCATGGTGTGAGGTGATAGAAGGAAACATCCCAGATAGTAGGATCCACCTCGGAAGGGGGTAATGGGAAGGCCCTGGCAGAAGGAATAGGGGATGGTCCTAAGGTAAGGGTGCGGATCTGGACAGAAGCGTATATGAGGGGAAAAAGAAAGCATAGCCCCCAATTTTGTGAGGATGTCCCTTCCCATTAGGGAAATAGGGCACTGTGGAATGACCAAAAAGGAGTGGGTAAAAATTAGAGCCAAAAGTGCAAATAGGCTAGGTGTCTATAAGTGTTGGTAGTAGGCCCCCAGAACTCCTTGAGGACTGAATATGTATCCCTGGGGTCTAGGAGGAAGAGGACAGGCCTACCTGAAACATGCAGAGTTACCCTGGGTTCCTGTGGAGTGATGGTAGTGGTCGGGTGATAGGGAGCTTGTCCTCTGCAGCCAGTCTCAAGAGTTGGAAAGGGGAACCAGAGGGCTGGATGGCCAGGGGCCGCTATGGGCTCAGGGACAGTCAACATCCCAGTGTCCCTCCTGATGGCATTTAGGACAAGGGCCAGGAGGCTTGTAAGAATTGGGTCATGTACAATCCCAGTGACCCATCTGACTGCATTTAAAACAGGGTCTGGGTGGTCCCAAGGGACCCTTCCACGGGCCAGTGGAACCAGAGACAGATGCTGAGTCTGGATGGATGGCTTGAGCAAGCATCTGATATTTCTGCTTCTGGGCCTTCTCGATTCTCTCGTTATACACCTTAAAGGCCATTCCCAGAACTTCAGCTTGGGGAATTAGGGGCCCCCTCTTGAGGTGCCTTAGTTTGGCCATAATATTGGGAAACTCTGGAGAAAAAGTAGGTCATTAGTAGTTGTCTCTCATCTGGAGTCTCAGGGTCCAGATTAGTATATTGTAATAAAGCCTTGGTCAGGTGATATAAAAATACTGAAGGGTTTTCATTTTTATCTTGGATGACTTCCTGGAGCTTTTCATAATTGATAGCCTTATAGGCTGCCTTTCTAAGTCCTACTGTTGTAGGGACAAATGAGGCAAGGCAGGAAACAGTTTTATTTGTCTGCAGACAGGTTCAGAGGGCACAGCTTTTGCTGTAATCAATCAATCCCCTGAACTCCAAGTTCAGATAATTTCAGAGTTTTATACCCAGCATGTAAGGGGAGGGGCTCAGAAGTTCACAGTCTGCAGAAGTTCACATAAAAGAGCCTTTTTCTGGGCTGGGGATGTGGCTCAAGCGGTAGCGCGCTCTCCTGGCATGCGTGCGGCCGAGGTTCGATCCTCAGCACCACATACAAACAAAGATGTTGTGTCCGCCAAAAAGTAAAAAATAAATAAGTATTAAAAAAATAATAAAAAATAAAAGAGCCTTTTTCTTTCACTGTTCTGGGCAAGTTAACTCTTCAAGGACAACACCTGAGAAGGGGAGAGCTTCTTCTCCCCTTTCTATCCTCCCCCTGCCAGCTGTTACCATGGAGCCCAATTGTAACTTAATTTAAAAATGTAGACATGTCTGTGAAGCCCCAGTTCAAGTCCAGAGGCCTTGTTTGCACATTTCTTCAAAGTACTATACTGGATACGTTTGTGAAAACTAGTAAGGGGGTGTCCAGCACCTGGAGTGCTGGTATCTTCTCGGCCAGTGGCCAAGTAAACAAGGTGACATGAAAATAGGAAGTTTATCTACATAGGACTCTTTTGCAGACACTCTTTTGCTGACAGTCCTAAAATCAGCCATGATGAAGAGGGCTTTTCTTTGGAGAAAAGGGGGTGCCACTTTACTACCATAAGGCAAGCAATGAATTGGTTTAGAAAGAGTACTAGTTACTCATCTAGGTGAATTATAATCCCAATTGGGATCCCAATCAGGGACCTCTTCAGTGCCAATCAGATGGGCAGGGGAGGTCTGATGTACCTCATCAGCATAATTTCTAGCTCGTTCCCAAACTCCCCTGCACTCCTCGGGCAGGAGGGCGGTAGACAAGATCATATGGACATTATGGAAGATCAAATCATATAATTGGGTCAGATATTGAAACTCTTTGATATATGTGGTGGGGTTGAAGTACAGACCCAAGCCATTTTTCCATCTGTGAAAGAGAAAGGCACATGAATCCGGATTACACCATCTACCCCAGCCACCTCTCAGAGAGGACACAGAGATGTGGGTTGGGCAGCCGCAGCCCATGAGTATATGGCAGGATGAGAGAAGGGTGGAGGGGCTGTGGGGACAGTTGCTGTGGCGGCTTCATCAGAAAGAGAATTGTGGTTTGGTGGGGGCTCATCTGCTCTGTCCTTGGAGGAGGAGTCCTAGGTAGGATCTTCTGTCCCTTTGGAAGCAGGCATAGGAGAGGTGAGAGCTAAGGGGATTTGTGCAGGAGAGCAAGAGTTGCAGAGAGAGGGCTTAGAATATACAGAGAAGGCCTGAACGTATGATATCTCTTTCCATTTTCCTGAACACAATAGTTGAAACATCCCTGATAACATTGGGATCTGAAAGGAAAGTGATCACAACACTCTGAGCAACCAAGAGATCTTTATTGCGGCAGTGTCTGATCGACAGGAAAAAGAGGAGAAAAGAGAGAGAGAGAGAGCCCTCACAGGAGAAGGTTTTTATAGCCCTCTGCTGTGCTGTGCTGCCTAAATCTAATAGGGTCTCTGGGTCTGCAAGCTGCCTTGTTGGCGCAAGAGGGGCTAAGTGTTCAGCCTAGAGCAGGGGTGGAGGTATTGGGGGTTTGAGCGTTCAACCTTGAGTGGGGTTTAGTGTTCTGCCTTGAGGCAAACAAGTGATAAGGATGCAGACCAATGGAATTGAGTGCCCAGGCTACCCTGCAGCTAACATTCCTCCCTTTTTGTTTTTCTAAGCGGCGGCGTGGGGGCGACCCAAATTCACTTGGCTACTTCCTGCTGAGAGGGTGGGCATATTTGGGGACAGGCTTGGGAATGCCAAGGCAGCTAGAGATAGCACTCAGTGGCTGTAGACAGTTATCTCAGCAGGGGAAAAGTCCACAAAGATTCGTTGAAGCCATGAGTTGTCAAAGGCATCAAACCATTCCTGAGCGGAGGAGATCCTTGGTATTAGCCATCGGTCCTATTGTAGGAACTCTTGGAAATATTGAAAGCATTGTCTCCACATGGTGTCACCAGCACCTGAAGAGGATCAGAGCAAGCAAAAACAGGGTGAGGATTAAAGCAAAGGTCCGTTGGGGGCAGGAGTTCCAAGGGCCACGAGGAGGCTTAAAGGGTGTAAAGGCTCAAAAATCCAGGATGACAGGTCAAGAGGATCCCTGGGTGCATCGTCTCTCACTGTCCACTGGCCATTGTTTTTGCATTGTCAACATGGGTGAGGGCTTCGCGAGGGGAGTTGGAGTCATCTAGTTTATGAAGCAGTTGGTAGTCCCTGAGAAGAAGCTGGTTAAAGGTATGGTTAGAAATTGGGTTCATCTGGTTTTGCAGGAATTTTATTGTGCCTGGGAGGAAGGTGCAGAAGAGCAATATGCCTATAAGTGGGCCTAGGAGGAGCAGGAGCCAGGTGACTAAGGGATTTTGAAAAATCCCAGAGAAGCAGTTTGGGAAGTAGCTTTAGTCAGTTGGGTTTCAAGGTCAGTGAGTTTGTTGACATTCTGTTCTATTAGGCCTGATTCATTTACATAATAGCTACGGTTCTTCCCTGAAAAAAAGACAAGTACCTCCCTTTTTGGCTGTCAATAAGTCTAGAGCTCCTCGGTTTTGGAGAACCACCTGAGCCAGCAAGGTGACCTGTGTCTGGAGGGAGGAGAGTGACTCCACGGACTTTTGTGAAGGACATCTTTAGTCCAGATGGAGTGTCCGATAGCTCTTCCTGAGACTCCAGCTGCTGCTGCAGATGCGGCTAGGGAGATTCCTATCAAAATAGGCAGAAAGGATGCACGCTTGCTGTGAGGGAAATTAGGGTGAGGGAGTAAGAGTTCAAACTCTGCAGTGCTATATAAAGCAAGTTGGGGGGTTACTTGGACAATGAAACAGGAAGCGGTTATATTGTCAGAGATGTGGATCATCAAGGTTCTGTCACACCAAAGAAAGTCTCCAGGGCTTGTGTAGTTATTTGTGAACGCGATCGTGTAATGTGAGCATCTGTGTGTTGGGTGTGGGACGAAGGGCTAATGCAGAGCCATTGGGGCAAGGAAGAGGAATTGGTGTTACTGGGGGTGGGTTCCCACAAAGGGATGTTTGATGCAGGTTGCATTTTAATGCCGGTGGAGGAGAGATCATATGAGGAGAATTTGAGGGGGACTGTGGCTAGGAGGGGCCTTTCCAGGGAGACACAAAGGAAACAGTATGGGGATTTAGAGTGGGGACTGTCGTGTTTAGAAATGTCAGCGTGTCTTGGATGATTTTGATCCAAGTATGGATCTGAGAACCGGGTTTGGAGAGGTCTGAGGAGGCACCTTGGTGTTCTTCTAACTGCCTAGTTAGGTCCTTTTCGGAGTCTGTATGTCTGAGGTTAGGATCGTTGACCTGGACGGGGCCTGTGCTACTATGCTCCTCCCTATCCATAAATATCCAGAGGGTTTGGTCTGGTAGTTCGCCCAGAAGGCAGCACCCGTGACTCCCAAGGCCCATCATGGGTGGGCCGGATCTTAGATTTTCAGTGCAAAATGGTATTTTCACCATCTGCTCTGTGCTCTGGCCTCTTGCCAAATCTCCTCAGGTACCATATGGAACATACTGGTTTCCAGTCTCCTGTCATAGTGATGGATTTTACATGACCAGTAAGGACAGCATTTATAAGTGTCTGGCCACCATTTGCAGTAATCTTGGGTCTGATCAAATAGAAAGCAGAGTTAGGGTCCCATCGAGGCTGTTTTGTAGAACTGAGAATTTGCAAGAGAAATGGTAATGGGGGCGGTTGAGTTGAGGGGAATTCATAAGTGGCAATTTGTTCGGTTTTTGATATGGATCCATCCTTCCATTGATCAAACTACTGTGAACCTCCACATGTAGGACCCAAAGGAAATATGGAAAAGGGAGGTGTAGGCTAAGAGGAGGCAAGGAAGGTAGACCCGGATCTGGAAATTAGTCATTGCTTTTGGAGGACCTGGTGAAACCGAGTTTCGGTGAGTTGGTGGGAGAGGGGCTGTAACATATACCAGTGAAGGAGAAGAAGAGGTATCCGCAGACTCAGGCTCAGGAGCTGATGCAGGTGATTTCCTGGAAATGTGAATCCAGGAAGTTGGCTTTGTTGGAGACTCCTGAAGCCTCATGGCCATGGGAGTACATAGGGTAACTTGTAGGGAGGCCTTCCCATTTTGGTGACAACAGAGAACTTTGGAGTTGTGGGGGAGAGAAGAATACCCAGGCTCCTGGCGTCAGGGGAAAAGAAGCGTGGGACCTCCTGGGGTCTGGGATAAGGGTTTCTTGGTTTTTCCAGAGTTGGGAACGTATAAAGGAGAGGAGAGGGAAAGAGAGACTTTCTGGTAGAGTCCACGGAGAAGCTATGACGCCGGTGGGGGGTGGGCAGGGTGGCCATACATGACCTCAAATGGGGAGAGAAGGGTGGATTTCCTTGGTAATACCCTGGGTCAAAATAAAGCGAGGGGAAGGAATTTGGTCCAATCTAAGTGAATCTCAAGGGTATGTTTGGTTAAAATTTCTTTTATTGTTCGATTGGTACGCTCCACCTTTCCGGATGATTGTGGATGATAAGGGATGTGCAGGTGCCATGGGATGTTAAGAGCTTTAGCAATGTGTTGCGTAATCTGAGAAATGAATTCGGGTCCGTTGTTGGACTGAAAAGAGGTGGGTATTCCAAATCTGGGTATTGTTGGGTGCAGAGCAGGCTGAACTGTGTTGTCTGCAGGGCAGGCTGAACAGATGTTGGCTGCAAGATAGCCCACGCACTCAAACCCCCCTCTATCTGGTCCTTTATCACCTGTTCGCCTCAAGTCTGAACATTCAACCCTGCTCAAGGCTGAACACTTAACTCCGCCCCCCCCCTTGGGCCAACAAGGCAGCTTGCAGACCCAGAGGCCCCATTAGTTTTGGGCTATAAAAACTCCCTCCTGCCAGGCCCCCCTCTCTCTTGTTCTCTTTGTCTTTCTTGCGCGCTCTCTGTCTCTCCCTCTTCATCTCTCCTCTTCTCTTTTCTCTCTCTCTCTCTCTCTCTCTCTCTCTCTCCCCTTCTTTCCTTCTTTCTTTTCTCTTTGTTGCACTGCTGCAATAAAGATCTTTTGGTTGCTCCAACTGTTGTGGTCACTTTTCTTTCAGGTATGATCTCAGAAATGAGGATAGAGGCGACTCTGGTAGCCCCCTTGTTGGCAGATGGGAAGGCTTCAACCCATCCTGAGAAGGTATCTACTAGAACTAGTAGGTATTTAAGTTTGTGGCATGTTGGTAAAATCTAGCTGCCAAACGGCTGCTGGAATGTGGCCCCGCACTTGATGTGTGGGGAAGGTTCTTGGTTTCAAAGGGGTTTGAGGATTTGTTCTTTTACAGATACATGGAGCAGTTAGACGTTAGCTGTTGCAGAAAGTGGACATCCTTGGGTCTGAGTGTGAGAAGTGAGCTCGGGAGTTAGTGTGAAAGTTGGAATGGACGTATGAGAGCATGGATCAGGTTGACATTGAGGATTTGGATTGCGGGATAACTGGTGCTAGGGTACAATATGGGGCCAGGGCTGCTGGTTGGGCTTCCTGATCAGTCCTCAAGTTGCCTCTTGTAACAGGTAAAGAGTCATGTTGGTGTGAGCGACAGTGTGTGATTCCAATTTTAGTGGGAAGGAGTGAGGCTTTTAGGAGACTGGTGATGAGTTTAGCATTGGTGACTGCGGAGCCCCTAGTTGTAAGGAGTCCTCTCTCTTTCCATAGGGCAGAGTGAGAGAGGATTATGGGATAAACACATTTAGAGTCTCTGTATAAATTTAGGAAATGGTCAGCCACCAGGTGGAATGCCCTAGTGGCGGCTATTAATTCAGCTTGCTGGTTGGTGGTGTGCAGAGGCAGGGATTTTGCCTCCATTGTAGAAAATTCTGTGCCGAGTGGGTCAGTCAGGGAGACAATAGCATATCCTGTGTAGTGGTGGCCATGTAAGGTGAAGATGCTGCGATCAGTGACTCAAGTGTAAGTGGCGTCAGGCAAAGGCCCTTCATGGATATGAGTGGGGCAGGGCATAAGGTTCTCTAGTGTTTCGAGGCAGTGGTGGGAGGGAGGTGCTTCAGTCTTGGGAGGGAGAGTGACTGGGTTTAAGGCTGAGCAGGCCTTAAAGGAAATGGAGGGATCATGGAGGAATGAGACTAGAAGGGAAAGGATGCAGCAAGAGAGGAGGGTCTGTAAGCCTCTGTAAGTGAGAAGATCCTCTAGAGTGTGAGGGGAAATGATAATAGTTCATGCTCCTGTTATGCTCGAATTCGGGACCCCCAAAGACCACCAGAGACCCAAGATCGATGCAAGCAGCAAAGAGGTGTTTATTGCAAGCTAGCTCGGTCCTCCACGCACACACAGAGCAACTGGTGATGGTTGAGAGGCCCCGAACCCAGGGTTTGCAGCATTTTTATACATTGTTTGGAGAGGGCAGGGACTTCACATACATCATAGCCTCTTTTAGCAAATCATCACACACTGCGAGAAAATCAAATAACAACTCTAAAACATGATTAGCACATTCACTGGCGGGAACAAGTTGGGTAGGGGTGATTGGTCAGTACAAAAGGGGTATTCATTTGAACTGATTGGTTTAAGCCAAGAGGGGTGTACGTGCTGAACTACATGGTTTCCCAACATGTTATCAACCACCATAAACTACTGGGAGGGTCATCTGGCATCCCAGGTATTTCCCTGTCTCATGCTAATTGGTGGCTGCTAGGGGGCTGCTATGGATCCCCACCTAGCCTGACTGAGTCAGGGACACCTGGTGCAGCAGAGCTCTCCTGTTATTTGTAGATAAACAACTCAGCAGGGTGGGAATGTGCTTAGGAGTGCTCTGTGGGTCTTTCCAAGGACTAAGGTCATGTCCCTTCCTTGGACAGGCTCTGCTCTGAGATAGAGGCTGGTTTTTCACTCCGAAAGTCAGCTTTTTCATCTCCTGTAGTAAAATGTGTGCTGCCTCTGAAGCACACAGGCATGGAGCCCACCCCCCAACTGTCAGATCCAGTTGTTTGGAAAGGTAAGCAACCGGAGCAAACGTGGGCCCTTTATTCTGACCCAGCACTCCAAGGGCTAAGCCTGTTTTTTCATGAACATAAAGAATAAAGGTTTGTTGGATGTCCGGGAGATTAAGGGCTGGTGCTCGGGGGAGGGCTTGTTGTACAGAGAGAAAGTGAGATTTAGGTGACGAGGGGAGGGGCTCCTGTTTATGTCCTTTGGCCATTTCATGTAGTGGTTTGGCCAGGAGTGAGAAGTTGGGAATCCAAGTCCTAAAATATCCTGCTAGACCCAGGAAGGATAGGATTTCCTCCTTAGTTTTGGGGATGGGGTAGTCATGAATTAAAGCCTTCCGATCTAGGGTGATTGATTGCCTTGGAATCTTGGGAGAGTTGGACTCCAAGGTAGGTGACCTGGGGTTGTGATAATTGTACCTTTTAAGGAGACACTCAGTAACCCTTGTCAGCCAGAAAGTTAAGAAGTGTGTTGGTATCAGTCTTGGAAATACTGAGGGGCAGAGGAGTAAGTCATCTACATATTGGAGGAGAGTTGAAAGAGGGAGGTTGAGGCCCTTTAGATCGGCAGACAACGTCTGACCAAAAATGTGTGGGCTGTCTCTAAAGCCTTGAGGGAGGACAGTCCCTGTTAATTGTTGGGATTGTTGAGTGTCTGGATCTGTCCAGGTAAAGGCAAAGAGGTCTTGGGAAAGTGGGGCCAAAGGAATGGTGGAAAAGGCATCCTTTAAATCTATAACAGAAAAATAGGAAGTTGAGGCCAGAATAAGGGACAAGAGAGTGTATGAGTTTGGAACGAGTGGATGGATGGGTTTGACACCTCATTCATGAGACGGAGATCCTGGTCCAAGTGGCAGGTCCCATTGGGTTTCTTGACTGCAAGAATGGGAGTATTATATAGTGAATGTGTGGTCTAAGGAAGCCCTTTGTGAGAAGGCTGGAAATGATGGGTTGTAGTCCCTTCTGACTGGACATCAGGAGGGGATATTGAGGCTTGTTTGGAATGTGATGGATGTTTTTTTAAGTAGATCTCAACTGGGGGGCATTGAGCCAAGATGGAGTCTCAGTGTCCCAGACTAATGGGTTTACTTGAACTTGCAGAAGTGGAAGGAAATGATTTGACGTAGCCTGTAGGGCAGCCATGGCTATAATTGAGGGGAGGGAGGATGGTGAAAACAGCGGAAAGAAAATCATGGCCTTAAACTTAGATGGAACATCTCTGCCCAAAAGGGGGATGGGGCATTGGGGCATCACCAGGAAGGAGTGTGAGAACAAGTGGCCTGAAAGTGAGCAGGGTAGGGGTGGGGTGGTTCTGGGATATATTGTTTGTCCACCTACCCCAACAATAGAGGACTGAGAGGGAAGTAAGTGTCCCCAAAACTCCTGTAAAACCAAGAATGTTGCTCCAGTGTCTAATAAAAAAAAGATTTTGCAACTATCAACCATCATTTAGACCCTGGTTCCAGCATGGTGATTGGCTTGTTGGGACAGGAGACTTGAGGCCCCATCAATCGGCGGTGGTCAGCCCTGAAAGATTATGAGGGCTGGGATCTGGCCGTGCACCCCTTTGGGTACTAGGACAGTCTGAAGCCCCAGTGGCCCATCGTGGAACATTTTGGGCAGGGTCTGGTAGGTGGCCTTGGATTGGGGCAGGCCTTGCTCCAATGTCCTTCTTGTCCACATTTAAAGCAAGCCCCAGGGGGTTCTGACCTTGGGGGATGGCCTCGTGTCATAGGAGATGAGTTTTGGGAAGGCCCACAGAAGGCCTGAGCCAGCATTTGGGACTTTAGGCATTTAGCCTTCTCATCTCAGTTATGATAGACCTTAAAGTGGTAGCAAGAATCTCAGTCTGGGGAGTGAGGGGGCCACATTCTGATTTTTTAAGTTTGATCCAAATATCAGGAAAACTTTGGGCAAAGAAATAAATCATCAGTAACTGTTGGCTGTCAGGGGTTTCTGGGTCCAAATTAGTGTATTGCAGGAGAGCCCTAGTAAGGTGGTCCAGAAAGGCTGGTGGGTTCTCGCGTTTATCTTGGATAATTTCCTGAAGTTTTTCAAAGTTAACTGCTTTCTGGAATGCCCTTTTTAGGCCTGCTAGAATTCAAGTGGTGAAGTGATCTCGGTTTGTGATGCCGTTGCTAGTTTCGTAGTCCCAGAGGGGATCTTGGCCTGGGACTGCTTGGGGCCAAATGGGATGTGCTGATTGGTCTGAAGGATCTCGTCTGCATGAGTACGAGCCTGTTCCCAAACCCATCTCCACTCCTCAGGAAGTAAAGTACTGGAGAGGATCACATAGACATCATGGAAGGTGAGCTGGCCTGTGTTACGTATTGGAATTCTTTGGTCTATAGGACTGGGTTGGTAGTATATAAGCCTGGTTGTTTTTCAATTTGGGAAAGGTGAGCCATAGAGGAGGGGACATGTACTCGGACAATACCTTCCCAGGTTTCGGCACCAAATGAAAGGAACGTGACCATGACATTCAGAGCAACCAAGAGATCTTTATCGCAGCGGTGTCTGATTGACAGGGAAGGAAGAGAAAGAGAGAGAGAGAGAGGGAGGGAGAGGGAGAGAGCAAAGTAAGGGGGGGGCGTGGAGAGGGCCTGGCAGGAGAGAGTTTTTATAGCCAAAATCTAACGAGGTCTCTGGGTCTGCAAGCTGCTTTGTTGACATACAGTGACTGGATCACACAGTAGTTGCTAAGGGTATCATCTTCTGCCCTCAGGCAGGCCGGGCAGGAGGTTCAGATGTTTGTTTCCATTGCACGAGAAGGGTGGGGGTTGAGTGTTTAGCCTTGAGGCAAACAAGCGATAAGGAACCAGACTGTTGGGGGTCAGTGTTCAGCCCACCCTGCAGCTAACATTTATTCAGCCTGCCCTGCAGCTAACAGGATCTAGAGTGCCATTTAGAGTCTGGAGGATATTGAGGCCAGATCTGATTGCACAAACGGATAAGTTTGGGGGGGTTTAGGTCCAGGGTGAGAGAGAGAGACCCTAGGTTAGCCAGGAGGCAGCCCAGGGGACTATGGGAAGGAATGGATGAGGAGCTGCCCATGGTGAGACCTAGGAGGTGAGGTTAGAGGTGGGGTGTTCCCCGGTCTCTAATATCACCCAGTCAAGAGGATGGTTACACTCAGGGGGTCGTCACCACCGCTGAGTAAGAGTCAGGGGCAGGGCCTGTAGAGGCACTTGGGTGCCTGGCCGGGACTACATAGAGGCAGAAGCCGTAGAGATTAACTCAAGGTGGAGAGGTCTCACCAGGAGCAACCCCCAACCACCCTCAGTGGTTTTTCTTAAAACCCAGGACCCAAATAAAAGAACACCTATAGACCCTGTCGACAGTAGGGATCAGCTGTAGCTGTGAAAGCTGTGGCTGGAGGTGCCCCCAACCATATGGCCCAGGACCTGTAGATGGATAGGCTGACTGGAGACAAGGGTCTTACATGAAATGTCCGGTGGTGGGTGCAGAAAGGGCGTTCGGCAGAATGGAGGGCCTGGTCCCATGATGGAATCCAGATCAGGATCTGGGGATGCTCAGTGACCCTCGAAGAGGGGAGCAGGCACACCTGGGAACCGGATCCCAGGTTTCAGCACCAAAATGAAGGGAAAGCAAGGACCCGGGAGGTGGGTGAGTGAGAAATGAAACACAGAGACGGAGCAGAGATACACACAAGAGTTTATATGTCAGAGCTGACAAAGGCCAGCTCTCCATAGACGGAGACAGGAAAACAGGGTTCAGGACTTTTATTGGGCAGGCTTACGGATTAGAGCCGGGCGGGGCAGGTCCTAATGCTGGGGTAAAAGGTGTATGACAGGGTGCTGAGCCTTTCTTGGAAAATCCCTTGGGCGCAATGGTGACTCATTTAAGATGGCCATCCAGATGCTAAGCAAGGACCTTACAAAGACAGATTCTTTAAAGAAGCCTCTGGCCTTGGGCCAGAGCTTCACAATTTCAAAGAGAAGATGTTACTAATTGGGCTCCATGGGAACAGTTGGTTTTGGAGTGGGGTTCTCCCCTTGTGCTATCCTTGACGGGTTAACTTGCCCAAAACAGTGAAAGAAGGAGCTGTTTTTGAGTGAACTTCTGCAGATTGTGAAATTCTGAGCCCCTCCCCCTACACACTGGGTATAAAGTTCTGAAACTACCTGAACTTCGCAGTTCAGGGGGACTAATTGTTTGCAGTGAAAGCTGTTCCCTCTAAACCTGGTTGCTACCACAAATAAACAATAAATATGCTTCCTGCTACCTTTGGTGTCTTGCCTCGTCTGTTCCTACAACATCATGTTCAAACATGATGTATGGTGCCCTAATCCCTGCTAACCCCCAGATTGACCTCCAAGAGCCAGGTTTATATGTTCGTGGGCATTTACTACAATCATAAACTCAGTAGGGATTTTACTAAACTTCATTAATTCCTCCCAGCCATCCAATTAGGCAAGGATTGTTGTCTTCAAATGAGAAACATATTTAGAGTCTCACCTAGCTGCTTCAAAAATCAGTGATCTACCTAGGGCTGAGTGCTTCTGAAGGGACTGCCACTATTGCACCCAACCGTGTATCTTCCACCTCTTACAGAAGGCTAGGCAATCTAGGTTTCAGTTGCCACACAAACAGAAGGGCCAAATGCCCGATACAAACAGCAGTCCAGCAGCAGAGCAGCAGCTGAACATTTGGCATGTTTGAGTTGGAAGGACACCTCCATTCTTTTTCCTCCTCAGCACATAGCCACATACAGGTCCCTTCACTGAGTTGGCTCTCAATCAAGAAAGTCAATAGAAGCACAGTAGCTGGGCGCGATGGCCCTTGCCAGTCATCCCAGCTACTCAAGTGGCTGAGGCAGGAAAGGAATCTCAGCTTTAAGGACCAGCAACAAACAAATCATTGTGAGCAGAACTACAGCACACAGACAGGGTATGTTCGTGTCTTTCCACAATGTCAGAATTTATCAAATAACAATAAATTCACAAGCTGCGCCAACTTCATCAGCTTCAATTCACCAAGTACTCACAGGTCACTTGGTATCATGACTGTGGCAATCACAGGTTCTTTTATTCCCTTCCAATCTTAATTCACACATCAAGTCACACAGCAGACTTTACATGATTATTCATAAAGCCCAGAATGCCTAAGAAAAGGTTAACCCGGCACTTAGAGCTGTTCAAGGTAAGGATCTGGAGGGAGGCCGTTTTGAAGAGGATTGCTTCAAGCAGGAAGATAAAGCTAAGCTGAAGGCCTAGGGACAGTTGGAAGTTTGTCACCTATTGATCTCAAGTTGCATTCACCAAGTAGTCTTGGTAACAAAATGGGCTGGTGTGAACTGCCAATTCTACGTTCTTTTATGTACTTCAGTGAGGCATCAATCAGAGGTCCAGTGAGTTTGATATGCTGACAGGCTGAGTTTCTCTGTCATAGGTTTGATATGGCCGTGCAACCACATATCCCTGATTTAATTTGATAAATGCACAGGTGATAGTTTTTTGTTAGCATACTTAATTTACTTATAATCAGCTTTAAGCTTTCTGATTGTGCTGTGGAGCTGGGGTTTTTCTTTTAAGTAGGTTCTGTATGACTAATATCTGGTGGTTATCTGCTTGCTCAGGTAAGTTACCAAGTCATTCTGCCTTAGCACTTGAACTCAAGATGGAATAGCTTGGGACAAACTGGTGCTTTATAAAATGGAGTAACTCAGGTCTAGGCTCAGAGCAGGGCACAGCTGGCTACCCACACAAACCAACTTCTCAGTTCAGCATACCAGCAGGGTGTCCTGCAGCTCAACACAATCCTGACACTGTCTATCTTGAAATAGGACCAGCTCCCACAAATTAAATCTCAGATCTCATAACCTTTTTTTATTTGTGGTGCTGGGGATCAAACCCAGGGCCTTGTGCATGTAAGTCAAGCACTCTACCAACTGAGCTATATCCCCAGCCCACTCATAACCTCTTAATATACACACAGTAGCTGCTAGGGACATTCAGTTTGCTTTTTCTTTGTGGTACTGGGAATTGAACTCAGGAGCATGTAATACAGCCACATCCCCAACCCTTTTAAAAATTTAAAAAAGCATTTTTGAAACAAGGTCTTACTAAGTTGTTTAGGGTCTTTTTAAGTTGCTAAGGCTGACCTCGAACTTCTAAACCTCTTGCCTCAGCCTCCAGAGGCACTGGGATTATAGATGGATGCCACCTGGGGTATTTTCTATGTCCTGAATAATTGGAATAAACCATGACTTTCAAAGGCATTCTCAAGTGCATAATGTTGGGTATCCTTCATCAAACCATCATCCAGAATGCTTCAAACCCCACCCCCTGCACCCTTTGGCCTGTTTATCATCTCTAGTTTTCCCTCTCAGGGTATCATGTGAAGAGTGGGTCATGCAGTGAATAGCTTCTCCAAACTGGCTTACCTCACTCAGCAATATGCAAGCAGGACTTATCCGTGTCTTTGCAAGGTTGATAGTCCATTCCTTGACCTGAATTACTCCATTTTATAAAGCACCACTCAGATTTTCTTACAAGGATGATGGTTTTACAACTTGGGCTGAATTGGATTTGGGTACATGTGGCCACTATAATAAAGCTTCAAGGTCAGCCTCAGCAACTTAACGAGGCCTAAGCAACCTAGTAAGACCCTGTATCCAAAACAAATAAACTAATTAATTAATTAAAAAGGGCTAGGGATGTGCTCCTGAGTTCAATCCCCCGGACCAAAAAGAAAATGTCCCTAGTAGCTACTGTGTGCATATTAGTATTAAAGGCCACAGCATGTATTAGTGGCCACTGTGTGCACAATAAGTTAATATTAGAGGACACTGGGGAAATAATGTCTTAGTAATGAGAGTTTATCATATGGGGCTGGGGGTACGGCTCAGCGCTTTGCATCTCTACACCATTCGAGGCTGCAGTGAGTCAGGAAAGGTACTTCACGCCCTCTGGTGGCCACAAGGCCTCAGCACAGGCTGCTGGTAGTTCAACGGCGCACACGCGCCCCCTCCTGGCGTTCCTGCAAAAGGAACAAATTCTTTTTTTTTTTTTTTTTTTTTTCAGTACTAGCAGGCATATTTATGGGAATGAATGCCTATATAAAAAATTTTAAAAAATAAAAAAATCATGATTAATCATAATACTACAAAATATTACAAAAACAAGAACAAACAAAACCCAAAATCTATGGAAGAAAAAAATCAGTAAAGATCAGAAAAGCAATAAATGAATTAGAGACTAAAAGAATAATAGACAGCATCAATGAAACAGTTGGTTTGCTGAAATGATAATATTGACAAACCCTTAGTTAAACTGACAAAAAAGATGGCCAAAATAAACAAAATTAGACCCCCTAAAAACAAATCTTAACAACAGGTACAGTGAAATTCAACAGGTACAGTGAAATTCCTGCAAATGGAACAAATTCTTTCCCTACTGTATTTAGATTATTCAGTGCCATAATTTTGGAAATTCAAAGTGAAATGAAACTCACTCCCATTCCTTTTTCAAAAAGTGATGATGGAACAAGTATTTGGAATGAAGTAATGTAGACACAAACTTCAAAGTTTACACTAATTTATTAAAAATATTTACTATTTACTAAAAATATTCTTTAAACAAATTAGAGGAAAAAACAACTTTTAAAACTCTAGAAGGAAAAGAAAAAGAAAATCTATGAGACCTTGGACTTGATGAATTTTAACATACAACAACAAAAGCCAATTTGCAAAAGAAAAAGTACCGATAACTTGGACTTGGTAAATTTAAATGCTCTACTCTGTGAAAGATTGTTTAGAGAAGAAAGACATGTCACAGAGGAGAATAAATTATCTACAAAACATGGATCGGAAAAAGAATTCGTATTTGAAACACACAAACCTTTTTTTTCTTTATATACAAAAAACTTAAAAATGAGCTGAAAACAGGTATTCAAACAAACAAACAAAAAAGTATGCATTCTTTTCATCTGTCATGGTCTTTAAAATGAGGGACAGGCTCAGGAAGAGTTCCAAAAAATAAATCTGGATCCAAATAGAAAAAGAATTTCTCCCAGAAGCGGCAGGTGGTGAAAGTGAAGCGAGCCTGTGGATTGGATTGTCATGGAGAAACCATGCTGATTTCCTGACTTGGAGGTTATGTGTTGATTAGTTGTGAGAGTTTTTCTTTGGGCAAAATACAAGCACCGTTTTAGGTAAAACTGCAAATCTCTGAACAGACACCTGAGCAAAGGAAAATACAAAGTCGGTGGTCAACATCATATATCATTATGATCTCAGTGGCTTGAGAGGCTGGGGCAGGAGGATCAAGAGTTCAAAGCCAGCCCAGCAACTTATTGAGGGCCTAAGCAACTCAGTGAGACCAGATCTCTAAATAAAATAGGGCTGGGGATGTGGTTCAATGGTTAAATACCCCTTAGTTCAATCCCCGGTATCCAAAATAATAATCATCATCACATTTTGGCAATTTCCCAATGATACATGATGTTGAGCATCTTCTTGCATGGTTATTGGCCCAGCTACTAGAACTGGCCTGTTCTGGTATGATTAATGGCACCTATTAGAACTGGTAAACTCTTTAAAAAACAACAACAACAACAACAACAACAAAAAACCCAGCAGTTCCAATTGTCAGAAGACAGAGGGAGTAAGCACTATCAATCATTGCTGGTAGAATGCACAAGAGCACAGTCACTTTGGAACACAGTGTGTCAGTTTTTTTCAAAGCAAAAACAAGTCTAACCTTATGACTCAATAATGACACCCCTAAATGGTCTATATTTAGACAACTGCTTTAAAAAACTTGTGTCTAAATATAAACCAGCGTGTAATTATGTACCACAGCTCTATTCCTACTGTTCAGAACTTGAAGTAATCAGAATGTCCTTCAGCAGCTGAATGCACAACCAAATCAGAGTACATCCATATAGTGCAGTATATTCAGCAATATCCAGTGGAGAGGAATGAACTGTCAACCTTGCAAAGACATAAATAAGTCCTGCTTGCATACTGCTGAGTGAGGTAAGGCAGTTTGAAGAAGCTATTCACTGCATGACCCACTCTTCACATGATACGCCGGAAGAAGGAAAACTACAGAGATGATAAACAGGCCAGTGGGTTCAGGGGGCAGGGTTGAAGCATTCTGGATGATGGTTTGATGAAGGATACCCAACATTATGCATTTGAGAATGCCTTTGGAAATCATGGTCTATTTTAATTATTCAGGATATAGAAAATACCCCAGGAGTCTGGCTTGGTGGTGTATACCTGTAATCCCAGGGGTTCAGGAGGCTGAGGCAGGAGGACCATAAATTCAAGGCCAGACTTGGGCAACTTAGTGAGACTCTGTTGCAAAAAAAAAAAAAAAAAAATTTTAAAGGGGCTGGGGCTGTAGCTCAGTGGTAGAGCGCCCGCCTCGCAAGTGTGAGGCACTGGGTTCAATCCTAACACCACATAAAAATAAATAAAGCTATTGTGTCCATCTACAACTACAAAAAAAAATTCTTTTTAAAAAGGGGTTTGAGATGTAGCTCAGGGGTAAGGAGCCCCTGGGTTTGATCCCCTGAAATCCCCCCACACCCCTCCTCAAAAAAAAAAATGAACCAATGAAACATATCTTTCCTGTAGGTAATGGCTTATTATCTCAAATCAGGTTTCTCTGTTATAAGTTGTACTTCTAACAAGTGCCAAACACTAATAGGCAATAATTATAAATTTTTCCAAGAAAAATACAAAACAAAATTAACAAGAGCCAAAAGCATATTCAGTTTGTATAAACAGTTCTGAACCAAGAAGCGTAATTTTTATAATAACACTAATAAACATTTGATATCTACTTAGCCTCTGTAGAAACTCAAAATATGTCAACCCCATCACACATAAAATCTTTTACAAGTTCTATTTATTTTAGGAACCCTTTCATAACCTTGAAATACCTTTTATAATTTACCCAAACTCTTATTTAGCTTTGCACTATATCTTTCTCTATTTTGGGATCACAGTAATCTTTATGGGAAAAATTCTTTTGAACAGAACTCTTAAATGGGCTTAATTTCAACCTGTTTTGGAGGGCTGTCCTAACATGGCGCAAGCAACAGGCAGAGCATTATCCCGGGTGAGGCTGGCCTTTTGACAGATCTTAGCTGCAATTTTTACATTTGAAGCTAATCCAGGCCTCTTTCTAAACATCACTCCATTTAGGAATATAAGATAACAAAGGCTGAGCACAGTGGCGCAAGTCTGTAATATCAACAGCTCAGGAGGCTGAGGCAGGAGGATCGTGAGTTCAAAGCCAGTCTCAGGAACTTAGTGAGGCCCTAAACGCAACTCAGCAAGACCCTGTCTCTAAATAAAATATTTAAAAGGGCTGGAGTTGTGGCTGAGTGGTTGAGTGCCCCTAGGTTCAATCCCCAGTACCAAAAAAAAAAAAATAAATGAATAAAACAAAGGTTTTATACATTGTCTCCTGAGTCCATTTGAAGACTAGCACAATAACATCACACCTGAAACATGAATCAAACAGAAAGACTAAGAGATCTTAATTTTCTTTATGTAAAAAGTAGATAAGCCTTTTTTTTGTTTCACCTTTAAGCTTTAAATCAATCAGGCTTTCCCTATTTTCTTTTCCAAAAATACATTGAAATTCCTACCCCAACATCAAGAATAACACAATTCTTCATATATAACTGACCAATAACAGGTGACTTTTAGCCAATTGTAAAATATTAAATCAAATAAATAAATCCCCATTTAATTTTGTCTTTTAAGAAAAAATAAAATGGTTTTAAAATAAAGTCAAATATACTTGTTTATAAATATATCCCCCAGGTGGCCGATGTCCAATCTTTATAATTATCCAAGTGGCATTGTTTGGGGTACCAAGTGTTTAGGCATATCTAACTATCTTTGCTCAAAGACAACAATCATGATAATTAGGAGCACACAACACAAAATGAAAAAGGCTGTCCCTTGCCAGTACGTGAGTTTGGAGGACACCAGCCTTGCAAAGTGTTCTCCTAAGTTTTGCATCTTCGGAGGTTCATACGCTTGGGTAACATAAATAAGTTTAACAGAAAGAGACCTATACTGATTAGCATCACAGCTTCACAGAAGTCATGTTTGTGTATGCACGTGTGTGTGCGAGCGTGCGTGTGGTGTGTGTGTGTGTGTGTGTGTGTAATCTAAGCCCAAGAGTGAGGATGCTAGATTCTATTGAGCTATCAGTTTAGAAGGCCAGCCCTCTCCTGAATTCAGCCCAAGTTGCGAAATACTTTTCCGTGACTCAGCCGTGAGGTGACTGAGGCCCCTCCTGCTTTGGGAAGGAAGAAGAGATGTGCTGGAGACTGGGGGGGTAGCTTAGGCCCTGGGCTCCATCCTCAGAACAGAGAGACAGAGACAGAGAAAATCAATGAGAGGAGAGAGGCTTGTCTCTCCCTGGAGTGCATGGCTCAGTCCAGGCAGGTTGGGAGCACTGGTGGTGGGAAGACTTGCCCTAGGTTGACTGAGGGGAGCTGCCTGGAGCCCACCTGTCCCCCACACTCCTGAAAACTGACATGGGCCACTCCAAGGAAGACTGAGGGGGCTAAGAATAGGGCACTGGCTTTTATCCAGGTTAAATGTAGGCTCAACCATTTACTGTCTGGGTGACCTTGGGCAGGTCCTTCCTCTCTGTGCCTCAGTTCCCCCAGCTATAAGGGAAGCAGTAATCGTACCCACCCCACTGGGTTCTCTGGGGAGTAAATGAAATAGCACATGTAAATAGATTAGCAGCTCCCTGGCCAGGAGTTAGGGTATCAGTGGTAGCTGTTGTAAGCAAAAATAACCAAACCAGTTTCAGCACCATAATGAAAAGCACAAATACCCGTGGTGGGAGCAGACTTCATGGATCAGCTATGTCTTTTATTCAGCAGTGGAGTCAGGCATCGGAGGGGCTCACTTTCTGGGTAGAAAATGGCCCTCCGATTACAGGAGGGGTAATAGGTTTATGTAGGTTGCATTGGGAGGTGACTTAGTCCTTGAAGACTTTAACAGGATGTGCTCAAAAAGTTGCAAACATCTGGAACTTGTTTTTACTTGGCATAGTTTTTATTAGGCAGTGTTTTTACAGGGCATGGATGGAAGGTTCAGAGTTCAGGGTTCAGTGCTCATGTTGACCTCCAGGGGTCATTGTATTTTCCGGGGGACAAGATTAATGTGTAGTTTCATTGTTACTGGGAGAGAATTTACTTGGGAAAGGATCCCTCTTCCCAGGGACTTCTATTTTCTGATTGATGGTTATCTCCTTTCCAGGGTTTGTTTTGTCACTGGGAAATGATTTATTGGAAGGATCAAAGTTTTGGGCTCTCTCTTCCTCGCTCTTCCCGGGTCATACACTGTCTTGGCCGGGGCCCAGGGAGGGGGTGGGGTACAATTTCTATATCCTTCATCTGTGGCCCCTCGGACCATCACCTGCCATTATAACTCCCTTTCATTTAGTAATTGTAGACACCATTGGCACTTATTGATCATGCCTACACAAAAGGCACTGTCCAACCACTTATGTGCATGAGCTAATTTAATCATCCCAGGAAGGTGGCTCTACATGAGCCCCATTTTGCACATGAGTAAAAGAGGCACAAAGAAGTTCAGTAACTTACCAAAGCATGGCACAGCCCAAGTAAAATGACTTTTAGTCATCTGTGCAGGAAAATATGACGATCTGTAAAGCAAAAGAAACATGAAATCCAGTCTGTCTGTATTTTTGGACTTTGACAAAGACAATTCTGCAAGAAAAGTGAAGGGAGTGAAATAACTCAAAGCTAGCCTTGGGATCCCTGGGCCACCCCTCTGAATTAAGACATGGGGCTGTGGCTGGAGCCCCAGGGGAAAATGCAGGCGTATCACCTGAATCCATACGTCAGCGTTCCAGCCACACACACCCAGGAATTCTGAGAGATAACCCTGAACAGTACATGAGAGGAAATAATGGTTTCTTGAACTCAGTAAGATGAATTTGCCGCGTGTCTGCAATCTCAGAGTCAGGCCTGGTTGAGTCTCTGGTGTTTCCCTCCATGAATGGGTATCTTCCAGCCAGAGGAAGATGTAGAATGACATGTAGAAATGCTCAAAGAGATTCAGCTGCAGCACAAATTTTTCATATTTAAAGATGGAATCTGAGCCAGGTGTGGTGCGCACGCCTTTAAACCCAGTGGCTCAGGAGGCTGAGGCAGGAGGATCTCGAATTCAAAGCCAGACTCAGCAACTTGGCGAGGCCCTAAGCAACTCAATGAGACTCTGTCTCTAATATATATATATGGCTGGGGATATGGCTCAATGGTTAAGCACCAATGGGGTCAATCCCCAGTACCAAAAAAAAAAAAAAGATGGAATCTGCGCATGTGTGGTATTTTATGAACTTGTAACAGCTGAGAGATTTCTGGCCTGCTAAATGGACAATGTTGCAACTCCAAGATAAAATGTGCAACTAGGCGGATCAATTGATTAGATTTGTGACTAAGTTGAAATCTTGCGAAGTGTATGTACCATTTGGGACACATCCTTTAAAGACTTTGGACTAGCCGTGTTTTATGAGATTATTAAACTTAGAAGCATTTTTAAAAAGTGGCTTTTTGTTGTTGTTGTTACTGGATGAGACAATTGAAGAATTTCAAAAAGGAAGTAAGGTAAAGCATATTTAATTTGTAAAAGAAGTTTGTTTAGAATATGTGTAAATCAGCTCCAAACCCCTTAAAAGTAACCATTTAAATTTCTGGATTTAGGGTTGCCAGATTTAGCAAATGAAAATACAGAATAGTAGAGAGATTTGAATTTTAGATCATTTAAATTTAATTGAGCAATGTGTATTTTATATGGAAATCCTAGCTGGAAGGATAAAAAGTGTCTGAACTTTTGTAAGCTGAATTTTAATATGTGGTACTTTGTAAGAGTCCTGGAAAAACTTTCAGTGTAGAATGACATGCAGAATTGTAATTTCATTGTTACTGGGAGAGAACCCAGCTCAGCATGGTGGCACATACCTGTCATCCCAGCAGCTCTGCAGGCTGAGGCAGGAGGATTGCAAATTTGAGGCCAGCCTCTACAATTTAGCAAGTCTCTAAGCAACTTAGCAAGATCCTGTTTCAAAATAAAAAGGACTGGGGATGTGCTCAGTGGCTTAGTGCCCCTGGGATCATCCATGGTACAGATAAATAAATTAAAACCCTAGGTGGAATGTTGCTCAGTGGTACAGCACTTACCCAGCATGTGTGAAGTCCCAGGTTCAGTCCTCAACATAATAAATAAATAAATAAATAGCCAGGCTAGCCTGTAGGATATAGAGAGTTAACTGATTGGTTTTTCTTCATTTTTAACTTTGGTAATTTGAATATTCATTTGAAAAAAAAAATTTAAATCTCTAAATACTGGTTTCTGTATATCAATGCTGTCCTTTAGGACTTAAAATTGACATGAACAGTCTGAAGAGATGGACACCATTCATTTCATGAAATTAGGCTTTTCTTAAAAGTGCCTGGATTCTGGAAGAAAATCCTGAGTCCAAATTTAACTGACTCCAATTTGGTCTACATCCAGGCTGTTTCAGGTCACTCGATTCTTGCCCAGGACCAAGGATACAAAGCTCGTGCAAGGTAGAGCTGGGATTCAAACCCAGTGCCTCTGACTCAGAGGAGAGTTTTCATGCTCCAAAGATTCATTTCCCAGAACCGCCCACACTGTGGTCAAGGGGCTGAACAGGGGACTTCCACTTCTTTATTTTGTTACTGAGGGTTGAACTCAGGGGCACTTAATCACTAAGCCACATCCCCAGCCCTTTTTATATTTTATTTTGAGACAGGGTTTTGCTAAGCTGCTTAGACCTCCCTGAGTTGCTAAGACTGTCTTTGAACTTAGGATCCTCCTGCCTCAGCCTCCTGAGTCGCTGGGATTACAGGTGTACTTCATCATGTCCTGGCATATACCTGTAATCCTAGTGGCTTGACAGACCGAAGCAGGAGGATTCCACTTTTGATCACAACCATATGTCCTATGTGCATGTGTATTGCTTGAGATATATATATATATATTTTTTTTCTTTAAACCAACACATGTACTTTAGTCATTGAAGAGAAAGAAGCAAAGGCCAAATGCTTTTCATACTAACTTTTCATACTAACTATGCCCATGCAAACACGTTTCTGTCTCTGGGTGCCACAGAGTCAAAAGAAGTTCCTGCTCTCAGGAGTCACTGAGAAGGTGGAGGGTCTGAGTGGACAGGGTAGTCCTGGGGGCCCAGGGAGAGAGGAGCCCTTCCTCCTGCTCTGAAGTTGGGTCCTAGTGCTGGGACTCAGGGTTCCCTGACAGCTGAGAACCTGGGAGGAAAGTTAGACACTGGCCTGACCCTCACAGACCATTCTAGGCTCTCCTTACTTCTGTCATTTAGTGGCTGTGCATGACATTTCCTGCTGCATGTACTTTCAAACACTAGTGTGCAGGATGCTCATGGAATAAAGGATAAATATGTATCTCTCCTTTCAAGAGACTTACAATGCCTATTAGTGCATCAAATGTTCTGAGATGACCTGTAATTTTAAAAAAGTTGCTTAAATGAGTTGAGACAGGATGTTCCAAATTTATTGTCCTTCTACTTCCCTTTTTCCCCCCATGGGGCTAGAGGAGCTTAACCCAGGACCTCACACATGCTAGCGAGTGCTCTACCCCTGAGTCACATCACCAGTCCTATTGTACTTTTTTCTTCAAGATTGCTTTGAATATTTTGAGCAACATCCACCTTGGGAAAGATGTTTGATTGTGCAGGGTTAATCAGATGACCTCAAAGCCTCAAGCTCTTGTTCTTGTTGGTAAGTCTTATGCATGTTAGGTGAATGGGCAGAAATGAGGGCTGAGAGTTAAGACACATGACCCCAAACATCACCAGCAGCCACAGCCATTTGCCCAGGCCCTGGTGGACGGGTACCTTGGAATCTGAGGAAGATACAGAGTCCAGGAGGAGCAAAAGTGTCACAGGCCAAGTCACTCAAAAGCAGCAAAGAAACAAGGGGCTGGCAGGAAAGTCCTCACTACTAGCAGGGATGGGCCATGTGATCCAAACAGGTGTTTCCAGTGACGGGTGCTGCCCTCTGTCTAATGATGAATGAGCCCCGGCAATAATCTCATAATGCATGCAGATTGCTCCGTGGTCATGTTTCACAACCAGCTTGTGGCATTGGGGTGAGGAAGGTGCATTATTTAAGGTTGTGTAATTGGGACAACTTCACCTTTGTAGGATGGTTTTCAGTTCATGAAACAGGCTCTGGATTTCAGCCTCACACAGCATCTTTTATATGGGACTATGCCTGGACCTCAAGAGGGACATTCTATGAAGGGCAGGCCTGAATGTGTCTCTGCTCCAGTTAAAATTCTTCAGAGGCTCTTATTATAGAAAGACTGAGCTCCTTGATGGGGCCTCTACCTACCCACATTGTCAAGGCCATGTGCTCTACTCCCTCCCCACTTCCTCTCCCAGTGCCTCCCGTCACACTGCCCAGCTTTCAGTTCCCACATCAGGGCCTTTGCTTAGCTGTCTCCTACCTGCAGTGCTGTACGTGTCTTCTGTTTTCACTTGTTGGCTTTAAGTTGTTCCCTCAGTAGTCTTCCTGGCCCCCTCAGCTCATAATGTATCGGTGTGTGTTTGTGTGTGTGTGTGTGTGTGTGTTTTTCCTCCTAATGTCTTGTCTCCCTGCGAGGCGGCTGGGTTGGGGGAAGGTGTAGGGACACCTCGATGTGTCTTGCTGACCAGGACAGGTTGGGCATGGAGCGGGTGCTCACTAAGTCACTGTTGAATACAAGATGTAATTCTCTGACTTCAGAACCCAGGTTCTTGCCGGCATGGTGGTACACACCTGTAATCCCAGCTATTAGGGAGGTGGAGACAGGAGGATTGCAGGTTCAAGGCCAGCCTGGGCAATTTAGTGAGATCTTGTCTCAAAATATAAAAAGATTTGGGGGTGTAGCTCAGTGGAGGAGCACCCCTGGGTTCAATCCCCATACTGGATAAAAAAAATGAGCCCACGTTCTCCACCACCACATAGGTGCTGAGCCAGAGGAACTCAGCTTCCCTGAGTAAGGAGAGGGAACCTGCCACACACACCACAAAAGGCAGCAGTGACAACAGCCACAATAGTGCCTCCTTTTATGCAGCTCTCCGTGCCAACTCTGGCTCTAACTCCCTGATTCAGGAGTAGAGCATAGAGCAGACTTCTAACCCTAACCCTAACCCTAACCCTACTGACATCTTGGGTCCTGCTACAGCTTGGATCTGGAATGTCCTCAAAGGTCCACGTGTTAAAGCTTAGTCCTTAGCTTGCAGCTATTAGTAGGTGGTGGAAACTTTAGGAGGTGGGGTCTGGTGGGAGGTGTGGTCACTGAGGCTGTGCCCTCAAAAGGAACTGTAGGATCCATCACTTCCTCTCTCTTCTTTGCACCTCAGTGAGGAGATGAGCAGCTTTGTTCCACTACATGCTCCTACCATGATGTGCTGCTTCACCACAGGCTCAAAAAAAAAAAAAAAAAAAAAAGTCAACTGACCATGAGCTCAAAGCTATAAAATAAAACAAACCTTTTCTTTGTTATAAGTTGATTATCTAAGGGGTTTGTTATAGTAATGGAAGACTGACTAATGTAGGGCCAGATCATTCTCTGTTGTAGGGGGTTGTTCTGAGTGTCATCTGTGCATATTTAGCAGCATCCTAGGTCTCTACTCTCTAGTTGCCTAGTTGGACAAACAAAACTGTCTTCAACATGGCCAAATGTGAATCCAGGACAGGAGGGCTCACTCTATATTGATAATGTTGGAAGTTAAACTATACTCACTTCCACTTACTGAATGTTCAACCTTGGAAAAATTACAAATCTCTCTGTGCCCACTTCCTCACCTTTAAGATGAGGATAATAAAGCCTCTTATATTGGAGCTGTGAATATTTAGTGAGTTGATAATGAAAGGGCAGATTTAGCACAGTGGTCTTTAGGGGTACTCAGTCAGGTGGATCGTCTGTCTTCAGAATTAACTGTGCTATCCTCATCTTACAGATGAAGACATTGAGACTTGGAGATAAAGATGTCAGTCTGGCTGATGGCTGTGAAGTGACCTCGAAGACAGGGGCATTTGGTTGGGTTTTCAGGACTAATTTATTTTCCCAGGCTTTTGGGTGCATATAACTTCAGACGTTATTTGACCAACTACAAGCTCTGAGGTGGTATTGTTGCAATGAATGAATCCTTAGATCTGCCAGGACAGAACTAGAACACTGACCTCAAGCAGCAAACTTAAGGGAGTGTCAAACAACTCAATCAAGATCAATAATCTAATTTTGTAGAAAAAAAATCAATGCAGAAAAAAAAATCCATGACGAATAGAGTATTTACGTTTTTAAAGACACCATCCAATCCTGCCCTTGCACTTGACCTTGATCCTGCCCCTGGGATCTGCAGATCTGTGGAACCTCTCAGCCAGTGTCCAAGCTTGCTGCGGCCAATCAGAGCAGGAAGCGGGAGAGACAGCGCTCTCTTCTGGCTGATGAGGAGCGCCGCTCCTCTCCTTGGAGCGAGGCTGGCCTTTCTTGTCCCCAACACAGCTCTACAACACTTCTGACCCTTCATGAGACAGCTAGGTCAAAAGGGCGCGGGCAGGTCAAACGACGTCACTGGAGCCCCCACCCCATCTCTTTCCACTGGCTGCACCACTCTGGATCCACTGCCTACCGCCCATTGCACGCACGCACGCGCAGGACGCACCACTTTCGTGGCGATCCTAAAGCAGCCTGTTCGTATCAGGCTGACCACAAGAGGGCGCAGTGAAGAGGCGCGGCCTAGAGTGGGGGTGCTCCTTACAGCAGCTGTCTGGTGGGCCTACCGCAGGTCAGTTTCTTATTCTCCGAAGAATCTAGTCGTTTCTTAGCCTCACTTTACTTTTTTAATTTTTAATTTGAAATAATCTAAAGTGTGCATAAAAATGGGAAAAATGGTACAAAGAACTCTTATATACCCCCTTACCCAGATTCCAGGGGACATTCGCCACCTTGCTTTGTCACTAGTTTGCTGTACGTATTTTTCTCATTCGGGAGTAAGTTATAGACATTGTGACTCTTTACTTGTAAACACTTCAGGTTGTATTTCTCAAGAACAATTACATTTTTTTACATAACCACTAGACGTTGATCCAAACCAGAAGATTGAGCCATGATTTAAAATCATTACCAAAGCTATAAATCTTATTCCAGATTTGCCAACTGTTTTAATCATGTCTTATCAATTTTTTTCTTTCTGGTCCAGGATCCAATCCAAGATTGCAAATTGATTTAGCAGACTTTGGCTCTCTATTAATTGGAACATTTCTCCGTCATCTCTTTGATCTTTCATGACTTTGACATTTTTGGACTGTACACACCATTGATTTAGCTGAATCTAACTCCATCTGACTTTGTCTGAGGTTCCTCATGATTGAATTCAAGGGATGTATTTAGGGCAGTAACACTGCTTATAAGATGTATCTTGAAGAAAATCTTGTTTTATGGTGGGGTACCAGGGATTGAACTCCGGGGTGTTCAACCACTGAGTCATATCCCCTACCCATTTTTTTATTTTTCATTTTTAGACAGGATCTCATTAAGTTGCTTAGGACCTCTCTAAGTTTTTGAGGCTGGGTTTGAACTTGCGATCCTCCTGCCTCCATCTCCCAAGCCGCTGGGATTATAGGTGTGCTCCACCACACCCGGTAGGAATTTCTTAAGTAAGCATCTTCTGTCCTTGCCAGAGCATCTGGGTGACTCTGAGTCACAGGAAGCTGATTCAGACTTGAAAGCTGTTAATTAAACTAGCTGACAGTTAATGAGTGCTTGTATTTGACACTCTGTTTGATGACTTGGGGGATATTTTCCCCTTGGAACAATGTCGTGTGGTGTGCTTCTGTTGGATCACCACATTATAGAACAATAATGATGACTGAGTCATATTAGGCACCACATCCCATATTCTTTTTAGATGCACTGGGTCCTTTAAGCCTGAGTACTATTTTTTTTTTTTTTTTGTACCAGGGATTGAACTCAGGGGCACTCAACCACTGAGCCACACCCTCAGCTCTATTTTGTATTTTATTTAGAGACAGGATCTCACTGCATTGCTTAGTGCCTCACCATTGCTGAGTCTGGCTTTGAATACGGGAGCCTCCTGCCTCAGCCTCCCAAGCCGCTGGGATTACAGGCATTTGCCACTGTGCCCAGCTAAGCCTGAGAATTATTATCCTCCCTATTTTACAGATGAGAAAACTGAGCCTCAGAGAGGGTAAATCACCTGCCCCAGATCTCACAGTAAGAGGCAGAGCCAGGATGTTTGACAGCACAGCCTGGTCACCGGGTTAGCCTCCTAACCATTTCTCTTCTGCAGGTTAACAGGAGCTGCCAGGCCACCATTCCATCTCAGAACACTGAGAACAATGCATGCCCCGCCCCACCCCCCAGATTCCCAGCAGATGGGGATTTCTCCCTATATTCTGGAACTCCCCTGCTTAGTCAATCTAAATCACAATGAGAGAGAGATTCTCAAAAAAATAACAACGTTTATTTTAGGACTAGCAGAGTCCTACACTGGGAATATGTGTGCTATAGTAAACCATGGGCATGTCCAAAGAGGCTGAGGCAAGGGGAAGTTTTTCAAGGTAAAATGAGGGGATTACGGAAGATATTCTGAAACACTAATCCTTGGCCACAAGGCCACTAACAAAAGTGGCACCATGTCTGAGGTCAAGCAGACATGTTGCCAGGCAGACAACCTTGCAGAAGTATTTTTGGGCAAGGCGATGTCCTTTGTGCAAGTTGGGGTTCTGGCAGAGTCGCCTGTGATAGCTGCCATCAGCAGTGGTGCGTGACAAGCTTCCTTCATAACCTCCTGGCTTCCTTCTGTGTTAGGGTAAGGGATGCTGTTTCGATTCTGATGACTTTTGCACCTATGAGGCGTCCGAGGGATGAGAAAATCCTGGCTGGGAAAAGGGGCTCCAGGGATTGTGTGGGGTTTCCTGGGAGCAGACCCCCATCCCGAGTCATCGTGCAGGAGACGTGAGTCTGTCAATCTGCGGAAAACTACACCAGTGAAGCAGGAGGATCTCAAGTTCAAAGCCAGCCTCAGCAACGGGGAGGCACTAAGCCACTCAGTGAGACCCTGTCTCTAAATAAAATACATAATAGGGCTGGGGATGTGGCTCAGTGGTCGAGTGCCCCTGAGTTCAATTTCCAGTAACAACAACAAAAAAAGAAACCACACCAGTCTCCAAGGCCGGGTGAGGAGAGCAGGTCTGACCAGAAGGTGTTACTCCTTAACAAACAGTGACTCATGAGTAATTCTCCAGGCATTCTCCCACACCCCAGGGAGGGATTCCCCCACCAGAGGCAGAGCCTGCTGCAAAGTTGTCCCCCAACTGGATTTGGATGCAAGCCAGTGTCATTCATGACATGTGTTCTTAAGAAGTCAGCCCTAGATTGTTGGAACAAGCAGCTCCTGGTATGGGACTTGGGATCATTTTGCAAGATGGGTTTTTAGATTTGATATTTATTCATTGAACAATGCACCCTCCTAAGGGTGAACGGCGCTAAGATTTGAATGTGGTTTGCCCCCCTCCCCCCAAACACATGTTGAAATTGATTCTGATTATAATGGTGTTGCGAGGTAGTGGGCCTTTGAGAAGTGATTAGGTCCCTAAAGAGGGAGTAATGCCTTTCTCTGTGAGCAAGGCATTACTCCCTCTTAGGGACCTGTTCTAACAAAAACAGGTTATTAAAATCAAGGCCACCAATTTGTTCTGGGCCTTTCAAAGCACCTGCTTCCTTTCCATTGCTCTTCCATGAGCTGAAGCAGACCGGGCCCTCACCCAACACACTGCCTGATCCTGGACTTTCCAGCCTCCTGAATTGTGAGTCAAGATAAACCTCTTTTCTTTATTGATTACTCAAGTCTTGGATAATCTGTGATAGCAACCGAAAATATACAAAGGGGGGGGGGTATAAAAATGAATAAGAGGAACTGGAGTTGTGGCTCAGTGGTAGAGCCCTCGCCTAGCATGCATGAGGCACTGAGTTCAATCCTTAGCACCACATAAAAATTAAATAAAGATACTGTGTCCAACTAAAACTAAAAAATATTTTTTTTTAAAAAATGAATAAGACAATTTCTGCCATTGAAGACTCAAAATTAGTTTAATTGATGGGGCTCACCTTGGGTTTCACTGAGTTTTCTGTACCTCTGAGTTATCATTCTGTAACCGAGGGCTTTGAAACTGTCACAGTTTTAAGTTGTCAGTGTAAATCTTGGGCTTAAACCATCTTGAGCCTCATGGGCCTCCGTTTGATCTGGACTATTACGACTTCTCTGACTGCGGTATTGGGGGAGACAACCAACCAATCTGGTTTGCCCAAACTAGGAGCAGCGAGGAGGGTGTTCCCAGGTGCACCAAAGTTAGGTAACTTTGAGCAAGTTACCTAACTTCAAGTTTAGGCTTTCAGTGGCCAATCAGAATAAGTCCCAAGCAAACCAGCAGGGATTGGTCACCCTAGTGTTGGGAACAGGGGACATGAAGAGGGAACAGGAGGGGAAAGGGTAGGTAAAAGAGGAATAATCATTACTAATGTGTATTTTAAGATTTTTATCTTTCTTTTTTCTTCCTTTTTAATTTTATTGTTGGTGCTGGGAAATTTGATAATTGAGTAACACCTGGAGCAAATTATTTATACGGTGTTACCTCTATTTTATAGGAGTGTAAACTTGGACCCAAAGAAGGTAAATCACTTGTCAGAAATGTCTACTTGGAGCTGGGTGTGGTGGTTCATCCCTATAATCCCAGCAGCTCAGGAATCTGAGGCAGGAGGATCACGAGTTCAAAGCCAGTCTCAGCAACTTAGCGAGGCCTTAAGCAACTCAGTGAGACCCTGTCTCTAAATAAAATACAAAATAGGGCTGGGGATGTGGCTCAGTGGTCAAGTGCCCCTGAGTTCAACCCCTGGTACCCCCCCCCACTCCACCAAAAAAAGAAAAGAAAAGAAAAGAAATGTCCACTCGGTCAGGGGCAGAGTCCAGCCTGTCACAGTGCAAATCTGTGTCCCCGCCCCCATTACTCTTCCCTGCCTTACCGGGCCCTATGTAAATGTGGTGTGGATAAAGTCCTGAAACTATATTTGAAATTAATTCTCAGAGGCCAGAAGCAGACTCCTAAGGAATCACAAGTCAGTGGAAGATGTGTTGCCATGGATACCCACTCATCTCCAGCCAGGCTGTGTGCAAATGTAGCCACAGCAGTGAGGAGCCTCCGTCCCTAAAATGAGGTGCAGTCCTTAAGGAAGAGACTCTTGGAGCGATTTCCCGAGCTTCCCCCACAATGCGCATGCCATTGCTTGCTGCTTCAGGAGAGTCTCCATGGCAGCACAAAGCCCTAGGAGGTGCTCATCGAGTACCAAGTGACAGAGTGGCTCAGAGCATGGATTTAGGGACAACTTCTTCCTCCACCAGCTGCTGGCCAGGTGACCTTGAGCAAGTTACCTAACCTCGGAGTTTCTTCATTGTTCAGTGGTGGAAGTAGTCACACTCACACTCAACGGCTGTCAGCTGTCATGAAGGTGGAAAGAAATGGGATGATGTCCCAAAAGCACAATGCGAGGCCCAGAGCAATCCAGGAAGAAACGTTCACTAGCTGCCAGTAGCCACCTGCCCACCCTGAGTCTTTAAATGAGAACAACCCACTTGAGAATTGACACGAAGGAGCAGATGGCATGCCAGTCGATTCTCCATTACTTCCTTCTTCTTCTAGCTCAGCCATCCCACTTCTGACTATTTGGACTGTTCCCAGCCACAGCCACATTGGGACCTCTGAGAATACATGACCGATCTACTTTTTTTTGGGGGGTAGGGTACCTGGGATTGAACTCAGGGGCACTCAACCACTGAGCCACACCCCCCAGCCCTATTTTGTATTTTACTTAGAGACTGGGTCTCACTGAGTTGCTTAGCACCTCACTTTTGCTGAGGCTGGCTTTGAACTCGAGATGCTTCTGCCTCAGCCTCCCGAGCAGCTAGGATTACAGGCATGCACCACTGCACCCAGCTACCAATCTTGATTGTGCTTGCTCCTGGCCCTGATGGGTCTCCAGAACTCCTTATCCCCAGAAGCTCAATCCATGCACCAGGACCACCATCTGAAGGGTGACCAGACTGTGACCCATCCTTATGAATATGTAACCCTGCACGCACATGACCTTAGCAACTCATCGAAGAGAGGAGATGGGGGAAAAAAATGAGGATGTGTTATCCATGTGATGAATTAGGTGGGTTAGAAAGCATCGTGATTTATTTGGCATAAAGTAGCCGGCATCTCTGAAAGTTACATCAAGATGTTCATGTTTAAGTGGCAATATGGCAGGGTGCTTTAAGAGCCCCGGGAGAGACACCAGACACCAAGGACAGCTAAGGGGGAGAGGTCCAGGTACAATGCCATGGGTGATATAGAGACTGAAATGAAGCTTGTGAGGCATCCAGCAAGAAGCCCTGGGAGTCTTGTGTTTTCTCTGCAAGAACAACTCTGCCCTGAGTTTATACACAGGTGTGTGCACCTGCTGGTAGGCTTCACCCAATGATTCTCCACGTTTGAGGTCATTGCAATCTCTTCTACAACCAAAATTTAATCATTGAGGGAGTTTTCAGATCCTTGGAGGACCCAGTGAGCCCTGTAAATGCCTGCTGTAGGAACAGAAAGGATGCTGAGCAGCTCAGGTGGTGCACCGTGCCTCTGCCAATCTGTAAATATACCGATCAGCCGGGCGCCGTGGCGCATGCCTGTAATCCCAGTGGCTCAGGAGGCTGAGACAGGAGGATCACGAGTTCAAAGCCAGTTTCAATAACTCAGTGAGACCCTGTCTCAAAATATTAAAAAGGGCTAGGGATGTAGCTCAGTGGTTAAGCATCCCTGGGTTTAATGCCCCAGTCCCCCACTCCCCAAATGCCTAGTTTGATCTCAGAGCCCTGTGAGGTGGATGCCATTATCATCCCCTATTTATAGATGAAAACTGAGGTTTGGAGAGTTGAACAGCTATCGGCAGAGGGAGGCTTTATGAAACTGGAGTGCACAGATTTCTCCTGAGACGTGTTCAAGTGATTCAAATCCTTGGAACTGTTTCCCCTTCGCAACTGCCTGCTGTTCTTCTGCCACTCAGCCCCCTTACTACAAATTCAGCACCTAAACCCTGTTTCCTTGGTCCACCATTTCCCCTAGTCTCAATCCATAAAAAGCACTAAACATCAAGGATAATTTGACTATATTAACACCAACTGGGAAAAGAGATTTGCTGCATATTTAACTACTGACCATTAAGACAATAAGAAAGCCAGGAGCAATGTTGCACACAGTGTAATCCCAGTGACTCAGGAGGCTGAGGCAGGAGGACTGAAAGTTTGAGTACAGACTCAGCAATTTAGCAAGACTCTAAGCAACTTAGTGAGACCCTATCTTAAAATAAATAATAAAAAGGGCTGGGATATGGCTCAGTGGTTAAGTACCTGTGGGCTCAATAGCTATACCAAGAGAGAGAGAGAGAGAGAGAGAGAGAGAGAGAAATGGGGAAATGACAGGAGCAGATATTCCACTAACGCAGAAACACAAATGGCAAATGAACAAATGGAAAGTTGCTCCACCTGATCCTAAGTCGTGGGCACAAGAATTAAGAACACAGAGTTTCCATTTCACACCCACTTGATGAGAAAAGCTCCAATCTTACGAGGTGTTGACAGAGATGGCCCCTAGATCCTGAAGATGGTTTCCTTGTTGTCTTCTAAAAGTTAAAAAACAAAACAAAACATTTACATTAAATAACTGCTATAAATAAGATGTCCATAATTTCTCCAGTTTTGGTCTGAACATTAAACTTACAATAAGAAGATGCAGGTTCTAGAACAGAATTTCTGGTTAAATGACCCTGGCCCAGCCAATTTAGATCTCTGCCTTTACCCACATCAAACAGGGGTACCTTTTCTTAACCCTTTTTCTAGACAAGCAGACACAAGTTTATGTGGCAATATTTTGTTAAAGTTACTAAACAAAAATAGAGTCAAGTACATAAGATTTTTATCATATCAGCTCTTTTCTAACATTTGAGTAATATTTTTATAATTTAACCAAAGCAAAAATTGTATATGCTCAACAATACAAAAATGTAGGTAAACAAGGTAAAACAAAATGGTAAAACCAGTCATAATAATATATCCATTCACCCAGTGTTTTCAATTATACTAAGAATTAATCGTGTGGTGGCACACACCTGTAAATCCTAGTGGCTTGGGAGGCTGAGGCAGGAGGATCACAAGTTCAGGGCCAGCCTCAGCAACTTAGTGAGACCCTATCATAAAATAAGAGGTAAAAAGGGCTGGGCATGTGGCTCAGTGGTTAAGTGCCCCTGGGTTCAATCTCTGGTACAAAAAAAAAAAAAAAAAAGAGTTAATTCTAAAAATCGGTAAAATTTCATGGAAATCTTCCCTCTTAGCTCAGGAATTCATGTCTTTGTCAACAGGTTGTCTGGTATCAGCCCCTGCTTCCAGTACTGGAGCAGTTGTATCGTCCATAGCTTTGGTGGAACAGATTTGGCCACCAGCCGTGATCTGTCTGTGAGTCCCTCAGCCAGATCCAGCCTGCCATTCTCCTCATCAGTGATTGTGTCTAACTTCTCAGATATGAAATCTTTAAAGATGAGGTGACAAGCCCAGGTTCCCTCAACGGTGCCCAAACCATCAATAACTAGATTATTTTCAACCACAACATTTAGCAGAATCACCAACTTCTCCTTTGGTTGTTAAGGTCACACTATCACGATTCATAAAATAGTCAGGGACCTTCTGAGTGATTAGGATTTTGTTTTAGCCTTGAAGCTTTCTCAGCCTTTAGAGTTGCCACAGGAACAATCTACTCTAAAAGCCGACTGTAGTTCCAGAGGCTGGGAAGTCAAAAGCCAAGATGCCAGCAGGTTCTGTACCTGGTGAGGGCCCAGCCTCTGCTTCCAAGATGGCGCTTTGTTGCCGTGTCTTCATGTAACCCAGGGTAAAAGCAAAAGGCTAAATAGTTTTTCAAATTGTATTTTTTAGTTATAGGTGGACACAATATCTTTATTTTATTTTCATGTGGTGCTGAGGAGCGAACCCAGTGCCTCACACATGCTAGGCAAGCACTCTACCACTGAGCCACAACCCCAGCCCAAGGCTAAACATTTTTTAATTAAAGTCTGCAATCCATCGTGATTTGGGTTGTTTGGGTGGGCAGGTGAGAGAATGGTTATACCCTTTGCATTTCTATGTGGATCCTCAGTTGTCCTAGTACTTTTTACTAGATTCTCCCTTCTTTCCCAGTGTCTGAAATGTCATCTCTGAGATAAATCATTCCCCTGTGCACCTGAGTCTGTTTCAGTGATGTCTGTGGTGTTTCATGTTTTTGTCTTTGGCTACATAAGCACCATAGTATCCTAATGATTCTTCTTTTATGATAAGGCTTGACATCATCTTTTTAGTTTTCACTCTTTTAGTTTAGTTTTGACTTTTCTTGACTTTGCTTTCCCATTTGAATGGTAGAATAAGCTCCTTAACTTCTTAGAAAACCCCAGTTGAAATTTTGATGACTATTGTCCTGTTTCTGACGACACTGGAAGCAATGTAACTTTTCATTTTATTTCCATTATATTTGTTCAAAATATTTATTTTAGTTTTTTTTTTTTGGGGGGGGGGGACCAGGGATTGAAATCAGGGGTATTTAATCACTGAGCCACATCCCCAGCCCTATTTTGTATTTTATTTAGAGACAGGGTCTCAATGAGTTACTTAGTGCCTCCTTTTGCTGAGGCTGGCTTGGAACTCATGATCCACCTTGAAGTTTTTTCAGCCTTTAGAGTTGCCACATAGGAACAATCTACTCTTAAAGCAGCCTCACGAGCAGCTGGGATTACAGGTCGGCACCACTGTACCTGGCTCTTTTAGGTTTTTGGTAGATGCCTTTTATCCGGATAAGGGAGTTCTCTTCTGTTTTTAGTTTGCCCTGAGTTATTACCGTGAAGGTTGTTGAATTTTATCAAAAAATATTTTTCCAACTATTGAGACTGTCTTATAGCTCTTTAATATATTAATGTGGTTACTATAGGAATATGTATTTTCTAATGTTAAATTATACTGGCATTCCTGGGATAAACCCAACTTTATTATGATGTATCATTCTTTTTATATTTTGATAGAATGTATTTACTAATATTTAACTTAGAATTTTTTCCATTTTATTTATTTTATTTTTTATTTGTTCTAATTAGTTATACATGACAGTAGAATGCATTTTGACACATCCTACATAAATAAAGTATAAGTTCTCATACTTCGGGTTGTACATGATGTAGAGTTACACAGGTCATGTAATCATATTAACTTGGGATTTTCTGTGTTTTTGGTGATATTGATCTTGTCTTTTTTAATTTTTTTGAAGAATAACTACTTCTTTTTTTAAATTTATTTTGAACCCAATGCTTCACACGTGCTAAGTGAGCACTCTATCACTGAGCCACAACTCCAGCCCTGGTCTTGTTTTGATATCGAGTTTGTTCAGACATCATAGAGTGAGTTGTGATATATTCCATACCAGAAGAGGTATGGAACAGAATAATCAATTGCTTGAAAGTTTAGTACAACTTGCTTCTAGGACCACTTCAAAATTTCATCAATTTCCTTAATAATTCTAGAATGCATATTTTCTCTAGTTTCAAACTGACATATTTTGCTGGGGAATTGAACTTTTTATCATTAGGTAGTGATCCTGTCCATCTTGAACAGTATTTTTTGTTAACCTGTGTTATCTAAAATTAATATGGTTGCTGGGCACAGTGGTGCACATCTGTAATCCCAGCAGCTCAGGAGACTGAGACAGGAGGATCTCCAGTTCAAAGCCAGCCTCAACAAAAGCAAGGCACTAAGCAACTCAGTGAGACCCTGACCCTAAATAAAACACAAAACAGGGCTAGGGATGTGGCTCAGTGGTTAAGTGCCCCTGAGTTCAATCCTTGGAACCGATAAGTAAATAAATAAATAGAATTTAATATGGCTACACTGGCTTTCTTTGGCATAGTGTTTGCTAGGTGTATCATTTCCCCTCACCTCTCCTTTCAACCTGTTCAAATTCCTGTGTTTTAGGAGTACCTTTTGGAATGATCCCATTAAGAAGACATGCAATGAGAGCAGTAGGGACTTGGTAAGTACAGTAAATTGAAGCAAAATTGTCAGTGCACAATAATAACAATGACATTAACATAAAATTTGTGGGTTTGGAAGAAGGATGAAATAAAATATTGGACAACAATAAATTATCAAGGAGGGATTGGAGTTAAGGAAGGGAATGAAGATAACTAGGGCCTTGTTAAATATGGGTAGTAGAATGTTCTTGCTTTGGGACTTTGTGTAGTGAGCTCATACAACTCATCTCTTCTGCTGTATGTGGCATCTTTCAGTAAGCTCAGATGTGGTTCATCATGATCTATGGGAATCCTGGGTTCCTCCTTACAGAGCACCCTTCTTTGTGCATGCTTGGTTTGAAGGAAGGCTGTCCACCTGAGACCATCATAGCTTATTTGCAGGTTTTGGCTAAATATGAGGCTCTTAGGTTCAGCTCCTTCAAGTTACAGCTGGCCAAGGTTTAGTCTCCTGACGCTATTAATAAGTGCTATGTCTCAGGACAACCCTGTATTTCCAATTTATTTGTTGCTCACTGGGCCCTATTTTAATTTTGACATGCTTTCAGTCCAATAACACATGGCAAAACCTGTTTTATCCAGGATAGAGGTGTTTGGAAAAGGGTTCATCTGGTCCACCATATGCTGAGATGCAATTTGAATTTTAAAAGCTTAAAGGTGAGACTGTTAAAAGTCACCAGCAGGTTTTTAGCATATTCCAAATGACTGGAACACTTTGGAACTCCCTTTTCTTTCTTTCTTTTTTTTCTTTTTTTTTTGGTACCAGGGATTGAACTCAGGGGCACCTGACCACTGAGCCACATCCCTAGCCCTATTTTGAATTTTATTTGTAGACAGGATCTCACTGAGTTGCTTAGGGCCTCACTAATTTGCTGAGGCTGGCTTTGAACTCATGATCCTCCCTGCTTCAGCCTCCCAAGCTGCTGGGATTGCCACCATGCCCAACTGAACCCCGGTTTTCTTCTGAGCTTTGTTTGCTTTAAAATTTGATGAAGGGGTTGGGAATAGAGCTCAGTGGTTGAGGATGTGTTTAGCATACCCAAGACCCTGGGTTAAATCCCCAGCACCAAATAAATGAATTAAATAAAATTTAGGAGACATCCAGATCTATGTTCATTGAAATTTTTTTTTTTTTTTTAATTTCAGGGACAGGGGCTGGGGTTGTGGCTCAGTGGCAGAGAGCTTGCCTAGAACATGTGAGGCACTGGGTTCGATCCTCAGCACCACATAAAATAAAAGAAAGAAAGGTATTGTGTACATCTATAACTAATTTTTTTTTTTTAATTTTAGGGACAGAGAATTGGGGCATCCATTAGAAAATTGCTTTTAGCCTGAACTTGTTGTTTTAAATAAAATTGAGTCACTGTTTTTAGCCTTTTATGAATCCACCAAAATGTGATATTTAGCAGATTAGATGTCTTAATTTTGCCCAGAAACAGATCATAAAACGCTTTGTCCAAAGCCTACTACAGTCTAAGTTCTGTATGTGATATCAAGCTTCCAAGATCTACTCATGGCAGTCACTGCGTAAAGTATTCTGTGGTGTAATTACTCACAGGGCACCAACACTAGCTCTGGGTACTCACCTCTTGTGCTTGAGTTTAATAATCAGGTGCAGAGGGCTGGGGCTGGGGCTCAGAAGTAGAGCGCTTGCCTAGCATTCGTGAGGCACTGGGTTCGATCCTCAGCACCACATAAAAATAAAATAATGGTATTGTGTCCACCTACAACTAAAAAAATAAATATTTTTTTAAAAAAATAATCAGGTGCAGAATTTTTCTGGGAATAGACACCATACCTCTTGGTTTCTGGATCTGTGCATCAGTCTATCTCCCCTATTTGAAATGGGAGCCTCACTCATCATTCCATCATTCTCAAAGATCACTGTGCACATCCAAGTGGCTCTGGAGGCGGAGGCAGGAGGATGGTGAATTCAAAGCCAGCCTCAGCCACAGTGAGAGACCCTAAGCAACTTGGTGAGACCCTGTCTCTAAATAAAATATTAAAAAGGGCAGGGATGTGGCTCTGTGGTCAAGAGCCCCTGGGTTCAATCCCTGGTACAAACAAAACACAACACTATGTACACTTCTGAGATGCTTTTGGTACTCTGGTAATTTCTCTTGATCTGGTAACTTGGATCAGTATAAATTGCTGAGTGCTCTTTCCCCATCTTTCTTCCTATCTGGAGCTGAAGTTCTCTCTGCGTGATGTTCTAAGAAGATGAAGTAAAATAGGAAAGTGGGAGTCTTCCTTTCCTTCTGCTGCCTGTTAACATACCATATGCTGAAATCCCTTTTTATTCATCTCGATCCAAATCTGGGTTTCAATTGACCTTTTTCTGTCTAGCGTTTGAGTGCCAACCCTTCTGCATCTTAGTCTCCTTTGCTTCTCCTTAATGGTACAGGTTAGTCGGAAAATTTCCATCACCTTCCAACTTCCACGCAGGTGCTTGGAAAATCTGAGCTTATCTGAGTAACTACTCCCTCAAAGTCTGCTTTGTCCTTCCCCTCCAAGACACTCCCAGGCCCAGGGCTGGGCGCAACTGGCATTTTCAACAAGTGAATCCATACAGCAAGAATCCCAAGTTTAGAAGTTCCTTATTATTTCGTCTTTCTGTGATCATATACTTCACTTTGACATATGTTGACTTGTGATATATTATTTTTTTGGAACTAGGATTAAACCCAGGGGTGGGTGCTTAACCCCTGAGCCACATCCCCATCCCTCAGCTTCTCACTGAGTTGCTTAGAGCTGGCTTTGAACTCATGTCTCCGAAGTTGCCCAGGCTGGCTTTGAACTCGTGATCCTCCTACCTCATCCTCCAAAGCTGCTGGGATTATAGGCGTGCACCACCTCGCCCAACATGAATATATTCTTATTACTTGACTCTTGCATTGATGTAATTTTTTTTCATGTGTATGAAAGTCATCCTATAATTTAGTTTGTTCTCCTTGCAGGAAGGAGTCAAATTGTATCTTCCATAGCTTGAGTCCTAGGCACAACTAGATGCTTGATAAATATTTAACTCACAAATAAATGAAGAAGCAATATTTTGAGTCATTTGAAGAGATATTTTTTGGGGGCGCTAAAGTATTGATAATTCATAGATTTCTGGGTACAAGCTCTTTTAAGGTCCCACTTTGTTATAGCTTACACATTTAATTCCGTTACTTGTTACGAAAGCAGGAAGTTTAGTGATTAGAATATAAATTTGGGTGGGGGGGTCCTGGGGATTGAACTCAGGGGCACTCAACCACTGGGCCACATCCCCAGCCCTATTTTGTATTTTATTTAGAGACACGGTCTCCCTGAGTTGCTTAGCGCCTCATCATAGCTGAGGCTGGCTTTGAACTCATGATCCTCCTGCCACAGCTTCCTGAGCCGCTATGATTACAGGCGTGTGTCAAGATGCCTGGCTAGAACATGGATTTTTTTTTGTTCAGATATATACAACTTTGTTTGGGTATCAGCAGTATCCCTGATGAGCTGTGAGACCTAAGGTGGGTCGTTTAACCTCTTTGAGCCACAAAAATTTCCTCATTTGTCAAGTGGAGACTAAGAGTTCCATCTTGGAGAGTTGTTGTTGGGTGGCTTCAATGAGATGATGGACATAAAGCACGGAGTGCAAGGTGAACTACACAGGAACAGCTAACTGATACTTGCCTGTTTCCTGCCACTCATCGTCATCCTATTCCCTGGGGTGATGGAGGTGGGAAAGGTCACAGCCTGGTGGAGTCAAGAGCCACCCAAGAGAACAAATGCCCATGATGTACCATGGGCTGCAGGGCTGTGGGTGATGGAACAATTAATTTTGCCTGGATAAGGCTGCTGCAAGGTGGTGGCCACTGAGCTGCAGATTGGGCAGAGGGCTCGGTGGCTGGCTTAGAGTTGTCCTGCGGGGTCTGCTTGGGGAATGGATCATGCAAATGGCTTCTAAGCCCTGAGGTGTTGTCCAGCGGCATCTGTGTACTCACGGTGTCTTGTGCTATCCGTTTTTTCTCTTATACACATTCTCATGTGCCGATACGGCCTTTGTCTGATTCTATCACAGTTTGTGTGGGATTCCCTAATCAAATAGTATCTCATATTTTCTTCTTATAAACAGACTCTAAGCCAGGTGCAATGGCGTATGCCTGCAATCCCAGCAGCTCAGGAGGCTGAGGCAGGAGGATCGTGAGTTCAAAGCCAGCCTCAGAAACTTAGCGAGACCCTAAGCAGTTTAGGGAGAACCTGTCTCTAAATAAAATGTGAAACAGGGCTGGGGACGTGTTTCAGTGGCTAAGCGCCCATGGGTTCAATCCCTGGTGCTCCCCCCCGCCAAAAAAGATAAACTCTAAGTCTTTGGAGGCAAGAAATGTGTCTTTGTTCACACAAACAGTACCAAACACATAGTGGGTCATGTTTGATGAGTGAATGAATAAAAGAACAAGTGAATGAATACCTCTGATGGCTAGCTCCACCATGTGCTGGCTATGAGATCATCATGCCTCTCTGCATTTCCGTGCTTCTGTCTGTAAAGTGGGTTTAGTAACAAGTGCACATTAGACAGTGGTCCCTGTAGGCACCATTCAGGTCTGGCTGATGTGCTGTTGCATTTGGGAGATATCTGCAGACTTGGGCAGGATGAAGCCTAGGCATTCTGCTTCAGTGGCTGATAGGAGAAGGCTTCAGAACTCTGCCAAGGCTGGGTTGGGACTTGTCTGATGATAAGGAATTCCTCTCTCTCTTATCTGCCACCCAGAAAGGAGAGTGCACCTGGGAAGGATCCCTGGCCTCCCACCTGTCTCAGGGGAGTCACTGATTCAGGGAGAGCTGGAGGTGAATTCCCCATCTCCTCCTGCCTCCTTGGCTATGCTGTGAAACTGGAGCTAATTAAAACTTCTTTCTTGTCATCCACTGGGTGAAGAAGAGTCACCCAGAATATGATTCATCCCTGGAGATCACCTAAGTATGTCTAAATAATAAAACTGTGACAGGGAAAAACCTCATCTGGATAAAGAAATTCCAGGCCCTGTGAGTCCTGGGGGTAGGGAGAGTCCACAGACTGTGAGTTACAAGAAAGAATGAACTGCCCTGTGCTGTGGCGCATGCCTGTAATCCCAGCAGCTCTGGAGGCTGAGGCAGGAGGATCATGAGTTCATTGCCAGCCTCAGCAACTTATGGAGGCCCTAAGCAGCTTTCAGGCTGGGACCTCCCGGAAAGTCATTTGTTAATTTAATTCCTTTATTCATTTATTCACCTGATGAATATTCCCAGAGCCCACATGTTTTGGTCAGATTTTTTTTGCTGCTGTGACCAAAACACCTGACAAGAACAATTAACAAGGAGAAAACGTTTATTTGGCACTCATGGTTTGAGAGGTCTCAATCCATAGATAGCTGCTCCATTTCTCTGAGTCCGAAGTGAGGCAGAACATCATGGTGGAAGGTTGTGGTGGAGGAAAGCAGCTCAGAACAAGACAATCAGGAAGCAAAGAAAGAGGTCTGCTCACCAGCAACAAAATATGGCTCCTTCAGCCATACCCTACCTGCGGAACCCAGTTAATCCACATCAGTGGATTAATGCACTGATTAGGTTAAGGCTCTCATAACCCAATCATTTCCCCTCTAAACTTACTTTCATTGACTCACTCATGAACTTTTGGGGGAATGCCTCATGTCTAAACCATAATGCCACAACTGCAGGACCAATACGTGGCCCACGGAGAAGAAAGGGCAGCTCAGTTTTATTTCTCCTTGCCTCTCTGTGGCAGATAAACTGGCTTGGAAAGGTGCAAGTTTAGCAGTGAGGAGAGATAAAACCAAGAGGGAGGACTAAGGAAGCAGACTTTGAGGAATAAATTATCATGGGGACTGGGAATTGAAACTTGAGGTGTGAGTGAAGAGGCGGCCAAGAACTTGGAGGAAGATGCTCCAGCCCAAACCAGATAGATTGGCCCAAAGCCAGCATAAATTTCAGAAGCCCTGATAGAGTGAGCTTTCTTTCAGGCATGGGTGTTCGTTCACCAGTGGCCTCGGAGATGCCCCTCTGCTGTGTCTCTGAGGCTTCCTGCCCATGGCACATTCTTAATGGAACATGCTTAACTCAGCCAGGATATACCCCACCTGTCTGGAGGGCTTGGAGGGCACAGGTCTGGAAGGTTCCCTTGTGGTGGATTTAAGTGGTCAAGAGGCTCCCTCTCAAGTGGGAGGCAAGGCTCGGTGCAGCCAGAAGACCCAGATGAGGTCACACAGCAGGAGCTCACTACTCCTTGTTAACTGAATGAATGCTTTGATGAAAGAAACCCCACAGTGCAATGTGAGCCCAATATGGCCTTAGAGAAGACTTCCTGGTGGAAGTGACATTAAATTAAGATGTGTAAACAGAAAGGAGCAGCCAGACTGAGATGAGATTTAAATGTCCCTAAAAGAAAAGACCATAATGGGGATTTAACCAGTGGTTGTCTAAAGGCCTTTCCAGATGCTCCCCAGCTTTGGAGTCAGGCTGTCCTGGATTGGAATTCCCTGTTCTGTCCTTTCCAGGCAGAGCCCCTGGGCAAGCCCTCGCTGTTCGCGGGAGCCTGGGTTTCTTCTGAGAAAGGAAGCCAGTACCAGTGTCTGCTTCAGAGGATGACATAGGACAACTCAAGTAGCGTTACTCTTTTGGCCTGTGAACCCATATCAGTTCCGTTTCTTTCTCCTGGAGCCCTCTTTGGACAGAGATCCTGGCTGAGTCTCTTCGGTGAATGCAGCGCTCAGTAGCAACAGGTACATGGTAGATGTTCAATAAACTCGGCCCCTCGATTTCTGGCCTCACTTTGTGGAATCCTGCTTCCTGGGTTGCAATGCCTTCCGACTACACCCCGCCCCACTGTGCACCCTCTGGGAGAGTAATGTTCAGTTCTGACATCCAGAACATAGTAGGTGCTTGTGCAGCAACCCTGGCTTTAGGTCTTTGCAGAAAGGCTGTTGGGGTCTGGTTGTGCAGGATATCAACTTGTTCTCTGGGTTTAACGTTTTGAGCCGGGGTCGCGGAGAAGCCGGAGTTAACGCCCGGGAATCCCCTAGACCGAGCGCTGTTGGAGGCGGGGCCGGCTTTTCTGTCGGCGAACAAGGGCCGATGCGCTGCACCTTTAAGGAGTCGAGCCGGCAGGGGCGGGAGTGAGAGCGGCTCGGGAGCGTGCGCGGCGGGGCCGAGCTGAGCCGGGGTCTGGGGACCGAGGGCCGGGCCGGGCCGGGCCGGGCGGCGGGATCAGGCGGCTGAGGCCGGTCAGGTGAGCGGAGCGAGTGTGTGTGTGTGGGGGGGAGCACCCAGGAGAGGGCTGGGGGGAGCCCCAGTGGCCCGTGACCTGCCCCCACTTTCCGAGTCCAGGCTGTCCCCTTCCTGCGACGCGCTGGGTGCAAATGGGTCCTGGATCCGCAGCTCCCTTTCTGGTCCGTTTCCCCGCGGTGGCATCTGTCCTCCTCCTTGGTGCTTGGAAGGGCCCGAGACTCCCGAACCCGGGTGCATCTCCATCACCAGGCTTCCCGGGTCGAGCTGCCACCCTCCCGAAGCCCGGGGACAGGGCGAGGTCGGGGTCGGTCCCGTACCCTCCGGCCACTCCGCCTCCCACCTCCCGCGCCCGCAGCAGCCCGGACACCCCAGTGCCTGGAAGGCTAGGGTCCTGCGCTCCAGTTTCCTCCCCTGCCTGGAGAAAGGTCACAGTCGCCCTCCCAGACTACAGCAGGTTCCATGTCACTTCCCCCGCGTCGCCCCCATGTCCATCCATACCCCCTGACATCGCTCTCCTTGAACACCTCTCCACTGCAGCCTGTCGGCAACCCTCACCCCCGCCCGCCCCAACTCCCTCGCCCTTGCGCCCTTGCCCCTGGCCCTCCCGGAGACCCACTCGCGGGGTGCTGGTCCACCCACCCCGACAGCCCGGTGCCCGCCGGCATCCCTGACACCCCGCCTGCGCGGACCCGGGCTTCCCGGGTGCGGGTTTTGTAATGCCGGCTGCAGGGCAGAGCACGTGCAGGATTTTCGTCCCCAGCCTGCAGCCGCCTGGGGAGGCCAATTGACCGGGAGGCATGGGGAAGGAAGAGGGTGTCGGAGGAGCCAGAGGCTTGGCGTCCGGGGGACACATCTTTTGAACCTGTTTTGATGCCCTGGAAGCTGAGAAGAGGAAATAAGAGGAAGGTCCTGCCCAAGCAGAGACCTGGAGGCCAGCAGTTGTGTCACCCTCTTACCTGCCCAGAAATCCCTCATGGCTGGCTGCACCTGCCTTGCCAGTTAAAAATAGTGTATAATTAGCGGGTGCAGTGGCCCAACCTGTCATCCCAGCGGCTCCAGAGGCTGAGGCAGGAGGATGCAAGCCAGCCTGGGCAACTTAGGGAGGCTACCTCACACACACACACAAAAGAACTGGGCAGGTAACTCAGTGGTAGAGCACCCCTGAATTCAACCCCCCATACCCACCCACCCCCCAAAAAAGGAAAATAAAAATTGCTATAATTAATAATAGCTAACATAGAATAAACAAGTACTGAGTGCCGGGTGGTAATCCCCTTTAAAAGATTATAGCCCTTACTCCCTTCAAGAGCCCCTTGAGGTGGGTGCCACTTTTAGGCCCACTTGACAGGGGAGGTATAGGAAGCTTCCAGAGGTGGTCTTTTCCTAGGACACAGTGAGTGACCTCAGTTCCCCACTGTGAACCACTAGACTTTTTACCCAGTATTAACTAATCAATCCTTCTCAACATTTTGCTCTTTATTATTCATTTATATTTTATAGTTTTTTGGTACCAGGGATTGAACCCAGGGGTGCTTCATCGCTGATCCACGTTCCCAGCCCCCACTTTTTAAAAACTTTTTTTAGATTCTTTTTCTTTTTTCTTTTTTTTGTAGTTGTAGATGCCTGTAATCTTTTAAAAGGGATTATTACCTGCACTCAGTACTTGTTTATTATATTATGTCTTTATTTTATTTATTTTTGTAGGTGGTGCTAAGGGTCGAACCCCGTGCCTCACACGTACTAGGTGAGCACTCTGCCACTGAGCCACAACTCCAGCCCCCTCAGCCCTTTTATGTATTTTTTTTCAATATTTATTTTTTTAGTTGTAGTTGGACACAATACCTTTATTCCATTCATTTATTTATTTTTTTATGTGGTACTCAGGATCGAACCCAGGGCCCCGTGCATGCTAGGCGAGCGCTCTACCGCTAAGACACAATCCCAGCCCCCTGTATTTTTTTTTAAAGACAGGGTCTCCCTGGGTTGCTCAGGGCCTTGTCTTTGCTGAGGCTGGCTTTGAACTTGTGATCCTCCTGCTTCAGCCTCCTGTGCCAAGGCCCCCTGTTTGTTTGTTTGTTTGTTTGTTTATTTATTTTGCATGCTGAGGATTGAACCCAGGGCTTTGTACGTTTTCAGTATTTTTATAACATAGGAAACTAGAAATAATTTGTGTTCTTGGCACCAGTTTATTTTCAAAAATTAGGTTCTGGGGCTGGGGATGTAGCTGTGTGGTAGAGCACTTGCCTAGTCGGTTGAGGCCCTGGGTCTGATCCCCAGTACTACATAAATAAATAAATTAGCTAATTAGCTCATTTTTCAGACGACCAAGGGGTCTTCGATGCCCTCCTCCAGGACATCGAAGCCCAGAGAAGAGAAGGGACTTGCTTGAGGCCACACAACTGGAAAGTGCCAGGGCTGGAATGCAAACAGGTTCTGGGATGGTTCATGGGTTGCTTCCTGGGCACCCTCTGCTGCTCTGGTCCCTTTGCCTAGGCTCCTGGAGACCATTTCCTCCCTCCTGGCTTCCTCTGCTGAGGCCCAAGAGGGGAACACACTTCTCCACGGGCTGCCTTTGCCTAGGCCCTTCCAGAAATCTCTGCTGCTAACTCTTACTGCCCTCTAGGGTGTAGCTCGGCAGCTCTGCGGATCCCTCCAGGAACACTTCCCTGATTTCTCTTGTCCCCAACTAAAAGCTTTTCCTGCCTCCCACTCCCATGGTGGCACTTGGAAAGTTCTGCTGTGTGCATCTGTCTTGTCCCTTGGGTGCAGTTGTGTTGGCAGGATCAGAAATGCTCCCCAAGGCCCCTCTCTCCACCTACCTGGTCAAGCCCCAGGACAGAAAGAGGGTGAGAGAGAAGGGGCAGGGGGAGGACCACAGCAGGTGCAGTGGGTCCCAAAATAAAAATAGACCCAGGATTTATGAACCCTGCATCACCAACCCCCCTCAGTGAGTTTCAGTCTGATCTCAGGGAAAGTTATTTCGCCTGGCGTCTACCATTGTAACCTTGCATATTTGCTTTTGTTTATAACACAAAGGATTTCCACCACAAAATCAGGCAGGCTGCGCCCATATCTCCCTTTTACCACTTGCTATAGCTATGTGTCCCTGGACAAGTTACCTAACTTCTCTGAGCCTCAGCTTTTGGAAACAGGACCTACTTCAGAGGGTAGTGGTAATCCTTAGCTAAAATAATGCACAGGGCCTAGTGTGTGGTAGACACTCAATAAACACCAGCCAGCTATTATGAAGAGCAGCAGTAGTTGACCACTACTTTGAATCACAAGAACTCTGTTAAATCATTAATAAACGGCTCACATCGACCCTACTTAGGAGGCAGGCAGGGGAGTTCAGGCCAAGCAGAAGTAATCATATTTTGTATTCACTAAGGCCATGGGCAAGCTGCTGGATGATGGAGTTAAGTTCCTTTTTTTTTTTTTTTGTACCAGGGATTGAACTCAGGGGCACTCGACCACTGAGCCACATCCCCAGCCCTTTTTTATATTTTATTTAGAGACAGGGTCTCACTGAGTTGCTTAGGGCCTTGCTAAGTTGCTGAGGCTGGCTTTGAATTCATAATCCTCCTGCCTCAGCCTCCTGAGGCCCAAAGATCAGAATTTTGTGAAAGCTCTCCCCAGGGGATTCAAATGGGTTGAGAAGAACTGCCTTAAGACAGTGAACTTAAACAAAAATCCTTGTGGACTGTAAGACGGTGTTTTGGGGTAGATGGTGTGAGTGGTTATAATGTCTGTCACATTTATCACAGTGATGAGACCAGGTCAGAGTGGAGCGATTTTGTTTCCTCTAAAAGAATTAGTGGCTGGAAGTCTGGAGACTTTTGTTTGTTTGTTTGTTTTTGGTACCAGGGATTGAACCCAGGGGCGCTTAAACACTGAGCCACATCCCCAGCCCTATTATATTTATTTAGAGACAGGGTCTTGCTGAGTTGCTTAGGGCCTCACTAAGTTGCTGAGGCTGGCTTTGAACTCACAATCCTCCTGCCTCAGCCTCCCGAGCTGCTGGGATTACAGGCATGCACTACCGTGCCTGCTGGAGACATTTTTGATTATCATAACTTGTGGATAGCATCAGTGGCCAGTTATGCTGCTGAATGTCCTACAATGCACAGGAAAGCCCCACAACAATTACTGGCCCCCATGGTCAGTTGTGCCAAATAGAGAAACCTGTGCCACGTGTGTTTTCCACAGCATTCTTTCTGACCTTGAATGTAGATGAAGATGTTTCCCCAGATCAATCCCTGAGAAGCCCTCTGGACCAGTCCAACCTTCCCCGTCCCAGAGCCCAGGTGGCCATCGCCGCCTGTGGCTGAATGCACTGGGTCTGTCCTGGGCTCCACTGGTACTCTGGAGCTGTGCCCAGCAAACTGCTGACTCAGGGGAGCAGACGGCTCCGGAGGGTGCGGGCCAAGGTCCTGACGCTGCTGCGGGCTGGGATCCTCATCTTAAGTCATCACCTAAAGTAATAGCAGCCTTTATCTGAGGCAGTTTCCAGAAGCTTTGGCTGTTTGACTGTTGGCATGGAATGATGTACCCAGACTTGGATGCTAGCCCTGGGTATAGTGACATCTGGGGACTGCGTTTGATAGGTGAGACTCCTGATTATAGAGACAGTGGCACAGATGCTGCCCACAGAGCTCTCAAGCATCTGGACAGTTCCTGAGCAGTGTAGGGCAGGGGACTGCGGTGTGACAGGGCTGCCTGACTCCCATGAGGGCAGGTGGGATCTCCCCAGCTGAGCAGGGAGCTCAGAATGTGCCAGTCACCACTCTGAACTGGTTCCTTGTACCATCTCCTCGTCTCATTTTGTCCCCATACTGATGTTCCAAGAGGTTCAAGGTCCCATGGCTGGCCTGTGGCACAGCAGAGATTGAACCCAGGTTATTGAAGTGCAAAACTGAATCTTCCGAGAAGCATTTGCAGATGGTAGTGCCACGTTAACAGCCAGGACTGGCAGATGCGCGGAGCTTGCTAAGTGAGAGGGAATTCTGTGTGCCTGGAGAGGAGAGCCCGTGCATTAGAGTCCGTGCACTAGTGCAGAAGGGCATAGTGTGTATGGGGTTGCAGATCTATCCAGGAAAGAGGTGGGGGGAGATGGGACTTGAAAGATGGACAGGCACCAAATCATATGTGGCCTTGCACCTCATGCTGAGGGCCATTGGCGGACCACTGGTGAGTTGGGTCAGGGGAAAAAGGTGTGTGATGTTGGGTAGCTTGCTTAACCTCTCTGGGTCCCAGATCCCCATCAGGACTGGCGTCTCGAACCATGCTGCTCAGATGAATGTTCATTGTGTCAGTGGCTGTAAGAATAGAGCAGCCCACATTGATGATGGCTTGTTTCCTCTCACTCTGAGCAGCTGGTGGTATTTTGACTTTCCATCCTGGTTTTTGGTATTTATCAAATGCCACCAAGGGCAAGACACTGTGGATACTAAGGACTGAGACAGATCCAATGATGTGGTTGGACTTAACTTGGAGGAGCTGGCATCCTGTGAAGGGCACAACCAGTGTTCCCACCCCAAGGGACAAGCCACAGATGTCACGAGATGTGCAAACACCCTGGGCAGGAGGATGAGGGGGTGGTTGCTGGGCACCCAGGAAAGGCTAAGGGAGCCAATTGCTCTGTTAGAAGAGTTTTAAAGGAGTAGATGGGGTAGGGAGAGGGTGTCTTACTGGTAGAGAGAGTGGGGACAGCCAGGCTAGGTGGCACACACCGTAATCCTGCAGTTTGGGAGGCTGAGACAGGAGGATCGCGAATTCAAAGCCAGTCTCAGCAACTTAGCAAGGTCCTAAGCAACTCAGTGAGACCCTGTCTTTAAATAAAATACAAAATAGGGCTGGGGTGTGGCTCAGTGGTTGAGTTGCCCCTGAATTCAATCCCTGGTACACCACCCTCCCCCACCAAAAGAGAGTGGGGACAGTGGAGGAAAACAGAAAGCCCATCCAGGGCACTCACAAGAGGGTCAGATCAACAGTGTGTCTAGTACCTATTCCCCGGGTTTCCAGGTTGTAGACGGAAACAGGTTTTCACACCAGGGAGATGTTACTAATGGATCTGTGTCCTATGTTCCGCTCCACTCTGTCTGTTCTCCTCCATGGGACCTGCCAGGCAGACCCCAGGGGCATCTGTTTCCCCAGGTCATAGAATGTTTTGTAAATGGAAGACACACAGTGAAAAGTGAGATCATGACTCTTACAAGAGACAGGATTCTGCGCAAAGCAGGGGATGCTAAAATGTCACCTGAAGGACATGTCAAGGCCGTTAGAGGACCTAGCAGGGTGAGGCCTGTCGACCATTGAGGAAGGGAAGGGACAGGGACTCAGAAAACAGACACCTGACAGACCTGTGAGAAATCAATGAAGCCATGAGATAAGTTTGTAAAAGTGACCTCTCTCTGGTAGGGCCACCATAGCCAAATTGAAGTGGGGAGGATTTTTCATAGAGTGAACTAATCTACATGAGGCTATTCTCTCTCCTGACAATTAGCACGGGTGATAATTACCACCTGATCTTGGTTTAGTATTGCTATTAAAATGGTGATTTTTCTGGGGAGGAAGGGGTACCTGGGATCGAACTCAGGAGCACTCAACCACTGAGTCACATCCCCAGCCCTGTTTTGTATTTTATTTAGAGACAGGGTCTCCCTGAGTTGCTTAGTGCTTCGCTGTTGCTGAGGCTGGCTTCGAACTCACAATCCTCCTGCCTCAGCTTCTCGAGCTCCCGGGATTACAGGTGTGCACCACCGCACCCTGCTAAAATGGCAATTTTGCTTTTGATTTTATTCATTTTGATACAGTTCCAAACAAAAGGGTGTGGCACTCTTAACCATTTTCCTGGATAACTGAGACAGCCTCCTTGGGGGAGATTCTGGCTTGAAGGAAAGTGGGGACCAACTCCCAAAGGGCCCCCAATGCTAGACTTTTTGCAGGAAGCCAGAAATCTTGCCCCTGAACCTCGCCACCTTGTATTAACAGAGCCCTGATTTCCTTTAACACCAGCTTTGCTTCCAAAGCTAGAAAAGGCTGCAGGCCAGCTCCATCTGTAGTGAAGACTCTTCATCTCCTAGTTTTTCCTTTTATTTGGGAGAGTAAGTTGCATCAATGGGAGAATGTCTGTGGGTGCCCAGGTTCTAGTTTAGGCCTCCGCTATAATCCATGCATATCCAGGGCTATTTTAATCCTTTTAGTCATGGGGAAAATAGTTTCTTACATCATGCTGTTTCTTTCCTTTGAGCGGGGGATGAAGGCTCTTGTGGGCTCCCCTAGAGCCTGAAGACTTTAGGGTCCTTGGAGATAAAGGGTCAAGTGGCTTTGGCTTCTGTTTTAACCAGCAACAGGTTGGCTTGCATTTCAGCTGTCTTCTTGAAGACAAGATTTCAAGCAGGTGGTTCTTTCAGACTGTTATAGCCCACACACCTTGGCCCAAGAGTCTGACTTTTTGAGGTGCTCAGCCAGGCCAGTGTAGTATGGTTTATTGTCTTACTTTGTGGCCAATAAGTCTTTTTTTTTTTTTTTTTTTGTCCCAGGAATTAAACCCATTGCATTTACCACTGAGCCACATCCCCAGCACTTTTTTTGTATTTTTATTTAGAGACAGAGTCTCAATGAGTTGCTTAGGGCCTTGCTCAGTTGTGGAGACTGGCTGTGACTCATGATCCTCCTGCCTCAGCCTCCCAGGTTGCTGGGATTACAGATGGGTGCCATCCTTCCTGGCTCCAAAACAACTTTCTAGAAGCTGGGCCACAGGATAGGCCAGCCTCCTGCCTTTCAAATGAGCCCCTGATTGATCTGCCTTTTCTCCCCTCTGGCTGTGACTTCTCCCAGAGGACTGGGTAGTAGGACTTGCTGGTGTTCTCTGATCCTCCACCCACAGGCCCAACCTGGCTGGGCTTCTTCTCTTGCCCAGTGCTGCCCTAGTGGCAGAAGTTGCCAGCTGGTTCTTGAGCAAGGACCCCAAGAGGACCTGTTGCTGGTACTTTGTGAAGCAGGACAGTGATCCCTCTCCTCAGTCCCTCTCTACCATAAAGAAGATAGGAATCTATGGCTATTTATGGTTGTGTAATTCCAGGCCATGTGGTTCCAAAAGGGAAAATTCTTATCATTTGCTATCTTAGAGTGCTGGACTTTGATTCTTAAAGACTAAAGTTCCTGCCAGGCAGAAGTGGCATAGGACAGGAGGGTCTGTCCCGAGCCTCAGGCCACCCAGCTCATGTTCAGATATGATGAATTTTCACTGTAACACATTCAAGTTCGTATTTCTTCTTATGAGAAATTATTAAGGCTTGATTACTGCCTCTCATGGGCCTTTTGAATGAATATAAATCTCAGGACTGGGCTGGGTTCCGTGGAACACACCTGTAATCCCAGTGGCTCGAGAGGCTGGGGCAGGAGGATCGTGAGTTCAAAGCCAGCCTGAGCAACTTAATGAGGCCCTGAGTAACTCAGCGAGACCTTGTCTCTAAATACAAAGAAAAAAGGTGGTGGTGGTGGGGGTGGGCTGAGGATGTGGCTCCATGGTTAAGTGTCCCTGGGTTCAATCCTTAGTACCAAAGGAAAGAAAATTCATGTCTAGCCAGTAGGACTCTCTGTGATAATTAAAATGTTCTGGATTTTCATTTTCCAATATGGTAGCCACAAGCCACATGTGGCTATTGAGCATTTGACATGTGGCTGATATTGCTGAGGAGCTGAACTTTAAATTTCATTTAGTTTTAATGAATTTAAATAGCCACATGTATAATGGCTACTGTGTTGAACAATACAGAATAGAGTTGTTGTTTTTTTTTAATAGTATTGGAGATTGAACCCAATGCTAGGCAAGTGCAGTACCACTAAGCTACATCCCCAGCCCTTTTTAACATTATTTTGAAACAAAGTCTCACTAAGTTGTCCAGGTTGATTTGCAATCCTCCTGCTTCATTCTCCTAAGTAGCTAGGATTACAGGTGTGCACCTCCATACCTGGCTTCAAGATAGACCATTTTATTTGAGTTCATATTGTATTTTTTAATTAAATAGGAAAAAACCCTTCATACCTGTGTATAGTAGCAATTCAAAATTTACAAAAAGAATATCAGTGAAAAATTTTACTCTCATCTCTGCCTCCAGAATCCCATTCCCTCCCACCAGAGCCAGCTACTAGTCCCAGTTTTTGTGTGTGTGTGTGTGTGTATCCATGTAGAATCATTTCATACATATGTAATCATAACATATACAATCTCTTTTTTTTTAAGCACAAATGGTGTTATTCTATCTACTGTCTTCTGTTCCTCACTTTTTTGAATTAATAATGTATCTTGGAGGTCATTACCTATGGGGAAAATTGAACTGCCTTATATTTAGTTTCTATTTGTATTTAATGCCTGTATGTAATTTTTTTTGTAAAGCTATACCATTGTTTACTTACCAGGTTCCCTGTAAGTGGACATATGAATTTATTATCTTTTATTATGGTATAAATGAAACTGTAATGAATAACCTTGTACAAATATATTGTTACACATGTTCAGATATAAATATAGGTAAATTCTTAGAAGAAAAAATATTACTAGGTCAAAGGCAGGTGAATTTCCCAGGGCCACATATTTGGACTTTGTTGATGGATGTGTACTTTTTTTTTTTTTAGTATCAGGAATTGAACCCAGGGGTGCTTAACCACTGAGTCACATCCTCAGCCCTTTTAAATTTTACTTTGAGACAGTGTCTCACTAACTTGCTTAAGGCCTTGCTAAGTTGCTGAGGCTGGCTTTGAACTCTCGATCCTCTTGCCTCAGCCTCCCAAGCTGCTGGGTTTACAGGCATGTGCCACTGCACCTGGCTGGGAGTATAATATGTACATGATATGAGAGCATCTAGTTCTACAATGGCCTCAGATACACAGTCTGTTTCTAAACTTTTTGTGCATTGTTGAATAAAGACCACCACAAACCTGTAGAAGTGATTTGCCTGTCTCTCTTTTAAATAAGATTGAGCACCTTCTATGTTTAAGAGTCATTCCAGTTTCCTTTCTGGTATGTTATTTATGCAGATTATTTGCTCATCTTTTCTTTAATGGATTTTGTTCTTGTTGATTTGTAGGACCCTTTTATACATTAAGGAAGTTTGTTACCTTTGATATGTGTTGACATATTTTAATCCTGTTGATGATATCACTTTTGAGTGGATGTTTAAAAACCAGTTTTAGCCATTGCAGTACTGCACGATTTAAATTGCAAGTCTGAGGTCAGCCTGAGCAACCGAGACCCCGTCTCAAAATGAAATGAGAAGGGCTGAGCATGTAGCTCAGTGGTAGAGCATTTGGCAGAGTTTGGCCTCAGTGATTAATGCTTTGACATTTTATTTCTTATGATCCCCAGAATCTCATGTGGGAGTCCTTGGGCTCGATTCTTAGTACAATAAACATTTTTATGTCATCAGCTTCTTACTCTTTTGTAATGACAATAAAAATGCAAAAATTATTTTGTAAATAGTGATGTTTTTGTCATGGCTTCTGTTTTTTTTTTTTTTTTTTTTTTTTTAGTATTGATGGACCTTTATTTTATTCATTTATTATTTATATGCAGTACTGGGCATTGAACCCAGTGCCTCACACACAGGAGGCAAGCCCTCTACTACTGAGCCACAACCCCAGCCCCCCCATGGCTTCTGGTTTTTTATACCTCTCTTGGAAAGGCCTTCCCCTTGGAGATATTTTAGGACAGAGTTCTCATGATTTCTTCTAGACGTTTCATGGTTAAACACTCACCTATCTGAAACAGTCCCCGGATCCTCTGGCTTTATTTTCCCTTACCTGTGGCTTCACACTCCTGTCACAGAGCCTTTGCCAGTTCCTCTGTGCTTCTGGCCAGCCCTGTGCGTGCTGTCCCTAACACTCCAATAGCCCTATTGACCTTTGGTTCTCACCCTTCCTCCATAACTTCCTGAATGCAATGTTTAGGGAAGCCGGGGTCCAAAAGGGGAAGGAGATCTTTATCCAAGGTTCTTTGTTAAGTTTGTAGGCCTAGAGCCAAGTACATCTGGTCTTCCCATTGTTGTGCTTCCCACCCAGGGAACCAGGCTGTCCTGTGGCCCTTCCCTGCTTGACCTTCACCTGCTTTCCTCTTTGACCTGTAACCCTTCCTAGGCCTGGCTCCTTATCAGAGATGCCCCGCCCTCCATGCGCTTTTGCCTAATTGGGGAGGTAACCTGAACCTAGGGCAGACTATAAAGCCACAGGATGTTTGCACTCCCCTGTGCTGGCTAGGCAGAGCAGCTTTGCTCTATTCAGCCAGCCATTTGGCCCCTCTGAGCGCTCCATTCATATTCCCTAAGATGATTTAATGCTTTGTCATCTTATTTCTTGTGATTCCAGAATCTCATTTTCAGCTCCTGTCAAAGCCAGTAGCAGTTGGGAAAGAAAGCTGTGCTCTTTGCAGAGTAAGTATGGATCTTTTAATTTTATTTTTATGTTTTGAACTGGGGATTGAACCCAGGAGCACTTACCCACTGAGCCGCATCCCCAACTCTTTTTTATATTTTATTTAGAGACAGGGTCTTGCTGAGTTGCTCAGGGCCTCATAAATGCTGAGGCTGGCCTCAAACTTGCAATCCTTCTGCCTCAGCCTCCCCAGCCACCAAGATTACAGGAGTGTGCCACTACACCTGGAAAATATGGATTTTTAACACCATAGACAACAAAGTAGCCCTTCCTGAGGCTAGGCTGTTTCTGAGCCCCCTCCCCCCTACACAGGTCACCTATGTGGGTGGTTCTTTCAGTCTGATGGGAGGGGATTGGACTCCTGGAGGCTTTCAAAGCTTCAGCATTGGGCTGGGGATGTGGCTCAAGCGGTAGCGGTAGCGCGCTCGCCTGGCATGCGTGCGGCCCAGGTTCGATCCTCAGCACCACATACAAAGATGTTGTGTCCACCAAAAACTAAATAAATAAATAAATATTAAAATTCAAAAAAAAAAAAAAAGCTTCAGCATCCACCCCTGCCCCATAAACAGTTCTCCAAAACTGTACCTGGAGCAGAGCTCTGATGTGAAAGAATTCTAGAAGGCCTAGGCTTCTGGAACCACTGTGCTTTCCTGTGGAATATGGTACTGGAACTGGCCCTGGATGCACAGGATGGCAGGGCACTCCACTGGCAGGAGGCCGTGTGGGCCTGGCATGGGGCAAGGAACTGGTTAGTTGGTGCAGGCAGAATGGGGAAGTCAGAACTGGGCAGTGGGGCTGGGACCCTAAGGGGTGCTTCACACTTTATCTGGTAGACATTGGACCAGTGCAGTCCAATCCTGGAGTTGGTGGTGGACGAACGCGAAATGTAAAATAATAGTTTTTATAGAAATGGGAGTCCGGCCCCTATGTGCTGCCGGGGGAGTTGTCAGATTCCTAGGAAGTCCTCCATCTGACATGAGAGCTGAATTTCAGATTTAATTGAATTTGATTAATTTTAACTTAAATGACAGTTTATCTAGATTCAGACAAGTTGACTTCAGAGACAGTGCCTCTCCGCTATTGCATAGCTGGAGTGGTGAGAGGAAGTGATGGGGGTGTGGAGGCCCATGAGTCAGGAGGAGCCGGGAGAGACATGCCTGGAGCATAGCAGGGCCGTGGGATCATTGGTGTGGTAAAGCAGGCATTTGGAAAAGTCTGGAAGGAGCTCTGATCTTGCAGAGGAGAGAGCTGGAGGATGGAAGTGAGGCGGAATTAAGGAGAGCATTATGGGAATATCCAAGGGAGAGAGTGAGGAGAGCATGTGGTACCCTGGCCAGGCATGCTCAGCCTTGGCTTGCTTCAGCAGTGCAGTTACTGGGGCAGCAAATTACAGGAGAAATGGTTCAGCCAGAGTGAGAGGGAGACAATGAGGTCACGAAGAAGGCAGAGGTGAGCACCTGTGGACAGTAATCCTGGGGACTTTGTCACCCTTGCATTCATAACTGGTGCAAACTAACTTACTTGTTTGGAAATTTCACTGTGATTTTCGTCTATGATGGAGAAGATGTATTGTTAAGGCAAGATTGCGATAAATCACCGAGTCGATCTTAAAGCGGGAGATGGAAGCTTTATTCACCAACCAGCAGTCTGGATCCACCAGCTTTTTTAGCTGTTGATCTTCAATGATAGTTTTGAGAAATTCGTTTTTCCTTCCAAGAACTCATTCCAGAAATCAGTGTGGGGTAGATGCAGTGCTGTTTAACAGTTGGGGACTTAAATTCATTTCAAGAACATACTGTTTTTCTAGTGGAAAACATTGTGGGGAGAATTTTTTTTTTATATTGCACAATTAAAGAAAAAAAAATTATAAGCTGCACCCAATAGTTTTTAAAACATACCAGCAAGAACAGGGAGTAAGCTTAATGGTAAATTGTAAAGTTATTAACATGTTCATTGCTGTTGCAACAGTTCTAAAGAAATATGGATATTGCCCATGAGGACATTGAACTCTGTGCCTTGTGCATAACTGATGCACAATGAATATCTGCTACAGCAAGCTTTGCAAAGGCAAAGATAGCATGAACTGGGGACATCCACAGGAGAGGGTTAAAATTCAGGTCATAGCATTTACCAACTGGAAGACTAAGGACATTTGTTAACTTCTTTAAGTCTCAGTTTTCCCATCTTTAAAAGGGGAAGATTATGTGAACCTCTTCCTGGGACCTAGCACAGAGTCCTCAGTAGACGGAGGTTGTTGCTCTTAGGTCTCTGGTGATGGTCACAGTTATTGTTTTTTGTTGTTGTCATGACAACCATTGCTATTTTGGGGGGAGCAAAACTTCAGTTTGTCAAATCTGATGGACTATACAGAGACATATAGAGAAGGGCAAGATTCTAGAAAGCGCTCTACATTGTGTTTACTCTTGGGTTTTGCTTTACACCCTGAAGATTAAGGGATTGTAGCTCAAGATCCCCGGTTTTCAATGAGAGCATTGAAAGAGAATGGTGAAATGTCATGCCTGACTTCTAACCCCAGAATCACTCCATTTCTCTCATGCTGTGTTTTATTAGGATCCACTAACATCTCCTGTCCAATTAATCTTTGGCCCTGTGTTCAGAGCTACAGGCCCCAGATGCACAGCTTGGATGTTAACAGGTGGCAGAGGAGGTTGAGTGGCAGGCTCTGGCATGGGATGTGACAGCGTGTTTCCATCCCACGATGGCCAGCTTGACATTACCTCACTTCACACCGTGCTGCGGGGGGGTGGGGGGGGGCCGGGGGGCCTCACCTTATACAATAGCCATGGAAAAAAAGAGTGTTTTTCTTTTTCAGTTTATGAAATCAGGCATGAACATTATTTAAGCACCAAATGTCTGCTAGGTACTGTTTTAGCTTCTGTGAAAAATATAGGGGACAAGATGCTGGAGAGGATAAGCCAGGTTCTACTCTTTAATTGTCTGGCATAATTTCAGAAATGTTTTAAGAGTAGGAAAGAACAGAAGGGGTGATCTGGTTGAATGGTCTCATTTTATAAATGAGGAAAACAAGGTCTTGTAGTGGATGTGTGGAAGAGCCGGGTAGGGGACAGCTGGCTGGAACAACCCCCAGCCCAGTGGGCCCTGTGCATCTGCTCCTCCGCTGCAGCCTTGTATACACCAGGTCATGGTTCTCCTAGATCCATGTGTTACCTAGTTAGCATTTTTCTTTCTTTTCTTTTTACTTAAATTTCTTCTTCTTGTTGTTCTTCTTTTCCTTTTTTGGGGTGCTGGGAATTGAATCCAGGGCCACTTAACCGCTGAGCCACATCCCCAGCCCTTTTTTTTATTTTGAGACAGGGCCTTGCTAAGTTGCTGAGGCTGGCTTTAAACTCATGATCCTCCTGCCTCAGCTGGAATTACAGGCATGTGCTACAGCACCTGGCTTAAATTTCTCCTTAATATTAATTTGCATGTCTACCATATTTGAAAGTATCCATAAAAAATAAATAAAAGGGAACCATGTTACTAACTAGCTGAATACCTCCAAGAGGCTGTAGGATCAGATTGCTGTGTAATACCCTCATCCTGAGAGTTAGTCTTTGACCTAAATAGGACCTGAACTGAAAAGCACCTGTCATTCCAGCAGCTCAGGAGGCTGAGGCAGGAGGATTGCAAGTTCAAAGCTGGCCTCAGCAATTTAGCAAGGTCCTAAACAATTGAATAAGACCCTTATCTAAAAATCAAAAGATCTAGGGATGTGGCTCAGGGGTTAAGTGCCACTGGGTTCCATCCCTCGAATCAAAAAATAAAATGAAATAAAATAAAAAAGAGGTGGCTGTCTTAGAATGTATGTCAGTGTGAGCTGATGCAGCGTACCCCTGAAGCATTACTTAATGTTCTCCCACTCCCTAAAATCATCTCACAAGCCATCAGTTATGTAGACCCCTAGTTTGGCAAACTCTGGGTTACATGCGATAGTTGGTTTTCTGATTTTTCTGTCATTGGTGGTTCCTGGATCCCAGGGAATCAGGTTCCTTTCTGTCTTCAGCCTTCCCTGGGGGTCACTGTCATTTATTAATAGAATAAAGTGCTCTATTAATAATACCCACTGGCAGAGGAGCTGCTCTTTTAAAGGAATGCTGGATCCAATCCTTTGTCAAATGGAGGATGTCGCAGAGATAGGCATGATCCTCTGCTCCTTATCTGTATGAAAACACTGCCATCAGGAAGCACTTTGGTCTCTTCAGTGAGGGCCTGGCTTTATTTGACTTCATCAGGCAAAGTGTGCAGTTCTCTGTAATAAAACCAAACTTTACTAAAGGGATCATGCGCTACCCAAGACTTTATTTTGCTATTGAATGAAAAGGAGCCTGGTAGACCTTCCCTTGGAACTGAGGGTGACATCCACAGCAGGCACCTGTCAAGCAGGGAGGTTTCTCTTTTCCCAATCTTACCTTCAGTTCAGTCCTTCAGTCTATATATATATGGCTTTGGACTAAAGTACTCTAATTCCTGGTCCAAAGGTAAGTGGTGTATTAACATCCTACAGCTCTGGGGTCAGAATTCGCAATGGCCCTCAGCATTTTTTAAAGACTTTCTGAGATGTGGAAGAGTCTTGGCGAAGCCGACACTTCCCACATTCATCAGCTCACATGAGATCCATGATGTTCAGATTTGTACAAATCCCTTTCTCTCCGGGATGAATTTGCTTACCCCTTGATGGCAAGGCCTCTTAGAGCCACAAATTATGCCCAGCAGTTCTTTTATTCTGTTCACAGTGCTGAGGTCTGAACCCAGAGCTTTGCACAGGCTAATAAGTGCTCTACCACCCAGCCATGCTCCCAGCTCTTGTACCCAGAATTTACCAGGTGACTCCTCTGGCAATTTTGTGATTATTGAAAGCAATAAAACATCAGAGCCGGGTGGGCATGGTGGCCCATGCTTGTCATCTCAGCGGCTTGGGAGGCTGAGGCAGGAGGATCACAAGTTCAAAGCCAGCCTCTGCAACTTAGTGAGGTTATAAGCAACTCAGCCAGACCCTGTCTCTGAATAAAATGTAAAAAGGGGCTGGGGGTATGGATCAGTGGATTGGTACCCCTGGGTTCAATCCCTGGTATCAAAAAAAAACAAAAACAAAATAACCATCAGGTCTCGCAGTATCACTGGGAATGGTTGTTCCTAAAACAAATTAAACAGGATGGAGCCCATTTTGTAATTACTTTCCATTAATCCATTTGTAGTTTTTGTGTCCTGTGCCATAGCTGGCCCTGAGAAAGGGCAGGGATGATTGTCCCCACCCTCATGGAACTCTGCTCCAGAAGAAATAGGCCAACAATTTAAGCATGCTGGGAAAATTGCAAATAGTAAGAAGCCCAGAGGTAGCTGAATGAGAAGCAGAGTCGGCGCTGCGCCCTGGGAAGGAGGCAGTTGTCATCACGACCCAGACAGAATGTGCATGAGATGGAAAAGGACCGTCTAACCCACCTACCATGCATCTGTCACCTGGGTCTTTTGGGTCTTCAGGAAGACATTAGGATACCACCTTATGGGCTTGTTTTCCCCTGCTTCTTACTGGGTATTATTTATTTTTTAATAGCTTATATACCAATATAATACAAAAGATTTAAAAAGTTAAAGACAAATCTCGTGTCTATCCCAGAAATGAGAGGGGCTCGTGGGGCCAAAAAACCTGTCTGAAAAATAGAGTTCAAATCTTCAGGAGAAATTGGGAGTGATGAGTGTGAGTTCCTTTTTTTTTTTTTTTTTTTTTGTACTGGGGATTGAACCCAGGAGAGCTTAGCCACAGAGCCACATCTCCCTTACTTTGTATTTTATTTAGAGACAGGGTCTCACTAAGTTGCTTAGGGCCTCACTAAGTTGCTGAGGCTGGCTTTGAACTCTTGATCCTCCTGCCTCAGCCTCCCCAGCCACTGGGATTACACCATATGCCACCATGCCCAGTGAATATGTGTTCTTATCAGCAAAGTGATTACAAAGATGGCAGAAAGGCCATTTGAAAAAAATTAAGTAGACCTCCCTGCAAAGGCAATGTGCCTAAGTTCAAAACCTATTTTGTGATCTACCAACTGGATGACCTCTGGCAGGTTACTTAACCTTATGGAGTCTCGATTTCCCTAGCCTATAAAATGTGATGAAACACCACCTGGCCTCTCTGACAGGGTTGGTGTGATCTATCAAGGATTGGCAAATACAGCCTGTAGGCCTAATGCAGTCTACAGCCTAATTGTATAAATAAAGTTTTATTGGAACGCAGTCACACCCACTGATCACACATTGTTCACTACTGCTCTCTCACTCTGATGGCAGGCTGAGTAGTTGTGGCAGAGACTCCATGGCCCATAGCACAAACACAGGCATCATGTGGCCCTTTATGGGACACATTTGCCAGACCTTGTGTTCGATGGTTGTGAGGTCAGTGAGTTCATTATAAAATTGAAATAAATATCACTTGACAGGGGTGTGTGGGAGAAATCTCTTTACAGGAAACATAAGGAAGGCCATGATTTGGTGGGTCTTAATGCTTTTTCTTGGAGCAGTGTGTTCTGGGGAAATATATGGCTTTGGCAGAAAATGCTCTAATTCCTGGTCCAAAGTTCCATGGTGTGATTAACTTCTGGCAGCTGGGTCAGAATTCCCAATGGCCCTCAGCATTTTTTAAGGACTTTCTGATTTAACACAGGTAGCTGGGTGTCACGGCAGAGCATCACACCTGGCTTGCAGGTCCTTGCAGGAGTTGTATTCTGTGTCAGGGAGGGTAATGGGACTTGCAATAGTTTTCATTCCACATCAGAATGAACCATGTTGTGAGTTCATGAGACAGGATTAGATAGGGACTTTTGATTGAACTGAATTTCAATCAAAAGGGCCTGTTACATGTCAGGCTTTAGTCTCAGCTCAGGGGACATCGTCCCTGCCCTGTGGACCCTACATGCTAGCCTTATTTGTGCCTGGTGAAGGTCTTTTTTTTTTTTTTTTTGATACCAGGGAATGAATCCAGGGGCACTTAACCACTGAGCCACACCTCCAGCCCTATTTTGTATTTTATTTAGAGACAGGGTTTGCTGGATTGCTTAGCCTTGCTATTGCTGAGGCTGGGTTTGAACTCACAATCCTCCTGCCTCAGCCTCCCAAGCCACTGGGATTACAGGCATGCGCCACCGCGCCCTGCTCCCCCAACTTCTTATGGTGTATTATTTTCAATAGGTTATATATTTATATGATAATTCAAAAGATTTAAAAAGCAAAAAACAAATCTCATATCTATCCCTGACATGCAGCTGCATGATTCCCCACCTTAAATGTAACCACCATTGCCAGTTTCTTTTATACCCATCCAGTGATATTCTGTGTGTATAAGCACACATGTCTATATGTCTATTCCATTTATTTATTTAAGGTTCTGTGTGCTTTTTATTTTTTATTATTAAAATTATTATTATCTTGGTACCAGGGATTGAAACCCGGAGGTGCCTAACCACTGAGCCATATCCTCTTTTATACTTTATTTAGAGACAGGGTCTCACTGATTTGTTTAGGACCACACTAAGTTGCTGAGGGTGGCTTTGAACTTGTGATCCTCCTACCGCAGCCTCCTGAGCTGCTGAGATTACAGGCATGTACCACCATGCCCAATTCCTCTTTTTATTTTTTAAAATTTCAAGTGTGTTGAGAGTAGAAGGAGTCATACCATATCATCCACCTGGATTCCCTAGTGGTTAACATTCCCTGTATTTGCTTTATTTCTTTCCCTCCCCCTCCACTTATATTTACATTACCTTTTCTCTTCTGAACTTTTAAAAGTGAGGAGCAGATACCATCATATGCCACTTAAAACTTCAGCAGGTACAGAAGAATGAGGTCATTTTTTGCTACACACATATATAGCCACAGCTTCTTTTTAAAAATATTTTATTTTTTAATTGTAGGTGGACATAATACCTTATTTTTTGTATGGTGCTAAGGATTGAACCCAGTGCCTCATATTTGTGAGGCAAATGCTCTACCACTGAGCTATAACCCCAACCCCATGGTTTCTTTATCATACTTAAGAAATACAGCATTAGCCAATGTAGCTGCGCACACCTGTAATCCCAGTGACTTGGGAGTGTGAGGCAAGATCGCAAGTTCAAGGCCAGCCTTAGCAATTTAGCAAGACCCTGTCTCAAAATAAAAAGGCTAGGAATGTAGTTCAGTGGTAGCACACCCCTGGGTTCAATGCCTGGTACCACAGACAGAATTGTAGCTGTGATAGAATAATATTATCTAATACTTAGTCCTTACTCAGATCTTCCCAGTTATCCCACAAGGTACCTTATAGTTTTGATTTTCCTTCTCTAAAAATGCAAGACCTGGACTGGGGATCTAGCTCAGTTGGTAGAGTGCTTGTCTTGCATGCACAAAGCCCTGGGTTCAATCCCCAGCACCTAAAAAAAAAAGAAGAAGAAAAAAAATACACAAGACCCTCTGAAGGATTCCTCATTACCTTTGGTTGTCTTGTCTGTCTGAAGCATTTGTCTGCTTTGCTTCCTCCTGATCTGTTCCTTTCTTGTGGATCTTTCACTTTTCCTCTCCGGAGAAGGTTTCAAAACCATTGCTCTCTCCAGCCCCTGCAGGTGTTGGCTGACCTTGAAGAACAGGATGGACCTGGATGTGGTGAACATGTTTGTGATCGCGGGCGGGACGCTGGCCATCCCCATCTTGGCATTTGTAGCCTCCTTTCTCCTGTGGCCTTCAGCACTGATAAGAATCTATTATTGGTAAGTTGATTATGTAATTGATGTTCTCAAGAGTACCATGATGTTATCTCCTCTGCCTGTCCCATTGTTCACCATCTGATCCTGAAATATTTCAAGCATGAAGAAAAGTTGAAAGACGTGCACTCTCCTGAATTCTGGGAGGGTTTGGGAAGAGTTGGTAGTTGCTTTTCATCAGGTTAATTCTTGCAGATTTCTGGTCTTACAGATTTCTGGTAACACTTTGCTCTTGAGGTCATCACAACCCCAGAGCCCCTGGCTGGCTATGAGCAAGGACTGTGCATGTCTGTGAGGCTCCTTTGGTGTTTTTCTCATCTCTGGATTCTGACCTAGCAGTGTCCTGGCAGGTGCATCGATGTCACTGAAAAATGAACTACAGCCAGGCGTGGTAGTACATGCCTGTAATCCCAGCGGCTTGGGAGGCTGAGACAGGAGGATTGTTGAGTTCAAAGCCAGCCTCAGTAACTTTTAATGAGGCACTAAGCAACTCAAAGAGACCCTGTCTCTAAATTAAAAAAAAAAAAGTTCTGGCGATGTGGCTCAGTCAGTTCAATCCTTGGTACTTAAAAAAAAAACAGTATTAGAAACTCCAGGACCAGTGAGAGGCATGTGTAGGGCAGAATGCCTTAGAGTTGCTCTAAATTATAAAGTGACAGAAAAAAGAAAGACATTTCAAAAATGTCTGACATTCTTGTTCCACCTGTTTCTGCCCTAAAAGAACTACTTGTTCTTTTCTTTTGTATTTTCTTTAGAGTAAGTCACCTTTTTTTTTTTTTAACCTCAAATTTATTCATTTAAAAAGTGATGTGCAAGACATGGTGGCACAAGTCTGTAATCCTGGCGCCTCGGGAGGCTGAGACAAGAGGATCACAAGTTCAAGGCCAGGATCAGCAACTTAGTAAGACCCTGTCTCCAAATAAAAAATAAAAAGGGCTGGGGATGTAGCTCAGTGACTAAGCACCCCTGGGTTCCATCCCCTGTACCAAAAAAAGAGAAGAAAAGAAAAAGGACCGAGGACATAGCTCAGTGGTAGGTAGAGTGCTCCTGGGTTCAATCCCTGGTCCAAAACAAAAAAGTGATAGAAATATCACCACTGTAAATTGCAAGCTTGCCCTGTGTACCATAAGCTGAAAGTTAGTATAAAAAAAATAAATAAAAAACACAGTGACATTAGAGAACCTTGTTAAGTTCTAGCCCTGATACTGTTGCGGGCCAAAGGCTCTGAGCCTCTTTTTTCCTTGGTACCTGGAATGAGAGGCCAGAAAGGTGGGGCTGCCCTGCACAGAGCCTTTGTCCTTGGGGGGAATCAGGTTAGCACTTGAAAAGGAAGCAACCTCTTCATGACTCTTTTCTTCCTGTCCATTTATCAAATAAACCTACCCCTCCTGCCACCATGGTAAAGTGGATACAGTTCCTCTGTGCTGGGTAAGCCCACTGGGGTTTAACTGGGACTTGGGGAAGGTAGAGGAGCTTTGGTAACTCCTGTGCACAGAAGACTGCTGTTGACTAGCCCTTCTTTCTGGCTCCCCTTGGTTTGAGTGTGGAATTTTCCACCTGCCATCAGGCTCTGATCCTGGAAAAGAAGCTAATTGAACAGAAGGCAGCTTTTCATCTTTTACTGTTTCACTGTCTTTAGGATGAGTAAGGAGTGGTGACCTCTTCAGAGGATCATCTAGGACCCTCTTCTGCATGGGCAAAAGCCTTTAGCTACTTAAATGGCAGTGCCCTTACAGTACTGGTAGCAGGAATTCTGGGTGGCCCCCAGATGGGGAGGCCAGGGATGTGCCCCCATCTCATGGCCCTTCCAAGGCACCGTGGGCTTCCACACACAAATGCCATTTTTTTGTTAAATCTAATTGGAGCTGAGAATGCAGCTCACTGATGTGGACTGTAACCATGGATATGGCTGCACACAGAGGTGTGATTATAAAAGGCTAATTCCACCCACCTCGTGGGAGGCCAGTCTCCATCCTGCCTTGGTCTCTCCACTCCCAGGCTCCCCAGGCTCTCAAGGAGAAGGCTGTCAGAGTAATTTTGATTTTTAAAGAGGAAAAATAAACTCATGGGAAATATTTCATCTTTATGTTGAATTCAAATTTGCATAATGTAAAATTCACCATGTTGAAGTAAATAGTTCAGTGGTTTTGTTGTTGTACAGTTGTTGCCACTATCTAATTCTAGAACTCTTCCACCTCCCCAAAGGAACCCCCATTCTGGTTAGCAGTCACGCTCAGTTGCTTTCTTTCCCCATCTCCTGGCAATCACTAATTTTTGTCTCTTTGGGATTTGCCTGTTATGTACATACACTATATGGCCTTTCTTTCTTTCACTTAGCATGTATTTTTAAGGTTTGTTCATTCCTGTTATAGCTGAATAATGTCTGTGCAGTGGTTTCTGTCCTCCACAATTCATGTTGAGGTTTGATTCCCACCATAACAGCACTGAGAGGTAGTGGAGCCTTTAAGAGGTGATTAGGTCATTAAGAGGGATTAGTGCAGTTCTAGAAGAGCTGGATTAGCTATTGCATGTCGGTGGGTTGTTATAAAGCAAGGCAGATCCTCATGTTTGTCTTTTCTGTACATGCCCATTTGCCCTTCTGCTTTTTGCTCAGTTGAAGCAGACAAAGCCCTCACCAGAAGCTGAGCAGAGGCCAGCACCATATTCTTGGACTTGCCCACCTCCAGAATCATGAATCACCAAAAAAAAAAAAAAAAAAAAAATCCCCACAAACCTCTTACCTTTGAAAATTACCCAATGTCAGATATTTTGTTATAAAAACAGAAAACAGACTAAGACAATATGATTCTACCACATTTTGTTTATCCATCCAACTGTTGATGGACATTTTGGATGTTGCCACGTTTTGTCTATTGTGAATCATACCGCATAGCAAAAAATTCATTTTTATTGAGCCCGGGGGCAATCCACCACTAAACTGCATCTTCAGCCCTTTTTATGTTTTATTTTGAGTCAGACTGGCCTCAAACTTGCAATCCTCCTGCCTCAGCCTCCCAAGTCACTGGTATTATAGGCATATACCTGGCTCAATGCATGTGATCTTAAAGCCTGCCCATTCTGGTTACCCAGCTCAGAGCAGTGGCCCAGCGACAAACACAATGCTCGTTATCTTGTGTACTCAAACACACAGGCCGAGAAGTCCCAGCTGGGTTGAAAAGGATGGGGGAAAAAATCCTGGAAAACCTTTCGGATCATGCCAGATGGTATTGTGACATGGAGATTATGATGACAGTAATAGCGCCCAGGATGCCATGGCAGAGAGCTGTCAGAAGTCCTGTGAGTGGCTTCCTCTGCTGTTCCGAAAAGCACAGCCTGTTTCCACCAAAGAAACTCACGACAGGTGACATTTATGCAGTGGTTGTCAGAGAATGAGCAACTTTACCCTTATATCCCTCAATCACAGCTATCCCAAAGGCCTTCCTCTGCTCAGCTGCCCATAATAAACTGGCGGACCTGGGTGAGTCAGGTGAAGTTTCAAGATTGCCAGACAAACAGGAACAGCAGGCAGCAGAGGTAGCTCCACACCCGAACACACCCCCACACCCCCACCCTGCCCTGCTGCCTGTCCCAGCACAAGGGCTTGGTGAGGTCATCTCAGCACGCGCTCCTGACTCCCTCTGGAATATTGGAGTACAGGGAGAGGTGTCCCTGGTAGTCCGCAGTAAGTCTTAAGATCAGTTCTCCTTGGATTAAATTGTCCCTCGTTTCCATAGTGACTGGAACCGTGAACCGTAGTTGCTCCTGCAGAAGGTGCCAGATGCTTTGCCGTGAGTTGACAGAGAAGCACAACTGGGGGTTCTGTAGCTATGGTGGATGAGCAGCTTCTGCTCCGTCAGAGACTATACTGACTTTCATTGCATAATGAAAATATCAGGGCTTCCCAGGGTGAAAAAGACTGAGATTTTTTTCTAAGTTTTTTGCTTTCCCAAAGAAACTTGTTTGTGCAATAAAGAAATCTTAGCAAATAATTTGCTTGTATACATACAAGAGAGAAGAATGGATAAGGGTCAGAAATGAAGAAATAAAACTGACACTGTTTGCACGTGGCAGGCTTGTATGCATAAAAAGTCTAAAAAAAATCTGTAGACAATTTATCGGAATTAATAGGTAAATTTGGCTAGGTTGCTGAATACAAGATAAGTAACCCCAAATCAGTTGCACTCCCATAGGCCAGCAACAGACAGAGAATGAGAGTGTCATGATACCATTTACCATAGTATCAACAATTATAAAATACTGAGGCTAAGTCTAGAGAACAATACGGAAGAATTCTACACAGAAAACTACAATGTATTCATGAGAGAAAGTTAAAAAGACCTAAATGAGGGCTGGGGCCATAGCTCAGTGGTAGAATGTTTGCCTAGCATGCGAGAGACACTGAGTTCGATCCTCAGTACCATAAAAATAAATAAATAAAACAAAGAGCATTGTGTCCATCTACAATTTAAAAAAAATTTTTAAAAATGACCTAAATGAATAGAAGAACAGACTATATTGTGGGATGGAAAACTTCTTATTATAGAGATGTCAGATTTCCCTACAGTGATCTGTGGATTTCGTGTACATGCATTTGAAATCCCAACAGGTTTTTTTTTTTAATGGATTTTAATAAGCTTATTCTTAAGTTTACAAGGAAAAGCAAAGGGCTAATTAAGCAAGATGATTTTGAAGGAGAACAAAGCTAGATGATTTATATTACTAGCTATCAAGACTATTTGTAAAGTTATAATAAATCAAGTCGTGTGAAATTAGCACAGAGGGGAGCAGATAGACCCAGAGAGTCTAGCAAGAGACGGAGATATGGGGTTTTGATTTTTTTTTTTTTTTTTTGCATGGTGGATCAAACCCAGGGCCTTACACATGCTAGTCAAGTGCTGTTCCACCAAAGTGCTCCAGCCCTGTCTGTCTCTGTCTGTCTCTGTCTCTCTCTTTCTCTCTCTCTCTCTCTCTGTCTTTGGTAACAGGGATGGAACCCAGAGACACTTAACCACTGAGTCATATCCCCAGCCCTTTTTCATATTTTATTTAGAGACAGGGTCTTGCTGAGTTGCTTAGGGTCTCACTAAATTGCTGAGGTTGATTTGAAACTTGCAATCCTCTTGCCTCAGCCTCCTGAGCCACCACGGGATTACAGGCCTGGACGCCCTGCTCCAGCCCTATCTCTTGATCTCTAACAAAGGTAGCAATGGGGTAAGTGGACTGGGTTAACTAGATATCCATGGAAAACAGCTTAATCTTGACCCCTTTAGTTGGCAGAATTACTAAGTTGGTTTCTCAAAGATGTCCCTCCCGAATCCCCAGGATCTATGATTCTGATGACATACCATTCCCATGGTTGTTATGTTATATACAGTTATGTTGTATATAGCTGATTTTAAAACAGGAGGATGTCCACATGGGCCTGATCTAATGACATTAACCCTTAAAAGCAGAGGGGCGCAAGCTGGTTGTGTTGGTGCACATCGGTAATCCCAGCGACTCAGAAGCCAAAGGCAGGAGGATGGTAAATTCAAGGCCAGCCCAAATGAGTGCTATCGAGTATGAGTTTCTTTCTTTTTATTGTGGAAAAATATACATGACATTTAAAAAATAAACGTGGGAAGATATGCAGAAATTGTAACCTTTATGCATTGCTGGTGTGACTGTAAAATGGCATAGTGACTGCGAACAAATTTAGTGTTTCCTCAGAACAGAAAACAGAATTAACATACAATCTAGCTATTCCACTCCATAGGTATATACCACAAAGCACTGAAAGTAAGGACTCAAACAATATTCATATGCTAATATTCATAACAGCAATCTTTAAAATAGTCAAAAGATGGAAACAAATGGCTGGGCATGGTGGCACATGCCTGTAATCCCAGAGGCTTGGGAGGCTGAAGCAGGAAGATTGCAAATTCCAGGCCAGCCTCAGCAATTTAGCCAGGCCCTAAGCAACTCAGTCACTTAGGGCCTGGCTAAGTTGCTGAGGCTGGCTTTGAACTCATGATCCTCCTGCCTCAGCCTCCTGAAATGCTGGGATGACAGGTGTGTGCCACCGCGCCCAGCTTGGGCTTCTTGATTAAGATCAATAGAGTCTTCAATGACTTCTGTCCCTGAAATAGGAGCAGTTTGGCTTCTTTACTAAATCTGGGAAAGAACTTGATCTTGAGACATTTATTCATCCCAACTTAATTCTTCTGGTTGTTTCTGTTCTGTAAAGTGGCAGCTAAGTCTAATCTCCAACTTTGTGAGTCAGAATTTACTATTATCATTCAACCAAAGAAGTTGGGCCACGGGGTTTTCCTTCTGGGCCATTGGCATCATTTTTTAGCTGGACCAACCGCTTAGAATCCTTTGGCCGTTCTTTCATTGAGGGTGTCATTTTAAGTTAATGAAAATATTTGTCCTTCTGCTCCCTGTTTCTGGAGCCATAGGTCAGGTTTTCCAGTACCAGAGAGCTCCACCTGGTGACGGGGTCCTTACTTGCCAGCCCTGGCTCTCTCCACCCTGGGTTCAGTTGGCCTAGCTGGCCACGCCCTGGCCTCTGCGGGTTTACACCTTTCCCAACGTCTTCAGCGAATGCTTGTTGAGTATCCAGTAGCTTGCTCAGGTCTCGCCTAGTCCAGAAGGGCTTCCCAGATCCTCCTTGATCTGTATGAGTTCTAGAGAATTAGAAGACTATTAAAAAGTAACGAAGAAAACACAAAAGAACCCATAATCCCTTGAATCATTTTCTTTAATTCCTCTGTTGTTCTTTCTGCCTCTCCCCCCCCCACCTTATCAGTGTATAATTCAAAATGTTTTAGCAGAATCAGAATCAGAATCCATAGTATAAAAAATTGGGTCCTGTTTTTTTTGTTTTTGGTTTTTGGTACTGGGGATTGAACTCAGGGGCACTCGACCACTGAGCCACATCTCTAGACCTATTTTGCATTTTATTTAGAGACAGGGTCTCACTGAGTTGTTTAGTGCCTCACGGTTGCTCAACCTGTCTTTGAACTCCTGATCCTCCTGCCTCAGCCTCCTGAGCTACTAGGATTACAGTTGTGCCCAGCGGGTCCTGCTTTTTACTTGAAATGATGTCATAGATATTTTTCCATATTATTGAATATTCTTTGAAAACCTTTTTAAATAACAAAAACACTACATTGTGTAGCTATTTAGTGATTTAGGTAATACATTTTCTATTAATGGACACTAAGATTAACATTGATTAACATTCTGATTTTATTTATTTTCTTTTTTGTTTCCTTTCCCCGCCCCCCTGTCTTTATTTTATTTATTTATTTTTTCATGCTAGAGATTGAACCCAAGAGCACTTTACCACTGAGCAACATCCCTAGACTTTTTGTATTTTTTTTTCTTTTAATACAGGGTCTCACTAAGTTGCAGAGGGTCTTCACTAAGTTGCTGAGGCTGGCCTCCGACTTGCAATCCTCCTACCTTAGTCTCCTGTGCCACCATGTCCAACTTCTTTTTCTAATTTTTTTTTTTTTACATTTTTTTTTAGTTGTCAATGGACCTTTATTTCTTTATTTATATGTGGTGCTGAGAATCAAACCCAGTGCCTCACACATGCAAGGGCTCTACCATGAGCCACAACCCCAGCCCATTCCTTTTCTAATTTTAATAACACTGTTTGAACATGTTAAAAAATTATTTTTCGGGGCTCAAGTGGTAGCGCGCTCTCCTGGCATGCGTGCGGCCCGGGTTCGATCCTCAGCACCACATACAAACAAAGATGTTGTGTCCACCGAAAACTAAAAAAAATAAATATTAAAAAAAATCTCTCTCTGTCTTTAAAAAAAATTATTTTTCTCAAGACTTCTGCTTATTTCCTTAAGACATTTTCTTTCTCATTTCTGGAAGTACAATCACTAAGTCAAAGGGCATGAGGACTGTTTTGTTTTGGTGGTGCTAAGGATCAAACCCAAGGCCTTGCATATGCTAGGAAGGTGCTCTACCACTGAGCTACAAAAGGTGTATCTTGTTGGGATTTTTTTTTTTTTTTTTTTTTTTTTGGTACCAGGGATTGAACTCAGGGGTTCTTAATCACTGAGCCACATTCTCAGCCCTTTTTATTTTTTATTTTAGGACAGAATCTTGCTAAGTTGCTGAGGCTGACTTTGAACTTGGGATCCTCCTGCCTCAGTCTCCCAAGCCCCTAGGATTACAGGCGTGCACTTCCATACCCAGTGAATTTTCTCTTTTAACCTTTCCTATATCCTTAGCACAATGCAACATTTCCCCATATTGTTGATGAAGAAATTGAGGTTCAAAATCATATAGTTAAAGCCAGGTGTGGTGGTACATGCCTGTAATCCCAGCAGTTTAGGATGCTGAGGAAGGAGGATCACAGGTTCAATTTAGTGAGACTGCAGGCAACTTAGACTCTGTCTCAAAATAAAAAAAGGCTCGGGATGTGCCTCAATGGTTAAGCACCCTTGAGTTCGATCCCTGGTACAAAAAAAAAGAAAGAAAGAAAGAAAGAAAAAGAAAAAAAAATGTATAGTTAGTAAATGAATGAGCCAGGATATGAATGAATGAAATGTTCACATTATGGTGCCATGATTTAGAATTTTGAAATATGCTCACTTCCTGATAAGGAGAGCTTTTAAGCTAGCCAACTTTATTGCATTTTTAATCTTTTGAGTAGGCAATGCACTCATTGAAAAATACCAAAAAGAACACAAAACTCTCCCTCCCACCTCTATTCTGTTCCACTTACTTCTCACCTCATTCTCTACCTCCGCTCTAGCTACTTGTCTTAATGATGCCTTTTTAGTGTTCCCACACTTTTGTGTGCAGATACAAGTAAATAAGACTCTAATTCCTTATTCCCCTTTCCCCTTATTTTTACACAAATGTTAAGACCAGTGGGTTAAGGTTATTTGCTTTTACAGGACTTTGCTTCTTTTTTAGTGCAAAGTACATCACAAAGTGAATCTCTGATTGAATTAATTATTTTTGATCTTGGAGAGCTTCTTCACATACAGAGTTCAGTTTGTTTCTATGGTAATTTCATATTGAAATTGATATGGGGCCAAACTGCACCACTGCCAAGTCTTATGTAACCAACAGAAGCCAAGCTTCAGCCCCCAGCCATATGTTGTGAGAATCAGAGCCAGAGGACGGGGGTGCACACGGTTCCCAGGAAAGAAGTTAGCCCTCTGGAGTCTCCAGAAATGTATTTTAGCAAGAGGTTTATTAAATGTGACCTGTTTCTTAAGAAAACACCTCTTTTCCCTTCTTAGTGCTCCTTGAGGTTGAAGTCCTGGGTGGTCTCCCAGACAGCAAGATCTGGGAGAAGTTTGTCCCACCACTAAGGAGGACATCTAGGGAGGACCTGAAGCCACTTACCAGAGCATGCTGCCTTCTGTTTACCTTTATCTCCCCTTAGGTACTGGCGGAGGACGTTGGGCATGCAGGTCCGCTACGTGCACCATGAAGACTATCAGTTCTGTTACTCCTTCCGGGGCAGACCGGGGCACAAGCCGTCCATCCTCATGCTCCACGGATTCTCTGCGCACAAGGACATGTGGCTCAGTGTGGTCAAGGTGCAGTTCCAAAGTCTTCTCTCTCAGATAGAAAGGGTTTCCACTTGTATGTGACATCATGGGCAATGCTAGAAAGCAAAGGGAACCCAGGACCGTGCAGTTCAAGTTCAGTCTCAAAATCAACACAGTGCCGTCTTCAAACTCTTTTGTCAGAAGAAGTCGATTGAGTTGAATATTATTTGTGAAACCTTAGAAAGCTTTTAACCTCGTGAATATTTGTTAAGGAAGGTTTCTGACCCAGGCTGGGATTTAAAAAACCATTTATTCCTTTTTTTTTTTTTTTTTTAATGGGTACTGGGGATTGAACTCGGGGGCCCTCGACCACTGAGCCACATCCCCTGACCTATTTTGTATTTTATTTAGAGACAGGGTCTCACTGAGTTGCTTAGGGCCTCGCTTTTGCTGAGGCTGTCTTTGAACTCACGGATCCTCCTGCCTCAGCCTCCTGAGCCGCTGGGATTACAGGGGTGCACCACTGCACCCAGCCATTTATTATTTTATACTCCAGGATACCTCTCTCTCCCCCTGCCTCATGCTGGTTTTGCTCCTTCCTCCCCTCCCCCACTTCTTCTACTTCTGCTTTTTTTTTTTTTTTTTCTTAGCCAGAGAAATGTTCTTGATCTGGCAGCTTCCTGGAATAGTTTTCCAACTCACTTTTTGCCCAGGTGTATGTGGTGTGGTGCGTGCTGTACTTGGTAAGAGTGAACAGCTAATGAAGGCTGGAGCTTGCAGAAGTCATGGGAGGGCAGCGGCATCCCAGGCTCCCACCCCCGGCAGGTATTATTTGGACTGAGAGGAAAAGGCTCACATAGCTTCTAGTGTCTTGGTCAATGGTACCTTCTAGTTCCAAACACCACCATGAAGACAGCCTCACTTCCTGTCCCCACCTCAGATAAACATCTTCTATGTGACTGGGTGTTCATTGTTGATAACTGATGTTTCTCAGTTTCCTGTTTAAAAGTGGTATCTTCTCTGCATGGAAGAGGTGGTTTAGGGTAACGATAGTCGCAAGAATTAGATCTTAGCTGGGCGCGGTGATGCACATCTGTAATCCCTGCGGCTTGGGAGGCTGAGGCAGGAGGATCACGAGTTCAAAGCCAGCCTCAGCAACTTAGTGAGGCACTAAGGAACTCGGTTGAGACCCTGTCTCTAAATAAAATACAAAATAGGGCTGGGGATGGGGCTCAGTGATTGAGTGCCCCTGGGTTCAATCCCCAGTACCAAAAAAAAAAGTATTAGACCTTAATGCCAAGAAAAAAAAAAAATTGAAACCAGCATCAGGGTAACCAGACATCATTTGGGGAAAACATTGCTTCTCTTGGCTCTGTAGATGGTCAGGTCTCTGGGAGGATAGAACCATCCTTCCTGTTTCCTTCGGTGGCTGTACAGCTAGAGTGAACTGTGGAAGGAAAAGGAAAGGAAGGTGGACGTGCTCAGCAGTGTCAAGGAAGAGCGGGAGAGAGCCTGCTGGCCTAAGCTCTGTCTCCTCTTCCCACTCCTCCCCGAGCCCCTTTCCATCTGTGTCTTAGTCCTTGGGGGCCTCTGCTCCCTGTGAGGCTCTGACCATGCTTATTCATAGTAGTCGGGTAAAACAGGCCCAAGAAAGGCTGTCCAGGTCTTGTCAAGACAGAGGGACCTCCCCAGCAAAGTGAGCAGACACCTTTTACACACCACACACTGATTCTCTGGGTCTCTGTATCCTTAGTTCCTGCCAAAGAACCTGCACTTGGTCTGCGTGGACATGCCAGGACACGAGGGCACCACTCGCTCCTCCCTGGATGACCTGTCCATAGATGGGCAAGTCAAGAGGATACATCAGGTAAGAAGGAGGCGCCCCACCCCCCACCCCCCAAATTTCCAAGACTGGGTCTTGCCCATCATCCCATGCCCAACCCTTAGGAGCAGGAAAGAGAATTTCACACTGACTCCTGACCAGTCTCCAGAACATTCTGTCTGCAAGTGATCACAAACCAAACAGATGAGGTCGTGGTCAGCTGTGGAGGGCTTGGGCTAATTACGTGCTGTTCTCCTCTAAGTGGACTGTGTCTGTGAAGAAGTACATTCTGAGCATTTTCTCAGCTCTTGGAAAAAGGAGTTGAGAATTCTTCAATTCTGTTTCCCTGTTTGGAGGTCTGTTTTTCTGCTCACCAGCTGCATGATAACAGCAGTAGCACCTCTGCCTAGCATCTGTCTCTAGCTTTCTCCCCCTGAGCTCTCAAGGTCATGGGGTCTCATGAGCCATTTCAGGATTGTGTAGCTCATAAGTTTCAGGTTAACATTAAGTATTTTCTCCAGATGAAGATATTGATTTAATAATGTCTGTCTCCTCTATTAAACCATGCGTTGTTGTTCTTATTATTATTATCTGCAGTATTGGGGATCAAACCCAAGGCCTTATGCATGCTAGTCAAGCTGTGTGCCACTGAGCTACATCCCGAGCCCATAAATTTTTTTAATAAGGTCAGGAACCTTATCTCTTTGACTCTTTGCTCTATCCCCAGCACCTGACCCTAGTTCCTTGTACAAAATATGTTTTTAGACAATAGGTGGATGGTTGGTTGGAAAGGACAGACTTTAAGTTAGGGCTGCAATTTTTTTTGGCTGGGAATTGAACTCAGAGGCACTCAACCACTGCTGCATATCCTCATCCCTGTTTATATTTTATTTAGAGACAGGATCTTACTAGGTTGCTGAGGGCCTTGCTAAGTTGCTGAGGCTGGATTTGACTTGCATTCCTCCTGCCTCAAATTCCCAAGCCACTGGGATGACACGTGTGTGCTACCACTCCTGGCCTAGGACCACAGTTTTTGTAAACAAAGTTAAACTGGAACACAGCCACGTTCATTTGCATAGGGATTGTCTCTGACTGCTTTTGTGGTGTAGCTGCAGAGCTGAAGACTAGGAACAACAGACTGTATGTCCCATGACACAGAAAATATTTACTCTCTTGACCTATATGGAAAAACTTACTGGCTTATTAATTAGGGGTATCCTTGAAGATTTATACCTAGATGGTCACTTGCCCTGGGTAAAGAGAAGTACATCCAGGCACCAGGCTTGTCTTGATAATGGATCTAGGAGGGTGTCAGACCTCTTATCAATAGCCATTCTCAGCTGTCCACAGCCATGTTCTGTTGGACGGGGGCCTCTGCACTGGAATTACCTTTGTCATCGTCTCAGCTGTATAACCACCTCCTTCTCGTTTCCCTTCCTAGTTTGTGGAATGCCTTAAGCTGAACAAAAAACCCTTCCACCTGATAGGCACCTCCATGGGCGGCCACGTGGCTGGAGTGTACGCGGCCTACTACCCATCGGATGTCTCCAGCCTGTGTCTCGTGTGCCCTGCTGGTGAGTCATGAGGCCGAACCTCCCTGTGAGAGACTGGAGCAGGGTGGGGTGAATCTCTGACCATCTTTTAAGATCATCTTTTTTTTTTTTTTTTTTTGGTACAGGGATTGAATCCAGGGGCACTCGACCACTGAGCCACATCCCCAGCCCTATTTTGTATTTTATTTAGAGACAGGGTCTTACTGAGTGGCTTAGCACTCGATTTTGCTGAGGCTGGCTTTGAACTTGTGATCCTCCTGCCTTAGCCTCCTGAGCCACTGGGATTAAGGCGTGCGCCACCGTGCCCGGATTAAGTGTTGCCCTTCTGTGTAATGCCAGCCACTGTGGACTCTCTCGTGTCATGCTTCAGGGTTATAGGAAAAAATGGGCAACCTCAAAGGGAATCAGTCTCAGCTGTGCCCTAATGCTCTTCTAGAGGCAGAAGGCCTATGTTCTGCCCCAAACCAGGGATAGCTCAAGAGAAGATTCACACACTCCCTATGCTTTGGGAGAGGACCAAGGGGGTCCAGGACAAGGGAAGAAGGAACAGTCCATCACTCCAGCCCTGAGTTTTCCTCCAACCTGTGGTGCCTCAGATAGCCTCTAAACGACACAGGTGTGCAAAGGGCACAGGCCAGGTGCTTCTAGGCTTGTTCTCATATTGTGTCATATGTAAGTGTTAAAATGCAGATTCTGCTTCAAGAGGTTGAGCCTCCTGCATTTTTTTTTGGGGGGGGGGGCGGTCCAGATGTTCCTGAGGCATGGACTTGTGTGAATAACCAGCCCTAAAATACCTTGAAGGATTTTTATTTTTTTCTGTGTTGCTCAGAGCATGGTTTTGACTTTGAACACACATGGCAGTGCCAATTAAAAAGAAATCTTGGGAGGCTGAGGCAGGATAATAGCTTGTTCAAAGCCAGCCTCAGCAATTTAGTGAGGTCCTAAGCAACACAGCGAGACCCTTCTCTAGATAAAATATAAAAAGAACTGGGGATGTGGCTCAGTAGTTAGGGAGCCCCTGGGTTCAATCCTTGTAGCAAAAGAAAAGAAAAGAAATCTACTGGTGAAAGAAACTGGAAATGTGTTAGCTTTTGGCTGCTGTTGAAAGTTGCCTACATAAAATGGGGGTTGGATGAGCTGGACGCAGTAACACATACCTGTAATCCCAGCAACTCAGGAGGCGGAGGGAAGAGGATTGCAAGTTCAAGGCCAGCCTTAAAAAAGCAACTTAGCAAAACTTTGTCTCAAAATTAAGGGAAAAAAAAAAAAGGACTGGGGCTGTTTATGTAACTCAGTAGTACTGTAGTATTGCACCCCTGGGATCAATCTCTACTACCGAAATAAAAGAAGGTAGATGTATTGTCCAGCTGTTTGGGTTTAAATCCCACAGGTTTGCAGTATTCAACTGATAATCAGTTTGTACAACGACTCAAAGAACTGCAGGACTCGGCCGCCATGCAGAAGATTCCCTTGATCCCGTCTACCCCAGAAGAGATGAGTGAAATGCTCCAGCTCTGCTCCTATGTCCGCTTCAAGGTGCCCCAGCAGGTAAGGTGGTCTCAGCATGACGCTCTTGCCCTCTACGTGGGGCTCTGGTGGTGAACGCCAGCTTCCCTGCTCCATCTGCTCATCTACAAGTAAACAAAAAATTAAAAATTTAAACGAGTTTTAGAAAGGAAATGAAGATCGTGTGTTGATTAAAAACAGAGGGACATGGATATCTCTAATAATCCTCTGTGAGGAAACCCCTTGTGCTGTATTGGAAAAGGCATACAAGTTCAGGGCTAGGGAAGGAGAGCAGATGGCTGGAGCTGAGAAAGAATGGGTTGTGATAACATTGGAAAGGGAAATGGGGACTAAATCAGATTCTCAATTAAAAAAAGAAATCTATTATGAGTTGTCAGGCATGGGAAATTTTTAAGACAAAATAAATGGCACTTCCAAAATCTTTCCTTCCCAGGAGAGCAGAAATACCCAACATGGCTCGCTGTGCCATCTTGTGATTGTATTCACTTGTCTGTGTCATCTACTCTAAGCTCTTAAGATCAGGGACTTTGTCTTAATTGGTTGTTCTGTCCCTAGATCTTAGCACAGTGCTTGCATGAGGTAGGTCCTGGGTATAGAGAGGATTGACCGATGCTTCCATAGGATGCCTTGACAATGTAGGGATAGAAAATTCGTGGATGGGTGGATGTAGGAATGATGGATACATAGCTCATGCATGATCTATATGTGCATGATCTCTGAAGGTGCACGTATAGATGAATTAGTGGCTGAATGGTTGGTTGGATGGGTTGCAGGATGTGCGGATACTGCAGGAATGGAAGATGGATGGATTAATGAATCCAGGATGGGATAGACACAGGAATATATGACTCAGGGAAGTGGGGTGGATGGATTCATCCATCAAGCAAGCAGAGGTGAAGGATGGACGGATGCAGGATGGTTAGAGGCAGGGGTACAGGATGAATAGCAGAACAAAGAAAATGTCTGATGCCAAGCACAGTATTGTGCAAAAAATTTTCATTGGTCTCACTTCAGCCTTTTTATTTCTAAAACCATTCAGATTCTAGTCATGCTCCAAGAGGTCGGTTTAGTCAAAGCAGCCATGAGTGGTTCTTTCCAGCTTCAGTCAGTGCACAGGACTCCAGAGAGAATACATTTGAGGGACTAGCTATGTTCCCAAGTAGATGAGAGGAGTAGCAGCTGCTCGTGTGAACCCTGTACTCTACCTATGACTCCTGAGGCAGAGGAAGTGGAGGACTGTGTTCCTTCTGGCTATAATAATATTATTATTATTGGTCCCAGGGATTGAACCCAGAGGCGCTTAACCACTGAGCCACATCCCAGTCCTTTTTTATGTTTTATTTAGAGACGGTCTCCCTGAGTTGCTTAGCGCCTTGCTAAGTTGCTCAGGCTGGTTTTGAACTCGCGATCCCCCTGTCTCAGCCTCCTGAGCCCCTGGGATTTCAGGCGTGTGCCACTGTGCCCAACCTGGCCATGGCCACTTCTTTGGGTCAGCAGACTAGGTGCAGGTGATTTGGCCTGTCCACATTTGCTGCCACCCTTACCAGTCCTCAGCAAGGAGGGCAAAGATGATGCTAAATGATGAACAGAGCAGTATGAGACCCTCTCCAGAATTTTCTCAATAGATTATTTCTTCATTGTTAATATAAGCCCTTTATCCCCAATGTTTCAATTTTTAAAAAAAGTTTTATATTTGGATATCACTGAATAATTCCTTGATATTATATTCATCCTCATTGCATCGTGAGCTAAGCAGAGAATTTCTCAAGATAAAGCAGCTGTCAGGCCATGTTAGCTGTCTTTTCTATCCTGCAGGGGACCTTGGGCTTCACAGTATTACCCAAGTTCCTCCCTAATTTAAAAGAAAAGCCTTTTAATATCCCACTCCTCACTGCATTGTATCATCATGAGAATTTGTAGGACCTGCCTTTGGCAATGCAGTAAATTGCTAAATTTTCTTCCCCTTTTGTAGTGAAGATTTTCTTCCTCTTTTGTAGTGCTAGGGACTGAGCCCAGGGTGCGTGCTGGGCAAGCACACAACCATCGAGCTGCATCCCCAGCACTTTTAATTTAATTTGTTTATTTTTTAATATTTATTTTTTAGTTGTAGTTGGACATAATACCTTTATTTTATTTATTTATTTTTATGTGGAGCTGAGGATTGAACCCAGGGCCTTGCCCATGCTAGGTGGGTGCACTACCGCTGAGCCACAACCCCAGTCCCATTTTAATTTTATTTTGAGACCCAGTCTCGCTCAGTTGCCCAGGATGGCCTTAAACTTGCGATCCTCCTGCCTCAGCCTCCCTAGTAGCTGAGATTACAGGTGTGTGCCACCGCCCCCGGCTCTGAGTCTTCTCTTGCCATCTAACTTTGGGCTCTTTATCCTCAGATCCTGCAAGGCCTTGTCGATGTCCGCATCCCTCATAACAACTTCTACAGAAAGTGTAAGTAGCCCCAGCTTTCAGCTTGGAACGTACTGGAAGTCACGCTTCATGACTGGCTGCCTTTCATTTCTTAAACCTCTGCAACTTTGAACGTTTCCTGGGCCCCTGAGGAGAGGAGGTAGTATCCTGGACTGGATGATCTCTTGTCTGTACTGCAGTGTCCCCAGGCACAACCTGGCATACAATTTTTTTTAAATTGTTTTTTATTTGGTCTTTTTAGTTAGACACAACAGTAGAGTGTATTTTGACATATTATACTCACATAGAATATAACGTCCCATTCTTGTGGTACGTGATGTGGAGTTTCACTGGTTGTGTATCCATATATGAACATAGGAAAGTCATGTCTGATTCATTCCCCTGTCTTTCCCATTCCCATCCTCCCCACCCGCACTCCACCCTGTCCAATACGGTGACACCCCCCCCCCCACACACACACACACACACAGAGCCCATCTTTTGTGAGTCAGCATCTGCATATCAGAGAGAACATTCAGCCTTTGGTTTGTTTGCAACCAGGCATACACTTAACTCCGTTTTCCTTTTGGTCTTGACAAGTGTTTTTAGAAATCGTCAATGAAAAGTCCAGATATTCTCTTCATCAGAACATGGACAAGATCAAGGTCCCGACACAGATCATCTGGGGGAAACAGGACCAGGTATGTCATAGGGCCCTGCAGAAGACTTGCCTTGAGGAAAAGCAATTTTCTGCTATCAGGAGAGGCGGCGGATAGCCATGCCACGTGCCAGGGGGCATAGTTCCCTGATTCACGAGTAGTGACATTTGATTTTTAAAATAAAAGGCAATTTAAAATTTCTTTTTTTATATATCATACTTATATTATTAATAACAAATCTTATTAAACCTCTACCTATTTTCTGTAAATCATTCTCTTTTTAAAAATTTTTGAAATCTGTTTTAATTAGTTATATATGACAGTAGAATGCACTTCGATACATCATATATAATGGAGTATAATTCCTCATTCTTCTGGTTGTACATGATGTAGAATCCCACTAGTCTTATAGTTATATACGCACATAGGATAATAATGTCTGATTCTTTCTACTGTCCTTCTTACCCCCTCGCCCCCTCCCCTCCCTTCACTCTCCTTAAAATTATTTTCATCACCTCTAGTCCCAGCCACTTGGGAGGCTGAAGCAGGGGACCCCTTGAACCTAGGAGTTGGAGCCCAGCCTGAGCAACTTAGCGAGATCCTGACTTGAAATATAAAGTGAAAAAGGTCTGGGCTGGGGGTGGAGCTCTACAGTCCCAGGAGTCCAATCCCCACTACTGCAAAAAAAAAAAAAAAAAAAAAAAAAAAAGGGCGGGGGAGAATATGGGAATAAATTTTAATAGGTTCTATCAGTTTGGTAGGCAAAGTACCATAGCCTCAGCAACTTAAACAACAGAAGCTTATTGTCTCATAGTTCTAGAGGCTAGAAGTCCAAGATCAGGGTGTCAACCATGTTGGTAATTTCTGTGGGCCCAGAGGGAGAATCTTCTGCTGCTTTCTGGCCTCTTTGGCATTCCTTGGCTTATACATACATTCTTCTCATTTCTACCTTCATCTTCACATGGGATTCTGTCTGTGTGGCTGGCTGGCTCTCTGTCCAAATTTCCCCTCTTTATAAGAACACCAGTAGCTGGGCACGCATGCCTGTAAATCCAGCAGCTTGGGAGGCTGAGACAGGAGGATCGTGAGTTCAAAGCCAGCCTCAACAACTTAATGAGGCCCCAAGCAACTCAGTGAGATCCTGTCTCTAAATCAAATATAAAAAAGGGCTGGGGATGTGGCTCAGTGATTAAGCACCCCTGAGTTTAATCCCACCAGTCCTATTGAATTAGGGCCACCCTGTATCCACATTTTAATTAATTACATCTGTAATGTCTCTGTTTCCAAATAAGGTCACATTCTAAGGTACTGGGAGTTAGGGCTTTAATATATAGGTTTGTGAGGGGCACAATCAGCTGATTAACAGGCTCTGCAAAGAGATTCTGATTGACACTTCCAGAAGCTCCTTTTCTAACTGCTATTTAGAAATCATGTCTTACTGAAAGTTCTTCAAAATGTGCAAAGCAAGAGGAGGCAATGAGAAATGAAGCCTTTAGAAGGTCTACAATGCAGGCAGAGTGATATTGTCTGCTCAACAGTATGCTATTGAATATTATGAGAAAGGATATTGAAGTTATAGTCAGTTTTCTGTTGCTGTAATAAACTGCCCAAGACCAGGTAGTTTATAAAGACTGAAAGTCTATTTGGCTCAATTCTGGAGGCTGGGAAGTCCACACGCAGGGTACCAGCATCTGCTCAGTGTCTGGGGAGGGTCTTCTTGCTGCTTTATAACATGGTACAGGGTATCACATGGTAGAACAGAGCACGCATACTAGACACAGCTCACTTTTATTTATTTATTATTTGATTTGGAGACAGAGTCTCACTAAGTTGCCCACGGTGGCCTCAAACTTGCAATCTTCCTGCCTTCGACTCCCAAGTAGTTAGAATCTCAGGTGTGTGACACCACACGTGGACCTAAGTCACCTCTATAACAAAATTATTCGCACGGCACTGAACTTACTCCCATGGCAGTGATACTAATTTGTTAATGAGGATACAGGATAAAGTTTCCAACCCATGAACTTTTGGGGACACATTCAACCCACATTAGGCTCTGACATAAAAACCATCGTTGTGAGCCCGGTCAGGGCTATGAAAGCAAAGATAGGAGGTCAGGCTGCAGTCCCAGAGGCCCACGAGTGCACAGATGGCCCAGGCAGAAAACACTGGAAGGAGAAGTCAGCTGTGTGCTCATGGTGCGTGCGAGGAGGCAGGGGATGGTGTCTCAGGGCAGCCAGGTGCTGCCAAAGATGCACAGCACAGGAATGGGAGCAGAGAAAGGAGGAGGGTCTCCTTTCTGCCGCAGCCAAGGGACTGAAAGAAGCTTTGTGCCTCATTAGAGAAGTGGGATCCAGGCTCGGCCAGAAGGGAGTCACTTGATCAGAGACCAAAACCAGAACAATGAAGGCCTTTCTTCATTGTGAGAATCTCAAAGGTGGATCGGGGCTCTCGGGGGGGCCAGCAGGGAGAAGCTGTGACTCGTGGTCCTACAGAAGCCAGAGCGCTGGCCTTGGGGGCAGCAAGTCTCCATTCCAGCCCTGCCTTTGCTCTTCATTAGCCTGTGACCTTGAGCAGGTCACCCAGCCCCTCCAAATCGAGGGTGTCTCTTCCACTGCTGGGGTTTTTGTGAGGCTCTCATGAGCTAATGTGTGTTGCAGTAGTCTTTCTCCAGTTATCAAAGAACACATGATTTATTACACATGTCCTTTGCCTCAACTCATGGTCCAGAATTTTCTCCCAGACTCTCGAGATTCATTTTGCTCCAGGGAAAGAGCCCAGCATTCCATGGGTCTGCCACAAATGATATGATCAAGTCCCTTACTTTTCATGGACCATCCCAGGACCGAGGCCAAACAGCAGAGGGGACAGGGGCCCTTTATTTCATGAACTTTTTGTTCTCTGGCTCTTCTTCTGCTCTGTCATCAATAGTTGGTGTTATAGCACCCATCCCTGTCAGGCTGAATTCAGCCTCTCTCTTTTTTGGACCCCTATCACCTGCAGCTCTACTGCCCAACCAGAGGGGAAGCTGGGTGCACTGCCATCTGTGTGAATAGGGCCTCCTGGATTTGGGCAATAGACAACCTGCACAAGTGAACCTGACCGCCCTTATGTCTCTTCTCCCTGCTGGCACGTGCCTAGTAGGCAGGAGACCCAGAGTACACAGTGAGTGAGCAAGCAAGAAAGTGAGTGAACGAACTAGCAGAGGGACAAACCCATCAGCTAACTGCCAACATGTCTGAAGTCAGTTAACAGATATTTATTGAGCACCTACTATATATCTGATACTATATAGGCCCAGGAGAGACTAAGACAGGACCCTGCCCTCTGGCAGCTTATGATCTACCAGCCACTGTAATATATGACAGGGTTAGAACATGGGTGAGATGACAGAGATGTATCATGCAAGTTCCAGGGTTGGATCTTATCTATAATTATAATTTTAGGGGGCGAGGGGTTTACCAGAAATTGAACCCAAGTGGTGCTTAACCACTGAGCCACATCCAGCCCTTTTTTATATTTGATTTAGAGACAGGGTCTTGTTGAGTTATTCAGGGCCTTGCTAAGTTGCTGAGGCTCACTTTGAACTCACAATTCTCCTGCCTCAGCCTCCTGAGCCACTGGGATTACAGTTATGTGCCACCACTCCCAGCTCATATTTATAATTTCTATAGTTTGCTCATCATGCATTTTTTGCATGTGTTTATTTTATAAAATATTTTAAATTTTTCATCTTGATTGCTGAGTATTCTGATGCCCATTTAAATTTTGTGCCCCTGGTGAATACCTCATTTGGCTCACCTCGTTCTGTCCCTGGCCTAGGATAGAATGGAGGCAAGATTTTTTTTTTCTTTGTCATTTATATGAATAATCTGTTTGAGAAATTGCTGCTCTGATTCTGCAATTGTGCATATCTCATCAGGGCCCATTGAGCAATTTCACATGGGTGGCAGTGGAGAATGCTGGTTTTGTAATGCCAGCTAGCGTAACAGTGCCTAAACCAGAACTCACATGGGGATTTTGCCCTTGAGTTGTGGTTTCTGGTTTCTCAGCAGGATGCAAGTTCCTATCTTCTCCATCTGCATTCCCTTTCAGTATTTTTCCATATCACTGAGCTTCACTCCTGCCCAAATAGTGAGACCACAGCAGAAATGTCCAAGCTCCACTGGCTGCTCCCCTCCCCCTGGGCTCTGTATTCCCTGATCCTTTCCCTGGGTGCTCTGTAGTGCTCCTTTCCCTGGCTGAGGCTTCTGCCCACCTTGCTTCTGGGTGGGTAGAAAACCTTCATTTCCAGGCACGGTGGTGGCTCAGGCCTGTAATCCTGACAACTCAGGAGGCTGAGGCAGGAGGATCATGAGTTCAAGGCCAGCGTCAGCAATTTAGCAAGGCCCTCAGCAACTCAGTGAGACCCTGTCTCTAAATAAAACATTAAAAGGAGTGAGGATGTGGATCAGTGGTCGAGTGCCCCTGAGTTCAGTCCCTGATACAAAAAAACAAAAAACTTCATTTAATAATCTGGGTGGATGAGACTAAAGCTCGAAAACAAAAAAATGCTAGAGTAGCTGGGCATGGTGGAGCACACCCCTAATCCCAGCGGCTCAGGAGGCTGAGGCAAGAGGATCGAAAAGTTCAAAGCCAGCCTTGGCAACTTAGTGAGGACCTAAGCAATTCAGTGAGACCCTGTCTCTAAATAAAATATAAAAAAGGGCTGGGGATGTGGCTCAGTGGTTAAGAGTGCCCCTGAGTTCAATCCCCAGTAACAGAGAAAGAAAAGAGTGCTCAAATTGGGTGGCCTCTTTGCTTTTGCCATTAAGGTTGGAGAGGAGGGGCCCTCTTGTCTGGGATGAGTTGCAGGTGAAGGCCATTAAGAGAGGGGCAGTGAACGCAGATCCTCCAAGTAAGGACGCTGGGAGGGAGATCACCAGATTGGCATAAAGGTAAGGGAGAGGAAAATGAGAGCAAATGAGTTGTTTGAAAAGCGTGAGCCCTGGAAAAGTGCTGGCTTTCATGCTGGAAAAGCACTCCCTCTTATTCATCAACCTCAGGTCTGGGTCACACAGCCCTGGGGATCCCTGAAGCTTCTTCCAAAGAGGGACCCCCTGCTCGTGGTAATAAGCACTCACCTCTTCCTGCAGTTGGGGCTGCCTTACTCCAGCTGTAAGGCTGGCTGCTCAAGTCACTCCCCTTTACCCAGCCCCTGGCTCCCAACCAGCATAACAGTGCCCAAACCAGAACTCAGTGCCTGGAGTGATGGCCTGCCTTCTGCCCCTCCCTACTTTCTGCATGCTCTGTCTTGCCACCTTGCTCCTGGCTGACCCTGTGCTTTCCATGACTTCTCGCCCTCCTCCTCATTCCGTGAAGAACCCGCTCCCCCCGCTTTCTTGCAGGATTCAGTAAGAACAATGTCTTCCTCTTCTCGGCTCCTCCCCTGGGCTGCCAGCCTCCAGGATCCTCCCCTAGCAGAGCCACTGTCACATCATTCTGCATTTGTTTGTTGACCTGTCTGCCTCCCCACCAGACCATAACCTCCTCCCAGAAGGCACTGTGTCCCTTCCACCAAAGTCTCATTGGCCGTGAGCTAATTCTTGATACCGGGTCGCAGAATCAAACAGGAGACATGCTGGTCACTTCCACCAGGGCGCCATCAATGGCACCCTGAAGTGACTTGGTCCTTCCGTTGGTCCCAACAACCTGACCCCTGCCAGGTCTCAGTGGGAATGGTCTTCACAGAGTGTCCCGTCTCTCTCCCTCCCTCTCCGGGCAGGTCCTCGATGTGTCTGGGGCAGACATGTTGGCCAAGTCGATCGCCAACTGCCAAGTGGAGCTTCTAGAAAACTGCGGGCACTCGGTGGTGATGGAGAGACCCAGGAAGACGGCCAAGCTCATCATCGACTTTTTCACTTCTGTGCATAACGCAGACAACAACAAGAAGCTGGACTGAAGCCCTGGCCTGCAGCCTGCATCCGGCACTCGGCATCCACTCCCGTCCCCAGAACCTGACGCGGCCACCACTCTCAGGGATCCTGCCCCAAATGCGGTCGGAGCGCCAGTGTCCCTGAGGAATCCAGTCCCCTTTTCCCAGTATCCTTGGATCCACAGAGCTTCAGGGGCCACAAGGAAACCCTCCAAGATCTTTTTCCCAAAATGGAAACTAACATGGAACAAAATCAGAACACCCAGCCATGAAGTCTCCTGAGAATTCTTCAGGTTCGAAGAGGCCATCTGGGACCATTGTCATCCAGGACGTTTTCTTTAGGAGGTTCCTCACACTGGGACTCGAGAGAGATTTGTTGCTTCAGATATATTCCCCTGCATGGTCAGTGGCTTCTGTAGGAGAATTAGTCCTCATTCACCGAACCCTCTTGTCTAGGTCTAAGATAAGGTGTTGCACAGAGGCCCATCTGTGAATGTGCCCATGAGCCACAAGATCAGGGAGGAAAATGGCATGTGCAGAGAGCCACAGCTCTAGCTTGGCCGGCCCTCAGAACTGCCTGAGCAGCAGAACAACACGTGGGTGGTTTGTTTGGCACCCATGAGCAGGTATGCAGGGAGTGAACCCAGAAGAGTCGCAGAAGGAAGAGCACCTGGTAGGGTGGGTTTCTTAGATATAATTTATTATTTCCAAAAATAGGACTAATAAAGCAATAATGTTCTAAACATCTATCTAAATAATCAGACCCGAGTTCCACCCACAAGCGACTTGTGAGCCTCTTTTCTATTTTGCTGTGCTACTGAAAACCCTTGGATGTAAAATACTAGTTTGTTAATGAATTCTGTGAATTCTGTGAACAGTAACGTGATTGAAAATTGAGTCTAAACAGCTGTAAAAGTGACCACAATGATGTGAAATAAATAAGTCTAGATCAGCTGCTTGCAGGTGGTTTCTATTTCTGAGCTCCTAAGTAAGTGCAATGTTGGTGGATTTTCTGTTCACCTTAGAATATGTTTTTAAAATAAGGCATTAGGGATAGGGATATATCTTCGTGGTGGTATATGAGATATAGCTATGGGATATAGCTATGCCTAGGGTGTATGAGGCCCTGGGTTTGATTTCCAACACTGGGAAAAAATGATAACAATAAAGGAAGGCTTGTTCTACAAGCTTTGGAAGCCTTTGCTCGGATGATTGATTAGTTTCATTTTAAGAAATCATATTTGCAGTCAGCTATGGTGACACATTCCTGTAATCCCAGCTACTTGGGCTGCTGAGGCAGGAGGATTGCAAGTTCAAGACCAGCCTGGGCAAGCTGTCTCAAAAAATAAAAAGGGCTGGGAATGTAGCTCAGTGGTAGAGCACCTCTGGGTTCAATCCCCAGTCCCTCAAAAGAAAAGGAAGAAATGATGATTGCAGTTTTTATTCAAGTAAAATTCTACATCAAAAACAGAAATCATCAAACTATTCCTTTTGACTCGCTTCTGTTGCATTTAGAAACCCTAAACTCAGGAGCTCTAGTCTTTCAAACCTTTTAGAGAGTCTACAACCAAATAGTTCTGGAAATAAAGCAAGATGAACTTTAGAGTTTAAATGAGCATTCAGGAAGTGGTCTGAATATTTTAAATTTTTTTTAGAGAAGAGTAGAATATGGATCTTAAGAAGACACAATAATGTAACATCAAACTTGTGGGATGCAGCTAAAGCAGTATTCAGAGGGAAGTTCATAGGTTTAAGTACATATATTTAAAAAGAAGAAAGGCAGAAAGTTAATAAGTTGAACTTCAATCTGAAGAAGGTAGGAAAGAAATACTAAGTCAAAACCAGAAGAAAAAGGAAATAATAGAGATGAAAACGAAAATCAACAGACTAGAAAAGAAAGTAGATCATAGATATTTTACTTGTTCTAATCTCCTACTGTTACCAAGAATTTCATGGGAGAGGGGGTCCTTCTAGGCAGGTCTGAGTGGGTGAGAGATGGTTTCCTCGGGATCACTGAAGAAGCCCCAGATTTGGGATCAGTATCAGATCAGCAGCCTTCCTGAGTGAAAGAATTCTTGTCCTCCGGGTTAAATACCACTGAGGATCACATCCGAAGGAATCTCTAAACTGGGTGTGGTAGCACATACCTGTAATACTAGTGGCTCAAGAAGATCCCAAGTTTGAGGCCAGCTTCAGCAGCAACTTATTGAGGCCCTAAGGACTAAGCAAGATCCTGTCTCAGATTTAAAAAAAAAAAAAAGGGTTGGGTATGTGGCTCAGTGGCTAAGCATCCCAGGGTTCAATCCCCAGTACCAAAAAAAAAAAAAGTAGAGATTTGTGTGTGTGTGGTTTTTTCAGGGTGAAGGGGAGTCATGGCTAAGGCAGGGGGCATTGTCCTCAAATTACCTGCCAAGGTCAGGACCAGAGAGCAATGGTGCAGGGGCTGCTGTTCTGGTATTCCCGGATGCCCCAGGGCTCTGTGGCCCAGTTTTGCTGCCCTGTGGGCTGGTAACAACCAGGGTGTGAGCCTGGGGTTTCCTGAGCCCTTGGTGGGCGCAAGGGTCTTGAGTGACCATCATCACCTACTCTGGGAGAGGGAGAAGATGATTGCCTGCTGGGCTCTCCTTTGAGCAGTAGGGTAGCCCCTTCCCCTTGGCTCCTGGAGGAACTTCCCTTTATGGGTTCCTGGGTCTTTGGTCTCTAGACCCTCACAGCAATGAATAGGAACACTGCCACACAGCAGGACGTGGGAGAAGGCAGGATGCTGACAATCCCCGGATCCAAGGCCAAACTGGCTGGGGAAGGGCAGGAGGCAGATGACTGTCCCTGGAAGACCTGTAACTCCTGGGATTATAGGTGTGTACCACCCCACCTGCTCTTTTCTGCATCTGTCTAGATAGCAACACAAGCCCAGGTCCACAACCCCTCACCAAGGTTCTCAGGACCAGAAGTGACTTGAAGTGTTCCCATTTAATGTTCCCACACCCACCTCTATGTGTGATCAAATAAACACATCCGTATTTTTGCCATGCACATAAGCTTAGCCACAGTAAATGGGACAAGAGCTGTAAAGAGCTAACTCTTAGTTCAGACGAAGTGTCGGTGTCAGATCAAGAGATCTGGTGTCCATATTCCCCCCTCCCCCCAGGATTGTTGATAAAGGATGGGAGAGTATAGTCCAGGTTCCAGCTGTCTTGAAAAGTGTTCTTTCAGCTGGGCAGGATGGCGCTTGCCTATAACTCCAGCAGCTCGGGAGACTGGAGGCAGGGGGATCACGAGTTCTGGCAAGGCCCTAAGCAACTCAGTGAGACCCTGTCTCTAAATAAAATACAAAATAGGGCTGGGGATGGGGCTCAGGGGTCCAGTGCCCCTGAGTTCAATCTTCGGTACCAAAACAAAAACAAAAAATAAATAGCTTATCTGAGAAAGAACACCCTCATCCTCACCCCACTGGTGCCTGGGAGCAAGCCTCAGGCATGCCAGGCAAGCACTCTACCATTTAAAAAGAAGCAACCTCCATGTGGTAAGCATCATAGCTCTCTCTTGTGCCTGTCAGTAGCAATATTTTACATAATAATTATTAGTGTTACCAAAATGATGTTCTGTCACTTGAAAATAAAACAATGTAGCAGGCATGGTGGCTGGTGACTCGGGAGACAGGAGGATCATAAGTTCAAGGTCAGCCTGAACAACTTAATAAGACCCTGTCTCAAAATGAAAAATAAAAAGGGTTGGGGATGTGGCTGGGCAATAGAGCGCCCCGGGTTCAATCCCCAGTGCTGCAAAAGCCGTGCATACACACAGGCATACCTAGGAACAGAGAGGTCCCTCTGGGTGGTGGTGTGGATTTTTTTTTTTAACGAATGGAGTCATGCAGGCCATTCCTGTGTCCACCCCACCTGCTCTTTTCTCTGACTTCTGTGCCTTAAGGCTATTCTAGACCCAACCCACAGATTCCTGAGTTCCCCTAACGGGCATGCAGAGAAAGTGTAGGGACCCCTCTGAACGCCTGGCAGAGGATCTCTGAATGTTAAGAAAGGATCCGAGCTGCCACCAGACGTGATCTGCTTTATTCCAGGATGGTTATCTTCTCCCCCCAAATTCTCCTTTCCTGGGCTTTATTTGAAAGGGGAGAGGTCTCTAAGATACTTCTAAGGGTAGTCTCCATCATCTAAATGCATTTTGGAAATCCTGGATGAGGCAAGGATCTAGAGCCTGGCTCCAGTCCCAGCGCCCACACGGCAAGGAAATGTCTCTGACAGAGCCAAGACATCCTCAGATGGCAGTGAACCAAGGTAGTGGGTGCTGACGCAGGAACCAGGCATCCCACTATCACCCTGGATGACACAGGTGGTTTGGACCTAAGCTAAAGCCTCAGGTATGTTAGATCTTACCTGGTGAGCTGCCCAAACTTCTCCTGCCTCCTCGGGTTGCTGGATAAAATACAGGATACCCAGTAAAAATTTTATTTCAGATGATCAATAAATACATTTTTAGTATAAGGATGTCCTGTTGATTGCTTATTTGAAACTCTGATTTAACTGGGCATCCTGTGTTTTCATTAGCAAATGAAATCTGGCCAGTGACAGTGGTGGAGGAGGAATAGGAAGGATTGCCCCACCACATCCCCTTGCCTACAAGACTGAGTCTTCTGGCATCCTCTATGCCCCAGGGCACCTATGGGTTCCACCTATTGGCTTAGCTTCTTCCCTGCTTTTCTCTACGTGGGTTTCACACTAGAGCCGGTTTCCCAGAAGCAGGGGCATGCTTTTCAGTGCTGCTGCTTTGGAGAGGATGCTCAGGTAGGCGTCAGGGAGCAGCTCCCAGCCTAGTTGTGCACACGGGAGGACACAGAATACTGCCTTTTAGTCACCAGAGCCTGGCGTCTTAAGACGCATGACTTAACCTTCATGCTTTGGTGTGTTTTGTTTGGGGAGAGGGGTTACTGGGAATTGAACTCAGGGGCACTTGACCATTGAGCCACATCCCCAGCCCTGTTTTGTATTTTATTTAGAGACAGGGTCTCCCTGAGTTGCTTAGGGCCTTGCTTTTGCTGAGGTTGGCTTTGAACTCACGATCCTCCTGCCTCAGGCTCCGGAGATGCTGGGATTATAGGCGTCATGCCTTGTTTTCTTCTGTTATGAAAGGTGGACATGACGGTGACAATGCAATCGATGGGACAGTATGAGCAAAAGCTGTCAAATTGGCAGTTCTCCCCAGCAGAAACAGGGAGTGGCTGCAATTCCATAGCTTTCAGCTTCTGATCATTTTCACTTCCTTTGTCTTATCTTAACAAAATCTGCTTACACAAGGAGCGTCATTTCCTTTGGATGGATGGACAGTGGTGGGGCTGGAATTCCTCTTGGACCCCTCTCTTGCCTTTTCTTCAAGTTGAGAAAGTTCTTCCCCTTTAGCAAAAGCCACTTGACATCAGTTATTAAGGCCGGCAAAGCGGAAGGAAGTGTGGCTTTAGCTTCTTCTCAGCTGCCGTATCTTCTAGAAACATCAGTCCTCCAGATCTGCCCAACAACTTTGCCTTGAATGACAGAAATAGCCCCAAAGAGCCAACTGACTATACCCAATGAAATTCAGGGCAGTTCTATAAAGATTGAGGCAGCTTTGTGTGCTTTGATTTGGAGTGATGTTAAACTGCATCATGGAGAAGGAAAAGCCAGCTGAGCATGGTGGCGTACACCTGTGGCTCTAGAGGCTCTGGAGGCTGAGGCAGGAGGATCAAGAGTTCAAAGCCAGCCTCAGCAACTTAGGGAGGGCCTAAGCAACTCAGTGAGACCCTGTCTCTAAATAAAATACAAAATAGGGTTGGGGATGTGGCTCAGTGGCTAAACACCCCTGAATTCAATTCCTGGTTTAAAAAAATAGAAGAAGAAAGAGGAAGAAGCCCCCATACCACCCATTGGAAAGGACACTTCAACTCAAACCAGTGGTTGCCTCTGGAGAGAAGATGCACTGGTTGGGAAGGGGTAAGAAGGAGTCTTACTTTTTATTGCATTGATATCTTTGAGATGATACACCGTAAGCCTACAGCACCCATCCAAAAAATAAAGTGTAGTTGAAAAGCAAAGTCGACTAACAACATCTTTACCACTCCAAGGTATCTCTTATCCTCAACTTTGGATTAACCAGACAGCACTGAGAAAAGTCAAGCAGGTGGGAAGGCACTTCCTTTTCAGGGTTCGGTGCAGAAGGAGTGAAAACTAACCAAGGTTTTTTTGAACCCTGAAATACATAAGCTGTTCTGGGTTTTGTCTTTTTTATTGGGGGGTGGGGCAGGAGGGATATGGCACAGGCTGGCAAGATAGATGGGTTTGCCCGGTGGCTGGTTGAGGGAGATCCCCATTATTCACTGGTTCCTACGCACCAGACACTTTACACAATCAACCATTTTCCCTTATAACTTTGTGGGGTGAAGGCTAATGATCTCTCCGTGTGAGGAGGAAGCCAGGCAGGCGGTATAGGATGGATTTGAAGCTCATTCTGGGAGCTTCCAAAATCCAAGCTTTGTTGAGAAAGAAAATGGCAGCATCCGCGGTCTGTGTGGATTTCTTCCACCTACTTCCCCATCTGGGAACCAGTCATGTCCCCTCTGAGGACATGAAGGGAGAAGGCAGGCAAGCTGGGGCCACAGAACTGGACAGCGTGGACAAGGGCAAGGACTGAAGTTTCAGGAAACAGCAGACAGTGGCATTTTGAGAACAGAATGAGAAGGAAGGTCTCTGCTCCCTCAGGGCATGGGTTTGGTTGTGAAAGGCCAACTTTGCCCATCCCCCACTCACCAGGCTGAATCAGCACATTCATGTATGAACTGACACATTCAGAAAAAATTTGTTTTGTTTTTGAGTATCAGAGATTGAACTCAGGGGCACTCAACCACTGAGCCACATCCCCAGTCCTATTTCATATTTTATTTAGAGACAGGGTCTCCACTGAGTTGCTTAGTACCTTGTAGTTGCTGAGGCTGGCTTTGAACCCGCGATTCTCCTGTCTCAGCCTCCTGAGCCACTGGGATTACAAGTGTGAGCCACTGTGCCCAGGATGGGGGACTGGAATGCAGTGGTGTATCATCACAGACAAGGCCTTGTCCTCATAGAACTTACACTTGAGGATCCTTTCCCACCTCAGCCCCTCAATTGGTTGGAATATTATAACAAAATTAGAAGCTGTCTTTGCTTGAAGCACTAACATCATTTGGGCTTCAGGTACTCAATGGGTAACTAAAAGCAGGATAGTTCGGCCTCTCTGCCTTCATTTTGTATCTGTCTTCAGACTCCCTGCTCAGCTTTGCACACAAGTATGCTAATCATTTAAAGAATGTACGTCTAAAAACTGGTAATACAAGGTTTATTAGCCCTACACGGACCTAACCTATCTTGACCCCCTCCAAGACTTCAACACTAAGATAAAAATAATTAAGGTATTTTCAAGATTTGAAGGAACACTCCACTGCCAGGTTTTCCAACGTCCTGTTCCAGATCCCTGGAGGGGTGCCTGAGAGTCTCCAGTTATTGCCCCTCACCTTTTCAGGAACAATGAAGCCTTGCAGGAAGACTAGCGAAATCACTTGTCTAAGATGTGTCAGGCACAGGGGACTAAAAGGCAATATTTCATGTCCTCCCTCCTGTCCTTCTGCAGGAATAAATATCTCATTCAAACCAAATCGTCCCCTTCCATGATCACATATCTGCTAGATAAATGTCCTGAGCAGCAAATGGAAATTGCCTCCTCAAGTGATAAGAGCTTAAGTGATAAGCCACCTTGCAGAACCAGAACTGAGATAATGATAAACCAGACCCCAGCTTGACCACGACTGCTTAAGTATGCACAAGTCTCAGGCCCTCCCCCAATTCATCCTCTTTTAAAACCTAAAACTCATGTCAGCACCCGAACTGAGACTCCTGAGCTTACTTAGCCTTCCCAATACAGCAATACTGATTAAAGTTCCTTGCCTCCTTTTCACTATTACTTTTCCCATTTATTGTTTGGGGCAAATGGCCAGACCAGACTTGTTGAGATCTCCAGAGTCTGGACCTCTGACCTTGGACTTTGGTTACCAATGCAGTACAGTGTAGAGAGCACTGGCCAGAATCAGACAGCCTGTTCCACCACTTATAACTGCGTGATCTTGGGCAAATACCTTGGCCTTTATGCCTCAGTTGCACCTGCATAAAATGGGCCTGATTATATAATAGCTACCACAGATTTGTATAAGTATTTCCTATAAAAGCATATGTAAAATCTTTTGTACAGTGCCTGGCACAAAGTAGGCACTTGATAAATATTAGCTGCCATTATTGTTATTATTAAATACACATTATGTTTCATGAGAGGGGCCATATCTTCTTATTCTCCTGAGTTTCCAGCACCTACAACAGTGCCCAGCAAATACAGACAGGGTCTCACTGAGTTGTTTAGCACCTCTCTGTTGCTGAGGCTGGCTTTGAACTCCAGCACATAACTAATTCAAACAAGTACTTAGTAAATAAATGCATAAGTGAAACGGCTTATGTTTGGAAATAGGACAAGCTGGGTTTTTCAGGGTCCACCCATATAGAACACCTACAGTGTGCTGGGAGACACAAGGGGCATTCAGAGTGGGTCCTGTCCTTGGAGAGTGCTTGACACAGGAGATGTTCAGAAGAGATGCTAGGGCTGGGGATGTAGCTCAGTGGTAGACCAGTTGCCTTGCATGCACGAGGCCCTGGATTTGATCCTCAACACTGAAATAAACAAAGAACAGATTCTAGATAAATAAATTTATTGAAGAATGAATGCATAAAGCTGGGCGCGGTGGCACACGTCTATAATCCTGGCGACTCAGGAGGCTGAGACAGAAGGATCACAAGTTTGAGGCCAGCCTCTGCAATTTAGCAAGACCCTTTCTCAAAACAAAACAAAAAAAAAATAAAAAGGTTGGGGATGCTCCCCCAAAAAAAGAATCCATGAAAAATCAAATGGCTATTAAAACTTCACCCGCCAAAATAAACATCCTATGCAGACAATTGCGCGCACTTTCCCCGGAGTCGGCACCAGAGGGCGCTGAGCTCCGCGGTCCTCAGCTCCTGCTCAGGATTCACATCGGGCTCCGTGGGAGACTCCGCGCGGTGACCTCATATCCGCTTGCCCACCTCTCATCCGGGGTCAGGGAGCAGCCAAACGTAAACACACCAGGAGTTTCCCGGACCCAGGTTCTGGCTCCTGCGTGGATCGCCAAGCCTTGGCGAATCCTTGCAGCCAACCGAAGTCAGAGGAGGCGTCAAGCTAGCCCGACAGACAGCGGGTAATCGGAAGTCCGCACGAGAGTGGTTATTTCCGGGATCGGTGTTAGACGGCCGCACTGCTGTTGCCCGCCACGCGCGCCGAGTGCGCATGTGCAAAGCGAGAGCGACCTGGCGGGTGGTCCGGAGAGCCCGAGGTACAGGTCCGCGGGGGCAGAAATGCCCGGTCGCCCTCTGTACGACGTGGCGTGCGGTCACTACCGCACAGGGTGACCTCGAGCAGTGAGTGGCACTGTGCAGGGCGCGCTGCCTGTGCCACGCGCAGAGGAGGGCCCTGAATCAATAGTGGTTGTTAGTTGGAAACAATCTAAGTGCTCAGCAGTATTGAGGATTTACAGCATTCCCCGAGTTATCCTTGGAACGTCTGCACGGTGCAACGCACTGCTTTAGGTCTTTGGAAAACAGCAGCAAACAAGACAGACCCCAGACTCGTGGAGTGGACCTACTAGGGGAGTAAAGATAAAGAATAAGTGAATTATACAATTATGTTAGAAGGTGGCAAATGCCTTGAGACAAAAGAACAGGGTCGGGGCAAAGAGGGGGCGATGCAGTATTAGGATGGGCACTAGGCTACAGAGACAGATTGAGCAGAAAACCAGAAAGAAGGCAAAAGAGTGAACCATGTGGCTCCTTGAAGAAAGCTGAAGCTGAGGCCCAGAGGCGGGAGAGACAGGTGGAGGAGAAGGAACTGGGATGTGGGTCCAGTGGACAGGGGGTCAGGAACAGCACAGATCAGCTAGGATTTTGCAGGCTACTCAAGGACTTTGGTCTTGCTCTTGATAAAATAGGAAGCATTGCAGGGTTTGAACAGGGGAGGGATGTGCTTGAATAGATTTAAATAGGTTCACCGGGAGTGGGGAGGGGAGTAGGCATGGAACCTACTGCTGAGAGATGTTTACCTGCATCCCTGTAATTATTTTTAAAAGCCTAGGTAAAGGCCATTGATGGCAATGACTACAGGAGCGCTTAAACTCAGAACAGCCTGCAGAGGGCAATGCTGTCCCCTTCTCTGAGGACTCTGGCTTGTGGAGAAGTGACTGCTCAGTAAAACGTTTGCTCTGTGTAGTGGAGATGCAGCTCAATGGTAGAGTGCTTGTCTAGCTTGTGCAGGGCTCTGTGTTCAATCCCACACCACCAAAAAAAAAAAAAAAAAACCCTTCTTATGTCTTAGTATAAAACATACAAAATATGAAACATATATGTCATTTTAGCCACTTTTAAGTGTATATTTTAGTGTCATTAAGTACATTTACATTGTTATGCAGTCTCTGCTAAGTCCCTTTCCTTGGTTGGACAAAGAAAAGTTTTATTTTGGCTTATAGTTCTGATCCAAGGTCAAGAACAAGTTTTTGGGGGACAGGTCAGGTTCACACCATAATAATGGCTGTTTCAGGAATTATTCTTCTCAAGAGCCTTGCTGTCTAAAGTGAGAGTAATTGCTGAGTACAGTGGCACATGCCTGTAGTCCCAGTAAATGTTTGCTCTGTACTTGGGGTGGCTAAGGCAGGAGGATCCCAAGTTCTAGGCCACCCTGGGCAGCTTTGTGAGACCCTGTGTCAAAATTGAAAAGGCTGGAGATGTAGGTTCATGGTAAAGCTCATTAGCACTGGGGGGGAAAAAGGAATAATAGTTTTTACTTCATAGGATAATTTTGAAGACATAGAAACCAATGCACGTGATATATTTAGCACAGAGCTGGGTGGCTTAGTACCCAAAAAAAAAAAAAAAGCAGGATTTATGTTAGTAGAATGTAGAATAAATCATACTTCTTAAAATTAAGAGGACAGTGGTCTGGCATGTTGAAAACATAGGAACTTCCTTTCTATCTCTGTAGGTAACCTTTGACCAGAATTAGATGTTACTGTGTCAAGAGGTCTTTTTAAAATCAAATGGGTTGAATTCTCATTAAAAAGTTGAAAGCCTCAGGAGGCTGAGTCAGGAGGATTGCTAGTTCAAGGCCAGTCTCAGAAACTTAGGCAGACCCTATCTCAAAATAGAGAGGGTTAAGGATGTAGCTCTTGGTGGAGAGCCCCTGAGTTCAGTCCCTAGTACCCCTCCACCAAAACAATGAAATATAGCTTGTGCCTTTGTAACTACTAGCCTTTTTGATTTACTATAGGTGTGATCAGCACTGAAAAAGATGCCAGCACTGGCTACCACATACGAAAGAATAGTTTACAAAAATCCCTCTGAGTACCACTACATGAAAGTCTGCCTGTAAGTTCAGTTTCCTAAGTTACATTTTAAATTACCTTTTTAAAATGAATCTGAATAGCACATAATTTAATGTCCCTTTTTTTCTTTTTAATGTGTTTTTTCAGGGAATTTCAAGATCATGGAGTTGGTCTGAATGCTGCACAGTTCAAACAGCTGCTTATTTCTGCCCTAAAGGACCTGTTTGGGGAGGTATGAAGTTATTTGGTAGATTAAGATCTTTGTAAGAAATTTAGAAAAGGGGTAGGGGATGGGGATATAGCTCAGAGGTAGAGTGCTTGCCAGGTATGTGCAAGGCCCTGGATTTGACCCCTAGCACAGAAAAGGGAAAAAAAGAAAAGAATTCTGACAGCATTTGAAAACTGTAGATGATGAATTGCAGTAGGTTTGTCCTAAAATGCCTTGTGTTTTTTTTTAAATATTTTTTTAGTTGTAGATGGACACAGTACCTTTATATTATTTATCTTACTTTATGTGGTGCTAAGTTTGGAACCCAGTGCCTCATGTGTGCGAGGCAGGTGCTCCACCACTGAGCCACAACCCCAGGCCTATGCCTTGTATTTGACAAGAAACTTGTTAGACAAATATTTGCTCATTGTTACTTAGACTGTGATCTAGGCTGGCAACCTGCAAAGTGTTATTTTGCTCATCTTGAAGAGATGGGGCTTCACACTAGAAACCAGCACATCACTTCATTTAGTGAAAAGGTCTCCTTATAAAACATTGTGAGGGCTAGGGGTGCAGCTCAGGGGTAGAACATTTGCAGCTTGGGAGGCTAAAGCAGGAGAATTGCAAGTTCAAAGTAGCCTCAGCAACTTAATGAGGTCTTAAGGAACTCTGGGAGACCCTGTCTCTAATTAAAATATAAAAAAGAGCTTGGGATAGGGCTCAGTAATTAAGGGCCTCTGGGTTCAATCCCTGGTACCAAAAAAAAAAAAAAAAACCAAAATGTGCTCAGTGACATTGTTGCTTTGCATTCTGGCGCAGCTCCTTGTCTTATCACAGACCAATACTTTGCATCTCTTTGTCCTGACATTGACTTGAGAACAAAGGAGAGCTTTGGAAGTTAAGAGGGAAAGCAAAGAAGGAGTCTCAGGATATTATTTCCTGATTCATATATTCTGTCAAGTCAAATCTGCCATGTGGGGCTGGGGTTGTGGCTCAGTGGTTGAGTGCTCGCCTAGCACGTGTGAGGCCCTTGGTTCGATCCTCAGCACCACATAAGAGTAAATAAATAAAGAGATGTGTCCAACTGAAAAAAAAAAAAAAATATATATATATATATATATTTTAAAAAGTCTGCCATGTACCTTATCGAGATTAAAAACCTTTACTTGGGCTAAGCACAGTGGTGCATGCTTATACTCCAGCAGCTCAGGAGACTGAGGCAGGAGGATCAAGAATTCAGAGTCAGCCTCAGCAAAAGTGAGGCCCTAAGCAACTCAGTGAGACCCTGTCGCTACATAAAATACAGAGTAGGGCTGGGGATATGTCTCAGTGGTCAAGCGCTCCTGAGTTCAATCCCTAGAACCCCCTGAAAAAACAACCTTTAATTGGCAAAGGACTGTTAAGAGATTAAAAAGGTCAGTTACACACTGGGGGATAATATTGGTAAACTAATCTGACAAAAGACTCATATCTAAATATATAAAAAGAACCCTCTTTTTTTGTTTTATTTTTGCAGTACTGAGGACTGCACCCAGGCCCCTGTACTTGCTGTGCATATGTTCTACCATTGAGCTACTTCTCTAGCTCTTTTCATTTTATTTTGAGACAGGGTATTGCTAGGTTGCCAAAGCAGGCCTCGAATTTGCAGTTCTCCTGCCTTGGCTTCCCAAGTAGCTGGGATAATGGGTGTGCTCCACCATGACTGTCTAAAATATATAAAGAATTCTCAAAACCAAACAGTCCATCTAAAAAATGGACAAAAACATACAGACATTTCACTAAAGAGGATGTATAATTGGCAAAGAAATACATGAAAAGAAGTTCAATAGCATTGGATATTAGGGAAATTACATGATTCAGTCAGATACTACTACATACAGCACAGAGTGAATGAAACAAAAAAATAGTGATAACATCAAACACTGGCAAGGATGTGGAGAAGTTGGGTCACCATACGTTGCTTGTGGGAGTGTAAAATGGTGCAGGGACTCTGCAGCATAAACTGAACATGTACCTGCCATGTGACCCAGCAGCGGCACTCTTGGGCATTTGTCCCAGAGAAGAGAAGTCTTCTATTTACATAAAAACCTATACACAGACACAGGGCTGGCTGGGGTTGTGGCTCAGTGGTAGAGCGCTTGCCTAGCATGCGTGAAGCACTAGGTTTGATCCTCAGCACCTCATAAAAATAAAATAAAGACGTTGTATCCACTTATAACTAAAAAATAAATGTTTTTTTAAAAAACAACCTATACACAAATGTTCGTTATAGTTTCATTTGCAATAACCCCAAACTGAAAACACCCCAGGTGTACTGCAGTGGGTAAATAGTTAAGCTGTAGTACATTCATACCATGGAATTTACTCAACAATGAAAAGGAATGAAGTGTTGATATTCACAATGACCAGATGAATGAAAAAACCAGTCCCCAAGATTACTTACTGTGTGAGTCTGTGTCTGTAATACTTTTGAAATAACAATTATAATTAAATAATATAGAGGAAGATTAGAGGTTGCCAGGGGTCAGGGGTGAGGAGGAGTGATATAAAGGGGTAGAGTCAGGGAGTCATGTTCTTTATCTTGGTTGTGGCAGTAGTTATGTGAAGCTACTTAATGTGGTAAAATTATATAGAACTACACATAAATACAGATACATGTCCAAATATGAGTACATGTATAATTGGCAAAATCTGAGTAAACTCCAAATTATACTGATACAGATTACCTAATTACCTATTATACTAATGCAAGATATTGGCATTGAGGGAGCTGTAGGGTACATGGAACCTCCTATATAGCTTGCTTTGCAATCTCCTCCAAGTGTATAGTTTATCTAAATAAAAAGTAAAAAAAAAAAAAAAAAAAGAAGATCTGTATACTTTCTATGTGTCAGGTATAAAACCCTGGTTTCTGGGAACATAGCTCTAAATAGACATGGCCTCTGTCTCATGGACTAATGTTCTTTTACATGGGAATATTTGTCAATTAGTGACAAGATGAGAATTGTGAGAGAGGAAGTTGGAAATCCCATATGGAAAGAGCAGAGCAAGCAGATCGAGCCTGAGCTTGGGAATCGAGGAAGGAACAATTCAAACAAGGGGTGAGGAGGATCAGCCACATGAAGGGGTGTGGGAGCAGTCCAGGCAAGGGAAGCATTAATCAGGCACCCGAAAGTACCAGCATCAGCAAAGGAGGAGAAACTCAAAAACAAGGCATTGACGGGAACTCATTAGACCTCACTAATGAGTTCAAGGGTAATGTTGATAAGAGTTTGCTAATACATTATTCCATATGTAGGTTGGTGCTGCCTTACCTGTGGATGTCCTGACCTATGAAGAGAAGACCTTGTCAGCCATCCTGAGAATATGTAGCAGGTACGATAAACAGGAACATTGTAGAATAACGGGGAAGAGAGACTGATGGAGAGACAACAAAAATGTTTGCTTCTAGAACAAGAAGAGTTTTGTGATTATGAACTCTGGGCAACTTTTGGAAATGTAAGCTGAGATGAATCTGAACATCTATCAGGGGCTTATGCACTAGAAAGAGTAAAACTCGTGGTTTGATTACAGCTAGAATTCCCTATTGATGGTCATGGTTGGACAGCCAGTAATATATATTTTAGAAATATTCTTGGGTTCATTTTATTCTCTGCCTATGATATACTGTGCTTTTACTCCCAGGTTTTGTTATTGTTTGTTTTTTTGTTTTCATTTAAATTAAGGTTTTCTGATAAAAACCACCCACTTTTCTGGACTTAAAAGTACTAATAAACAGAAATACTATTCAAGGACAAATCTTCATTTGTTTTCTTGATTTTTTTGCAGTGGTCTAGTCAAATTGTGGAGTTCTTTGACCCTGTTAGGATCCTACAAAGGCAAAAGATGTGCTTTCAGAGTGATTCAGGTAAAGGTTGTTCCTTCACATATTCCAAGTGAGACTGAATGTGAACCAACTGCTTTTTTACTCTGTGCTTGAATGAAGGTCATGCAGTTACTAGCAGCTAGCAAGGAGGGCAAAATGTGGGACTTCATTGCTTCTGAAAATGTGAGACAGAGTATTTAGATTTTAGATTGGATGGGAGATGTTTGGGAATCAAAGTTGGAACACTTGTGATAAAGGCTTTTAAAATAATGTTTACACCTAGTGTGTTTTATATTGATACACGCATCCAGAGCTTTTGACTACTTGTTTAACTAAGGTCGTTCTTTAAAATGCTAGTGCAGCCAGACAGTGACTCAGGAAGCTGAGGCAAAAGGATCACAAGTTCAAGGCCAGCCTAGTCAATTTAGTGAGTCCCTGACTCAAAAAATAGTTGGGTGTGGTGTCCCATGCCTGTAATCCCAGCAGCTGGGGAGGCTGAGGTGAGAGGATTGTGAGTTCAAAGCCAGCCTCAGCAACTTAGCAAGGCCCTAAGCAACTCAGTAAGACCCTGTGTCTAAATAAAATACAAAATAGGCTGGGGATGTGGCTTAGTGACTGAGTGCCCCTGATTACCAAAAAATAAAAATTAAAAATAAAAAAGGCTGGGGTATAGTTCAGTGGTAGAGCAAGTCACTTGCCTAGCATGTGTGAGGCCCTGGGTTCCCTCCCAGTGCTGCAGGTGATAATTAAAATGCTAGTACCCCAGCTTTGTTCATTCTATAAAACTGGGTGTGTTTCTGTGTTGCACTGTGGCAGTGCACTTTCTTCCTGGTATCGCATTAACCTTTTTCATTCTCTTGTAGGTCTCTCCATTTCTCCTCGCGTTATCTGGTAACAGTAGGGAACTAGTATTGGATTGAATAGTCTTCAATTCCAGAAACTTTTCCTCTGCTCTCAAAAGTACTTTTTGGTGGCTGCATAGTTTGAAAACAGAAGCAGGCTAGAAGCTCCCATGGATGAAATATGAGGATGCTGAAGATGTTCCCAGTAGTATCCAGCTATTGCCTTCCGTGGGGTGGACTTCAAAGGAGATTCTGCCTGAGTCAACCAGCGTGGAGCAGACAGCTCCTGCAGCATGTGCACGTGAGGGTTGGGGACCGGGCTGAACTCAGCAGGGCCTTCACACAGAGGGACGTGGCTGCCTTCTCAGAATTAACGGGAGACGTCAATCCTTTGCATTTAAATGAAGATTTCGCTAAACACACTAAGTTTGGAAGGACAATTGTACATGGAGTTTTGATCAATGGGCTCATCTCAGCTCTCTTGGGTACGAAAATGCCAGGACCAGGCTGTGTATTTCTCTCCCAGGAAATTAACTTTCCCGCTCCTTTATATATTGGAGAAGTGGTTTTAGCTTCTGCAGAAGTGAAAAAGCTGAAGCGGTTTGTTGCTTTTATTGCCGTGTCATGTTGTGTAATAGAAAGTAAAAAGACTGTTATGGAAGGCTGGGTTAAGGTTATGGTTCCAGAAGCTCCCAAATCCTAATTATAGGTGTTAAGTTATAAGTTCAAACACCAATGTGATTGTTATTTAAGAGCATCTGGGGAAATGGGCCACTTGCTATTCATCACCAAGGAAAGGCCAAGAGACTCAGAAGCTACCTTAGAGAAGGGGGGCAGTTAGAGGGGTAAGCGGGTGTCCACTTTCCAATTTGAACTTCACCCAGAGCTGAGTAGATGCATGACTACATCATCAGTTAAGAATTTTTTTGTAGTTGTTTTTTGGAGTTTTTAACCATTGAGCCACATCCCCGTCCCTTTTGGTTTTTTATTTTTTGAGACAGGATCTTGCTAAATTGCATAGGGCCTCACTAAGTTGCTGAGACTGGCTTTGAACTTGAGATCCTCCTGCCTCAGTCTCCCGAGTTGCTAGGATTACAGGTTTGTGCCACTGCACCCAGCTGTTGAAGTTTTTTAAATTGAAAAAGAAAGTATCAGGAGGCTTACTTATCTGAAGGGTGTACTTTCAGAATTTAAACCTAGTTAGATTTGTGTTTGATAAACACCTACCTATATCTGAGTAGAATAGGTTTCTCACTGGATTTTTATAACTGTCAAGCATTTGCTTGCTGAAGGCAGCAGTGGAACTTGGCTCATCTTTGAACACTTACCCTTTACCAGTAAATATTCTTAGATACCTTCCTCTCTGTTTCTGGGTCAGTTTATTGTAATTTGTTATTTACACCAAGATGGCATCTTGCTCATCTTTCTGTGGAACTTGCCTTTCAGGTCACTGTTACCAGAGAAGGGCTTGTGGGCAGACTTGGATTCAATTATGTAAACTGTGTCTCATCTAGAAAATAGCGATAACATGTACTGGGCAGGATTATTGTTGGGAACAGCAGATACACAGTTAAGCATAAGGCTCAGCTGTGAACAGTAGCTGCTATTGTCCATTTCCTCTGTGAGTGAGGTTAGGAGTTTTCTTACATTTAAAGCAGGGTAGCCTACAATTAAGCAGGCATCAGACCATCTTTCAGGCTGTCAGTCAATCTGTATTAGTATTTTAATCTTGGAATTGAATCTTCAATGCAGAGTTTCTATTTTAACAATCCAGACAGATTATTTTCTCCCTCCCTTGGAAATGTGGGTTCACATTGTGTAGATACACAAATACATGCTTTATTGTAAAAATAGAAGAAATAAAAGGTATAAGAAGGCCAAGTTCTTCAAAGAGTTTTGGGGTATTGAAGGGGAAATGCGGACTAAATAAATGATCATCCCCAACACAACCCACACTTTTTTTCCCCCAATACTGTGGATTGACTCCAGGGTTGCTTTACCACTGAGCCAGTCCTTTTTATTTTTTATTTTGAGACAGAGTGTGGCTAAATTGCTAAGACTTGCTTTGAACTTGTGATCCTCCTATCTGTGCCTCCCAAATCACTGGGATTATAGCCCCTGGTCATACAAGTGTTCCACCTGTGCTCTTGTAGTTTTAGATGGTAACTCTGACACAGTTAGATGCTTTGATTAAGAGGATAAGATCAGGAGTAACTGGTTGATTCCACCAGATTTCCAGGAAAAGTTTTTCTTGGGCTGGTGGATAAGTAACCAGATTTTAATTTTTTATTTTACTTCTTTATTATTTTTTTAAACAAAGGGTTGCAGTTGAACAGATAAGTAGAAAAAGTATTTTTCTAATCACTAGAGGGCAGTGTTATACAGAAAGTGAGTGTTTCCTGTGGTTTGTGAAATTGGGAAGAAAATACCAAGGTTCACTTCAAAGGAAGCTGATTCACAGAATAGGCAGCGTGTGCAGACCGAGATCCACCTAAAGAAAACTCATTTATAGGTGAATTACTAGACTTACTGAAAGTTTCTGATAACATCAAAACAACAGAGAACTTGAGACCAAGTTGAACTCATTCCCTGGGACTTAACAGCAGTCTTATTAAGTGTGGGCCCATAAATGGACTGTGAGGTGTTCATTAATATTAGTAGCTGCCATTTTTGAAATTTGTAATGAGCTGATTTTCTACATTTACTCTAATCCTTGAAACAACTTTTTGAAGTTAGGCTAATGTCCTTTATGGGCAAGGGAACAGACTGAGGCTGTGTGACTCGTGCCATGTTGTATAGCTAATGTGCAGTAGAGCTGGGATTCAGGCTTGAGGCTGCCTGGCTCCAAAAACTTTCTTTCATATGTCACCCTGTAGGTCTTACAGTATTACTGTTCTTAGAGCACTATCAGTTTTTTTTTTTTTCCTGGTATTATGTGTGCCATTAAAGTAATGGAAATCATTCTATGGAATTCTTACATTTTAGAATGTTCTAGAACTTATTCCTGACTACAGTTATTGTTTCCCTTTATACTAGGTGGCTTACACAAATCCACCTTAAATCCAACTTTTCCTAAGTTGTTACTCAATGATTGTCTTCAGAGTAAGAATTGCTAAAAGGGTTAGCTTAAAAATAAAAAGTTACATGCAAGCCAAGTATGGGCCGACAGGGCGGGGCAGATGTCAGATATGGCTGATAACTGTTTTGAATTGTTAACTTTTTCCCCTGCAATATGAGGGATTAAATCCGTGGGCTCTTTAGCACTGAAATGCATTCCCAGCCCTTTTTATTTAAAAAAAAAAAAAAATTAAGACAGGACCTATTAAGTTGCCCAGGCTGACCTCAGACACGTTATCCTTCCTCCTTAGCCTCCCTGGTAACTGGGATTACAGGTGTATACCACAGTTCTTAGCTACACTGTGTAATTTTCAAAAATAGCTTCTCAACAAGAACATTTCCACATTTTTAATGTTCCCTAGGAATACTGGTCTTTGATCTCTGTAAATCAGTTACAGTTGGAACAGAAAAGTAGGCAAGAAGGTATTGATACTTCTCTGTAAGTGGTGTCATCATTTTCTCTCAGAGCCAAGATTCTGAAACCACTCATGCTTTGTTAAACCTAGTTATGAAGAAAATTGGCTGTTTTTCTCATTTGGAGCCCCACGCAAACTGCTGAAAAATGACTATCTTAGAAAGAAAACTTGGATGACACTCAAGTTAGGAAATGCGCCCCCAGATAATTGAGAGGTGGCTTTGACTATACCAAGTCATATGTGGAAGGAGAACAGAAATAATGAAGTAGGCCAAATGGTACTAGCACTTTCCACACAGGGGCATTATAAGACTGCAATTTATGTGATGCTTGATTACTACAGAAATACCCATCTTAAGCAATTTCAGCCTAATGTACTGGAAAATTGCTTAACAGATTTTTATATTCTATTAGAAACATTTTTATATTGGTGAATGCCACTCATTTTTTTTTTTTTTCCAGCAGCAAATCTTACAGCAAGTCCGGGAGAGCTTCTCCACGGCCACCAATTGTCTTGTGGACCTGGTTTCTGTATGCATCTAGAAAAAAGAAATTGCTAAATGCATACCAGTACCTCTGAGGTAACCACAGGCTTTTATTTTCTCCTGAACTATTAGGCATTTTTTTTCATGTTCTTAGAGCACGTTTCAGAGACCAATTTGCTCTCAAAAGAAAATTGCCATTAAATGACATCTATTAAGCTTTTTTGGGGGAGGGGGGTTAACTACTGGGGATTAAACTCAGTGGCACTGAGCCACATCCCTAGCCCTATTTTGTATTAAGACAGGGTTGCTTAACTCAGGATCCTCCTGCTCATGATCCTCCTGCCTCTGCCTCCGCCTTCCGAGCCACTGGGATAACAGGCATGCGCCACCGCCTAAGTTTTCATTAAAACATATCCTACCAAGGGTTGACTCATTCTGAGTGACTGGCACTGTGACTCCCTAGGTTGGCATAATGTATTAAATTGCTCTTATCTGAGCCAAATTGTGCCACCCAGGAGTACTGTCTCCAGGGTTCCAGATGTTTTACTACCTTTGTTCTTTGTCTTCATTTGAGTTGCAAACACAGAAGAGAGATGGATTCACAATATCTTCAGAGAGATTTGGAGTTGAAGCAAAGTCACCATCCAGAAGAAACCATTTAAAGCTCAGAATTGTAAGAAACGCAAAAAGTTATATGTACGTAAACAGAGCAAGATTAACAGTAGACTCCAGAGACAGTTTATTTCTAAGGTGGCTCTTAACTATAAAGTGGCTTGAATGACCTTCTTATAACCCTGGGCAAGAGTCCTCTTTGGTATGATGGAAAATATCAACATGTAAGGGACATAAGGAGTTGAATTTTAAGTGTGAGTTGAATTTTGTTGTTTAATATCCAGATCATGAATATTTAAAGAAATAAAATCATTTTAGTTGGGAGGCCATCCTGCTTAGGAAACAGTTTTACAGGTTTCTGTCACTTGATTTTGTAAAGCAGTTGCCCCGCCTGGAAGCATCTTCACTAAAATTCATATTCAGTCATCAGGCCAAATGTCAGGTTGCAAGGTAAACGACCTATAGTCATCTAAATATTTGGAAATAACTATTTTTTCTTTCTTTTAAAAATTTCTCTTGTTGATCCTAAGTAGTTGTGTATGTGGCAAAAGTCAAGGTTCCCTTATTCCTCATTAGATTTACCCAGTCTGAGACTTGAAGCAAAGCACATCTAATTTAAATCAGCTCTGGCATGGGGAGGGTTCCCCCACATTCATCAGGAGCCACTTCAAAAGCCAAATACAGCCCAACACAGTGATGGACACATGCTTGTACTCCCCAGCTATTTAAGAGGCTGAGGCAGGAGGATAGCTTGAGTGAGCCCAGGAGTTCAGGGCCAGCCTGCCCAACATAATGAGACCCTGTCTCAAAAATAAATAAATAAAAATAGAAAAAGGAAAACCAAATGGATGTTGAGGTTTTCCTGTGTTTGGGGCCTGGTCCCCATTGGATCTTAGAATCTAGGTAAGTCCAAGATTATTAGGGGGGTCGTTGATAGGCATTGATCAGGGTAGATAAAAAGAAATTAGTAATATGGATGGTTATTCTAAAGGGCTGTCTTTTAGAAAGAATTCACAGAGGAAGTTTCAGGCAGGATTTGTCCTTGGCTTTATTCCATCAAACACCAGATTTCTGACTCTGCTTTCAGTTTCCTTTCCCTAGAAGGAAGACTTAGGGGAGGTCGTTATATTAGGATCTTCAATTTTAATTCCTTTCCAGTTCTGTTCCTTTCCAGAGAGAAAAGCTCTTCAGTCCAACAGCTTCCTTCCCCATTTGGTTCTGCTGATTTCCTTGCTAATGTAAGAGCTGCCGCCTGCTGGGCCTTCTCTCAGCAGGAGCCTCTCTTTCAGGCTATTACCTTCATTAATGCATTCAGTCCACTCAGTAATCCTTTGGGGCGGAGCCTGTCCTCATCTGCACTCCACAGGTGTGGAGAACTGAAGCAAAGTCATCAGGCTGCCAGTAAACTGTGGAGCAGTGTGACCCAAGGAGTAGCTTCAGAATTGGAATCTGTAATTTCCTCCTCAGGTTTAAGAAATCAGCTTTTTGCCTGGCTCTTGTTTTGTTTTGGGTTTTGTTTGTGCAAAACTGGGGATTGAACCCAGTGGTGCTCTTCACTTTGAGATAGCATTTCCCTAAATCGTCAGGCTGACCTCAAATATGTGATTCCAGCCTCCTGAATAGCTGGGATTACAAACGTGCACTATGCCTGGCTTTTATCTAGTTATCCAATCTAACATTATGACTTTTTTTCCTCTCATGGCAAAACTCTTCCCACCTCTCTACCTCCTGTACTCCCATACCAGTCTCCTCCTCCCTCTTGCTTCCCTCTTTGAAACAGCACTGCCCAGGTAAGAAGTGCGTATTAGCGGCCCCTGAAATCTCATAATGGTTCCCCCCAAACTTAGGGATATCTGTTCTCTTGAGAATGTTCTTAACTCACTCTCAGGAAAAGGTATAATAGCTTAGAATTCCAGCATATGAAAGTCTCCTTTTTCTCTTTCCTTCTTCTGGGCATCTCCTGCTGAGCCTACTGTCTGCTCCTCCAGTTCACAGGGCCCTGCTACTTTTGAGAGCTACTATAAACCCCTGGACTGGCTCATCACTTCACATCCAATTTTGTTTTTTTAGTTCCTTATGTGGCTAAGCAGCTTGATAGCAGGTGACATCTGTCTCATTCTTTAACTCCCCTGTACCTAACAGTGTCTGGCATGTAATGCATTTTCACCAAGGAGCTTGCTAAAAGAAGAAGTGATATGATCTTTCTCCTTAAAGACCCGGTTTTATGTTAGGTACAATGGCACGCACCTGTAATTCCAGTGACTCTGGAGGCTGAGGCAAAAAGGATCTTGAGTTCAAAGCCAGCCACAGCATCTTAGCAAGGCCCTAAGCAACTCAGTGACACCCTGTCTCTAAATAAATATAAAAAGGGCTGGAGATGTGGCTCAGTGGTTAAGTTCCCCTGGGTTTAATCCTTGGTACAAAAAAAAAAAAAAAAAAAGACCCTGCTCACACTTCATCTCTTCCATGAACTGCCCCCCAATCTACTCTAGTTGTCATTACTCTGTGCTCCTTTATTCTCCCATGGTAACTGGCACCTTAGTTCCAGTACTCAATATAGATTGCCCTGAAGTCATTGTTTGTGTAATAAACTTTCCATCCTCCTAAAAAAGTATTAGAGGAAAAGAATTTTGTTCATTTTGTCATCCATTTGCACTGAGCATCCAGAGTCCTGAAATAACACTTTGAATAAAAGCACTATTGCCATCATTTGACAAGAATATCTGCCCAGAGTATCACATTTCAATCATTTAATCTTAAATTGGAAAACATCTAATTTGAAAATTGCAAAATGAGTTTCTTTGGGTATCTGAAATTATTTGTGTGTGATCAAGTTGGGTTTTTTTAACTGCAGCATTGGATTGGGTGTTTGCACAGTGTATAGTGCAAATGGAGCTGAACTCCAGCTGACTGGATTCAGAGAAGCCTTACTCTCAGAAATTTGTTTTACAGAACCAGTGGATTGTGAGAGCACTGGACCCTAATCATAAAAATAAAATATTTTCATCGGAGACATTTTGAAAATATGGAGAAGTGTAAAGAGCTCATGATTCTGCTATCTAGAGGAAACATTTTTGTGTGTTTCCTTTCAGTGTTTTTCCTGTAAATATATTGGGGTCACACAGGTGCATATATTGCTTTATTTACTTAATATATGAAGAGTACTTTCTCTGATTATTCTTCTTCAATAATCTGATTTATAGGGTAGGGTGCTGGGGATTGAACCCAGGGCCTTGTGCATATACTCTGTCACTGAGCTGCACCACCCCCGCCAATATGATTTTTAAAATTGCAAAAAGTTTAAGAGTATACCATCATTTGTCTCATCCTTTATTGGATATCAGATATTTGTCCTTAATTTTTTTTTTTTTAAATAATATGACCTTCCTACACACAGAATACTGAGTCACAGAGGGAGAACATTTTAAAGTCCTTGATATGTATTATTAAATCTCAACACCTGCCACTGGGCCCATTAGATGGTAGATACTCAGAAAGTAATGGTTGAATGAATGAATACCTTCCAGGTTGGCCACTTTATATCCCCACCAGCAGTATGTAAGCAGAGACTTGTTTTGGTCAATCCCATCATGGTAAGCAAGATTTTGATTTCAGTGATTCTGGCAATAATCCATTTGCCTTGAAATAAAGAAATGGAAATAAAAAGTTGAGTCCTCCCTAAATGATATGTGGTTTTGCTTTAATAAAGTGCTTTTTTAAAAAATAATTTTTAGTTGTTAAAGAACCTTTATTTTATTTATAGGTGGTGCTGAGAATTGAACCCAGTGCCTCACACATGCTAGGCAAGTGCTCCACCACTGAGCCACAACCCCAGCCCAATAAACTGCTTTTAAAACACATTGAGACACGATTGGGATGCGGAAATAGTTCTCATTTGAGGCTAAATCATGAAGCCTGATGATTTCTTTTCTCACATATTCCTCTACTGGGTCTTGGTGCCCAAAGCCATCAATTTTGGCCATTTGGTTACTTAAGGTTGCCCCACAATTTTTTTTTTTTTAAGTTTGAGATCTGGTGAGGAAACAATATGTATAATCAAGGTTCTCCTGTCTGAAGATCCAGGTTCAATGGTCTCTGTAAAACCTGAATCAGACAGTTTGTTTTATAAAGTTTCTGGATCTCCAGGGTTCAGACAGGGTTCACTTGAAGGCTCTAGGTCCTGTGGTTCTTGTGTATGGTAGTTTGGGAGAGGCCCAGTTGTAAGGGTCTCAAGCCGGATAGCCCCAGCTTCTGAGGGTCTCATCTGAAAAGCCCAATTCTACCAGGCTTGGTTTGGATGTCTCTGGGCCTGAAGTGTCCTGAATTCTAGGGCTCATGATAGAGTGAGTTATCTTTGCATCTGAGGATCCCTGGTGGTGTTAGCTTCGGATATTGTGTCCCGGGGTCTGCTGTGCAGCTACGAATAGCTGGGAGACCCAACCCCAGGGCAACGACAGAGGTCGTCAGGGGGTGGACAGCGGCTGTCAGGTGAAAGAGAGCCTAAGTCCTGCGCCGCGCAGCACAGAGTGCAGGCCGGCGGCCAATGGAAGATCGGCGCTAGGACCCCGCGGCTGGCGGCGGCGCGTAGGGTGGCCGGGGATGACAGCGACGGCGCCGCGACAGGTCGGCGCTAGGACCCGCAGGCGCGGCGGGAGGCGGCGGCGCGTGGGGCGGCGCGTGTTGACAGCAGCGGCGCTGCGGCGGGCCGGGCGGCGGGAGTGGCGCCTCTGGTTCCTGCCCCGCGACCCGAGGCGGCGGCGGCGGCGGCGGCGGCCCGGCGGCGCGGGATGGCTTTCATGGAGAAGCCGCCGGCCGGCAAGGTGCTGCTGGACGACACGGTGCCGCTGACAGCAGCCATCGAGGCGAGCCAGAGCCTGCAGTCCCACACGGTGCGCGGCCGCCGGGCGGGCGGGCGGCCCCGGGCCTGGGAGGGAGCCGGCGGGCGGCGGGCGGCCCTGGCCCGGAGGGCTCGGGCGTGGCGGCGGGTCTGCAGGGCCCCCGGGCCCAGGCGGACGCGGAGGCCGGAGCGGCCGAGGGCGGGGACCGCGGCGCCCGGGCCGAGGGGTGGGAGGAGCCCGGCGGCGTCCGGGGAAGGACTCGGAGCAGGCGAGGTGGTGGGACCCCGGTCCCGGGACGCCTCCCGGGGCAATAGTGAAGGGACCGTTCGGCCCCTCTCAGCCCGCCGCCAGCCTTCTCGTCGGGGCCACTGGGTTCCCTCCTTCCAGCCGGGGGTCTGGGTGGTGGGGATGAGGGTATGCCGGGCCCAATGGAAGTGTGACTTCAGGGGACTGAAGCCTACTTAGGGGACTGCAGAGAGAAAATGGCTGGGGTCCTCAGCCCCAGGTGCAGGTCAGCTGCTTGGCCTTGGCCAGGGAAATGGTGAGGGAAGCAGTCAGGGGTCCTGCGGAGGCAGGTGTAGGAACGTGCTCCTTCCCTCCACGGACCTGCTCGGCAGTGGGCAATGGTAGAATTCATTTGCATTTAAGATGCTCTGGAGTTGCATGAAAGAGTAAGATCCTCGTAGTAAACCCAGGCACTGTTCATTTCTGTTACATATACTGTCTTTTATGGGGCTTTAAAGCCATGGTTGTTTTCATTTGCCTGTGCCTTTTTTTTTTTTTAAAGTCATACTATGCATTATGATTTACAAGCAATAAACCCAGGTACCAGCAAAAAAAACCTCGGGAGTTGTTGCCTGCCAGCGGGACCTTGGGAAATAATGAATGGGGAGAGACAGATTCTATAAATTGTAATGTTTTGTCAGGCCACCAAATCAGATTCCAGCTCAGAGGCTTGTTGTTTACTATTGCAGTGTGTTTGGAGGTTCATCATCTGGAGGCTAAAGCCCCACAATAGCCTTCTGTTTCTCTTTTTGTTCAAAGCTCTTCTGGTGTTCAAAGAGACCTTTCATTTCTCTTGTATTAAAGTGGGACTTTTTTGAACCTCAGTTTCCTCTTCCGACAGCCATGCTTTGTAGGCCTTGGATTGTTCAAAGAGTTCATTTCCAGTTTGGAAAAATGATTATCTTTCTAAAAAGTGCATTTTATTGGGGCTGGGGTTGTGGCTCAGCAGTAGAGCACTCACCTAGCATGTGCAAGGCCCTGGTTCGAACCCCAGCACCACATAAAAATAAATAAACAAAATAAAGGTATTGTTTCCAACTACAACAACTAAAAATAAATAAATAAATATATAAAAAATTTTTTTAAAAAGTGCATTTTATTTCATTGTGCTTATCTTTAATTCTATTCTCCAGCCATGTGGACAGGCACCATAGACAATTGGATTTGTGAAACTTGTAACTTGGTGTAAGGGAGTATTGAGGGTTGAAATTTAGGGCAGGGTCACAGTAATAATTCTGCTCTTCAATTACATTTCTGACTTGACTATTGGCAAATAAATCTTATAGCCTCTCAATAGAGTTGAGTCTTTGAAGTCTATTTTATATTAAAAATAAAGAGATGCTTGTAAATGCTCATTGACCACTTCCTTCAGGAAGCATTTCTTTTTCTTTTTTCTTTTTTTGGTACCCAGGATTGAACCCAGGGGCACTCAACCACTGAGCCACATCCTCAACCTGTTTTTATATTTTATTTAGAGAAGGGTCTCACTGAGTTGCTTAGTACCTCGTTGTTGCTGAGGCTGGCTTTGAACTCTATCCCACTGCCTCAGCCTCCTGAGTCATTGGATTATAGGCGGGTGCCACTGCCCCACCTATGAAAGCATTTCTTGATGGCACTGCCCTATGTGCTCACCATCACATCATCATTTTATTCAGTGATTACTGCTTTTCTTTTCCACCAGGCTGTAAGAGGGACAATTCTTTTTCACTTTGGACTCCCAGCCCCTGGTATGTAGATAGGATTTCACATGTGAGTTTTTTCTTTTTAATGAATAAATAAATGAGTTGCAACCTTACTTGCCTATTCCTATTTGTGTAAATTGTTAACATAGAAGTTAGTACTTTAGCCAGGCATTGAAAAATTTTTTTTCCCCATTTTTATTGCAGAGTTTTTCTTTAAAAGACAAAATAATTTAGGGTAGAAAATGGCAGTTCTTGTAATTATGACTGAACACAAAAGACAATGACTCACAGGAGACCCATAGAGGCAGATGTTGTAGAGTTTAAAAAAGAAAAAAGTAGCATTGTCTTGCGTAATTTTTGACTATTCTGTGTTCTTGTCATTTTAGCTATAAAGTTTGAGACTAAGAAATGTTGCATCAGCTCTCAACTTTATTGAGAAAATCATATGCTGATGCAAACTTTTTGGACTATTAGTGTCTTATGAGTAAGTCCCTTTAAAACAAGAATAGTTGGAAATTATTGGGAAAGAAGCAGTAGTTAAAAGTGGTATGTAAAAGAGAAAAGCAATGCTTTCTGGAAAGAGTGAAAATGGCTTTCCACCTTGTTAGCTGAAGGGAGATATGTCTCAAAGGTCAGAGGTCTAACTTCTCTTTCAAATACTGAATCTCTAGGAAATTGCTCCTTGGCCATAGATAGAAATATATGAGGGAATATATAGTAGTGAACATCCTTTGGGTTGGGAGAGGCAAGGCCTTAGTACAGGTCTGGGATGCTGGGATGATACTTGCTAGTCATGTGACATTGGTTGGGCAAATCACTGAAAAAAAAAATTTTTTTTTTGTACCTGAGATTGAATTCCAGGGGTTCTTGACCACTGAGTCACATCCCTAGTTATTTTTATTTTTTATTTTGAGACAGAGTCTCCCTAAGTTGCTTAGGGCTTCACTAAGTTGCTGAGGCTGGCTTTGAACTTGTGATCCTCCTGTCTAGGCCTCCAGAATCGCAGGGATGACAGGCGAGTGCCACCGCATCCGACTCACTGAAACATTTTTGGTGATTAGTTTTGTCATGAGAGAAATACATAGCTGCCCTTGACTATGGTGGGAAGATCAAATGAAATAATCTTCTTGAAGTATTTGTAAAGTGCCTTCCTCCCTTTTTTCATCTCTTCATTCTCTGATAATGTATGTGCAAAGAGTTAAACACTTTAGAGTACATTATTCCAAGTAAGCTCCTTTCTGGCCATAGTTCCTTTCATCTCGCAATCTTGTTTTGCCTTAGGAAACAATTTCTAACTGAAAATTTTAGAGCACATCTGATGTAGGATTTATGAACTTGGGAGGGAAAAATTCTCTGGGGAAAATACAGACACCAGAAGGATGAAGGGAACACAAGGTCACTACCAGAAAAAGCACATTGGGTTGAGCAACTGACCAAGTGCGTGTTGATAGGTGATTCAGTGCCTGAATGATTTTATTCTCTTTTTTATGGCGCACAATGAATTTAGCTATAAGAAATAGACTAGGCTTCTTCTGCAAGAAAATGAAGCTTCCATAAAACCAGAAAGGCCAGTGTTTGGGGACAGGATGCTTTCTGTCTGGAGTCAGAAGAAGGGGGAAGGTTTTCTAAAAAAAGGAATTCTGGTTAAAAGCTATATGGGTGAGTTAGGAGAAAGTTTGGGAGAAATAAGAGAAGACAAGGGAAATAAGAATTCTTAGCTACATGAAAGGGAAAACTTAAGTCAATAGCCTCAAAAAATGCTAACCTCACTGAAATAGAAACCAAAGGAAACTGACAGTTCTGGAGAGGATTGTTATCAAATGTGCAGATCGGCTTTTTGCTGGTTGGCACTCCACAATGTGGATAGCTTTTCATCTCAGTTTTTTTCTCTTTAAATATTCTTCTGTGAGGTTCATCTGGATCAGGGCCCATTTACTCTGCATTGGGTGCATTTTGTTCTTGAGAAACAAAAGATAATTTTAGGGATATTTGAGGCATAACAGAACATGTTTTTAAATCCGTGGAAAAGATAATATTACACGTTAAAAATCTTTATGAAATGGATCTGTCCTTGAACTTTTGATTTTTGCGAAACTATTTCTTCATGGTTTATTTATGCAACAACATTCATTCAACAGAGAGAATCGGCCTGTGAAATAGACCTGCTCTCATGGAGTTTTTGTTCTATCAGATTTGGAGGTCTTTTTTTTTTCTTTTTTTTGGTACCAGGGATTGAACTCAGGGCCACTCAACCACTGAGCCCCCAGTCCTATTTTGTATTTTATTTAGAACAGGGTCTCACTGAATTGTTTAGTGCCTTGCCTTTTGCTGAGGCTGGCTTTGAACTCAACGATCTCCTGTCTCAGCCTCCCAAGCTGTTGGGGTTATAGGCCTGTGCCACCGGCAAGATTTGGAGGTCTTTTGTTTTCCAAGGTGTATACAAGTCAACCAGGATCTTTGCCTGTCATAACACAGGTGGATTTGGAATTCTTTTTATGACTTGTTTTTTTGCGGTTTGGCTTCTTAATTGGTGACCCTTCTTTGAAATTGTCTTTTAAGCTTTATTCATATAGCACCAAAATACCTATTCGAAAATGATGCCAAATTAAATGGTATCATTTTCTTCAGAGCCTGAAATATTAGGATAACCCAAAACTCAGTATCAGAATCTATCTGGGCTTCCTTTTGGGCAGTTCCTTTAGAATTCCTTGTTATACTGAACAATTTAGATTTTTTTTCTTTGAAGATGATTGCATAGACTATTGCAGACTATATGGCAGCTAACTTGGCAACACTTCTACCCATTATTCTAAGGTAATAATAGCAGTTATTTTCTGGGACTCTAATCACTCATACTGGTTATGTATTTTGGCCTAGTTGTCCTAGAAACCTTAATGAATGCAGTCAGAAAGCCCTAGTTAAAAACTTTTAGAGACTGGTAATTAGTTCATTTAGAGATCATAAGTAATTGCTTTCTTTTGAAGAAGTCAGTGTTTTGCCGCCTGATTTAGGGGCTGGTGATACTCAGTCCTCATATATCATCTCTTTTGAAGATTATCCCATGAGAAAGTTTTCCTATAATAGAAATACAAATAAGAAACTTGCTGTAGTTACTAGGAGGAAATGTAGGATTCTGGGGCTGGAATTTATTTTAGATGAAAAGATAGTTAACGTGTTTTGTCTACCTTCCAGCTGCAGAAATAGCCATGCCTTCCATATGGATTGTGATTGTTCAATATATAAATTATTGGTAAGGTTTAAATGGGTTCATTTGAAGCAAGTAAAACAAATGCTCAGCTCAAGCTTTGAGAGATTTTTGAGTGGCCTCATATGAAATTAAGCTATTTATTTATTTATTTGGTAAAAGGGATTGAACCCAGGGGCATTTAACCACTGAGCCAAATCCCCAGCCCTTTTATTTATTTATTTTTTTTTAAAAAAATATTTATTTATTTATTTATTTATGTATCTTTAGTTTTAGGTGGATACATTAGCTTGTTTTTATGTGGTGCCAAGGATCGAACCCAGTGCCTCATGCATGCTAGGCGTGCACTCTACCACTGAGCCACCACTCCAGCCCCTCCCCAGCCCTTTTAAAATATTTTATTTTGAAACAGGATCTTGTTGAGTTGCTTAGGGCCTGGATAAGTTGCTGAGGTTGGTTTGAACTCCAGATCAGTTGCTAAGGCTGGCTTTGAACTCCAGTCTCAGCCTCCCAAGCTGCTGGGGTTACAGGCATGCGCCACCTTGCAGGCTGAAGCTCTTTATGTTTCCACTTTGGGCATCCTGGGAAAGGGGGAGCTGCACCTGAAGATTGTTTTGGAAGTCATAAATGCTGAAGTGTTAGGGGGATATGGGGGAGGGAGTAATAAACTCCATGGTTTTTCTCCTAACCTGAAAGTCATTCTTAGTGACTTCTTTTGTGAGTACCAGGCACATAGTGGGAGAGACAAAGATATGACATCTCTTCAAAGGAGAGGACAATGAACCTTCACTTGCCTTTTGAAACTTGACTGGTCCTAGGGGACAGTGCTTTATCTCAGGAAAATACCTAGACCTCAGGAGGGGAAGCATTTGTGGAGACTGACCATGTAGTCTCTGGCTGACCTTGCTGATGACCATTCTTGGGGGAAGTCTGGCCATTTCTAGCTGAAGATTAAGATATCAAGTATTTCCTCCTGCCTCCTGAAAGAGCATAGTTGAAAGCTAAAGGAAGTCCTAAATGCCTTTGATGTCTTCAAATAATTAAGTAATTATTTCTTGGTGGCTAAGAGGGTGCTTTTCTAATTATTAGTATAGCTATCTGTTAAGTTGGGGAATGTATGCAGTAACAAGAGTCTTCTGGGAAAAGTGTTTGTTTTGTTTTTGGTACTAGCTTTCTGATTCATGTACCATACAATCCACCCAAAGTGTACAATTCAGTAGCTTTTAGTATATTTAACAGAGCTATAGATCACCACAATCTCAGAACATTTTCATTATCCCCAAAGAAGCCCAGCACCCCTCAGCCATCACCCTGGAAAATTTTATAACCTTCCAAGATGTTAATTAAACTCAAAATATAATCTCAAAACAAGTTCTTCAACTCTTTGAGTCCAACTCCTTTAAGAATCTCATCAGAGGGACAACTGCTCTCCATAAACACATATCTGTCTGTATACCTTCTCAGAACCTCACCAACCTATGGATCTTAGGGTAAGCATCACAGTTAGAAATTTTTAAAAAACTGTGAACTTGGAGAATTAACTTATTTTAGTTGGTGAGGTGCGTGCACCAAAAAAAAAAAAAAAAAAAAAAAAGTATTCTGCTAACTACCACACGTACCCTACTTTAGGAAAATCCACTGGGGCTGGGGATGTAGCTCAGTGGTAGAGTGCTTGGTGAGCTTGTGTGAGGCCCTGAATTCAGTCCCCAGCACTGAGGGAAAAAAAAAAGAAAGAAAAGAAAACCAGCTGGGTACAGTGGCACATGCCTGTAATCCCAATTACTTGGGAGACTGGAGCAGGAGGATTTGTTTGAGGCTAGTTGCAGCAATTTAGTAGACCCTATCTCAAAATTAAAAAATAAATAAATAAATAAAACAAATAAAAGGATGGGGAGCCTAGGGAAGAGGATGTTACTCAACTCAGAAGTGGAGCGTCCCAGGTTCAATTTCCAAATTTCTAGTATCGCCGGAAAAAAAGGAAGAAAGGAAACCACAATATACTTAGAACAATAGATGGATTATGTCCTGTGGGCAAAAAACAAATTGCTTTAGTTTGCAGCTTGCTTGGTTCATTTCAGTGTGTGTGCTCTGGTGACTTCTACAGTGGCCCTGGAGAGGGCAAAGGGCTCTGGACTGGAAACAGGGTATGTGTGCCCTCTCCTTGCTCCACCTGCTTGTCATAGCACCTCTGTTTATAATATTTAAACAAGTCTGCCCACATTTCTTTGATGTGGCTCATCAGCAATAGGTCATCTCTACTTATTTTTTCATTTGAGGCTTTCTTCTGCGGGTAGGGGAGGGAATGAATGGAGTATTGGTTATAGGAGAATCCTGGATCTCGAAATGTCTAAGAAACACTCATAGAGCTGGGTACAGTGGTGCATGCCTGTAATCCCAGAGGCTTAGGAGGCTGTGGCAGGAGGATTGATTATCACAAGTTCAAAGCCAGCCTTAGCAACTTAGCAAGGCCCTAAGCAACTTAACTCAGTGAGACCCTGTCTGTAAGTAAAAAATAAAAAGGGCTGGGGATGTGGCTCAATGGTTAAGCACAAAACAAAACACTTGTAGAGGTGAAAGGGGAAACAATCTTGTTCATGCAGTGCCTTTTTCCTCGTGAGTCTACCCTCCCCCAGGGGACACATTGCACTTTAGCCCTACACACTTTTCCTCTTTGCCCAAGCCAAGGGAAATGAAACTGGAAGTGGGCCCCGCTCACACCGACCTCTAGTGTAAGGCTCACGGTCTGGCCAGCACGCAGCCCACTGGCCCACCAGAGTACCTGGAGTAGCTGGGACGCCCCTCGCCAGGCCCTAAGCATTCCTATGTGACCCTGTAGATCAAGTTCACTAGTTGTCCTCTTGGATTCTGCAGACACTTCTGAAGCTCATGCTCTCTGATGGCACTGGCGTTGGCTATAGGCTTGCAGTGGTGAACTGTCCCTCCTCTGGTGGCTCTGAGGTTACTGCTGAGGGTAGAGAGGTGCCTCTGGAGGTCTTCCCTCCCCCTTCCCATGGGAAAGGGCATGGGCAGTTCGTTCTGCCTCTCTCCATGTTTTTCTCTTGAAGGTTATTTTTTTACTCTAAGTCCAGCCTTTCTTGTTTACATATTGCTATTTTCATTTAATTTTAAACTAAAACAGTCCCTGGCACATGGATAATAAGCATCCAACACAAATATATGTTGAATAAATGAAGTCATTGAATGAATGCAGGTATTCAAGATACAACTCAGGACACCCTTCCTGGGTCTTGCTACTTCACCTCTTAACCTATCAAGTCACACATAATTTTCCTTCCTCAAATTTCCTCTCTATAGACACATGCATTTTATATACCTATTATTTCTTACTACCCTGTTTTCTATTTATGCCCCCCTCCACAGGTGCAAACTGTAAATAACATGAGGAGAGAGGCAGAATGACTTTGGACATATTGCTTAATCCCTCCAGCCTCAGTTTGTCCATCTGTAAGGCGGGATGGTAAGAGTATGTTAGGGTTGCTGATTAATAGGCTCATATAGCTGGAACATTCGAAGAGAGGCTAGCCCATGTCCACGGTTACCTCTGTACATGTCAGGGCACTGGCTCAGTGTCTTGTGCATTTTTTGGCACTCAAGTATGTTGAGTGGAAAAGGGGAAGTTAAATTTTTTAAAAGTTTGTCTTACTATCACCTGTGACTACTTTGCTAGTAAATGGCAAAAAAGATCAGTCACATCTCAAAGAACAACTACCCACCCTACTCCTACCCCCACCCCCAACACCTGCCTTTACCTGTTTACCCTGGAGGAACACGTTTTGACAGCCAGGCTCCTGGAGATGCAGCACAGTCTCCTTACTCTCCTGCCTGGAGGCAGAGTTGGCTGTCAGTGTTCAGAGGCAGTGGAAGGGACAAGTGGGCGGCTGTGAGGTGCCAGGGGCCTGGTCTGAAGCTAGGCAGCTCCTAGCCTGTTTCTGCTCTTCCCCTCCTGGCTTTTCCTCACCCCTGGAGGGGTTCCAACATGGGTGCATATACGTTGGACCTCTGGAACATTTACAAAAACAAGAATCTTCTGGGTGCCAGGCACTGTGCTGTGTATCAAGATGAATGAGGCAGGAGGCTGACATCCTGGTGGAGGTAGCGAACACATAAACCAAAGGCCAAGTAAGACACTGAGAGGGCTGCTCTGCCTGGGAGAATGAGGGGGGCATATGGGAGAGGGAGAAAGGGTGAGGTCCTCCCAAGGCTTAGGAAATGAGGAAAGGCTATTTCAGAGAAGACAGCAATCCTGAAACATCTAGCAAAGCCTCTACTGGTTTACACTATTCTAAACTTTAAAGTTTGGCTTTAGACATTTTGAATGATACTAAAAAGGAGTGGTACTTGTCATCATTCACTAACTCACCAGAAGGATCTCAATGTAAAAACACTGAAGAATAATGATTCTGTTCTTTGCAGCCAAGGTTGTATTTGTAGACTTCAGGAGCTCCTTCAGCAGACACTGCTGTGTGGGATCCAGTTTGACAGGACTACAGTCATCTTGGTTATAACTGCCATTTTGCCTGCCAGGTAACCCTGGCACTTGTCCCAAACCCTATAGGACAAAGTTGTTGAGATAGTTAGCTATGCTGACTGACCACTGACTCACAGACTTTCTTAACTGACCTTGGGCATCTTAGTAGGTTTGTTTGTTTGTTTCTTTCTTTCTTCTTCTTTTTTTTTTTTTTTTTTTTTTTTACAATGCAGGAGATCAAGCCCAAGGCCTTGTGCATGCTAAGGCAAGCTCTTTACCACTCAGCCACCTTCCCAGCCCTATGTTAATAGTTTCTTTTCTTTTTTTAATATGGTATGGGGGATTGAATCCAGGGGTGCTCCACCACTGAGCTACATCCCCAGTCCTTTTTCTTTTTTTAAATATTGAGACAAGATCTTGTTAAACTGCCTAGGCTGGCCTTAAACTTGCAGACTTCCTGCCTCAGCCTCTTGAGTCACTGGGATTACAGCTTTTTAAAGAGTTTTTGATAAAGGCCAGGGATCTTCCATTTGGCCACAGCCCACCTTCATCTAGCTACATATATAAACACCTCCTTCCTGCCTTGGGTATGGAATCCTCCTGTTTTGCTGCTGCCCAAGACATACTTCTGTCCATAAGTGCCTAATAAATTACACTTCATGCAATCTTAGCTCTGTTGGCCTCTTTCTTCAGTCTCTTATTTCCTTCCACGTTTGGCTTGTTCTTATGCAGCAGAACTGGGTTTTTCCAGAACATGCTGGGAGTATGCCTTGGGTTCTAGGCATTCAGTACTTGGGATGAAGGTCTAAACAGGATAGACTTGGTCCCTGTCTGTGTTTGTTCATTCATTTTAAAAGGGTTTATTTTACAAAATTCTAGTCTAGGGTAAAAGATGAAAAAAGGGCAAGTATGGCCAATTGTGGGGCCTCTTGGATGCCAGGCTAAGGGGACCCAAACAGCAATGAGGGGTGTTGAGCAGGTGTGTGGCATGTGAAAGTAGAGTTTTAAACAGCTCTTTGTTGCTGGTGTATAGGGTGTGGCTAGAAGGATGGAGGAAGGGAAGAGGAGAGTCCCTTCTGATAATGAAGCCCTGGAGTTAGAAAGACCACATCTCAGGTTCATGGCAAGAGAAAGAGAAGGAAGGGAGAGAAGAAAAGTGCCAAGTAGAGACCACGAGGGGCACAGAGGCACTAAGATGGTAACTGGTCTTGCAAGGAACATGATGAGTCCAAGTTTGGCTTTAGACATTTTGAATAATACTGAAAAAAGAGTGCCACTTGTCCTAACAGCGAACATTGTTTAAACTCTTACTATTGTGCCAAGCCCTAGTTACAATAGTCTAATTTTCGCTCCCTCTATTTCTCTCTTTTGGGTCAGCCTCATTGAAGTATGTTATGGTTTGAATCTGTTGTGTTCCCCAGAGTCTGACGTATTAAAGGCTTGGTCCCCAGTGCAGCAATGTTCAGAAGTGTGGCTTTTAGGAAGTGATCGGATCATGAGGGCTTTGACCTCATCAATGGATTAGTCCATGGATGGATTAATATTTTTATAGCATTATTATGAGGTGGTACAAACTGTAGGAGGTAAGGCCTGGTTGGAGGAAGTAGGTCTCAGGGGCCCCTTCTTCCTTCTCTCTCTCTCTGATTTTCTGGCTGTCATGAGGTGAGCAAATTTTTCCTGTCATACCCTTCTTCCATGATGTTCTACCTCACCTCAGATCCAAAATAATGGAGCCAGCCAAACATAGACTGAAACTTCTGAAACCATGAGCTAAAAGAATCTATTCCTTTAAGTTGTTTTTCCCAGGTATTTTGTCATAGCAATTCAAAGACGACTAATACAAAGTATAATTTACATGTAATAAAATTTATTAGTTTTAGTGTATAGTTTGATAAATTTTGACAAGTATATACCTATTGTGTAACATTTTGCTCAACTGCACATATTTTCTGGGTATCATTTTGCAGTCAGTACCTTTCCTCTGGTCCTTGGCAACTATTACGCTGCTTTTTATTGCTATTGTTTCATCTTTGCTAAAATGTCATCAGTAAACGAAATCTTAAAGGATGTAATCATTGGTGTCTGACTTATTTTAATTAGCATAAAGCTATGAGATTCTTCCAAGATATTGTACGTTTTTGTGTTTTTTTTTTTTTTAAATATTGTTTTAGTTGTCAATGGACCTTTATTTTATTAATTTATATGCGGTGCTGAGAATTGAACCCAGTGCTTCACACATGCTAGGCAAGTACAGTACCACTGAGCCACAACCCCAGCCCCACGTTTTTGTGTTTGATTGATTGAGGGACAGGATCTTGCTATGTTGCCCAGTCTTGCCCTGAACTCTCAGACTCAAGCCATCTTCAGCCTCTGCCTCCCAAGTAGCTGGACTATAAGCAAGCACCCCTACACCTAACTCCATGTTTCTTTCTTTCTTTCTTTTTAAATTTTTTTGTAGTTATAGATGGATAGAATGCCTTTATTTTATTTGTTTATTTTTATGTGGTGCTGAGGATCAAACCCGGTGCCTCATGCATGCTAGGCAAGCGCTCTGCCACTGAGCTATAGTCCCAGGCCAATCCATGTTTCTTTTTATTGCTAAGTAGTATTCCATTTTGGGGGGGGATGGACTACAGTGGAATGGACATTTATCCATTGGTAGACATTTGGGTTGTTTCTAGTTGGGGACAATTATGAATAGAGCTGCCATGAACATTTGGGTAAAGTCTTCATGTGGACATAAACTTTCATTTCTCCCAAGTAAATACCTGGAAATGGAGTTTCTGGGTGACATGCTAAGTACATGTTTAACTTGGTAAGAAACTGTCAGACTTTTTAGATTTTCATTTGATCCTCATACCAATTCTGAGTTGGGTTTTGTTATTATCCCTGTTTTTCAGTTGAAGAAAATAAAGTACAGAAAGGATAACTTGCTCAAGATCTTAGGGCTGGGAGTGGCAGATGAAGGTTCATACTATACTCGTGAACTTTGAATCAAAATACAAGTTGTGAGCCATCCAAAGTGATTTGTTATCAGGGTCTGCAGATTGATGGACCTGTTCAATGGCTCTATGATGCCTACTCCCAGGAGAAGACAAGGTGGAGGTGTTCCCTGACTCACAGAGTCAGACAATGGTTTGGGTGGCTGCCTTCTAAATTCTCCCAGCTTGGCTGCATAGGAATGGAGTTCATTCATCACACACAGTGGCGGCCTTAGAGAATCACTGTCCAGTGAAGAGGTATTGTGAACCATATATATTATTTGCATTTTCTAGTAGTCACATTTAAAAAGTAAAATGAAATTAATATATTCTGTTTAATTCAGTATATCCAAAATATTATTTCAACATGAAATCAATATAAAATTGATGCTATATTCACATTCATTTTGTCAAAGTTTTTTTAAAATGTAATGTGTATTTTATAATTATAGTATATTTCAACCAGAAGTAATCACATTTCAGGTACTTGATAACCATATATTGCTTATGACTAGTATACTGGACAGCACAGATATAGACATTAAAAATAACAATCTTCAAAAGCACTAATATGGAGAGAGAGCCATGTTATATTAAGTGGGGAAAAAAGCAAGTCATAATACACTATTTAGTATGCATTCATTTTCATAAATATCTGTTAGTACCTGCAAACAGTCTATAACTACATTGCCTCATACTATATCCACTAGGCTACTTTAAATTAAATAAAATTAAAAATTCACTTCCTTTCACTAGCTACATTTCAAGAGCTCAGAGGTCCCCTGGCCTTAGAGGCTACCATATTGAATGTCAAATTAGATGGCTGCTGTCTTCAAACGGCTAAACTGGTGGAGGAAGCCTGAGGGGCTGAGGCCTGTGAGCTCTGTGACCAGCAAGTTGGTGAGCATTGAGTCCTAGAACTTCTGTGTGTGTGTGTTGTTTGCTTGTTTGTGGCACTGGGGATTGAACCCAGGGCCTCGCCATGCTAGGCAAGTACTCTACTACTGAGCTACATCCCAGCCCTTTTTGCTTTAAGACAGGTTCTTGCTAAGTTGCCTGGTCTGGCCTTGAATTTGAAATTCAGTCTCTTGAGTAGCATGGTTTTAACAGTTAAGCACAAGAAGGAAGCCCCATAAGGGGCAGCCACAGTTGGTACCTTGGAGAGTTTAATAGGAACTTGGTGTGGAAACAACACAGTCTCCTCAAGGACCCTGTTCCACTTTTGTACAACGGAAATTAACTGCCATTCAAATTGTTGAGTTCCTCATAAACCTGGTGTCCACTTATGGCATCTTCATATAAAAATGCTCCTTTCTGCTTCTTATTCTTTTTTTTTTTTTTAATATTTATTTTTTAGTTTTTGGCGGACACAACATCTTTGTTTGTATGTGGTGCTGAGGATCGAACCCGGGCCGCACGCATGCCAGGCGAGTGTGCTACCGCTTGAGCCACATCCCCAGCCCCTCTGCTTCTTATTCTTGCATAGCAGGGCTTGCTTAACATTTGAAAGAAAATCATTTGTCATTTCTATGTGCTACCTGGTTTCCAATCAACCCCAGAAGTTTGTGTTCATGAAGAAGGAGCTGGGCTGCAAAGTTTGGGGATATTAAAGTTAGGAGACTGTGGTCAGGTGGTGTTTAGAGAGCTGTGTCCCTATACTTAACTCTTGTGCTCGGGCCTGGCTGCATGTCCTTACTCTGCTCTTCATTCTCAGCTTCCTTCTGACTTGATAGACCAGTTCTGCCTGCCCAGATAACCTCCATTCATCAGAACAAGACTGTATATAACATGAAAGCATTCTGCCCAAGGCCATAGAATGTAGGAACTGCTGTACCCCTGTGTGAGGTAGGCCTGTCGGCCTGCAATCCAGTCTATTCTCACCACATACAAGCTTTGCAACCTTGAGGCATCTACCCTCTTGAGCCTTGGTCTTTTGTTGGGAGATGAAAGAAGCTGAGGGACGGAAGGCAAAGTCTTCCATAAGCACAGCAGTTGTATCTTCCAGGAGATGTATGGCCCCATGGCCTGTGCAGTGTGCCATCACGTACATGGTTGGTTATGAAATTGGAATAGTGACTCAGGAGGACACTGGCATGTTGAGGCTTGGTAGAATTGACTTAGGTATAATCAACTCTGTGGTGACCAACCATTATTAAAACCAGTAGGGACTTCTGCAGCTTGACTTCCACCCAGAATTTCAAGCTTTGTTCCCACCAAATGTTTTACCAGCCTTAATACAAATAGAAGAGTTCATTGACTTGACTTTCATCTTTTGTTTTCCTAGTCTTCCCAGAACAGTAAAAGTGCTGATGGGCAGTAAAAGGACCAAAAGGTTCCTCACCAAGGAAAAGGAGTGATTGATTGCACATGTCATTGATAACATATCAGGCTCTTATTCAAGCTCAGATAATCTCAATTCTTATCTTATCACTCAGAATTCCTTCAAGTGGCATGTTTTAAATTTCATGTGCAGCAAACTGACAAAGTTTTTTTTTTTTTTTTTTTTTTTGCAATGCTGGGAATTGAACCCAGGGCCTATTATGCATGCTAGGCAAGTGCTTGCCACTGAGCTATGCCTGCAGCCTGCAAACCAACACTAAAATTTGTCTTTTCTTATCATAATAGTAATATGTTCATTGAGGATATCCAGAAAAATGTAGGGATGAAAAAAAAAAAAAAAGCCTGAAATGGGCAAGAACCTGGGACAACAGAGTAATAACTCTAGAATAATCAAAGACTGAGGACATTGTTTCCGTGTTTTAAGAAAATGACTTTTTGTTTTTTACTTAATAGAGCTTACTCACTTACTAGTGTTACCACTGCCTCCTGCTTGCCAATTAAAACCACAATGCATTCACCTGCAGAAAGTTTGTGTTTGGCCTGGTGTGTTGGCCTGTAATTCCTCAGCTCGGGAGGCTGAGGCAGGAGGATCACAAGTTCAAAGCCAGCCTCAGCAACTTAGCAAGGCCCTAAGCAACTCAGTGATATCCTGTCTCAAAAGAAAATATAAAAAGGGCTGGAGATGTGGCTCAGTGGTTAGGCACTCCTGGGTTCAATCCCTGGTACAAAAAAAAAAAAAGCTTGTATTTGCTGTTTTCTTAGCTAGGAAGAAAACTAACAGTTAACAAAGCTGGTCATTATGCTGGCTGCTCTAAATATGCTATCTTATCGAATATTTATCACAACCCTAATGGGAAGGGATGATTTTGCAGATGAATAAATTGAGGCCCAGAGAAATTAGTCCAGGAATCTAGTAAGTGGCAGTTGGGCTTTAAGTCCAGGTCTCTGTGAATAGAAAGCTTTTGTCCTCCTCCCCACCCCCCCCACCCCCCAGCCTGTGGCTGTGGTGTGGAAGGGGGGGTGACACATTGTGGCTAATCATTACACAGTGACTGGCTTCTCCTTCCAGACCCTGAAGGTGTCCCTTGAGTACCAGCTAAGGTTGTAATGGAGTTGGTCACTGTAGGTGCCAGAGCCCACCTAAAAATCATCATTGGCAACAGAGATTGTATGTTTGATAGTCTTTTCTAGCTAAATACAGTGGGTGATATTTAATCATTATTCATACTGCATCCATCTCTACAGTTTAAGAGCATATTGCACAAGTAAATGAAATCTTTATTTTGTTTTAATTGAGGCTTTTTGAATCCACCCCCGCCTTTCCTCTGATATAAGATAGAATTATTGGGCTCACATTTTAGCAAATTAGGTAATTTGCTTTGGCATCATTTAAGGGTCGTTGTTCTATAGAATGCTATAGAATCTGGCTGTTTAAGATGCCATATCCATTCCATAGTTATGTCTGAGGTCAAGGGAGTCTGGAGCGCTTCTTTGCAGTATTTCTCTTAGCTGGATCATCAGCTTTCTTTGAAGTCAGCCTAGAGACCAGTTCTCCTGCTGGGAGACCATCCCACAGAGGAGAGCTTGGACTTCAAAAGGCCTGCAGAGGGGAGAAGCATGCGTGACCGTGGTTGCTCATCTCACTGCAGGGATCAAAGTGTGTTTGTGATATGTTCTGTGTCAATTCTGCTAGCAGAGAAGAAACTGGGAGATTTGCTTTGCATAAGGTTAGAGCACACGTTTCTGTGATCCGGTTGGTTGAATTTTTAAAGGAAATTCATTTCACATGGTGGGAAAGGAGATGCACTTGGCTTCACTCATCTGCCAGAATTTATTTTTTAAGATTAGTGGTGATTCTTTGGATGCCTTTAAAAACCCAATGTTTTCATTTGTTTGAGGGCCATTTTTACATATTACTGGCTTGCATAGCAATGGCTATAGAACAAAGGTAGGTCCCAGCACTGAAAATCTGCAGATGAAACTGCGATAAATAATGACAATTTAGCAAAGCAAGAAGTAATCATTAATTCGAAGTGAAATATTAAAGACTGTAAGCCGAGAGGCAGGTGGCCAGTGAGCTGAGCGGAAGTTCTATAAGCCGATTCTGTTATAAGAATTTCTTCAGAAACCTTGTTGTCCTTTGGCATGATGCAGACTTCTGCTTGTGAGGTGCAGCTGCTGTGCTGTGTGACACTGATTTTGAACATTAATTCTATTTTTATTTTTTAAAAATTTTTGCTGGGGATTGCCTCATGCACACATGCTAGGCAAGCACTAGAGCAGTGAGCAACATCCCTAGCCCTCAGCACTAATTCTTATAAAGGAGTGGTAAGTCTGAGGCTGGGAGAGCCCATGGGAGTTTTCTCGAGAGTGCCATTTGACTCTACCTGTTGTAGGTGTATAGGCTTCCTCCTCCTGAGAATGCAAGGGGTCAGTCAGCTAATACCCATCAGCAGGTATTTGCTGTGCTTCTGCCATTGGCCTGACATTGTGTTCAAGTGTTATTTAGAACACAAAGAAATGTGTGATTGTAGCTCTTGAAAAACTTAATTCAGTTGGAAAGATCCCCCTCCCCAAATGTAGACAGACATAGGACAAAAATAGCAATAATGTTTAAAAGGTAGAGCTTCCCAGGTTTTGAATAAGTAGAGCAGCAAAGCAAGGTGAGTAAGAATATTTATGTTCTAAAGAGTCTGACAGAGGAGGGTTGAATAGAAAGAAGGGTTAGGTCAGTTTTATCAGAAGATAGAAAAATGTGGAAGCTAGGCTAAAGAGTTTGGGTTTGTCCTGTGGCCAGTGAGGGTCATGGAAGATTCTAGAGCCAAGAAGTGGCATGGTGCTGGATGTCCAGAAAGGTTTTTAGCATTTATACACACACACACACACACACACACACCAGGGATTTAACTGAGCCACATCCCCAGACCTTTTTATATTTCATTTAGAGACAGGGTCTTGCTAAGTTATTTAGGGCCTCACTAAGTTGCTGAGGCTGGCTTTGAACGTGGGATCCTCCTGCCTCAGCCTCTGAGCCACTGGGATTTCAGGTGTGTGCCACCATGCCCGACTTGCTTTTAGCATTCTTTGGGGGCTTTTCCTATGAAGGGGAGGTTCCAGGAAACAAGTGGGTTTGAGAGTAACCCCAGAGGAGTGGTGTGGCTGGTGGGTACTAAAGACCAAAAGGCCCGCCCTATCCAGATCCACCATTGCTAGTCCAGGCATCCATCCTTCAGAGACTCGGTTCCCCCAGCTGCCAAATGAGAGTAGCAGTTCTTCCTTGTTCACCTCAAACAACATCATTTGATATTGTGGGTGGTGCTGTGGGAGCCACCACTATGGGGTCAAGTATGAGAAGCTCAGGTTAGGTGCATAGTGTACCCAAGAAGAGCAGAGTTGAGCCCTAGTGGGAGTCAGGGAGGGAAGGAAGTGAGTGGGGAGGAGTCCGGTGAGATGTGGCGAGTGCTTGGTTCATTGGTTTCCTTCCTTCTGTGCAAGGGTTTTTATTTTCATAGTGTGGAGCTGCTTCCGATTTTGAAAGGTTTGAAAACAGTTGTTCTTACCCCAGCTGCACATCAGAATCACCTGGGGAACTTCTAAACCTATTAATACCTGTGCCCTACCCCAGACAAATTAAACTTGCATCTTTGGGAGTCAGGGCCCAAGCGTAGGGAATTTTTGTGTGTGTGTGTGTGTGTGTGTGTATGTATGTGTGTGGTCTGGGTTCCGTAGAATGCAGCCGGTTTTGAGATGTCCTGCTTAGGTAGAGGTGGGTACAACGAGAATTATCTGTAAAACATCTCAGAACAGCCATACCATGTATTTCTGTATTTTGAGTCTTGGGCTAAATCTGATAGCTGTGCTGAAAGGGAAGAGAGAATTATGAGATTTAGGCTGATTTGTAGGTTTACATAAGTGTTGGAACTAGCTTCTCTAACACCTTTCTTTCCAAGTGGTTGTGTGAGGGTCAGTGGTAGAGCCTTGCCTAACATGTGTGAGGCCCTGGGTTTGATCCCCAGCAACACACACACACACACACACACACACAGGGATCTGTGTTTGTAACTTCACTAAAGTTTTCCAAAAATCTCATCAAACCAAGGCATCTTTGAGCAACTAGACAGTGAAATCCCCATTTGGAAGCTCAGGAAACACAAAATGCTCATGGGGATACTTACTTGGAAAATGGCCTGTATTGGAAGCATTTATCATCAGCTGTGGAAATGATGCCCCCACTCCTGCACCCTCAGGTTGGTCAATAGGTTGGCATCATCAGAGGTGAACCAGCCAAATGCCATGCACTAGTGTGGACCCCTGTCTTTTAGGGCTGCAGAAAGAGACTGGCCTCACAGCTGCCTAGGTCAGTGGGGGGTCACCAGCCTTGTTTGGAAAGTTGGAGGGACTTGGGAGTCAGCAGGACTTGGATTCCAGTTCCCAATCCGCTGCTTTTCAGCTGTGCAACATTGGGCAGCTCACTATATCTTGCTGAGCAGAGATCTGCCCACTTGGGTGGCTGCTGAGAAGGATTGAATAAGGAGCGGAAGGATTGAATAAGAAGCTTTTGGTTAGATGCTTAGCAAAGTTCTTAGCGTGTGGTTAGTGCTCCTTTGACATTAATCCTCCCTTCTCTTTCTTCCTCTAAGTCAGAAATCACATGGTACTAGTGCAGGTCCAATTTGAAAAACTTCAGCACCAAACCACAATGACTTGTCAAAAGACCCACATGCTCAGGCCTCCCTGGCATGCCAAGATCAAGGATGTGGTGTCAGAGGAGCCAGAGGGAGAGGGCCCTTTGGGGAAGTGACAGCATGGGGCAGAGTTGGTGGTGGTGACGCCTAGATACCTCTGACTCAGGGCTGCCCTGCGGGGCTGACAGCTCCCCTTTCCTGTGTCTTGGTCCCTGGTGGTTTAAGTCCTCTTGTACACACATCTTAGGTTCTGTTCCACATCAAAGAGGGCCGGAAGGATGGGCAGGTTCACTGGAGGATTCTGGGCTGCTGACTCCAGTTTGGGACATGGAGGCCTGATTTCAAAGACTAGGTTTTACTGGTCTCCAGTTTTCCTCAGAGTTGTCTCTGCTTGCAAGCAGTAGACAGTCATGCTGTTTTCTTTCAGCAGAAATTTGAGATGAAAGTATTTCCTTTTGGCCAGTATGGACAGTGGTATCAAGCAATCTTAAAAAATCAAATGTTTTTATTATTAGGGACCAACTTGCCCTTTGAAGTGGAATAAAAATATATCTGAGTAGCCGAGCACAGTGGTACATGCCTGTAATCCCAGCAGCTTGGGAGACAGAGGCAGGAGGATCCCAGGTTTTAAGCCAGTTTTATCAATTTAGCCATGCCTTAACCAACTCTGCAGGACCCTGTCTTTAAATAAAATATAAAATAGGGCTGCAGATATGGCTCAGTGGTCAAATGCCCCTTGTTCCTATCCCCAGTACCAAAAAGAAAAAAAAAAAAAAATACACCACCAGTAGCCAAGTGCATTCCACAGGTAGATATGAATGTGCTATAGATGGTATTGCCTGTGGACTGTGGAACAAGGGCAGCTGATGACAGAAGTGACTCCTAACCTCATCCTGTGGCCTAGGCCTCTGTAGACTGAGGTGAACTGGTATTTTGGACCTTGGCACTTTGACATTTGGGGTCAGTTCTTTGTTATGGTGGCTGTCCTATTTGTATAATAGCATTCTTGGCCTCAGCTTATATTCCCTTCCCCTACCATGATAATCAAAAACTTCTCCAGACACCAGGTGTGGTGGTGAGCACATCTGTAATCCCAGTGACTTGGGAGACTGAGGCAGGAGGATTACAAGTTGGAGACCAGCCTCAGCAATTTAGAAAGGCCCTAAGCAACTTTGTGAGACCCTGTCTCAAAATAAGAAATAAAAAGGCCTGGGGATATGGCTCAGTGGTTAAGCACCCCTAGTTTCAACCCTCAATACAAAAAAAAAAAAAAAAAAGAGTCTTTAAATGTCACCTAGGAGCAGAATCACCCTTTTTTTTTTTACCACCCTTCCCCTACTCCCTTTTTTTTTGAGGACACTGACTTAAACATATTTTGAGTCTCTTGGCAGAAACAGTAACTAGAATGTCATTTTGGGACGTCACAGCATGACATAAGGACCCAAGCACTGTTTGTAGCTACGGCTTCCCTTCTGCCAGATACTGCCCCAATCATTATTGGGGGCTATTTTGCAGCCAAGTTTATATTTTTAAAAAACCTCAACTACATGTGTGGAGAGGGAAGGAGCGGCCTGCAGTGCCTTTCTGGATAGACTACACATTTCTTGATGAGAGTTCTATCCCCAGCATGAACCAAGCTCAGACTGTGAACATGAGAGTCCTTTATTCACGTTCACAGGTGGTAACAACATCTTATAAAACACATGTCCAAACTTTGAACTGAAAAGTAAGTAAGGCAGGCCAGCAATGCCTAGCCAACACCTACCAACTGCCCAACACTGAGCTGGAATTTTAAAAATTCACATATTCCTCTGATAAATGAAGCAATGGATGCTCAAACTAATTTTTTTTTTATTGGTTGTTCAAAACATTACAAAGCTCATGATATATCATCTTTCATACATTTGACTCAGTTGGGTTATGCTCAAACTAATTTTTGAGATTTAATATTTCCCCTTTTCCTTCCTTCCTCCCTCCTTCCCCCCTCCCCCATCCTTCCTTCCTTTCATTCCCTCCTTCCATTATCCCCTCCCTCCTCCTCTCTTTCCTTCCCTCCCTCTCCTTTTCTTTTTTTCTTTTTTCCTTTCTTCCTTGAGATCAAACCCAGAGGCACTCAACCACTGAGCCACATCCTCAGCCCCTTTTATTTTTTATTTATTACTTTGAGACAGGGTCTTGCTAAGTTGCTTAGGGCCTCACTAAGTAGCTAGAAGCTAGCTTTGAACTTGTCATCCTCCTGCTTCAGACTCATGAGCAGCTGGGATTATAGGCATGTGCCACCCCAACCATCTCCCCCCCTACTTTAGACATCAAAAGAAAAATCTATGTGTATTGTTAGGAATTACTCAATTAAATGTGCTAATTTAGATCTCTACTTATTAGAAATATAAAAGGTCAGAAAATTTGGCAGTGTAACAGCCCAGAGCAGAGAACAGTTCAAAGCCAAAGGACTGATTTCCCAGTGAAGACTGTCAGATATTTTTAGCATTTTGTTTTTATATATTCAGAATTAATTGCATTAGTGTGTTGCTTAAGAAATTTGCCATACTACACAAATCAGTTTTGAAATAATTATTTTATAACCCCATATGAAACCCACTAAGTGTGGCACCAGGTACACAGTTGTTGTTTCACTCATAATAATTGAGTGAATCTTGTTGAATATACCTTTTTTTTTTTTTTTTTTTTTTGGTACCAGGGATTGAACCTAGCAGCACTTAACTACTAGGCCACATCCCCAACCCTTCTTATTTTTTATTTAGAGACAGGGTCTCACTAAATTGCTTAAGGCCTCATTAAGTTGCTGAGGCTGACTTTTTGACTCGAAGTCCTCCTGCTTCTGCCTCCCAAGTCACTGGGATTGCCACTGCACCTGGCTATACTGTCCTTCACACATAGGCAGAAGTTTCTGCTTCTGTGGACTTTATCAGCCTTTGCTGATAGAATGGAAATGAATGGTAGTGTAATAAGGTCAGTTCTAAAATCCAGTTGCCAGGTTAACAATGCTTCTTTGGCTTTATTTTCTAAATAATCTACTTAAGTCAGTGAGATTAATTCAGTAGAAAAGATTTGTGGAGTACTGTATTGAACATTTGTTGAGTAGTGACTAAGTAATGCCTAATTCATTCCACCCAAAATTAGTATAACAGTTCTGAGCATTTGAAGACAAAAAATGTTAACATTCTTTATATGATTTAATCCATACCTTGTGAAATCCTTGTTTGTCTCTGTAGGAGGTTGTACTGAGTCTGGGTTTCTTTCTTATTTATTAATAAGAATTACCTGGGGAGGCTATTAAAACTTCTAATACCTAGGTTGTGTGTGTGTGTGTGTGTGTGTGTGTGTTTCCTAGAGATTCTGATCTAACAGATTTGATGCAGGCCTGGGAATATATTCAAATACACCACCTTGCCTGGTGATTTTTATGATTGGGCAGGTTTGAGGGTCAGGAGATTTGTTTTCTTTGGGAAATGGCCTTGATGCATATCTATTATACCTTTTTACTTGTTAATCATAGTCTTTCATAGCTGACTGGATATGAAATGCATACTTTGAACACTAAAAATCATAGTCTTCTGACTAATAGACATCTAGTTTTGAATGTCTGCATTTTGCTTAGTTTTAAATTAAACTTTATACTTGAGATAATTATAGATTCATGTGCAGCTATAAGAAATAATGCAGTGTGATCCATATACCCATATACTTCAATTTCCCCCAATTATAGCATCTTCCAAAAACTATAGTATGACACGCAATCACGATATTGACCTCGATGCAAAATAGAGAACATTGCCATCCCTCATTTGGTCCTTCTACAGACACATCCACTTCCCTCACCCACCTAGCCCCTATCCTCGCCTTAACTCTTAGCAACCACTACTCTGTTCTTCATCTCTATAATTTTGTGATTTCAAGAAAATGATATAAATTGAATCATTCAGAATATAACATTATGGGATTAGCTTTCTTCACTCAGCATAATTCTCTGGAGAGTCATCCAAGTTGTGTGTATCAATATTTCATTCATGTTTGTGTGTAGTATTCCATGGTATGGATATAGCAGAATTTAACCACCCATTGAGAAAGGTCTGTCTGTTTCTCCTTGGGCACTATCAGTAGTCAAACTACTATGAATATAGATATATAATGGATATTCATATACTTACTTTTTTGGGGAGGAGGGTACCAGGAATTGAACCCAGAGATACTTAACCATTGAGCCCCAACCCCAGTAATTTTTATTTTTTATTTAAAGACAGGGTCTCACTGAATTGCTTAGGGTCTCACTAAATTTCTAAGACTGGCCTTGATCTCAAAATCCTCCTTCCTCATCCTCCCTAGCCACCGGGATTGCAGGCGTGCCACTATACCCAGCATATACTTACTTATTGATGCAAAGGACTTTTGTACCTTGAGGCCTTGTTAAAATTAATTATTAATTTAAGGAAGTTTTTTGTAGATTCCTTGAGATTTTCTACATAGATTATCATGCCACCTGCAAATAGAACCTGTTTATTTCTTCCATTTGATCCATATACTTTTTGGAACTGTGTTGAATGAGAACAGTGAGCACAGACATCTTGCCTTGTTCCTATCTTAGTGGGAAATGTTGTCTTTCACCATCCAGTGTGTTATCTCTAGGAGATTTGTAGAAGCTTTTTATCAGATTGACAAAGTTATCCTCTATTCCTATTTTTCTGAAAGTTTTTATCATGAAAGGGTGCTGAATTTTGTCAAACAGTTTTTCTGTATCTTTCTTTTTCTTTTTTGGTACCAGGGATTGAACCCAGGGGTGTTTAATCCTTGAACCACATCCTCAGCCCTTTTTTATTTTTCATTTTGAGACAGGGTCTCTCTGAATTGCTTAGGGCCTTGCTAAATTGCTGAGGCTGACCTCCAACTTGCAACCCTCCTGCTTCAGCCTCCAAAGTTGCTGGGATTATAGGCATGTGCCACCATGCCCAGCTTCTGCATCATCTTATTAGTTATAAAGATAGCAAATTTATCCACTTCATATTGGGTGAGTCCTTAGTGGTTTCGAGGAAGTGGTCTGTTTCATCTAAGTTGTGATTTTTTTTCTTCAGCTCATTATGGCAGATTTTATTGATTGATTTTTGAATAATGAATCAGCTTTATATCCCTGGAATAAGCTCGTATAATATATGTATGTCTGTCTATATGTACACATATATTTTCTTTACATGCTAGGCAAGTGCTCTACCATTGAGCTACTTCCTCAAACCTCTTTTTACATATCGTTAAGTTCTATTTGCTAATATTTTGATAAGACCAGGCATGGTGGCACATATCTGTAATCCCAGCAGCTCAGGAGGCTGAGACAGGAGTATCATGAGTTCAGTATGAGCCTCAGCAAGGGCAAGGCTCTAAGCAATTCAGTGAGACTCTGTCTCTAAACAAAAAATACAAAATAGGGCTGGGGATGTGGCTCCGTGGTAAAGTGCTCCTGAGTTCAATCTCGGGTACAAAAAAAAAAAAAAAAAAAATTGGTAAGGATTTTTGAGCCTATGTTCATGAATGATATTGGTCTATAGTTCTTTTTTGTAGCATCTTTAGTTTGAGGTAGGGTAATACTAGCTTCATCAAATAAATTGGGAACTACTTCTTCCACATCTGTTTTCCAGAAGCATTTGTGTAGAATGGGTGTGAATTTTTAAACATTTGCAGAATTCTCCCATGAAAGCTTCAAGCCGAGATAATTCTTTGGGTGGAGTTTTTACATTATGAGTTCAACTTTCTTATTAGTTATAAAGATAGCAAATTTATCCACTTCATATTGGGTGAGTTGTGGTTCTTAGTGGTTTCGAGGAAGTAGTCTGTTTCATCTAAGTGGTCGAATTTCGGTGGGTAGATGTGTTCATGTCACCCTCTGATCCTTGCAGAGTCTGGAGTCTGAGTGACAGCCTGTTTCATTCCTGATGTCTGTCATTTGTGTCTTACCTCTTTCTTTCCTGTCAGCTTTATTAGAAGTTTGTCAAGTTTTTGGTTTTGTCAAAGAATTGGTTTTTCATTTCACTGGTTTTCTCTTTTCAAATTTCATTGATTTCTGCTTTTATCTGTATTTTATTTTCTTCCTTTTCCTTGCTTCGAGTTGATTATGATCCTTTTTTAGGCTCTTGGGGCAGAGCTTGGAGTATTGATTTGATACTTTTTCTCTTTTCTTACAAAAGCATTTAGTGCTTAAATTTTCCTTTCAGCACTACTTGAGCTGGGTCTCCTAAATTTTGCTCTGTTGTTGTAGCAGAGGAAAAGTTTCTTCAGCTCTCCTAGAGTTCCTGACTATGTCTGAAGAAACTGACAAATCAAATTAATAGGAAAACATAACAAATTTGTTTAATCATTTTACATGACACTGGAGCCTTCGGAAAAATGAAGACTCAAAGTCTCAAGGAAAACTCTTCCCCTACCCTCAACACTAGGACAGGGGATAGAACCAGATGCTCTATCACTGAGCTACATCCCCACCCCTTTTTAAAAATTTTGAGATAGAGTCTCTTTAAGTCTTTGAGGCTGGCCTCAAACTTGCAATCTCTTGCCTCAGCCTCCTACATGCATGGGCCATTGTGCCTATCAGAACTATTTTTATGATTAGGTTCAATGAAGAATGAATAGCCATTTAGGCATGTGATTGGACATATATGTTCTATAGTAAAAGATTAAATGGGAAAGCCCTGCGAGGCTTAGTTCAGATCCTTCTTAGCCTTTCTCTGTGGCATTCCTCCCTCCCAGGTCAAGAGCTGAACCCTTCTGACATGAGGATCTTGTGAGCTATTATTAGACAAGGTAGATCAAAGAATTTCTTTACAGCCACACAAACATTTAGGGGAAGGGTGGTGTAATATTTTTAGGTTTTATAACTGGCTTTTGGAGGAGAGGGGCTCTAGTTTCTGTGGCCTCCTCTCGGGGAGGAAAAGGGCAGGAGACAGATTTTGCTTCTGGTCATTTCCCTCAGTTCAAAGTATTTAATAGAGCAAGGCACCATAATTTGGGGTGTCTTGTTCTGAGCCCAAACATTGTGTTATTTTTCTGTTCAGTGGTTTTTTTTTGTTTGTTTGTTTTTCTCTTGAGATTTCATCTTTGACCCCTGGATTATTTAGAAGTATGTGATTTAGTTTTAAACTGTTTGGAGATTTTTCCTTATCTTTGTTATTGGTTAAGCTTGGTGAGGTTTTTCTTTTTTTTTAAGGCTCAGGATGTGGTCTGTATTGGATATGCTGCATGGTCACTTGAAAGAAAAGAATGTGTATTCTTCTGTTATTGGATGGAGTGTACTACAAATGCTAATTAAATCCAGTTGGTTGACCGTATTCTTAGGTTTTTCTATATCTTAACTGGTTTTCTGTTTAGTTATTCCTGCCACATCCCTACCATTTTTTATATTTTATTTAGAGACAAGGTCTCACTAAGTTGCTTAGGGCCTCCTTAAGTCACTGAGGCTGGCTTTGAACTTTCAGTCCTCTTGCCTCAGCCTCCTGAGCTACTGGGATTATAGGCGTGCCCTTCTGCACTTGGCTCGCTCTCTTTTTCAGTGCTTGGTGTTGAACCTTGGGACTTGCCCATGCTAGGCCAGCTCTGTACCACTCAACTACATCTCCTGTCCAATAAGCGGAAAGATTGTGAACATTATGGTGATGCTCACAAAGTTTCAGATTTTGGATATTAGATTTGCAGGCAATAGCTCATCTTGTTGTTTTCTTTGCTCTGAAGTCTACTTTATTTGACATTTTTACTTGTTTCTGATTCTATGGTTTTATAACTGAGGCTCTTCCTCTCTCCCCCATCTTTAGGAATATATCATTCGGGTGCAAAGAGGAATTTCTGCAGAAAACAGCTGGCAGGTAAGCACTTTTTATCAACTAGAAATATGTTTGAACTTGTCACCAAAACCCTGACTTAGGCCATCTAAAAACTAGAAAAGGGGCTGGGGATGTGGCTCAAGCGGTAGCGCGCTTGCCTGGCATGCGTGTGGCCCGGGTTCGATCCTCAGCACCACCATACAAACAAAGATGTTGTGTCCGCCGAAAACTAAAAAATAAATATTAAAAAAATTAAAAAATAAAAACTAGAAAAGCAGAACATTTATAAATATAAATCATATTCTTTTAGCTATAAGCTGTTAGCTTTCCTTCATTTAAATGTTTTTTCTTTATTGCTACTTATTAATTATACAGAATAGTGAGTTTCATGGTGGAATATTCAGATATGCATATAAATAAGTACTTCCCCCTTATTCTCCCATCCTGTCTCCTAGGTACCCTTCCTCTACCCTAATGGAAACCTTTGACTTTAAAATAAGTATTATAAAAAGTTTTTCTGTTCCCAGTTGTTTGGTTATATTATATACAGTGTTGCCAGAAAGAGTATCTAGGAATTTGTTTTCTGGCTCAAACCAGAACAAGCAGGACCCCTACAGCCATGATTCAGGTGGGTGGGGTTAGAGGGAGTTTAGTTCACAGAAAGGGGAGTCAGTGTCCTGACTATTGTACAGTCAGGTCACTGCATTTTATGGATGGCCAAGTCCACTCCTGGGCCACTCCTAGTGCTAGCTCCCCCACTGTCCCTAAGGGAGGGTCTTCTTGGAGCCCCTAGCTCTACCGTCCCCAATGGTGGCTTCAGAAAGAAAACATTTCCTAGACAGATCTAGAAGTCTTTCCCATTCCAGTTGACTTGTCGTTCTGAATGGGGCCATTTCTTTCCTGTTTGCTTCTGTCTTGGTTTTGCAGTGTTGGGGTTTGGACACACCAGGCAATTGCTCTACCTCTGAGCTATGTCCCCAGCCTCTGTTGTTTTAATAGTTATATGTACCATTCCACCTCTTTCCAAAAATGTAAACTTGTCCTTCAGAGCTCAGCTTGAACTTGATCTTCCACCATATGCAGTTACTTACTTTCTTTCTTTCTTTTTTTTAATACCTTTATTTTATTTTTATGGGTGCTAAGGATTGAACCCAGCACCTTGCATGTGCTAAGCAAGCGCTCTGCCACTAGCCACAACCCCAGGCCCCCTCATGCAGTTTCTTGTCTCCTCCCATGCAGTCTGACCACAGTGGCCACACTCAAATCTTTCCTTTGCCTAGAATTTTAAATTGCTGTTTCTTTAAATAATTATTTCATTTAACATCTATTGAGCATATTAAGGGTTCAGGACTGCTTCAAGTGCAAATGCCTTAATATTCACTTAATCCTTTAAAACCAGTCCTGTGTAGTAGAATTACCCCTTTTTTACGTTTGAGAGCTTAAGTAACTTGTCCAAGGTCACACTTAGATGTTTGGCAGAATAGGTTTGAATTTTGCATAATCTCTGGGGGCAGCCACTGTACAATTTTTGATTTTTTGCTCTTATCAGAGATGGCCTTAAATTTAACTTTTTCATGTGGATGTAGCAAGCAGTACCAACAGCAAGGTCCTACCAGAAAAATCATGCGGGGAAGCAGTTTTCTAGATCCAAAGCATTAGCAGCCTGGGAGAGCTGGGCGAAAATGGACTCTTAGGCCCACTCTACACCTACTGAATTAGATTATTCCTGAGAGAGGTTCTGGCTTTCCCAGGCAATTCTTCTGTATACCAACATTTGACAACCCCAATAAAGGCTGAGAGTGGATCTATTCAAAAGCGAAATAATCCCTTACCAAGAACCTTGGAATGACTAGTGGCATCAGTACAACTAAGAAAGAATGTAGACAATGAAAGGTGGACTGTCTGCCAAGAGGGAAAGCCCGAGAAATCAGGTGAGATGTGGCAGTCTTTCCTGCAGGTGTAATCCAGTCTCCAGAGTGATAGGCTATCTCCTTGGGAGTTTGATCCAGGGGAAGGATAATATGGCCTCAGAACTGTACCCTTCGTTTTGAGACTAAGCTTAGTAAAACTTCATTTATTTACTAATTTTGAAAATCATTAATTCATGTACTTGTTAATGTCTTGTAAGTTTGCCTGGCATTAACCAGTTTCCCATAGCCCAGCCAACTCAGGGCTTGTTTTCTGAGCCTGTCAAATAAAACAGAGGAAGCCCAGGAGGTCCTCCTCCTCTTAGCATAAGGGCCTCAGCACTGGAATGCCAGTAAATAGTTCATAAGGCAATGGAAAGAGATGTCTTTGCAGAATCAAAACACTGTTGTCTTGTCTCTTACAGATTGTTAGAAGATACAGTGACTTTGATTTACTGAACAACAGCTTGCAGGTAAGTGTTTTGAAACTCTAGTGACACACATTGCTTGGGGTATCTTAGAAACTGGTAGGAAATGGTGTGTTTGTCAGCTTCCCATCATTATAACAAAATACCTGAGATAATCAGTTATAAAGAGGAAAGGTTTATGGTAGCTCTCAGTTTGGGGGATTTCAGTCCATAATCAGTTGGCCCTATTGCTTTGGCCTGCCTTACTGCCGGGAGACAAGAGAAAACATGACAGGGGGGCAGGGTCTCATACTCCCCTTCAAGAGCCTATCCCTAGTGACCTCTCAACTAGGCCCCACCTCTTAAAGGTTTTACCACCTCTCAGCAGTGCCACCCTGGGGACAAGCCTTTAACACATAGACCTTTGGGGGACATTCACAATCCAAACTACAGCAAACAGCAATATCAGGAACAAGAAATTAACAAATTTTCCTGACAAAGGAAATCAATTCATACTTTAAAGAGATGACGTGTGGCTCTAAAAATAAACTTTTGAGAAGGGACTTGTGATTTATAATTAATAGTCCCCTCGAAAGTGAGTCTCTTTGTGCCAGACCATATCCTTAATACAGCATAGGTGCTGATGTAGCATCCCCATTTCACAGATCAGGACTGGTTATTTGAGCTGGGACCCTCAAAGTCTCCCCTGGACTGGGCTGTATAGTTAGCCTCCCAGATCAACACCTTAGCCTCCCAGATTAACACCAGAGACAGCCTTTTTCAGTTTAACTTTTTTCTCTTAAATATGTATTTCTAAATCTCTCTGACGTGGATATTCTAACCTGGTGGCCATAATGGAAAAAAGGATAAGCTGCAAAGTCTCGGTCTGCAAACAGCCAGTGCCTGTAGTGGTTGCAGGCAGGGTCCTGCAGGGGCTTGAGCACCATTAGAAGCACTAGCTGTGTCATCCCGGGCAGGGTGGTCTTTAAGCATGGTGGGTTACTGGAGACCACGGGGCCTGTGTCATTCCTCAGATTGGAGTGGTAACACAAGCCACTCTATCTTGAACCAGAGAGCACGGTCTGGCCAACTCAGCTGGGAGGCAAAGGGCTGCTATGTTCATGGGCGAGCTGGCCATCAGCCTGTTTCCTGAGTGACCGCTGATGCCGTTCTCAAAGGTCAGGAGAATGGCTGGCTGGCTGGCAGGGAGGGACCGTGGTGCTTCTCTCCTTCCAAAGGCCACCTTTTATTGATTAGACTTCAGAAAATAGCATTTTAAGAGCCCGAACTTTACCGTTATTTACAACACTTACTGCCGAAAGCAGAAGTGCCTTATTTTCCTTCTGGTAGAATTGGCCCAGCTATCTGCAAACCTGTGAGCAACTGCCATATTTGTCATACATTTGACACATGTTGTCCTTTTTTCCGGGGGTTGGGGGTGCTGGGGATCAAACCAGCAGCTTGGGCACACTGGGCAAGCTTTCTATCGCAGAGCCATATCCCCAGTCCCTGTCTTTTTTTTAATTTTAATTTTAGTATGGCTAATTTAAATCTCTTGATAGAATATTGGCAGAGATTGAATTCTCCTCATTGATGGGCTTAATTGGTTTCATTTGTGGATTTTAATAGCGTATTCTTTGTGCTTAGATAAAAGCTAGGCCTGTGGTGACTTTGCAGATAAGCCACCAAGGTGCAGTTGATTCCAGGGGCAGATTTTCCCATCAAGTTCCCCCCCTGCAGCCATACAGTAATGTGAGCATCTTGGGAGTTAACCCTGGTCCTACCACGTGCTTCCATCTTTATTCACAAATGAATCTTTGCCCAGTATTGAATGATCTTTATACAGCGTCTTTTTGTCACAGCTGAGTAAAGATTATGGAGAAATATTTCCAAAAATTGAAACTGACTCCACCTAGCCTCTGAGAACAGGGGTGGTGGGGAGGATTTTTAGGTCTTATTTCTCTTACTTTGGGGATATAAGTTTGAATCTCCATGATATTCAATTGTGGCCTTTTTAATGGAGCAGAATTTTATTTTTGTTTCAGTGTAATTTTTTCTTTTAAAATGGGCACTTTCAATGTGCATCTTATTTCAAATGCAAATACCCACATGTATTGATGTTGGCTTGTGTGGCGAAGAACACAGCCAGACAGCCTTTCAGTGGGAGGTTTTTCTTGATCCAAGTAAACAAACAGAAGAAAGAACATACAGCTTCTTGGCAACACAATAATTTCAAAACAAACTCCATAAAACAGACCAAAAAGACACCAGAACCGCACGATGAAACTGTGACCAGGATTTTCAGTGTCCAATTACTCATTCAACAGACAAATGAGTTTCTGCTGAAAAAAGAGAAATATAATCTGGTGGAGTGGTGTCTGAATCCAACAGGAACATACCTCGGTGAAACTAACAAAGTAGAATTATACGTGCCACACAATATGGTTACATGAAAAGTCAAGAAAAGAAGATTGGAAGGAATATGCCAATGGTGACCCCCAAGTGGTGGGATTATGCGTTATGTTATTTATACTTTTCCTTATAAATAAGCTCCTGTGAGCTGTAATAAGGAGAAAAATAGAAAAAGTCTGCATTTTCCAAAAATTCTGTAAGTGAACATATTTTGTGGTAACAATGAAGATGAATCATTTTATCTTAAATAAATGCAAATAAACATCAAATCAGCAACCATCTAAGGAAATAGCATAAAACAAAGACAAAGGAGCAGGTGGTTGAGATGATGGGAACCGGCAAAGAGGGAAGGAACACAAACTTTGTCCCTTAGAATTGAGGAGGAACCCAGACTGCCCCTTACTAACATTGAGAAGACCTCTGTCTGTCATTTCTTCTCTTAGCTCCTTTTTTTTTTTTTTTTGGTCTTATTTTGGTACTGGGAATTGAACTCAGGGGTGCTTAATCACTGAGCCACATCCCCAACCCTTTTTTTTTATATTTTATTTAGAGACAGGGTCTCACTGAGTTGCAAGTGCCTCACTAAGTTGCTGAGGCTGGCTTTGAACTTGCTATCTTCCTGTCCCAGCCTCCTGAGTCACTGGAATTACAGGCATGGGCCACCATGCCCAGCTCCTCTTAGCCTCTTTTTCTCCATCTGAAAAGGGTTGAACCTGGTGATTTCCAAGGTCTCACATAACACCAGTGTTTTGTGATTTGAATATTCCTGCCCATCATTGACCTTGGAGAGACTTACTGTGCACTGGGAGGAAATTGGGACAAATTAAGGGTCCACTGAGAGCTTAGAACTTCCTAGAATACTAACTAGATGATTGAAGGTAGTCGGCAGGTCATTAAGAACTGATGATAGAAGTGAGAGAGATGAACGATTAATGTTGGATGTTTTGTTTTCATCCAGATCCAAGCTAGTTTTCTTGACACTGTGGTATAGTTTGTTGTGTCATTTAGAGGCCTCACTAGGCATCGGTCAGATTGTGGGCTCCGGGCCCCACCTCGGGCTGTCACTGTGAATGGAACTCGGGACTTATCTCTGGGCTTTGCTGTTCTCCTTTCTTTCTGAAAGGAACTCAGGGCAATTCAGAGGGCTAGTTAAAGGGGAAGGTAGTGAAAGAGAGGTGCTGAGGCCCTGTGAGGTGTCTAGGAAATCTGGGCTCCATGACTTTATCACTGTCTGTGCTAGTGTTATTTCCCCTCCCTTCTAGTCATTGGCATTCTAGATTTTATATTCTGTGATTGGGAAGCATTCTAGAAAGTCTAAGAGAAAGCTGTAAGAGAAAATAAATGTCTCTTGAATGTTAATCTTCTATAAAAGGCAGTATTTTATCTTTTTTCTGGTACTGGAGATAGAACCCAGGGGCACTTCATCACTGCACTACTCCCCAGCCCTTTTTGTTTTCATTTTGAGACAGAAACTTGCTAAGTTGCTGAGGCTGGCCTCCAACTTGTGATCCTCCTGCCTCTGCCAAATAGCAGGAATGACAGGCCTATGACACCCTACTGGGCAAAAGGCATTTTAAAATGACACATGTTGCATAGTTTTATACTTCTAGGAATATTAACCTGAGATCTTCACATAGGGCAGAAAAACTACCTCCAGCCTATCTGACATAGTAGGGACACTGTAATTGCAGCTGTTGGCAAAAGAACTCTGATGATTTGGAAAAAGTCATGGGAGGTTTAGGCAGATCAGTACATTTTCCTAGAGTAAAATGAAGCTTAGAAAAATAGACTGGTTGAAGCTTGGAAACCTAACAATTCAAGACAGCTAACAAATGCCTTCTTACATCCCCACCGTAGGTGAAAATATTGGTGTTTGAACCTGATGACATTAGATATATATCCATTCTGGGTGTGGTAGGATGCAGTTGGTGCTGGTATGCGGTGGTGCAGGCCAGTAGGTTAATACTAGTTAATGGTAATTAAAAAAAAAAAAAATCCTTGCTTCCCATATAATCAGTTTGAGAAGCAAAAGGTATTTTCTTGTTATTTAATTGGGAGGAAAAAGTAGTGAATGAGCATTATAAGCATCATAGTAAAGAAATAAAAATTAAGACTGTCACAGGAAATCTGACCGGATGGGCAGCCACCCGCCCCCCCAACTCCCCCCCCCAACCAGGGATTGACCCATAGATGCATAACCACTGAGCCACATCCCTAGCCCTTTATATATATACATATATATATATATATATATATATATATATATATATATATTTTTTTTTTTTTTTTTTTTTTTTTTTTTTAAGAAACAGGGTCTTGCCAAGTTGCTTAGAGTCTCAATAAGTTGCTGAGGCTGACATGGAACTTGTGATCCTCCTGCCTCAGCCTCCTGAGCAGCTGGGATTACAGGCATGCACCATCACTCCCAGATGCAGCCACCTCTTTCTGCCCTCTTGCGCCTTCCTGGGTCTGACTGTGTGATGGAGGAGGAAGCCAGGCCAAGGAGCAGCAGCAGCGGGGAAAGAGGCATAGTTAACACTGAGGATGGGAAGCTCTCAGCCAGGAGGAGTCATTCACTGCTAAAGTGTATCACAGAGAAAAGTGATAAGATTGCTCATTTTAACCTAGAAAACAAGGTAAATAAGAAAAAGAAGTCAGAGGATGGAGACAAAAGCTCAAGGAGAGAGCTTAAGCTGAAGGAATGGACAGAGAGGATGGCGCTCTCTCCACTGAGAAAGGCCACTCTCAGCAGGGACAGACCCCTGGGAGCGTTTGTTGCCACAAAGGGAATTTTGAAGAGATAAGTAGAGAGTTGGAAGAAAAAGAGGTTCGGCAGCTTTTTGTGCTGTATTCTCCAAGTCATTCACTGCAAAAGCTAGCTTAACAGAGATTGGGAAAGTCCACAAATACTCCCATGTCTTCCTCAAGCACATAAAGAAGGCCTGTGTGTTAGTGGTGTGTCCTGGGACTTCTGTGTACTGCAGCTAATAACTGTGTTAGCGAGCAAACAGGATAGACTTTTTCAAGCAAAAATCATAGTTATTTTTCATTGTTTTGCATAATTTTCTTAGCTAAAAGATGATCTCTGAAAGATGAATAAAACTGTGTTTATGTAGTTATCTGAAAAAAAATAATTAACTTGCTCCAAAAGGTAGCTATTGTTAAGCCACCGTGTGAATTCTGCCAGACAATTTTTGTGCCTATATAAACTTATCTGTGGGCTTACACACATGCTCACACACACTCAAAATAAGATTATATCCTGCAATTTCATAGAATAGCTATATAAGAGGAAACATCTGCTACGTTTGGGTTATGTATTACCCTTGGTTAATACTTCATGTCCCTGATGAAAATAAAATGAAGTGATGAGCCTTGGATGTGGGATAGCTGGATGAGGATGCATTTTTATTTAGCTAATAAAGAAGCTGTCATTCAATAAAGGCTAATTGTATGAAAGAGGAAACCAACCTAAAACTGATAGGTTTGTTCTCTGGCAATAAATTGTGCCACGATAGAAAATTCGTTCTAATTTTGCTCTGATGTATTCTCATAATTACGTTGGAGAAATAGGCAATCAGCCAGCCTTTTCATCTCATCCAGTATCAACTTTAGGCTCTTCATCTGGCTGCATCATTATTTGAAAACTGTAGAGTGGCACAGTTGCAGTTAGGCTGGCCCACACGAGTGGTCCAGATGACTTACTTTTCTGAATTCAAGGTGCCCTCCAGACCCTCCATCATTAATGCACACCACGTGGCTCTGATCTAAGCACTCACGTTGAATGCGCCACTCTTTGAAAGTGACTTTGCTCCCCGAATTAAAATGCCAATTTGATACTTTGTTTTTTAAGTTTGAAAAATAGACTCAACATTTTAAATGATCTGGAAAATGATATTAGGTTGAGCACCTGCATTTACTTTTCTTTCCTCACCAAACCACTCTAGACAATAGTCAATTGGTTTTATAAACACACATGTGCACACACACACACACACACACGCACATACCATCTCAAGGACAAATATAATAACAGAGAAGAAAACCACAACAAAATATTTTAGGTCGAAAATCCAATAGCTGAGAGCTCACTCATGAAGCAGATGGGGAAGGCACAATTTTGAGATGGGAAGCAGATAATTTTAAAAGGTCTTAGTTTACATCACAGAACCTCCAAAAGGTTTAGCAATTGTTATGAATATAACTATTATGAATATAATTTACCTAATATAAATATGATAATGATACACTAAAATTATAACCACATATGTACAGATGGGGATTGGATGTGTGTGGAGTAAGGTAAGAATTATGAAAAAGAACAAATTTAATTTTTCCATAATGGGAAAGTACAGAAATTTCCCAAAAATGAGAAGTCAAGACATAGAAGACCGAGCAATATGAGCATTCCCCACTGCCAAAAGATTCGCAGAAAGAATTGAATGTGGCTGTTTCAGGGTAGTGGAGAAGGGATTTCACCTGGTGGCAGAGAGAGTGGGAGACAAAGTACCACAGAACTGCCAGTAATAATTTTAAAAAAATTATTGGTTCTTTGCATTATGTTTATGTATAGCTTTGGTTAAATTTTTTAATTAGTTAATTTATTAACTTATTAATTAATTACTTAATTGTGGTGTAATTGAACCTAGGGCCTCACGCATGTTAGGCAAATACTCTACCATTGAGCTTCATCCCCAGCCCTTTTAAAATTTTAAAGTTACTATACTTCATACAGAATTTTATCAGTTCCAAGATACATAGTTTTTTTCCCCATTTTTATAATACCACTAAAATTAGGATGCATCTTAAAATCTATGTTATCTGAAATTTAATGAACTATGATGGCTTAGGATTCTGATATTGAATCTTACTAGTGGATGACATAAGTATAATACCTTTTTATTTTCTTTTTTAAGATTGCAGGACTAAGTCTACCTCTTCCTCCCAAAAAATTGATTGGCAACATGGATCGTGAATTCATAGCTGAGAGGCAGAAAGGTCTTCAGAACTATCTCAATGTTATCACCACAAATCATATTTTGTCTAATTGTGAACTGGTTAAGAAGTTTCTAGATCCAAACAACTATTCTGCAAACTACACTGGTAAGCCAAGGGATCTGTCCGCTGTGGTCACTCTGGGCACTATACTTAGCACATGGGGGAAGCTCTACTTCTAAACAGGGAAATGTGCACATTTGTAATAAGGTATTATTTATTTACAAAGACTTACTTGATTATAATTTAGATTTATAAGAACTTTATTTACTTGTAAAATGTTTGCATAGAAAAATAGGGAAGAGAAATTGTCATGTCTAATACTCACAATCTTTCTTATCTTTTCTGACAGAACAGAGAGTATATAATCCACAGTGATGTACACAGTAATACAGTAATTTCAATTTCTTTTGGTATTTGGCTCTGTTTTTTTTTTTTTTTTTTTCAGGTACTGGGGGTTGATCCCAGGGATGCTTAGTCACTGAGCCATATACCTAGTCCTGTTTTGTATTTTATTTAGACATAGGGTCTCACTGAGTTTCTTATGGCCTCACCAAATTGCTGAGGTTTACTTTGAACTCCTGATCCTCCTGCCTCAGCCTCCTGAGCCACTGGGATCCCAGGTATATGCCACCACGTGCAGTTTGGCTCTGTTTTTATATTTACAATACATTGTGTATCTGTATTTTCCAGGGATTTATGTTAAACACAGCAATGATTCAGAAGGGTCCTTTATTTTTTTCCATGCTCCTGAGCCCCTCCAGTGCAAAGCATAGAGGGTACCTGAATCAGGATGTTACCAGGGGTCTGAGTTGAATGGCTTCTCTTCCAATACTGATTACACACAAAGCAGTATCAATAGCCCAAGCCTGATGCCAGTGGAAGGAGGAACAAGATATTAAGTACATTCTAGTGTGGACTTAAAGGACCAGTAGAAACCATTGCAGACCTGAACCCATGAGCCAAATTCAACTGATTGATTAAAGCCGAGCCCTGCTTAGAAGCTTTCTGTGTGGAACTCTGGGTATTGTTAATTTCCTTGCTAAAAGAATAGATTTTTGTCAGATTATTGGGTCTTCAAAACATTACTTTAAAAATAATTAGAGGGAGGCACTTTTTATTCCTATTTCAGAGAGGGGGAATTGAGGCTTATTTCTTGGGCACCAAACTCTTCTGTGTAGTGGAATCACTTGGGGGCTTTAAAAAGTTCCAGTGCCCAGGCCGCATGCTTGCCAATAAAATCACAGTCCCTGCGGGTGGGGCTCGTGGTTTATAGAGCTGTCTGAGTGATTCCAGTACCCAGCCTGGTTGGAAAACCACAGCCCTTGAGTCTGGCTACTCAAAGTATGGTTCTCTGGCCACCCTGACTGCATCAGCACCACGCAGGCTTGTCAAAAGTGCAGAATTCAGGCCCCATCCCAGACCTGCTGATTCAGGATCTGCCTTGAACAGGTCCCCGGGTACACCTCGCGCACATTAAAGTGGGAGACATCTAGCTCTAGAAAAGGCTTGCCATCTTCCAGTTGAAGTGCTATACACGGCTAAGGAAAATGCCTTTTCAGAATAACCAAGAGAAGGAAAGTTTATTTCAAACTCACATTTACTATAACTTACAAAATCGTGCGTTGGGTTGTTATAAGGATTCCCTTCTTCTCCCTGCTGTTTTTTGGCATACAGAGGAGAAAAGACATCACAAGCAGGACTGGGGCTCTCAAGACAGCTCCAGTTTTGTCAGAGTAGCATCATTTGCAGCTTTCATTTCTCCACACTGCACCTCGATAGTTCCAGCCATGGTCAGCCGGTCATCTAGATTGGCTCATCAAATCAGCCCCAACTCTGTCCTATGTGTGTTTGTCTGCATCACTTCCTGAGTGTCTGTGGCTCTTGTCCTGCAGGCAGGCATCAAGGTGTAGCGCACATGTAAAGAAGCCATTCAGCCCACACAGCCCACAGGTATCAGCCGAGTGTCGGGGAGGCAGGTGTGAGGCAGGCGCACTCTCTGCTCTCAGGGGGCTCGTTCTATAGGGGCATTGAGTCACAGTGGGGCTGTGCCAGCAGGAATCCCAGAGCTGTTGCACCAAGACTAATCTTTTTATTTATAGATGAGGAAACTAAGGTCACCAGAGAGGGACAGCCTGATCCAGTCTTGTACATTTGTGTGACTAAGTCTGATCTGAATTTTTTCAAGTTAAAATTCTATTTAGCTTCTGGAAGGTTGTTTGATCTCGGTTTCTCCTTGTACTGAACCTCCCCCACATGCTGTTACTGTTCTTCATCTTTCCCAACACCACAGCAGGGTAGGTGGTCAGGGTTCAAAGCAGATGTGGGCAGGGGTGTAAAAGGCCACCAGAAACTCCCACCAGAATCCAAAAGCTCAAGAGTCCAGCTGCTTCATAGAGGGCAGAGTCCTATAATGAAGCAATAGGTGAGGGGTGCTGTTTTCAGAAAGATGGTGATTAATTTCCGCCTTTGAATGAAATGTCAGAACTTGTCTTGGCTCTAGGCTGACTCACCAACGGCACCGGGAAAAGGAAGCCCACACCAGCTCCACGGAGCCATTCCTGAAATACACCGTCTGACGTGGTTCCCAGAGGGCGCAGAGCACCACCCAACAGTGGCACTTCTCTATTCAGGGCCACTTCTCCCCCTGAGTGTGGATAATGGCCCTGTCTCTCCTCAGTTTTCTAATGGTCCGTGGTCCCCACCCAACTTCACTGCAGCAGGATTTGAGTTTTGTGTTCAAGTGGTGGAAAGACCCACGCGGCCGTTCTTCCTGTTCAGTGCTCTGCCTGGGGTGAGAGTGCTTATTAGAGGAGGCTGTGCTGCCCACCCAGCTCCCCAGGATGGCTCCTCAGGAGCTCTCAGGACACCAGCAGCTGCTTCATGGCCTCCTGGAGTCCCCAGCCTGGGATTGTGGGACTTTCTTTCTTTTCTGGCTTTTTCCAAATGACCACATCCACAGAAGGGAACTGTAGGCCCTTAATACTCCGTGGGAGGGTTGTCAGGTGCTTGGGCCAGCTGTTGTACAAGAGAGGTGTCTCCTAGACCTGAGGAGTTTGTGTTGAGAACACACACACACACACACACACACACGCGCGCGCGCACACACACACGCTTGTATCCATCTTGTTGACAAGCCCCTTCTGTCATTTAGAAGCCTCTGAGCTGTAGCCATCTTCCCATCTCAAACCTGCTCATCTCCTCACAATAAGAAATGCTGTTGCTTTTTTTAATGGTGCTGGGGATTGAGCTCATGGCCTTGTGCATGCTAGGCAAGTGCCCTACCCCCGAGCTACATCCTCAGCCCCCAGAGAAGACTTTAATGTCCACATAAGAGTCACTTGAACCAGAAATCAGGAGACCTGGGCCCCGGTGCCACTTTTGTTGCGGGCAGCATTTCCCCTCTCTGTGCTCTGGATCCTGACCTGCAAAACTACAGGCCTGAGGAGGGCAGGCAGCGCTGAAGTCCGTCCAGTCCTAAGACCCCAGGAATCCCTTGAATAGGAGGGTACAAGGAGTGGGGACTGGGGGCTGGGGCTGGGCTATGATGTTCAGGACAAAAGCAGAGTGTCTGGGAGAGGCCACAAGCTTCTCTGAGACATGACACTGCCGGCCTGGTAGACTGGAGATTTGAAGCTCAGTAGCAGGGCTAGAAGAGCTCGTGTTTGTTCCCTGCTGTCATCCCACAGGGCTGGATCTAGAGTTCAAAGACTGCACACAGTGGGGGCACCTGGTACATCTGAGCTTCATGGGAAGCCCAGGATAGACTCAGAGGTCTGGCTCTGCATTTCCTATATTGGGCTTGTTCATCAGCACTCAGTGAGCATGTGGCTTCCCACATGTCAGTACTAAGGAAATAGAGGACAGATGCCTTCCTTTCCATGGTTCACATCTATCAACCATATAATGAACCATTATTTGTATGTCATCAACTACTTACTGAGCACCTATTATATGCCAGGTGCTAAGCATTCAGCAAGGAGAAAGGAGTAGTCCCTCCACCTATACTCATCCATAAACCCAAGGCACTTACATAGGGAGATTGACAGGTGAAGATCTTGGCAGGTGAACACTGGGCAGCACCTTGAGGGAAGGATGGGGTGAAGGTTGGGAAGAGCAGATAGTCCAGACCTGGTGATGGAAGGGGGCTTTCCAGAGCAGCTGTTACCTGCAGTGAGACCTGAGGGCTAATGGAAGTGAGCCAGGCTGAGAGGCAGTGGCCGCTGTTTCAGGCAGAGCCCCCCAAGGGGAAGAGAAGTAGTAAATGGCTCTGGATTTTACCCAGATTAAGAGTTCCCTTCCAGCCAGTTTACAGTCTGGTGGAAGAGAGTCACCCTAATATAGGACAGACTATGGATAATTCCATAAGAAAGGGACAGAGAGCGCACTGGGAGCGTGCAGACAAGTCCTGGCTAGGGACAGCAAATTTGAGCTGAGCCTTGAGGAATAGATGGGCCAGGTAAAAAATGGGGAGGCACCATGGGAAGGCCAGCCTTTAGTGGCCACAGGAGGCAGACCTCGGGGTGCAGAGTAGGAGACCTCGAACATAGTGGGGGAAAAGACCAGAAAGATGAGGTAAGCCAGAGGTAGGCTAAACACGATGTTTAGCAGCTTGGGCTAGATTTGGTAAGGAAGTGGGGGCCAGTAAAGGCTTCTAAACAGAGGAGTGCTATTTAGGATTGAAACATGTTGCCTGAGTCTGGGGAGAGAAGGTGTTAAGATTGGGAGCATGGTAGCCATGGGGTTTATTGGACAATACATCACAGTTCAGTGAGAGGAAAGTGTCCTTTCTGCTCCTAAGGTAAAAAGAGAATCTGTTCCCTAGTCCTCAATTTATCATTAACAAATCCAGCATGTTCTATTTGTTCCCGCCTATGTCCCCACTCCTTAAACAACATATGGTATGCAGTAGCATAAATAAATATTGTTGACTAATGATGTTATAGGGAGTTATGAGTCACTGTTAGCTTTGCACAACTGTCCTTTCCAGTCTTTGGGATGACATGGTACTGTGTTGGAAAATTATTTCTCATGATCCTTCTCAAAGTTGATATGAATAATTTTCACTTAATTTCCTTTTATGCTTGCTTATTTGCAAGTTATTTTGGAAATACTAAAAACGCTTTATAGCAACATTAATTATAGAAAAGGTGCAAGGTTCCCAGAGTTGATAATAAAAATTTATATGCTTCTGCTTGTAAACGGTTCATTGTGCATTGGGGTAGTTACAACAAATGTAAATCGAGCCAATTTTGATTTGGGCACCCCGTGTTTTCTTCTGAGTGGATGTCATTGACACTTTACATATTGAGTTAATAAACAAATAGCTAGGAAATTGTTTTCTTCCCTGTCTCTCTTAACTCATAATGTACAGTAAAACATATCAGTAGAATGCTGTTTGTCAAGCTCTCTGCATAATTGGAGATGGGGTCATTTTGACATACGGAGAGTATTTCTGGCGAATCCCTCAGGCCTCACCAGTCTCCTTGGACAGCAGTTAGTGCTCAGCAGAGGTGGAATTCCACGGTGCATTGAGATGATGGCTGTTAGCTTTCAGGGATCTGAACTACTTTCATTTACTCCCTGCATTGAGAGGAAATGGCAACTTACAGATGTTGCTTTTTTGCAGGAAATGTAAAAAGCAGTTATTCTGATGGTTTCTTAATACAGTGGACTTTAAAGAACTTCCTGTTCTCATTGTCTTCTTCAAGGGGGAAAACATTGTCATGATAAGTGAACACCAGAGGAGGGGAGAAAGGATGGATTTTTTTTTTTTTTAATTTTCCCGTAAACAGGCACTCAGTGACTTCCCACAATAGAACCATGTTGTTACTGAACATAGATGTTTTCTAAAACACTGGCTTTTATTTCCAGTATTTATTTAAGGCTAATCACTTCTTTGTTGGTGAAAGCTATAATTCCATGAGGAATGAAGATGGGATAAATATCACTTGGAACAACATTCAGTGCTGTTCCAGTCTGACCTTAGAATGTGTTTTGAGTCTTGTGCTTTGGTTGTGGTCTGGGGCATATATCAAATTCAGGGTTTAGGTCAGCTAGTTCACATGTTTTAGATTTTCCAGTTAAAAAATATATACGCATTTATTTTTTTATATCATTAATAATTACATTTTGTTTTTGCTGCTTGATAAACTTTTAATTTGGGAATGAGTTTAGATTTACAGAGATGTTGCAATGGTATTACAAAGAGTTTCCGTATATTCCTGTCCTTCAGTGTTAATATCTGATGACACACTTGTCAAAATATATTAATATTATCATATTACTTTTTTTTTTTTTTTAACTGAGGATTTAACTCGGGGGCACTTAACCACTGAGCCACATTCCCAGCCCTTTTTTACTTATTTTTTATTTGGAACAGGGTCTCACTGAGTTGCTCAGGGCCTCAATAAGTTGCTGAGGCTGGCTTCAAACTTGTCATCCTCTTGCCTTAGCCTCCCGAGCCGCTGGAATTACAGGCATACTCCACTGAGCCCAGCTCTCTTATTGCTATTAAACACATGTGTTACACAGATTTCACCAGTATTTCCACTAATGTGCTTTGGCTGTTTTAGGGTCCAGTCTAAAATCCCACATTGCTTTTGGTTGTCCTCTTCTTCCTCCTCCTCCTCTCCTTCTTCTTCCTGTTCTTTTTGTAATTTTTTCATTTGTGAGAATAATATCTGGAGCATATGGCCCTTTTCCTAATGTGTTTGACTAATGAGTTTCCACATGTCTTTGCAGAGATTGCCTTACAACAGGTCTCCATGTTCTTCCGATCAGAGCCAAAGTGGGAGGTGGTGGAGCCACTGAAAGACATAGGTGAGAAATCGGCAGCTCGATCCATTAAGGAGACAGGTCCCAGACCTGCATTCTTGGTCCTCTTTCTGTCAGATATCCCCAGATGTCCTAGGACTCTTCTTAGGTTCTGGGACTCCTTTTTCTTTTTGCATTCCTAATGCTTGAGGATGCGGTCTTTAACTTTTACTACTTAACGCATCTTAGGATTTGGATGGTAGTAACTTTTTGCACCCATCACTCTTTTTCTTTATTTTAATTAAAAAAAAAAAAAACTTTAGTTGTAGATAGATGCAATACCTTTATTTTATTTATTTATTTTTATGTGGTGTGGAGGATCAAACCCAGTGCCTCACATGCTCTAGGTAACCAGTCTCCTCATGAGCTACAACCTTAGCCCCCGCCATTCAGGTTTTTTGTTTTGTTTGGTTTGGTGCTGGGGTTTGAACCCAGGGCCTTGTGCATTCGAGGCAATCACTCTACCACCTGAGCTATATCCCCAGCTACCATCCAGTTTTCATCTGTCTTTTTCACTTAATCCATTCTCTTACTACTTCCATGAATAATTTCTTTTTTCTTTCCTCCTCCTCCTCCTCCTCCTCCTCCTCCTCCTCCTCCTCCTCCTCCTTCTTCTTCTTTTTTTTTTTTTTTTGGTACTGGGGATTGAACTCAGGTGTGCTTAACCACTGAGCCACATCCCCAGCCCTTTTTTATATTTTATTTATAAATGAGGTCTCCCTGGGTTGCTAAGGGCCTCCCTAAGTTGCTGAGGCTGGCTTTGAACGCCATCCTCCTGCCTCAGCCTCCCAGCCACCCTGTTGTCTTCCTTCCTTTCTTCCTTCCTTCCCTCCCTTTTTCCTCCCCTCCACCTTGCTTGCTTGCTCTCTGGTATACCCTTTACCATGTGAACATAATCAAGTGGCTTTTTTACTGGTGCTTACTATGGGTAATTTTGCCAAGCTTAATTTTGATCAATTACTTTTAGTCAGTGAAGCTTAGAGCAATTGTAAAAATGATGCAGCTCTAAACACATTTCTGCTTTGATGACAGGCTGGAGGATAAGGAAGAAATATTTTTTGATGAAGATTAAAAATCAACCAAAGGAACGGCTAGTCTTAAGCTGGGTAAGCTAATTTTTTTGCTTCACATATTTTTTTCCTTTTTAGTGTTTTTATTGCATCAATTTTATTTCAGGAAATTTAGATAGATTTCTGAAAGCAGATTTGACAAGAGAATTACAAAATCGTACTGCACTATTAATGTTGATGTCAGGGCTTCTGCAGTCCCATATCAAAGGAGAGTCATTTTAAGTTCTCTTTGCAGTGTGTTTGGTTATATAGGTGTAATTATATTTAGTCACCTAGTAAACATTTGGAAAGAAATATCTACACCTTAAAATAATCTTAACAGTTTTAGTACTTTATCTTTTTTTTTTTTTTTTAATATGGGGCATTGAATCCAGAACCCAGGGCACTTTACCAGTGAGCTACATCCCCAGTGCTTGCTTTTCTTTTTAAAAATTTTTTAAAATTTTTTGAGATGGTCTTGCTAAGTTGTTGAGGCTGTCCTTGAACTTGCTGTCCTCCTTCCTCAGCCTCCAGACACCTGGTTACTTAGAGTCTTTCACTTTGGGCATTCAAGTGATACATTTGATCAGTAGAATTAGATGTGATCACAGTTAAATCCTGGTTTTTGTATGTTTATACACTGCCTTGACAGAAAGACCTTGAGGCAACAAGAGTTAGCGTGATTGTCATCTTTGATTTACCATTTATTTGGACAAATAAAATGAAAGGGAAAGACTTTTAAGGAATTTTTCTTTTGATGACCAAGACTGTACACTGATATTTCCTCCCATGTTTTCAGGCTGACCTTGGCCCAGACAAGTACTTGTCAGATAAAGATTTTCAATGTCTAATCAAACTCCTGCCTTCCTGTTTGGTGAGTACATGTCCTTCTGTTATTCTTAGGGCTGATCCCAGATTCATAGTGTTGAGTGTGAACATGAGGAGAAGAGCAGAAATGCTCGAGAATGGAGAGAGAGGTGGATTTCAGACCTGACAGAAACTGTGCAGGGCTCCTCCCAAGGATCACAGACCATTTGAAATGACACTCATGACATCTGCACAACCCATGAAATGTGATAATTTAAATATAACCTTAAATTATATTAGTTTTTTGGGTTTTGTAGTGCTGGGAATTAGATCTAGGCTCCACACATGTGAAGTGAGCATTTTATCACTGGGTTACATCCTGAGTCCTTTTCACTTTATTTTGAGATATGGCCTTGCTAAGTTGCTGAGGCTGGCCTCACACTTGCAATCCTCCTGGCTCAGCCTCCCGAGTGGCTGAGGTTACAGGTGTGTGCCACCATGCTCAGGTTAGCTCTTGTATTTTAAACAGATACTAGATTAGGAAAGCAACTACTCTTCTGAGTCTCTTTTTCTTGGTGAGGGTGTATGTATCAGTGGAATTGGAAGATCTCTTTCTAGTCCAGAAGACAGAATTTCAATAAGCTGGGTAAAGAGAAGGCAGAATATCCATTTTGTTGTCTGTTACTACTCTCACAGGCTTACTAGTTGACCTTCATTAGCACTACTTATGCAATGCACAGGTTTAATATAAGGCCTTTGTTGGAAAGGATCACAATGATATATTTCAAGCTAGGTGGAGAATATCTTCAGTAAAGACTAATCTGGCCAGAAATTTGAGTAAATGTTGATGTTCTTTATCTGTTGTCTGCATGAGGTTGTAGGAGTTCCTTAATGGCTGAGCAAAATTATGCTGACTTGTCCAGTTGAGTTAACACATTCGTTTTTAAAGACAGAGTGGCTTGTCATGCTATAAAAGGCCAGGCTTTTTACAAGGTATCATGTGTGACCAAGAAAAATGGTGTGGCCTTGAGTTTGGCAGGTTGTACGGTATGCTGTCTGCGTTCAGTTTTAAATTTATTTTAATGGGCTGTACTTTTTCTGTTTTTAAAGTAGCATATATAAGAGGTACATGTTAATTGTAGAGAAGCCATAAGACCCAGATGAGCAAAAATAAGAAAATAAAACTCACCTGTAATCCCAACTAACCAGAAGGAGGAACCAAAATGTTGAGTTGTTACAGTTTTAGAACTTTATTTGACTTTTTGAAATTTTATACATACTGCTTTTTTTGTTTTGTTTTGTTTTTGGTACTGGGGATTGAACCCAGGAGTGCTATACCACTGGGCAACATCCCCAGCCCTTTTTATTTTTTATTATGAATCAGGGTCTCATTAAGTTGCCCAGGATGGTCTTAAACTTGAGATCCTCCTGCCTCAGCCTCCTGCGTCACTAGAATTACAGGCATGCACCACTTTACCATCTACATGCTGTTTGAAAACTTCCCTTAGTCATGTAAACATGATCATATAAATAAATACAATGCAACATTATTATTAATGGTAGCATAGAATTTTAATTGGCTAGTTTACTCAACTAATCAGGCATTTAGGTATTTAATTTTTTTTTCTCTTATTAGATTAAGAAAAACAGAAAAGAAGTCACAATGAGCAATTTTAGCTAAACATTTGTGCCCATCCTTAACTGTTTTCTTAAGATAAATACCTAGAATTAATAAATAATGTTTTGGGAGATAGTTTGAGACTACATGAAATATCCTGTTCTTTATCAAATCTACTAGTTTTAGCTTTCAGTGTGATTTCTAATTCATCATTCCTTTTGTATTTATTAGATCATAAGAAAGAGCTTTCCTTTTTTTTTTTTTAATCTTTCCGTGCTGGGGATCAAACCCAGGGCCTCATGCATGCTAAGCAAGCATCCTACCACTGAGCTATATTCCAGCCCTTTTAGTCATATCAGTGTGGACTCGAGGGTTTTTATTTTACTCATTGAATTTTTTTTTAATTTTTTTTTGGTGGTGCTGGGGATTGAACCTAGGGCCTTGTACATGTGAGGCAAACAGTCTTACCAGCTGAGCTATATCCCCAGCCTTTCTCATTGAATTTTTTTTAATATTAGTAATAACTTTTATTTTTATTCAGAAACAAGTTATTATAACTTCTTTTTTTTTAATTTTTTATTTTTGTACCATGGATTGAATTCAGGGGCCTTGGGCCATTGAGCCACTTCCCCAGCCCTATTTTGTGTTTTATTTAGAGACAGAGTCTCACTGAGTTACTTAGGGACTCACCATTGCTGAGGCTGGCTTTGATCCTCCTGTCTCAGCCTCCTGAGCCGCTGGGATTACAGGCATACACCATGCGCTGGCTAAATTCTTTTTAGCTATACATGACAGTAGAGTGTATTTTGACATATCATACATGCATGGAGTCTAATATTCTAATTAGGATCCCATTCTTGAGGTTGTACATGGTGTGAAATTGCACTGATCATGTATTCACATATGAACATAGAAGAGTTATGTCTAATTCATTCTATATCTTTCCCATTCCCGCCCCCTCACTCTCCCCCCATTCCCCTTTGTCTATTTCATTGAATTTCTTTTTGGGGTGATGGATATGTTCTATAATTAGATTGTGATATCTTACCATTGAATATATTGAAAACCATTGAATGGTTAGGGTGAATGTAATGACATGTGAATTATGTATCAATAAAGCTGTTAAAAAGTCAGCAGCCACCATGCTGATGTGATGATCAGGAGAAACTTTCAGGATTGATTACTGTATTTTTCTGGGCATAACCTTCCACCCTCCCCCAGCCTCTCCACCGTCTAGCCCTGGGCAGCTCAGCTTCTGCTGTCTTAAATTTTCATGGAATTCCTGTGAGCTGTTGGGCATTGTCATGCCAATCTGGAGCCAGTTTGTTCATGCAACCAAAATTTGAGGTTATTTGAGGACTTTCTTCTCAGTCATTAAATAATTTGTCCTTTCCCCACCCTACTTGGTTGACGTCAGTGTCCCCATCTGAGGAGGACACTGTGAATCATCATATTGCAAATGTCTATGGAACAGCAGGGTGACCCATGCCAGCAGCTTTGGAAGGGAACAAAGATGCCAAACTATACTGCTTTTGCTTATTTCCTGGCTGCCGTGCTCCCTGGCTCGGCACCCTAACAGCAGCGTGGAATACCAGGCCAACCTGCGAGCAGAGGCACATTGATCCTGGTCCCACTTGGTTGTGCTGAGATTTGGCTGTATTCTTTGTCCATTTATAGAGGCAGAATATCAAAACCATATTCCCCAAACTCACATTTCCTGTCTTCCACCAGGCTTTTGCCTGAACTAAGAGAGTGCAGATACCTTCAAGGTGGAGTTCACCATGTTCATTATCCACTTTCCTCTTGTCAATAACATCTCTTTCCCTTCCCCCATTGGAAGGAACAGGAACTAGTTGATCATCTAAATAACTTGAAACTACCACCGTTCAGGAATATCCTCACATTTATATGCAACCAAACTACCAAGGTGGCTCTTGACTCTGCATAAGCAGGCCCTGGACCCTGATTCTCATGCCAATCAACATGAATTTCTTTTTTGTTTTGGCAGCACCCTTACATCTATCGGGTTACCTTTGCCACTGCTAATGAATCCTCTGCATTGCTAATCAGGACATTTAATGAAAAAGGAACTTTGAAGGATCTGATTTACAAGGTAAATGTACATGATCATGGTTACAAAGTTCTTTTGAGTTCCTTTAGATCTCATTATTAATATTCGATACCTAAGGTTCCAGAAGCTAGTCCTTGAGGATTTTATTTTAGTTTTCCTTTTATTTGGAAAGACTACACAGTGTGGTTAAAGAGTATTTCTTTTTTTTTTTTTCTTTTCTTTTTTATTTTAGTTGAACATGGACACAATACCTTTGTTTTACTAATTTATTTATTTTATGTGGTGCTGGGGATTGAACCCAGTGCCTCACATGTGCAGGGCAAGTGTTCTACTACAGAACCCCAGCCCCAGCCCCAAGAGCATTTCTTTTCACACATGAGGAAAGATAGGACATTTAATGATTGTATCCATTTCATTGTAGGCTTGGGTCAATTTTAAAGTGTCTAGAACGTAACCAAGCAGTTCTGAAGAGTCCTGACAGTATGCAGGGTTCAGGGGACTACCAAGGCCTTGACTAGGCACATCATCCCTGGGAAAGAGAAGGGACAGAACCCAGGTCATTCTCTTTCTATCCACTTCACAGACTCTTGTATTTTTAAACCCACATCCTGTGGGCTGGCCGTCTCTGGAACCTCCAGTGTCTGTAGGCTATTCCGTGTTCAGGAAGCTCAGGTGCAGATATAGGCTCCTCTGACACTTTCTAATGTGCACTTTGTTCTTTTCAAAAGGCAAAACCAAAGGACCCATTCTTAAAAAAATATTGCAACCCTAAGAAGATTCAGGGCCTTGAACTCCAGCAAATAAAAACATATGGACGGCAGATTTTAGAGGTAAGAGGTATTCAGTTTTTGTTTAAGTGGTGCTGGAGTTTTGTTCACAATTATATTCTTCTTATGGAAAAGTTTTCAGGCAATATCCAAAACTGCTGACATTGTCTGAATATTTATAAACTAATGGCATTGCTATATTTTACCCCCAAAAGCAAATATTTGTGATGAAGGTGGCCGTAATTTACATTTATAAAATTCTAAAAGTGTTAGCTATTAATAACTTTGGTGTCTGACTTTTAAGAACTTTGGTATGAGGATGCCTGGTTTTGTGTTTGGTTGACCTTCATCTCTGTGCCAAGACTTTTGTTTTGTTATATGGGATATATACCCATGTGGCTCCCTTACAGAAGTATAATCAGTATTGAAAGCCTTTCCCATTTGGGCTGGAGGTATATAGCTCAGTGGTAAAGTGTGTACTTAGCATCACAAGACTGAGGTTCAATCCCTAGCACCAAAAAGAAAAAAGAAAGAAAGAAAGAAGAAAGGAAAGGAAAGCCTTTTCCCATATCATCCTCTAGATGGAATAGAGAAGAATAGAATAGATTACAGTAGTGTGCTGGGATTACAGTAGTGTGCCACCATGCCCAACCCTTCTCTATTCTAGACTTCCTGACCTGTGCAGCCCTATCAGTAAAAAAGACTTGAGCATAAACCTCCATTGTGTATATTTAACTATATATATTACATACATGTACTACTCATAATATATTTTACACACTGTAAGTTAAAAAAGGTGAAGAGTTTAAAAGTCAACAGTAGGGGGCTGGGGTTGTGGTTCAGTGGTAAGTGCTTGCCTGGCATGTATGAGGCACTGGGTTCAAACCTCAGCACCACATTAAAAAAATAAATAAAGGTATTGTGTCCATCTACAACTGAAAATAAATAAATAAATAAATAAAGTCAACAGTGGGGAAGTTGTGATATTTTCTTTCAGTCCTCAGTAGACTGACCTGGGCAGCCCCCTTTAACCGCTGTCGCTGTGACTCGCCAGGTCTTTGCAGGGCTGTATTGTGGCATCTCTATTCTAGGGGCAAGCCACTTTTTTTAAATGGCAGCTGAAAAGTTTGCTTCTTTTTATGGGAGCCTGTTGTATGTTTCTGTTAATAAACAGTCACATGTGTCCTGAGAAGAGATTGGACTAAAGACGTTTGCAAGTCAGTCCCTTTTCTGAAGTACCTGTCAGAAGTGCTGAGAAAACAGCTTCATTCATTAATGCAGAAGGAATCGGGACTGCCCTGGAGAGAGCTGGACTGTTGGGATCAGAAACCACTTAAATCAAAGTCTCTTGGCTTCAAAGCTATTTGCTCAAAACTCTTCTCTATTCTTTTTTGTTTATTTTTGGTACCGGGATTGAACCCAGGGGCATTTAACCACTGAGCCACATCCCCAGCCTTTTTTACATTTTATTTTGGGACAGGGTCTCACTGAGTTGCTTAGGGTGTCACTAAGTTTCTGAGGCTGGCTTTGAACTCGAGATTCTCCTGCCTCAGCCTCCCAAGCTGCTGGGATTACAGTAGTGTGCCACCATGCCCAACCCTTCTCTATTCTTTGGAAAAGGGAACTTGATGTTGCCTCTCAGACTCACAGCCTGAGAGCATTCAGCATGACTCCAAAGGAACGGACAGAGGTCACATTTTTCTTTAGGAATCGCCCCAGTGACCTGTTTGATATTGTTTCAAAACATATTGACTTTAAAAGAAAAACCAGGTTGTTTTTGATTTTTTGTTTGTTTTTTTCAGTGCTGGGGATTGAACCTAGGACCTTGTACATATTAAACATGTGCTCTACCACTAAGCTATACCCCCAGCCAAAAATAAAACACACACACACACACACATACACACACACACAGTATAACCTCTCTTATATCCAAGTGAGTTGGGAGGAAAATGTAACCTATGCATATTTTTTAATAGGTATTAAAGTTTCTACATGACAAAGGATTCCCTTATGGGCACCTTCATGCCTCCAACGTGATGTTAGATGGGGACACTTGCCGGCTGCTAGACCTCGAGAATTCCTTACTGGGCCTTCCTTCCTTCTACCGGTCCTACTTCACACAGTTCAGGAAAATCAATGTAAGTCACTAAAGCAATGAAGCAGTAGCAGGACCCCTGATCTTCCCATGTAGGAAATAGTGCTAAGCAGGGAAAGGCAGAGCTGAGGTGGGCCTTACTCATTGGCCCTGTTTCTCCTAGGGAGCGTTGCTGGATAGGGCAAGGAAGGGGGTGAAATCATTAATTGGAAAATCACAGAGGTAGGACCATGACGTTTGGTCAGAATGATACCTTGTGAGCTTTCATGAAAGGCTTTGGAATTGCATTTTTACTGCCAATTGGGAGTAGGGCTGCCCCTGGGCCTGGTTTCTCAGTGAAAGCTTTGGGCAGGAACAGGGGGTCTAGATGGAGGATGAATGTGGCACTGCTCTCTTTCTTCCACAGACGTTGGAAAGTGTGGACGTCCACTGCTTTGGCCACTTACTGTATGAAATGACCTATGGACGACCGCCAGACTCAGTGCCTGTGGATTCCTTTCCTCCTGCACCATCCATGGCTGTGGGTCAGTATAGGGTTTGGAGGGATCTCCCGGGCTCAGGCAGAGCCACTCACTCTGTTTCCAGAGTCCAGGAAGGACCTAGAGGACGTTACTATCCTCCACAACCAGAAATACACTTCAGCAAACATTCAGATGGCTTGACAATTGGTGAGGCCATCTGAAACCTTCAGGAAACTTCTTGTAAAATGCATTAACATTTTAAAAAAAATATCTTTATTTTTATGTGGTGCCAAGGATCGAACCCAGTGCCTCACACATGTGAGGCAAGTGTTCTACCACTGAGCTACAGCCCCAGCCATGCATTAGCATTTTTGAAGTAGAGGGACATAAAGAGAAGTATAGCCAGCATGAATCTTAATCAGAAGCAAAAGCCAGGGCCCAGCAACTTGAAGCCAGTCTTGGGGACACTGGCAGGTGTCAGGAGTCAGAACAAGGCTGGAGCAGGACTGGAACACGAGAGCCATGGGTTAGAAGCCTGTCAGAGAAGAGCCCAGCAGGCCCAGCCAGGGGTGCAGGGTCACAAACATTCTGGATCCAGGAGCTCTTCCAGCATTACCTGAGGAGGCCCAGGAGAGCCAAAGGGTAGGTGGGAGTTCCCTTCTACAGGAACTGAAGCCGACTCACCCAGGGGCCCTCCTGTTCTCTCCACAGCCAGCTGAGAACTCAGCTGGAGCGGAGAGAGGAGAGCAGGGTGGCTCTTGGACCATCATCCAGGAATATACAAGTCAACACTCCAAAAATGTGGAGAGAACAGGCCCCCAAGACTATTTTGTGTTGAGTTTGAACAGCCAAAACTGAACAGTGACCTTCAGGTAGAAAGTCTCTGCTGTTTTTGATGCCACCCAAGGTGTTGGATAATGAGGTATCAACAGCTGGCATTTCGTGTGCTGGTTTTGATTTAAATCAGGCAAGCAGCAAAATGACTTTCAAGTTCCAAATTGTGCTTCTGTGTAGGGTTTACTTCTTTTCTGAGAGAATAAACACTTTTTATGAATGAGTCCCAATTATCTTTGGAATACACTTGGCTTTCTGTCAGCGTGTGGCTCCTGAGGCATTTCTTTTGAATCATTGGGAACACGAGTGTTGCCAGCATCCCCCCTCCCCCCATGTATGCCATCTGTCTGTGTGTGAAGAGTTTTGACACTGTCCTGATCAGCCTGCAGACAGTTATTACAAAGCGGTGTCAAACTTTTCATCACCAAGTGGATTTGCCAACGTGTTCTGTGGAACTAAAATGTGTATCTGTTCATTTCAAGTGGCCGTGTTGGAGTCTACGCTGTCTTGTGACGCCTGTAAAAATGGCATGCCTACCGTCTCCCGGCTCTTACAGATGCCGTAAGTCAATTATATGCATTGCTTGTCACCTTGATAACTGTTGAACACCAGACTGCTGTGCCTGGTACTGTACTAAGGACTGAATTGTGGTCCCGGTGGAGTTGAAGTGACCTGCTTGCTGATGGTCACTTGCAGCATGATACCATGACCTCCCCACTCTCTCATGTTGCCCTTGAACATTAATGTTCTTTTATGTGTGTCTCTCCTCTGTCAACATTAGCATTGTGTGTGTGTGTGTGTGTGTGTATACATGTGAAGCCCCAAATTTAGGAATGCCAAAGGAGGGCCTTCTCAAGCCCCTCTCCTTGCTAACCTGTTTGAGCGTGTCAGTTAGCACCCAGCTGTGGGTAGTTCGCAAGCACAGGGCCTTGGGAGGTTTGCCCTTTAGGAGAAGGCAATGTATTTCTGGGCTTCTGAGCTTTGTTTGCTCATTTCCTCACTGGGTACTATTTGTTGAACTTCTAGCCTGTATCAGGCACTGTGCTAAGGGCTGTGCATTCAGAAGACGTTCTCCTTTAAACAGAGTTAACAATACTTTTTTTTTTTTTTTTTGGTACCAGGGATTGAACCCAGGGGCACTTAACTACTGAGCCACATCCCCAGCCCTTTTTATATTTTATTTAGAGACAGGGTTTCACTGAGTTGTTTAGGACCTCGCTAAGTTGCTGAGTCTACTTTGAACTCGCGATCCTCCTGCCTCAACCTCCTGAGAGATTACTTCATCAAAGCAGTTGATGTAGTGCTCTGGGGCCTTTCTTTTAGGTACGTTTTCTATTCCTTTATGGAGAAGAAGCTGAGCTAAGGTTAAGGAGGATGTGGCTGGAGTCAGACAGACCTAAGGTGGATCCCAGCTTTGCCACTTCCACCTGGGAAACTGTGGGAGTGGAGTTTCCCAGGCCCATTGCTTTGTCTGTACCAGCTTGTTGTGTAACAGATAGATTCAGAAACAATAACAGAGGCAAAGGAGGCAAGGGACAATTTGAAGAGTGTGCAGCAAAGTTCAAAGAAGGTGTATAACTTCAGATTCCTTGTTCATTATTCTCATGAGTGTTTAGAAAGGATCTTCTGTAGGCCAGGAGCAGTCCTGGTCCCTGGGGAGACAGATGAATGGTAGAAACAAACCTGCCCTGTGGATGTGACATTGGAATATTCCACAGATCCAGGAGCATCTATGTCCAGACCCACAGCCATTAATAAAAATATGCATGCATATGGAAAAATGGATCCAGTTGAGAAAGCAAAGTAATTTCCACCTGGGCATGGTGGTACATGCCTATAATCCTAGCAACTTGGGAGGCAGAGGCAGGAGGATCTCAAGTTTGAGGCTAGCCTCAGCAACTTAGCAAGACCCTATCTCAAAATAAAGATAAAAAGGTTTGGGTATATAGCGAAGTGGTTAAGTACCCCAGGATTCAATCCCCAGTATCAAGAGAAAAACAAACAAAAAACCCAAGTAATTTCCACCCAAAGTTTTATAACAAAATGCATTTGTAGGGAGGAGGCAGCCTGTTCATTTACTTGATTTTGCATTTGTACTCTCTTCTCCAAAGCACTTCCATTTTCCTCCCAGGCTTCTAGTTCTAAAGTGAATCCAAATATATTTTTCTTCACCCAAGTCTCCATCCTGTGGGCTTCAGCCTTGACAAGAGCCCAGGGCGAGGGGTAATATATGTTCAATTAAATGTGTTTTTTGGAAGTAAATAGAGGCCTGGCAGGGGAGGGTCAGGAGGTTGGGGAGTCCTCTGAGGAAAAGGCAGTCCTGTGGCTTCTGCTTGGGATGAATTTCCTGTCTTTACAAAGCAGGGAATGGTCAAATGGGCACTATCCAAGCAGCCATTTTCATCAAAGCAGTTCAGAATTCCTCATGCTATTGTTTTTGTTTTTAATATTTATTTAGTTATAGGTGGACATAATATTTTTATGTAGTGCTGAGGCTTGAACCCAGTGCCTCATGCATGCTAGGCAGGCACTCTACCTCTGAGCCACAACCCCAGCTCCCCCATGCTATCATTCTTAATGACTGGCTTTGGAAGAGAGAATTGCTATTCTCCAAAAGCTGCTGTTTTTTAAAATTATGCATGAGAAACATTAGAAAAAACATATATTTCTCTTAGATTCCAATCAGGGCAATTCTTTTCCACTTCCTCTTTATTTTGCTGGGCTCTAGAATAAATTTTGTCCTTTTCTGAGGCATAAATAAATAAATAAAAAGAATAACAGATATTTTGTTTAGAAATATCTACTGCATGTATTATTTGTCATATTTTTGCAAAAATACTTTTTTTTTTTTTCCAAATACTATATTGCCCCATGGTGGGGAAACCATCTCCCCCACACAGCTGGTCCAGTGCTCCCTAATACCCCTGAGCCATTGGGGAGGGAGTTCCTGAGATCACACTGGGTGGCCTGTAAATTGCTTTGCCTTTGTGGGTAAACTTGGAGTGGTAGCTTGGCTGGGGCTGAGTATGTGGTGGGAGAAGGGAGACCTCAGGTATTATAGGTGTCTTAATATGCCTTGATCCTACTCTGGGAATATACCTAGTTTAAAAAGGATTTTTGTTTCTTTCTTTTCTTTACAGATTATTCAGTGATGTTTTACTAACCACTTCTGAAAAGCCACAGTTTAAGGTAAAGCGAGCGATTATATCTTTTTTTTGTTTGTAACACAAATAAGTTAGCCTTGAAAGTTACCTTTTTGTTCAGTCATATAAGAAACGGTAGACAATAGGGAAAAATTGAAAGTAATCTAAATACTCTATAATTAGGAACTAGTTTTATCATCTCCAGTACATTCATTTGAAAAAAAAAAAAGAGTAAATCCAATAAAAATGAAATGTATTAAGGCATTGTAATAGTATGTAAAGCAATTATGATTTGGGCTGTTTTTTTTTTGTTTTGTTTTGTTTTTTTAAGCTGGGTATGAAATATACTGTGTAAAACCACATATCTGTGTCTAGAGAAAAGTCTGGAAGGAAGTCGCGGGGGAAGCAGTGGTGTGGTGTCATGGGAAGAGCATGAAAAACCAGAGTAATGCTTTGCTTATAGGATACCAGCCATTACCCACAGCGGGGCTTCTCAACTGTGGCATTTGATTTTTGGGCTGGATAATTCCTTAATGTGGGAGCTCCCGGCTCGTGCACTTCAGGGTGTGAAGCAGAGGCCCTTCCTTCATGTGGCAACCAGAAATGTCTCCAGGCAAGAACTGGGGATGTAGCTCAGTGGTAGAGCACTTGCCTGGCATGTGTAAGGCCCTGGGTTTGATCCCCAGCACCACACACACACAAACACACACACACACACACACAAAAAAAAAAAAAAAAAAGAACAAGAAAGAAAGTCAAAACAAAAACAAAAATACCATGACAGTGTCTCCAGACATTCCAGATAAGGGTCTACAAAACTGCACCCAGTTGAGAGCCACTGACAAGTGGCCACTGGCAAGTATCTAACCTTCTAGTTGCTGTCTACTTGCGTGTCCCACTGGGGAGTAATACCAGCCTGTCATCATTGGTCAACTGAGACTACTTTCGCACACTCCTCATTCAGGTCCCATCTCTCACCTGCGTGCAGATTTGGGCGGGAGGCTGACATGTAATTTTGTGTCTTCTCTCTGTTTTCCAAAAAAACATGTCATGCTATTATGATGAAAACGAACAAAGCAAAGAAAAGAAAACCAAGGTGAAGCTAGATTGTATAAGTGAGAAATGTTTCCCTCTTCTCTGTTTGCTAGTGTTGTGATGGTCAAAAGGTGCAACTTATGCAGTCGAGGGGGAGAAATAAAGAATGTCCACATGCTTTTGCCCTTTTCAATGCTTTATTCACTCAAATCGCTCAATACAATTTCACTCTATAGGTTCTTACTCAAGAAAATGACAATCCTTAATGCTAGGCACTGCAATAGACATGATCAATTCACAGCAAACAATTCTAGATTAATTCTAAGCACTGCAAACACAATCATGACAGGCTCACGACAGACAAACATTCCCTCTGCATGTTAAGCTCAAGCGTCAGAACAAAAGTCTCCAGCCTTAGGTTTTAAGTCCAGCAGATGCACATTCACTCAGACCGTGGTGATCAGGTGAGGAACCAAGGCAGGCTTCTCCTGGGGTGGAGCTGACAGCCAGTTGAGGAGAGGGTCGTAGAGACAAGTCACCCCTCTCACCCCGTCAAGATATGACTGTAGAGTTTGAAAGAGGTGAGGAAGATGCAGAGGACCAGGCAAACGATGAGAAGAGCTGAGCTGTCAGTCCAGGCCGTCATCAGGCTCTCAGCGTGAGTGCATCAGTGTCTGGCTGAATGTCTGTTCCTTTGCTCCATCACTTATACTAAGTTGGGGGGCTTCTGACCACCCTTCCAATCCCTGTCAGCGGCCATCAGATTTCTCAGTGACATCATTTGCCCTGGGGTTAAAGCATCTGGTCTGGTGATCCCCACCCTGATTTTCTTGCCTCTTCCCTTTATGGGGTGAGGACAACATGGCAGAGACTTCACTTTGAGCTTGTCAGGGTGGGGAGAAGTGACTTGTTTATGTCAGGGCTATTCCTGATGATCATATTGGAGGGCTCCGTAGGTGTGCCAAGAGAGACTGCAGGTTTCAAACTGGAGTTTTAAAATGGAGTCACTTAGGCTCAGGCCTAAGGCCATCCTTACAGCTAGTCAGAGCAGTCCCCACAGAGTAAATGGTTTCTTTGGATTCTGAGGTAGGAAGAAATAAAAATAAATTCACCTCCTTCACTGAAATCTCTTAGGAAATGTATTAATTCAGGCTTTCAATAAATATACTCTCTCCCAGCCAGACTTTCTAGTCCCTAGGATTTGGGGATTAGTGTTAGATTTCACTCCTTCTCTAAGCCAGCAACCCTTTCCATAAAAACAATATGATTTTAAAAAGCAGAACTAAGTTCCTGTAGATGTATTGACTGTGGAGGTTAACCAGGAAACTGGTGACACTCGCTGACCCCAAGGAGGGCAGTGAGGTAGGAGACTTTTCACTGTGTATGTACCTTTTTACACCTTTTGGATTTTGAACTAACTATATGACCTACTAAAAAAAAATTAAATTTTAATTTTTAAAACAATAACAAAAGACAAAAAGTTCAACATGCTCTGGGTATCTCTTTTCCAGGTCTGGACTCCTCCTGGTTTGAAAAGCTAATAAATTAAGAAATAACAGGGCCGGGCATGGTAGCACACACCTATAATCCCAGTGGCTTGGGAGGCTGAGGCAGGAGGATTGCAAGTTCCAAGTCACCTCAGCAACTTAATGAGGCTCTGAGCAACTTATCAAGACCCTGTGCCGCAGTCTGGCTGGGCACAAAATCATGAGCCACTCAAGCAGGAACAAACTTTGTTTCCAAAACTCCCGCGAATGCCACGCACCCGGCCTTCTCCTGGGACACACCACACCAACAGGAAATCCCTCCTCCGGAAATCCCTCCTACCACACTTCCCCAACCAATGGGAACTCTCTGGGAGTCCCCGCAGAGCTCCAAAGTAGCAGGCCGAGGCGGACAGCAGGGGTCTGATATCCAATTGAATATACATCTTAACATAACCATTATCATCTCAATGGCTTGCTGGCGTCACCTTTCAACTAAAAATGCCATGCGTCATTCCTACTCAGCTATGGCTCTCAGCAACCCTGTCTCTAGAAAAAAATATTAAAAAGGGCTGGGGATTTGCATAGTGGAAAAAAGTCCCTGGGTTCAATCCCTAGTACTGGGTGTGTGTGGGGGGGGTCATTGCCAAATCTAATGTCATGAAGCTTTTATCCAGTGTTTTCTTTTAGTTTTATGGTTTTAGGACTTACATTTAGGTCTTGAATCCATTTTGAATTAGTTTTATGAATGGTGTAGGGTTCAGCTTCACTCCTTTGCATGTAGATTTCCAATTTTCCCAGCACCATTTATTGAAGACAGTTCTTTGCTCATTGGATGTTCTTAGCACCCTTGTCAAAGATCATTTGACTGCATATGAGGGTTTTTTCTTAGGTTCTCTGTACTGTTCCATTATTCTAGGTGTCTGTTTTTACATCACTATCACTCTAGGGTTTTTTTGTTTTTTGTTTTGCTCTAGGGATTGAACCCAGGGGTGCTTAACCACTGAGCCACGTCCCTAGCCCTCCCCCCTTTTTTTTAAGAGAGGGAGAGAGAGAGAGAGAATTTCAATATTTATTTTTCAGTTTGCGGCGGACACAACATCTTTGTTTGTATGTGGTGCTGAGGATCGAACCCGGGCCGCACGCATGCCAAGCGAGCACGCTACCACTTGAGCCACATCCCCAGCCCCATAGCCTTTTTTATTTAGAGACAGGGTCTCTGAGTTGTTTGGGGCCTCACTAAGTTGCTGAGATTGGCTTTGAACTCATGATCCTCCTGCCTCAGCCTCCTGAGTTGCTGGGATTACAGGCATGTGCCACCTCACCTGGCATCACACTGTTTTGATTACTGTAGCTATGTCATTATTTTCAGACTCAAGATGTTTGAGCTTTCCAACTTTGTTTTTCTTCTTCAAGATTATTTTGGCAGTTTGAGATCCACTTGAATTACTTGAACTGTAGATTATGCTTCTGTTTTAGTTTTATGTTTTTATTTTTCATTGCTAAAAAATGCCCAAGAGGTGAGTGTGTTAGGGACACTAAATGTGGCTGGGATAGCATTCAAGTGGACAGCTCGAACTGGTTTTATTCCAGAGAGACTCCTCTGGGTAATCAGGTACTCCTCATGGACTCCAGGATTCAGGAGACTCTCCAGCCCCTTCATTCAATAAATTATGTACTTTTTCTTCTTTCAGATTCCCACAAAGTTAAAAGAGGCATTGAGAATTGCCAAAGAATGTATAGAAAAGAGACTAATTGAAGAACAGAAACAGGTAAGTTGGTCACAGTTCTTCATCACCTTTTGGTCTTTAGTGTCTGCATCCTCTGCCATGGTATTCGCCAGGGGGTTGAGTTTTTTTTTTAATTTATTTACTTATTTATTTATTGGGTTCTGGGGATTGAACTCAGGGGCACTGGACCACTGAGCCACATCCCCAGCCTGGCTTTGTATCTTTGTATTTTATTTAGAGACAGGGTCTCACTGAGTTGCTTAAGGCCTCACTGTTGCTGAGGATGCGTTAGAACTCGGGATTCTCCTGCCTCAGCCTTCCTAGCCTCTGGGATTACAGGTGTGCACCACCACACCTGGCCAGGGGTTGAGTTTTGACTGATTTTTCATGCCCTACACATTTTGTGCTTGGTTGCTCTCAACCACATTCCAAGCTGGCTACTGGGACAAAGGGCCAAATATTCACAATCCTACCCACAAGCAGCTCAGTCTATGGGGGGAAAACACATGGCACAAAGGGTGGTCATTCTTTATGATCAGGGCATGCTAGGTGGTTAGGGGTATGTGTAGTCCATGCCCTAAAGATACCAGGAACTGGCCAGCTGTGATGGTGCATACTGGTAATCCCAGTGACTCGGGAAGCTGAGGCAGAAGGATCACAAGTTTGAGGCTGGCCTCAGCAACTTAGTGAAGCCCTGTCTCAAAATAAAATGAAAAGGATTGTGGCTGTGGCGCAGTTGAAAGAGTGTTTGCCTAGCTGCATGAAGCCCTGGATTCAGTCTCCAATACCAATAAATAAATTAATAAAACTAAGATGCAGGGAGGAACCTGGGGAGTGAGAAGTTGTGCATCACCTGGCATACTCTCCTCCCAGACATTCAGACCCAAGCCAGGAGACAGGCAGGCTGAGTAAAAACAAACAAACAAACAAAAAAAAAAACAAGATTGTTGATTGTTTTACCCAAATAATTTGATTTAGCAAAGCATATTGGAGAAGATTTTCTTTAGGAAAATGCCTTATGTAGGATGTGCTTACATTGTGGTGGATTGTGATCTCTTAAAGATTCACCAGCATCGAAGACTGACAAGAGCTCAGTCACATCATGGATCTGAAGAAGAAAGAAAAAAGAGAAAGATCTTAGCTCGGAAGGTAAGCCTGGCATCTCTGAGTTCCTGGTGAATGCTCGACTAGTGTGAGGAAAGTTCTAGGTGAACATTTAATGACTTTGTGCTGTATCTCCTTGAAAGCTGAAAGTACTTCCAGATGACTGGTTTGGAGCTTTTTAAAAGCCACATAACATCAGCAGTGTAATGGACCATATAGTTTCCTGGCTTACTGAGGTTGTTATGGCAAAATGTAATTGGTGGAAATGATCGGCCTGAGATAGTGAAGTCAGCATTCTGGGTTTTATTTCCCTCTTTAGTTTTGGCTTGTGGCTTCTTCACTGTGCTAAGTTATGAAGCCAAATATGACCTTGTTTGTAGCTAGTTTAACTGTATGTCTGGAAAATTTTTTATTCTAACTCTCAGCTTCAGCATGTTTATTCTTTGCTCCCTTCTTTCTTTTAAAGAAGTCGAAACAATCTGCTATTGAAAATAGTGAAGAGCATTCAGCAAAGTACAGCAACTCTAATAATTCAGGTAACTGGCTATAGATTTTAGTGGGGCCCAAGAGTCAGAGGTCAAGGTCAGGTGCCTGTGGTTGATCCAGAGGTTTTGGATTCTTGTGGGCGTAGACTGGGCACCCATACAGAAAACAGAAGAACTCTGATCCTGTTGAAGGATTGTGACAGCATTCATGGCTTCAGAACTCAAGTGCTAGAGGATCTCAGAGGTTATTAGGTAGCTCTGCTTCTTCATTGTCATTGGCTAATCAGCCACCTACACAGGAGCATTCGCCATGGAAGTAAAACAGACCCTACTTAAAATGCAAGGAATCCTATCTTTCCGTAGAGGCTTCATTAACTGAAAGAACCCTTAATCCTGCCCTCTGCTCTGCACCCCACATGGTGGAAGGATGGGCTTCTCTGCATAGATTAAGGAAAGGACTCAGTGGTGTGTGAGGATGGCAAGAGCATCATTCCAGAAAGCCCAAGATGATTCAAAGGGGTAGGCCTTGCCAGGTGCGGTGGTACACACCTGTAATGCCAGCTGCTCGGGAGGCTGAGGCTGAGTTCAAAGCCAACCTCAGCAACTTAGCAAGGACATAAGCAACTCAGTGAGACTGTCTCTAAATAAAATACAAAAGCAGCTGGAAAAAAACCATATTGAAACAACACTTATCTTTCATTAATTCCCCCATGTATTTCTGAGTCACTTTCTCTTGGTGTGCCATCTCTACAAGTTGAAATTCCTTTCTTTTGTCTAGTCATTTCTCCACGATTTATTGCCCTTGGTTAAAATGGTATATAAATCCCTAAGTCTAAGAGCTTTCTTGGGCTTATCATTTATTTTCTATGGAAACTCCATGCCACTTAAAAGAATTAACATCAAATAAAATTAATATGCTTTCTCCTGGGGGGGGGGGAGGGCTGGGGATGTGGTCCAGTGGTTGAGTGCCCTGGATTCAGTTCCCAGCACCAAAAAAAAAAGAAAATGGTGGAGGAAAGTGAGGATCTTTACAGGTCATGCCTCATTCTCCTGGGTGAAGTCAGCCAAGAGGATATCTGCCTGGGCTGGAGAAAAAACTGAGAGAAAAGTGAAGTAAGGGTTGTTGAAGGAAATGTACAGATTACCGGGAGACACTACTGGGACCCAAGTTTGGTCTTCTTTCGGTGAAAATCTGTCAGCACTACAAACAGTGTGAATTTTACCTTCTGTGCAAGGCAAGCACTCTACCAACTGAGCTCTATCCCCAGCCCAGAGTTTTACCTCCTATTTCAGTAGAAAGCTCATATTTTATAGGGAGCTAAAGGAATATTGCGAATAAGGGAAGCTAGAGGAAGGCATGGCTTAATTAGGATGTCTCTCAGCATGCAGTATCCATGAGGGAGGGGATTGGGAGTGTGGTCATGGCTGTGAGCTTAACCACAACAGCAAAAGGTGATGGCCCTCCTTTTTGGGGTGTGTGCCCATCAGCCCTGGAGGCTCTTGGTTAGGAACTCCATGTGCAAGGGAGGTGGGGCTTCTTGTCTTTATAGAAGAGGCTTATGTAGGAACTGCCATCTGCTTCTAGGGCTGCGTCCCTGTCCATCCAGTGCGATTATTTTTTAGGGATGTCTAAGCTACAGGGAGATGCTGAGAACTTGGGAGTGTTTGAAATATAACAAGGCTACTTGACCCAGGAAAAGCATGCAATGTGTGGAATTTTGCACATTGTTTTACTGTAAATACTGTTTTACTGTATTTACTGAATGTCATGTAAGAAAAAACATGGAAAATCCATAGGTTGCAGGCTGGACCCTGTCTAATTGATCGTACCCACTCAGAAATGTACCTTTCTATAGAAAGCAATGCTAGGTGGATTCTGTGAGGAGCTCTTGTTTTCCTTGGAGAAGCTCCCATCAGGCTGTTCTGTACCTCCCTGTTCCCTGTATTGCTCTGACCACTGTCATTTGTCATTACCCAGAGATGAGGTTGGGTCCGGAAGAGAAGTTATTGCCAACTTCCAAAGCTATTTTGATTAAACAAAGTTGGTTTCAAACTAGTCAAGCTGCTGGGGGCAGCGGGACTCAACAGGCGTTTGAGGACCTGGGGAAGAAAGCAGACCTTGGACTGGGATGAAAGTCTGTTGCCCTTGAGTCCAGTTTGTGAATTTTCTGTCCTTTATCACATTGTTCTACAAGGCCCACAAGGCAGCGATGGGTTTCTGCTTATTCCAAATTCCAAATGTCTGTTTTTGGTCCCCCATGAGGATTTCCCTGTGTTTTATCTTAGCAGGATCTGGGGCCAGCTCACCTCTCACATCCCCATCGTCGCCGACTCCACCCTCTACAGCAGGTCAGTAATGGGGTAAGGTCATGTGACTCCCTCCTCTCCACCCATGGGAGAAGCGGGCTCTTTCTCTCGTGCCTTGGCCCAGGCATTTCAATATTAGGTAGCACTGCCTTCTCCTGGGAAGACCAGTGGGAATGCAGATTAGCTGTGTCTTCCAGGAGAGCTCAGGGTTTTCATTTCCAAGCTTGAGTTCATAGGAAATGGACTGGTTTCGGGGCCACTTACCACTCTGGCTCAAGCTTGCTCTCTTGGCTACAAAGCCTCACAAAAGGATCCTTGGGTCAGAGTTTGTCTTGGGACAAAACAAATGCACTACTGCCCAGGGCCCTGTCCTACGGGAGCTTTCTCCTTAGGGAGCCCATTCATGATCTGAGTTTTGTGTCAGAGCAGAAATGGTGAGCTGTCTAGGTGAGGTGCGAAATCCCACCACTGTCTTCTGGTTTCCAGATAACTACTTGCACTCTATTCTACTCTGTAATGCATTTAATTATTCTGATAGTAATTTATCATTAGCCTTTGTTTCACCTATGTGAATTAAATCAGATACTGTGAATTTTGTTTGAAAATTTTAAAAAGAATTTAGCTTGGGGGCTGGGGTTGTGGCTCAGTGGTAGAGCACTTGCCTAGCATGTGTGAGGCACTGGGTTTGATCCTCAGCACCACATAAAGATAAATAAATAAAATAAAGGTCCATCTACAACTAAAAAAAAAAAAAAAAGAGAGAGAGAGAGAGAGTTTAGCTTGGGAGCTTACTTACAGAACTCTGATTCTGCAGAATGGTCTCATAATACTTTCTTGGCTTTCTTCCCTTTGAACAAAGATCTTTCTAAGCATTTTGCAAGCCCAGTGGAAACACTCTGGAGCAGCATATATCCTTTCACTTCTTAAATGAACCAGCTGTTCTAGATGTCTGAGGAGCTGGCTCTTCACTCAGAGCTCATCAACGATTCTTGGAAAGGTTCCTACAACTTTCTGAAAGAAGGTTGATACAGGAGTTGACAATACCACATTCATTACTGTTTAGGGTAGTATCCAGGAGCTACCAAGAGCATTTTCCGGTTGTTCTCAAATACTTCTTCCTGACCCTCCTGAGGAAATGACAACAAGCAAATACAAGGGAGCTAATTTGAACCCCCTGCTTCAGGCTGGTATGTGCCTTCCTGATGGCTAAGAGTAGTTACCAGAGGCTTATGTAGAATATTCTGGGCCAGGACTTTTCTGGAGTAATGAAGAACCTGGCTCATAGCAGGATATTCTTGTCTTTGTCTTTATCAGCAGATTGTTTTTTAAAGAAACTCCCAAATACTGATCCAGGTTGATGTGTCTTTTATGAGGTGATCTGTTTAGGTTGATCACAGACTTCTGGAGATTCGCTGTCCAGACCACATTGTTGAGCTAATTTCTAAAAGTTAGAATATTAATTTTATACCACTTGGACATATGAAGAACATTAACTTGGAGATTCTATGAGCTCTCCTTTAACAAGCGAGGTGTCTCTTTACTGCACAGAGCACCTCACCATGTGTGTTAGATGTGTCTGGACAGTTCATCGCTAATTCTCATCTTTAAATGACATAGAAAATGTGCAATTTGTTTGGATTGGGGGGAAGAAGTCTCTAATTTACCTCTGCTTTACATGGGAGCTATTTAACACAGTAGTATGTTTGCATGAGATGAGGTAACTTAGAATGTGAGAAGAAAAAGGGGAATCTTTTGTCATTAGAGTTGGTACTGGGAAAACTTCCTCTAAGGTGAGTGGAAATGGCAGGAGGCAATACGGTGAATTTGACAGTACCTACCCTGAAGGGGAATCTTGAGGATTTAGAGGGAAAATATTGAGGTCTAAGCACAATAACTGACAGAGATGGGAAGTCCCCAGCAAGTAGGGACTCCTATTTTTCAGGGTTGATCAAATTATTGATGTCACCCCAAATACAGTACTCTGACCTCTGCTGGGCATTTCTTGTAATACATCTCATAAAAAAATAATATTTAGCATTTGCCTAGCAACCTAGCATTGCAGGCCCCAAATGGGGTTCCCACAGGGAGTTTCTTCATTCAAGATGCATTTTAGGGAGCGTGTGATTTCCAGGGGCTGTGTGACAGGCAGACAAGGTCCCAGCCCTCATGGAGTCACCTTTTCAGCATCTCAGGAGCTCTAGATTGGCAGATCTAGTTTAGGCAAATGCGTTCCTCTGTTCACTGTTAGTTACCAAGGCCTGGAACCAGTCAGTTTCCACTGCTGGGTTTTGGTTACCTCCTCGGTAAATGACAGAAAAGCAAAAGTTAGAAGAGACCATGTCACAGTTCCTTCTAATCTGCATACTCTAAACCCAGTGTGGACTCTGCCCTCTGGCACTTCACTCAGCTAGAGACCAACAGCAATAGGTCAGCTTAGGTGAGCTGAGCAGGCAGCAGTGCTTCTCTTCTGGAAAGCCTCAGTTTTACGGGTACATTTAAGGTAGCTAAGTGTGACCTAATTTTCGGTTACTTTCTGGATGGGGCAGATGTTTCTAAATGGAGGGGCTACTCCCTTTTCTCTGTAGCTCCTGCCTTGGGGTCTATTGAGTTCCTTAACAAATTGGTGGAGGAATATAATTTCCCTAAGGCTGGCAGTTCCATTGGGCAGGGTGGCATTCTCTAATACTTTTACTATGATCCTATTTTTTTCAGTGAGAACATTCCTAACATTTTTTTGTTCTTCTAAAGATTTTTTTTTTTTTCTTGCCCTAGGAAGGTCAGTCTTTCAAGAACTTTAAAATTCTTTATCCTGACTTGTGTCATAGTGAATGCCACCAACTAGTGTTTATACTCTGTTTTCATAGAGCTGAGCGGGTTAAAAGTTCTCACTTCCACCCCACTTAGGGAGCAGAAAGTTCTGTTACTTTGCTATCAATTTTTTTTTTAAATTATTTTAAGTAGATTAGTAAACGAGTGTTTTAGGAAACCTAAATAAGCAGGAGATCCTAAGCTGTTGTTTTTAATAATCTCACCTAACATATTTGGGGCACTTATTTTGTGTCAGGTACTATTCTAAATGATTTGTAACCACTGTTTCATTTATTCTCCATGAATATTTTCCAATGAGAGTTGACTCCAGTTGAGTTCCATTTTACAGAAAAAGAAACTGAGGCTATAGTAGGGCTGAGAGAACTTGGCTAAGGTCAGACAGTAGGGAGTGCTAGGGTCAGGATTGGAGCTTGGTTCTACCTTTGTTCATTTGCCCCACTGATTTATTGAGTGCCTGCTTTTTTCAGGGTGCACTGCTGGGCCTATGCTGTTAAACACTTCTCAGCTTGTGTAGAAGGACCCCCAAGCCAGGCACAGTGGTACACACCTATAATCCAGCCACTCAGGAGGCTAAGGCAGGAGGAGCCCAAGTTTGAGGCCAGTCTGGGCAACTTAGCAAGACCCTATATCAAAATAAAAAATAAAAAGGACTCAGTGGTAAAGCACTCCTGTGTGATTGATAAATAAGAAAGAATCCCAAATATAGAATCAGGAAACCTGAAGTGAGTCCTGAGTCCTAGCTCTATCACTTGCCTGCTGTGATCTTGGGCAAATAATTTCCACTCTTTGAAGCTGGTTTTTTTTGTTTTTGTTTTTTTTTTGTTTTGTTTTTGTTTTTTAATACCAGGAATTGAACCAGGGGCACTTTACCACTAAGCCACATCACCAGCCCTTTTTAAAAAATATTTTATTTACAGACAAGGTCTCGCTGAGTTGCTTAAGGCCTTGCTAAGTTGCTGAGGCTGGCTTTGAACTTGTGGTCCTCCTGTCTCAGCCTCCTGAACTATGGGATTATAGGTGTGTGCCACTGCGCCCGGTTGAAACTGTCTTTTAAAAGAACTCCTGCACCTTATTAGGTAGATGCTGTACACAGCAAAGCTATAAGCAATGAAGTGCCATAGCTAAGTGTCTGTCATCAGAGAATTTTAGCCCTTGTTGCTTACAGTTTAATTTTAAGCAATCGTTTTGAGGAAGGAGATCTGACAGTTTGTAGAAAACCCAGTCTATAAGAATGAGTGGAGAAAAAGAGAAGTTTTGACTCCAGAGAGCTGGAGGTAGCAAAGCAGAGCCTCGTGGGCATGAAGAGTGATTAGGGGTTTAAAGAATGGGACAGAAAGTGAAGGACTAATAAGGAGGAAAAGAAGACTTAAGGCACAAAGAAAGAGATGACTTTATTTAGAATGTTGAAATTTCTAAAATTTACTTAATCAAATCAAAGCCTAAAACCTCATTGTAGACTCAAAATTGCTGTGTCTGGCCATAAGAATGGTCTGTCTGTCTCTCAGAAACCACACATACACAAAGGCGCACTCTCTGGGATGAGCAGGGCTGCCCTGCAGCCAAACTCTGAAGCACGTGTTGACTCTGTTCTCCTGCCCACTGCTGCCACCTGCTGTGGCCATTCTCAGCTCTCCTCCTCCTCTTGCAAGTCCAGCTCCTAGTATATGACCTCCTCCTTAGAGTACTCTCCTAGAATGGGGAGGAGAGGTGGGCAGGTGTTCCCAGCATCCTTTGTGTCTTCCAGACCATCCTGGTGTGAGTGGTCAGCCTGTACCGCCCAGGGGGTGCTAGTTCCTGGTCCACCTCCAGGGAGGGGATTTTTCCTCCAGGCAGTGTATGGAATTTGTTCCTTAGGAACTCTGGGATTCCCTCTCTGGAAAACCATTATCCTTCACATTAAACTGGAAACTTATCAGTTGAAAAGAAGACAAGAAAAATATTTGCCTTTCTTCTTCCTTTCCTCCCTTCCTTCTTTCCTTCCTTTCTTGCCTTATTCATGCTTTACCAAGGGAAGGTGACCCGTATCTCTGCCTGGGAGGCCTCCCACCCAGGCGATTCACCTTGGACCTGCCCTATGCTTTTTCTCTTCCCAACTTCAGAAAGTCTCTATTTTAGACACTTCAAGTCTTGCTTGCAAAAAAATAAAATAAAATAAAAAAGTGCAGAGTTTTCCTTTCCTCCCCTCGGTCTTTGTTTGGAAATAGAATGAAGTACACTGCTGATGCTCTTCAGGGCCGGGAACCTCCCTGGCTCTTTTGAAGTGAGCACTGTGCTTATAAAGAAATAAAAATAGCACCTAACTGGCTCAGGAGAGAAAGACTCTGAAGAGGAAAGTGACTCATTGATTGCTCTATTACTAGATTTCCCATGTCCTAAAAGGGTCACAATCAGGTTTAAAAACCAGGGCATTTTGTGGTTAATTTGAGCATCTCCTAGTTTTGCAGTGAGATTAATTAGCATGTGATTCAGACTGTCTGATTTTACTGTCTGTTACTGTTTGATTAAATGACACTAAAACCTGAATAATGACTTGTGTCCTCTCTCTCTTTCTTTCTCTTTGCTGTTTTCAGTAGAGCATGCACCATTTTGAACGTGAATTTTCGGTAAAGTAAGCTATGCTAATTTCTCTAACTTTAAAGATGCTCTGTTTCTGTATGTGACTAGAACCCAAAGTATCTAGATCACTAAGGTGATGAGCACGTGGGAGAGCAGATTTGAGACTGTGTCCTTACTGGAACATTTCAATGAAATACAGCATCTTTAAAAAGCACCCAAATGACTTCATCTATATTCATTTCATTTCCATCACGACCTTCAAAAGTCTTCATTTTCACTCTGATTTTCGTTATAAAATACAGCTCTAAAACCTGCTAATTGACTGCATGGCATTTTGATGTATTTTAATTTTGGAAACCATGACTCTCAAAGTCCTATTGTTACAGAAATATTGGTCCCTTCTCACTCTGATCTAGAGGAAAAGGTGTTAGGAAAAGGATGTAGGGTTTTGGGGTTCCAGGGAGACAGCTTACTGGCTTGCGTAACTGATGATGGTCGGGAACAGTTCTTTTTAAAGCATCCTTAAAAATTCTCTAGTCGGGACCTAGGAATAGCCTCCTTCTTTGCCTGAGGTCAAAGTGAAGGTGGTTCCCAAGACCTGGGGACCAGGAGTTGGGGCTCTCCACTCTCTCCTGAGAGTGGTAGGTAGTCTGGTAAGGCTTTAGAGTGGTCTGGTGGCCACTTGGCCTCCCACCTATGTGTGTGGACCAGAAAGGAACTCAGCCACAGAGACCTGTAAATTACCCTCTGCTAAAATTGGCCTGAGGACAGAGGATTTAGATGTCCTTTCCATGAGGCTGTCTAGGGTGTTTCTGGAATGGCATTCCTCCCTACGTCTCACCTACTTTCTTGGGGCAGCAGCCTGTACTTTCCTCTACTGGACGGCCTGGTTCCCATTGAGTTTGATGGAGGGGATTTCAGGAAGGGTAGAGTAACTGGTCTTGGAGATTTTTTCTAAGAGAAAGGGAGCTGGGAGAGATCAGGACTGACTATCTCCCATCCTAGATGCATAACGTGAGGCCAGCCTACTCTGTCACCTGGGGAAAGGACTATCTGGGACCTTTTGCAGGAGGAGCTTTTGCATTTGAGACATGGAGCACACATCAGGCAGTTGTTCCTAGGTTTGTCACAGGCCTCATAGTTCCTGAACCCCATCCACACCTCACCCCTGCCATTGTTACCAGTATATTGTAGCTTAAGTCCCAACAGACCTTTAAAGGAAGCTTGTGACCTTAAAAAGGCAAGAAGAAAAGACCAGGGACAATAGATGTAACTTGTTGTCAAGACTCAATCCCTGGAGTGCAGTTTGCCTCCTTCTGTTTTGACCTCTGACTCCTAGGCCTCCCCTCCCCTTGCAGAGGGGGTTCTGAGCTGGTAATGTGGGCTCTGGCCTTCCGTGAATGTGACTGTATACATCAAGACCTAGTTCTTGCAGGCCTAGTGAGGAAGAGTGGCCCTTTGATGCCGGTCTGACCCTCTGTGAGCAGACATAGGGGTGGGTGGGCAGCTCTCCTTTCACACAGCCCTTAGCATCCTTGCTACAGGCACAAATCACCCCACAGCACTTTCAACAGTCTGTTTATTTCCAATATCTACCTTTTCAAAGTGATCAAAATGGCAAGTTTCAGCCTTTCCTGGGAAAATGAAGATATATTTACTGAACTCCCCCCACAACTCCCAAACTCTGGTAGTAATTTACACTCTTAATGTCAATGTTGGACAAAGAGGCCAAAGTTAAGGGTTGGTTCCCTGTGAGGCCAGGCACTTCTGTTCTGTGCCAGGATGGCCAGCCATACCTATAAGCCCATTCCCCAAGTCCCGTCTCTAGCCCTCCAGAATCCTGGGCTTCAGGAATAACCAGTCTCTGGGTGGCCAGTTCTGGACTGCCGGACTCTGTCTTCTCATTCTTAACCCTGCAGTGATTCTTCTGCCAGGGGTCAGAGCACAAAGCTGAAAGGAAGAAACCCTGGAGTCCTCTCTTCTGGCCACTGGGTGAGAGTGTCTGGTAGGGGGCATTGGCACCTAAGCGGGCAGGGCTCCCTTCTCCTGGCATTTCACTGGTCACGTCCAGAAGTCCTCTTCAGAGGAACACTTCCATCACACTCTCATTCCACCTGGGTTTTTCATCTCAACAGTCACTTCAGGTTTAAAGCCCTTTTTATAACCCTGTGACATAAAGTCAGGAACATCTTCCCACAATGGACGCCAGCACAGAACGTAATTGCCCTTCATGCATTAGTTGTTATCCAATAGATCAATGAAAGTTACATTTTGTTCATTTGTCTGTATTTAATCTTTATTTGTATTGATCACTGAGAATCCCAAGGCTGCAGAGCATGGGTGTATGTATTTGTGTCATTCTTCAATTTTAACTGTCTTAGGTTGGGGTAAAAGATATAAAGGAAGGTAAGTGGTTTTCTATGAATTACAAGATTTCAGCTGTTGCCTGTCACAGTTGGTGGGAAGGATATGCTAACTTGAATATTTTCTGGGTCACCCCAAGCCATTCATCCATACAAATTCATCCATACAGGTGTCTTTCCTGTTCTCACTGTAGCTCACCACAGTGTGGGGAGCCATCCAGCAGAATGTCTCCCTGCTGTAGCCCTAGCAGGGGTAGAGGACAGGGCAGCAATAAATAGTAGAGTTCCAGGGAGACACAGGTTCACAGGACATAAACCCACTAACCCTGTGCATAGGAAAGTTCTGTAAGGTAGTGCTATTTCTGTACTTAGTATTTATTTTGTCCCGAGAGAACAATTCACTCATTGATTCAAAAATATGAAATTCAAGTTGCAAATATCCATGTGCCTTAGAGGTGGGCATGTTTTAGATACCTGTCTAGCTTCCCCTCCTTGCCAAGTAGAGCTCAGCATTCTGGCCCCTCCTGATGCACCACAGAGATGCATGTCTAGGTACAGTTCCATTCAGTTCCTCAGTTGGACTACCGTGGAAAGAACAGCACTTGACAAGAGACTTCTCCCTGAGAATGTCATTGCCAAGGAGAGACCCCTTTAAGTGCTTGCTTTACACTGCTCACAATCACTAGTGTTTTATATTTCTTTAACCCAACCCAGTAGAAAATGACTCTTCAAGACAGACTCCTTCGGGGAATGCATAACCCAGCAGGTGCTGGTTCCTTGCTGAGAATCCTCAGTGGTTTATCATTTTATTTTAAATCACATCCGTCAAAATACTGCACGTTAGAACCACTGAACTAGTCATCCCTTTGAGTAATTGGCATTCAGGTAGCTCAGTGCTGTGCAGAAAGATGTCTGCATCACACATCTAACTCAGAATGGGTGGGGCTGCCCCATACCTGGCTAAAGTGGCTGATGGAACTCTTCTTTTGGTACCATTACTTAAATTTGGAAAATGAGATCAGCACCGTATTTATGTAGACAAAGGATCACTGTGGCCTGGCATGGTAGCCAATGCCCGTCATCCCAGCAACTCAGTAGGGCTGAGGCAGATTGAAAGTCTGAGGCCAGCCTTGGCAATTTAGTGAGATGCTCAGCAACATCAAGACCCACTCTCAAATTTAAAAAAAGGAAAAAAGAATGTCATTGTGTATGTTGCCATGTAATCTGTGATATTTGTTCCAACAGTCTTCTCATCTGATATTTGAGGCAAATGACAATCTTAATTCCCCTTTGATGCTTCAGCTTTTCTGTTCAGTGTTTTAGAGAGTGGTACAGTACTGGGTATCTTGATCCCTCTGAGGAGAACATTTGCAGTCTCCCCTCAGTCCTTTCCACCCAGGTCTGAGCAGCAGCAGTGCCCAGGGCTGGGGGGGAGGTGGATACTGACTGTCCCCTTGCCTCCACAGGGCTATCTGCATTACCTCCACCTCCTCCGCCTCCACCTCCACCGCCAGCAGCTCCCTTGCCTCCTGTGAGCACAGAGGTGCCTGCACAGCTCTCATCCCAGGCTGTGAATGGTGTGAGCCGAGGGGCCTTGCTCAGCTCCATCCAGAATTTCCAAAAGGGAACTTTGAGAAAAACCGAAACCTGTGACCACAGTGCTCCTAAGATTGGCTGAGGCTTCCTGTTTACACTGAGGGAAGAATTCATGTCTGCCCCACTCCTACCCACTAAAGACCCTTCTTCCTGGATGAGCCCTTGAGGAATCAGTACAGCCGCACACTGTTCTGCAGATGCTCGGCTAAGAGGCCTGTTAGGAGGGAGCCGTCCTCCAAATAGAATAAAGTGGAGCTGGCGTTGCTGCCTTAAGAAATGTGTTGTTCCTTTGTCAGCATTGTGAAGGAGTCTGGTAGTCTGCTAATGGACATCTTTTGGGGGCAGCCACATATTGGAATCAATATTTTCACTATTTAAAGGAAATGGACAGAGACAGAAGCAATGACAATGTTCCGTCACCATAGTGAATGGCCTTTCTGTTGCAATCCCTCCTACCCCATCAGAAATGTTCCTCTCATAGCTTATTTTCTCTGAAGCATTGTCTCATTATTTCTTAGCTAATTCCCATTTCTGCTACTTTTATTTCACCTCAGACATTAATACTGTGGCCCAAAGCACAGTTATGTTGTTGAGTCAGAGAAGCCACTGAGTTCTTCACATTTTTTTCTTCCCTCAAATAAAATGGGGGAGTTCCTAACAGTCTCAGGCTCCACCAGGAATCCCATTTTGGCTGTAGAACTTGGGGCTGTGAGAACAACTACTCTGTGGATTCCTAGTTCATTTTAGTTAGAATGTACTGAAACAGACACAAAAAAGCTCTTGCTAGCTAGTTAGAGGATCTGCGTAGTCCTCAACAGCAAAGTCATCTGGGTGGTTGTTATTATAACACAAGCAAATTTGGCATCTATATAAATCAATTCTGATTTTTGAAAGACTTATTGAACATATCATCTTTTTTAATGTTACTCATTTATTAGAAATCTTTTATCCTGATTTGCTTAAACCTTTAAATAAATTGCACTTTAAAGGATTATAAATAATCCATTTTAAAATTCAAGTACACACATCAGTGTTGGTTACTATGCAGAGAGAATGTCATTGTGTATAGTTTCATGTAATCTGTGATAAATGTTCAGCTGTATTTTTTATTAAAATAAACCAAGTCAAGAAAAACATGTTGTCTGGAGCTTGGCTACATGTTTCAAATGAGAACTTTTTACAGCATCTTTTGTAAATATAAAGCTTACATTAACACAGTATATCTAAAGTTTCCTTCCTACCTATCCGGCCTTTATTCTTTTGTGTCCTATCATTTGTTAATAAGAACTAACAATCATTATTTACATCTTAGTATTTAAATTCGACATTAGATAATTTAAATATTCTTCACTAACTGACTTAAACCTATCTTCTCCATCTCAACTTATGAGGGTAATGTATGACAATGTCTTTTTGGTAGTGAGAAAAACACCTGACATAAATTTTGTCTTCATTTTAAAAGGAACCTGTTAGAATCAGGTATTTGAAGAGTGTGTGGACAAGATCCCATTCCAAGTGTGATGGAGTCTAGGTGATCTGTTCCTGATGGTAGCTGTGGGCCTTCTAAAGTCAGCTTTGTTGTTTTACATAAAGTTTTAAATATACTGAATAAAAACAAGCAATGTGGAGCTGGGCCAGAGCTCAGTGGCAGAGCTTCTAGTATGCACAGGGCCCAGGGTTTGATCCCCAGCACCAGAGGAACACCACTGCCAAAAATGAAAATGATTTTGTACACCAGCTTTGTTTCCATTTGGCATCAATTTCTTCTTTTTTGCAGTACTAGGAATTGACACCAGGGGCACTCTTACATATGAGCTATATATCCAGACCTTTTATTAATTTTTAAATTGAGACATTAAATTGCCCGGGCTAGCCTTGAACTTGTAATCTTCCAGCCCCAGCCTCCTGAGTAGCTGGGATTACAAACATGTGCCACCACAAGAGGCAGCATTGGGTTTTGTTTTGGGTATTGGGGGTGGAACCCAGGGGCCCTTTACCACTGAGTTACATCCCTGGCCCTTTTTATTTATTTTTAATTTTGAGACATGATCTCACAAAGTTGCTTAAGGTTCAAGCTGCTGAGGCTGGTCTCAAACTTGCTATCCTCCTGACTCTGCCTCCTGGGTTGCTGGGATTATAGGCAATGCAATATGCATGGCTAATTTCGTAAAGAATTTTGAATTTTCCACCCACGTTAATCATTTCATGAATATAAAAAATATAATCAGGAATTCCTTTATTCCTTATCAAAACAATCAAACAGTAAATGTAGATTATACACTTTATTTATACATATAAGTTATCTTTTTTGGATATAACTTTCATCAGTACTATGCCACATTCATACCTTGTCCTTCTAGCAAAAGAGGTAAAATTTTACATTAATGCATTCAAAGAACAGGACAACCGTAACAGTGAAAGCATGGAGTCTAGGGCAGAAGAGTGGAGTCTTCCCCATTCAAACACATTCAAACATCCCACCAGTACAAAACACCTGTTGCTGCCTTAGAGAGAACTTGTTGAATTGTAAGGTCTTACAGTACAATCCAGGTGAAGTCCCAACAAGTATTTTAAGTAAATCTCAGTGACTTGATATTCATGTACAAACTAGATATTTAATGTTTTCTTTATGGCAAATATGATGTCCTTGACCTGAGGTACAGAGTTGTCTTCTAGAATCTTTGCATAAGGCATAGGGACGTCAGCACCAGTGACTCGAACAGCAGGAGCATCCAGGAAATTGAATGCAGGGCCTAGGAGAGAAGGCAGGCTTTCCTGAGAGAGGCGACAGAAGCCAGCTGACTACTACCCACTTTAACACAGAGATGTGGTTACCCAGGAAAAGAAAACATAGGTGAAGAATTTCTAGTTGTGGGGAACTGTTTCTGGCTTTGCTTTTTAAAACACTTACCCAAAGGAAAAAATGCCAAAATGACAAATTGAATCGCCAAGTCTTTTGGCCATCCCTAGTTTTTTTTCTTTCTTTATCCAGTACGAATTAAGGCTTTAATTTTATTATAGCTTGACTACATTCTAGAACCAGTTTCTCTGAAATACCTTCCATGATCCTGGCACAAATTTCAGCTCCTACTCCGAATTGTGGCCAGCCTCCTTCCACAGTTATGAGATGATTTGTCTTCATGACACTGGCTTCTATGGTGTCAATGTCCATTGGTCTGATGGTACGCATATTTATCACCTAAACAGACAGTATAATAAATACGCTTTATGGAAGCACTGCAGCACAAAGATAGCCTGGACCCTATAATAACAACTTCCTTTTTTTGTTTCTTGTTAATGAATGTACAAAATGTAAAAGGAAAATTGTAATTAAAGCAAAAATCTCTTCTCTCAGCAGCTCTGTTCACATATAGAATTCATTTTTCCTCCTCAGCTCTAACTTCTATCTTGGCAAAATAAATAATAGCCAACTTGCACGGAGAGCTTAGCATGCACCAGGCCCTACACTCAGTATAATGCTTACAGCCATCCCACGATGGAGTAGTATTTACATTATCCTCATTTTATAGCTGATGAGAAGTGGAGTATGTATCTTGCCCAAGTGTAAATAGTAAGCACAGGTCCTACAGAGAAAGTTAGAATCATTAATTTCTGAGTTTGTGCCTAAGACCAGCCCCAAAGGCTAAGTCTTGAGAAAGCAAGTACTATTCTAAAAGACCTAGAACCTGAGTGGTAAAAAGCTAAGTTATGTGATAAGCAAGCTGGTTCTTAGGTCTAAGGAGAGACAGAACTAAGTGGCAAAGCAAGATTTTACAACCAACTAACCTATTACAGAACTCAAACTCCCATTTCTAGGTCTTATATTTAAAGAGGCTTTCTGATTTCTTAAGAGCAAATGAATGTCCACTCACCTCACATTCAATTCCCTCTTTAGATAGCACCGTAGCAGCTTCTAAGCAGTGGCCCACAGGTCTGGAGTGGGAAACCACCGTTATATGTGTCCCTGAAACAGAATGGTCACAGGTCAGAGGTCAGGTTGAGAATAAAGATGCGGTACCAGTCTGCAGTTAGCTGTGGCTCTTGTTCATCTGTCAAGTCCTCAATTTCATTCCAGTGAGCCAAGGAATGTGGCCGCCTTCCTAAAAATGAAATACACACCTACTGGACTGAGATTTGAGAAGCATAACTGTATGAAAAATCAGGCATCACACATCATACCTTTTCCCCCCTTTGTGGTACTGGAGAATGAACCCAGGGCCTTGTGCGGGCTAGACAAGTGCTCCACGACCAAGCTACGTCCCCAGCTCCACACATTCTTAACCTAAGCTCACCTTTACTTTTTAGTCAAAATACATGGCAATACCTTCTAGACTTCATTTGACTTAAAAAAAATAAAGGGGCTGGATTAAAAATAATGTTTAAATGTATATTAAATGCATAGTCTTACCTTGCCTTTCTACTTTGGCTTTTCCGATAGGAATCAGAAAATCTTTTGATTGAGCTTCTGTAGGAAATTCAAAAGGAACTCCGTACATCAATTCATTCTCTAGTACCACCACTGCAAAATATAAATATTTAAGCAAAAATTAACTAACTACATAATGACTAAAAATGCATGGACAACATCATTTATCATGTGAAAAGTTTCACTGTGTTTATTAGGAAGCCTTGTTTCTATTATGTCCAATAACTTAAGGATGGTCTATGTCATTACAGTTGTAGTTTGGTCAATATAATTTTATCTGCTGCGGTTAAGACAGTATTGTGGAGTGTGCAGTAAATGTCACCTTTACCTAACTGCTCCCATTTTAGTTGGAACTAAAAAAACAACTACATTCTTTACTATCTTTACCATATCTATTATCTATAAATCATTAGTATTTGATATATCTAATCCTAAGTAGAGGCCTTTAATGATTCCTTCGATGCAAGGAGTTTTTAGTTTTTTTCATACTGGGGAATTAACCCAAGGGTACCTCACCACTGAACTATATCCCAACTTTTTCAATTTTTTTTTTTTTATCTTGAGAAAGAGCCTCACTAAGTTGCTTAAAGCTATACTATGTCTCTGAGGCTAGCCTGCAAATTGCAATCCTCCTACTTCAGCCTCCCAAGTCGTTAGGATTTCAGATGTGTGCCACTGTCCCCAGCTTTCATTTTCTTTTTTTAAAGTTCAAAAAGAGACACAGGGGTCACTCTGCTGACCTGGATTGTTATCTCGAATGGCTGATTTGATGAGTCCTTTCGCATCTTCTGAATTCCAGGGGCTGACCACCTTCAAGCCTGGGCAGTGCCCATACCACGCAGCAAAGCACTGTGAGTGCTGGGCAGCTACACCTGCTGAGGCACCATTGGGCCCCCTGAAGACTATGGGCACACACTGGAGGCCCCCTGACATATAGTAGGTCTTGGCAGCTGAATTTATAACCTGGTCAATGGCTTGCATGGAGAAATTAAAGGTCATAAATTCACAAATGGGTCGCAAACCAGCCTGTCAAATCAAAAACATTGATGTTAAAAAAGAATAGAAACAGCAATGAAGAGTGGCAAACAACCTCTCCCTTCCTCCAACATGCAATGTTTTTAAAAGATCCTAATAAAAGAAGTCTCTTTGGATAAGCCTATTACATACCATAGCTGCACCAACAGCAATTCCAGCAAAGCCCATCTGTAAAGTAAAACACAAGCCTAAGACAAAGATTTAAAAAATCAGGATAGGAAACACAGATAGATATGCCCTTCAAAGATCAACTTCCTACAGGAGGGCTTACCTCAGATATGGGAGTATCTATAATCCTTTTGTCTCCATATTTCTTCCACAGGCCTCGGCTAACCTACAATTAAGAGATGAACCCATTACTTTTAAGCACATGTTGGGGTGAAGGGTCACTTCAGTTCTGAATAACTTTCACTGATTTTGGTTACCTTGTATGCCCCGTCATACTGGGCAACTTCTTCCCCAAGAAGAAATACCTTCTCATCTCTTTCCAGTTCCTCATCCATACCTTGATTGATAGCATCGCGAACTGTCATCTGTCACAGGAATAGAAAAACTATCAATATACTAGAGGATTATTTAGAATACCATTGAGATTCTCTTCCTTTACACTTACCTAGGCTGTACACGGTACGAAACATAAAATTAAAACAGGCTTCTCCTTAAAAGTTCCAAGAATTCTTAAATAAGTTATATTGCTATCTTAAACTGGATATGTCAGTTATAAGCTTACTGAACTTTTTTTTTTTTTTTTTTTTTGCCATACTGGCAATTGAACCCAGGGGTGCTCTATCAGTAAGCTATATCACCAGCCCTTTTATGTTTTGAGACAGGTCTTGCCAAGTTGCCCAGGCTGGCCTCAAACTTGTGATCCTCCTGCCTCAGTTTCTTGAGTGGCTGAGATTACAGGTGTATGACACTATGCCCAGCCTTAATACTTTTCTTGATGTACATGTTGTTTGCAGTTAAGAGGGCTAAGGGGCAGAGAAAATCAGGGAAGCTTAACTAAGGCTAAGTATTGAGCACTCACTAGGTGCCAGGCACTGCCAAACACTTTGAATTAAGGTGTTATTTTAATACAAAGCATGGCAGAAACTTCTAGTAAAGAAAAAAAGGGGGTGGTGGTGGATATTATCATACACTCTAGCAATTCTGCTGCTAGGTACATACCCTAAAGAACTGAGAGGAAGATTCAAATATATACCTGCACAACAACATTCATAGCAGCATTACTCACAAATCCAAAAGGTGGAAACTCAAATGCCTATCTTTGCATAAATGAATGAAATAAGTGTATACACACAACAGATACTATTCAGACTGTGTAAGGAAACACATTCTGTTGTATCCTACATGTATTAACCCTGAAGATACTGTGCTAAGAGAAATAAGCCGGGCGCAAAAAGGTCAAATGAATTCCACTTACGTGAGGTTCTAGAAGAGGCAAACCCAGAGTACAACAGAGGTTACAAGGGGGTGGTGGTGGTTAAGGTATTATCGGGGAGTGGATGGTGTTTCTAAATAGACAATGAAAAAAAAGTTCTGGAAATGTATGGTGGTGATGGTTGCATATTTTTTTTTTTGATGAATGTACTTGATGCCACTCAATTATCACTTTAAAGGAGTAAATGTCAAGCATATTTTGTCACATGAAAAAGAAAAAAAAAGAAAGATGGGGGTGGGGTTGATAGAGGAAGCCACTAGTTTTCTTCGATGGCTCATCTGATCCCAACCAGCCTCGCAGGGCGACAAGCCAGTGTGATTAGTGCCCGGCGACGATAGAGGCAGCAGGAGCCCCACGCAGGATGCGTCCTTCCGCGGCCCCCAGAGCCTGCGAAGGCCACTTATCTCCGAGACGCGGACCAGCTAGGGCGCAGGCGCGACCCCGGCGTCTCCAGACCCGGTCCCGGGTCAAGGATTCCCTCCAGGCCCTGCGGAGCTCCCGCGCGAGTTACCTGCAGGGCGGCCGGCGTGGTCCGATGAAAGCGCCTCCTCAGCATCCCGGAGACCTGGGGCGGGGGAGAGAAGGACACTCAGAGAGGTCGCTGGGTGGGCATGGGTCGCGCAGGGTCGCGGGGGCCGCGAGCCGCTGCCTACCTGCTGAAGGGGTCTCCGCACCAGCCCCGATACCGCCGCCATCTTGACCGTGTCCTCTAGCCGTCGCCTAATGACAACACAGAGCGGCCGCAGACGAGGTAGGCCACGCCCCCGCTGGCGCGGCCAATGGCAGGGCGCGGCGCCTGCGTGGCCCGCCCCTCCGCCCACCGGCCGCGGGGCCGAGCCCCCGGCGGGGGTGGAGTAGGATGCGCTGTCTTCCCTCTGCGGCTGGCTCAACTTTTATCCGCCCGGGTTGGCCGCGCACACGCAGGATGCACGCAGGGCACACGCCTCTGACTGCTGGTGCTTGAGCAGACTGGGAGTCACCCTGTGAGGAGCGCAATGGCGTGAGGCTGAAGGGATTTTAAGAGGCCGCCCCTTGCGGGTGCTGGGATCCTTTGGGCACCAAGTAGTGCTTGCACACACACTAGTGATGGGGGACTTAAGGCTGTAGAGTGAGCCTGGACTCTGGACAGCGATGTTGGTTCTTTTTTGGGGGGGCGGAGAGTACTGGGAATTGAACCCAGGGGCACTCGAACACTGATCCACATCCCCAGCCCTATTTTGTATTTTATTTAGAGACGGGGTCTCACTGAGTTGGCTTGGGGCCTCGATGTTGCTGAGGCTGGCTTTGAATTCGCGATCCTCCTGCCTCAGCCTCCCGAGCAGCTAGGATTGCAGGCGTGCACCCCGCGACCGGCCACCAATCTTGATTGTGCTTGCTCAGGGTCTCACTGAGTTGTTTAGCACCTCACTTTGGCTGAAGCTGGCTTTGAACTCTTGATCCTCCTGCCTCCGGATTACAGGGATGAATCACCACGCCCAGCTGTTGGTTCCTTAAAGTGAAAACAATAGCTTTCATTGACATAGTAAGCCCGCCTAATGTGTGCCAAGTTTTGTGATGTGTGCTTTATAGCTCACTGGGCACAATAACCCTCTGGTGATTCCAAAGGGTTACTGTCTCCATTTTCAGGTGTGTGAACTGCAGTTTAAATTTAGAACTGATTTTATTCATTTATTTATTTTTTATTTGTTTCCTTGCTGAGGATGAAAGTGTGGGGGGGTGCGCTCCACCACTGAGCTACAATCCCCAGCCCCTCCCTCCCTTTTTTTTTTTAAGATTTTGAGACAGGGTCTCACTAAATTGCCAAGGCTGGCCCCCAACTTGAGATCCTCCTGAATCGCTGTGATTACAGGCATGTGCCACCACACCTGGCAGGACAGTCAGATTTTAAAGGGCAATCTTTCCTCACTGCTTCCTAAGGTAGAAGTTGGAGGTCTTGCCAAGAAGGAGGTGACAACAGCGTGAATTGATAGCAAACCTAATGGGAATGTACCAAAGGCCTAACAAGGGCAATCTCTTGAAGCTCATTAGTCTGGCTCTTGGGTGGGGACTCAAGTCTCTGTCCTTTCCCAAGACATTCCAAACATTCCGTTTTGTAGACCAGTCAGCCATCTCTGAGTCAGGGCTTTGTGGGCTGTGAGGAGGAAGCTGTGTTAAATCTAAGGGTTCTGGGGGAGCCAGTTGTGGTATGGAAATCACTAGATCAGAAGGGATCGGTATGGCTGCTAAGGGAGAATAGGAGATGGGATAGCTAAGGCAGAAACAGACACCTGGGAGTCTGCAGGAGTCTGACTGAAAGAGCCCTGAATTAGAGGAGGGGACAGGAATGAGATCTGTTTGGGGCTGGAATCAATAGAATTGCTGTGAAGGTTTTGGATGGGGCAGAGGAGGAGCCTGGGGCAAGGCTGTTGTATAGAGGCAGGGAAGTCAGTCCATTCTAATGGAGCTGGCTTTATCTTTTATTTATTTATTTATTTTTTAATTTTTATTGTTGGTTGTTCAAATGGAGCTGACACCCAGGAAAGGAATAGGAACCTGGAACCTAAAGGCTAGGTAGAGTCATAAATTTGGGGACTGCTGCCTAGAGATGGACTCTACTCTCTGGGCCTCTGTCTCATTATCTTGAAAATGGAGAGATGGTTCCCAAGGTATGGAGTGGGCACCCCGCAAGTTTCCCTCACCTGCTGTTGAGATCTATTTCCTGCTAGCAAAGTCCAGGAATGCCGAGCACTTCCCTGACAGCCCCAGAATCCCTGTGAAACCCATGAATTTGAGAGGTCAGTCTCCAGGGATTCCTGTATCCCTGCTCTGAATAAAGATTTGAATGGGTTCCCTTTCCCCCAGCACTCAGCCCTGAAAACCTTCAGATTTCAGGGTCAGAATTACAAAGCCAAAGGTGATATCCAGGTGAAGGAACAATGACACAAAGAGAAACCAGAATTTGGATGGTGGGGACCTAAACAAAGGACAGTATTCTTGGGCCTCATATGCACAGATAACCCAAAAGGAAGAGTGAATCTGTACAGCCACTCTGGCCAGCCCAGCCAGGAAGGCAGCGCAATCACAGGCCCCAGTGGAGAGGTTGCTTTTGAAGTAATGCTGGACATTTTAGACACATGGGTATATTCACTGGTGTTCATTGGTACCTGTGCTTTCCTTTCAAACTGACCTTTTGGAAAGGCCGGACACAATTTTCTGTTCAATAATAAAAGACCCAAAGATGAAAATATTAGATTTACAACTCCGTAATATGCTCAAAACCAAACTGTGGACTATGCTCACTAGATTTTCCCAAAAGGGATTGGGAAGTATAAATTGGTCAACTAGGCCTCTCTCAGAATTGTATCTGCAGAGTTACAGAGGGAACTTTTATCCTCAAGTCACTCTAGATTCTTTAGTCACTCCTCAGAAAGTCCTTTATGCAAGTTTTTTTTTTTTTTTTTTTTTTTGTCTTTTGGTAATGGGGATGTCCTGGTGGCAAGGGATGGTGGTGCAAATCTGTCGTCCTACATTTAATCCCATCTTCTCTATAGGCTGAGGCAGGCGGATCACAAATTCAGGGCCAGCCTTGGCAATCTAGTGAGACCCTATATCAAAATGAAATAAGAGGGACTGGGGATGTAGTTTCAGTAGTAGAGCCCTTGCCTAGCATATGGGAGGCTCTGGGTTCAATCCCCATTAAGGCAAAAACCAAAGCCAAACACACACACACACACACACACAAAAAAAAAAAACAAAACCAAAACCTTGTGCTCCGCCACTGAGCCACACCCCCAGCCCCATCAATTTGTTTTTTTTTTTTTTTTTTTTTGGTCATTTCAAGCAAAATTAATGAAGGCTTTTCATTCCTCCTCCTTTCTAGGTATAACTTAAACATAAAAATGCATATTTATTTTGACCACTCCAGACAGTTACTTCATGTCTCCTCATATCACTCTTCACCCAGCATCTCATAGGGGAACCACAAGTCTGATTTTCTTTTTTTTTTTTTTTTGTGGGGAAGTGGGGTACCAGGAATAGAACCCAGGGATGGCTTAACCACTGAGCCACATCCCCAGCATGTATATATTTATTTAGAGGTCTCACGGAGTTGCTTAGAGCCTTGCAAAATTGCTGAGGCTGGCTTTGAACTTGCGATCCTCCTCTTCAGCCTCCAGAGATGCTGGGATTGTAGGCATGTGCCACTGCATCCAGTGCACAAATCTGATTTTCAACATCGATTTTAGTTTGTCTCTTTTAGAACTTGAAATAAATGAATTATACAACATGCACACTTTTGTGTCTGGCTTTTTATAACTTGAAAGATTTTAAAACTCAAAAAAGTTGCAAAAATAATACAGAGTTTCTATGTATTTTTCACCTGGCTTTTCCCAATGATAATATCTTCTATGAGACCATAATATACTGTCAAAACCCAGAAACCAAGCTGGGGTTGTAGCTTAGTGGTAGAGCACATGCCTAGTACATATGAGGCACTGGGCTCAATATTCAGCACCACATAAAGAACAAATAAATAAAATAAAGATATTGTGTCCATCTACAACTAAATTAAAAAAAAACTCAGAAACTGACTTGATACAATTATACTATAATGCTTTATTCAAATTCCACCAGTTTTGATATGTATTATTTGTGTGTGTGTAAATTCTTAGAATGTTATACAGATTCAAACAATCAGAATACAGAATTGTTTCATCATCAGGGAGAAAACGCCGTCACGTAACCTCATAGTCACATTTTTACCAACTCCTAGCAACCACTGCTCTGTTCTCAGTCAATGTGATTTGTTATTTCAAGAATATGTCTGAAGGGGATGTATCTCAGTGGTAGAGCATGTGTTTAGCATGCTTGATCCCTATGTTTGATCCCTAGCGCATGCACGCGCGAACACACACACACACACACACACACACAAAGTGTGTTATATAAAGGGAATCTAGCCAGGCATTGTGTTACTTGCCTGTAATCCCTGCACCTTGGGAGGCTGAGGCAGGAGGATTGCAAGTTCAATTGCTGAAGCCCTAAGCAACTCGGTGAGATCTTATTCCTAAATAAAATACAAAACGGGGCTGGGGCTGTAGCTCAGTGGCAGAATGCTTTTGCCTAGCATGTGTGAGGCACTGAGTTGGATCCTTAGCACCACATAAAAAATAAACAAAGGCATGCTGTCCATCAATAACTCAAAAAAATATTTTTAATACAAAATAGGACTGGAGGTGTGGCTCAGTGATCAAGTGCCCCTGAATTCAATCCCTAGTACCCACCCACCCCCCAAAAAAGGAATCCAGTGATATGTAACTCTGAGGTTGATTCTTGTCATTAGCCTAATGTCCTTGAGATCCATTCAAATTGTGTGCCACATTTCTTTCCCTTGTATTATAGAATAGTTGTCTGCCTGATTGATTTATCCATTCATCCATTGAAGGACATTTGGGTTTTATCCAATTTTTGTTATTACTAATAAAGCTGTTATGCACGTTTTATAACTTTTTGTGTGAAAATAAGTTTTTATTTCTCCAGGTAAATACCCAGGAACATGAGCACATGGTAAGCGTCTACTTAGCTTTTCAGAGACTGCCAACCTGTTTTTCCAGAGTTGCTGTGTCATTTTGTGTCACCTCCAGCAACGTGAGAAACACCCACTTGTCCTAGGTCCTTGCCAGCTCCTGGTAATATTAGTCTTTTTCATGTTAACCTTTCTAATAAATGTGTAGTAGCAATTCTGATTATTTTAATTTGCAATTCTCTAATGGTTAATGACATTAATAGTCTTTTCAAGTTCTTAATTGCCATTCACCTTTAGTGAAATGTTTGTTGAGTCTTTTGACCAAATTCCAATTAAGTTGTTGTTTTAAAAAAAATATGATATAAGTTGGATGCAGTGGCACACACCTGTCATCCCAGCGGCTCTGGAGGCTGAGGCAGGAGGATTGTGAGTTCAAAGCCAGCCTCGGGAACTTAGTGAGGCCCTAACCAACTCAGTGAGACCCTGTCTCTAAATAAAATATAAAAAAAGGGCTGGGGAGGAGTCTCAGTGGTTAAGCCCCCCTACTACCAAAAAAAATAAATGAAAATTGTGATATAAAATATGCGTATCATAAAACTTACCAGTGAGCCATTTTTGTGTTGTTAAGTGTACAGTTTAGTAACATCAGCCACATTCTCATCCATCACCACCATTCTGTCTCCAGAACTTGACATCTTCCCAAGCTAAAACTGTACCCGTAAACAGTAACTCCCCCCTGGGCTGGGGATGTGGCTCAAGCGGTAGCGCGCTTGCCTGGCATGCATGTGGCCTGGGTTCGATCCTCAGCACCACATACAAACAAAGATGTTATATCCGCCGAAAACTAAAAAATAAATATTAAAAAATTCTCTAAAAAATTCTCTCTCTCTCTCTCTGTTAAAAAACAAAAAACAGTAACTCCCCACCCACCTTCAGCAACCACCATTCTATTTTTCTGTCTCTGTAAATTCAGCTACTCTAGATACCTAATTTAAGTGGCCTAATATTTGTCCTTTTGTAAGTGGCTCAGCATGACGTCTTCAAGGTTCATCCAGGTTGTAGCATGCATCAGGAATTCACTCCTTTCTTGGCTGAATAATATTCCATTGTATGTGTATATCACCGTGATTTTGATCTGGGAAGACTTGTGGTAAGTTTTGTCAGGACATGTGAGATTTTCAACTTTGTGTTTTCAGGTGGTTATGGCTATTCAGGGTCCCTTGAAGTTCCATATCCATTTTATGATGGGTTTTACTCATTTTATTTAAAAATGTATACCCACAGGAAACATATCTACAAAGAGTAAGAAAATAGCACAATACCAAATTTAGAAATGAAAGGCAAGAGTAACAATAAATTTCACTTAGGAGAAAAAAAAATATGTATATATATGTATGTATAAAACCAGGGACTGAACACAAGGGTCACTTTACCACTGAGCCACATCTTAGCACTGTTTTTAACCCCCAGAGTTGGGGATTGAACTTAGGGCCCTACATGTGCTAGGCAAGAGCTTTACCACTGAGCCACGTCTTTTTTTAAAAAATATTTTATTTAGAGACAATCTCTCACTAAATTGCTTAGGGCATTGCTAAGTTGCTTAGACTGACTTTCAACTTGCAATCCTCTTGCCTCAGCCTCCTGAGTTTCTGGGTGTGTACCACCATACCTATTTTTAACTATTTGTATGTTCCTTTCCAATGTATTCGTATGCACTATGTTTTTTTTGGGGGGGCGGGTACTGGGAATTGAATGCAGGGGTGCTCTACCACTAAGCCACATTCCCAGCCTTATTTTGTATTTTATTTAGAGAAAGGGTCTCACTGAGTTTTTTTGTGCCTTGCTGTTGCTGAGGCTGGCTTTGAACTCATGATCCTCCTGTCTTAGCCTCCTGAGTTGCTGGGATTACAGGCGTGCACCACCATCCCTGGATCTATATACGCTATGTTTTATACTCTTTTTAGTAGGGATAGGATCAAAGGAGGAGCTGGAGAAAGTAAGGGAAGGTATTGGGGATTGAAGTTGATCATATGGTTATATACATGTATAAAATATGCCACAATGAACCCCACTATTCTGTATAATTAATATGTATCAATAAGAAAGTTTTTGAATAGGAAATTCAGCCCATTGTAGGAAAATAATTCTGTCAGCACAGAAAGTGTAAAATAAAGTAAGGACCTGTATTAGTTAAAAGTTCTACCACTGAGCTACATCCCCAACCCTTTTCATCTTTTTATTTGAGACGAAGTTTGGCTACTTTGCAGAGGCCGACCTGGAACCTGCAATCCTCCTGACTCAGCCTCCTGAGTCACTGGGATCACAGTTGGGAACTTCGGTGCCTGACTGTGAGAAGGAATTTTCTTGGAAAGTTAACTCATTTTATTTTAAAGGCTGAGAAGTTCCCTGATGGATTGATTGTCTGCAAACTAGAGAACTGGAGATGCTGATAGTGTGTGGTTCAAATTCTGAAGACCTGAGGACCAGGTTAGCTGATAATGTAAGTCCCAGAAACCAAAGGCCAGAGAATCTGGAGTTCTGCTGCTAAGGGCAGGACAAGGGTGTCACAGTCCCAAAAGAGAAAGAGAAAGTCAATTTACCTTTCCTTTCCCTTTTTTATTCTATCTGGGCCCTCCGCCAATTTCATGATACCTACCTATACTGGGTGAGGGTGGAGCTTTCTTACTCAGTCTGCTTTTTCAAATGCCAATCTTCCTGAAACACCCTCACGGACAGACCCAGAAATGGTGTTTTACCCTTAATCCAGGCAAAGAAACATCTAAAATTAATGACACTGCCCTCCCCACCCCTGAACCTCAGTAACTGCTTCCTCTCCCTGCCATAGCAACCACTGACTGATTTCTTCTGTGGGTATATGGAGAAGGGCTATTTGGGCATAAGCAGATACATCTGTATCTCTCTTTCATTACACATGTCAGCTTTCAAAAATAATTTTAAATAATCATATCATAAAATTAGGTGTGTGTACATATATGTGTTTGTATGCAGCTCTGAGTTTTGAAACTTTGTAGATTTGGATCATGACGACCACAGTTAGGATACAGGAAAAACTCCCTAGTACTGTCCTTGTGAAGCCACACCCTCTACCCCAAATCCGGGATAACTTCTAATCTATGTTGCTATTGCTCTACTATTGCCTTTTCCAGAATGCAATATAAATGAAATATTCACACTATGGAACTTTTTTGACTGGTTTCTTTCCCTCAGAATAATGCCTGTGAGATTCATCTAAGTTATCATGGGTCTCAATACTTTATTCTTTTTTAAAAAATTACCTTTTATTGTATGGATTACCACAGTTCATTTTATCCATTCACTGTAGAGGACATTTGGGTTGTTTCCAGTTTTCATTGATGACAAATAGAGCAAATACAAAAATTTTTGTACTGAGTTTTATGTGAATAAATTTTTAAATATCTCTAGGATGTGGTATTGGCGATTGCTCATCATATATGCTAACTGTATGTTTACGAAACTGTCAGATGTTGGAGTGGCAGTCTTACCAACAATATATGAGACGTCCTGTTGGGATTTATCAGCACTTGGCTTTAACATTCGTTTTATTATTTTTTTTGTAACAGTTGTATAGCATTATCTCATATGGTTTTGATTTGCATTTGCCTAAATTTTCCTGTGGAAAAATAATATTAAGCATCTTCTCTTTTTTAAAATATTTTTATTAGTTGTTGACAGACCTTTATTTTATTTATTTTTATGTGGTGCTGAGAATCGAACCCAGTGCCTCACACATGCTAGGCAAGTGAGCCACAACCCCAGCCCTAAGCATGTCCTCTTATGCTTACTGATCATGTATATGACATTATTGGTGAAATGTCTGTTCAAATCTTTTCCTCCTCCTTTTTTTTTCAGTGTGGTGCTGGGGATTGAATCTTGTGCCTTGTATCTGCTAGGAAGCACTGTACCACTTGAGCTATATCCTCAGCCTTTTTATTTTCTATTTTGAGACAGGATCTCTCTAAGTCATCCAGGCTGGCCTGGAACTTGCCACCCTCCTGCCTCAGCCCCCTGAGTTGCTGGGGATCACAGGTGCGAACTACTAGGCCCGGCTTTTCACTCTAACAGGATCTTTTGCAGAGAAGAAAGTTTTAAGTTTTGATGAAATTTAATTTATCAAAATTTATTTTATAAATCACATTTTGATGTCATATCTAAGAAGTCTCTGCCAATATCAGGTTTCAAAACTTTTCTTTTGTGTTTTCTTTTTTTAGTACTGCTTCATCCTCCTGAGCCACTGGGATCACAGGCATGTGACATGGTGTCCGGCTTCTTTTATTTTAACTTTTATGATGTTACAATTACATCTATGATCCATTATTGAGTTTATTTTTTTATAAGGTACAAGTTGTAAATCCCAAGTGATACCAAAAGCTCGGTCCATGTCCCCAATGACATTTCAACAATGAGGACAAGGATTTGAGAAAAGGGAAAATGTTTTATTGCAAATAAGAAGGCAACAGACTCATTGTCTCGGAAGCTTCCATTCTAACTGCCGGGGGGAACAGATGACTTTAAAAGGGGAGATAAAAGGGCTGATTTTCCAGTATCACTATCAATAGATCGAATTAGATTAGTATTTAACGTATACAGTTTACAGAGCTGTTATTTTAGTTTCTGCATCTGGACTTTCTTTATTCTTGTGCTCAGTGAGTGGAAAGACAGATAACTTGACTTAGGACAGGAAGAATGTTTGTCTGACTTTCCCCACAGTTAGGGAGGGGAAGAGGGAGAAGAAGAAGAAAAAAATGATCAGTTTTAAAATAAGCATGATGGCGCACGCCTGTAATCCCAGCAGCTTGGGAGGCTGAGGCAGGAGGATCTTGAGTTCAAAGCCAGCCTCAGCAACTTAGCAAGACCCTGTCTCTAAATAAAATACCAAAAAGGGTGTGTCGGGGGGGACTGGGGATGTGGCTCAGTGATTAAGTACCCCTGGGTTTAATCCCTGGTACCAATCAATCAATCAATCAATCAGCAAGCCACCAATGGTTGAACATCACGATTTATATTCAAAACATGAAGTGGACCCCTGGAATTTTTGGTTTGCTATATGGCTAATTTTTCCAACATCATTTGATGAAAAGATCAGCTTTTCTTCATCAAACCACCTTTGGAGCTTTGTCAAAAATCAATCAGCAGCTGGCACTGTGGTGCTCACCTGTGATCCTAGGGACTCAGGAGGCTGAGGCAAGAGGATCACAAGTTCCAGGTCAGTCTCAGCATCTTAGTAAGACCCTATCTCAAAATGAACAATAAAAAGGGTTGGGGATGTAGCTCAGTGGTGGAGTGTGCCCCAGTACAGGGGAAAAAAAAAAAAAAGGTTTGAACAGACATTTCAACAATGACATACAAATGGTCAGCAAGCATGAGAACAGATGCTTAATATCATTTAGCCATTAGGGAAATGCAAATCAAAACTGTGAGTCTATTTTTGGACCTTTCTTCTGGTCCAGTGAGCTGTGTGTTTATATAGCGGTACAGCAATATTTAAAATCAGGTCATGTGAGCCCTCTAACATTTCTCTCCCAAAATCGTTTTAGAATAAGCTTATCTGCAGCTATTAAAAAAATTATCGATAGAATTTCAGTTGGAATAGCGTTCAATCTATAGAAGGTTTGGGAAGAACTGCCATCCTAACGATACTGAGTCTTCTATTCCATGAGCACAGCGTGACCTTCCATGACTTAGATGTTCTTTGATTGCTTTCATCAGTGTTCTGTAGTTTTCAGCTGATGGGTCCTGCATACATTTTATTAGATTTGTGCCTGAGTATGTCTGGGTTTTATGCTATTACAACTTACAATTTAAAATTTTTCAGTTTTAACCTTCAGCCACTGGGATTACAGGTATGCGCCACTGCGCCTGGCAAACAGTTTTACTTCTTCCTTTATAAAACATCTTTTTCTTTTTCTTTTCTTTTCTTTTGGTGCCCGGGATTGAACTCAAAGGGCACTCAACTAGGGAACCTCATTCCCAGCCCTATTTTGTATTTTATTTAGAGACAGGGGTCTCACTGAATTGCTTGGTACCTCACTTTTGCTGAGGCTGGCTTTGAACTCATGATCCTCCTGCCTCAGCCTCCTAAACTGCTGGGATTACAGGCATGTGCCACCGTGTTGAGGGCCACAATCAAGTCAAGATGGCGCCTGGCACTTTGCCCAGAGGAGTGGTTTGTGAAATAACGCCAGGGAGCCATTAAGATGATGAGGATTCCTTAATGACTAAGTTAAGCTGTGTGTAATTAGTATATATACCTCTGCTGTCCCGTAATAAAGCGGCTCCCGCTGTTTCAACCTTCACAAGTTGCTTGTCACCACCACCACCCCCCCACCCCACCCCCGGTTATTTTGCCCAGCCAGACTGCAGCAGGCACCACCGTGTCCAGTCATCTTTTGCTTTTCTTGCCTCATTGTTGGCCTTCCTGTACAATATTGAATAGGAATGATAAGAATGGGCAGACATCCTTACCCTGTTCCCAGTCTCAGAAGGAAAACATTCAGTCTTTCACCATTAAATATGATGTTTAAATATTTTTAGCAAACACCCATATTCAGGCTCGGGAAGTTCCTAGTCTGCTTAGTTCTTATATTGTGAATGGCAATTGAATTTTGTCAAATGATTTTTCTGAACCAATTTATTTGAACATATGTTTTTTTTCATTCTTTAGTCTATTAACATGGTAGAATACATTGATTTGGAAATATTAAAACATTGTTGAATTCTTAGTATAAACACTACTCAGACACAGTGAGATATACACACATTGCTGTATTTGATTTGATAATATTTTGTTGAGGCTATGTCTATGATCATGAAAAAAAACTGATCTATAGTTTTCTTGTATTGTCTGATTTCAGTATTTTGGTGTCAGGGTCATGTTGACCACACAAAATGAGCTGGGAAATGTTCTCCTCTATTTTCTGGAAGAGAAGGTATAGAATTTATGCTATTTCTTCTTTAAATATTTGGCAGATTTTGCAAGTGAAGCCATCTGGAGATTTCTTTTGGAGGGACTTTTAACTGCAAATTGAATTTATTTGATATAGCAGTATCAAAGAGGGCCTAAAGAAGCCCTGCCCCGGCCTTCAGGTCACACCTCAGTGTTGGTGGCAGGAGTGTGAGCTGGCACTTAAAACTGAGGCCGGCTGGGCACCAAGGCACACACCTGTAATCTCAGAGGCTTGGGAGGCTGAAGCAGGAGGATCTCAAGTTCAAATGTCGGTTCACTTCAACAAACTTGCTAAGTTTATATGTGTTGGCTTATTCATAATATTCACTTAGGAGCTTGCTATTTATTTATTTATGGATACCAGGGATTGAACCCAGGGGCGCTTAACCACTGAGCCACATCCCAGCCCTTTTTTGTATTTTATTTAGGGAAAGGGTCTTGCTGAGTTGCTTAGGGCCTCGCTAAATTGCAAAGGCTGGCTTTGAATTCACGATCCTCTTTCCTCAGCCTCCCAAGCCAGTAGGATCACAGGTGTAAGTCACCACACCCAACTATTTATTAAAGTCTGTAGTTCTGTAGTGATTTTCCCTTTCATTCCTGAATTTAGTAGTTTTTGTCTTTTTTCTCTTTCTTAAGTCAGTCTGACTAGGGAATGATTTTAATCTGAACAGAAAATCCAGAAAGTGAGGTTCAGGTCACAAGTTTCAACCTTCTTCTTGTGGGCTGTGTAGTAATTTTGAAACCATTTGTAATGCTGTTGAGATCAGCCCCACATGTGCGCCCCCAAGTGGTCAGTCAGGGACCTGGCTGGAGGGCTATCTTGTACTCAGTTCATGAAGCCTTTGGTATTGTTTGGGGGTGCGTTTGTACATGCAAACTCTGGGTGTACCCACAAGTTCATACACAACTTTCTGGGATCTCCCTCCCCCCACCACTCTTGCTGATTGAAGCTAGGGGCATTACCTTGAGCTAGCACCAGGCATTTTTATTTTTTTATTTTGAGACAGGGTTTTGCTAAGTTGCTGAGGCTGGCCTCAAACTTGCTATGCTCCTGCCTCAGCCTCCCCAGTCGCTGGGATTACAGGCATGTGCCACTGCACCTGCCTTTCCCTATACTTTCTGATCATACTTGTTGTAACTATAGAAAGCATGGACCAGGGGCTGGGGCTGGGGCTCAGCAGTAGCACTCTTGTCTGGCATGCGTGAGGCACTGGGTTTGATTCTCAGAACCGCATATAAATAAATAAAATAAAGGTCTATCAACAACTAAAAAAATATTTTAAAAAGGAAGCAAGCATGGAACAGCTATCTAAAGACCATGAAAAGCAAATGGTGTCAAATGGTCAGGGGGAAGAGACCAGATTTCAAAGTTCCACCAAAATGGTAAGGAGTTCACCACTCTCCCCCTGTCCGTGTCACCCAGCTTAGACTCAGGGGCAACTGCTTGAAACCCAGAGTGTGTATCAGATGCCGACAGACAGAGCGCCAAAAGAAGCCCTGCCCCCGCCTGCAGGTCACACCTTGGTGTTGGTGGCAGTAGTGTGTGAGCTGGCACTTAAAACTGAAGTTGGCTGGGCACCAAGGCACATGCCTGTAATCTCAGAGGCTTGGGAGGCTGAGGTAGGAGGATCTCAAGTTCAAAGCCAGCCTCAGCAATTTAGTAAGGCCCTAAACAACTCACTGAGACCCTGTCTCTAAATAAAATATTAAAAAGGGCTGGGGATGTGGCTCAGTGGTTAAGTGCCCCTGGGTGCAATCCCTGGTACAAAACAAAACAGAACAAAAAAACAACCAGGGATACTTGTCTCCAGCCAGAGGAACTGTGCTTCCAAGGTCACAGGAGGAATATTAACTGATTTTTTTTTTCTCTCTGCCCTTCTTTGTTCCTAGATGCAGACAATTGGTAGGAAGTACACATAGAGCAGAGGGAAGCTAATGTCCTGCTTGGGGCTGAGTTGTATCTCCCCCAAACTCATATATTGATATGAGAACAAATTCAATGTGATTGATATCACCAAACTCATATAGTGCTAGAAGGGGAAATGTGTTTATCTCCTCTGGAATCAGAATCCTGTACTTTGGCTCGGATATTAGGTTTTGTTTTGTTTTTTCCCCACTATGTGCTAGGGATGGAACCCAGGGCCTTGGGCACCCTAGATAAGCGCTCTACCACTCAGCTACATCCCCAGCCCGGATATTAGTTTTTAAGACACACATATTGCCCTACACTTTGTTTTTTCATTAGCAATACTTCTTGGAGGACTTCACATATCAGTGCCAGTAAATTTCCCCTCATTCTTTTTCTCCTCTAGGAACAGTCCACTTGGGCAGAGTAAGGCCCCAACCTGTAGCCTTCTGCTGGTGGGGAAGGTACATGTGGCTTTTAGGGACCTGCCCTCATTTGTGCCCAGGGTGACAGCAGTAGAGCCAGGGAAATCAGAAAAACAGGTACCTTGGGGGACAGGTGAGTCCCTGTGCTCTCTTTCCCCCAGGACTGGGTTTGTGAGCAACCCGCAGGAAGACCTGAGGCCCCAGAGTCTACCAGGTGTGGCTAACAGGGCAGGTGTGACTCAGATGGTTTGCTTAGAAAAATAAGAGCTGCAGCCCCTGGTTGCAAACAGGATCAGTCTGACCAAATATAATACAGTATGTGGTAAAAACCAAGTAGCTAGAGGTGATAACTAGGTTTCTAAATCTACCTCTCTTTATCCCTAGGACATGAGTACTGTATTACATGTTTGCTATTATGTGTTGCTGTGTTGCTGTGATTGGATCATGTCCACCAAACGTCCATGTGTTGGAACCTTAATTCCTCAATGCAGCCGTGTGGGGAGGTGGAGCCTAGCAGGAGTTGTTTGGGTCATGGGGGTGGAACCATCTCCTAGGGGTGAGTTCTCACTCTCAGGCCTGGATGAGTTGCAGCAAGAGCTGTTCATTATAGAGCAAGGTTGCCCCTTGTTCCGAACATGCCACTTCCTCTTCAGCTTTCAGCATGAGGCTCTCACCAGAAGCAAACAGATGCCAGCACCTTGCTCTTGGACTTCCTAGTCTCCAGAACTATGAGCCAAAATAAAACTCCCACTGTGATGTACTGCTGGGCTACAGACCCATAAACAATGCAGCCAATCAATTCTGGGCTGAAACTTCCAAAACTGTGAACCAAAATAAACCTTATCTCCTTATACGTTAATCATCACTGGTGATTTGTTACAGTACTAGAAAGCTAACACATATATTGCATACATATAGAGAATCAAGTATGTATAGTACATACATGTTTGGAGAGCTACTTATCTCTAACTACTTGGACTTTTGCCACATGCTGAATCATATTGTTTATTTATATTACATCTTCTGATACCAGCAAACAGCCAAACTTATCACAAGATAGTCTGCAGGCAAAGATGGCTATTTGTAGGCATAAAGCAATTTTCTTGGAGCAGCCTGGAACAGGGTAAGTGTCATGACCACCTTAGGACTCCTCCCATATCACAAGCTTGTCTCTCACAGCTGTCGCAGGTCGGTGTCACTTTCCTGCAGGTGTGATTATCCTTTCTGCCCCAGGCTGGTTGGGAGCCCAGAGGAAGTTGAGAGCAGATTGGAAAAGTAGAAAGAGGGCTGGATTCGGAAAAGGCCCCTTGCTCCCTAGTGGATTCTGAGTCACTGACCTTTTAGAAGTTCTGTCTAATTAATTTGTGGTGTCTTTCTCAAAGCCAGGGTGGTCAGGAAATCAAAAGCCTTGAGTCAACTGTGGGAACCTAAAAGCAAAAGAAGGGAAACCTCAGAGTGACCATGACTGAGCACCTGTGCTTGGCACCATGCCAAGATATTTTACCTATATCTCATATAATTCAACCTTCTTTCACAACTCTTCTCAGGAAAGGTTATTAATAATAATAAAATCATTGAAAGTTATCATAATATATTTATAATAATAAATTCATAATAATTTACAGTAATTCATATCAAAGTATAGTAACTAATAATAAGAATTATAATCTATAGTAAATTATAAATAATTTATAATGAATATAATAATTGATGATAACTAATTGATAATAATTAATTTATTGGGATCAAAAGGGTAAAGACTCCACTGTACATGTGAGTCTGAAGGAAATAACTTAGGCAAACTAATACAGAGATAAAACACAAATGGCAACTGGTAACACTTGGGGATCCTGGGTGGTCAATGTGTGGGAATCCATTGCACAATGTTCCCTACTTTTGTGTCTGAGAGTTTTTCATAATCAATGCTGGGGAAGGAGACAGGCTCCCTCCCCTCCCCATTTCCTCTCCTGGGTTTCCTCTCCAGGGTTCCCTCTCCAGGAGGCCAGCGCTGATATGGTTTTCCAGTCGTCCTTCTAGAGATGAGCAGAAAATGGGTGACATAGGTCCACTTGTGATTTCTGATACCTCCTTGATAAAATTTTTTTGAATACAATTTTCCAATGAGTTTTTATTATTTTAAAATTGTTATTCAGGGTCGCAGAGTAGCTGAACCCAGGCCCCTCTTACCACCTGGAAGAAAGAGAAGAGAGGAGAGGTGGGTGGCCCCAGCTGCGACCTTCCCAGGCTCGGTCCCAGGTGGAGACCCAGAACAGGGGGCAGAGACCCTCGTACACACGCCCCGCCCACAGAGACACCGCCCCCTTTCAAGGCTGTGCCTTCTTGCAGGAGCGGAAGTCCAGGTAGCTCTGCCCGCCGTAGCTGGTCTGGTCCTGGTTAGGGAGGTGGCCGTCAAAGGCGCAGTCTTATAGCTCTTGATGTGCTGCCATGGTGTCTCCTGAAGACACCCTGAAGCAGATCAATATCAAATTTTGAACTTGGAAGCTATAGAATTCCTACATCCTCTCTCTCAGATGAAGGTGACTGCAGGTTGAGGGTCTCTTATCTGAAATGCTCAGGACCGGTAGTGTTTCAGACTTTGTATTCTTTAGATTTTGAAATATTTGCATATGCCTAATGAGATATCTTGGGGATGGGATCCAAGTTCCAACTCAAAATTCAGTCTGAAGGTAATTTTATACAATATCTTTAGTGCACCTGTGTTTTGGCTGTAACCTATCACATGAAGGCCAAGTGTGGAATTTTCCACTTATGGCATCATATCAGTGCTCAAAAAGTTTTGGATTTTTGAGCATTTTGGATTTTCGGATTAAGGATACTCAACCTCTTTTTCTCTGCCCATGCTCACCCCTAGGGGGCGCTCTCGTAGCTTGACTGCTGCTGGTGCTGCAGAAGGTGCAGGAACCTCTGTTAGAGTCGCTGCCTTGTGACTCATGAGATGGGTGGCCTTCCCAAAGTATTAACACTTATGTTATTTGGCCTTAGCCACATTTTTTGTGGGCTGCAGAACTCAGACACATTTTGGCTTTGCAGCCGCAAAGGCTGAAAGAGGGAAAAGTTGCCCAGGATGCTTCGCCCACATAATGTACTGTGAACTTTTGGAGGATGAATAAAATGTCCCATTTCCAGGCACAAAAGAGACACTCCTTAATATTTCTAACATTCTGATGCTAGGTTAAAAAAATATTTTTTTTGTACTAGAGGAAAGTCGTCTTGTTTAATACATTAAGAACTGATTTTACACTGGGGTTGGAAGATATTTCCCTGAATTAATGATAACACCAATCTTTTCCTATGTGTAGTTTTATATTTAGGGAGAAAAGACCTCATCACAGTATCTCTGGATCTGTGTAAAAATAAGCCACATTAAAATAGTGAGTAGATTCCTTTTTTTTTTTTTTTTTTTTGGTACTAGATATTGAACTCAGGGGCACTCGACCACTGAGCCACATCCTCAGCCCTATTTTGTATTGTATTTAAAGACAGGGTCTCACTGAGTTGCTTAGGGCCTCGCCATTTCTGAGGCTGGCTTTGAACTCGTGATCCTCCTGCCTCAGCCTCCCGAGCTGCTGGGATTACAGGTGTGCACCAGTGTGCCCAGATTTTTGTTGTTGTTGTTGTTGTTATTGGCTATTGAACTCAGGAGCACTTTACCACTGAGCTCCATCCCCAGTCCTTGTTATTTATTTATTTATTTTTGTTTTGAGACAGGGCCTCACTAAATTGCTCAGGCTGACCTTGAATTTGTGATCCTCCTGCCTTGGTTTCCTGAGTAGCTGGGATTACAGGCATGCACTACCGTGCCTGGTAAGTTTCTTTTAAACATATTTATATCAACACCAATAGATGAGTGATGAATTTAAATTATCCAAATAGAAATATTGTTTTATTAATGTTGACTGTACACAGTAACTTGAACTAGACTGGTTTTTTTTGCTACTTAGAATGTGTATATAAATATCTATTTAAAGAATTTTAAGATTCTTAAAGATTTTATATGTTGGCTTAAAATATAGCATAAATTAGCAATATACCATAACTGTTAAGAGAACTAGTTTTGCCACTTCAAGGAATTTGTGACTGCAAACATATTCACAAAAACAAAGGGCAAAGCTAGACAGGGTGAGACACTCCTGTAATCCCAGCTAACTGGGAGGCTGAGGCAGGAGGATCACAAGTTGGAGACCAACCTCAGCAATTTAGTGAGACCCTTTCTTAAAATTAAAAAAAAAAAATAGAAAGGACTAGGTTTTAGCTCAGTAGTCAGGTATCCTTAGGTTGAATCTTTCCACTTTATAAGAATGTTTTAGTCAGTTTTTGCTTCTCTGTATCCAAAATACCCAACAAGAACAACTTAAAGGAGAGAAAGAGTATTTGGGGTTCACGGTTGCAGAGGTCTCTGTCCATAGACCCCTGTCTCATTACTCTGGGCCCCAGGTGTGAGGCAGCACATCATGGGGGAAGGACCCAGTAGAGGAAAGCTGCTCAGCTCCTGGTGGGGTCAGGAAGCAGGTGGAGTGGGAAGGGGCCACAGGGAAGATGCACCCTTCCAGGGCATTTCCCCAGAGACCCACCTTCTCCAGCCACACACCACCTGCCTAGTCAGTCCATTCAAGCTAGGCTGGGCTGGTTAAATCATGGCTCTCACAGTGTAATCATTTCACCTCTGCATTAACACAGAAGCTTCTGGGGGGTACACCTTATACCCAAACCATAGCAAAGAATTTCTGGAAAATGGTTATAAAGAGAAATTTGAGAAATCAGGTGATACTTTTAACCACGACTTTGTGTTTTGAAAACTTTCTAATGAAATGATTTGAGGAAGTTGCAAAGGTAGTACAGAGAGGTCCCCTGAACTCTTTACCTCATTTCCTGCAACGCTTACAGCTTATGTAACTATAGTACAAAATCTGAACATGGACACCAGTATAACGTGTAGTCCCCTGCTGTTTTATCACATGTATGGAATTGGAACTGGCTAACCCTAGCCACAGTGAAGATACAGAAGTATTCCATCGCCGCAGAGATCTCTCTTGTGCTGTCTCCATCATAGTCACACTAACCCTTTCTCCCACTGTCCACTGTCTCTGGTAATCATTAATCAGTTCTCCATCTCTATAATTTTGTCATTTTGAGGATATTATATGAACAGAATCATACAGCAGGAGATTGGTTTTTCCCACACAGGATAATACCTTTTTGACATCCTTGCTAATTGCTGCCCATGGCAGAAGTTTGAGTTTGGAGCAATGGTGCACACCTGTAATCTCAGCAGCTCTGGAGGCTGAGGCAGGAGGATGGGAAGTTCAAAGTCAGCCTCAGCAACTCATCGAGACCCTGTCTGTAAATAAAATATTTAAAAATGCTGGAGATGTGGCTCAGTGGTTAGCATCCCTGGGTTCAATCCCTGATACCAAAAAAAGTTTGATCCTTTTTAATGTTGAATGTAGCATACTGCATGGTGTGGATGTACCACTGTTTGAATAATCATTCACCTATTGTGGGACATTTGGGTTGTTTCCAGTTTGGAGCTATTTCAAATCAAACTGCTATGAACAATCAAGCAGAGGTTTTTTGTGTGAACATAAGTTTTCATTTCTCTGGGATAAATGCCCGGGAGTGTTCTTGCTAGGTTGTAGGATAAGTATATGCTTCCTTTTTTAAAAAATTTTTTTGAGAAACTGCCACATGATTTTCCATAGTTTGGTACCATTTTACATTCCCAGCCAGTTCTCTTTTTTATACAAAATGTTATTGATTACTTCTTAGCACAGTGGCTATGTGCCAAAGGCACATAAGAATCTGAGACACTTTTATTTTCTAGGGAAAATAAATCTAATATACATTAGATGATGGGAAAAAAAAGAAAAGGGATCACAGTGGTTTGGGAGTCTGGAGCAGGAGGATCGTGAGTTCAAAGCCAGCCTCAGCAAAAGTGAGGTGCTAAGCAACTCAGTGAGACCCTGTCTCTAAATAAAATACAAAATAGGGCTGGGCATGTGGCTCAATGGTCTAGTGCCCCTTAGTTCAATCCTCATTACACCCCCCAAGAGAGAAAGAGAGAGATGGGGGCGGGGCAGGGGGAGAGAGAGAGAGACAATGGGGGGGGTGTCAAATCCAATCTCTTTGCTGCTCCTCGAGGTCCCATGTTTAACCTCTTGGGTTATCAAAATAAGTCTCCCCTCACCAACAAGCTAAATGGTAGTTGGAAAGCTACAACACCACATTCTGTGGGTCAACTGATTGTAACTTGACCTCTGACCCAGGTTTGCATTCTGCCCTGAGGCTCTCTATCCCCCTAACTTGAGCCCATTCTGGAATGTTCTGCCCTTACATTCCCATTTCAGAAGCACCCTAATGAGGGGACGCTTGCACTGCACCCAAGCCCCTCAACATACTGGGCCTCACACTGAAATGGTCTTTTTGGTGGACAGGGGTACTGGGGTCTCACTGAGTTGCTTAGCACCTCGCTGTTACTGAGGCTGACTTTGAACTCATGATCCTCCTGCCTCAGCCTACCGAGCTGCTGGGATTACAGGCTTGTGCCACTGCCCTGGCTGAAATGGTCTTCTGACTCCCCTGTGCCCTATACTTAGAGCACAGGGTGAGGTCATTCCCACCTGTGCTGGGAGTTCGGGTCTCCGGGGTCACGCTGTCATCTCTGGTGTTCATTTCCCGAGCAACTAACAACTCCTGAGCCTGAATTTCTTAGGATTAATTTCTGAATGTTATATCTTGAACATCAGAGTCAGAAAGGATCACTTGCTGACAACACACAACTCTGAAGGGTCTTTTTATAAACTTACAACAAAAGTCCTTCACTGTGTGTGAAGGTTGATATATTATCAAAAGCCTCTCACGACCAAGAGAGATTTCATGGTTTATAAAAGGCAACACATTTCATAAATACTTAATCGGAAATATAAAAACCCTTAGAAGAAATTAATTTTTAAATTCTTAAAAATGCCCAAAAGTGGGCCCGGGATTTTAGTTCAGTGATAGAGCGCTTGTCTCGCATGTGTGAGGCCCTGGGTTCCATCCTCAGCATCACATAAAAATAAATAAATAAAGTAAAGGTATTGTGTTCATCTACAACTAAAAAAAAATGTTAAAAAAGATAAATTTCTTTAAAAAAATGCCAAAAAGTGGCCCAAAAAAGCATATAATATGTATAGCATATATTTATGTAGGCTGCCTCTATATTATATATTATACACAGACACACATATGAGACAGCTGAATGAATGCAAAAAACATTTAAAGAGGTCTGAATTTGAAAGAAACTGTTCACTGTGCAAATTGGCTAATAACCGAACTGATCAGGGCTAGGGATATAGCTCAGTTGGTAGAGTGCTTGCCTTGCATGCACAAGGTTCTGGGTTCTAGTCCCCAGCACCACAAAAAAAAAAAAAAAAAAAGAGAGAGAGAGAGAGAGAGAGAATTGGACACCAGGCAAACTAATCATTAGGATACATATGTGGTTCGGGTCAGAATAGTGGGGCTGAACCAATATGGTAGCCATGGGTGGGCTGGACATTTAGGAAAGGAAAAATAATTATTTTTCCTCAACCCTCATAAGTTCTTAGTTGGAACGGACCTCAATAACAGAAGAAAGATTAATAAGAGAGAGACAAACACAAGTATCAACGTAGGGATTTCACATACACATGGTATATATCCAGGAAATGGAATCATTCTTAAAGAAACGGCTTCGAATCCCGCTTCAACAAAGAATAGGAAATTTCTAGAGAAGAGACTAGGGAAAAGGACTTAAAGGGTGGCAACTTGTGAGCAGGCAAATCAATAGCAAATGAAGGCTTGAAGTGAGGAATCAGGAGACAGGAGAGAGAGAAATGAAAGACAGAGACCAGGCACGCGCGCGCACACACACACACACACACACACACACACACACACACACACACACGAGAGTTCATTTGTCAGAGCTGACAAATCAAGGCCACCTCTCCATAGAGGGAGAGAGGCAAAACAGGCGCTTGGGGTTAGGGACTTTTATGGGGCAGGCTCAGGGATTAGAGCTGGTGGGTCCTAATGCAGGAGGTTGAGGGTGGGGTTTATATGAGGGGGTGATAAGCCTTTCTCAGAAAGGTCCTTGGGCAGGAAAGCGAAATTTTTCTTAAAATGGCGACTGTCACTTAAGATGGCTGTCCAGATGCTAAGCAAGGACCTTACAAAGGGTACTAGGAGTGTGTAGTTTCCTCCAGTGTCATCTCTTGGCCTGGCAGAGTCTAAAGTTGTCTTGAGTGTTAACTTTGTTGTCTCTCTTAGAAAAGGGGGACAGGGTACCTTTTGTCTTTATAAATTTATGTCATGCTTTCAGGCAAATGGGGTAAGGGCAAAGAACTCTCTTGCATCTGCTTCTTGTCAATTGTCTTCGGCTTCATGGATTTTATACCAAAGAGGGGTACTTGGGGGCGTCACATTCTGATCTCCACAGACATTACTGTAGTACTTGGTGGCTGTGTCCTGTTGGCTGAATTTTGGTCACACTGCTGCTTCCAGGACGTGGTGAGAAGGCTTTGGGGGCCTCTTGGGTATCATGACCCATGCAAACATGGAAGCCTCCAGCCAGATGCCTGCCTGTAATCCCAGCAGTTTGGGAGGCTGAGGCAGGAGGACCACAAGTTCAAAGCCAGCCTCAGCAACTTAGCTAGGCCCTAAGCAACCCAGTGAGATCTGACTCTAAATAAAATATAGAAAAGGGTTGGGGATGTGGCTCGGTGGTTAAGGGCCCTGGGTTCAATCCTCAGTACCAAAAAACAAACAGATAAAAATAACAACAAAACGTGGAGCCCTCCAAATGGTAACCCACAGATAGATGTTCAGTATGGTGAATGAGTAGGCCAGAGTCAAGGAACACGGACTCCAGTCACAGCTCAGTTTGAAGTTTGACTTCTCAGCAGTGTGACTGGACAAGGGCTCCCTAACCGCTCGCTCCGCAGCCTGTTTACTCCTGCAGAAAATGCCAGAGTGGACTGGATGGTAGCCACTGTCCCCACAGGTCTGAGATTTTACTGCTCCTCCCTGTTTCGACCTTTCTCACAGACTCCAGGCTACACTGGAGATGAGAGGTACCATCTTCTCATTAGGCACTCAAGGCAGCCCAGACTTGGCCTATAACAAAGGTTAATGTCTGTCATCTCAAGATCCATTCCCCCAGGCTCTCGCTTGCTCGGAATGTAAATGTTAGGGTGATGAAAACACTGGAGTCTAGGTTCAGGTTCATTTGAGAGCCGCTCAGCCCTCCTCCAGCACCCCAGGAGCACGGGGCCTCCTATGTGGCCTGAAACTTCATAAACTTAGGTTTAGCCTGTCAGCACCAATTTAAAGAGATTTTCTTTGTTCCATTTGCTTCTGGGGAGGAGCTGACATTCGCAGCAGGGTTGGGGGGGATTAATAGTGAAATCTGAGCTGGCTTCTGTGTCCCCCCCACCCCTAGGGGCAGAGTGAGTCAGATGTTTGCACAAAAAGCTGTGGTGTCAAATCCACAAATTGCACAGGCTTTAGGCCTTCGCCACTTTATTTTTTTGTATTTTTATTTTTTAGGAACTGGGGATTGAACCCAGGGGTGCTTAACCACTGAGCCACATCCCCAGTCCCTTTTTAATATTTTATTTAGAGACAGGGTCTTGTTGAGTTGCTTAGGGCCTTGCTGAGTTGCTGAGGCTGGCTCTGAACTCACGATCCTCCTGCCTCAGCCTCCCCGGCCGCTGAGATGACAGGTGTGCACCACCATGACTGGCTAAGCCTTCACGGCTTTAAACCAGAAAAGTGTAGCAGAATAACGGCTTTAATTGCTAAACCCTAGCTACAAACTCAAATCTCTGGATTTAATAAGAGTTGGTTGTGCACAGCTGTGAACATGGTGGTCTTCTGCCAGGTGGGTCTGTCTGTTCCTTCGCTCCCTCATTTCTTCCTTGTTTGTGCCAGAGCCCCCACCAGAAGCATCTTGGGCCATGCTGCCAGGCGCTCTCCTCCTGGCCAAGGACCCATGGTCTCGCCAGTAGTTTACCTGCTTTCCTGCTCCTTGCTGGGTCTGTGGGATACAACATGGCAGTCTCTTGGGAACAAGCAAATGGGAATTTTTCACACCAGCTGGAACTGGTCCAGATGCCAGTGCACAATTCTAGTGGACAAGAAAAAGCTTTCTTTTCTAGAACTCAACCCTGAGCCCAGGCCTTGGTCATGCTGACCTCATGTAAAACCTCTACCTGCAGCTTTTGCTGGGCATGTACCCTTCCCTAGCAGCACATGCAGATGGGGTTCTTCACAGTCCTGGGGGCTAAGGCAAGGCCAAGGTAAGGGAGAGGTGAGTCCTCTCTGGTCCATGAGTGTACTGGCAGAGGGATGTGTGGGTCCTGGGACATGCCCCCCTTAGTTCCAGGTGCTACCACGGCTTTCCTGCCACCCTGGGAGCCCAGTGGCTAGGTTGCACCACCCTCCAGGGCCTTCCACAATCTGGACAGTATCTCCAGAGTTGGCTCCCTTGTTGATGGGGACGGAGAGAGAAAGGAAAACACAGGAAGAACTTAGAGTGTGGATTAACACCCTCCAGCACGATCCAGGCCGGATGCCAGCCCTTCTATTTATGCCAGCTCTGTTTCTAGATGGGAGATTGCAGAGCTCTACTTTTTTCAAAAGGAATAATAAAATGATAAAATCTGTAATATCGGTGGAGTTCAGACTGGAACTGGCCCAGGAGCCTTTCAAATGAAGTACTATCATTATTTGCATTTTACAGATCAGGAAACAGGCTGAGAGAGACAGAAATGAAGTCAAGGTCACACAGCAGGTGGTGAGAGATGGGGCTTGAATCCCAGACTTCCTGACCCTAGAGCCCCAAGTCCTTAGTTCTAAGCAGTCTCCACTGCATCTTAGATACTTTAAAAATCCCAGAGCTGGCTGGGCAGCACAGGCCTGTAATCTCAGCAGCTTGGGAGGATGAGGCAGGAGGATCATAAGTTCAGAGTTAGCCTCAGCAACTTAGTGAGGCCCTAAGCAACTCTTCCCTGTCTCTGAATAAAATACAAATAAGGGCTGGGGATGTGGCTCAGTGGTTAGGCACCCCTAGGTTCAATCTCTGGTACAAAAAAAATTAGCATTATGAGCCTGCTAGGGTATTTTGGAATCGTATCTTTACAGTTATTTTTATTTTTGTCCTGGAGTTTGGACTATAATCCTTCTCTCAGTGGGACTAGAAACCACAGCACCAGGGTGGCATTTACCCCAGCTGCCAAGCCTGTGTTACAAGCTCAGAAAATGCTTGTTGAATGACTGAAATCTCACAGCAATTTTGATTTTTCAAATATTATTGTGTGTGGATCAAACGTAGCAGAAAAAGTAAGAGGCTGCTAATGGCATTGTCTTCTCTGAAAAATAGGAAAAATTCTAATTCTGCTTTTTAATTTTTTTTTAATTGCCTGCTGGGCTTCTTTCAACCCTCCATTCTGACTTACCATACCCTTCCTAGCCTAATTCCCTCAAGGTTTTGGCAAGACAAACAGGCTTGAGTTTCACTTTATTTTTTTAATTAATTAATTAATTAATTAATTTTTGTGGTACTGGGGATTGAAACCAGGGGTGTTCTACCACTGAGATATATTCTAAGCCATTTTAAAAATTGTTTTTTATTTTTTTAATTTTTTTTAAAAATTTTGAGATAGTTTCCTAAGTTGCCCAAGTTGGCCTGGAACTTGCAATCCTCCTGCCTCAGCTTCCCAAGTCATTGGGATTACAGGCCTGTAGTACCACGACAGGCCAGACTTGGGTTTTAAATCCTGGCTCTGACGTTTGCTGACTGTGTGACCTGAACTGGGCCTGTTTCCTGCTCTATAAAACAGGAGCAATAATAGGACCTACCTCAGGGATATTATACCTGTTCACAGTAGGCATTCAATGTCTTGTTCCAGTCTCTGTTAATTAAATCAACCTCACCAGAAATTTTATCAGTTTGAACTTTAAACTTAGGTCATTTTGTAAATTCTTTAAGAATGCCATCCCTTTGGATGCAGTTAGGGAATTTATTCTTACCAACATAGTTTAAAGCTAATAGATCTACAGAATGTTTTCACTTGCAAGGAGGAGAAAATTCTGACCCCAAATGGCATAAACAATAAGAAAACATGATTTGAAGGAGTGCAGGTGGGTTGATTCAGTGGCTCAGTGGCTGCAGTAAAGACCTAGATATTTTTCCAACTCTTTTTCAGTTGCCTTTAGAGCTATATCTGCTCATAGCCACAGATTAACTGGAGCACGATGTGACAATAGCATGACCAGTCCCCCTTACTCCTGGGGACTGTATTCCAAGATCCCCATTGGATGCCTAAAACCACAGATAGTACTGAATCCCATATACATGGTTTCCCCTCTATATATGTACCTATGAAAAGTCTAATTCGTAAATTGGACACAGTAAGAGATTAACAATAATAGATAACAAAATAGAACCAGTGTAACAATGTCTTATAATAAAAATTATGTGGATGTGGTCTTTCTCTTTCAAAAGATCTTATTGAACTGGAGATCTGAGTAACTCAGCAGTTGGTCTTTTTTTTTTTTTCCTGTAGTTGAGCAACTTTCATGTTTTCATTTAAAGGTTTATGGTTTTCTTTAGCATATCTGAATTGCCTGCATCACTCACTACCCCTGTGCTTTGGGGTCATTGTTCAATAAAATAAGGGTTACTTTGATCACAAGCACTTTGATGCCCTGACAGTCAATCTGATAACAGAGATGGCTATTAGATGACCACTGGGCAGGTGGCATATATACTGGACAATGGTATTATGGTTTGGTTTATTATGGATTTTGAGATGTTCCCCTAGAGCTCTTGTGTTAATGTAGGTGTATTCAGAGGTGAAATGATTAGATATTAAGAGCTATGACCTTATCAGTCCATCCACATTTAAATGGACTAGGCTGTAGTTGTAGTTAGGTAGGGTGTGGCTGGAGCAGGTGGGTCCCTGGGAGTATGCCCTGGAAGGGTTCATCTTCCCTACCTTTCCCCCTCTCTGTTTCCTGGCTGCCATAAAAGGAGCAGCACTCCTCCATCATGCCCTTCTACCATGGTATTCTGCCTCACCTTGGGCCCAGCTCACCATGGACTGAACCTCTGAAACCATGAGCCAAAATAAACTTTTCCTCCTCTAAATTGTCCTTGTCAGGTACGTTGTCACAGCCACGTAAAACTGACTAATACAAATGGGATGATTCATGACCCAGGCAGGTTGGAGGAGGGTGGCCCAAGATTTTATCATACTACTCAAAATGGTGGCAATTTAAAGCTATGAGTTATTTACTTCCGTAGTTTTTCCATTTCTTTCTTTTTCTTTTCCTTTCTTTGTCCCCCTCCTAAGAGCCAGAAGTCTTTTCCAGAAGACCTCCCATCAGATCCTTGCATTTTAATGAGTCACATGCTAGAGTTTAATGGGATCAGTTAGATGGAATTAAACCAATTAGGATTTATCTCTGAGGCAGAGATGATGTGACCATTTCCTGAGTCATGCTGGGGAAGGTGGCTCCTTGAACAGAATCCAGGATCTGTTAGCAAAGAAAAATGGGGAGGATCATTTTGATTTGTGTCCTCTTCACCCCATTCGTGAGGGAGGGATTCTAACCTAGCGTTTTTGGGATGACCAAACACACCACACCTGACATCGGAGAGGTGCAATTAGATGGACATTTATAGGCACATACACTCCAAAGCCACATGGGAATTAGGCTCAGGAATGGAGTGAACAACCAGGGTCTGTGGGAGGCAGGTTTGGTAGTATCAAGAGGAAGTGATTGGCTTGTTGGAATAACTCTGTGGGTTTCACCTTGGAGAAGCATAGCCCACTACTCAGGGATAAACAGGAATCATGCCTGCTCCCTGTGATGAGAAGGATTAACAAAGGACCGTAAGTGAGGGGTCTTGTAGTTAGGTCATGTGAGGCCCTCCCAATTCAAGGCTGCACATAATATTGAGTTTTAATTTTTGGCATTACAACTCAGGGATGGATGTGGGATACATACAAACTCCCTTCCATCCATCCATCCATCCAGTGTCCATCAATCCACCATCCATTCGTCTGCCCACCCAAACATCCATCTGCCTGTCCCTCCCTCCGTCATCCATTCTACTGTCCATCCATCCATCCACTCTTTTATTCTTTATACATCCCGCAAAGAATTGAGGCCACCTCAGTGTTCTGGCTCCATCTCTTGTTTTTAATGGTGTTTAGTTCATAGTTGTTTGTGAGTCATCAATATTGGAATCAGTCCTTCCTGCCCTGTCACCAACTTACCCTTTTCATTTCTGCACTAGTTAGTAGGTCAACTCATTGACCCTGGAATGTGCTTTCCTCTGTTCTGCTTCTGATTCTAGAACCATCTGCCCCTTCTTTGCCTGTCTGTATTCAGTTTTCCCCTGAGCCAAATCTTTCATCATCCAAATACACTCTCTCTCACCTCCCTGAACTCTGCCTTCTCCTGTGAGCCCAAAGCCTTTGTGGCAGCTGCTGCATGCCAAGTGTAACCATGCTCTCCTGGATTTCACTGTGTGCCCTTGGGACTGTTCTTTCATGCTTTACTGTTAACTGCTCTTCTTGTTTTGTATCTTTTCTCACTAAACACATCCTTAAACAGGGATAACCTTGAACAAGCGAACTTTTTTGGAGCTATCAAGGATTCTAAAACTGGAGGGGTAATGACGGTTGCAAAATTGTATACATTTAGATAAAAACAATGAAACTGTATTGTGTTAGTCTGCTTTCCATCACTATAACATACACCTGAGGTAATCAAGTTATAAAGATACAAGGTTTTATTTGGGGATCATGGTTTTGTAGGTTTCAGTTTATAACTGATGGGCCTCGTTGCTTTTGGGCCTCGGGCAGCATATCATGGCAGGGCAAAACTGTCCACCTTCTGGCCAGGATGCAAAGGGGAGGACAAGGAAGGGATGGGGTTCCACTGTCCTCTTCAAGGGGCCAATGACTTTTTCTTTTTGGAACCAGGGATTGAACCCAGGGGCTCTTAACCACTGAGCCACATCCCAGCCCTTTTTAATATTTTTGGTTGGAAACAGGGACTTGCTGATTTGCTTAGGGCCTCACTAAGTTGCTGAGGCTGGCTTTAAACTCACGATCCTCCTGCCTCAGCCTCCTGAGCTGCTGGGATTACAAGTGTGCACCACTGTGCCTGGCGCCAGTGACCTTTATAAAGTCCGTCCACTCATCCCCTCCTCTTAAAGCCTCCCCCACCTCCTGATTAGACAGAGCCTTTAACATATGGGCCTTTGTGAGACATCCCAGATTTAAAGGATAGCATGTATATTTATAATTGATATGTTTTAGGGCTTGTAAATTATATCTCAAAAAGGAAGGAAGAGAAGGAGGAGAAAAGGAAAAGAATAAAAGTAAAGGGAAAATCAGCCAGGAATGGGCAGAAGGGGGCTTCTAGAATACTGGGGATATTTGGTTTCGTGACCTACATGTTGGTTGCAAGGGTATGGTCACTTTGTGAAAATTCATCAAGCTGGCCGGGTGCAGTGGCACATGTCTGTAATCCCTGCAGTTTAGGAGGCTGAGGCAGGAGGATCATGAGTTCAAAGCCAGCCTCAGCAACTTGACAAGGCCCTAAGCAACTTAGCAAGACCCTGTCTCTAAATAAAATATAAAAAAGGGCTGGGTAAGCACTTCTGGGTTCAATCCCAGGTACCCCAAAATAAATAAACAAACAAACAAACAAACAAACAAATAAATAAATAAATTCATCAAGCTGTTCTCATGTATGCTTTGGGCATATTTCTATATGAACACCACACCCCAGTAACAACATTTATTAAAAAAAAAAAACTATTAAAGATATATTTAGCTAATCACGCAAGTGCCATAGAACATTGGTAGAGCCATGGTTCCTTAATTATTCCTAGTGGTAATCAACATGGACAATATTCAATATGCAACCAAAATAAATGGATGTCTTAAGAGGTCTTGTTGGAACAATCAAATATCATCAGCCTCAAAGAGTTCCCCGGGCTCAGCCCAGCTCTCCTGCTGCCTGAGAGTTTCCATTCTATATTTATCTTTTCAAATCAGCGGTGCAGCAATTAGTTATTATAATAAGAGCCACCAATTTATTGTTTTGCGACTTCATGCCAGGCGCTGCATTATCAGAGACGTCCATATTTTCATTGTCTCCTTTCACTGTTGAAACAACCTTGAGAAGGAGTTGCTTCTCCCATTTTGCAGTTGGGGAAGCTGAGGTCGAGAGGTGCTGGTGACAGAGTCAGAGAGCAAGCTGGGGTCCCACCCTGTCATCTCAGACCTGATGTCAGTATCAGGAAATAAATGACATGTGTGAGATGATTGAGCCAACACATGGCTCTTGATGCAGTTACTATAGTAACCACACTACATGATGCTGTCTTTTATTTTGCGAAGATGTCAATGGACCCACGGTTAGCCATGGAGGTCTTGGGCCCCCATTACCATCGCCAATCCTGAGGGACATTTTAATAGGTTTAAAATAGCCTTCTTGCCTTGTAATCATAGCTTTTATTTCATAAGCTCTTGGAAGATTTAGAGAACCCCCCGACTATGGCAGCTTCACAAATATTACCAATGGCACCTCGTGTAAAACTCAGGAGCTCTGGGAGGTAACTATAAGAGGAAACGGTCTCTTTCCTTCCTTTGGCAAAAGACACATTAACACGAGAAAAATACACAAATGTACTTCATGTAAGGGTTACGTGAAGGAGAAACCATCCTGAGGATACTGGAAAAAACAGTTAAACCTGGGTGTTTTTACACTGGGTTTGATGAAGAGTGGGGAGTTGTGGGAAAGTGTGAAGACAAAAGGGTGTGAAGGTCAAGTGGGAGAAGGTCACCAGTGCCCAAGGCCAGCTCCTTCAGATTCCTCTCAGCCCCCCTCCATCTTTGGGTGTGGAAAGGGCCTCTCTTCTCATGTCAGGGGCTTGCGACCTGCTACAGGGGAAAGCCAGCGAGTCCCCTCCTGCACCTGCTGTCTCTCCAATGCCTTCAGTTGAAAACATTCAACATCCAAGGTGCCATGTTTTGGGGTAGCATGCCATGAACCCCAGTCTTAACCTAATTGTGTTTCAGGCAGTCACGCTCCTGACAAAGCAATGCATTGGAGGTGACATGGGGCAGTTCCTGGGTCCCCTCACTGGGTTGAGGAAGGGGATGGGCATCCAGATAGGAAGAAGTGGGTGAAGTTAGGCCCTGGGACCCCTAGAGATGCAGCCTGGGAGGGGCTGGACAGAATGGGCAGGGGCAGGGCTTTGAGCTCTGGCTGAGCAGAGCAAGTGGTCTGGGTTAAGAATGAGCTTGAAATAACTTATTTAAAAAAATTAATTTATTTTTGGTACTGGGACCTTAATCACTAAACCACACCCCTACTCCCTTTTTTATATTTTATTAAAGATAGAGTCTGACTAAGTTGGTTAGGGCCTCCCTAGGTTGCTGAGGCTGGCTTTGAACTCGCAATCCTCCTGCCTCTGTCTCCTGAGGTCCTGGGATTACCAGCCTGTGCCTCTATGCCAGCATTGAAACACCTTATGGACAAGTGGGGGGTGGGAGTGGGTGCTGAGCAGTCAGGGAAGATGAGGACTCAGAATCTGGAGTTGGTACCAGCCTTTGCAGGCCAGCTGGCCACACTATAGCCAGGCAGTTTTATTCCCAGGTAACAGGTAAACTTTTCCAAGGTGACAGACACCTGGAGATACTCTTGGGACGAAGGATGGAAGTCAGGGCTTCTGAGTCATGGGTGGATGAAAGATCCATTCTCTATAATTACAGGGAGTCATAATGGGGAAGAGGATGGTGACGTCCAAGGACAACCACAGGCCTTTCTCTCCAGGCTGGTGAGAACCAGACTCCTTCCCCTGGTTCCTTAGCTTCCAGCAGAGTGCTGGAAGCTGATTAAAGAGGACATCAGAAACAGCAGGTAATTAGGAACCTTATAAAAAAGAACCCTCTTGTCCAACTAACTTGAGCACCTCCACTGTTGGAAGTGGGGGAAGGGTTGGAAACTGCTGGCTGAAAGGGTCACTTCTGCCAGAGGGGTGGCCAGGAGGCTGGGGCAAGTGTGATGAGGGACAGGGCTCTCCCTGGAACAGGGATGGGGAAGGCGATGATTAGGAATTTAATTCCAAGTTGGGGCAGCTGGTAAATACAAATGTTAGGGGAGGCCATTTACAACCCCCAAGGAAACCTCAGCTGATGAAACTAGTGGCACAGAAACCAAAGGGGACTTAGAGAGGGACAGTACACACACACACACACACACACACACCACCACCACCACCACCACCACCGCCACCACCAAAAAGGGGCAGAATGGAGAGGATTTTCCCACTATTTCCTTGGCTGCTCTCCTTAAAGGGGTAGTTGGAAGGAGCTCAACAAAGTCTTGGGTCCAAATAACCCGTACAGCTGGGTACAGTGGCACATGCCTGGAATCCCAGCTGTTCAGGAGGCTGAGGCAGGAAGATCTCGAGTTCAAAGCCAGCTTCAGCAACTTAGCAAGGCCCTAAGCAACTCAGTGAGACCCTGTCTCTAAATAAAATATAAAAAAGGGCTGGGGATGTGGCTCAGTGGTTAAGATCCCCTGGTACCCAAAACAAACAAACAAAACTGAATAACCCACGCAATTGACAGGGGTCCTAACCTCCTGGGGTTTCCAAGGACAGCTCCAGCTTGAGAGGTTGTGTGTGGCTTGCATGCAGGTTGGACTTTCAAATCAACTGAGCCCCAAACCCCAATCTTTGGGGTCATCTCTCTCCATGGGGCATTCTCATCCTTCAATCTCTGACCCAACACAGATTCCCCCATTGTAATGCTCAAGTGGCTGTTTTTTTTTTTTTTTTGTACCAGGGATTGAACCCAGTGGCGCTAAACACTGAACAACATCCCCAGCCCTTTTTATATATTTTATTTAGAGACAGGGTCTCACTGAGTTGCTCAGGGCCCTGCTATATTGCTGAAGCTGGCTTTGAACTTGTGATTCTCCTACTTTAGCCTCCCGATCAGCTGAAATGACAAGTGTGCACCACCACACCTGGCTTCAAGTGGCTGTTCCCAAAAACCCCCAAAGGATCCGGACAGTTTTCTTTAGCATTCATGTTCCACAGTATCCTAATGCTCCTGTGGCTGCGGTGGGGAGAGGAGACCTAGTGTGGGGTGTGCTGGGACTGACAGGCAAAGCCGCTGGGGTGGAGGGGGCGGGAAGGGAGCTGCCCAGTGCAGGCAGTCGCCTGGGACTCTCCTCCCTGTCTCACTTTCCTGGTGGTGTTTCATTTACCAGCTCCTTTTCCCATCTTGTTGCCTTTTTCCTCTTGAATGCTCTTCCATTTCTCTGCTCTGTAAACATGACCGTCTCCCATGTGCCAAGGTCATTCCAGGTGAAAGAGGCTCCGGATGAAGACAGAGACACAGTCCTCTCTGTCAGATCACAGTCTAGTTGGTGATGAACCATTTCAAACCAGAATGAGTTTTGTGCTCAGTGGGGGCAAGCAGGGGCTGAATTGGGAGCCTAGAGAGGGGGTGAGTAGGGTTAGGGGGTGGGGGTGGATGCCAGGATCCATCTCTCCCCTCCCTTCCCCTCGGCTACCATTGTGCTGGGTGGATTCACCTACTTGGGGGTGATGGTTCCTAATGGGTTACCAGATGAAATGCAAGACACTTGTATTTATTTATTTTTGGTACAAGGGATGGAACCCAGGGGTGATTAACCACGGAGTCACATCCCCAGCCCCTTTTTACATTTTATTTAGAGACAGGGTCTTGCTAAGTTGCTGAGGCTGGTCTTTAACCTGCCATCCTCCTGCCTCAGCCTCCCAAGCTGCTGAGATATAGACGTGCACCACTGTGCCCAGCTAGATGCTTGCACTTAGTACAATATTTGGGACACACCTATCTGAGAGCATTATTTGTTGTTTAACTGAACTCCACATTTAATTGAGCATCCTGTCTTCGTTTGCTAAATCTGGCAGCTACAGCTGCGGATGAATGAACCCGAATTAGCTGAGTGAACACAGGGAAGGGCGTGTCTGCAGAGAGAACAGCATGTTCCAAGACCTGGAGGTGGGAGGGGTCCCGGAGTTCATCTCAGGAACTGAACCTTGTCCCTTTGGCTTGAATGTGGAGTGCCAGGGGGAAGGGAGGTGGTGGAGAAGAGGCACCAAACTGTCATGTAGTTGTTGAGTGTTGCCGGGTGCAATAACACACGCCTGTAATCCCAGCAGCTCAGGAGGCTGAAGCAGGAGGATCATGAGTTCAAACCAGCCTCAGCAATTTAGCCAGGCCCTATGCAACTTAGCAAGACCCTATCTCTTATTAAAATGTAAAATAAAATATTAAAAAAAGGGCTGGGGATGTGGCTCAGTGTTTAAGCACCTCTGGGTTCAATCCCCAGTACCAAAAATAATAATAAGAAGAAAAAAATAGTTGTTGAGCATGTGATAACTGTCAAGCACTGTGGAATTCTGTTCTTACTGCAGGGTGCTGTTCCAAGCCACAGATGCAGCCTATGCCTTCAGGGAGCTCACAGTGCCACTGGGAGGCAAGGAGGCAGAGAGAGGGAAGGGCAGACCCTGTATAAGTTATAGCTGGGGGACCTCAGCCTCTCTGGGAGGTTGGCAAAGGCCTCCTTGAGGAGGTGACCATATGCTGAAGAAAGAACAAAGAGACAGGCATCTAAGAGCTGGTGGAAGAGAATTCTAGGCCCAGGGAATGGAATAATGGAAGGCCCTGAAATGAGAGAGAGAGAGAGAGAGAGAGAGAGAGAGAGAGAGAGAGAGAGAATATGAACGAGCCCTAGAAAGAGGTGAGAGGGTGGGGGAGGAGGCTGGACAATTGGGCCGAGCAGAGCACACACACCACAGCGAGTTTGAATTTGATCCTGAATGATCCTGAAGGTAAGGGGAGCCACTGCAGGGGTGTAAGGCGGGCAGGGTGACACAACCCAATTTGTGTTCTTGAAGGTGACTCAGGCTGGAGAGAGGAAGACGGACGGGAGGCGTGGGGGGCAGAGAGAATGAGGAAGACCAGTGAGGGAGCTACTGCAGATGTCCAGAATGGACGCCTTGGTGGCTTGGCCCGGCGCAGTGGTGGTGGAGATACAGAGGGGGAAGGAGAAATGGATCCAGGCTGCGCTGAGGGGGAAGGCTTGGCAGGCTGGGTGCTCTGGCACGGGGAAGTGAGGGGGAGGCAGGAGCAGGCATGACTCAAAACTTCTGGTTTGGGCAGATGGAAGGACGGTGGCACCATTTGTTGAGCTGAGCTGAAGACTTGGGAGTTTCGGGGGTGGTGGAAGAGAGTTGTGGTTTGCGTATGTGATGGAAGAGGAGGCCGGTGGTGGACCATGGACTGTGAGGGAGGAGGAAGCCATGTGGAACAGGTGGAGCTGGGTTCCAACCTCCCCTCCCACACGGCTGTGTGGCCTTGACCAATGACTTCACCTCTCCTTGCTTAGTTTTCTCATCTGTACCGTAGGATGGAGAGGCTAATCTGCCCACAGAGTTGTGGCAAGGGTGTATGATGGCAGCCTCTAAAATAAGTCCTGGTGACCTCGGCCCCCCAGTGTTCACGCCATCCCACACTAGGAGGGCTGGTGTGCAACACCAACATGATTCGGGTATGGCACTTTCGAGGCTGAGTTATAAATAAGACATGGTGGCTTCTGTCTTTTTCTCACTTAGATCACTTGCTCTGGGGATGTCAGCTGCCATTTGTCAGGGGAGGCTCATGTGACAAAGAAATAATGCCTTCTGCTAGAAGCCACATGAGTGATATTGGAAGCCAGTTCTCTAGGTGGCTGATGATGGTAGCCCCTGGTAACAGGTGGATTGCAAGCTCTTGACAGACCGCTGCTTCCAAATTCTTGACCCACAGAAACTGAGATGATAAATGTCTTTGGTTGTAAACTTCTACATTTGGGGATGATGTGTTACAGGCAATAGGTAACTGACACAGAGAGTGAAAGCACTTAGCCCAGGGCTTGGCACATGTTTGAGGCCGTAGAATATTCAGGATCTGCAGCTCTGGAGTTTAGGCGACAGGGCTGGGCTGGAGATACGGGACTGGGAACCTTTGGCTTAGTGGTAGTAATGGAATCCATGGAGGTGACTGAGCCAGTGCATCAGGAAGCAGCAGACAAAGAGGAGAGGATGGTCTTAAACACAAACCCGGACATAGCTGGGCCTGGTGGCCCACGTCTATAATCACAGTGACTTGAGAAACTGAGGTGGGAGGATTACAAATTTGAGGCCAGAGCAGGTAACTTAGTAAGACTCTGTCTCAATATTTTAAAAAAGAGCTGGAGATAGGGCTCAGTGGTAGAGTGCCCCTGGGTTCAATCCCCAGTACTTGGGGTGGGGGCATTAGCGGGGAGGAAAGAAAGAAAGAAAGAAATTTGGGCATAAAAGCCAAGCACAGATAGCATACACTCCTGTAATCCCAGCTGCTTGGGAGGCTGAGGCAGGAGAATATCAAGTTCAAAGCCAGCCTCCACAGCTTAGTGGGGCCTTAAGCAACTCAGTGAGACCCTGTCTGTAAATAAAAAATGTTGCTCAGTGGTTAGTGCCCTAGGTTCAATCCCTGGTACCGAAATAATAAATAAATAAATAAATGGAATTATCAAATGGAACCCAGCATCATATTGAAGAAACTGTATGTCACAAATGTATCCCAGGAATGAATGAATGGTTTCATAAAATCCATGATAATAATTTGTTTTATTAGGGGGAAAATTTTACATTTGATGAAATTCAGCACTCATTCATAGTAAAGCAGAATAATGTTTCCTTACACTAAAAAAAAGGTTTATCAAAATCTGTGACAAACACTATTGTTAATGGTGGCACATTAGAAGCAGTGGAGAACTACTATCATTACTGCTATACTGTGTAAGGGAATTTAGCACAGAAAAAAACAAGGAAAAGGAAATAAAATAAAGCCAGGACAGGAGATGCAAACTATCTTTACTTGCAGACTCTATGATGTTGAGGCTGACAATCATGATTTTGGGGTATTGGGGATTAAACTTAGGGGCACTCAACCCATGAGCCACATCCTCAGCCCTATTTTGAATTTTATTTAGAGACAGAGTCTCACTGAGTTGCTTAGCACCTCAATTTTGCTGAGGCTGGCTTTGAACTCGAATTCCCCCTGCCTCAGCCTCCCTAGTCGTTGGGATTACAGGTGCGTGCCACCACACCAGGCTCTATGATTAGTCACACAGAAAATTCAAGAGAACTTACAGACTTATTAGAACAAAAAAAGTTCATTACGTTTGTTGAATAAAAAATGATTTAACAACCAATTTTATCTCAATATCCATAAGCAAATGATGAAATATAAATATATATGATAATATAATTTATAATAACTATCAAGCCTTTAAGGAATTGATCAGACAAAACAAAACCAAACCACTGACAAAGTTAATCCTCAGCAGTCTTTATTTCGAGGAAACAAAAGACCTGAAAGAGTAGATGACTTTTTCAAGGACACCGTTAAACTGGAAGCAATTTTGAATTTTCAGTGGCACTGAATCCTAGAGATCTAAGTCTTGGGTAATTTCTGTTTTGTCCTCTTGTAAAAAATAAAACTCATTGTTGGGCTGTGAGTATAGCTTAGTGGTAGAGTAGGTATTGCTTGAAAAACCTTGGGTTCTATCTTCAGCACCACAAAAACAAACACAATGGTACAGTTTAGATGTGAGGTATCCCCCAAAAATTCATGTATGAGACAGTGCAAGAACGTTCAGATGTGAAATGATTGGGTCATGAGAGCCTTAACCCACTCAGCAAATTAATCCCTTGATGGAGATTAACCAAGTGGTAACTGAAGGCAGGTAGGGGGTGGCTGGAGAAGGTGCAATATCATATAACTGGGAAAAGCATTGGGGGGTATACTTGTGGGGGATATATTTTGTATCTGTCAAGTAGAGTCTCTCTTTCTGCTTTCTGGAGCCATTCTCCCAGCTGCTTTCCTCCACCATACCCTTCCGCCATGTTCTGCCTCACCTCCAGCCCCAAGGAACGGAACCAGCTGTCTTTGGACAGACCTCTGAAACCATGAGCTCCAGATAAACTTTTCCTCCTCTAAAACTGTCTTGCCAGGGCTTTTAGTCACAGCACTGAAAAAGCTGACTAAAACACACCCCTACCACCAAACTCATTGTATTTTTCTGATTATAAATTCAATATCCATATAAAAGTCTAGACAATAAGTAAAATTAAGAAGAACACTAAGAAGTAATAAGTCTTGGGCTGGGTATATAGCTCAGTTGATAAGAGTGCTTCTCTCACATGCACATGGGCCCTGGGTTCAAACCCCAGCACCACATAAATAAATAAATAAATAGAAGTAATAAGTCTCTAACATTTACATTTTATTACCTGCAACACTAAGACTAATGGTGGAGTGTTTTTCCTTTGAAATAACTGTCTATGTATATTTATTTATTTATTATTTATTTATTTTGAGAATTGAATCCAGGGGTGCTTTACCACTGAGCTGCAACCCTAGCCCTTTTTATTTTTTTATTTTGAGGCAGGGTTTCAGAAAGTTGCTTAGGGCCTAGCTAAATTGCTGAGGGTGCTTTTGAATTGGTGATCTTCCTGCCTCAGCTTCCCACGTGGCTGGGATTACAGGTGTCTTTCATGGTGCCCAGCATACATATGTTTTTAAAAACAAAATTAGGATTATACCATGTATACTATTTTGTGTACTTATTATTTTCACAAACACTTCCCTGTATCCTCACCTAGTTTTTGTGAATATGTTAATGTACTCAGTGATGTTGATGAAGTATGTTATTTACTTAGCCTATCCATTGGAGTGTGTGGAGAAAATCCAAATATCAGATATGACTGTGATGATCATATTGATTAAGAATTCAACTTTGAGCTGGGCAGGGTGGTGCACTCCTGTAATCTCAGCTGCTCAGAAGGCTGAGGCAGGATGATTGCAAGTTCAAAACCAGCCTTAGTGACTTAGGGAGGCCCTAAGCAACTTAGTGAGATCCTGTCTTTAAACAAATAGGCCTGGGATGTGACTCAGTGCAGTGAGTTTAATCTAGGTTCAATCTCTGGTACCAAAAAAAAAGAAAAAAAGTTCAACTTTGAGAAGCACCTCTCACCCGTGCAGACATGAAATCCAGCTGAGGCAAGTGGTTCTCCTGGAGAAGGGAAATGGGCAAAATCAATGTCAAATAACTGGGAAAAGCATTTGGAAGGAGACCAGTTAGCTTTAAGGCTTTAGGTATTCTGCACCTTGACCTTTTGGCGTGGCAACCACCACCAACCTCAACTAGGGCAGAGCTTCTAGCCTCCAAGTCTTTGCACGACGTCACTTAGGCTGTTGCAGTTGGCTCTGTCCTCTCCATCTGGCTGCCCTTGGCTGCTCTACCCACCGGGCCGGATAGGTGGCCCCAGGGGGTTCCTTAAAGTCCTTTTTATAGGGCGTGCTTCCTAACACAGGACAAGGCCAGGAGGGGCTCTGGTCAAATGCCGGGAATTCAGGTCTTCCTTGCCTACAGCGTCTGAAGCAGGGGTCCCCTTCCCTTATTTCCACCTAAGTCTTCTAATTATGCCCCTCTCAACACTTACCATATTTTGTCAACTAGCTGTTTCCTTGAGTCTTGGAGCCCGCAGCGATTTTGGTGGCCGCTGTACTCCCCAGGCTTGGCACGTAGTGGGTAGGGTCCATACAAGTTTGTGAAATGAATGAGGAGAAGCACCTGTGGAGACACCAGCGCAGAGCACACAGCGAAGAGAGGGCACAGACTTTGTGCGCACGGGAGTGGGAGGACCCGGGACTGCAGGCGGAGGCGGGGAGCGGGGACGTATCCTGGGCGGGGCTTAGATAGCCGGGGCGGAGCCTTGGGGCGGGACTGGCGCTTTGGGGCGGGGCTTCGGAGCTGCGGTACAGCCCGCCTGACCGCTCAACTCAGGCTGCGCTTGCTGAATTTCCCCGACTGCCGGGCTCTCTGGCTTCCGTGGCCTCCCGCCCGCGCCGCCTTTAGGGGGCGCCCGCGCTCGTGGCGCCGTAGCTCTGCTGGGAAGGCGCCGCCCGCGCTGGGCAGCTGGAGCCGCAACTCCGGGCGCCGGCTCAGTCGTCCCTTCTGCCGCCGCCGCCGCCACCGCCTCCGGGCGCGGGCTCGCTCGTCCCCGCGCTCGCGCCCTCCGGCCGCCGGCATCTCCCGGCCGGGCCGCCGCCGCTGTCGCGCAGTGAGTGGGGCGGGCGCAGGGCTTATGGGGCCCGGGCACAGGAGGGCCGGGGATGAGGAGAAGCCGGCGCCCGGTGGCTAGGGGAGCGGAGCTGAGAGGATTGGGCAGGGACGCGCTGAGGGGACCGCGGGGGAGCTCGGGCCGCGCGTCCCGGGGCTGGCACGAGCCTGCGGCGAGGCTGCCCTCGGCCGGGCCTGGGCGGGGATTCCGGGGCCCGCCCGGCAGGGACGCGCGGCCCCGCGGGCCGAGGTTCGGGGCTCCGGTGCGCGCCCCTCGCCCGGGCGGGGAGCATCGCCCGCTCCGCGCCGGGGCCGCGTCGGGCTGCGGGCTTGGCTCCCGGGGCGACGGCGAATCGGGGGCCCAGACGGGACCCCCTCTGGGTTTGCTCCGAAACGCTGTGTTTTGGGGGGTGGCGCTTATTAGCTAGCGCTTGCCCTAGTTTAAAGCGTGAGGAAGGAGGAGGCTTCTGAGCCCTGCCTTTGGGATTTTCTGGTCTGAAGAGACACACCGATTGCAGCCGAGTTCGTGACTCAGATGCTCAGATTTGTGGAGGTCGTGGCATTTCTCGTGCTTGATGTCAGAGGGGATCCGTGACCGTGGTCGTGGGGAGCCCCTGCAGCACCTGCTGGGCTGACGGTGCCGTGGAGGCTGTGTCTGGGGGTGGGACCGGGAAATGAAACGTGACAGAGATCCTGTTTGGATATTCTGCTGAAGTTATCAGGTTTCTTGGGTTCGAGTATACCAGTTCTAGAACAAGTTGATAAATCCAGTTTTGAGACTTTGTGAGAGAAGAGATTTGGGTGGCAAATAGATTTGGGATCACCCCAAAGGCTAAGAATGTGTTTGGGGTAGCCCAAGTATCTTAATCTTTCCCATATCTTCCTGGCATGTTCATTTTCTTCGCTGCCACAAATGCCCTAGCACGAGAAGGATCCTGGAATAAGAAGCTGAGCTAGCACAGGCCCGAGCCCCAGATTGAGAGGTTTTCAAGTGAACAAACGTGTAGCTAGGAAAAGAATATTTTTATGAGCAGGGGTTGTTGGTAAGTTGAGAGAACTTGCTCTTTAATTGAACACCATCAGTCAATATGGGGTACTTGATTTTTTTTTTTTTTTTGTAGTGTCAAGTATCAAGGATCGTGTGGTCAAGATAGTCATAGATGCCATTGCTAAGTTTTGTGATTCAAATAGTTATAAATCATATTTTAACCAAAGCATTTACTACATAAAGGAGTCCCAGGTGAATCCTGTGAATCCCTCCTGTGTCTTGGATTTTGATATTTGAGGGCTATTTAAAATGAAATTCACGTATTTATTTGCATTTGGCTTTACCTGGGAGATAATCCTGAGTCATGCTTTAGAGAAGTTCCTTCTCGGATCAGACATTCAGATATCTGTGCTTTGTAAACACTGGACTCTGCCCTTTACCTGTAGCGGACCTGTCTGGAACTCTGGGGAAATGTGGTCTTAAGGACATTGGAAGCACATTGAGGCCATCACCACTTTTTTGCCCTCTCTGCATGCCTATGCTCTAAATTACTTGTGTTCACATTCTCAAGTTTCTTTACCATAGAAATTTTGTTTACGCTACTGCCACAAGTATTTTCACATTGGTATAATACTTGTTTTATATTCATGATCTTGTTTATTTTCTCCATTTCTCCAAGAAGAAGCTGGGCATATGGGTGGTTTACTCAGGGTCTCATAATAATGAAGCAGTTGGAATTCTGGTCCTTCCCCTCTGGTAGTCAGTTCTCTTTCCTTTGCACTGCCTGCATGTGACTTCAGAACCCTACTCCTGGACTATTGCACTATAGGCCAGTTTTTACTTTCTTTCTTTTTTTTTTTTTAATTTATTTTTTAGTTTTCGGCGGACACAACATCTTTGTTTGTATGTGATGCTGAGGATCGAACCCGGGCCGCGCTACTGCTTGAGCCACGCTACTGCTTGAGCCACATCCCCAGCCCAGTTTTTACTTTCATGTAGGGTTTAAATGGTCTAATTACTTTTGGGAGAAGTGATATTATCTTATTTTATCTCATGGAAACTGAGGATAAGAGGAATTTTATGATTTTGTGACTCTTTGACAGTTCTTTAGCAATCAGTCGCTTTTTAACCTAGAGCTCTCTCTTCTAGACCACATGGTTGAGAGAGGAGAAAAAATAATTACTTAAGATCCAGGTTAGGTTATTATCCAGGGCTGGGGCGGTGGCTCAGTGGTAGAGTGCTTACCTAGCATTTGTGAGGCACTAGGTTCGATTCTCAGCACCACATATAAATAAATGAATAAAATAAAGGTCAACCAACAACTAATATATATATATATATATATATGAAAAGATCCATTTCTGCATTGGTTGAGTTAGGGCTAATCTAACACCATAATCGCATTATCCTTGTATGTCTGGCTACTTGTGCTGGCTTGTATGTGGATGTTAACCCAAAAGACTCCTTTAGATGTCGCTGAACTAGTTACTATAAAAAGTATTTCACTTTCAAACTCCCACGTTTCAAGAACAGAAACTCAGTACAAAGGCAATTTTGAAGGTAAGTATAGATGGAGAGACTTTATTGAGTTCTGCCTTCGGAATGCCAGACACAAAGGTTTCAGTAGAAAAGCAATTTAAAGGGCTACCTGGAAACTCTGGGAAGGTAGTAGTTAGAGATTTTTCTTATTACTTGTTCAAATTTGGAGGTTTATATTGCAGTGTATAGAGTAATATATAGGAGTAGGACTTTTGGCCCTGCGGGATTCTTAGTCTGTAGCAGAAAAGATCAACCCAGAATTTTGGGTTATATTTAGTTCATTATAACTCATAAGCCTATAAATGCAGTTTTATTGTGGTAAGGAAGGTGGCATTTAGGGGTTAGTTGTTTTTTTTTTTTTAAGTTGTATATGGACACAATATCTTTATTTTGTTTATTTAGTTTTTTTATGTGTGCTGGAAATTGAACCCAGTGCTTCACACATGCTAGGCAAGCCCTCTACCCCTGAGCCACAACCCCAGCCCGTGTTAGGTTATTTTTTAAGCTAATAACTTATTATTGGATTGTGTGTTCTCCAGATTTTCTACCTTGAAAAATCTGTAATTTCTTTTTAAAAAATATTTTAGTTGTAGAAGGACATACCTTTATTTTTATTTATTTATCTTTATGTGGTGCTGAGGATTGAACCCAACGCCTCCTGAATGCTAGGCAAGCACTCTACCACTGAGCTACAACCCCAGCCCTCTGATTTCTTTTAAACTTTTGAAAGTTCTTCAGTATGTTTTCCTTAACTGAACTACTGCAAACATTACACTGTCTAACCTTTTAAGAATAAACATAGGCAAATTTTTGGTGATGATTTATAGACTTTGGGACAAGAATTTATTTTCATCAAAGGTCAGATCTTTTCAGATGAACTGTTTTTTCCAGGTCAGGAAGTGTTGTGTTTTGAATTTTATAATTGTGCTTGGTTGCTTTCACTGTCTTTTAAAACAATCTTTAGTAAGGAAAATCACCATAAAGAGAAATTATTTGTTGTTGTTGTTGTTGTTACCCTTAGAATATCCGTTCCTCACAAATTATCTGACATATAAGATTTTTCTTTACCTTCATCAAATGAAACAGGCCCATTTGATGCCCATTTCAAGGTCTTTCTTCTACTGCCTGTCTTGTGGTCACTTCTCATTAATCCTCCAGGGAAGACTGTGCAGAAGAGAGAAAAGATGAAAAGCAAATGAATCATTTTCTAATTGTTAGCAGCTCTGGAAAATGATTTGGTAGAAGAGATTGAAGCTATTCTGGAAATTCTTTTGGATTTTGTTTTATTTCATCCATCTGCATTGCCTCTGATATGTTCTGAATAATAGCCATTAATTCAGAATCCAACTATTGGGTAAGCAGTAATCTTCCTGGCCTTTTTTTTTTTTTTTTTTTTTGGTTTCTTGCTTTATCAGAGCATCTCTACTTAGGACATTTAGAAACAAGGAGTAGAGGTAAAATTTAATATTTTTTCCCCTTTGAACTCTTTAATGAGCAATTTGATTTTTTTTAGAATTTAGTTATTGTTATTGGAAGTGACTAACCGTGACTGTGCTTCAGTTTGTTTTGATGAATCTTATACACAAGTATAGGAAGACTTTTGGATGCTTTTTGAGAAACATGGGCTTATGTAGATTTCCATAATTGCTTTCCTAAATTATTAAGTTTGAAGTTTCTTTACATCTTTGTACAGATTCTGGGCTTTTGCTGTGGAACAGATTTATGGGTATCATCAAATTTTCTTTTATGACTGCTCAAGAAATTACCCTGTTTTGATTTAGAAGTAAAAAAGAAAAAAGAAGGAAAGAACTAGAAATAGACCTTGCCTAACAGTATAACATCAGTGTCTACTGGTATTCCATTTCTCATTTAACAATTAGGATATTGATGGATTGGATTCTTTATGTCACTTAAGTTCTTTATGTCACTCCATTTCTCATTTAACAATTAGGATACTTAACAATTAGGATTGGAGTTCTTTATGTCACTTATTCACACTAGTGCGTAGGTTTCTGCCTTTTAAAAAAATTTTTTTTTTAGTTGTAAATGTGACTTTAATATTATTTATTTATATGTGGTGCTGAGGATTGAACCTAGGGCCTCAGACATGCTAGGCAAGTGCTCTACCACTGAGCCACAACTCCAGCCCCAGGTTTCTGCCTTTTTAAAACTTAGATTCAGAGGAATTTTTACAGACCCTTTATGACTGGTTAGGCTGAGTTATGTACAATTGTAAATAAATCCCTAGTAGGTGGATAGGTTTAATAGGTAGTTATAGAGAATCTAAAATTAATCTTTTTCAATTTCTTGGTTTTGGGGATTCTCTTTTTTCAATTTCTGTTCAAGGAGGGTATTTATGGAAAGATCTAGACAAGGGGCCAGAAAACCCAATACTTATTCAGTTACTTCCCAGCTGTGGGCCTTGAACAAGCCACTTAATCTACTTGGTTTCTCTATTTTGCATCTCTAAAATGGGGGCAGTAATCTGTGCTTGGATTATTATATCAGCAGTGTTGGGGGGTGGGAAGATGTACAAATCATTGTCTATTTAAATTGCTTCTTCTTTCTGGAATCCCTTCTCAGGTTGTGCAAATTTTCTTTGTTCCACTGAGTGAGCTCTTTCTTTATTTTCTGATTTGGAATCTTGGACTTTCCTCCTGCAGGCTCTGCCAGTCCATCTCTGTAGCACTTTGGAATTCTGTACTTCAGTTGCGTGTTGCCTTCTTTTGTAGATTGAAGGCTCCATGAGAGCAAGGGTTGCCCTTTTCCTGTTTCTGTATATCTATATTTGCACATATGCTCCCTCCCCCTAGTTGATTCAAAATAAATGTTGGTTGAATGATCAATTATTGAGGCATTAGGAAATAATACTTTGAGTGACAGGGAAAGCCAAAGATGAGCAGAACTTACCAGAACTTCCGAAGGACTGGCCTTTTCAGTTGCACAGTTACTGATTTGTTATCAGTATCAGCATGAGATGCTGGCAAGACAAGTTGGTAAAGTTCACTTCTTGGTTCTGTTTACTTCAGACACCATTTATGAAGCAAGTCAGAGGAATACAGATTTGTCACAGCAGCCCTGAATTTGACATTTGTTCCGTTTCTCACTCAGTAGCATGACTGTATCCAACTGCTGAGTGTAAAGAGTAAAAGCTGCACATCCTCTGGTCTACATTTTAGCTTGTTTGCTTTGAAGAATTTGCAAGGTGGAGAAATAGATGCTTCAGGCTCTGATTTCAGCCCATGCTGTGCTATGCAAATGTTCTCTACATGCCTGAGTGACCTTTTGAGAAAGAGCCTTTGTGATCTTTTGTAGCCAGAGCTTGTTCTGGGAATTGTGTGCCAGATTCCTCTAAAAGTGGGAAAAGTGGATCTGTTCAAAGACTGCATTAGAAAAAGCCGATGCTTTTCCTGGATGAATACGGAGAAGTCCGTGTTTCTTACCATCTCTTGCCAGCGCTTTTGAAATTTGCTCTACAGTTTGCTTTGCGGGTTGATTTGGGGAATGGAGTGTGTGAGAGGGAACTGACTAAGGCTGGGAAGTGTTTAAGTGCTCTTGAATTGTAGATAAAAATAAATTGAAACTGGCATCATTAGCATATGGGTGTTTATTAGTGTCCTAAGGCTGACTCTCTAGGAGTGCTGGCTAACAACTCTGACCCCAATCAGAAAGGTTCTTTTTGTCCCAAATAGTGCTCTACCAATTTGTCATTTAAATTGCTTTCTTTTTGTTTTGATTATTCATGAAGATAAATACCTCATTATTAAAAGTATAGCTTGTTTTTTATATTATACAATAAATACTATTCTGATATATTTCTTTGGAAAGTGATACTTGTATCTTGGGAAATTTATTATGTTTAATGCGTTTACTGAGATGTTTAATTTATGCTGATGAATAGAATTTTCCTTTTAGTTTTCATACTGGGGATTGAACCCAGGGGCATTTTACCACTGAATTGAATCCCAGCTCTTTTTATTTTTTTATCCTGAGACTGGGGTCTGGCTAAATTGCTCAGAGTGACCTCAAACTTGGAATCTTCCTGCCTCAGCCTCTGGAGTTGCTAGAACCACAGGCATGGCCACTGTGTCTGGCTTTCCTTTTTTACACACTCTCTCTCTCTCTCTCTCTCTCTCTCTTTGATACTGGGGATTGAACCTAGGGGTGCTGTTGACCACTGAGCTACATCCCCAGCCCTTTTAAAGTATTTTTGATTTTTGAGGCAGGGTCTTGCTCAATTGCCCAGGCTGGCCTCTAACTTTTGATCCTTCTGCCTTTCTCTTAAATGACCTTTCTGAGAAAGACCATCATAGGTTTGTACCAAGATAAGGTTGAATAGTTAACCATAATATTCTTTTATAGACATTCTAAAAACTGACTTTTAGAGAAGAGAGAGAATTTGAATGGCTGATTTACTTCTATGCTTCTCCTTTTACTCCAAGTATAGGATAGTTCTCTGTTCTGGACAGGCTCTCAAGATGCCCATAGAGCGTCCTGCCTGGTCTTTGCCCTGTAGTAGGCTCTAGTTGAATAAAGACAAGTAGTTTTTCTGGTGTTTGGCCTGCTCTGTTAGGTGAGAGAACCTCTTTTTTCTCTGTTTTCATAACTGCTTATTCTATCGTATGTCCTTTTTTCTCTTTCCAAAGTTTTCCTGGAAGCTGGGCTCCTGAAAACGCAGCACTGGAACAGATGGATAATGGAGACTGGGGCTATATGGTGAGTAGTTCTTGCAACTGCACTTTGAAGGCTGGAAAATTATTTTTGTACCTTTTTTCCCCCTTATGTAGCCTTAGATATAACATATCTTACAAGAATGCAAATTAGGAACTTGTGCAACTCCTTCCGCCTTCAATTTGTTTAGATGTATTTTTTTGGAGGGGGGTGTTGTTTTGTTTGGTGTTTTAATGGAAGCAGACTTAGTATGGACTCTTAAAGCAACTTTTAATAATCATTTATTTGAGAGAGACATCCCTTTTTGATCTTTAAAGTATGTTACTCTTAAACTTTATGGAGTGGTGATACTAAAGGATCTAGTAGGTGATGGAGTGGAGGACATTTTCTTGTGGCTAGGGAGATGACAGTTGAGAATGTGCCTCTTCCCCTTTTTGTGTGTTCCTGTGTCTCCCTCTTTTTCTCCTCCTCTGGTAATATTTCACTTTCCTAGTATCTGAACATTACCTGCATCTTTGCTTTTTCTTAAATATGACTTCTAAAAGAAAGATATGTGTTATTTAAAGGGTTTTGTTTCTCACATTAAAGGTCAGATTGCAATATTAATGTTACAAATGTGAATACACTATCAAGTAATGAAATTTTAAAATTACTACTACTCTTCCAGTATGTGTTGGTTTAGTGGCTAGGTTGTGTTGACCCAGGTGTGTGTGTGTGTGTGTATGTGTGTGTATTTAAATATTCATTTTATTTTTAGTTATAGGTGGACACAATATCTTTATTTTTTAAAATTTGGTGCTGAGGATCGAACCCAGTGCCTCACGCATGCTAGGCAAATGCTTTACCTCTGAGCCACAACCCCAGCCCACCCAGCAGTATATTTCAACTTAGTGTTTGACACTCTTTATTTCCATAAAAAAGTTATCAAGATTAGGTATGCACAAAGTTTTATTTTTAAAGTTGATTTTATGATTTGTTCTTTTTTGAGTGGGAAAACCTCAAAGAAATATTAAAAGTAGATATCTTTACATTATCAGATAATTTTATCTATCTTATGTTAAATTGAGCTAAGAAAACTGAAGATCTTTAAAAAAAAAAAACAAACCTGAAAAAAAAAAAAAAACGAGTGTATTTTAGTTTTTCTTTTGATTTCCTGTGACCCAAACACTTAGATACTGGTCCTGAAACTGTATGGCTCTGAAGTCATGCCCTTGATTATTAAGTCTTTGAAGAACTGAATGTATCCTTCTTTCTTCCCCTCATCCCTGCCCTCCACCAGGGATTGAACTGAGGGGACCTTTACCACTGAGCTCCATTCCAAGCCTTTTTACATTTTATTTTGAGACAGAGTCTCATGAAATTACTGGTGCTAACCTTGAACTTGGGATCCTCGTCTCAGCCTCCCAAGTCTCTGGGATCACAGGCATATGCTACTATGCCCGGTTCCTTCTTTCTTTTCTATTGAAGCAAATGTTAGATCCCTTAATCTGTGTGGGCTTGTCATTGAAAGTAAAGCCATGTGCATTATAGGTTTGTCAAATATGTTATAGTTTAAAGGAATTTTAGTACTAGCTTTGCTTGTTACTTTTAATTTTCTTAATTTGTCAAAGTTAGGATTTACAAAATTTCAGGTGACTGATTATCTTTTAAAAAATTTCAGATGACTGACCCAGTCACGTTAAATGTAGGTGGACACTTGTATACGACATCTCTCACCACATTGACGCGTTATCCAGATTCCATGCTTGGAGCTATGTTTGGGGGGGACTTCCCCACAGCTCGAGACCCTCAAGGCAATTACTTCATTGATCGAGATGGACCTCTTTTCCGATATGTCCTCAACTTCTTAAGAACTTCAGAATTGACCTTACCCCTGGATTTTAAGGAATTTGATCTGCTTCGGAAAGAAGCAGATTTTTACCAGATCGAGCCCTTGATTCAATGTCTCAACGACCCAAAGCCTTTGTATCCTATGGATACTTTTGAAGAGGTTGTGGAGCTCTCTAGTACCCGGAAGCTTTCTAAGTACTCCAATCCAGTGGCTGTTATCATAACTCAATTAACCATCACCACCAAGGTCCATTCCTTACTAGAAGGCATCTCGAATTATTTTACCAAGTGGAATAAGCACATGATGGACACCAGAGACTGCCAGGTTTCCTTTACTTTTGGACCCTGTGATTATCACCAGGAAGTTTCTCTGCGGGTCCACCTCATGGAATACATTACAAAACAAGGTTTCACGATCCGCAACACTCGCGTGCATCACATGAGTGAGCGGGCCAATGAGAACACAGTGGAGCACAACTGGACTTTCTGTAGACTAGCCCGGAAGACGGATGACTGATCCCCAGCACTGGAGAAGAAGTTCCTGGAAACTGACTCTCCAGGAAATGGAAGAGACTTTTTTTTTTTTTAAATCACAATGTGGGCTTTTTTTTTTTTTTTTAATATTTGTATTTATTTGAAGGCATTGAGAACTGAGAAGGAAGTTTTATGCTTTCGCAGACTCTTCCATGTTTTGTTTCCTTTACCCTGAGTATGCATGTGCCTGTTCTGAGTCTCCAGATACCTTTTTTATAAAAAGAAGTCTGAAAATCATTATGGTATATAATCTATCCTTAACAGAGCTTTTTTTTTTTTTTTTTATTACAGTGCTAAAATGATTTCTGATAAAATGGCCCCAAATAACTAGAAGGCTAAAAATACAGGAATGAAAGAAAAAGCAGAATACTCATGATGCCTTTGAAAAAAAATCAAATATCATGTAGGGTGACCTAGTTTCCAAACCAGTAAGCAGTATTATAATATTAAAGGAAAACTGTTCCAATCATTTAAAGGTACTTATTAAGTACTGCTTTTCACAGTTATGACAACTGTTACTTTCTATGCATATAAATCAAGCAACCAAATATCTGTAGCCATGGAAATATCTGACTAGAAATATTTATATTGGATTCTGAATACAAAATGTCCCTGTGGTAGAAATCTTACTTCTTATGCCTGGTGCAGTATAATTCCCAAGTGTTCTGTCTACCAGGAAAAAAAAAAAAAAACTAATAAAAAATGAAATAAGAAAATTAGATCTGTATTTATTGGTTGTTGTTATTACTTAAAGGAGAAAAATCATATTCATTGTCTGAAGTATGCATTGTTTATGTCCTACTCTTTGAGAGGACTCAATGGAACCTTAGATTGTAGTTTATAAGAACTCTATTGTGTCATTGAAGCAGGGATGGATAGAATTTGTCTCAATGTCTAAAAGAGTGCATATTTGAATGGTGAACGTGCTGTTTGACAAAGTTTCCATTGGCACTTATATTAAAGATTACAGATTTTTCTTCAGTTGTCATAGTGCTGAATATGACTCATTATTTCAGTTTTGTCCTAAGCACGGGGACAAGAATGACTAGCTATTTTATCCTCATGTATTGTGGTTACCCACAATTGCATGTTATTATCAAAGCTAAGTTTATTTCTAAAAAGAAGAAATAAACTGTTGTAAATGAAGAAGAATCTGGAATAGTTGGGGAAATGTATGTAATTTTGTTTATTTCATTGTAGTCTCTCCGGCCCCCTCCCCTGCCCCCCACTGGAGATTGAATCCAGGCCTCATGCATCCTCAAAGCTACATTCCCATCCCTTTTTATCTTACTTTGAAACAGGGTCCTGCCAAGTTGCCCAAGGTGGCCTTGAATTGGGATCCTGTTGCCTCAGCCTCCCAGGTAGCTGGGATTACAGGGATGTATCATGCCACTGGCCTGGCCTGGTTCTGGTCTTATTTTGCATTTGATTCTATTTCTTGAAAGTTACTCACAGGAAGGATTGTGTTAATTATAGTGAGACTTCCTGGTTTGCTAGCACACCTTATAAAAAAGGAAGGCATGTAACTTCTGCCCTGTTTTCTAAGGGAAGAGTGGAACTCTTTGAGACTCTGTGCCCTGGAGCAGGCAGGTCACTCTTTTTCTCCTCCTCTCTGTGAGAATATTCCAAGATTCTCCCTCTGAAAAGATAAGAACATTTACTTTGCTAACTTTTCCCCATGTCTTCCTGAAAATTTATTTTAAGATTTGATAAATTACCAGAAACCTGTAATCAACCCATTTTTACCATCTTCAGACTAAGATTCCTTAATGTTGTTGACAGGTTGCTCTGGTTTTGGTAAATTGATGTACTAGTTCAAGGCTACCACTTTAGAAGATTGGCTCTCACTTCAAATTGATTGATGGTTGCAAAAAAAAAAAAAAAAAAAAAAAAAAATCCCCAACTGGTTAGTTGATTACTGTTGGTTATTTCATAACTTGGATTTCCAACTTTGTAATAGTGGTCGAATGTATTTCTCATAGGCAGGGCTCTCCTGTTTTTAGAAAGAGATCAATATGAAGTAAAATGATTGTAATTAAAAATAGTTGGGGAAATAGGAATATACTAGTTGCTCTAGTTGCCCAACTTTCTGGAGATATTTGCTTTGGTAAATTTTCTCAGGTTTACTAATTATTAATAACTAAATGATTGTTTATATGAGTAAATTGGGAAAAGCAGCTGCTGAAATTTTTATTCAATTTCATTTGTTAGTTGATAATTTGAGTGTTTTATCAGTTGGATAATTGGAAATGGTATGAAAAAATGTCCCTTGATTATGTTCGGTTAATTTTAAACAATTGTGTCTGTTTCTATGAAGTTTTTGATCATTCTCACTGCAGAAGAGGTTTTTTGTTTTTTTTGTTTTTTTTTTTTTTTTGCTGTGCTGGGGATTGAACCCCAGGGCCTCTACAACTCATGGTAGGCAGGTGCTTTACCACTGAGCTACATTCTCAGCCCAGAAGAGTTGATTTTTAAAAGTTGATACTTCAGTGCATTCTTAGGGCTTTGTATTTTATTTAGGTTACACCAAGCATAGGCATTTCTGGAGGACAGTGTGTTGGAATGTTTGTGTCCTTTTAAACCTGAGGATAAATGCTAAGTGTAGCTCAGTAGTGGAGTACTTGCTTAACAAACATTCATGATGCCTTGGGTTTGATCCCCAGCTAAAAGAGAGAGAGAAAAAAACTGATTTGGCTTTGCTATATCTGAAACAAAGATCTAGTACAAATGCTACAAGTGGATAGTGGTCCCCCACCCCCCACCCCCGCTTTTTTTTCTTTTTTTTTATTGTGGGAAATTTCAAATATCCAATGAACAGTAGAGAGAGTAGTGTAGTGAACACCAAAATACCTACCCAGTGACCAAATTTAATAACTCTTCACGCCCCCTTTTTTTAGACTATTTTGAAGTAAATCACAGATTATATCTCATAGATACTACTTCAGACTATGTCTAAAAGATGACTCACACACATATATGTATATCAATTTTAATTTTGCCAATATATGCTATAGAACCATTGTAGTGCTGCTTGCTCCTTGATTACTGTTGGTTATTTCATAGCTTGGATCTCCAACTTTGTAATAGTGGTCGGATGTATTTTTCATAGGCAGGGTTCTCCTGTTTTAGAAAGAAATGCATTATTAAGCCAAAATATTTCTGCCAGGATTAATGATTTTTTTTTACTTTCAAATTTAATGTTTAGCTTCAGAAAAGTAACATTCCATAAGATTCTTAATTTCTGTAATTATTTTTTAAATTCATTTTGTGTGAGCATATGGAGAAACATTTTTCCAAAGGGCACCCTTCCTTTCTCATTGCAGCTTTTAAATTGTGAATGCAGGTGGCCAATTTAAAAAAAAAAAAGAAAGAAAGAAAAAGAAAAGCTAAACCAAACAAAACAGCTTATCTTTGCTTTTGGAATTTAATACAAATAAAAGGCCTGACTCTTTGAGGCTCTTTGAAATTGAACATGAACCACAAAACAAGAAAACCAGAAAGCAGAATCAAGTAAGCAGTATTCTGTGTCTGAATAGGTTTTCCCATTGTTCTCTAATGCAATGTCTAGATTCTTTCCTTTATAGAGTTCTAGCCTCATCTTTTATAATATTTACTTGGTTTTGCCTATTTATGCGAAAACTGTAAGCTCCAGGGTCTGTGATTCTTTTTTTTTTTTTTTTAAAGAGAGACAGAGAGAGAGAGAAAGAGAATTCTTTTTTTTTTTTTTTTTAATATTTATTTTTTCAGTTCTCGGCGGACACAACATCCTTGTTTGTATGTGGTGCTGAGGATCGAACCCGGGCCGCACGCATGCCAGGCAAGCGCGCTACCACTTGAGCCACATCCCCAGCCCCAAGGGTCTGTGATTCTTGTTCTCCACTGGTTTTTGTTTGTTTGTTTGTTTGTTTGTTTTTGGTGCTAGGGATTGAACTCAGGGGCACTTAACCACTGAATCCATCTCCATCCCTTTTTATTTATTTTGAGACGGGGTCTTGCTAAATTGCTTAGGACCTCAATAAGTTGCTGAGGCTGGCTTTGAACTTGCAATCCTCCTGCCTGAGCCACTGGGATTATTGGCATGTGCTGGTGTACACACCTCCACTGTATTTTTAGTACCTAGAAGTTTCTGGCACCATAGTATAAGCTCAATAGACACTTCCTGGATGCAGGAATGACTAAGTCAATAGATGTGTTTAACACCCCTAACTACTACTAGGGCAGATTTTTACAATATAACCATTGGGGGATAATAGGATTCATGATTTGAAATTGTCCCCAGTGGCTCCTTCACTCCTTGCCTCCATAGGGAATCTCTTAGATGTGAGTTCATGTAGAGAGGAGGAACTGTTTGTAGTTTTCTTTGGGGAAGCTGGATTGAAATAGCATCCAGGTTGGGCAGAAAATCAAAAAAGCAGAAATCATGGCTAGATTAAACCAAGAGAGAGCACACCATCTTGTCTAGGGAGAAAGCTCACCATAGCCTGCCCCAGACAGAAGAGACTCTTCTGTGATTTTAAGACATTCAATTCAGCACAGCACTTTACTTTCAGTAGAAAAGCCACTGAAATACACTCCCATTTGTACTTGTGTGTCTACATGGCATATTTCAACATAGCTGCTGTTTTAATTTATTTAAAATACTTGTAATGTGCCTTTTTTACTGTGCAAATGAGGGAAAATGTCTCTTTACTGCAGCTTCAAAATTATCTATATTAGGTCAGAAAAAATACACTTTAAAAGTTCTGGTGGTTTCTATAGGAACCAGAAATGTATTGTAAAATCATGTGGCAATATATTAGTGGTCAAGTGATTGTCATTTTGATTAACTGGAAACAAGGTCATTTGTAACCACACATTCCTAAATTGCTATGCATGAAAGAGTCATATTGCTGTTCCTGTCACCTTTTTAGCAAGGTAATGTATAGTAGGATATGAGAGTCTGCTGCATTTGTTTGCAGAGGGCTCCTTTATCTGTGTAGGTTATAAAGCCATGTTCATTTATCCCATAAATGTGGCGTGTCTACTCCATGACAGATTCTGGAGTTAGGCAGGGGAAGGCTCCACCCTTACTTGCCATCAGGCCGAAGAAAAGTGAATGGGATGAAGTGCATCCGTATTTTACCATATCTGTTTAATGCTGTGGGTCAGTCATACCTCATTTAGAAAAGGCTGCTCTCATGTGGTATCCAGATTAAAGTCTTTAAAGGTGAAAAACAAGAACGCCCCCACCATTCTTCAGTGACCATGAGAAATCTGGAGAACTGGAATGTTTCCTGTTTTCAGTAAAACTGGACTGAGCTCTGCGTGTAAGCATTTCCTATCAGGTATACAGCAGGGCAGGTTCTTTGGAGCATCAAAGGGCATATGTATATCTTTGGACCATAAGAACTAGGCTGGGCTAGGCAGACTGCTTTATTTTTATGTCAGGATTTAAATGTTAGAAAGGAGAGATGACTATAAAAGAAACACTCTGGAAGTAGGCAAACTGTATTAAGTAAGCAGTAAATATATTTTCCTTCAGCAAATTGTTTATATTTCCTTATAGATTTCAAAGAATGCCTTTCTGGGGATGGGGATTGACCGAACAGATTGGCCACCTGAGAGCTGTTCTGGGGGTAACTGGTTGTGTTATAACTTCAGAGGATCATGTTAAATTAAGCTATGAGGTATGACAGTACAAATTGTTAAGAGCAAGTCTAACACTGTGCCAAGTGTGAATGAAAGCCTGGGAACTGCCAATTTGATGAGATGTTAAGACACCTTTTTTTCTGAAATTGGACTGAAGAGATAGAAAAGCAAGTGTTACCATGTGAACAACATATTTGCATTATACATCTCTCTCTCTTTTTTTTTCTTAGTACTTGGGATTGAACCCAGGTGTGCTCTACCACTTAGCTACATCCTCAGCCCTTAAATAATTTTTTTTTTTTTAAATTTTAAGAGACAGTCTTACTAAGTTTGCCCAGGTTGGCCTTGAATTTGCAGTCCCCCTTCCTCAGCCTCAGAGTCTGGGGCTGATATAAGATCTGTGTACCTATAGACTTTTTGTTTTGACCATCTGTCAGGTTTGCTGTTAAACATTGGTTCCCCACATTCTTAACTACAGAGTTTATTTCCTTGTTCCAGTTAATGCATTCATTGACATTTGCAACTTATCCCAGTGAGGCTGGGCACAGTCTAGGACCCTCGCCTTAAATAGTTGGGATTTTATGAGTCCTCCCTCTCTTCTTGCTGTTAAACATGTAGAGTGTTCTGGTATTCTCTCCCAGGAGAGCTGGGGATCTTGTTGCCATAACCCTTGTAATTGTCATTTTTGTGGCTCTGCTGGCTACCATGGCTTTGAAGCAGCCTTCTATGCTCCTGAGATGCCAAGAAGAGGCATCTCTAGCAGGCAGTCAGGTCTGAGTGAGACACCCCCTCAAGCTTCCTGTCACCTCTGAATGCCTACTTTCATCTACAGAACACTGGGAGTTAAAAGACTGAATATAAGATGGTTAAGTCACCGCTGTGATTTATCTTCTTATTTTTGTTACTTAAAAGCCAGTTTACCACTGTGTATATATGCTCTTGGGTACGTCAAGGCATGATTTAGAGCTTCGGCTTCCCTCCTAATTCCCTTTACTAAGTTCTGAGCAGTGCATCTGCTGATTACAGTTCCTGCCAGGCCACACTCCTACTGCTGGTGTCTTTAATGTATTCTCTAAAAATATTTTAAACAGACATTCTGTATCAAGCGATTTTCAACTTAATGGAAATCAATGAAAATGGGAAAACAGGTGTATTTACTGCTTGTTCTCTGCTCTCTTACATAATTTATAATGTGTTCCACTCGTCTACCTGAGCATTGCTTGGTGACTCCCGAGCCCACTGGAACAGACGTCCATAGACATTTCCATCATAACAGCCAAGTGCTGAATTCAAACACTGGTCGGTGAAGTCAAATGCATCAGTTAACAAGATAGCATCCTTCCTGAGACAGGAAACAAGACTGTGAGTATTTTGGATGTGCTTACAAATCTAATTAATCTAGAGTGACAGATAGCAACACCTAATTAGAACTTGCATCAGTATTCACTTTTTGAACAATTCAGCTTTTTTTTTTTTCATCAGTTATACATGCACAGTATAAAGAGTCAAAAGAGTTCTTTAAGGCTTGCTATTTAAAAAACAGCATATCCTGGTCTCTCTACTAGAGGCAGTTTCAAGAGGCTGATATTTTGGTGTTTTACTAAATACCTGGTTTGTATTGCTAGCAACTTTAAAATAATTTTTTTTATTTGTTCTTTTTAGTTATACATGACAGTAGAGTGTATTTTGATATATCACACATACATAGAGTATAACTTCCCATTCTTGTGGTTGGACATGATGTGGAGTTTCACTGGTCATGTGAACATAGGAAATTTATGTCCAATTCATTGTACTGTCTTTCCTATTCCCATCCCCCCGTCCCTGCTAGCAACTTCTTGATGGTTCAGGTGTGGATGTTATATGTTGACTTCCCATTACAGAAGATAAGGATTTACTTTGAGCATCTTTCTCTTTACCCCTTCCTCCCCCCCTCCCATACTCCCTTTCCTTGGCTTTCCTGCCTCCTAATAAAGTTGTAATTTTGGCCAGACCAAATTCAGTGTTGACATTCTGTTGACTGTATGGCATTCAAGCATTGGAGGTAGCTAGGTACTGTCCTTAATCTGTCTTGGATGATTCCTCATTGTTATGACCTCCCCACCCCCACCTATTTAATGTCTCTCATGCCCCTAGTGGTCTCATTTCCCTCCTTAGGCAGCTGAAATTCCATTGTTCATTATATTTACCCTCTCAAAAATAGATTCATCAGTTTTTCTTGCTTTGTCATATTAGTTTAGCAAAGCCCATCCCTTGTTATCTCCAGTTTTCCACCAACTTCCTGCCACCACTTTTGTAGTTACATATGGCTGCGAGAACAAGCCTAAGGGTTCAAGGGTTCAAGTGGGCCTGGTGGCTGTTTTGCAATCATATTACATTGTTCTAGTTCTTTCTCTTTTACTTCTTTGTTCTCATAATTGTCTTCCATCCTCAAATTTACGCTATTCACCTCCCCATCTTTCTTTCTTTTTTTTTGTTTTTTTTGGTACCAGGGATTGAACCCAGGGATGCTTAACCACTGAGCCTCATCCCTAGCCCTTTTTAAAATTTTGAGACAGGTCTCACTAAGTTGCTTAGGGCCTTGCTAAGTTGCTGAGGCTGGCTTTGAACTCACAATCCTTCTGCCTCCTAAACTGCTGGGATTACAGGTTTGCACCACTGTGCCTGCTCACTTCCCCATCTTTCTTACACAAATGACTTTGCATCTTATTTCACTGATATAGTGGAAGGAGTAAGAGACTTTCCACAATTCCCACCCCTGCGTTTATACACAGTGCCCCCTGTCTTAGTGAAGGTACCTGTCCAGGATCCCAGCTCAGGCCAGTCAGTCCCTTCTGTGTACTAGCTGCCTTCTGCCCTTATCTACTGGAGAACGATATTCCAGAAATTCTCTTGCCTTACTCCTACAGTGTCAAAATTCCCCTTTCTGCTGGATCATTTCCATTAATATACAGCATGCTGTCATCTCTCTAATCTTAAAAAACAAGCTTTTGACTCAGTTTCCCTTTCTATCTTAACCCCATTTGTTGGCTCCCTATTATGACAGTACTTGCAAGTATTTTGTTGTCTCTGCTGGGTGTATTATATCTCCAGTGTTCCTGTTCCTCCAGAGAGAACTGGATTCATTCATGTTCTCACCTCCACCACTCCACTGACAAGGTCACCTCTTAATATCTTTGTAGGGTCCTGAGACTCAGTATGTGGACCTCTCTCTTCATGTTGTCACTTCCTGTGGTATCATCTCTCTCATGGCTTTAAATATCAACCATATGCCAGTGACTTCCAAATTTATCCCTCTGTGTCACATCTGTATTTGGATTTCAAATAGGCTTTTCCAACATAACATGTCTAAAACCAAACTCCTAATCTTTTTCTGTCCATCCTGCTCAAACCTGGCTCTTCTGTAGTCCTCCCCATTTGATTCTTCTGTCTCACCCCACATCTATCTAATCTCTCAGCACATCCTGTTCTACTTTCAAAATATAAAACTTTGATCACTTCCCACCACTCCAGTGCTCCCACTCTGGTCCAGGCCAGGATCCTCTCTCCCTGCTGCTTTCTACTCCCCTCTCACCAGGTGGGGATTGAACCCAGGGCTTCACATATGCTAAGCAAGTGACCAGGTGCTCTCAGCCCTGCTTTTCTTTTTTTGTTTTGGTACTCAGGATAGAACCCAGGGGCTCTCAACCACTGAGCCACATCCCCAGCCCATTTTTTATATTTTATTTAGAGACAGGGTCTCACTGAGTTGCTTCAGCCCCTTCTTTTTATTCGAAATTCTTAGTATGGCAGCTGGAGTGATCCTTTAAAAATAGACATCGGATTATTTCCGATCGTGACTATCCTGTGCTCAAGCCCTCCTAGGCTCATACAGAGTAAAAGCATTGACCTCCAACATTTGTACCTGTCCATACCTGGAAAACCTTCCCCTGACCACTATACGGCAGCCATATGACATTCCTCAGGTCTTTCCTCAAATATCACCTTCCCACAGACCTCCCTGCTCCCTCAGCTCCATATTCCTATCCCCTTTCCCTGGTGCCCTTTCCTTTCTGGCACTGATTAACACTTCACAGGGTGTATTGACAATGTGTGCACATGCGTGTGTGTGCGTGTCTCTCTCCTCTTTGTAGGCACTGTGCACTTTTCAATCTGAAACTTGTATTTTTCTCATGAGGGATATTTACTTGAATTATTTTATTAATAAATTACCCCCTGCCCCAAAATAAAATAAATTGCCCCTTTCCATTTTTTCTGTCTTCCTCTTTCTTTGTTTCCCCCTAGACCTGCTTTTTAGAAGATGAATAGCTAGGATAGGTCCTCTTATTTTTTAAAGATCTTTTCTCTCGTTTTTTTGTCCTTTTCTGCTTTCTTTCTGTGAGGTCTCTGCAACTGTATCTTCCAGTCCTTAAATTGAGTTTTTCATTTCTACTACCTTTTTGTTAAATTTCAAAGAGCTCTTTTTTTTCTTTCTTCTCTGAATATTACATTTTAAATAATTACATTCTGGTTCTTATTTCATAGTTGGGGTATCTCTTATTAATTCTTTGAGGATATTACTATGTTTTTTTCTTTTTAAAGCTTTCTACTCACTATATATTCTCTTTGTGTCCTCTGAGTTGCCTTGTTCTTGCTTGTTCTTGCTCCTTCTTTTATGTTAGCAGCATTCAGTGCATCTGGTGATCCCAGAGTGTCTGGTCATAGCTAAGAATGGGGCATGAACTAGCTCAGTACAAGTGTGTATGTTGATGGTTAGCGGGGCTCACTGTGGACTGTGCCCCTGCTCCCTTGGATGGTCAAATTCTTCAGAGAAGGATTATCTTGCTATTCTCCTACAGGGTACCCGCCTGGCTGTCACTCTCCTAGTACCAAGAGGTTAATGAGCACTGGAGGAGGAAGTGTTAATATTTCGCTTGTGAAATCCCTGCTTTCTGTAGGGTAGCCTCATCCTCCACTATGCCTAATGTTCCCCATTCCCCTTGGCCCTATCAGAGTAGGGCCAGGAAAGTCACAGGGGAGGAGGGGAACCGAGGTTTCAGATCTCTCTGAGCTGAACTTCCACCATCCTGCCAGTCCCATCTCACTCTCATCCCCATTGCCTGAGGTACACAGTGCTTCTCCTTGGGGTTCTCTGCTGTGACTTGTCTAAGTCATTGTATGCCCATTTATCCAACTTTCATTTTCCTCTCCTGTTCTTTTTGTAGGCTCATGCCTTTAAAAATTTTCTAATTCTCTTGCTGTTGTTTAAAGAGTGCTTCCTAGCATGTGCAATGCCATGGGCTCAATTGCTAGTGCCAGATAAAAACAAAACAAAATGCTGTCAAAAATATATCTGAAACAATTATGCCTGGGGTATTAAACTTTCCCTAGTCTAGGGAATCCAGTGGCAGACACCATTAAGAGCATAATTAAGTACAGCACAATTCAAGCCCAAATGTGTCTTTAGGAAGGAACAAAATTAAGTGCATTTGTGCAGTCTGCCTTACCTGAGATTTACCTCAGTCTGCCATCTTTACCCCAGCTGAGATTTTACTAACACATTTTTAAACAACTAAAACCCCTTTGGGTCAATTCATTAATGTGACACAGAGAGCTGGTTTTAGTGTCACTTAGAATAGTGTGCTGCCTTTCATTTGTCATCTCAGAAGTCTGAGAGAGATAATGACTAATCAAGGCAGGGAACTGTGACAAAGAACCGTTAAGCATGGACTCTGTTACATACCTAATTACCCTGCAGTAGTAAGGTTACTTAGGAACCATAATGTAAGTAAATCATTTTGTGGGTTTGATGCTTGCGTGAGTTGGCAGCTTGCGTCAGTGCTGTCTTGTCTTGATTTGTAAGCCTCTGGAGCAAAGGCAAGCACTTAGAAATGCTGTTTGCAGATAAAAATGAAACCCCAAAAACTCTATACTTAAAGATGTTAAGGTGATCTTTGTATTTTATCATCACCACCAAGCAGGACCAGAATATTATTTTTATCATGTGCTTTTAAAATGCCAAGTGTTTCAGAAAGACACATTTGGGCTTGAATTGTGCTATACTTAATATGCTCTTTTTTTTTTTTTTTAATTTGTTCTAATTAGTTACATATGTCAGTGGAATGCATTTTGACAAATTATACATTAATGGAGTATAACTTCTCATTCGTCTGATTGTACATAATAGAGAGTTGCACAGGTCATGTAATCATATTATGCATATAGGGTAATAATTTAACACGCTGGTCTTAATGGTTTCCACCAGTGGATTGCCTAGATTAGGGAAATTTTAATACTTGGGCCATCATTGTGTCAGATATAGATATAGATATAGATAGATATTTTTTGGTACCAGGGATTGAACTCAGGAACCCTTAATCATTGAGCCACATCCCCAGCCCTTTTTTGTATTTTATTTAGAGACAGCATCTCACTGAGTTGCTTAGGGCCTTGCTAAGTTGCTGAGGCTGGCTTTGAACTTGTGATCCTCCAGTCTCAGCCTCCTGAGCCACTGGGATTACAAGTGTGTGCCACTGTGCCCAGCAGTCAGATTATATATATATATATATATATATATATATAGAGAGAGAGAGAGAGAGAGAGAGAGAGAGAGAGAGAGAGAGAGACAATACCTTTATTTTGTTTATTTATTTTTACTTGGTGCTAGGGATTGAACCCAGCGCCTTGCACATATAAGGCAAGCGTTCCACCGCTGAGCCACAACTCCAACTAGGCAAGCACTCTACCGCGGAGCTACATCTCCAGCCCTGTGCATATTTTTTTTAAACCTTTATTTAATTTTTAAAAAATATTTATTTTTTAGTTGTAGTTGGACACAATGCCTTTATTTCACTTATTTATTTTTATGTGATGCTGAGGATCGAACCCAGGGTTCTGCACATGCCAGGCAAGCGCTGTACTGCTGAGCCACAACCCCAGCCTATTTAATTTTTTTAATAATTATTTTTTTAAAATCTTTTTAATATTTTTATTTATTTGTATTTATATGGTGCTGAGGATCGAACCCAGGGCCTTGCACATGTGAGGCGAGTGCTCTACCACTGAGCCATAACCCCAACCCCCTTTATTTAATTTTTAAAAAAAAAATTTTATGTGGTGCTGAGTTTTAAACTCAGTGCCTCACACATTTTATTTAATTAAAAAAAAATTTATGTGGTACTGAGTTTTAAACTCAGTGCCTCACACATGCTAGGCGAGCACTCTACACGGAGGTACAGCCCCAACCTCTGTGCATATTTTTTTAAAACCAAGTTCATAATCTTACCGTATGTGTGTGTGTGTGTGTGTATTTTATGTTTATTTATTTTATTTAGATTTATTCCTAACAGTATAAAATAACCTCACAGTATAAGATTCTTTCAAATTATTAAATATTTTTCATGGACCCCAATTTTGTTTTCAGTACTGAACCCAGGGTCACTACTACTGGGCTATATCCCCAGCCCTTTTTTGACAATTTGTGATGATTTAATTGAACAAACATTTACTAGCTACCATCTATCTAAGTGCCTATGTTTTGTAATAAATAGCACGTAAAATACTGTATATTGTTAGAAATAAAAAGAATTTGGTTTATTTTCTTTAACTCTGTCATGGAAATTTTATTTTACAACAATTTCAAGTTTATAAAATTTTTTAAAAGTGTTGCTGATAATGAGAACTATCAGAGGATGTAGGGGAAAGGCCACACCTCCCAATGTACAATAGGCGTCATATTTTCTGCCCCATGGGGTCTCAAAAGGGTGTATTCTCAAGTTATCCTATTTTTTTAAAAAAATATTATTGACAATGGTAAATAATTCATATTTTTAAAATTTGTTTTCTAGAACCCTGACCAGGTGGGCCTGTGGTTTTGATGTTTTTCAAGTAATTATTTAGGTTATGTGAAATGACTGGATGAAAGAAAGCATTTGATTAGTATTTCATGACTCCAGATTGTACTGCATTAATTCCACATATCAAAACTATTTGTATTATTGTTCTATGAATCAATATATAAATTACTTGAGTTTTAAAAAAATTTTTCATCTTGGTACCAAGGCAGTAAAGTTTAGTCAACTTGGAAATTATTTGCTCATGCACATTCAACAAAGACAGGGGTATACCTAAAATAGTACTTTGACCTTCACCCACAGGTTAAGGGTGCATGCTCAGGCGTCAGAGAGGCCTGAGATTGTACCAACTCCTACTCTGGCTAATTATGTGACATTGAGCAGGTTAACTCCCATAAGCCTGAATTTCCTCTCCAGTAAAATACAGAGATTAAGTCCATTTCAAAGGGCTCCAAGGATTAACTGAGATGATGTTTGTAAAAGCTTTTGGCACAGTGCCTGGGCACATAAGTACTCCTTAAGTGTTAGCTATGATTCAGACTATTAACACATATTCACATGTGGCATGCTTTATTTTATTCATATGTCTGTGACATTGTTCCTGTTTCTTTGACGATGTTGAAGAGGTCAATTGAGGTAGCTAACTTATTTTTAAGCATTTTTATTTCTAATTATTCCTCACTTGTTTCTTTCACTAAGCCTTAATACTTCATGTTGGCATAATAATGCTGGGATGCGAACCTCCCCAGGGCCCTTGCTGGTTTTGCCAGACATACCCCAGTTAGCAAGATCTTGGAGTTTGAGGTGACCTGTGAACTAATCTGTGAACTAGAGTAGAGGGCTTTTCTCCGAAGGCTAATATCACGGTTTGAGGGCTTGCCACTCACCTGATCAGGAGGAGTAGGTCCAGGTAAGCTTTTCTTGCCATGTCTACTTGGGCCCCAGACAGAAAGCCATCGTGGAGAAAGTCACCTGAGTTTGTCAAGATACCGTGTAAAGCAAAGAGATCACAGAGGCGTTGGAGCACTTGCTGAATTGCTGGTTCCTTGTCTAGTTTCTCCAGAGCGTCCATGAAACTCTTCACAGTGATATAGTAGCAGTGTGCCTACAAAGACAAAGGTGTATCAGACACTGATAGATGGTTTCCAACTCCAGAAGTCACCCTGGAATCTTGGCAAGACAGATGAACACACTGCCACAGCTGTATGCTTGCCAGAGGGCTGACAGCAGGCCCCCTCCCCTCCAGCTCGCTCAGGGTTTCCTTGAGCCTTTTTGGTACAGTGTGTATCTGTATATATGCACACGTGTGTGTCTGGCCCGTGGGCTCTGGAACTTGGCCTTTGGTATCCTCATTTTGCTTGGGGCAGCTTCAAGTAGAGTTGAAAGTAGAGAGTCAGGTGTGCTGGTGGCTGGATCCGGGGACTTGGAGGGTAGCACGTGTGTGTACCATGTGGTGGGAAAGTGAGGGTACAAGATGTAAAGGCAATTTATCCTAGCCATCAACCTAATGAGAGCCCCCTCTGCCAGATGGACTCCTTCCCTGGACCCCCTTCTTCCCATAGCCCAGCAACTAAAGGATTAATGCTTGTCTCAGCAGGAACCTTTAGGACCCTTTATCTCCTGCCCTTTTGGTTATTAAATATTTTTAATATCCCCCCTTTACCCAAGACAAGTGCACATCAGTATTTTATCAGGTAGGATACGAGTTGCTTGAGGAAGAGTTTATAATACAAACAGTTTGAGGCTTTCAAATTTGTATGTGTGCAGGGCACCTGGATGTCTTTTCAGAATGCAGATTCTAGCTGGGTGTGGTGGCGCACACCTGTAATCCCAGCTGCTCAGAAGGCTGAGGCAGGATGATTACAAGTTCAAAGTCAGCCAGCCTCAGCAAGTTATCGAGACTCTAAGCAATTTAATGAGACCCTGTCTCAAAATAAAAAGTAAAAAGGGCTGGAGATGTGGCTCAGTGGTTACATGCCCTTGGATTCAATCCCTGGTACAAAAAAGAAAAAAAGAATGCAGAGTGAGAGTAGATCTCTAACTGTCTTGTGATGTCCATGCTGCTGCTAGTAACTTGAAATAGCAAGGTTTAAAGTGTCTTGGGGTTCAAAAGAATTCTCCCTGCAGGACAAGGGATAGGGCAAGGCCATCTGAGGCAAGGGGAACTTTATGAGCAAAGGCTATACTTTCAGGAGGTAATTTCCTGAGACCGATGCACTGGAATTTAATGAGGCAATGATGGGCACTTTGTAAGTTTGGATTGACCCACACCTGGACCCACATCAGTGAAGAGCTGTGAATGACATGGCCGGGGTTTTATTCTGTAGGGGCCAAGGAGTCACCAGAGCTTTCAGTGGGGCAGCGAGTGGTCAGGTTTCTCATTTGGAAAGAACCTGACTTCCTCACACAGGTGCTTACAGCTCTGCTTAGGCAGCCAGCCATGCTCCTCACTGCCGTGCTGGGTATGCAGTGTTTGGAGGTGGACGATGATCAGATGGGTCCTGCCGCCCAGCAGCCTTCTGCGCTCAATCTGCATTGAGGGACAAAACTGGAGACACCTGTACTTTTGTCACTGAAGCCCCGCTTTCCCTTGTCTAGCCCATGGACCACACCCGAAGGTCTCCAGGCTCTGCTTGAGGAGTGAAGTGATGGTGAGCTGCCCCAGGGCCCAGTTCTGTCTTGGAAAGCAGGATGAAGACCAGAAAGAGAAGGTGGCCTTTAGGCCATAGGGATAAAGTATGTCCTTATCGCTGGGTATCTCTTAAATTTTTACACATGTCAGCTCAGTCTTCATAATAATCCTGTAAAGTAGGTGCTGGTAATAGCTCTGTGTTGCATGAAGAGACAGGCTCTGAGACTTAAGTTCCTTGCCCAAGGTCATATGGCTGGTAAGTGGTAGCAACAAGAGCCAAACCAGGGTTGTACTCCTAACTGCTACCTGTGCTGCCAAAGCCACCAGGGCCTGAGGCTGGGTTATACCGAGCACCAGCATTAGCTCCAGGATCCTGGGAACTGACATCTCTCCTGGGCAGAGCCTGACCTTAGAGGACCAAAGCCTATCAGAACACCTTTGTTGTACAGACTGGAAAGGGGAGGGAGTGCTTGAGGTCAGATGGCATGTCACACACACAGCTGGGAGACCAGAACTTAGCTCATGGTTTTTCCTTGTCTATCCACCTACCAGTTTTGTCCCCTGCCCCAAGTTGTAGTAAAGTCATTCTCTCTCTACCTGCACATTTCCAGTTTCCAGATGAGGCCTGGTTGGGCGCTTGAGGTTTCCGTAGAGTAGCGAACCCCACAAAGCACAGGAAGTATAGAACCCCTTCCCACTGTGACCTCGGAGACTCAGCTTGGCCACCATCCCCCCAGGAGGCCTTTGGACTCACTCCTCTCTCACAAGCTGACTGAGCTTCCCACCTTTGGTGCCCCCGAGCTTGAGGAGCCCTGAGGACACAGCTTGCCTGTGGTGTGTAGCACAGGAAGCCATCTTGACTCAGCCATTTTCTACTTCTCGGACCTCATGCCTATGAGATCTCTTTCTTCATCCTTAGAGGAGAGATTCTGCTGGTCTCCTGCACAGGCTCACATGTGCTAAATGAAGGAAACTGGTGAGCAGCGTCTGGCCCCTTCGAAGGCAGGGCTTAGGTTTGGAAAATGAATAATGGGGGATTGTGGTTCCTTTTTTGGTCATCTGTTGAAAGAGTGCCGCCTGGGCTCACTCCGTGTTGACAGGGCATTTAGCACGATAGGGAGTGCCCCTGTGGTGGGCTGTGGAGCTGAGAGCTGTGGCTACTGCCAGCGCCCACGAGTGTGGTGCAGGTGTTGGGTCACCAGGTGGTGCTCATGCACAGCCTGCCAGCCAGTCCTGCCCTCCCAGGGCCTCTGCAGACCTTCAGGCCTCTCCTGCTTGGCAACCATTTTGGGGGGTCCAAAGCCTGATGATTGGAGTGGCCGCTTCAGTTTTCAGTTGTTGGCGTGGCCAGCGTTCCAGTTGCCTAAGCTCAAGAGGCATTCTTACCTCTTTCCCACCCCATGACTCTTGAGGCCTGTTCCTTCCTCTACCCCTTTACTATCTCTGCATTTCCCCACTTCTCTCCGTGGCCTCTGCCAAGTTCATGGTGGGGGCTGGTCCAGGCTGCAGCAGCTTCCTTCTGATTAACTTCCAGCCTCCAGTCCATTCCTCCCTCTGCAGCTTGCATGATCCTTCTGGAAGGAAACTCTGCTCCCTTCATTTTTACCTGATGCAGACTCAGCCATGGCTTCCCGTCACAATGGAGACAAGACGCAGGCTTCTCACACTGCAGAAGGTCTCTCCTGTCTCCTCTCCCTGTCTACCCTCCTCTCCTTGATTCTTCCACCTTTGGCTCCTCCTGAAAGGTCTGCATTTCCTCCCAAGCACCAGGACTTTTCCTGTCTCCTCTTCTTGTACCTGCTTCTCCCTTTGCTTGGAAACCTTCCTCTGCAAAGCTGCCATCTGCCCCCCCTCCAGCCCCCTCATCCCCCACCACCCCCAGCATGCTAATTTCAGCTTATCTTCGAAGCATCAGCCTGTGTGCCACCCTTTCTGGGAAGCCTCAAGGTGAGTAGAGATGCACCTGCCACAGAATCCCACAGCAGCCTATATTCTCCTGCCCAGTGCTTCCTTGATAGGTGTGGGCAGCAGCTTCACCGTTTGAGCACCGAGCCCAGGGCTGCTGCAGAGTGGGTGCTCAAATATTTGCCGACTGACTGTGAATTATGCACAAACACAAACCATAGTGGAAATTGAATCAGACATCCAAGGATTGCCTGTGGGGCTAAGAGGAAGCTTGACCTGCTTTTCTATCTGGGAGGAAATATTTGAACAACATGAAGCAAATCCAATAACACTGCCTCATTACCTTTCCCCCCAAGAGCTGCCAGCAAGATTGCTTTGGAGTTAAGTCCTTTAATTAAAATACCCTGGACTAAAGCCTTAGAAATGAAATGAGGGCAGCCGCTGAGGTGCAGGCTTGGGGAATAATGGCACAGCCTGGGTTTTCCCAGCAGGGTAGCCAGCTTGGAAAGACAAGCGGGTCCCTTGCAGCTTTGGCTGATAGGCAGCTCACCTTAGCAGCCTGGAGGTGCATGACAGAAGTCTGGTTCCAAGCCTCCTGCTGGTCAGCCCCAGATTGTGTGAGGGTCTGTAGATGATGCACCGAGTCCTCTATGAGCCTGAAAACCAGAAAAGGGTCAGCTTCTTGACTGACTGGGAAAGATAACCAGTAGCTATGGGGGGCCCTCAGAAGTACAAATTCTGTTTAGGACTTCTTGTGTGTCATAAAGCTAAATGCCTGATAAACATTCTCTCTCAAGGAATGCATTTCCTGTTTACAGTGGGGAAAACCTGAGTGTCAGAGAGGTTAACCAAATTGTCCAGGGTAACACAGCTAGTAAGGAAGGAGTGGAGCCAGAATTTATTTTTGTTCCTTTTGGAACCCAGAGGTGCCTAACCACTGAGCCACATCCCCAGCCCTTTTTAATATTTTATTAGAGACAGGGTCTAGCTAAGTTGCTGAGGCTGGCTTTGAACTTTTGATTTTCCTGCCTCAGCCTCCCAAGTCATTGGGATTACAGGCATGCGCCACCACTTTTGGTTTGGATTTTTTCTTAACCACCACATTTTAAAGCCTCAGGGATCTGGGCCAGGAGCATTCCCCTCTTTTTCATGCACCCCAATACCAATGTTTTTAGGCCATTCCATTGTTTGGCTTCCTATGATCCAAGGAAGAAAACAAAACAAAACTTGTTAAATGTTAGTGAGGCCTGTTGGTCACCCAGCCTGCTGCAAGGAACCTAAAAACAAAACCAGAAAACTAACTATTGTCCTCCAAGACACTAAGTTAGTCATTTGCCATTATATTAACCTTTAATCCCCTTTTATTGTTTGTTTCCTGCATGACCATCCATAACCCTTGAAACTTGTGTGTAAAGCAAACTGTTAAGCAGTATTTATTTTGCTTTGTCAGGGAGTACATAAGCAGATGTCACTTTTGAGTTCCAAGCAAAGAGAAACACAATGGCATCTTAATTACCAGTCAGTTCCCCCAAGTGAAAATCAGTTCTTTGAGGCCTGAAGGTTTTATTAGTGTATCTATAGATCCCTACATCTTAAAACAGTGCCTGGCATATTGTAGGCACTTAATAAACATTTGTGGAATGAATGAATGAATGTCTCAAGTTCCTTGTGATCTCAAAATAATTATCAATCATTTCTGGGACCACAGGTTGGGATATAAGACCACTTTATACTAAAAAAATATATTTTTTCCAGTTTGTTGTTTTTGGCATTTTAATGTTGGGCAGGGTGAGAAGCTTTTTCTTTATAGGTCATTAAATCTTTCCTTCTCTCTGTGATGGTGTCTGTGCTTGGCTAGGCCTTCTCTTTATTCCAAGCTTGTAGCATATTTAGTCATTCCTGACTGGTGGGTACCTGACAATATTGGTTGAGTGACAGAATGGATGACCCCTTGGTTTTGTCTATGTTCTCTGGAGTCTATCAGATGCTGGAATTAAAACGGAGTCCATCCTCTGCTAGAGTCATATTTTAGAAAATTATTTTTAGATTATGGACTATTTTCCAATTTAGAAGGGTTGCTGTATTTATTGTTATTGGTTTGCATATCAATATACATTGGTAGTATTTTCATATGGGTACATTTGTTGGATTGTGAGTTATTCCAGGAATCTAAGGACTTTTAAAATTTCTCTCATGGCAATAGGAGCTGCGGGGCCTGGGGAGGCTAGGGGTGGGACTGGTTCTAGAGGCTCTCCATGAACATGCACTGAAGGCCCTCAGAGAGGAGGAGCCTACCCCCCCACCCCCCACCCCACCCCCGTGTGGGGTGCTGACTTCTCACCTGGCGGCCGTGTGTGCCCAGGCTGCAGTGTATAACTCTGGGCAGAGGAAGTCGGCTGCCTTCTGGGCTGGGCAACGGGCCAGGACAGGCCTGGCAAAATATTCAACAGACTGAGGTAGAGGCTTCTGTGGTGCAGAGTCTGGGGACACCTTGGCTTGCAGGTAGCTCTTTACCAGAAACCTGGAGGGTGGAAGGGGAGGGGACAGGGGAGACAATGGGGCTCTGTGGGGCACCCGCCACCTCAGCTCCCAGAGACATACATCACACATTCTTAGCCTGGGCTCCAGCCTTCCTGTGGAAGGACCTGGGCCCAGACCTCCACCCAGCTGCCCTCTGAAGGGTTACTCCTCACCCCAGAGTCCTCTCCTGCCATCCTGCTGGGAGGCCCTCCGTGGGGCACACTCCAGGCTTTAACAACTAAATGGGGCTGCAGGACTGGGGCAGACCTCTTCAGGTCCAGAACATAAACTCTTCTGAGATTCTATGCAAATTGAATCTTTTTGTGGGAATCTTGTGATTTTAGGATTTATGATGACTTGTACAGTGACTGTGGGAATTAAATTTTCTAAGTTGAAAGAAGGAGGATAGGTACTGACGTGAATGGGAAGATTATAGGTGACTCTGAGCTGCTGCGTTCTTCAATCCAGTGGTTACAGGTTCTGGCCTCAGGCAGCCCTGGACTCTCAGCCGAGGCCTTCGTGATGCTCTAGGATTGATTCACCTCCCTAAGCTTTCCATCTCTAGATGGGGATGATCATACTCACCTGATTGGGAGGTGGTTTGTGAAACTGAAAGATAATATTTGTGAAGTGCTTGACACAGAGCTAGGCACAGAATGCCTAATGCACACTATTGTGTTCTTTTCATAATCTGAAAAAGTAAACCTGCAAATGTTATGTATTAAAAGTATAACATGTCACATTTGCCAGTGAACTCCTTTCTCCATGCGTACAAAATTATTTGCCCCCTTCAGTCATCTGAGAATAAGTGAGTGTGAGAGGCTTTGTCAGCCTCAAAGAGGGTTGAAAAGAAACCACTTGGAGCTGGGCATGGTGGTGCAGGCCTGTCATCCCAGCAGCTTTGGAGGCTGAGGCAGGAGGATCACAAGTTCAAAGCCAGCCTCAGCAAAAGCAAGGCACTAAGGAACTCAGTGAGACCCTGTCTCTAAATAAAACACAAAATAGGGCTGGGGATATGGTTCAATAGTCAGGTATCCCTGAGTTCAATCCCTGGTACCTTCCTTCCCCCAAAAGAAACCACTTGGAGGATGCTGACTTGGCCATTCGCTCCTGCCTCTTAAGTTGGGGCCTCCTGTGTAAGATCTTCACTAAGCCTGGGATCCTGCATTGAGCAACGCAGATATAGTCCCTGCCCTTGAGGAACTCCCAGTCGAGCTGAGGACCAGAACTAAAAAGTAAACAACACAAAATGTAGACAATTATAGATTGTGTTCCAAAAGACAGCCGTGTGCCACTGAGTGTTCCTGGCTGAGTGGACAATTTTAAGCAAAAGAAAGATATGATATTCTGTAGGCTTTGAAAAGATCCCTCTTGGATGCCTGTAGTGAAGTGGGACCTGGTGGAAGCAAGGGACCCTAGGTGAGAGACGGTGGCAGCCTGGCTAGGAACAGTGGATGTGCGGACGGGTGGATTTGAGACCTGTCATGGGATTTGGACAGCCTCCAAATGGTGCTTGCCAAAGCCTGTCCCTCCCTCTGTGGGCATCAAACAGAAACCTCGACCTGAGCAGAAGCCTGGACAGGGGCCTGGGCCAGTCTGGTCCTTACCTGGCCACTTGCAGGTAGAGCACTGTATTCTCACCCTCATAGGTGCAGGAGGCTGTCACTTGGGTGACCAATGATGGCAAACCACTCAGTTTTGAGTAGCCGTGTCCCCCGCAGGCCCTGCGACACAGCTCGGCCCCCTGGGTACACAATTCAGACATCATGGCCTTCATGCCTGTGCTCAGTGCGTGGAGCTATAAGAACAGGAAGAGGTGTCAGGTGGTGTAAGGGGATCCCACACCTCCCATTTACTGAACATTTCCGGCGTGCTGAACACAACCCTGTGAGGTAAGGAGTGTTTCCTTACCTCACAGCTTTATGAATGAGAAGGCTGAGCCCCAGGCTGGGACTCACCCTGGGTCACACAGGCACTGTAGCTATGGGGCAATCAGAACTAAGGAAAGGCTTCCCAAACAGCGTCTCCAGGATCTTTGGAGAGGGTGCTGCCTGGATTGGGCCCACCTCCCTTCAGGAGGTATACAGTTTGGAAAACTGACCTGTGAGGGTGAGTGGGGTGCAGTGGTCTGAATGTGTCTGCCCCAAATTCATATGTTGAAATCCTAACCTCCAAGGTGATGGTATTAGGAGGTGGGGCCTCTGGGCAACGATTAGGTCATGAGGGTAAAACGTTCATGAATAGGATTAATGGCTGCTGTGGTTTGCATTGCCCCTCCAAAACCCATGTCGAAATGTAGTTGTCATTTTAAAAGTACTAGGAGGTGGGACCTTTAAGAAGTGATTAGGTCATGAGTGCGCCACCCTTATGAATGGATTAATGCTGTTGTCATGGGTGTGGCTTGGTTATAAAAGAGAGCTCTGCCCCCAACACTTTCACAGGATCCTTTGCCATTGGTGCCCTCTGCCGTGGCACAGCACAGTAAGAAGGCCCTCAATAGACAGATGGAGGCAACTTGGTGGAGGCTAGGAAGTCTCCAGAACTATGAGAAATAAATTCATAAGCTGCGTAGTTTATGGTGTTTTGTTACAGCAGCCAAACAGCCTGAGGGGTTGCCAGACAGCAAGCTTGGTTAGAGTTTTTGATTCTTGAAAGGCCCAAGCCATCTTTCAAACATTCAAGTCCTTCGGAGGAAAGTCATGTCCTACCTTTCTTTGTGTTTCCTCATCTGTAAAATGTGGATATAAATCGTGTCTACTACACAGTTGGAAAAATTAATGAAGCAATGCTTATAAAGCACAGCACCTGGGTAGCCTGAATCTTAAGAACATGTAAGTCCACAGTGATTTAGCTGAGACCTATGGGCCAGATGTGCTTTAGAATCAGAGTAATTTTTGGATTTTAGAAAGGCAAAGCAGGGTGTTTAAGGTAAATTACTTGTTTAAGGTGTATCCAGCCGGCTGTGGGAAAGCCTTCATAACTGAATACATTAATATTTTTGCTTATTCATGTTCAGTAGAATAAATCAAGTCTGTTCAGGTCAAATTGTGGTAACAAATGAGTTCCAGTTTTTTGTTTTCAGAGCTTTGTGGGATTCAAAAGCTCATCAGGGATTGTGACCTGTGTTCTTTCTACTATGAGTGAGTATTTCATTTAACATTTTTGAGCTCTCTGGGGGCCAGGTGTGGGTGGATTTATGTGTCAGGGCACAGTGCACCCCAATACCCTGGGATGCTGGAAGGCTGTAGGAGTGGAGGAGGGCCTGTAGGAGCCGGGCTGAGACTGCTTCTCATTGGGTGGGATAGCCTTTGCCACCCTGCAGCAGCTGCTCCACAGCAGACAGTAGATACCTCAGGAAGGAGGCTGAAATCTTTGCGCAGAATCTCATCGTAGGAACGGTGGAAGAATTCCAAGAGGCTGACCGCTGTGAAGTGGAAGGCGTAACTCGTGGCCAGCTGAGGAAGGAGTTTCTGCTGCTGTGTCTGGTAGTCCAGAATTTTTGCCTCTGGGCCACTGGGGGGAAAAGAAGCCAAAGATTTGGATGATACCTACATGCCATGTCCACCTCCTTCAACACCACATCCCCAACACCATGTAAGCCTTAAAAACAGTTCTTCATATTCATTGCAAAACTAACACCAGACTATCACTAATCTTCTAAAGTCTCATCTAACATGAACATTCACATATTTCCCTATAGATAATATTGACACTCTTGCTTGTAGGGTCTGCCTCTTGTGGAGTGAGGGTCACACAATTCTTGCATGCACACGGACCATCTCATCCTAAAATATGAAAAGTTCTGAACTCTGACATATCTGATCCCAGGGGTTGGGTGAAGGATTGTGGCCTTGCACCGCTGATGATTTGAACCTGTGATCTTTCACTGCCCATGTGCACTTGCTGTGTGCTAGGAAATGCGTTGAACCTAAATAACAGCTCTTTGGATGTGAACCTGGGCCCACTGAAACCCAAGGAGTGGCCTGGGGCTGCCTTGTCCATTGCTATGTCCTCAGTGCACAGGACACAAAGCTGAGAGAAACCTGAGGCCTCTCAGGGGAGTAGCTCCTCACCCAACAAGAAGTTCTTATCATCCTTGGGACACCTCTACAACTCAGGTACATGGGCTGCAGGCAGGACAAGCAGTGTGCTGTCTTCTAGTGCAGATACCCTCAGCCTGGGATTCTGGTGCCCAGGCCACCGAGGGTGCTGTGGGTTTGCCAGAAGACCCTGGGTCAAGGCCCACCATGCTTTCCTGCATGTTACCCACGACACCATCCCAAAACATGACTCCTGTCCACCTGGCATACAATCCTCAGTCCATTTTGAGTCAGACTATCCTGGAGCCCATAGCATAAAAAAACACTAGACCCAAAGGCTGAGAGTCCTCAAATTCCAGTCCTGGAGATTTCACTCTTTTTATGCTTTTTTTTTTTGAGATGAGGTCTCACTATGTTGCCAGACTAGTCTCAAGTTACCCTCTAGGCACCCACCAATATGCCTGGCTAGTGATCTGACTCTTTTTTTTTTTTTTTTTTTTTTTTTAGGGGGAGGACTAAAGATTGAACCAAGCAGTGCTTAACCACTGCACCACATCCCCAGCCATTTTTATATTTTATTTAGAGACAGGATCTCACTAAGGATGGCTTTGAACTTGTAATCCTCCTGCCTCAGCCTCCTGAGCTGCTGGGATTACAGGCATGCACCACTGTGCCTAGCTGTGATCTTATTCTTGATAGGTAGAAAAGAGACCTAGAGAGGGTCAAGGATTTGCCCAGGGTCAGTCAGCAGAGCTGGGAGGAACATTGTTTCTTGAGTACCATGGATTTGGTTTTGCTGTAACCAACTCTACTCCCTATTCCTCTTCTCACTCAATTTTGCCACATCCTGGGCGTGTGTGCCTCTATTTGGGACAAATTTATCTTAAAAAGAATCATTTGCTGTTTACCTAAAATTCAAATGTGTGTCCTGTATCTCAAGACAGAGTGTGTGTCTGGGTGCACGCATGTACGTGTGAGCAAATGCACATGTACCTGCACACAGGTTAAAGCAGTATGGAGTAGACTTTGGCATTCTGTGCCCCGGAGTATTGGGAATAGTAGCCAGACACAACCAGGCATAATGAAAGGTATTCAGACCTAGACATACCACAGTCAGATTCTGACAGTCACAGCCAGACAGAACACGTTCATCCACATAGTCTGAAAAGACAGTTGGGCTTTGCTAGAGAGAACAGCCAGCCACAGTGAGATGCAACCTGGTAACTGGCCGACCCAGACTCACTAGCCAGTCACAGGTGTGTAGGACCCAATGGGATCTGGACAGACACAGACTGACATCAGATGCTGATAGATAGAAACTGGGCCAGAGAGACCCTGTCAACATGGCCAGACTTGTATGTGTGTATGAGGGGGGGGGAGGGGGAGGGGGAGGTCTGCTCCAGCATCCCAGCTCTGGCAGAGAGATACTGCCGGGGAGCAGGCACTGTGGGACTGAGTGTCAGCCCTGTCTACCGCAGTCAGTCTCTGGGCTCCCTCTGCTTGCCTGGGCCGGAGCCGGGATTGGCGGCGGACGACTGAGTAGCGCACAGCGATGACACAAGCCTTCTGCAGTAAGGGTAGGATGGTAGTCAACAGCAAGCGCACTCGCGTCACCACCATGCCAAGATAGTTGCTCTGTGCCGTCCCAAACTTGACGTAGGTGCCATCTGGCAAGACCTGCGTGAAACAAGGATAGACATTGGGCCATAATGAAGGCACTCCAGCCAGCTGACTCCCACGATCATGGGCCTCCACCCCGCTTGGGTACCATGGCGCTCTTGCCCATCTGGAGACGACCGCTGGTGTGGCCACAACAATCAGTAAGATACAGAAATGGGGGCAGGGGTTGTGGCTCAGGGTATTGCGCTCACCTTGCGTGTGCGAGGCCCTGGGTTCGATCCTCAGCACCACATAAAAATAAATAAATAAAACAAAGGCATCATGTCCAACTACAACTAAAAAATAAATATTAAAAAAAAAAAGATGCAGAAATGTAGCCGGGCACAGTGATGCACACATGTAATCTCACCAGCCTGGGAGGCTGACGCAGGAGGATTGCAAGTTCAAAGCCAGCCTCAGCAAAAGCAAGGTGCTAAACAATTCAGTGAGATTCTGTCTCCAAGTAAAATACAAAAAAGGGCTGGGGATGAGGCTCATCGGTCGAGTGCCCCTGAGTTCAAACCCTGGTAGCCCTTCCCCCCCAACACAAAATACAGAATGTTTCCCTGCTTGTTGCTAACTAGCCACCTCCCCAGGTGCCCTGTTTACATTCCCTCTGTGGGAACACCCCAGGCTTTCCTTTGATCCACAACTAACAGGGCACAGCCTGGCAAAATGAGAACCTCCAGGTCTCTGCAGCACTCGGGTTAGCGTGTGTTCAGTGGCTGCTGTGTCCAGGCCTCACCGTGGGAAAATGTTAGCACATGACTCTCAGCCCCCTTTCTTCTTTCCCTGGGGTTGCTTGGCCATCCAAGGTGGAGAGTCATGAGAAGTCTGGGGCTCATCGAGGCAAAGCAACTTGCTCAAGATCACACCGTCTCTAAGCTGGGGCTTTCCTCCAGTCAGTGGGACCGAGTCCTTCTCCCTAAAACTGCTCAGGCCAGAGTCTCTCTGGGGAATTGTGGCCTAAGCAGTTTTAGGGAGAAGGACCCAGACCCAGTGTCAGCCTGTGCAAGATGCAGGTCCCCTGCCCAAGCAGTAATAGCTTCCCTGGCCTCCAACCTGTGCAAAGCGACTCAGCATGTTCTCCCTGGGGACCCGCACGTGGTCTAGAAGCAGGAAGCCATTGTCTACATTTTCCAAGTCCATCTTGGGCCCAATATCCCCAACAGTGATTCCTAGAGGGGGATGGAGAGGAGAAGGACTGTCATTTGAATGACACATTTGCTGTGCCAGGTACCACATACCCATTTCAGCTCACAGCAGCCTGTGACACTGGGGTTATTGCTGAGGTCAGACATGCTGACTCTTGCTCAGGGTTACCCAGCCAGTCAATACCAGGACGTTCAACAGAACCCCTCCTGGACCTGGGACAGCAGTCCCAACTTCTCCCATAGATTCCTTGGGCCCTGAGGACAAGGGAAGCTTGGTGGGACCTTCTCCTGGAAGGGGTCCCTGAGGGAACAGCATGGGCTTACCTGGCAGTGGGGTGTGGTCCTGGAGGCTCCGGATGGGCACGATAAAAGCGTGCATTCCCTGCCTGGCTCCCGAACAGATCAGCTGGGCCAAGACCAGGGCATGGGTGGCCGACCGGCCCACTGAGGGCAGAAAGATAAGAGGCACATCGTGGGGAGACCTGTGTATTGCTGTCCCCCAGCTTAGGCTCCTGGGGTTGGGGTTGCTCAAGGACATCTCTGAGGCCTCCAAAAGTTACTGATGATAGAGGAGATTTGTCCCCAGAGAGCCAAACAAAACTAGCAGTGACTTGACAAAGGAACTGAAAACAGTGAGCTCTTGAAAGTTCTGCTGTCCCCCCAAAACAAAAGCAAAAGCAAAAAACTATTAATGGACCACTCTGTCATCAACCTCATAATAATGAATACAGATATTTATCAAAATCCAGGTGTCATCTGACCCTATACTGACGTTTTCTAGTTCTTATAGGGCAGGTATCATGAGTCTCATTTTCCAAGATAAGGAAAAGGAGACTCGGAGAGCAGAGTGACATGCCGGAGGTCACTAGCCTGGTGGGGGGCAGAGCTGGGATTGGAACCCTGGTCTGCTTGATTTTTTTTTTTAAAGGATAAAGGACGGAGTTCCTTTTCTTAAAAAATTTTTTTAATTGTATCTTTGTTTTTAAATTAATTAATTAATTAATTAATTTTTATTTTATTATTTTTATGTGGTGCTGAGGATTGAACCCAGTGCCTCACAAGTACTCAACCACTGAGCTACAAACCTAGCCCTCTTTTTTTTTTTTTTTTTAGTACCGGGGATTGAACTCAGAGGCACTTAACCCCTGAGCCACATTGCCAGCTTCATTTTGTATTTTATTTAGAGACAGGGTCTCACTGAGTTGCTTAATGCCTCACTTTTGCTGAGGCTGGCTTTGAACTCGTGATCCTCCTGCCTCAGCCTCCCGAGCCACTGGGATTATAGGCGGGCACCACCACGCCCAGCGGTCTGCCTGATTTCAAAGGCGTTTTTCTCTCTGTGGTTTTGGTCTTGTTCATTCTCTTACTCTGTCTCCCTTCTTCTGATTTTCTCTCCCACCTCTACTTTTCTGCTTTAGTTGAACTCCAGGCATTTGTTTTATTTATTTTCCACACGAGGCCTGGGTCCCCAAATGCTGCAGATCCGTCCGCAGAGCTGAATTCTCAAACCCAAGGGAGGAGGCCTTGGTGGGCATGGCACCCACCTGGTGGCCATCTGATTAGAGCTGATGGTGGCACGGGATTTTCTGGGTGTCTGAGGCAGGGGCAGGGAGGTGTTTTTTCTACTCACTGTCGTCACAGGGCCTCTGCCCTGGCTGGGGACAAGCTTAATCATCGACTCAGGACAACTGGGACTAGGCCAAGTGTGCACATGTGTCATGTGCATGCACACACACGGGGGCTGGGAGGCAGTGTGTGCGTGTGTGGCCTTGTCTCTTATCCTCGTCAAAGCCCCCCTCCCAGGAACCTGCCAGCTGTTCACTAATGAAAGTCTTAGCAGCCCTGCTATTTCCAGGCAACTGGCGTAGGAGAGGAAATCAGCCTGCAGCCTCTTGGACAACAAATCCAGTGCTGCTCTGCCCTCTGATGTTGTCTTCCTTGGGCAGGGACAGAGCAAGAGAGGACGGATACTCACTGTCCCCAGGCCACCACTTGGCGGCAGTCATGGTGGGGCTGTGTATCACAAACTCCTGGGTGGCTGCATCATAGGTGGCTTCAGTCTCCAGGCCTTGAAGATATGACCCTGGCAACCAAGGAGGAGAGTGAGACATTCAGCCAAGGCAGGGTTCTTAACTGGGGAGCAGCTTCCGGGTGGGACTGGACTCTGAGCTACCAGCCAGTATGGAGTAGGGCCAGCTCCCCTCTGTACTTGGCAGGTATTTCTCCCCTTTGATCTATGGGTTTTGTGGGGATACACAGAGTGGGGTGCTGATACTTCTAGAAGGAATGACTTATCCAGCTGGTAGTTCATACAGTACAGTTGTGAAAATTAGAAAAAGCCACCCCTTCCTTAAGACCCTTGACTGCCATCTGCTGGAGAGTTTTCAAATCAGATATGCAATCTATGAGACGCAATGGGCCCTCTGGGGTTGTACAGTGCAGGACCCCAACACTGTATGCAGCACCCTTGGCTCACCGTGTCCCAGCTCTGTCTGGGCATACGTTGTGATGATCTGGAAGTTTTCACAGAGTGGTATCCATTTAGCAATCTGTTCCTCTGAGCCAAGGCTCCTGAGCGCATTCATGAAGACACCATTTAAAGTTAAGGCCACATCTCCAGAAAGGGCCCTATGGAGGAGAGATGCCATGATTCAGTAGCCTATTGAAGACAGGGGTTGTACCCTCAGCTAGGGTGCAAGAGGGAAGGGACACCTGCAATCCTGGTTTCCAAGTAAGTAATGGTTTTGTTGGGGAAAATGGCTCATGGGACTGGGAGGTTTATAAGTGATCCCAGGTAGATTCCTCTCTGGCAGGGCCACACCAGGCCTAAGTACCTGAAAGCATAGGCCAATTCGCAACCATCTGCCGGCCAGCCCAGGCGCTGTGCTATCATCTGTATGTGGTATCTCTTCCGCAGGGCGGTCTCATAATGCTCATTCTGGGTCATGAAATGATTGTTCTTAAGGCTAAACACTGGGTCATTGTGGATGATGCTTTCTGCAAGAGGTGGAGAAAAGAGGGCATAGGCACTTGGGTGAGGTTTCTGGCATCAGATCTTCCCACACACTTGCCTCATGGATCTGCAAAGGAAGTCACTCATTATTTTACAGATGAGAAAACAGAGGCCCAGAGGTGAGAAATGTGATCTGTCCAAGGTTACAAAAGCAAAGCAGTGGCAGAATTAGGACCAGCATTCAGGTGTCCTACTGCCTGGGACCCTTCTGTCACTCAGATGGGCTTGGGGAATATTGGCATGTTAGTAGTGCCTTCATAGTCCAAAGGAATGACTCTGACAATGGTGTTTCAAGGGCAAATTTGCCCTTTTTTTGGTGGGGGCGGGGTACAGGGGATTGAATCCACGTGCACATCCCCAGCCCTTTTTGTATTTTATTTTAAGTCAGGGCCTCGCTGAGTTGCTTAGGGCCTTGATAAATTGCTAAGATGGCTTTGAACTTACGATCCTCCTGCCTCAGCCCCTGAGCTGCTGGGATTACAGGTGTGCACCACCAGACCCAGCTGCAAATGTGCTATTTGAAGATGGGACTGTGACTACTCTCCCATCATCTAAGGAAAGCACATAGACATAAATACAATGCATTAATAAAAAAATAAAGAGAGAAATTCTGATATATCAGAAAGAAAGAGAGAAAAGAAAAGCAGGATACTCTGTGTCTCAGCCTCCTCTTACCGACTTTCCTCCGGATCGCAGTGTTCTGGGCACCTCTGTCAAGGATGTTGGTGAGTCGTTCCACGTTGAAGGATGGCACACGCCTCTCACTTTTTATGTCAGGGTGCTCTTGCCTGCTCCACTTGTCTCCCAAGGACACGCGGTGCACCGGGCTACCCATCCTACTCTGCTGTTCAAGGAGAGACACTTCCAGCCCAGCTGCTCTGAAGATCTCTTCAGGACACGGGGGAGGGGGGTGGTGTCCAGGAACCTGTGTGCACAAGGAATCACCTGAGGCTGGGTGTCAGCAGGTCCCCGGACCCGGCTCCCCTCTGAGCTTTGGACAGGATTGCACTACAAAGCTCACGCTCCAGCCTCTGTGGCTTGGGTAATGAGCACCATCTTCATAAAGAGCTGGAGACAGTCACTCAAACAAAATGATCTTAGGTTAGGTGAATGACCCCTAGTGACACCGCTGGAGTTGGCCAGAACTGGACGGGATCTGACCACAAAGCACATGCATTGTCCATACGGTGCCCCACCCTAGGGACTCACTGTGGGACTCAACCCCATTTCTTGAGCTCTGAAGGATACTGTGATACTGAGGGGAGGAACCTTGCCCTCCGCCTGGGAAGTGGCCCCCTGGGACCCCAGCACGTCTCCCATACCCAGGGTGGGTCCTGCCTCCTCCATGCCAAACCCTTGGGCTCTTAGAAACTCCCATTCCCTACAGTGAGGCAACCACCAGGTACAATCCATCCTAATTCCCAAGTCACTTGAATCTAACTGCTCCTTGCCAGCTTGTTGGCTACCACCTAGCCACCATCACTTCTTACCTGCTTCTGTGTCTCTTTTGTCTGTTTTTATTTTTTGGTACCTGGGACTAAACCTAGGGGCACTTAAACACTGAGCCACATCCCCAGCCCATTTTAATATTTTATTTAGAGACAGGGTCTCACTGAATTGCTTAAGGCCTTGCTAAGTTGCTGAGGCTGGTTTTGAACTTGCCATCCTCCTGCCTTAGCCTCCCAAGTCCCTGGGATCACCTGCGTGCGCCACCACACCTGGCCCAGGTAAGCTCTTAAGTGAAAGTCACCTTGTGTTTCTCCCTGCTTGGAATTGGCTCCTCGGTGTCCACCATTTTTGGAATGGAGTTACTGCCATGTCCCTCTCCTGCATTAAGCTACTTCCCCATCCTGGGCCCCTCTCACTTCCTCCTGCCCTTTGCCCCTGATGGCCCAAGGCTTAGCTCCCTGGTGTTCTTGGTGAGTCCCAGCTTTCAGGACCCCAGCTCTAGGAAGCCCTCCTGCAGGCAGCACCCCTGGGAGAACTGGATCCCCACTAGCAGTTATTGGTACTGGGGACAAGTTCCCGTTTACTCACATATCCCATCCCCAAGGCAGGGAGAGGTGCTTTGGGTCCCCAGAGCCTGGCTCACAGGAGGCAGGCTGTAAGCCTTTCCTTCGGACGACCACACCTTTGCATTCCTCTATCCCTCACCTCCACCCTGGGATGTGCTGCAGTTATTACCATTTTGTAGAGAAGGCAAGGGCTTGGAAAGAAGCCACTTGGTCAGCTCACAGCCACAGGTAGCAAGTGGGATTCTTTTTTTTTTTTTTTTTTTTTTTAAGTTTTTTGGTATTGGGGATTGAACCCAGGGGCACTTTACCACTGAGCTACATCTGCAGTCATATATATATATATATATATATATATATATTTAGAGACAGGATCTCACTGAGACTGACTTTGAACTTGTGATCCTCCTGCCTCAGCCTCCCGAGTTGCTGGGATTACAGGTGTGCGTTTCTGCACCTGGCAAAATGCACTATTATTATTTAGCAGGGCTGGGGATGGAACGCAGGGCTTGGTGCACATTCTACCGCTGAGTTACATCCCCAGCCCAGCAAGTGGGATTCTTATGCGAGGCCCCTGGAGCAGGGCTGTGGGTGCTGAGAAGAAGCCGAGCGTCTCCATCAGCTGCCTCCGGGATTCCTGGGAAGCCACTTAGCCCAACTCCTCTCTCTGCCCCTTGCTCCCTCATTCCAAATTCCCCTGCCTCCTGGCTGTCCCCAACCTCCCAAGAATCTCCCTCCCACAGCCTTTGCCAGGGCTATGCCTGTGACCAGAACACCCTGTCCTCATATATCACCACGGCTCCCTCCATCTCATCTTCATGTCACCTCTCAGGGAGGCCCGCCTGACTACTTTAACATCCCAAGTCCCCTGGCATGTGATCCTGTCCCCGCTCTGCTTTGTGTATTTTCTGTTTACATACACGCAAGGTCATTAACTGCTCTGTTCCCAGTTGTTTTTGTTTATTGCTGTCTGTAGCCGCCCTGCCCCCACTAAAATGCCAACTGTAAGTGGGCAGGGACCTTTGCCAAGCGCCTGCTCTAACAGGGCAGAGCCTGCCGGAAAGAATGTCTGCTGAATAGTTGTGAAAGAAAGAAGGCACTGCTCGCAGCCACTAGGAGCTGCCCAGGCTCAGTCCTGGGGTGTCATGTCCTCAGGATCTCCCAGTTCTTCCCTGCCCTGCCCTGGCTCCCTGACTCACCTCTGTCCTGTGCCCACACTTTAGGTCTGGGCTGGCCTCTTTCTGGTGCAGATATGAGCCTTCCAAAGATAAAGGTGAGTGGCTAAGCCCTTTTCTCCTCCCCCTGAGGGGTTGGGTGCCTAAAGGGCTCTCCCACGTGCTCCCATACTTCTGAGTCCCCGCCCCCAAGCCACTGAGTGGGTGTGACATGCATATACGCTGGGTGCCAGGCACTGGGGCTGCCTGGGTGCTTATAGCTCCCACACATATCACACATACATGGTGTAACTTCCCATTCTTGTGGTTGTACCTGAGGTGGAGTTTCACTGATTCTGTGTTCATATATGAACATAGGAAAGTTCTGTCCTGTTCAAAGCTGGGGATTGCTTTGAAAGTACTTGTACTTGTGTCCCCCAGCTGTGCTTCCAGAGTGACACCCCTGATCTGTCCTTATGGCGTCCTCTATCTTGCCATCAGGAACTCAAGCCGATCACATCACAGGGGCTTAACGGGCTCCCTGCAGGTGATCCTGCTTGCTCTGTGAGAGGACTGTTTTTGTCCCCTCTCCCCTGTCTGCTGTAAAATTTGGCCTGTTTTATGGTTAGCATTAGTATTCACGTGCCCTCTCCAGGTTTCCTGGATAGATGTTTGTGGAATGCTCCAGAGCTACAGGAGTGGGGTGGGATACTCCGAAGGCGCCTCAGTTCCCCTCTTAAAACCCCAGAAGGAACTCATAATAATCGGGGGGTGGGGGGCAGTGGGGGGGGCGGTAGAAGTTCACTGGATGAGACAAAGAGGAATGAAGGGAAGGGAGGGGGATGGGAATGGGAAAGTCAGTGGAATGAACAGGACAGAACTTTCCTATGTTCATATATGAACACAGAATCAGTGAAACTCCACCTCAGGTACAACCACAAGAATGGGAAGTTACACCATGTATGTGTGATATGTCAAAATACACTCTTCTGTCCTATATAATTAACAAGAACAACAAAATTTGATAAATTTGGCTACATTAAAGATTTAAACCAGTGTATGACAAAGAATGTGTTCAATAAAGGTAAAAAAATGCACCACAGACTGAGAAGAAATACTACAGTGCATCTAATTGACAAAAGATTACTATGCGAAAATATGTTAAGAACTCCCAAAGCCAAAGAAAAACAAAAACCCAATAGAAAAAAGTGGCAAGAGATGTTATTTAACAGTTCTAGAAAGAGGAAACCTAATGGCTAACACAAACATGTGAAAAGATAAATAAACTACAATATCAATTAGGAAATGCAAATTCAAGTCAGATCCCCACCCATCAGCAAAAAAAAAAAAAAAAAAAAAAAAAAAAAATTAAGCTTTGATAATCCTGAGTATGAGTGAGGAGCAGAAGAGGTATAATTTTCATACACTTCTCATGGAATGTTAAATTGGTACAAGTCCTTGGAGAAGAATGTGGCACTATCTGGTAAATGCAAAAATGTTGGGCCTTGAACTTCAGCAATTCTGCTTGTGCTTATTTATGGGCCCTAGAATGCAAAACTAAGATAATCTCTAACATACACCAAGAAATAGAAACACTTGAATATGCTGGATATTGCCAGATTTTCCACCAAAACCAATGTACTACTATACTACCAAAAACATTTGAGTTTCCCAGTTTCCCCATGACCTTTTATGACCATCCACAATGGATAGAAAACAAATCCATTTTTATTTCAATCATATTTATTTAAGTTATGAGTGAGGGTGTACATATTTTCAAACTTTTGTCATCTGACAACTTTTATTGGACATTTGTACTCCTTTATTCTGGAAAGGGCCTATTTATACCCTTTGCCCTATTTTCTGTTTTGTTCTTTGTTGAGGTTTGGATATAAGATGTGCCCCCAAAAGCTCTTGTGTTAATGCACAAATGTTTGGGGGTAAAGTTCTGAGATTGTGAGAGCTGTAACCTAATCGGTCTATCCTAGTGTGAATGGACAGACTGGATGGTAACTGTAGGCAGGTGGGACAAGGCTGGATGAGGTGGGTCAAGAGGACATGCCCTGGAGGGATGCATCTTCCTTGTAGCCCTTTCCCCCTCCCTTTCTCTGCTTCCTGACCCCACATCAGGTGAGCAGCTTTCCTTTGCTGGGACCTTCCGCCATGATGTTTGCCTCACCTTGGGCCCAGAGCAATGGACCTGGCCATTTATGGACTGAGACCTGTGAAATCAGGAGCCAAAATAATTTTTTCCTTCTCTAAAATAAATAAATAGATAGATGATAGATAGATAGATAGATAGATAGATAAATCCATCCTGGAAGGTAGCCAGCAGCTCCCCATTTTGCTGATAAAGAACCAACCTCAGACATGATATTGTCCGCCCCAGGTTGGACAATAGCTAGATTCCTGATAGAGCTGGAATTTGAACCAGGTCTCTGAGGAAAAGGATTAATTATTGACCCATTAGTACAAAAGTGGGAAAGAAAGAGAGTGGGACTCTTGTCCTGGCAGGACATAGGACATTTGGCACTCTGGGCAGGTTTCTTCCCCTCCTGGGCCTGGGCCTCTCTTGTGTGTGATATGGGGGTGTCTGTGCACTTAGGGGCTCACAGTTCTCCACTATATTCCCAAGGTGGCATCTAGCTTGGCAGGCCGGAGGAGGCAGACCCTGTGACCCAGGCTTTGAGGTCACAGGTTCTGCCTGTAGGACTGTGCCAGCCCCAATTCCTGTTGGCAGTGGGTATACACAGGGTGATGGCTTCAGGTTGGGTAGCCTTGATCTCAGTCCTTGGAGATGAAAGTTCTGGCTTCCAATCTGGCCTTTGCCAAGGATTTGTACACTCCCTCACCTCGGCAGATTGCTTCATTTGTCTTTCTCATGTGTTCCACGTCTTAGCGAACGCCTTTCTCTTAAATTATTTCTTCATCAGTTTGGGAACTGGCCCTGCTCTGTAGGATTTGGATGGGATAATTTTGATTTGTTGTAACGAGTCTATTAAATTCTCTAGGGTAAAAAAGTTGTAGTTCTTTTTTTTTATGAAAAATTTTAAATCCATAGAAAAGTGGATAGAAGAATACAAGGAACCTGCATGCACCTGTCACCTAGCTTTAATGATGATCCTCTAATGTCTTCTTCTCCTTCTCCCCTCTCCCCCTCCCCTCCCCTTCCCCCTCCCTCCCTCCCTCTTCTCCCTCCCTCCCTTCCTTCCCTCCTCCTCCTCCTCCTCCTCCTCCTCCTCCTCCTCCTCCTCCTCCTCCTCCTCCTCCTTTTGGTTCTGGGGATTGAACTCAGGGGCACTTGACCACTGAGCCACATCCCAGCCCTTTTTTTGTATTTTATTTAGAGGCACCACCACACCCAGCTTTTAATTCTTAATCTTGAAATGACTCTAGATGTTGAGAAATTTGCCAAAAATATACCCTCACCCATCTTCCTCAAACTTTAACCATGTTATCGTTAAGGGACCAAGAAATTAACACTGATGCAACTAACTGATCTTCAGAATTTTTTTTTGAGGTTTTCAGAGGGGTCCCTAAGATCAACCTCAGGTATAGCAATGTGTTGGAAAGAACTCAGGAACTATTATACTTTTGGTTTATTAGTGAAAGGATACAGCCTCGATTCCTGTTGGCAGTGGGTATACACAGGGTGATGGCTTCAGGTTAGGTAGCCTGTAAAAGGTGCTTGGTGGAAGAGTATGGCGGAAGAAAGCAACTCAGGATAGGACAGCCAGGAGTCTTGGTTGTTTATCCTCATGATTATGTGGCTGATTGGGAGCTGTGGCTAGCTATTATCTGTCCACATGTTGCTAGCCTTGGGAAAGATCAAAATTCAAATTTTGAAATATAGCTTATACTGAATGCATATTGCTTTGTCACAATCCTAAAATTAAAAATTGTAAGTCAAAACTTTATAATTGGGGGACTATTTGTACTGTGTATCCATTAAAAGTTATTATAATCATTTTTAATAGTTTTGCCTTTAAACCTTCAGACTATAACATAAGTGATTTGCATACCACCATAACAGAATTAGAACATTGTGAATTTGATTGTTTTCTTATTTTTACCAGTGAGTTTTTTATTTTCATGTTACTAATAAACAGTCTTGTCTTTGAGATTGAAGTCCTTTTCTCACTTCTCGTAGGGCAGATCTAGTGGTGATGAACTCCTTCAGCTTCAGTTTCTCAGGGAAAGTCCTCCTCCTCCTCCTTCTTTGGTATTGGAGATTGAATACTGGGATGCTTTACAACTGAGCTACATCCCCAGTGTCGGGGTTTTTAGACGCCCCTCTCCGTTCCCTCCTGACCTGTGGGAGAGATTGGGGGAGCACGCCCCGACCAGGACAGGCCAAGAAAGGTAAAGGTTGACTGGCCACCCACACTCAGCCCTCCTTCCTCCCCGAGGACAATCAGGCGGGCTAGGGAGAACTGTCAAAGCAGGATCTTTGACAGTTCTTTAATGAGAAAACATACCCAGCTAATCTAATGTAATCTAATGTACAGGAGCCAATCAGGGTAAAGGTCAGCAGGGTGAGGAGAATTTACATCTACCCCCATCCTACAGGCAGTAATGGGAGACATATGCTGTCCTTGAGGGCAGAAGGGTTCTGAGCCAATTCTTCATCACAACCCTTGGCAATGCCTTCTGGCTAATTGCTAGGTGCTCTCTTAGCCACCTATGGCCCCAGGACTGGGAAGCGAGTAGCAGCCAGCAAGTTAAGTTTCCTCTTTTCTGATGCAACATGCCCCACGTTACATTATGCCCTACACCCCAGTTCTTTTAATTATTTTTAACTTTTGAGACAGGGTCTTGCTAAGTTGTCCAGATTGGTCTTATACTTGTGGTCCTTCTGCCTCAGCCTCCTGAGTTACTGGGATTACAGGTGAAGTGAGTCTCTTGCAAGCAGCATATAGTTAGGTCTTGTTTTTTAAATTCTATTCAGCTATTCTTTGTCTTTTTATTGCAGAATTAAATTCGCTTACAAAGAGCCACCACACCTGGCTCTTGATTTTATTTCTGAAGGACAGTTCTACCAGGTGATGTATTCTTGGTTGGAAGTTTTTCCTTCAGCACTTTGAATATATCATCCTGTTCTCTCCAATATAAGGGTCCTGCTGAGAAATCTGCTGATAGCAATATTGGAGTTATCTTCTATGTGATTGGTTTCTTTTCTTTAGCTGCTCTTAGGATCCTGTCTTGTTTTTTTTTTTTTCTTTTAATTATAATATGTCTGGCTATCATCTTGTTTAGATTGAATCTTATTGCAGAACATTGAGATTCCTGTATTTGGATATTTATGTCTTTCCTCAAGTTTGAGAGTTTTTCTGTCAGTTCTTTAAATCAATCTTGATTTTGTAATCTGTTTGAGTTGTGTTTCTGTCTTTTGTCACCAAATAGTCCTGACTTGTAAGGGTCCGGCGAACGATGGAGGAAGAGACCACCAAGAGACCGACTCATGCAACAGCAAAATGGGGTTTATTGAGGATCCAGCGCCCTGGGGCTCCGTGCTCACTCAAGAAGGGAGAGCAGCCCAGAGCCCCGAGCAGGGGTTGAGCAGTGCTTAAGTACACTTTTTTTGGAGGGCAGGGACTTTACATACATCACAGTCCCCTTTAACAAATCAACATACACCGCAGGAAAGTCAAACAACAATTCTCAAACATGATTAGTACATTCATTGGCGGGAACAGGTCGGGCGGGAGTGATAGGGCAGTCCTAAGGAGGGGGATACATTCAAACTGATTGGTTTGGGCCCTGAGATGCCTACATGCCAAGCTGCACAGGGTCTAGGTTATTAAACAACTAAATGGTCAGGGGGAATATCTACTGGGCAGTCCTGGGAATTGTCCTAACAGCTACAGGAGTTTCAGGTTTTGAGTGTAGCATAGGAACTTAACAATACCTGGTCCTTTACATTTTAACTCAGGCTTTGCAGCTTAGAAACTTTACCCTTTCAGACTGATACAGGTGCACTATTTGCTAGTCTTTGGATATCTTCTGGGGCCTTCAAATCTCCTTAGATTAATAGGATGACTTTATGATATCAGTTCATATTTCTGACCAAAAGGTTTTTTTTCCCCCCATCTTTTCTTAGAGCATCTTTTATTCCTATTAGTGTTTTTTAAAAAAATCACATATTTTGAGTTAAATTAGCATCCATGTTATTTATTCACTTGCTTAAAACATTATGTCAAACATTGCCCTTTTTTATAAGATTACACCATGATAGGAATTCCATAGATTTTGGTGACTTTAGCTCGTACCCTTCTGCATTAGGCAGAATGCACTGGACCAGGCTGCAGGAATGAAGTGCCCCCCCCAAAGATGAATTGCTAAACATAGTTATTTATTCCACACCCACTGCTGTCCTGACTGACCAGGACAGCCGCCCTCTCTGTGGTGACCTGAGAGCCAGGCTGCTTTGATTTGAGGCTCTTCCATCTTAACTATAAGCCCTGCATATGCCACAATGGGAAGAGAAGGAATTGAGGGTCCCTGGGGCTTCTCATTGCTTCAGCCCAGAGGCGATCCTTGTCATGCTTTGATTCTGTCAACCAGAACTAGTCACAGGGTCTGCGTCAAAGTGTGGGGAAAATAATCCTTTTACTGCCAGGGAAGGAGAGGGGAACCAGGCAGGGAAGTCATGCCACGCCTCACTCTGGGCTCCCTGGGTTTGGGGTAGTGAATTAAAGCAGAAGGTAAATTCTCAGTTGTTTTAAAACAACAGAAAAATGTTAGATAACATGGGGACCCTCAGAGCCGGCATGAGAAGATGTGGGGTCAAAACTCCCCCAAAAATGAGGACAGGGAGAAGAACACAGTGGGGTTCTTTTTTTGTTGTTGTTGTTGCGGTGCTCAGGATCAAGCCCAGAGCCTCATGCGTGCCTGGCAAGCACTCCACCACGGAGCCACATCCCCAGCCTGGGCATGGTGTCTTGAAGTGGTCCAGCCACGCTGAAGGGCAGGCTGTGTGTGTGGGTGCTGGATCAGTTTATGGACTGAGAGAAAAGAATGAGTGGAAACAGTGAAAACATCTATTTTAGCAAGAAATAGATGGAGTAAAATGAGTAGGGAAAAGGAAGGTGATAATAATTAACTTTTGTTGGGTACTAGCCGTGAACCTGGGGCTTGTAAATTCAGCCCTCTGCAAAACCCAGGAGGCAAATATATTGCTACCCCCCACCTGACAGATGAAGGACTCAGAGTTATTAAGTAACTTGTTCAGGGGTCACTCAACTTGTGGGTGGTGGAGCTGGATCCTCTCATCTCCTCCCAGATGTCTGAAGTCCATCTCAGAGCCTGAAACCTGGGCTCTCAGTCACACTTGCCACCTGTCAAGATATCCCTAAAGGGAAGGGAGGCAGGGAGCTCCTGCTGGCTAGGTCTCAGGAACACAGAAGAAGCCCAATATGTCTTCTGTCCTCCTGCCCCTTCCCTGAGCTCCCCAGAATGAGACAGGAATGTGGGCCCTTGTGTTTCAGGTGGCCACGGACTTTTCTATCATCTGTGAGGGGGACTAAAGTGGGTGGCCACCGGCTGTTCGTAGAGGAGGAAGGCCACTGGGCCTCAGCATGCTCTTAGAATGTTCTAGAAGAGCTGGGAACACTCTAATATGGGTGCTTTGTAAAACACCCTCCTGGATCCTCCCCCAGTGGGTGCTGCCTGGGTTGGAGAGTCAGGCAGACGCAGGCCCACCTAAAACAGGGGTAATGATAGTCTTGGGGATTACAAGAGCTAATCCATACAAGGTATTGAACAGGAACTGTGCATGGTCCCTGGCACACACACCGGACATTCAACCAGTGGAGCTCTTTATCACCCCTGTCACAGACGTGGAGAGTGGACAACGGGGCCCAAAAGTTGTCCAGGCTTTTGACAAAAAGTGATAACCACGCCCTAATCCCGGCAGGACAACTGTGAGTTTAAAGCCAGCCTCAGCAAAAGTGAGGCCCTAAGCAACTCAGTGAGACCTGTCTCTAAGTAAAATACAAAGTAAAGCTGGGGATGTGGCTCAGTGGTTGAGTGCCCCTGAGTTCAATCCCCAGTACCAAAAAAATAAATAAAAATAAAAAGTAAATGGCAGAGCTGGGACCTAAATCCAGAAGAAAGATAAAAATTTTCTCAACTAAATCCAGGTCTGAGCCACAGAATTAGCACCTGCTTCCTGTGGACCTTGGGGGACCATAGCTAAGCAGTACACCCGGGATTTTAGCTATCCAGAATTACAAGAGGAGAATTCCTGCCTTTTCCGTTAAAGTTCTGTTTTGAATATAGAATATTATACAATTAATGCTCCTTCTTTTGTCATATCTGAGTGCTGAATCCTCTCAGAATTTTGTATTAAAAAGGTTTTTCTGAGGGGCTGGGGCTCGGGCTCAGTGGTAGAGCACTCACCTAGCACGTGGGAGGCCCTGGGTTTGATCCTCAGCACCACATAAAAATAAATAAATAAAATAAAGGGGGCTGGGGATGTGGCTCAAGCGGTAGCGCGCTCGCCTGTCATGCGTGTGGCCTGGGTTCGATCCTCAGCACCACATACAAACAAAGATGTTGTGTCCACCGAGAACTAAAAAAAAAATAAATAAAAATAAAATAAAATAAAATAAAATAAAGATATTGTGTCCACCTACAACTAAAGGTATTGTGTCCAGCTACAACTAAATATACATATGAAATATTTTTTGACAAACTGGCATGATTGTTAACAACACTGTAGGGAAGAAAATAAAAATTTTCTCAACTATCAGGAGTTATTGATTTTATTCTTGCTGTGCTGGGGATCCAATCCAGGGCCTCATGAGCTCCACCCCCAGCTAGCTGGTACTTAGAGTAGGCCCTTATAACAAAAGACAAATTAACAAGAAAGACAAAACAATTTACTAATGCATGCAGCTCATGTCAACTGGGAGAAACCACAACAAAAAGCACCACCTAAAAATAAATAAAATATATTGTGTCCATCTACAACTAAAAAAAAAATATTAAAAAGAAAAAAAAAAGCAAAGCAAAGTGGTGGCTTAGAACTCTGGTTTATATATCAACTTCAATAAAGAACAATATATTCATGGAGAAATAGCAGAGCAAAAGAGTTTAAGGTTTTTTTTGTTTTTGTTTTTGGTACTGGGGATTGAACCCAGGGGCTCTTAACCGCTGAGCCACATCCCCAGCAACTTTTTTATATTTTATTTAGAGAATTACTGAGTTGCTTAGGGCCTCACTATGTTGCTGAGGCTGGCTTTGAACTTGGGATCCTCCTGCCTCAGCCTCCTGAGTTGCTGCCCTTAGTTCTTATGTGGACTCTCTGGCTGGTTCTAGGAACCAAATTAACCCAAGGCTGGTTGAGAAGAGTTTTATTAAATTTACATGAGGATCTTTACAAGTGTGAAGTCCGAGAAATGATGAATGCATGATGCTTTTATACATTTTTAGTCAAAGAACAATACATTTGTAAAGGAATAACAGGACAAGTGGGTTTCAGGATGAGGGTAGTGATTCCAGGCTGACACCAAGATATAAATGGGGACACATAAGTTAGTGGAAGATGAGAGTTACTTCAACCAATGTGTTTATGCAGGTTCATAGAAGCCCCAGTTACCAGGCTCTGGTGCTCAAGGTCCTTTTCCTGCCTTGGTATCGGGAACCTTCATGGCTTTACATAGAAAAAGACAAGTCAAGAATCCCTTTCTGAAGTTATAGTTGCTCAATTATTACAGTTTCCTATGCCAATTCGACATATTGAAATGACAGGTCTTTGACTCCTGCAATAGGAAGTGTGTAGGTGTTGACATTTTATTTTTGGGTTTTTTTTTTTTTTTTTTTTTGTACCAGAGATTGAACCCAGGGGCACTCTTAACCACTGAACCACATCCCAACACCTTTTAACTTTTATTTTGAGACAGGGTCTTTCTAAGTGGCTTAGAGCTTTGGTAAGTTGCTGAGGCTGGCCTTGAACTCATGATCCTCCTGCCTCAGCCTCCGGAGTCACTAGGATTACAGGTCAGGTGTGCACTACCACATCCAGCAATGTTGACATTTTACATGGGGCCTTGTTTAGAAAGAAGCATCCAAAAAAAAAAAAACCCAAAACCAAAAACCTGAAGAAAATCAGGGAGTGGACCTGGTGGCTCCCAAGGGGAAGGATCTTCCTGGCCCAGGAAAAGACACAGAAGTGGGGTGCACCTGGAGAGTGTGGGGAGGCCAGGGCAGCCAGAGCTACGTGAGTGAGGGGGAGAAGGGGGGGGAAGGCCAGAGGTTAAGAAGGAGCCTGACACATAGGACCCTTGAGATTGCAGGAAGGACTGGATCCTGATGGTTGGCTCTGTGCACAGTGGTAAGATCTGCCTAAAATTGAACAGGGTCATTTTGGCTGCTCTGTTGAGAACCGGCAGTAGAGGCAAAGGCTGTACAGGGAGAGCTGTAATCCAAGTGAAGGACAGGCACTTTCTCTCCACTGTGCCCAGCGTGCCCCTAGTATGCTTCCTGGCACAGAATGGGCAGTCAACAAATATTTACTGCATTAGTGATGTCCAAGTTCCAGCTCTCAGACTGGTGCCCGGGGGCTAAATGAAAAGGTATAGAAAAAGAGAACCCCGCTGGGCGCCGTGGCACGCGTCTGTCATCCCAGTGGCTGGGGAGGCTGAGGCAGGAGCATGGCGAGTTCAAAGCCAGCCTCAGCAACTCAGTGAGACTCTGTCTCTAAATAAAATATAAAATAGGGCTGGGGATGTGGCTCAGTGGTTAAGTATCCCTGGGTTCAATCCCCAGGACCACCACCACCAACAACAACAAAACCCAGGCCAATAGGTTGCTAAAGGACTTTTATACATAATTTTCTTTTGAGAAATTGGAATTTGAATTCTAGCATGGCCTGCAGGTATTTCTGGGCAGTCAGGGCTGGCCCTTTGTATCACTTAGGAAATACTTTTTTGAGTCCAGGTAACAGAGATTGAATAACAATGATTTAAACAAACAGGGATTATTATTATTTTTTTTTTACAAGAATCTGGAGAAGGACATTGGCTTGGTGAAATGATGATAGGGTTTACATCTCTCTGATTCTCTCGGCCTTTTTCTCATGTAGCAAAATGGCACCTGCAGCTCCAGGTATCATATCCTCAATCAAGGCAGGGAGAAGAAAGGAGCAAAGGGAAGGAATTTGCTATGCCTCTTTTGATCATAAAAGCGTAAGCTTTCCCAGAAGCTCCTGTAGACTTCCATTTAAATGTCATTAGCCATACTCGGTCTCAGCGTCACCCCAAACTGCAAAGAAGACTAGAACAGTGAGAATCTGGAATTATAGCCTCCTTGGTGGAAGGCGATAGAGAGATGGAGTTGGGACTGATCAGTGGGGAGTACACCGAGGGTGTCTGCTGGGGCTCCCCTGAATGACATGGTGCTTGAGGATCCTTCTGTTTCTGGGGCTTCCTCTTCCAGAAGCACCTCTGGCCACCACCGGGTGGAACCTCGGGTGCTCCCTTGGGTGGTCCTACTCAATCTGGAACACTCTATCTTGCTTCTCTTTGCATGTTTGAATGGCATGCTGACCCCTGAAGGTGACTTCTTCCGGGAACTGGTGGCCTTTGTGTAGGAATCATGCATCTTCAGCGTAAGCCTCACCCAGGAGACACTTAGAATAACTTTGCCACATTCTCATCAGGACAGTCACATTCAGGGACATTTTTAAAGCTTGGCTTATGCACATGCGCACACACACAGGTGGTGTACCTATTCTTACACCCCTATGCTGGCCCACCCACAGGAGAAGGACGGCATCTCAGTCACCCTCAAGCCACCCAGTTAGGGTTAAGACCAGGATGGGGGGGTAGGTGGGAATGGGAAAGACAGTGGAATGAATGGGACAGAACTTTCCTGTGTTCCTATGTGAACACACGACCAGGGAAACTCCACATCATGTCCAACCACAAGAATGGGAGGCTAGACTCCATGTATGTGTGATAGGTCAAAATGCTCTCTACTGTCATGTGTGACTTAAAAGAAACCCGACCAGGATAAACCCTTTCCTCCCGTAAGTCCACCTTTGCTTCAAGCTATCAGAGGGTGTCCCAAGGGCAGCTCTAACCCATCTCTGTCACCTCTAGTGAAGGGCTTAGAAAGCCCGAGGCAGGGATTTTATTCTTCAAGGGAAAACAAACAAGCCTGGTTTGTTCTCTAAGTCTTTAAAACTTCATGGGGGGGGGGGGAAAGGTTAGAATATCTGGGTCTCACCCAGGAAGGGATCCTCGGGGAAGGAGAGTGGGGGAACTTCCTGGAGGGGCTGCAGGTGGGGGAGGTCTCTTCACATGACAGCCTGGAAAGGGTTGCTGAGGAGGCCAGGCCACAGATGTGGCAGTGGGGTCTTGAAGCTACTGTTTGTACCTTGAGGAGCCTAGGGGAGATCTTGGTATGTTTGCTTTCCACATTGTTGTAGAGAAGGTAACATTGTTCTTTTTTTGGCGAGAAGTGCGCAGTGGTGTGGTCAAACGGGTAAGGAACACAGTTGGCAATAATATGCAGCTCTGGTGAACAAAGCAAGTCACTGAGGAACAGAATTTGTTAAACCAAAGTCTTCCAGGGCCAGGAGTCCCTGCAGGTGGGCTGGATAAGGAACCAAGAGTCCTTGGGCTGCAGAGGTGGCCTTGGGAACCCCCAGGGCAGAGGTTCATGGGAGTTGAATGGTGTTTCTGATCTGAACCACTGAGCACCTCCCCGCACCCTCCAGTTTTGCTCAGGGTGGTCCTCAAACCAGCAGTCTCAGCCTCAACAGGAGCTTGTTATCCATGTAGAATCTAAGCCCCTGCCCAGATCTATGGAGTCGGAAACTGTTTTTAAATTTTTTTTGGGGGGGCGGGTACTGGGAATTGAACTCAGGGGTGTTTAACCACTGAGCCACATCCTCAGCCCTTTTTATTTTTTGAGACAGAGTCTCACTGGGTTGCTCAGGGCCTTGCTAAGTTGCTAAGGCTGGCAATCCTCCTGCCTCAGCCTCCAGAGTCTCTGGGATCACAGGCGTGTGCCACTGCACCCAGTCTCGGCAGCTGTGTTTTAAAGAGATCCCAGTGATTAGTATGCACAGTAAAGTTTTCGAAGCGCTTTTCTAAACTGGGACTGGGAATGCTGTATCCCTGCCAGGTGTGGTTCCAAGGCCCAGGTAGGGTGGGCTGTGGAGGAGGAACAAGGAAGGCATGGGCAGAGCCTGCAAACCCTAAAAGGCTGTCTGGGTTAGTACCCTTCCCCCCTCACCATCTGACCTCCTGGGGACCTTGCTGTGGACAGATTAGCCTTTCTCTGCTCATTGGCTCTCAAAGCAGGTGTTACCCAGGCTAAGCTCTGCTTATCTGCTCCTCACCTGACCTCAGGTAAAACTGCAGCCAGAATTTTCTGGGCCTAGGAGCTGGGCTGCTCTGAGAGGCAGGGCCCCATGGGGCCCTGGAGTCTCCCGGTGGACAGTCCTGGGCAGAACGGAGGACTCGGCAGGACACAGAGGGGACCTGTCCTTCCTTTCCAATTCTGCCAGGCTAGTTTCCTGTGCAGGGCTCAGGATCAGGGAGGGGTGCCTTGGAGAAGGTTTTCCTGGCAGTGAATTCCTCTTGGGGCAGGAGACATGGACGCTCGGAAGGAACAGTGTGGGAGCTCAGGGTCCCCAGCTTCCCAGGGTGAGCCAGACCCCCTGGGGGGACACATTTCTACGGGAGCAGGTGTGAACATCACGGACAGCCCCGGGCAGCCAGGTGCAGGGGGCTGGAGGAGCCTGGGCCAGGGAGTGCAGGGCGGGCAGTGCCCAGCAGCCACTCTACAGCGCCCTCTCCTCACTGCTCAGGGTGGCGATTCTCCGCAGGTTTTCCCGGACTTTGATAAACTCGGGGGCATGTTCCTCTTCCTTTTCTGGTGGTTTTTCCAGCTGAAGGAGACAGAAGTGGTGGTATGAAGTGGGCGGGGCCAGGAAGACTCCTGTTCTCAACAGCCACGGGGTTTGGGCCAAAGGTCCTCCCCACAGAAACAACCTGGGGATTGGTTTTGCCACCAGCCTGGTGGACCGCGGGGACAGCATGAGATTTATTTCGCCTTATAAAGGCGGATTCAGATCCCTGGCCTCTGGGCCTCCTCCGAATTGGTAATGTCACCTGGCTCAGAGGGCAAGTTATGATCATCAGAACTAGCCTGCAGTGTACTGGGCTGGCACAGAGGCCGAGGTTCAGAAAGGGAAGCCATTTACCCAAAGTCACACAGCAGGGTGGCAGAGTGAAGGCTTAGGCCAGTGCTTTCTGTTGACCTTCCTCCCAGGCCCAGGAGACAGCCTTGGAGGAGACAGGGGCTGGGACTGGATGCCCCCTACCCACCTGGTTCAGCCTCTGCTGCCGTCTCAGCAGCTCCTGCTCAAAGGGGCACTGAAGCCGCTTGGCCTCCAGCTCCTCCTTCTTCTTCTTGATGAGCTGGTTCCTGCGGCGATGCTCCAGGACACGCTGCAGCTCTGGCTTACTGTCCACGCCGAGGCCCCTGGGGTGGGGGGGGCATTAGGAGAACCCCTCTCCTTCCCACCTCCCCCAGTCCCAGGGCTACATCTCATGGTGACACCAATCCCACCACCCTCCCTCTGACTGCATAGCCCAGATTTTGGGTTCTTTCTTGATCTTTTTTTAGGACGACTTTCTTTTCTTTTTTTTTTTAATATTTATTTTTTAGTTATAGGTGGACACATTATCTTTATTTTATTTTTATGTGGTGCTGAGGATTGAACCCAGTGCCTTATGCATGCTAGGCGAGCGCTCTACCACTGAGCCCCAGCCCTAGTCCCTAGGACGAGTTTCTAAAGGTAGAATTGTTGGGTCAGGCTTAAAAGAGGGTGGGTACATATTTCCGTTTGCCTCTAGAAAAGTTACCCAATGTCTGCTTCCATCAGCAGTGTCTGAGGGCATCTCTTTCTCCTCACCATCACCAGCCAATCTTTCTATTTGAGAATCTGATAGGCACAAAATAAAATCTGGTTTCCTTTGTTTCCTTGATTATTAGTTATAGGGAACAGCTTTTGATAGATTTACCAGCCAGCAGTTCTCTTTTTTGTGAATTCACTGGGCCTATTTTTGTTCATCTTTTCCTTGTGGATTAAGAGATGTGAAGATATTAGTATTTTTCTGTATATATAGCTTCCCCCCCCAATATAATGTATTTATATGACAAATATTTCTCCTGGCTTGTTTTTATGCTATTTCTGATTGTGTTGATGTTTGTCAACAGGATCATGGGCTGCAGGTGTAGCTCAGTGGGAGAGCGCTTGCCTAGCATGTGTGGGGGAGGCACTGGAGTTGATTCTCAGCACTGCATATAAATAAATAAAGTTCCATCAACAACAGAAAAAAAATAAATTAAAAAAATAAAAGGAATGATCATCCTGAAAAGCAATCATAGAAAATTCTCATGTTATAACAATAAGCAAAACCAAAACCAGCCCCATGTACAAAAGAATATCTGCTAGAGTATGGGGTTCACACACCTGACACCCAGAATGGCCATCACGAGTGACTGTAAAACCAGAACTGGCCAGGAGGGGGAGCTATGAAGGCACTCTTGCCTCCATTCTGGACCCGTGGGCAGGGAGGGGTTTCCCAGGCCTCAGAGGGGAGCCTCAGTCTCCCTCTCCCTATTGACTGTTGAGTATCTCCCAGTGAATTTATCTTGGACCCTTTCTCTTCTAGAGTCCCAGACCCTCTGCCCCTGTGTAATCACCCATCCCACCACCTGGTTACATGTCTATCCCCCTCTGTGAGGGCAGGAAATTCCTTCTTGTACCCTGGGTCTGGGTACAGTGCATGGCGCACAGTGTGCTCTCAGCAAAAGATCTGGAGTGCTGGCATGAAGTGGGTGGCTGGGAGGGAGAATGGGGCTTTATTTCTCTCTCTTTTTTTTTTTTTTTTTTTTTTGTACTAGGGATTGAACCCAGGGGCACTTAACAACTAACCCACATCCCCAGCCCTTTTATATACATACATATATATATATATATATATATATATATATATATATATATATATATATATATATATATTTTAGAGACAGGGTCTCACTGAGTTGCTCAGGGCCTTGCTAAGCTGCTGAGGCTGGCTTTGAACTTGCGATCCTCCTGCCTCAGCCTCCCAAGCTGCTGGGATTAGAGGTGTGCCACATCTCAACCGGCTAGAATGGGGCTTTTCAGGGCCCTCTGCCTCTTAGGGGCCCACAGAGGATCAGAACTTCAGAGTCTCTGCTGGGTGGTCACGTGAGGCACCCTCAGCCCCCCTCAGCCTCCAGGAGCCCCAGGATGGTGGCCATGCCTGCTTTCCATGAGCGGCCGCCCCCGCCCCAGCAGGCCCGGGGAGGGGCTTGCTTGCTGGGCCCAGGCAACCAGCTCCATCCCTACCTTCTGTGGTTCATGAGCAGCTCACGGTGCAGCTCCTGGTGGCTCCGGGAGGCCTTCACAGGGTTCAACAGCTTCTTGGGCTTGATGAGCTCTGGGTTCCACTCTCTGTACTCTGGCCGGGCCATTAGGCCCCCAATGTCTGCCCGCTCCCTCTGGATCTCTGAGTACATTGAAGCTGCGGAGATGGACGAAGGAATTGGTCAGAGCCGGGTTCATGACCCCACCTGTCCCCACGAGGCATGCGTTCTCTTCTCAGGTGGATCTTGGATACTTACTAATGTGACACCCTGACCAGGATACCTGACTTTCTTGTTTTGGTAACAGGAATTGAACTCAGGGGCTGTTAACCACTGAGCCACAACCCCAGCTGTTGGGAGCCGCTCTGGACACGAGCTAGGTACACAGCTTTAAGTCCTGAGTAAAGGGGTACCAAACAGTTATTGCACCCCACAATACATTGGACTTTTAGTCCCGCTCAGATAATGAGGTCTGGCTCCAGGAGTGGGCGTCACCTGGTGGGGTTGACCTACATTCACCTGTTCCTTTGTAATCCTACCCCTTTGCCCTTTTTGGGATAGAATGTTCCATGGAAACTCCCCATGTGTGTCCCCTATATAATAATGAAGAATTCCAGTGGCTCACTCTCTTTCATGGACCCCTAAAGTCACAGAGCCGTCCCCAGATTTTGAAAAGGTACTTCTATGTATTTGCATGCTTTCTTCACCGTTTTCTTAAGTTATTGGCATAGTCAGATTTGTGAACCCAGCATAGGTTGTCAGCTCAGATGGATGGCGATACCCAGCCCTTTTTTTATATTTTATTGAGAGATGGGGTCTCGCTGAGTTGCTTAGGGCCTCACTAAGTTGCTAAGGCTGGGTTTGAACTTTCGATCCTCCTGCCTCAGCCTCCTGAGCTGCTGGGATTATAGGTGTGTGTGTGTGGTGATGAGATTTCTTTCCTTTTGATGCCTATTTCCAGTCCCAAGTTCCACCGGTCCTCTAAAAGAGTAGTTCTCAGCTACACTCTTTCTTCCCCATATCCTCAGCTGTCAGCATTGGCAAACTACACTTTAATAGCCACCGTGACTCCCTGGCTGTTCACCCTCCCCTTAGTCCCTCTATGCCCCAGCTACTTCCCCAGTTCCGCCATCTTTAAAAGAACTAACTGTATGTTGCCAACATGATAAAGCAGGAAACAGAAATAAATGGTCCAACTTTAGAGAAGGAGATGGCAGGATGAACATTTGAAAAAAAAAAATCATACATTCGTACCCAGCAAGCATTGGGAGAGGGAATTCAGTCCTGTGGCCAGATAGGAAATGAGGACACAAAACCAAGAGTGTCTCCATAACAGAATGACCATGGAGAAAGTATGTGATCATTAAAAAGTCATGCATTCCCTAAATGTTTGAGTTCCTATAATCTGCTGGGTGCTGTGGCAGACACTGGACATGCAGAGGGACACTGAATGATAAGGTCCCAACTCTCACAGAGCTGACACTGGGGTGCGGGAGACAGACAGTAAATAGCACACACGTGCAAACCAATAAAAACAGTTATAGATGTGGCAACAGGCGGGCTCCATAGAGTTTGGTGAAGGACCCATCTCCAGCCAGGTGCAGCGGGAGGGCCTCTCTGGAGAGGTGACACTTAAAATCTGACAGCTGAGATGGAAAGAGGAGGCTGCTTGGGGCCTGGGGAATAGCACTTGTGACTCATGCACCTTGAACAAGCCGGCCTGTTCAGAGAGCACAAAGACACAGTGTGCCCGGGGTGGGGAGAGTGAGCGGCAGAATGTTCAGAGAGAGGGTGGCCGGGTGGGTTCAAGTCTGGGAGAAATCGCGCTTCTGATTCCATTTTTAAAAGGTCATTCTGGGGGAGAAAACTGTCAGCAGGTTTCGGGGATTTTTTTTTTTTATGACTTTGGTTTTCTTCATTTCCAGTGGGTGGTCTCTGTCTGTCCATCTTTCCCATTAAATTCCAGAGGGAAAATCCTCTGACTGGCCATAGGTCACCAGTAGCCAGTGGGTTGACTGCTACAGAGTCAGGCCTCACCCTGGCAGGAAGGCTCAAAGTAAGAGTTCAAAGCCAGCCTCAGCAACTTAGCAAGGCCCTAAGAACCTTAGTGAGACCCTGTCTCTGAATAAAGTATCAAAAGGGCTGGGATGTGGCTCAGTGGTTAAGTGCCCCTGGGTTCAATCCCGGGTACCAAAAAAAAAAGAGGGGCCTTGTTTGTTTAACCTGCTGCTGCTGCCTGATACATCTTGGACAATGGCCCTGAATTTTTATTTGGCACTGGGATCTGAAAATGATGGAATCAGTCCTACTCCCAGGGTCCAATCAGTGGCCATGCCCGGCTCAAGGATCTGCTCCAAGCCCTCTCCCCTCTTCAAATAAAATCACCAGTGTGTTAGGTGAGGCAGGGATGTGTCTGGTTCTTTAGCCCAGAGTTGCAGCTGGGAAAATCTGCCTTTGCGTCTCAAGATGCTGAATTAGGTAAACAGCATGGGGTGGGAGTGGGGTGGCGATGGCAAGGAGAGCTGTGTACACACGCATGTCAGGGGTCGGAAGGGAAGTGCTAGGAACCCCTAGGGTTTAAGAATTGCAGCACTAGCCTTCCTTTTAATTTAATTAAATGAGACTTCTATATAAAGATCTGTCACAACACAGGCTTTTTCTTTTGGTGCCAGGGATTGAACCCAGGGGTACCCAGGAGCCATATCCCCAGCCCTTTCTATATTTTATTTAGGGACAGGATCTCACTAAGGTGCTTAGGACCTTACTAAGTTGCTGAGGCTGGCTTTGAACTCACAATCTCCTGTCTCAGCCTCCCTAGCTGCTGGGATTACAGGCATGTGCCACCATACCTGCTGGCCTTTGAGGGTTGTAAAAGTTCCCAGGTGATTCCAATAGCCAGCCATCTTTGCAAATCATGGAGTTAGACAAAGACACCAAAGCAACCAAGCTTATCTGCATTGGCCCGGAGTCCTTGGGAGCAGGTCTGATAAGAGCACGTTCTCAGCCGTGGTGTGATTTTGGGCAACTCTAACCTCTGAGGGACCCTTTTCTGTAGAATCATGCTGGTTGTACACTGCTGAGCTCAAGGACTGGGCAAGGGAGCCAGTAGGTGACAACTAGATGGAGTGTCTTGCAAGACTATAAAATGGGCAAATAATTCTCACTTAATATGCAGAGTGTGCGGCTGACCTCATCTTGCAAGGGTGGGTGTAATAAGAGTTGGAGGAGAGACCCAGGGCGCCTTGCTTGCTTCTTTCCTGGTTCTGCTGCTGACCCAAGAGGTCCTGATGCTCCCTGCTTGAGGCTCTGCAGAACATCAGCCCCATACCAGGCAAGGCTCATCTGGGATCCCTGACAGCAGGGTGAGCTCATCAGGTTGCTGGGAGGGCACGTTAATATGAGGGTGACAGCTTTGAAACCAACATGGGTGCCTCCTGGGCACCCATAAAGAGAGGACAGAAAGGGAGCTATACTGATGGGATTCCAGGTCCCAGTTCATCCTGCAAATAGCGGTGAGACCCCAGGCTCTCTAAGGTCTTAATGTCCCCTCTATCTGCCTCTCCCCTCCCTGATGGTTCTGTTATATCTTTGATGGCATCAGTTATAACAAATGACATAAAAACCAGTAAATCAAGATGGTTAAAACAGCAATGTTTCAGAAGAGACAGACCAGGTTTGAATCATGGTGGCCTCCTTTCCTAGCTGAGTGATCCCAGGCAAATAGCTTGACCTCTCTGGGCCTTTATACAGTAGGGATAATGGTAATACCTACTCATGGGGTCATTTGGAAGGTGAAATGATATAACGTGCATGTTGTGCTCGGCCCAGGGCTGTCCTGAAGGGGCTTTGTGATGAGCCCTGCCTGGGCATTTGGTTTAGTTCTCATAATGAGCCTGGGAAGCAGCTGCTATTCTAGGTGAGAAGATCAAGGCCCAGTGAGGCCAAGATATGGAGCAAATAAGTGGCAAAAGCAGGATCTTTGGACTCCAAATTCAATGCTCTTCTACGGTGTCTCTGTCTTCCAGGTGCAAAAGATTTTTCAGTTGAGAAATCGGGGTTAGGCGTAGCCTAAGAAATGCCAATGCAGAAGTAGCGGGAGCCCATTTTATAGATGCCAGAGGGAGGACTGTTAACCCACATGAAATACAAACATTGGCTGAGGCGCCTGGCTGGCCCCGGCAGCTTTTGGCTTAGGCAGAACCCACAGGCCTGGCTGTCCATGGCTGGCCTCTGTTAAGGAGATGACCAGATGGTGGCCTTCCCTCCTTGGGCTGCTGGCCAGTCTCCCCCCTCCTGCCCCACACCCAGGGCCGTCCTGGCTCAGCATTTAACAGGGCGGCAGGACAGAGGAGAAGAGAGGCTTGTAAAATAGCGGCCAGCAAGGGAAAAAGGGGCCTTCAGTCCCAGTGACAAGCGTGGCCACTGGATTTCCTGAGCCTTCTCGCCTTTTCCCCCTCAACGGGCCAAGTGCCCATTTGTGTTTTCCATCGGCCAGCCACTGAAGCCCAGTGTATCTGGAGGCACCTCCAGATTTCCTAGCAGCCTCTGGCTGATGCCCGGAAGCCCCTGGACCCCTTCAGGATTTCTTGTCCATTTGGATGCAATGACCCAAGACAGACTCAAAACAGAACTTCCCTTGGCCTCAGTCCATTCTAACTTCCTGATTTGTGAGGAGATGGTCTGGGTGGACATTGGAATCCATTTCATAGCAGAGTCCTGGGCTGGACCTGGAGGGTTCTTAGGAAGAATTGTGCAACGTGTTATAAGGTTAAGCAGGGAACAGGCACCAGTAGACCAGGTGTCCTGCTGGCTCCCCAGTGGCAGGAGGCTGGCCATTCCACCTGGCAGGTACTTTGCAATCCACAGAGCTAAGAGAGCCACCCAAGATCTAAGTCACATGCTGGGCACAGTGGTGCATGACTGTCATCCCAGCGGCTCAGGAGGCTGAGGCAGGAGGATCACAAGTTCAAAGCCAGCCTCAGCAAAAGTGAGGCACTAAGCAACCTGGTGAGACCCTGTCTCTAAATAAAATCCAAAATAGGGCTGGGGTTGTGGCTCAGTGGTTAAGTGGCCCTGAGTTCAATCCCCAGTACCAAAAAAAAAAAAAAAAAAAAAAAAAAAATCGAAGCTAACTAGAGACATGGGTGCTGGGGGCTGCCTCCAGGTCAGAAGCCATGGGGTTTGGTAGCAGTTTCAAACAGGGACATACATACAATCCTCTAGCACCTGATTTCTGGCTCAGTCTCAGAAACATGTTACAGCCAAATTCACCAGGAAGGCAGGCTGGTACCAAGTAAGTGACCTCACCACTGTGCCATCCCCTGGGGGCTGAGCACCTAGTAGCTGAGTCTCATGAAATTCTCCTGACCGATGGAGGAGGTGGGGGATATCATTGTCCCTTTTGAGACCAAGTCACTGAAGCTCAGAGAGGTTATCTGATTTCCCAGCTGACGCAGCCAGTGAATGAAGGTGACAGAATCCCAGCAGTCTGAGCTGTCTGATGCCCAAACCTGTCTTCTCTCAGCTGTGTCATCCAGCTGTTAAGCAAATCCACCTGCACCAGCTCTGTTCCCATCCCCCCGCCCCCCGCCCCATTCCCGGTGCTGTGTGATCACAGATTTAGGTGAGGTCATTCCCATGCATTAATTCAGATTCCCCCCAAGTACTGAGAAGCCAAAGATCAACAGGAACATAGCCCTGTCTGGATGCCTGCTTTGCCTCCTTTTCCCAAACCTAGAGTGTCAGGAGGCACAGTCTCCGCGACCCCATAGCATTTCACCGATTTGGGGACAAGAGCGCAGGTATCCAAACTCAAAACTGCGCAGCCCAGGGGACACCCGCTCCAGGGCTCCCCAGCCGCCCCCTCACCTCCTCCCTCCCAGGACAGCACCCAGCCGGACCGCAGGGGACTGACCAGGAGAGACGTGGTCTTACTTCTTGCTCGGGGTCCTGGAGCAGACAGATCCGGAGCGCTGTCGCCAGGTCCCACGCTCCACCGGGAAGTCCCTGAGCGGGAGGAGGGCCGCCTCCCAAGGGCGGTTCTTAACCCCGAGGCCGCTGCGCGGGGCGACCCGACCCGGGAGGCCCCTCCGCATTCCTGTTTATTCTGGTATCAATAAAAAGGAACCGTTGCTATAGTAACCGGCTCGGCGCCCCGGGCTCGGCCACTTGCGCCGCGATCCCTGCGGAACGCCGCGTCCGAGCCACCCGTCGCAGAGGCCCAAATAAATACCTATTTTGTTGCGTTGATGGGGACCGTGTTCTGAGCAGGAGGCTCCCGGGAGGAGTTTCCCCGGCTGCAGACCCGGCGCGGCCCGCGAGGATCGCAGCTCTTCCCCGGGGGAAGGGGAAGCCAGGCTTCCTGCAGCGCCACCCCCCCCACCCCGCCCCCAGGAGTTTCTTGGGGTGTCAGGGGTGCAGGGAGGGGAAAGGACACAGCACTGGCTCAGCACCTGGTCAGGAACTTCTGTGCATTATTTACTTGACACTGAACTTTTTCCAGACTTTGCAGAGAAACCAGCAGGAGAGTGTGAGAGAGTGACAGAGGACAATGTCTGGTCCCTGGCAGGCTCCTGGGACAGTCCTGGTAATCAGTGCCTCTGAGCCTTGGGGCTGCTTGTTTGTCCAATGTGGAGAATCACACAGGGGTTGGGAGGTGACAGAAAGGGAAGGCCACTGGGCAGACTGTGCTCAGTCAGGACTTCTGCAGAGAGAACTGGACCCCACACCTGCAGGTGGCCAACGCCTGTCATCCCAGTGGCTAGGGAGGCTGAGGCAGGAGGATCCCAAGTTCAGAGCCAGCCTCAGCAACTTAGCAAGGCCCTAAGCAACTTGGTGAGTTAATAAAATACAAAAAGGCCTGGGGATGTGGCTCATTGGTTAAGGGTCCCTGGGTTCAATCTCTGATAATCCCTCCCTCCCCCGCAAAAAAAAAGCACTCTGTAGGGACCCAGGGTCAACCTGGGTGCTCACAGATAATGGAGGTCTTCTCCTCATTTCACAATCAGCTTTCACTTGAAAATCTGGAACTTTTCTAGCTTTTGGCACTATCCTTGGTCCCCCAGTGAGGCAGCTGGCAACTTAAACTGGGCCCTCACCCCAACTTTATTTTCTCAGTCTTAGTTGGCTGGAAGGAGATGAGGCCCAGACACACATCAAACTTGAATAGAGGAGGCATTTGAAAGGCAGTTTTGGTTCCCTCTGGCCTGTGTTATTTGTTTATGTAACAAACACCCCCCCTTTTTTTTTGGTACCAGGGATTGAACCCAGGGGTGTTTAACCACTGAGCAACATCCCCAGACCTTTTTAGCATTTTATTTTGAGACAGAGTCTCACTGAGTTGCTGAGGCTGGCTTTGGACTTGCAATCCTCCTGCCTCAGCCTCCTGAGCCACTGGGATTACAGTTGTGCGCCCCTGTGCCTGGCTAGCAAACACTTCTTGAGGACCTACTGTATCCCTGTTACCATTGGAAGTGCTTTGGATACACTGTGAAGGAGACAGAGAGTATCCTTGTCCTCAGGGAACCTACATTCAAGGGGAAACACGGACAATAACTAAAGAGATGCACAAGAAGACATCCACTGTGACACACGCTCTGTTGAGAGTGATACCGGGTGAGGGAACAGGGAGGGCCTGGGAACTCAGGGAGGGTAGAGGCTGAGGGAGGCTGACTCACAAGGAGTTGACCATGTGACTATTACATGGAAGAGCCTTCCAGGAATTGGGGACAGCTCAGAGCAAAGCCCCAGGGTGGGGCTTAGCTGGTGTGATAGAAGACCATTGTGCCCGCAGTGCAGGGGGCGAGGGGGATGATGGGAGATGGGGTGGAGGCAGGGAGGTCAAGGCAGGTCCTGCCAACCCGACTCTTCTGGGGCCACTGAAACTTAGTGGGCCACAGATCCTCAGGCATACACAATGTGTGGTCCTTTTTTTTCTTTCTAAATTCAACTTTTCTAGAACTCCTTTGACTGACAGCCTCTCCTCATTTCCCACCTTGCCCTGGTTTAACTTCACTCGTTCCCATGGGACTTTCTATACGTTGTCCCACTTTGCAGATCAATGACTCCAGCCTTTCCTGGGGTTTACAAGGGATTTCCTGAACCAAGCCCTGTGCCTGAGACCCTTGGGGAACTAAGAGGGATCCTGGGGCAGGGGGACTTCTGACAGCTTCTTGTCACTGCCTGAGAACCCCCATACCAGCGACGACCTCCATTTCCGTGATTTGTGTTCCCTTGATTGGAAGATCCTGATGCCAGCCCCAGAAGAAGGGAGGGCCAAGGAGACCTGAGCAGGAATCCCCCAGGGCAGACGCCGTGTTCCCCAGGCAGTGGGGACCCCTGTGCTCCTCCCTCTAATGCCCTTCTCACAGTCCAGCCTGGGTACAAACAAATCAGACCCACCCACCAGACTTGAGGGCAGGGGCCTCACCTTATCTGACTTAGACTTCCTGTCGCAGTACCAAGGTGCTCAGCAACTACTGTGGCCCCGACATCACCCAAAACATTGATATCTCTGAGCTTGTAGGACACCACCCTGCTGTGTGGGTCTGCACGCCCGGGGACCAGATCAGCAGTCAATGACCATCATGTCCAACCCACCCCCCACCAGTGAGAGATGTCACCACACCCCCTGATGGGGACAGTCAATAAGCGTGTCTATTTATTGACCTGAAAGGGATGTCCCCTACATGTGTAGGGGAAAGTCAAACTGCAGAGTCGCATATAGTATGATTCTACCCCCAACTCCCTGCTCTTTTTCGGTACCAGGGATTGAATCCAGGGTGCTCAACCACCGAGCCACATCCCCAGCCCTTTTTATTTTTTATTTAGAGACAGGGTCTCACTCAGTTGCTCAGGGCCTTGCTAAATTACTGAGGCTGGCTTTAAACTCACCATCCTCCTGCCTCAGCCTCCTGAGCCACTGAGGATTACAGGTGCATACCCTGCACCAGGCCAGTTATGCCCATTTTTAATATGGGAAAATAGAGGCTCTGGAGAGAATGAGTTCACTCTAGGAAATGGCAGGAGTCAAGCCCCAGGTGCCACCTCCTGCCTCTACTCATGCGTCTTTCCTGGAGGCCCTTCCATTCTGCTAGAAGGTAAGGCTGGAGTCCAAGGGACCTGGGGATCAGAAGTCTTGCTCACCCCATGATGGGATGGGGGGGCCTAGATGCTGAGATCCCTTCTTGTCCTTTTTTAAAAAAATAAGTTTTATTTTTTTAATTCAAGATTCACTTTGCATTTGGTTGGTATGTTTCTTTATTTTATTTTTTACTTTAGCTGTCGACGGCCCTTTATTCATTTTTGTATTTGGTGCTGAGAATCGAACCCAGTGCCCCACACAAGCTAGGAAGCGCTCTCCCTCTGAGCCCCAGCCCCAGCCCTCCTCCTTGTCCTGTTAAAGTCTGATTTCCCAGGGACCAGAGAGGCCAAAAGGATGGGGACAGTGAAGACCAGAGGAGGCAATTTTGAGGGGCCCCAGGGAAATTCCCTGCATCCAGTGTGGGCTAGGGCTGCACACTACAGGAAAAAACTCTTCCAGTGGCTTTTCTTTCCTTTCTGCCCTCTTGTCGCCAAGCTGAGAGCAGCTCACAGGGACCCACCAGCATCCACAAGAAGTCTCCATAGCAACTCAAAACTTCCTGTATTCAGTTTCAATGTCCAAGGCCTCAATGAGGCCTCTGAGAAGCCACCCACAAAACACAACCCCCTTCCTCCCCCACCGCCCCAAACACGCTCTGTTGAAAAGACATGGCGGGGGCGGGGGAGAGAAGCTGTACTGGCAGAAAAACTTGTCATGAGATCTGTGGAGAGATTATTAAAGGACCCTGAGTCCCCAGTACAACAAGTTTGAACTGGGAAGCATTTAACCCAGAGCAGGGACTTCAAGCGTGAACACAGGAGAGGGGGTCGGGAGGAGAAGAACCAAGAGTCCTTTTTGAGAAAGCTAGTCCTCAACCCAGCTGGGATTAGGCTAACTAATTTGATTTCAAAGGTGCAAAAGGACTCTGGGTTGTCCCTCACCTCATGTACATTTTTAGGAGGGTACCGGAAATTGAACACAGAAGCATTCGATCACTGAGCTGCATCCCCAGCCCTATTTTGTATTTTATTTAGAGACAGAGTCTCACTGAGTTGCTTAGGGCCTCACTGTTGCTGAGGCTGGCTTTGAACTCACGATCCTCTTGCCTCAGCCTCCTGAGCTGCTGGGATTACAAGTGTGTGCCACCATGCTTGGCTCCATGTACATTTTAATTTGCTTGTAGCCAGATAAAAACAGAGTAGTGGATCTAGGGATAGGCAGAGGGATATGTGTTGGAGTGTATGTGTGTATGTGTGTGTTTGTGTGTGTAGAGGGGAACCTGGGCTGACCACAGCTTGTCAAACCAAGCAAACTTCCAGAATTCCTGACTGTAGTTGCCAGATGATGCAGATAAAAATGCAGTACTCTAGTTAAATTTGAATTTTGAATAAGCAATAAATAATCTTTTATTTTAACTGTATCCCATGCAATATTTGGAACATGCTTACATGAAAATGTTATTCCAACTGGGAATATACCCGAAGGACTTAAAATGAGCATACTACAGTGACACAGCCACATCAATGTTTATAGCAGCTCAATGCACAATAGTTAAGCTATGGAACCGCCCTAGGTGCCCTTCAACAGATGAATGGATAAAGAAAGTGTATATATACACAATAGAATATTATTCAGCCATAAAGAAGAATGAAATTATGGCATATGCTGGTAATTGGATGGAACTGGAGACTATAATGCTAAGTGAAATAAGCCAATCCCCCCAAAAGACAAAGGCAAAATGTTCTATCTGATATGTAGATGCTAATACACCATAAGGGACAGGGAAGGAGAATAGACGCTCATTGTATTAGACAGAAGGGGATGAATGGAAGGGAGAGGGATGGGAATAGGAAAGACAGTGGAGTGAATGGGACAGAACTTTCCTGTGTTCATATATGAACGCATAACCAGGGAAACTCTGAATCATGTCCAACCACAAGAATGGGAAGTTAGACTCCATGTGTATATTCTATGTCAAAATTCACTCATACTGTCATGGATAACTAAAAAGAACAAATAATTTTTTAAAAGCAGTTAGGAAATATTAATGGCCAAAAAAAATGTTTTTCTGAAGTTTACATTTAACTGGCAGAAGCAGGGCTGGGGGCTGTGCCCTTTGGCGCACGGTGCAGAGAGATACTCTCCTCCCCAGCAGGACCCTGGCCTGAGCTCTGGGTGGGGTGTAGGTAAGACACCTCAGATGGACTTTTATTCAAGGACTGCATAGCTTTCCAGAAGGGACTTATTCCACAGAGGTGACTCTTCCAGCTCAATGGTTAAGAGCAGGGGTCCTGGTGTCAACCGAGATACTGATCCCGGCTCCATGGCTGGACAGCTCAGAGACCTTGTTTCTTCATCTCTGAACTGGGCAGATTTTTAACCTTTTTTTTGGTACTGGGGATTGAACCCAGGGGTGCTTCACCACTAAGCCACATCCCCAACCCTGTTTTGTATTTTATTTAGAGACAGGGACTCTCTGATTTGCTTAGGTCCTTGCTAAGTTGCTGAGGCTGGCTTTGAACTTGCAATCCTCCTGCCTCAGCCTCCCAAGCTGCTGGGATTACAGGTGTGTGTCATCATGCCCAGCCTAGGCGCAGAGGTTCTTTTGAGGAATAAAGAACACAGGGTATGGAAGGCCCTTTGTATAAAGCCTGCCTAGACTTGGGCATTTGCCTAAGTAGAAGCAGTTTTTTTTTTTTTTTTTTTTTGATAACCCATATAAGAGCATTAAAGATTTTTGTTCAAGTGAAAAAAAAATAGGATTAAAGACTAGAGTCACAACAATCTGAACAGTGTAAACCAAACACACAAAAGATGATTAGCAAAGAATGGAAGGAGATATCCCCAAAAGTTACCCGTGACTGCTTGGGGTTAGTGGGATCATGGGTTACGTTTCCCCCTGTTTTATTCTCAATTTCCCCAGACAGTTATGGAATCATGTTTTCATTTCATAATAAGAAGCTATTTTGAAATAATTTGGGATGAACGTTTTCCCCAAAGTGCAACATCATTTGATGCACGAATTGAGGCCACTGTACTTGAAAACAGCCACCCTCTTGGGTTTAATTCTGTTCTTTCCTCTTTGGGGACTTCAGAAAGGAAAGAGAGCTGCTCCCCCCTCCACTAAATGGCCAAGTTGGTCCCATACTTCCATGTGAGAGACCCAGGGAAATGGTTCTAGAGGTGCCTAGCCTTAGCTTTGGAATTTTTATTTTTTATTTTTTAATTTTTGATGCTGGGAATTGAGCCCAGGGGGCACTTAACCATGGAGCCGCATCCCCAGCCCTTTTTATTTTTTATTTAGAGACTGGGTCTTTCTAAGTTGCTTAGGGCCTCAATAATTTGCTTAGGCTGGCTTTGAACCCTCAATCCTCCTGCCTCAGCCTCCCCAGCCCCTAGGATTACAGACATGCACCTCAGCCCTAGCTTTGAATCTCAGCTTTACCCCAATTAGCTATGTGACCTTAGACAAGTCATGTTGCCATCCCAGCTTCCATTTCCTTGTGTGTCCAATAGAGCATAACATGACTCACCTCCCTGAACTGACAGACATGCCCATCGTATTGACACTGATATCCCCGTGCCTTGCATAAAACCTAGTGCAGAGCAGAGGCTGCTAACCCTTAGTGGAATGAATAAATGAATAAACAGTTGGTGAGATAACCAGTGTATGGCACTGGGTAGAGATTCTGTGGCAATAACAAGTGACCATCATTGTTACTGTTCTCTGAGGATGTGTGGGCTTTGGCATAGATGAATTTAAGTTTGAAAGTGTTGCACAGGCCTGTCATCCCAGTGGCTTGGGAGGCTGAGGCAGAAGGATCCAGAGTTCAAAGCCAGCCTCAGCAACTTATAGAGGCCCTAAGCAACTCAGCAAGGCCCTGTCTCTGAATACAATATAAAACAGGGCTGGGGATGTGGCTCAGTGGTTAGACGTCCCTGGGTTCAATCCTCGGTATAAGAAAAAAAAAAGTGCTTTGTAGCCCATAGAAGGTGTGGAAGGTCTCTTCCCCAAAAGCTGTTCAAGCTCTGGCCTCAGTCCACTCATCTACTAAATGGAAATGACAACCTGTGTCCTAACAGAGTCGTGAAGATTAAATGCCACAATGAACTTCTTATAGTAAGTGCTCCAATCACGGGGTGCTCACTCCTTCAGGGAAGCCTCTGACCCGCGTCCTGGCTTGTAACCCTGTGTGGTATAGCTAGGGGACCAGCAGGTCGCCCCCCCCCCCTCCCCGGACCGACTCTGACTTGTCTATTCTTCTGGATGGTTTGAAAGCTCAAAAGAGGCTCGCCCCTGGTGCTCCAGGTCCAGGGGAAGCCCCAGAGGAAGCCCAGGGTCTTCGGATTGGGACCTGCGACCTCTGCCAACTTGGTGAGAAGACAAGAACTGGGTGGGGACACTTAGGCAGCGGGCATTGCGCAGCCATCAGCCGATCAGATTCATCTGATCTCAGGGCTCCTCCCTTTCTGCCCGCCCGGCTCAGATGAGACCCTCCCCCAGGAAGGCGCCGCCGGGCCTTGAGTCTTGGCCAGTTCTTGTTTTCGGACTTAAGAGAAGCCTTGTTCCAAGATTTCCAATCACTACTGGGCGGCGGGCTCCCCCGCCCCCGGGGCAAGGCGGGTCTTGGGAAGAAATGCGGGGAGTCCCGGCCACTCAGCGCAGGGGACACTGCTGGCTCAGCGGCGGCGGCTGCGGGGGACGCTCCTCCTCGCGCCTTTGCCTCCTGGCTCTGCGGGCGGGCAGGACTCTTTGCCCAAGGCAGAGTGCAGCTGGCCCGTGAGCCCAGGTTCCCTGACACTTTGCAATCACTTATCCCCAGTGGCAGAGACTCCAGTCCGAGGCCGATCTCCATTTTCCCCAAACGTTTCTCTAAGCCCGTATTTGGAAGAAAACCCCACAAACGTTTACTGCGCCCCACTTTCCTACATCCCCATGTTTTTCTAAATTATTTTGACACTGAGTATACATTCGCTTACTTCATTTACCGAATTGAAAAAAAAAAAAAAAAAAAACAACCCAAAACTCTTACTGTCCCGAGTAGAAAATTAATACATGCTTACTGCAAAGACAAACCACCTGTTACCCAATCCCCATCCTGGGAAAAATAAAACCACCGAGTTTCCTTCCGAATCGCTGCACGCACACGAATAGAAGAAACGGTTCCTCACCTGCCTGTAACTTGCTCTCCTCCTCCCCCTCGTGCAATGGCCCATGGCACAGTGACCGTCCCTCGCCCAAGCGCTCGGCGCTCCGCTGCGGGCGGCTCCCGCGGGGCCTGTTTCCCGCACCCCTGCCCCACATCTCCCACGCGGTCCGACGCCTCGGTGCGCGGGCGGAGTCTGTCGCCTAGCTCAGCCAGGAGCAGAGCCTCGCAGGACTTTTGCAGTCGAGAAACGGAGAGTGGGTATGTGCGTGCGTGTGTGCGTGAGTGTGCGCGCGTGTGTGTTCTCAGATATTGTGGGGAAAAAAAGCAATCTATCTAAGGACAGATCCCCCCAAAGGATCTGAATGTAGGAAGAAAAGAGGAAAAGGGGGAAGGATAAAAAAGTAATTGACAGGAATGACGGAAGGGAAGGGAGGGAGGGCGCAGGGCATTGATCGAGGACAGACGCGCTCCGCCAAGGGTTGCCCGGGGGGCTGCGCGCCTCACGCCTGTCGCTCGCTCCTCCAGCTTTGGAGATCAGGGGCGGCGAGGCGTGGTCCCCACTTACCGGACCTGAGCAGCACCGCCCGGTACAACCCGGTGGCCTCGGCGGGCCCCCGTGCCCATTCGCCCAGCCTCTGCGCCATGCCCCGCGCGCCCCGCTGCAGATCCCGCACCGCCGCTGCGCAGCCTGGAGCGCGAGCGACTCCGCCACCGTGACGCGAGCCAGCAGCCCAAACCCCGCCGGGGATCTGGTTACGGCGGCGGCCGGAGGGGCAGGCGTGGAGACGCCAACAGGGAGGGAGGCGACAGGGACACAAACAGGTATCCTTGCCCAGGTATGAGGCGGCGCGCGTGAGCGTCTGGAGGGAGGACTCCCAGGCTCGGTTCCAGCATCCCCGGAAGAACACCGAGTCCCGGCCCGCCGCCTACTCTTCCACTCTGGATGGCCACCAGCCTCATGGAAAGCTACGCGCAGGTGTGGGATCCCGAAACGCCACACCTGGGCTCAGGTCCCACTAGTTAATACCTGTGTGGCCTCCCCATTTAGCAACCTCTCCGCACAAGAGCCTCAATTTCTTCATCTGGAAAATGGGGTCGACCACATAGTACTTCTGTCACAGGGTTGTAAGGTTAACTGGTGCAGTTTGGGTACCTAGAAAGGACTTAGAAGAGTGGCTAGCACATAACCAACGGCGTTTGTTTAAAAAATGCCCCAAGCCGAGCGCGGTGGTGCAAGCTTGTAATCCCAGCAGCTCGGGAGGCTGAGGCAGGAGGATCCCTAGTTCAAAGCCAATTCTCAGCAATGGTGAGGCGCTAAGCAACGCGGTGAGACCCTATCTCTAAGTAAAATACAAAATAGGGCTGGGGATGTGGCTCAGTGGTCGAGTGCCCCTGAATTCAATCCCTGGTACTTGCCTCACCCCCACAAAAAAGTCCCAAGTCTGAAGTGGGTAGGCAAAGTCAACCAGGTGGTTTCAGAACATGTAAGAAGCTGACAATTTTGATTATTTACTTTGTGTCAGGTGCTGTGCTGTTTCTTCTAAAACAAAAATGAATGTCAATTGTGTGCGCCTGTCTGGTTTCATTTACTCTCCATAACACCATGAAATAGGGTCTAGTAGCATTCTAATTACACCGATGAGAAGAAAGTGAGGCCCAGAGAGGTTAAGCCACTTCTCTGAAGTCACATAGCTGGAGCTGAGATTCGAATTCTGATGGTCTGACCCCAGGCATCTGCTCTGCTGTTAATCTCATTTACTCTTCAGGACTGTCCTGAAGGGTAGGTATTACTTGCAGCTTAGAGATGAGGAAATTGAGATTCAGAGAGCTGAGGTGCCTTAACCATTCTTGCCCTTCCAAGAACCCACCTAATTGTGGGACCCTGAAACTTGTGCCCCTGAAAGCTATAGACCCCCACAGAGCTGTCCAGGGTGCTGAATGGCCTCAGTTCAAAGCTGTGTGTGTAGGGGGGTGGGTGGGGGCGGATTGTGAGCTGGCTTTGGCATCTCAGGCACACAGTTCAGTTCCACCTCCCTCTGCTTCTGTGCCCTTTCTAGCCTTGGTACCTGTCAGCTGATCACTTGATGGCCAAGTCCCCTTTGACTGGTCCTTGGCCACTGTTCAGACCCACCTGCTGCTCTAATTCAAAGGTCCATGTATTTCTCTGCTCCTCAGACACCATCCAGGATCCCAAGGTGACACTGATCTTTGAAGTTCTTATGATTGTCTAGGCTGGTCAGTGACTGGCCATCAGGGATGCCAGTCACCATGACAGACCTTGGACACTCACTGTCCCATCGCCTGTCTTCAGAGATGAAATGATATCCATTTTACAGTCCGTCTCATGTAATCTCTTCAATGGCTCTTTGATCACACTACGGTTATGGCCCTTACAGAGATGGGGAGCACCGAGACCACAGAACTCGTTTGTAGTGGATTTGAATCCAGATAGATTGAACACAGCTGAGGCTGAGGGATGTGGAACAGGAAGAGAGGGCGGGGCCGGGTCCCCCCAGGGGAGATCTAGGCCGGTCTGACTTACCTGAGCCATTTCGTCTCTGCTTCTCATTTTCTCTATGAAACCTGGCTTGCGGAGAGTATCCCTTCTGTGAATGGAAAGAAAGTAGGTTGGGTGAGGACCTTCTGTTGCCAGGCAGGAGAGGGGCAATGGGGTATTCAGAAAGTCCCTGAAGCTTTTGGTCACAGAAAGGACTGGCCAGAGTCAAAAGTCCTCTCCAGAGAAGCAAATCATGATAGTCTTTGGAATGTATGCCTGCGTTTATAAGACTCATGTTTTTTTTTAAAAAAATACTTTAGTTTTTAGAACTGTTTTACATTAAAAAAAAATTAAGGGCTGGGGATATAGCTCAGTGGTAGAGCACTGGACTAGCATGTGTGAGGCACTGGGTTCGAGTCTCAGCACCACATACAAATAAATAAAATAAAGGTCCAACAATAACTAAAAAATATTTTTAAAAAACTTTTTAAGGTTCCTTATAATCCACACTCAATTCCCTTATTATGAACATTTTTTAAAAACAATTAATACATTTATTTATTTATTTATTATGTGGTGCTGAGGATTGAACCCAGTGCCTCACATATGTCAGGCAAGCGCTCTGCTACTGAGCCACAACCCCAGCCCCTTATTAACATCTTATATATATGGAGATGTACATATCAATAAACCAACATTCAATTAATGAACCAATATTAATACATTTTCACTAAATAAAGTTAGTTCATACTTTATTCAGATTTCCTTAGTTTCTATTTTTTAAAATTTTTATTTATTTATTTAAGTCCCGGGGATTGAACCCAGGGGTACATTACCACTGAGCTACATCCCCAACCCTTTTTATTTTTAAATTTTGACACAAAGTTTAACTTGCTGAGTCTGGCTTCAAACTTGCAGTCCTCCTGCCTCAGCTTCCCAAGTCTTTGGGATTGCAGGTGGGCACGCCTCCGTGCCTGGCAAGATTTCCTTAGTTTTTTAACCAATGTCTTGTTTCTTTCCAGAATCTCATCCAGGCTACAGCATCACACTGAGTTGTCATGCCCCTTGAGGCTGACCGTGGCTGTGACAATTTCTCAGATTTCTGTTTTTCATGACTTTTACAGTTTTGAAGGCCATGAAGACCCGTGCTCTTTTATGGTGAGCTCATGCCCTGGGGTAAGTGGGCAGTTCTGGAGTAAGCCAGGGTCGGAACCAAGGGAGGCTCCTGCCCAGTGACTGCCCTGGCATTATCCCAGAGGACAGAAGGGCCTGGGGTCCTGACTTTTCCCTGGGGGACTTCCATTTGGAGTTCTGCCACTGAGGAGGAATAGAAGAAGAGAGTGTATGGGGACTGGCCAAGCCTCTTTTGTCTTTTTTAAGAAAAGCTTTAAGGGGACAGGTAACCTTATCTGTGGAAGAAAATTCAGAACATAGATAAAGGACCTACTTGGGAGGGTTTGGAGGAGTCCAAGCGCCTTCTCACATCTCCCTACACAGAGCCGGGAAGTAGGGCTGGACCAGAGGACAACATTACATCACAAGGCCAGAATTTCATAAGGAGCAGCTCTCAGACTTGGAGTTCAAACAAATGTCCCTTGCATGTCTGCCACCCTCCTTAGCATGAAAGACTTGTTGAAAACAAGACTAAGCTGGGCATGGTGGCACCTGCCTATGGTCCCAGCAACACAGGAGGCTGAGGCAGGAGGATCACAAGTTCGAGGCTAGCCTCAGCAACTTAGTGAGGCCCTAAACAACTCAGTGAGACCCTGACTTTAAATTAAAAAGTTAAAAACGGGCTGGGGATGTGGCTTAGAGACCAACCTGTGTCCAGTGAAATGTCCGTGACTACGGCAGAAGCCTCTGCCCCTTCAATGACTGGGGTTTAGTGATCGAGAAAATTCTCTATTCACACACAACCACTTGTGGACGGCAGGCTGGTTTGAAAGCCATCTGGATCTTGCCTGACATATTACTGGTTATCCGATAGTCTTTTCCAAGGACCACGCTGATAAACACAGCTAATTCTCATTTGTGCACACCATTTAGGACAGGCAGATTGGAGCCGAGTTATTATTTGCTTAATGAAAGTTCCCGTACATAATTTTCAGAGGAAAAACTATTGTATATAATGCGGAATATCCAAATATGGCTGACGGAAGCCAAAGGTATTTGTATTTCTTCTGTTGTTCCTGAGGACACCACCTGCCTTGTTTTCATGTCTTGATTGTTGAGAAAAATCTCTTGGGGTTGGTCACTGGGTGACTTCAATGATCCCGTCCCCAAAGCCTCTCCTTTTTCACCTGGCCCCATGGCTTCCCCTAGAGGCTGAATCTTGCTCTGTGTGTGTGTGTGTGTGTGTTACTGGGGATTGAAAGGGGGAGGGGGTGCTTAACCACTAAGCCACATCCCCAGCCCTTTTAATTTTTTTGTTTTGAGACAGGGTCTCCCTAAGTCGCTTAGGGCCTCGCTTAGTTGCTGAGGCTGGCTTTGAACTTGTGATCCTCTTGCCCCAGCCTCCAAGCTGCTGGGGTTACAGGCATGCACGACTGCTCCCAGCCTGTGTTTGTTTTTAAACATTTTAACAGTTGAGGTATAGCATGCATCCATAAAACTCATAAATCTTTTTCTTTGGCACTTGGGATTGAATTCATAAGATCTTGCAAAATTGCTGAGGTTGGCCTCAAACTTTCGATCAGCCTTGGGAGTTGCTGGGATTACAGGTACGTGCCACTGCGCCCAGACAAGCACACTGATCTTAAATACACGGCTCAATGAACTTTTCTGCATGCATTCCACCCACGTAACTTCTTCCAAGATCTAGATTTGAAACAGTCCCTGCTCCCTGTGCCCCTTCCCCAGTCAATACGCGCATCCTCCCAGGGTAACTATTCTGGCCTGTGGCACCAGACAATCATTTCTCTTGTTCTAGAACTTCATATAAGTTGTTCGTACTCTTTTGGGTATAGTTTTTCTCAGTCAGCAGTGTGTTTGAGATTCCTCAGTGTGGTTGTCTGTCTCAGTAATTCATTCCTTTTAACACTGAATAATTTCCTGGTTGTGGCTCTGTTACAGTTTGGTGATACCTTGTACGAATGGAGATCTCCGGGCTTTGCAGTTTTGGGCTATTGCTAATAAAGTTGCTATAAACATCCTTCTGTGGTTAGGCACGGTGGTGCACACCTGTAATCCCAGTGGGCTGGGGAGGCTGAGGCAGGAGGATCAAGAGTTCAAAGCCAGCCTCAGCAACTCAGTGAGACCCTGTCTCTAAATAAAATATAAAAGGGCTGAGGATGTGGCTCAGTGGTTAAGTGCCCCTGGGTTCAATCCCTGATTAAAAAGAAAAAGAGAAAGAGAAAGAAATCCTACGAGTGTTTGGGTAAGCATGGCAGCTCATTTCTGTTGGGCAGACACTTGGCAGTGGCGTTTGCTGGTCTGTAAGGGAGGTGAATGTTCAGCTACAGAAGATTGGCCAACAGTGATTGTATCAATTTGTAGGTTGCACTTTTGACATCTTCACTACATAGGTTTTTATTTCTTTTGACACATTGAGGTCACTCGCATGCACAAGGCTTTAGATTGTGGAAGGCAGAGAAGGAGATATTAGTGAGTTTGCATCTTAGATAAACAGATGGGCCTACATTTTGAACTTGGAAGAAATGAGGGTCAAAGGTTGGGGTATTTGTCATTGAAACCTGGAACAAATCAGAGGGAGCTGTTTCTCCTGGTCTATTTGTTTACCACCCCCTGCCTCCTGAGAATGGAAATATCACGGGGACAGGGACTGTGCCTCTCCAGGGACGTGTCTTCAGTGGCTTGCCTAGTTCTTGGTAGCTAAGTGCACAGTGAATAAAGATTAACTTAAAAAATGTAGCACATACTCATGCCAGGCTCTGCGGTAAGACTCTACTGCTATGGTCTCATTTAAGACTCATAATGGTCCTTTGAGATTCTGGAAAAGTGAGGTTCCTGTTTTACTAATAAGGAAGCTGAGGTACTGGACAGGTTGGGGTACATGCTGGCAAGTGGCAGTCTGTGAACTCAAGGGGACTGTGTGTGTGTGTGTGTGTGTGTGTGTGTGTGTATGTATAATAGGAAGAGCCACCAACCCATTTTATAGAGGGTTGGTGGCTCTTCCATTTACAGAGGAAGAAACCAAGGTTAAGAGAGGTTAAGGAATGCTTCTTTTTGGGATCAGCTGAGCCAGCCTTCCTACCAAGCTATTTCTCTTTGGGGGGAACTGGGGATTGAACCCAGGGGTGCTCTACCCCTGAGCCACATCCCCAGACCTTTTTTAAAAATTTTTATTTAGAGACAGGGTCTCAATGAGTTGCTTAGGGCCTTGCTGAGTTGCAGAGGCTGGCTTTGAACTCGTGATCCTCCTCCCTCAGCCTCCCGAGCTGCGTGTGCCACTGCTCCCAGCCCAAGTTATTTCTTAAAGTTCCAATATTTTTAATGCAGATCCCTGGCTGCTCCCCACCCCAAACCTCCCACTCTCCTGCGCCCACAGTAACTGGGCATCACCAGGTCCAACCCCAGCCTCTGCCTTAGCACCTCACTTTCACAAAGCCACCCTATCGTGTGAGATTTCACCTGCCACCTCTCTCTGTGCTGTCCCCAGGGATGGAGGGCGTCAGACCCAGCAGTCCTTCCCCAGCATGCTGGGCCCTGTTGGAGCAGGCGCCAAGCTCTGGGAGGTATTCCTTTTCAGGGGTCTGCTGACATCACACTGGTGTTGAGTTCTCCGCTGGGAAGGGAACGAGGACACTGTCTTCCATCAAAGGAAGCCTTCACGATTCTGGTCTCCAGGGCCTTCTCACTGCTCCATTCATTCAACCTCCAGGTCTCAGAGGCCCAGAAAACTGCTCTCCTGGAACTTGAGCCAAGGTGCTGGATGAGGAGCCCCTGCCCAGCCAGGAGGCTGAGGGCCAGTCTTCCTCTCCACACCTGGACTTGGTGGGCGGCCTGTTTCATTCCCCTGAAAATCTAGCAAAATATTTCACACAGGTAACCTATAAATCCATTGCTGGTTTAAACAGTTGCAACAATCCAGTTGCATAGGACATTTTAAAAGTAACATTCCTCCTTACTGTCCCAGCTGAGCCCAAATCTCACCCTGTTCCCAGGGTCATCACTGGTTTTGAGCCTGCACTTGTATTTTGCAAATTGGAGAGGCTGGCTAACACACACACACACACACACACACCCATGTAGTCCCCTTGAGTTCACCCACAGAGCTGCCACTTGCCAGCAGCTTGCTTTTAAATGTTACAATACATCCTGATGGAATTTCTATGCCAGTTCATGTAAATACACCTCACTCTCTTGATCTGCTGCAGTATGTACCCGACCGTTTAAATTTTAAAAATCCCCTTTAGTTGGACACTTAGGCTATTCAGTTTTTCACAACTACAAATGATTTCTCTCCAAACATCCTCTCTGCCCACATGTGCAAGCTTTTCTCTGGAGTAGATGCTGAAGAGCAAGTGGCAGACCAAGAAGTCTGTTTTAAGTTATAGCAGATATTGCCAAAGTACCTTCCAGAATGGTTTATTGCCCTTTATGCTCCCGGGAGTGTCTGACATTACTGGATTTTTTTTTTTTTTTACATCACTAACATTGGGTACTATGAATCTAAGTTTGTGTACTGACAACTAATTGGTGGTATTAAAAGTCTAAAAGTCAGGGTAGTGGTTCCCCTTGTTGGGGGTGATAGTGGATGGGAAGGGGCCTTGGGGGAGGCTTCAATTGGAGCCTGTTGATGTTCTTTTTCTTGATCTAAGTGGTGGTTACACAGGTATTTTCAGTTTCTCAAAATAAATTAAGTGGTATGTCATGAGAGGTGCCCTTTTATATTCAAATGTTAGTCTTCGATAAAAAGTTCCAAGTTCTCCCCTCCCGCAGAATCCAACAGGTGACAAAACAGCACCCAGGAGCGTTTTATTTTGGAGGCTGAGCCTTCTTGTGTCAGTACACTGGCCTTCTGGAATCCTTCTGGGATGTCTTCCTTGTAGGTCTCGTGGGAGTCCTTTGCCTGAGAGAGGAAGGTCCTTCCAGAAAGGGGACTTTCCAGTTACTGGGTGTCAGCTCTGCTTTCCAACACTTACAACAGTAGTTATCACTCACCCTGTTTTACAGACACAGAGGCCGGGGGCTTGGAGCAGTGGGGACCTGCCCAAGGTCCCCAAGTGTCCAACTGCAGAGTCCTACTTCCTCTCCATCCTTTAAGCCATAGCTGTTCATGTGACAGGTTTTGGGCTGGAGTCCAGTGAGGTGGCTCACTGTCTTCCCATTTTGCAGGTGGGAACAGAGTCTCAAAAAGTTTACATGACTTGCTCGGATCCCCTGGTTGGTAAATGGTGGGGCAGGTCTGAGGCAGGTCTCCATCAAGGCAGGGCCTGTGGTGGAAGGTTCTGCCACGATGGAGATGCTCTCTAGGTTGGCAAGATGGTAGCTGCTGGCCACAGTGGGGCCATTTAGCACTTGGAATGTGGCGAGTCGCTCCTGAGGGTCTGACATTTAGTTTTACTTAATTTTAATTGATTAAAGTGGGATACATTGGACAGTGCAAATCTAAGGAGTCAGGACAGAGAAGAAGCGCTTCAGGCACAGATAGGAGAGTAGCCACTGGGTGGGACACCATGCAGGCCACCACGAGGAACTCAACATGGACCATCGCAGTTCTTGCCGGCACCAGAAACCATGCCCTGCAGAAGGTCTCAGGGCTTTGTAATCAGTTGCTGCCTTTACAAGCTTCTTAGTCTTACGTTTAAATGGATATGAAAACAGAGCTGGCTTGCTGGGTGCGGTGGTGCTCGCCTGTCATCCCAACAGCTTGGGAAGCTGAGGCAGAGTTCAAAGCCAGCCTCAGCAACTTAGCAAGACCCTAAGGAACTTAGTGAGACACCCTGTCTCATAAAAAAAAAAAAAAAAAGAAATGGGCTGGGGATGTGTCTCAGTGGTTAAGCACCCCTGAGTTCAATCCCTGGTACCAAAAAACAAACAAACAAAAAACAAAAAAACCAAAAACCAAAACAAAAACAAATGAAAAAACCCTCCAGAAAAACAGCTGGCTTTAAGATTTAATGAGAAACTACACAGCGCCTGGTTTGTAATGGGAATGGGCATTCACTAAGGTACTTGATATATTGTTATGACTTCAGTTATTATTTTTATTGATCAGAGGCCCACGTGGCTTTGGGACAGGAGATACAATGGCAAAGCACATTCATGTTTCAACAGTGCAGATGCAGGTCGGGTGCAGCCTAAAGCTCCCACACTCTTCCAGCCTATGTCCCCTGCCAGGTGAAGACTGTGCCATTCATTTCGGATGCAGCCACACCCAGGAATGGTCTCCACTTCCATGCACATTTGTCCTTTAAAAGAGTGCCACCAGGCTCACTCTAACCCTGTAGTCCCATAGCAGCCTCCGGGCTTTACCGCGCGGCCAGGGCCAGCTCCCTGTACGGTCGGACCCACCGTGTTGACTTATTGTCCTGAGCAGTGTTTGGTGGGAAGTTCATTCATAACCTACGTGTGGGCCCGGCCTGATGGTCTGCTGTCTGTCATTCCTTCGTTCAGTTTCAGCCATGACTCCAGACAGGCTCCAGAAAGGAGTTTTATGTTTCCCTGTGTTTTTTTCTGGAGACTCACTTTATCCTTCTGTGTTGGCCTCTATATTTTTTTTTCCTTTTCTTGGTACCAGGGATTGAACCCAGGGGTGCTTTACCACTGAGCCACATCCCAGCCCTTTTTTGTATTTTATTTAGAGACAGGGTCTCACTGAGTTGCTTAGCACCTTGCCATTGCTGAGGCTGACTTTGAACTCACAATCCTCCTGCCTCAGCCTCCCGAGCTGCTGGGATTACAGGCGTGCACCAAGGTGCCTGGCTCTTTCAGCCTCTTCAAGCGCTGGGTCAAGGGTCAACCTAATAAGGACACAGGACATGGCCACTGGGATTTATTTTTAACAAGGTTCTCTACTATTTCCTGCTACTTCTCTCTGGTCAATACCTGCTGGATCTTGGCAGTTCATTTATTAAGTTTGAAAACCCACAAGAAGCAGTCCCTCTGCTGAGTGACCCTAGGAATATCAAATTCCTTTCTGTTAAGGGAGTGCCCCATGTAGGCTTTGGTACCAAGACCGAGGCCAGAGAAGCCCCTGGTCACCCCTGGCCCTGTGCCTGGGCCTGCATTGTTCCATTTCACTGAAAGATAGAGTTCTACCCCCACTGAGGGGCCATTGCACCTCTGCAGACATTGGAAACAGACTCCTGGGGCCCGCAGTTGATCCCGGGGCGGCTCTTGCTGCTCAGTGGGGCGTGACCAATGGTTCAGTGACTACCTGACGCCCACGTCTTTCTCTAGGCCGGCAACTGCGCCCAACCATTGACCAGTGGAATCCCTGGGTCAGTGGTTGAGGGTATTTTCAACTGTGGTAGATCTTGGCACAGGTACAAGCTCACTTTAAACCTCTTAGGAGTGGACTTTAAAGGAATGTTCTGGTAAGTTCTGAAAAGATTCCTCAAGTCACGCTCATAATCACTCCTGGAATGTATTTGCTGAATGGTTTTGGAATTTTGGAGAAAACAGATTTTTTTTCCCCTCTTTAAGCAGATCTGGTTTCTAAGTCTCTGTGGGGAGGCTTGTGGATGGGGCCAGGAGAGGGGCCTTGGTGGAAGGGCCCTTGGAGGTCAGGGACTGAATCCCCTTGAACCACAGCTCAGGCTGACATGGGGGCAGATGGTGGGGACTGTGCCCTCTGGGGGTGCCTGTCCCACAGGAAGAAGAGATTCCAGGGAGCCTGTGATTCAGGACTGAGAGAAGGGGAGAGAGGAGACATCCAGAAGGGCCTTGCCAATCTCAGGACAAGGGCGGCGCTCAGCGGGTGAAATCCAGAACAGCCCAGGAATGCAAGAAAAGAAGCTTGTCCTGCTCAGAATCCAACCCAGCCCAACCCAACCAAAACAAGGCAGAGCAAACCCAACCAGACCCAAACGAACCAAAACACCACCAGAAACAAAAATCCAATAACAAATCCCAAAATCAAAAATACACAAAAAAACTCCAAACACTCTAGAAACAAAAGCGTATTATCTTCTGCCTATCAGATCTACAAAAATAAAAACATAATGATAGCTGGCGTTGGAGAGGGTTTGGAGAAACCGAGGCTCTGGGCTTCCCCTGGAGCAGTGTGGTCATCCTGCAGGGAAATGTGCCCCAAAGCCCTGTGAATCCAGGTGCGGTGGCCCACGCCTGTAATCCCAGAGGCTCTGGAGGCTGAGGAAGGAGGATGGCAAGTTCAAAGCCAGCCTCAGCAACTTAGTGAGACCCTAAGTAACTCAGTGAGACCCTGTCTCTAAATAAAATATAAAAACAGGCTGGGATGTGGCTCAGTAGTTAAGTGCCCCTGGTTCCATCCCTGGTACCAAAAATAAATTAATTAATAAACAAATAAATAAGTAAATACAATAAACAGCCATATGTACTATGTACTCTAATATCCATGCTATTCCAATCCTAGGAATTTGCTTCAAGAAATAATTAAACATATGCACAAGGATATATATAGTCAAGGATGTGTATTACCCAGTGTTGTTCATAATAATAAAACAACTAGCAATAAGGGGAGTGTCCAGAGGTAGGGGATTAGTTAAAAGCACTGTGCCATCTCTGTAAAACATTAACAATCCGTGGCGGATGTGGCAGACCTATGTTTACTAACATGGGAGATGTCGATTGTCTATATTTAAAAATTAAGTGGAAAGCAAGGTTACAGAATGTGCTGTATACATTATGCCATATGCAGTGTTATGCTGTGTATTTAGTGTTACTTGCATAACTTCACATACACATATACAACTACAGTGCTACTTATATCAATTATATATCCATGTTTGTGTGTGGAGATGTGTCTACATATGTATATCATGTAAATTTATGTGGAAAATATTTGGAAGGATATAATTCAAAATGTCCTCAGTGGTTATACTCAATTAGTAGAGAATCTCATTCATTCATTTTTGTAGTTCTTTGTACTTCTCCAGTTTTTCTATTTTTGTAATGAACTTGTTACTTTTATCATCAGAAAAATAATTTGTTACTCTTAGTTTAGGGAAACAAAGGAGACTGGTTAAGTCTGTTACCACGGTGTCAGCCAGTCTAAATGCAATTATTTTCTCATTCCAAGACTGTCCCCAGCTCTTGCACATGTTAGAAGCCCCCTGGGATTCCAGACCCATCTTCAGTTATGATAATTATAACGGACAAGAGGATGATAATGGTGTTCATTTATTGAGCATCTACTATGTCCCAGGCATTGGCTGAGCACTTCCTGTGCATTCTTACCATAGCATAATAGTTACTATCATATCTTTGGATTTCCAAGAAGGAGGCTGAAATGGGAACTTCAGTCCCCACAAGCGTCTCTGGGTGAGGCAGCTCCCATCAGCCACGGACTTGTTTGAGAAGGAAGCAGCTGTGTTTAGCCAATGCTCCTAGCAACTGGGCCATGGGTGTGCTGGATTAGTATAAAGGGGACCTGGGTGGAGAATACCAGTCTCATACAATTAGTATCCCCCCCTTTTTTTTTGGTGCCAGGGATTGAACCCAGGGGTACTTAACCACTAAGCTGCATCCCCAGCCCTTTTTAAATATTTTATTTACAAAGAGTGTCTTGCTGAGTTGCTTAGGGCCTCACTAAGTTTCTGAGGCTGGTTTTGAACTCTTGATCCTCCTGCCTCAGCCTCTGGAGCTGCTGGGGTTACAGGTGTGCACCACTGTGCCTGGCGATATCCCCATTTATAAAACTATGACTCAGAGAGGTTAAGAATCTGATCCAGGGCTACCCAACTAGTGAGAACTGGGTTTCGAGATGGGGTCTGAAGCCCACACCATCAGCCCTGAGCTAGGCGGCTTGTAAATTCCCAGAAGGGAAAGGGATTGCAGTTGTGGGTGGAGACTCTCCTGCATCCTCTGCCCCACCAGGTGTCCCCCCACACACACCTGTTCTCTGCTTCTCATTAGCATCTCAGCTGATCAGCAGTTTCAACTTGGCCTTTTGAAGGAGGGAACTACAAATAGCCTTTGTATTTCTGCAGAGGTCCCTGAAGGTTGCACTGTCCCTGGGTGGAGCTGGTTGCTAGGAGATATTTCTCAAGAAAGACTCCTTTGGAAAATGAGCTCAGGCTCTGTCCCCAGTTGATGGACTATTACATCCCAACCAGCATACCTCCCAAAGTATTAAGAGTGGGTCCAGCTGGGCACGGTGGTGCACACTTTAATCCCAGTGGCTCCGTAGGCTGAGGCAGGAGGATCGCAAGTTCAAAGCCAGCCTCAGCAACTTAGCAAGACTCTAAGCAATTCAGTGAGACCCTGTCTCTAAATTAAAATATAAAAAAAGGGCTGGGGATGTGGCTCAGTGGTTAAGCGCCCCTGGGTTCAATCCCTGGTACAAAAAAAAAAGGAGAGAGAGAGAGAGAGAGAGAGAGAGAGGAGAGAGAGAGAGAGAGAGAGAGAGAGAGAGAGAGAGAGAGAGAGAGAGGAGGTCTAATTCCTTCTCTAACTGGTTCTTCTAGGTGCCAGCTCAGCGTGTCTTGGGCTATAAACAATCTCTGTGCCAGACAGACTCAGAATCCTAGAAGGGGCCGTTTAAGACGATCCACCTGCATTCCCCAGTCTATAAATGGGGAAAATGAGGCCCAGGGAGTCCTGCCTGACCGTGGCAGCTTTATGATTTCTCTCTCTCGTCAATGCCCATAGCAGCTTCCCCTCGGTCCTGCAATGTCAATCAGCAGGACTCAGAATGTGAAGACCAGGGACAGTTTCCTGTGTTAATCCCATGTTCCTAGTGTTTGGTGGCGGAGGTGGGGGCAAATCATTACTTTGCTTGAGTGGCATTTATTGGGCACCTACTATGTGCCAAACACTGGGGTAGGAGCTTTAGGATCTTCTTCAGCTAACACTGACCTCTGGATCGTTTTGGGATGAGTTTGTACTGGCTGTTTCTTTCTTTTCTTGACGGAGGATCACATTTTCCCATTTATTTTATTTTATTTTATTTTTTTGCATACATTTCGAATGTGCTCAACCCAGAGGGGTCGTTCCGAGTCTTTGTGATTTTAAAATTTTCTCCATTTGCTTTTTCTAAACGTTCAGCAATGATCATGGATGACCCTGACAACCCGAAAAAATAATTTTGCTTAAAATAATTCAGGGGACGACCGGTCATGGGAACCCAAGCCTCTTGGGCCAGGGCACTCTTTAGAACAGCCCCTTCCTTGGACAGGCTACAGCAGGAAAAGCAACACAAACCATCGTCCACAGAACCAGACATGCCCCCCTACCAAACTTCCCAGTAGTATAAATATCCCCATTTTACAGAGGAAGAGACTGAGGCTCAGAGAGGTTGAGTCATTTGTCCGCAGCCCCACAGCTGACAAATGGTAGCGCTAGATTTGCCTCCTGCACCTGGAGGGGACCCTCTGCTTGGAGGCATCTAAACCTGGCCTGGGTTTTTTGCAAAATCCCCAGGTGGCAGGGGGGACACCTGGGTTTTCTGGAATGGGACAAAGCCAAGGAAATTGGCAGTGATACCCGGTCCAGATCCCGTTACGCCAGCACGATCACATTTCTCCCATTCTGGCGCCATATGAGCAGGGCAGAGGGCCGGGCAGCAGCCACTCCCCTGGTTATTCAAGTAGAAAATTACAGGTGCCCAAAATAGCCCAGCATTCTTTTATTTATGAACAAGCAGAGAGCTGGGGTGTGTGTGTGGGGGGGTACGTAGATCTCTTTCCACTGGTCACTTTCCCAAGGCCTGCAGGGCTCCACGGCTCTCAGAGGGGATCTCGTAGGACCTGGACATGGGTTCCCAGGGGGCACAGAGGACAGAACCCCAGATGGGAGTCCATCCCAGCCATCCCTGTCCAGCCACGTGGCCTGGGGTAAAGGACTCGGCCTGCCTGGGAATTCCTTTCTCCTTTGGTAAAATGGGATGAGACCTAAACTCACACCAAAGTTGATTTTCTCCCGACTGTAATGGTGATACCTGCTCAGTGCAGACAATGTAGAAAGTGGAAAAATTAAAAAAAAAAAAATACAAAAATGAGCATCCTGTCTCCCTGTGCCCTCGGCCCCTTCCTCAGGTGAGATAACCTGGATTAGTCTTGGAGTGCATCCTCCTGTCTGCTTCCTGAGCGAGGGTGAAGGGCTGGCCGATGCTCTAATGTGGAATGCCACTTACAGACACCCAGCGTTTCTCAAGCTATAAATAGGTCCTGAGCACAGCCTAAGGCCCTGTGGCCACCTGGAGTCGGGTTCCCCCAGCATCCCCTGCTCCTCCTCATTTTTCCAGCCCCCACTCAGAGACACCTAGAGGAGTGGGAAGGAGGGAAAGCCACTGTGGGTCCCTGACGTGTCTATGGGGCACAGAGCTGGTCTCCTTATGGGACCATCTGGGACCTTTCCTTCCAGCAGGCCTGATACACATGGGTGGGCCTGGGGGAGCCTTGTGGACCCCTGAGTCTTCTTCCTGGAGAGTCAGGGCAGGAAACAGCTGCCCTCTCCCAGGGCCATTTTCTGACTGGCTCAAAGGTCAAGAGCTTCCAATGGGTGCCCGGCAGACAGTACGCAGCTGGACAGAGCATCTGCTGGGACGACCATGACGTCATTATTGTTACTATAGGGGATGGAGAGCCAGAGGCCACTCCCTCTTGGAAACTGATTTTTTTTGGGGGGTGGGAGATACTGGGGATTGGACCCAGGGGCACTTAACCACTGAGCCCCATCCCCAGCCCTTTTTTGTATTTTATTTAGAGACAGGGTCTCACTGAGTTGTGTAACACCTTGCTAAATTGCTGAGGCTGGCTTTGAACTCACGATCCTCCTGCCTCAGCCTCCTGAGCTGCTGGGATGACAGGTGTGTGCCACCTGCCCAGCTGGAAGTCTTTTGTAGCTACTTGATAATTAAATGAAATAGTTTAAACATTTAATAATCACAATAAACAATTTTCGGTTTCGCCCATCTCAGATCTTCCTCGAGGAAGAACGGGACAGATACTATGCAAGGGTCGGTCCACCGTGCGCTCTGCCTCCAGGAAGTCCTGACTCCACTTATGGAAAAGGACCCAGGTGGGGATTTGGGAAGAAAGAAAGTAAGGACCCTCATGTGTGACCTCACCCGGGGCCTCCTAGGGGCCAGGGCTGAGGCTGGGGGCTCAGCCAGAGTAGTGTGGGATTTCTGGGGTCTTGGAAGCCAGCCCACTGCTGGGTGAGCTGCCGCACACCTGTCATCCCAGCGCCTCGGGAGGCTGAGGCAGGAGGATCGTGAGTTCAGAACCAGCCTCAGCAACTTAGGGAGGCCCTCAGCAACTCAGTGAGACCCTGTCTCTAAATAAAATATAAAAAGGGCTGGGGATGGGGCTCAGTGATTAAGTGCCCCTGGGTTCAATCCCCAGTACAAGAGGAGGAGGAGGAGGAGGAGGAGGAGGAGGAGGAGGAGGAGGAGGAGTGCCCACTAAACCCCAAGGCCTAGTGGGTCAGGGGTTACGGTTTTGGGTTGAATGCCCCTCCAGCTGGGGCTGTGGCTCAGTGGTAGAGCACTCGCCTAGCATGTGTCAGGCCCTGGGTTCAATCCTCAGCACCACATAAAAATAGATAAATAAGGTATTGTATCCAACTACAACTAAAAAATAAATATTAAAAACAAAACAAAACAGAGACAGTAAAGTCCTGGCCCCTGATATGTGTGAATATGACCTTGTTTGGAACTAAGGGTCTTTGCAGATGTGACCAAATGGAGATAAAGTCATTAGATGTGCCTAATCTGACTGGTGTCTTTGTAAGAGGGGAGGAGACACAGATGGACAGGGACAGGCCAGCTGAGGGCAGGGAGGGGTCCAGAATGACCCAAGGATGACCATGGATTGCTGCTACCATCAGAAGCTCAGAGAAGGGCCTGGAACAGACCCCCAGAGTCGTCAGGGGAGCATAACCCTGCCAATACCTTGATTTCGGCTTTTAGCCTCCAGAACTGTGAGAACATTTGTGATGCTTCAGGAAATGGTGCCTGGCTGTGCTCAGAGTCACCAGGAGACCTGTGCAAAGGCTGGCTTCTTGGGGTCCAGGGGGAGCAGATCCATGAGCATCTGCTGTATGGTACATCCCAGAATGCCCCCAGGTATGCCCAGGGGCTCTGGTGGGTCCAGCCAAACCTTAGATGATCCCTCAAAACGGCAGATATGGTGGGGTTTGAACTCGCGATCCTCCTGCCTCAGCCTCCAGAGATCATAGGCGTGATCAGCTGGGATCAGAGGCGCGCGCCAGCTCACCCGGCAGCGGGCAGGCTTCTGAGACCCCAGGAATCCCACGCTACACACCTGTAGGTGCAGCAGCTCGGGAGGCTGAGGCAGGAGGGTCGCGAGTTCAAAGTCAGCCTCAGCAACTCAGCGAGGCCCTAAGCAACTCGGGGAGGCCCTGTGTCTAAATAAAATATAAAAAAGGGCTGGGGGTGTGCTCTGTGGTTCAGTGCCTCTGGGTTCAATCCCTGGTACCAAAACCCAAACCCCAAACAAACCTGGCACACGTGGCCTCCTTTCTGGCTGACTTACTGCCCTTCTGGGGCCCGCCCTCCCCAGGGGACATCTCGGTCTCTATCCCCATCTACCTTAGGAGCAAGATGTCATCCAGACCAAGCCAGGTGCGTGTGGCTCCTCTGGATGGTCTGGGTGGACTTGAATTTCAGAGAGCAAAAGAACGTCCCGGGGCCTCGCCCTCTCCCTGCACCCCAGCCTCTGAGATCTGATCTCTCCTTTGAACAAAGCTCCCAGTTCAGGGTGGTGTAGGACACAATGTTCTGAAAGCCGATCCCAGGGGCCCAGGGCGGGAGCTGGCTTTTGGGTTCCTGCCGGCAGGAAAGCCGGCTTTGATTTAGCTCTCCGGGCCCCACCTCCTCGTCCTTTCAAGAGAGAAATTAAATTCCTCTGAACTTGAAGGCTGCTCCTCAGCAGGGCTCCCAGAGGGGCCTATTAACTCTACCCAGCGAGTGAAGGTTTACTCTGGCTTGAGATGAACAGCCTCAGTCCCCAGGCTTGGAAAACAGGTTGGTGGGCACGTGTATCCAGGATGAAGTCCCCCGTTCTGACCTTGCTGTGTGATTTTGAGGAGAGAGCTCAACCTCTTTGAGTCTGCATGCAGACACCGATACCTTGGTGGAGAGGACTGTGCAGCGACCCAAGTATTAGAAGGCGTTCTTATTTTTATCTTCAGGAAGAGCCCATTTTACAGATGAGAAAGATGGTGTCTGGTGGGAAGGGGTAGGGCCAGGTCGGGCTACGCTGGGCAGGGTCTCGAGGGGACCTTGGTGCTGGTGGGAGGAATCTGGCTTCTGACTGGCTTCTGCACAGGGTGATTCTGTCTAGTTACTTCTTGGCTGTGAAACAGGGGAGACCTTGTGTCCCCAGCTGCTGAGAGAGACTGATGACAGGTCTTGATTGGCCCTTGGGGGAATGACTCTCTTCTCCCTGCCTCATTTTACCCCTGAACCAGCAGCTGGTGCAGCCACCACACCTGCTTTGATGTGGGAAGAAACTTGGCGCCCAGAGAGGGACATGGTTTTGCCCAAGGTTGCTCGGGGCCTCTGAGGGGCACAGAGAAGATTAGACTAAGAGGAGGCAGACGAATAAGAAACCAAGAATGAAGACGAGCTCCTCTGTCTACCGTCTGGGAGATGAGATCTGCCTCCACAGCCTGAGGCTGGCGCAGGAGAGGCCATCTTGGCTCCTTCTGCCTGTTTCTTCTCTAGAGAAAATGTGGGTGGTGCTCTGGCAGGGTAAGGGGAGGGACTGGGCGGGGAGCTAAGGTGCCAGGGACACCCTCCTGTGGCAGCCCCTTCCTCTCCCCTTTCTTCCTTCCTCCATTTATTTAACACCTACTATGTGCTCTGGGGACACAATGGTAAACCAAAAACCAACCATAGTCTCCATTTATTGAGCACCTACTATCTGCTCTGGGGATGCAATGGTAAACCCAAAACACAGCATAATCTCCACTTATTAAGCACCTACTGTGTGCTCTGAAGACACAATGATAAAACAAAAACCAAACATATTCTCCCTTCCCTGATGGATAAAAATCAAGAACGGAAGACAAATCACAACAGTGTGCCCTTTACAGTGGAAAGACCAGAAAGCCGGGAGAGTGTGACGGTATTTGTCCTAGGGAAGTCAGATTGGTGGCGTGGTGCCCTGAGGTCCCTGGGGAACTTGACCCCCTTCTGTTTTCCTGTCCCTCTCTCAGCTGCCCCCACAAGCCCACAGGTTTAGCGACACCCGTGGGCCTAATTATGCAAATGCATCTCTGAGACAAGCTCGGCTCCCTCTCGGCTTATCTACTAAGCCCCTCATCTTGGGTGGACGTTTGAGAGTCTGTCAGGGAAGCCTGTCCTTCTTCCTTTCTTCCTCCTCCCTCCCAAGATGGGCATCCAGCCATAAAGATGGACAGAAGTTTTAGTTTGGGAAGAGTGGGTGTCAGGGCTGTCTGTGTTGAATCACACAGCAGCACCCCTTCCTCGGGGCTCCTGAAGCCAGCACCTGGGCACCAGCCCCGCCAGCAGAGGGTGGCTGGATTTCTACCCCCTCCAACCCATCAACTGGTTTGCCTTTGTGCAGTGCCCAACTTATACATCTGTTCGAGGCACCCCTGGGCATTCAGCTCCTGAATCCAATTTGAAGAAGGTAGAATAAAAGCCCCATTCCCGTCTCAAGGGACAGGAAACTGTCCTTCTCGGCCACTCCGTCTGTCCTCAGATGCGCATTTCATCTGCTGCCTTGCCCCACCCTCTGTCCCTGGGGAAGAAATTGCAACTCTAACTTTTTTAGTTCCCACCCAAGCCATTCTGGGGGTGGGGTGGATGAGGTGTGGGGACACTAAAGGGAGGAAGAACACACAGGGACTGTCAGATGCAGGGGGCTAACAGAGGGAGCCGCAGAGGGATCCTGGGGCTGAGGGCAAAGTCCAGGATCTGGAAGTCTTGCTCCCAGCCCCAGCAGAGGGATCCTGGGGCTGAGGGCAAAGTCCAGGATCTGGAAGTCCTGCTCCCAGCCCCAGCATGCCGGCTCACACAGCCCTGGGGATGTGGCCTTCCATGCATGGACGTCCCCTTGGAAGGCACTGAGGCCTGGGCCCGCTCTCTGGGCGAGTGAATTGCACAGTAGCACAGGGTTCTGGGCTCGGCAGGGCATAGGATTCATCAGATGCTTGGCTGTTGGCATGTTGAGATTTTTTAAAAAAACATTTTTTTCTTTCTTCCTTCCTTTTCTTTTTTTTAGTACCAGGGGTTAAACCCAGGGGTGCTTAACCACTGAGCCCCATCCCCAGCCCTTTTTTATGTTTTGTTTAGAGACAGGGTCTCCCTGAGTTGCTTGGGGCCTCACTAAGTTGCTGAGGCTGGCTTTGAACTTGCCATCCTCCTGCCTCCGCCTCCTGAGCCACTGGGTGTGTGCCACCATGCCTGGGCAAGTCTTAAAAAATTTTGAACAAGGGGTCCTGCATTTCTGCTTCATACTGGGTCCTCATAAGATCAAAGGGACAAGTCAGTGTCTTGAACCTCATCCATTTGAAAGGCCCAGAAGGTGCCAACCCTCTCCCAAAAGGGAACTGGGTCTGTCATGTTTGCCCTGTGCATGTGAGGTAAGTGCTCTACCATCAGTTATAGCCCCAGAATTCCCTCCTTCCTTCCTTCCTTCCTTCCTTCCTTTCTTTCTTTTTCTTTCCCATGGTTTGAAACCAGCGGCACTGAACCACTGAGCCCCATCCCCAGCCCTTTTTTATATTTTATTTAGAGACAGGGTTTCACTGAGTTGCTCAGGGCCTCTCTAAGTTGCTGAGGTTGGCTTTGAACTTGTGATCCTCAGCCTCTCGAGCCGCTGGGATCTCAGGCGTGCACCACCGTACCTGACTACTACGTGCATTTTCTCAGTTACTTTTCACACTAGTAATAATAATGTTTTTAATCCTCATTTTACAAATAAAGAAACCAAAGCTTGCACATCACCCAGCAAGTGAGTCCCAGAGCCTCTGCTTGGCCCAGCGTATCCACCTCCCTGTAACGGTGTCCAAAGAACCTCCATTCTAAGGCTTTGGCCTCCTTCTGCAGAGGGAGGGGGCTAGGGAGACCTTAGGATGTGGTGTGTCTAGGTCCCCCAAGTGAGTGCTGCCCAGCTGGGCTGATCCCAGTGCACCTCCTGGCCCAGCCATGTCTTTCTGGTGACCTCTGAGCCTTAGTATCCTGACCCGTGAAATAGGGGTGAGGATAATAGTCCCCCGTGAGAGCACTTGTGTGATTTGTATGAGTAGAAGCAGGAGGAATGGCTAGCTCAGTGTCAAGCAGGACCGAGGCCTCCTCTCAAGGGTGGCACAGAAGCCTGTGCTTGGCTGGCTGGTGGCATTGGTGTTCCCTAGCCAATGTCTTTCTCCTCTTCCTCTTCACTATCTTATGGCTTGGTGGACCGTGTTGTCAGGAGCTGTGGTTTGAACCATGTTCTCTGTCCTACAGCAGGAGCTGTGCCTGCCCTGGGAACTTCCTGTGCAAAGGTGCAGATCAAGACTGCCCAGTTGCCATGGTGACGGCCTGCTTAAAGGAGGTTCTGTGCTAGGCACAGGACTATCAGTCTTGACCTTGAATCCAGACACCAGCTGCCAGGGATGGAGAATTATGAGTGCAAATTGATCATTATAACTGGCCACTAGTCTTTGACCCTCAATCCTGCATGCTTTGAAGAAACTTTCACAAAAAAACTTTTTTGATGATGAAACCTAATAATAAACGTGCTGAGCTAGCTCTGGGTCATTGTTCCTCCAACAGAGGACAGTGTCCCCCCTGGCCCCAGCTTTCTCTCTATGTGTGTGTCTGTTTGTCTCTTCTCAATCCCCCATCGCCCCTCACAGGTTTCTGAATTAACAGCTGAGCTGGTAGCGGGGACAGTGTCACAGCAGTGGCTAGGAACTTGAGGACAGATGGGCCACGGCTGACAAGAACAGGTGGGGAGGGCCCTGGGACTGGGACGCAGGGAGGAGTTGGTCTGGGGTTACAAGTTGGGAGGGTTCAGTCACCTGATGGGTGAGCAAAGGCCCAGGGGCTGGAAGGATCCTGGGGTACCAGGTGGGGCAGGGCAGGGGCTCTGTCTCTGTCGGGGTGTGCGCTCTCCTACTCTCCATGAACTCCTGACCTGCCATTTCCTCTGTCTTCCATCTGCCACTGAGGGCCTAGGAGTCCTTTGTGGGGACACAGCTGTGGACTCCCCCAGCAAGAGTAGTGGGGTGTTGGACCCCATCTCCCCTCAGAGAAGCAGCCTGAGGTGGCAGGCAGTGGGGTGACAGGGCTGTCAGGGCCTCCTAATGACACCCTCATGCTGCTGGGCGGGGCTGGGTGGCCCAAGTGCCAGGCAGGCCCATCTGTCCTCTGTGGGGGGGAGTTGTCTGGGGAGACAGTTGTGTGCCTTTTGGTCTCTGTCACAGTGAACATTCCCTGTCAGGTCATCCATCAAATTTAGCCATTTCTCCTGTAATTTCTCTCTCTCTCTCTCTCTCTTTCTTTCTTTCTTTCTCTCTCTCTCTCTCTCTCTCTCTCTCTCTCTCTTTCTCTCTTTCACCAGGGATTGAACCCAGGGGCACTTAACCACCGAGCCACATCCCCAGTCCTTTTTTTTATATTTTAATTTAGAGACAGGGTCTCACTGAATTGCTTAGGGCCTCACTTTTGCTGAGGCTGGCTTTGAACCTGTGATCCTCCTGCCTCAGCCTCCCAAGCTGCTGGGAGGACAGGAGTGCACCACCGCCCCCGGCTCTCCTGTATTTTTGCTCCTCTCTTGTTTCAGTAGGAAACTTTCTTTAAGTGAAGACGAATGCCAACCAATGAGTGTCTCGGCAAATATCAACAGGGCCGGGACTCTGGGGGTGGTGAACAACCGGGGTGAGTTGGGGTTAATGCGTGAGAGACGAGAGGTGTGCCAGCCTACAGGGCTGCCCCGGTACAGCCGCACCCTGCCCGCTGCAGCTTCTGCAGCCTCCTGAGCAGCAGCAGCACCATCCGCCATTCACTGGGGACCTACTGTGCGCCAGACTCACCTCCTGTGGGAGGTAAAATCATCATCCAGTTCAACCGATGAGGAAACTGAGGCTCTGGGAGGTGAAGCAAGTGGCCCCAGTTGGTCCCAGGCAGAGTTGAACTTTGTGCCTGCTCAGTTCTCCCTCAGAAGCTGGGCAGCGCAGCTTGACCCTGGACCTCCTGATTCAAAGTTCAGCTCTGCCAGGTACTGGCTGGATGACCTTGACCTTGAGCCTTGTGGAACCTCTCCACCACTCTGTTTTTTATTTTTTGCTGGGGGTGGTGGTGGTACTGGGGATTGAACTCAGGGGTATTTTATTTAGAGACAGGGTCTCACTGAGCTGCTTAGGGCCTCGCTTTTGCTGAGGCTGGCTTTGAACTTGCGACCCTCAGCACCCCCAGCCCCAGTCATTACAGCCGCTGTTTGTCTTTGGACTCCTGGTCCAGGGCACTTTCTGTTCACCCTTAACCTTTGCAGTGTCTTTCCATTTTCTGTGCCCACGCCATGACAGGGAGGCAGGTCGTCTCTCTTCCCCAGGGTGGGCCATGACACTGAAATGTCCTGCACCTGTCCTTGGCTTCCGCAGGGAGCAGCAGCCACGCCACAGGGAGCCTGATCTCTGGCCCAAGGGTGGGCTCTGATGGGCCTACACTGACCCTTCTCCACCCTTTGCAGAGCCCCCGTGCAGACTGCAGGCTCAGCCCTTGCTCCTGGCCTTTCCAGAGAACAAAGGGGGCTTCACCCAAGCACCGGCCTGACCTGTCCCTCTCGCTGCAGCGCGCACCCACCCTCCCAGCTCTCCCTATTTCCCTCCCTGAGGTGGCCCCAGCCCACCAGGGAGCCCTTGCCGGCAAGGACCACGCGACTTCATGCTTGGCCCCCACTCCCCACACAGCACTGGCACCGGGCAGCGGGTGCCCAGGGGATAGTTTTCCGTGGGCATTCGGGGTGGGAGCGAATGAAGATGGGGGACGCCGTCACAGACCAGCAAAAAGCAAGATGGGTTTTGAGCCGGTGTCCCGACCTGTCCCCACTGCCTGCATGTGCCGGCTGAGAAATCCCTTCTTGCCCCGGAGCTGAGTTCCTTCTGTGTAAGGATGAGGTCATCACAGGTCATCTGGGGTTCAGAGGGCCAAGCGGGTGTCAGGCATCGTCTCGTGAACCTCCCGTTTTACAGAAGAGGAGCAGAGGTCTAGAGCCATGCAGGACCTCCCACAGCAGGTGGGCGGAGGCTGCGACCACCAGACCGCACTGCTGGGCTTCCAGCCCGGGGTGCACGTGGGCATGCGCCCTAAGCCTGTGCGCGGTCTCTGAGAGCCTGTGCATTAAATGCAGATGCCCCTCCCGCAGAGACTGATCCAGGAGGTCTGAGTGGCCCCCGGAAGTGACTGTTTAAAGGGCTCCCTCCGACTCCCCACCTAATAATATTGATGCGGGAACCCACGGGCCACATTTTCAGACATGCTGCGCCGGCCGCATTGTCTGTGAACCCCCGCAGCTGAGAGCCCAGACTTCGAGGGTGAAGGGTAATAACATGAATATACTTCTAATAACAGAGCAGATACAGATACACCACGCCATCTGCCAGTCACTCTTTTGAACCCTTTACATGTTTCATTCATTAAATTCTCATGATGAGACTTTAGGTAGTGACTGCTACTGTTCTTCTTTTCCAGATGAGGAAACGAGGCATAGACAGTTTACTCTATGCCAGGGCGCGGGTGGTGGCGCACGCCTATAATCCCAGTGGCTTGGGAAACTGAGGCAGGAGGATCGCAGTTTCAAAGCCAGCCTCAGCAATTAGTGAGGCCTTAAGCAACTCAGAGAGACCCTGTCTCTAAATAAAATACAAATAAAAGGGCTGGGGATGGGGCTCAGTGGTTAAGCACCCCTGGATTCAATCCCTGGTAACCACCCCCCCACCCCCCCCCCAAAAAAAAAAAAAAAAAAAACAAGCTTAAATTACATACCCAGGACCTTGCATCTGGAAACAGCTGGTTAGCCAACTTACTATAATTTTCATCATTTTTTATCTTGCCCCTGTGTCCACCTGGGCCAGATGTCCCCTTGGGGGGCATGGAGGGGGGTGCCCAGGGAGTCTATATTCCAGGAATTAGAGATGTGTGTGTGCTTAAGTCCAGGGAACCAGAGAGATCGGGTGCCCTGGCTCTGTCCTAGAAATCAGGCGGGGTGGGTTTCGCCCTGAGTTCTAGCAGGGTTTGCAGAGGCAGATCTCAGCTGTGAACGGGTGGAGGGGCTGGTGGCCGTGCTGGCGGGGCTGCGGGGCTGCGGGGCTGCGAGGTGGCTGGGCTCCCCGCTGGCAGGCCCAGCCTGTCCCCCAGCCAGGTCACGACCGGGTGCCCGGGGCACCTACCTTCTTCCCCTGAATTGCGCCCATGGCGTGAAGTGGCGCTGGGCCTGGTGGGCCTCAGGGGCTGGGCCAAGGTCCTCCCTGCTGGCGGCGATCTCAGGAGCCAGGGCCCGGGGGGCTCCTGGGGCCAGGGTCCCCCGTCTTCTCGTGACTCATTCTCCCAGGCGGGAAGGCAGCTTTTGCAGCGGCCGCTAAGCCTGGAGCTCCTCAGACGGGCTTAGGGCGATTGACCCTGACAGAGGGGCCGCCAGGCCCCAGGTGGCCACAGGCCTTCCCCGGGGTCCCTGGGGCTCTCCACCTCCCAGACCCCTGCTTCTCTCAGGCAGGGAAACTGAGGCAGCTGGGAAAGCGGAGGGGAAGCAGGGCGGTCCCCTCCTCTCCTCCCACGGCTCAGGTGTGGCCGCTGACCTCTGGCTGGCCCCGCCGCAGGGACTTGGCCTTCCCGCCTGGCTGCTCGCTGCAGCAGACAGGGCCAGACAGGGGAGGCTGCCTGGGGTGTTGGGGGTGCAGGGCTCAGGGCAGGCTGCGTGGAAGACACCTGTGGCCCTGGGCTGTCCCTGAGAGCAACTCTGAGAGCAGAGGCCATTGGGAGGCTGGAGGGCAGGAGACCTGGGCTGAGGCCAGGAGAATATCCGGAGGCTGGATTCCAGCCCCAAGGCCAAGTTCTCAGTGCCCCTGGCAGGAAGGCACCCTCCTTACCACTCTTTCCATCTTTTTTTTTTTCTGTACGAGGGCACTTAACCACTGAGCCACATCCCCAGCCCTTTTGAATATTTTATTTAGAGACAGGGTTTTTGCTGAGTTGCTTAGGGCCTTGCTAGGTTGCTGAGGCTGGCTTTGAACTCAATCCTCCTGCATCAGCCTCCCGACACCCCTTCCTTCTTGACACCAGCCTGGATCAGAGGTTAAGATTAGAGTTACCTTGGGCTTGAATTGGAGCTCTGTCCCTCATGGCTGTGTGGCCTTAGGACATGGTTTGACCTCTCTGTGCCTTAGTGAGTGTGTGTGTGTGTGTGTGTGTGTGTGTGTCAGAGAGAAAGAGAGAGAGGGAAGGAGAGAGAATATCATTTACCTGTACAGGATTGAAAAGGGCCAGGTCTGGGCACTTGAAGCCATTATTCTATTAAGGACCCTGTCCCCTGCTGGGTTGTGATCTTATGCTTGACCAAAGGGGGCTAGATGACCCCTCCCCCCATGGTGCAATGAGGTTGAAATGAAGTAATTCCAGGGAAGCTCCATGCAGAGCATCTGGAAAACAGCGATTCTCTGGCGCTGCTGTTCACGCTCTGTTAATAATACTGTGTGCTTGAAAGTACAAGACCCTCTCCCAGGAGTGAGGGCGGGGAGACTCACCGTCCTTCCCTGTCCACTAGCACACAGAGGACTGATTACATGGCAGTGGTTGGTGGAGGCCAACAGAACACAGCCTGACCCCTCCCCACAGGGCTGACCCAGCAAGCTCTGCCATCGACTGGACCTCATTCTGCTCCCTTCTCTCCCTGATAGTTCCAGGGCCACGACACCTGTGGCTCCCAGAACAGGGCCTTTGCACTTGCTGTTCTTGCTGCCTGAATGTCCTTCCTCCCACCCTCATTTTTTATTATTTATTTATTTTTTAAAAAAATTTTTGGTACCGGGAATTGAACCTGGAATGGTTAAATTCCAACCACTGAGCCACATCTCCAGCCTTTAAAAAATATTTTATTTAGAGACAGGGCCTTGCTGAGTTGCTTAGCACCTTGATAAATTACTGAGGCTGGCTTTGAACTTGCGATCCTCCTGCCTCAACCTCCCCAGCTGTTGGTATGCACCACTGCGTTTGGCTCATTTTTTGACCTTTATGTGATTCTTTCCTTTTTCTCCTTTGGACTCAAATCAGAGAAGCCTTCTCTGACCTCCCTTGCAAGGGAGCCTCCCCGGCTCTCTGTTTGCTAATTTCTTTCTTTCTCACCACTTAGCAATGGAAATGATATTATTTCTGGGTTTATGGTCTCTCTCCCCTGCCTGGAATGGTCGTCTCACAAAAGCTGAGACCTGGTCTCTCTGGGTCGTCAGTTTACCTATTGGGTCTAGAACAGCGAGGGATACATTGTAACCATTCCACAAATAAAAGATGCAGGATGAAATGAAATACCCCAAGTATGCAAAATGCGGAGTACAGCCCTGACTTCTTGTAGGAGCTCATCACAGGACAATGATTAACTTTATTGGTCACTGTTGTTACTATATTTCTTCTGACTCCCAGCACCCCTCCAGCCAGACAAACTCGCAGCTTCTTCCTCCCTGCTTTGCTGGTCCAGCTCCTGCCTGGTCTGGCCCCAATTGCTGCCTCGCCTGGCCCCACCCCCTGCCTCGTCTGGCTCCACCCCCTGCCTGGCCTAGCCCCACCCTCTGCCTCACCTGGCCCCACCCTCTGACTTGCCTGGCCCCACCCCCTGCCTCGCCTGACTCCACCCCTTTGCTCTCTGTTGCAGTCGGGGCTGGCGCACGGCTTCTCCCCTTTAGAAAGGAGAGAGCTTGAAAGATTGCAAAGGGCAATGGCTACATTGGCAGTCAGCTGGGGTAGTGAACATGCTCCAAGTCAACCCTGAAGATCAGACTCCTTGGGCAGCCATCCCATAATTATCCACCAGCTTGCTCAAGGTGGGGTGGGAGGAGAGAAGGGGGTGCTACACATTTATTAATGTTCCCCCATCTGCTTGGAGCCCTGCGGAAACACGACCTATCAGCTGCACAGAAATCCGGGTCTCTCAAGTGGCTCTGAAGCCCAGTCTGGGTAGGATTAGGGTCTCAAGGTGACATCCAGACCCCGTGGTGTGACAGGAGGGATGAGCGTGGCCCTGGAGCCTAGCGTAGTACCCAGTGTGGACGAGGTTCCTGACACACTGGCCCCGGTGAGTTATGGGATGGTGTTTGGTGGTGGATGGCCAAGGAGGTCCCCATGCCTCTCTGCCCTATCTCACTGGGTGGTCTGGGCACATCTCTTAGCCTCTCTTTCTCCATCTGCAAAGTGGGTATGAGTGTCCACTCCTTTCTGACCCACAACCCTGTGGAAAGAAGCAAGGCTTACAAGTGTGAGAGGGTTTAAAAACCCCTCCAGCCACTCCCGGTCCCTCTCTCCCAAAGCCATCCTGGTGCAGGCTGAGCACATTGACCCAGAGGGTCTCTGCACTCTTCAGATATCTTCGAGAGCCTTCAAGAGGAGCAGGATTATGGAGTGGGGGAGGAAGGGGAAGGGGAGGAGAGAGAAGAGGAAGAAACATTGTTTACCTCCCAGCACTTTTAGGGCCAGGTAGATCTGAAGGACCTGTTTCAAGTAGTGATGGAGGCAAACTGGGATTCCAGTCCTTATCTGTGTGACACTGGACAAGTCATTTGACCTCTCTGAACCTCGTTTTCCTATCCCATGAGGCTATGAGGTTGAAAGGAGGTAATTCATGTAAAGCTCTGGGCAGGGCCTCAATAAAACAGGACTTCTCCATGGCAGCGAGGCAATGATGTCACTATTAATAATACCAGTGAGCGGGCGAGGTGGCGCATGCCTGTAATCCCAGCAGCTCGGGAGGCTGAGGCAGGAGGATCGCAAGTTCAAAGCTAGCCTCAGCTTTCAAGGCCCTAAGCAACTCAGCGAGACCCTGTCTCTAAATAAAATACAAAAGAGGACCGAGGATCAGTGATTAAGTGCCCCTGGGTCACCCTGGTACCAAAAACAAAAAAGTAGTGATACACCCACTGCCCACTGGCAAGTCCAGATACCCACTTCTCTTTCTGCAGAGCCCAGTGTAGGCGAGCCTCGCCGCCCTTCCCTTTCTGTCTCGGGCTGCCACCTGCTGGTGAGGATCAGACTTACAGTTTTGGAAAAGTGGCCTTGGCGGAGGGAAGAGCACAGGACTCTCTGGGGCTGGGGGCGGGGCCCGATGGCCGGGAGCGAGCTGAGGCCACCATTAGCCTGCAGAAGTTCTTGGAGGCTGGCGTACCGCATGAGAACTGTCAGTCTCAGATCTTATCTGTTTACCTTCTTAATAGTTCTGGCATGGGCCCCGCCCCCCCTTTTTTTCTGATGCCCATGTCCTTGGGCCCAGGCCACTATCCTCTGTCCCTGGAGGACACAGCAGCTTCCTCACTGGCCTCCCTGCCTCCATTTTCCATATGATTGCCAGGACTTTTTTTTTTTTTTTTTAATATGTGGATCTGGTCACATCATCCCCAGCTTTAATCTCTGTGTCTCACTGACTTAGGACATCGTCCAGGACCCTCTGCCTGGCTCAGAAGGCTGGTCTGTGCTCACCCTGTCCCCTTGGTCCTGTCACCCACCCGCTGCCCCTTCCAGGCCTGTCCAGCTTCCATCTTGCTCCTGCTCTTCCATGGTGGGCCGCGTGTAGGCATCCCCGAGGGCTCACGGGGATGCAGCCTCCTCCAGGACCCCTTCTCTCACAGCCACTGGGCTGGCTCCCTCTGGGCATTTCCTCCTGCACAGCTGGACCCTTTAGTGACAATCCCTGCAGAGCTGCGGTTCTGTCTCCCCACCCAGGATGGCTCAGGCCCACCCAGGGAGCCCCAGCCACCGACCTCAGGATGCAGGTGGTTTATGAAGGACTGACCCTCCCCCCCACCCGCACTCCCTTGGGGACACCGGTAAGGTTTGCTCTCTACCCCAAGTCCCTTTGGCACATTTGAAGCCCATCCCGTTCCCAGGACTTCGACACTGTCCCACACCCTTGTGGCCTGAGGGCTTCTTCCCCCCACACTCGCCGTCTCCTGGCACAGCTCTGGGGGCTCAGCACCATGCTTTCTGCTCCCACGACCACTTCTAGGACTTGATCTAGAGCCTGGGAACTGGGATCTTCTGGGACCGTGTCCCTGGGGTCTTCCCCGCCCAGTGTGTCCAGCAGCCTACCTGTGGCTGGCATGGCATCTCTTGTCCAGGGGCTCACTGGGGAGCCACACTCTTCCCCACATGGGGCAGACAAGAAGTGCCCAGGAATTGATGTCACTACAACAAGTGATGGGCGGGTGTTGGTGTACAGATACCCCAGCTCCCTCCCCGTGGACTAGGCTATGTCCGGGTGCGTGTTCTGCAGGACTCAGAGGTTCCTGGTGGGTGGAGCGCCAGTCGCCCACAGTGGTAGCTGGGTCGACGACACGACATTTATATCGGCCTCCTTTCCTGTCCTGTCTCCCTACCCTCATCCCCTTTGGTTATTTTCTAGAATCATCTCCTGAATAAACCATCTGCACTTGGATTCTTGTTTTGGGGTTGGTTTTTCGGGAACCCAAACCAAGCCCAGGCAGGACGTCTCCCCTGAATCCCGCTCTTTCTACTCTGTCCCAGATCTTCCCCCTTCAATAACCTCGCCAGCTCTGGATTTCCTCCAGCTCTTCTACAAACAAGAGGATAGCTCGGATGCAATGGCGCACACCTAGGATCCCAGAGGCTGGGGAGGCTGAGGTAGGAGGATCGGGAGTTCAAGGCCAGCCTCAGCAACTTATCAAGGCCCTAAGTGACTCAGTGAGACCCTGTCTCTAAAGAAAATATAAAAGAGGGCTGGGGATGGGGCTCAGTGGTTAAACCCCTGTGGGTTCAATCCCAGGTACCGGAAAACAAAGCAAAACAAACAAACAAAAAAAACTTTACACAAACAAAAATAGTAATTTGTGAATAATCTGTGTCCTCTCCTCTGGCTCCCCTGTTCCTGTCCATCTTCCACAATACCCTGGGCACCAAGGATTCCTTCATGCCTAAAGGAAACCCCTATGAAGCCGAGCTCCACTCCAGCTCCACTCCAGCTGTGGACTGGTGGATCCCAAGCTGTCACCAACCTGCCCACACCCACGGCCCCACATAGCTGAGTCTGGACCGATCCAATCCCAGGGAGAAAGGAGGCATCTCGAGGGGTCAGGGAGTCCACTCGAAACCAGCAAAAAAAAAAAAAAAACCCCAAACATTTAATTTTGGTCCAGTGTGGTGGGCAGCCGGTCCTTCCTTGGGACCAACAGCAGTCTGCAGTTCCTGGGGAGGGGGACGTGTCTCAGGGTGGACATTGCAGGGCCATGGGGGTGTTGGCTGTGCAGCAGGAGGGGAGCCGGAGCGTGAGGACGGCCAGGACCTTCCATGCGGGTGGCTCCCTCCTCTTCCTCCGAGGTCGCTGCCCGGCGCAGTGTCCCTGGGCTCTGGGTCCCAAGTCAGCAAGAAGCTCCCTCAAGCCCCTGGCGAGGAAGTGCTAGAATACCTTCCGGGGCACACAGCCCTCCAGCTCCAGCAGCTCCGGCCAGCCATCGTATTTATTTGTTTCTGGGTTACTCTTTAAGAACTAGAGAGAGGAGAGAGAGATGGATGGAGACTGCGTGGGACCCACGGGGGTACCTCTGCTCGGCCTCCTCACTGCATTCTCCCCATAGCCCCACTTCACAGATGGGGAAGCAGAGGCTCAGAGAGGGACCCTAAGTTGCCCAAGGTGTCCGAGCCCAGTGACTGCCCGCATGTCCTATGAGGGCACCGAGGCAACTTCTCCGTTAGCCCTTCTAGGACACCTCAAAGGACAAGAATAATAAGATAATCCTAGCAATTCTTGAGCACTTGCTGTATGCCAGGCACCATGGATTTTTTTGGGGGTACTGGGGATTGAACTCAAGGGCACTCGACCACTGAGCCCCATCCCCAGCCCTATTTTGTATTTTATTTAGAGACAGGGTCTCGCTGAGTTGCTTAGGGCCTCACTAAGTTGCTGAGGCTGGCTTTGAACTCGTGATCCTCCTGCCTCAGCCTCTGGAGCCCCTGGGATGACAGGTGTGCGCCACTGTGCCTGGCTGACAGGAGCCATTCTAAAGCACATTATATATTTAATCTGCACAAGAGCCCTAGGAAGTGCCTATGGTTACCATGCCATTCCACAAATGGGGAAACTGAGGCACAGAGAGCTAAAGTCCCTGCCTCTGGCCACCCAGGTGGTAAATGGTGGAAGCACTATGAAATATTAATGATTACTCATAAAGATATAAAGAGTGGGAAATCAGTTAAAATTGTGTTTGAAACGCTCAGGCTTAGCTTATGGAAGAAAAATGTTAAATGGAAAAATCTACCTTGATAATATTGAAACAGTTACTTAGAAAGAACAAAAAGAAATTCTTCTTATTATTCTTTTGGTTCCAGGGATTGAATCCAGGGGTGCTTAACCACTGAGCCACCTCCCCAGCCCTTTTTAATATTTTATTTAGAGACAGGGTCTCGCTGAGTGGCTTAGGGCCTCACTAAGTTGCTCCAGAGGCTGGCTCCAGAGGCTGGCTTTGAACTCAAGATCCTCCTGCCTCAGCCTCTGGAGCAACTGGGATTACAGGCATGGGCCACTCCATCCGGCTAAGCCTTTGGTTTTTTGTCTGTGAGTTAACAATCATACTGACTTTACGGTTAAGTACTAAATCAGAGCCTGTGCGTATCTTGCTTAGCATGTGCCTGAGCAGAGCAAGACTCACTGGATGCTAGTTTTTCTTATCATCAACCTGATTTTGCCACTCTCCTCCTCAATCCTCCCATAGCTCCCTATTGCCCTCGGGTCAGAGTCTGCCCTCTTCAGTGTCCTGAATCTCAGAACCACTAGCCCTTGGCCTTGGGATCTGGGCAGCAGTGCATGTCCTCACTTCATGCCAGGGAAGGCCTGGCCACTTTTTTCCAGTTCCTGGAATCCCTCCCAGCTGGGGATGTCCAGAGAGGGGAGCTGCCTCTGGCAGGGGGAGAAGGCACAGCATTTCCAGGGGTGGCCTTGACCTCTGTCTCCTCCCTCCTTCCTCCTGTGAGTGCTCCTCAAACTCCACATCTGGGGACTGCCCAGATGCCACAGCTCAGGGCTACCCTATGGTGGTGACCTGGAACTCCATATTGGGGACCCTTCCTGACTTCTTCCACGTGCTCGGGTGGGGGGTCCTGCTGTCCCCTCCTTGGGAGAAGCTCGCTCTCCACAGGGAGCTTGGGAGAGGACCCGGGGCTCCTCTGGTCCCTTTCCAGGTGGGGAGTCCGAGGTGGGAGGGGGAGGGGTTTGCCAGGCTCACACCTGGGACCCGGTGGCAGCTTTTCTCCTCCCTGTCACTTGCCCTTCCCCCTCTGTCCTCCTTCCCCTTCTCTTTCTGGGTACATTTCTAGACACCTTTGCGTTCACCCATGACCCACCTTTTACAGAGTGGCAGAGGCGGCTGGGGTTCGGCCTGTTGGCCCCGCCTGAGTGGGAGCAGATGGCCTGGGGCTGCCCTCCCCGGCGGCTCTGCACGGAGACTCCCTCCAACAACCAAGTCCGCAGACAGCGGCTGTCCTTGCCGCCCCGACCCCGCTCCCCGTCTGTCTGTCTGTCCATCCCTCCCTGGCATCCTCCAAGCCCTTCACTGCCCCCCCCAGGGGTGGGGGGCGGCCAGGAACCCACCTGTTCAAAGGGGCTTTTGTTCTTGAGGTCTCTGGCTCCTAAGAAGACCCAGCTGTCCCGGAAGCCCAGCTGCTTCACGTAGGAGCTCCCCAGGTTGGAGAAGAGGTACCTGATGTCCTCGTTCATTCTGCAGAGGACCAGAGAGGACCATCGGGGGTGGGGGGGTGGGATGGCTTGATGAGCACCAGGAGTTGGGCGCAGTGGCCTGTCATCCCAGCAGCTCAGGAGGCTGAGGCAGGAGGATCCCAAGTTCAAAGCCAGCCTCAGCGACTTTGTGAGGCCCTATGACTCAGCAAGACCCTGTCTCTCAGTAAAATATAAGAAAGGGCTGGGGATGGGGCTCAGGGGTTCAGCGCCCCTGGCTTAGGATGCAGGGATCCCAGACTTTCTCTCCCAAGGGTGGGGGTTGGGGAGAGGTGTTTGCAAATGTAATGCCTGTTCACAGGATGTCACAAAGAAGTAACTGAAAAGCAGAGCAGCGCCCTCTCCCTTGACATAACCATCGCCAACATTTTAGCAGTCAGGGGGCCGGTTCCCGAGGGACACCTTCTGAGAAATGCCTTATCGGGTGACACAGTCCCTGTGTGAACCTCACAGAGGGTACTCACATTGACTAAGGTGACCGGGATGTCACTCAGCGACCTAATTGTCTGGGACCATGTAATGATCAGTTCTTGGCACCTGTCAGTCCATTTATTTTTTCTTAGTACAAAGGGCGAGCATTTTCCCATGTCCTTAAATATTTTCTGCACCATTGTGTGTGTGTGTGTGTGTGTGTGTGTGTGTTTTTGGAAGAGGGGGTGGGTACCAGGGATTAAACCTGAGGTACTGAACCACTGAGCCACATCCCCAGCCCTATTTTGTATTTTATTTAAAGACAGGGTCTCACTGAGTTGCTTAGAGCCTCGCTTTTGCTAAGGCTGGCTTTGAACTCGCGATCCTCCTGCCTCAGCCTCCTGAGCCTCTGGGATTGCAGCTGTGTGCCACCATGCCCTACTACACGGCCATTTGTGATGTGGTGTATCTTCCCATGTGTATGTATAATAATGCATTATATATCACCACGTTGCAATTTCAGTAACCCGCCAGCCGTAGGTGGACGGGGGGCATTTCCTGTTTGTCGCTGAACCTCCCAGGACATCTCTGTGCACCTACCTGCCTGCTGATCTCCTTAGGGAAGGTCACCAGCAGATGGAGCTGGCAGGAGGGTGGTTTGTAACAGTATGTGGCTGGGCAGGTGGAGTTTCCCACTTACTTGGTCCCCGGGTCATCGTAGGAGGCCACCAGCACCAGTGTGTCCCGTGGAATTTCCTTAAGGAATTTCACCAGGAGCTTGGCATCTGTGGGCAGGAAGAAAAGCGGGTGCTGTTCACCTCGGGGAAGTGACGTCCCCTCATTCCCCTTCTCACCTGGGGACCTAATGACCCAGGATTGGAAGCCAGGGGGAGGCAGTGTCCTGGGGCAGAGCTTGCCGCAGCCCTCGTCCTCGGTGAGGGACAACATGAGCTGTGAGGGTCCTCATTCAGGTGATCTGGGGTGGACACTGGTGTTTAAAAATCCCCAGGGTCCTGTGAGGTGCAGCCACATCACAGCCTCTGGTAAAAGGTCTCCCCCAGGGGACTGAGGACCTCTCAGGACCTCTGGGCCCTTCTGCACATCTCTGACCCACTCCTACGTTGGTTGACACTCAGATTGTCTGTGCTGAGCTGGAGGGTCCTCCACGTGGCCCCTGACAACCCAAACAAGGTAGGTGGCCCCTACTCTCTCCTGCTGCCCACGAGGCCAGGCTCATCTTGTGTCTCTAACACCACCTCGAACTTGTCCAACTCTCTGCTGAACAGGCCTAGGTTTGGCCCTGGGGGGTGCTGTGAGCTCCAAAATACACCAATTGGTTTCCATTATATTTATTTTTAAAGTTACCTTCCCTGTGTGTAAGTGATAATGGCTTTCTGCTTAGGGCAATGATAGAGTTTCCTTTGAAGATATTATTTATTTAGGTTAAAAAGGAAAGGAAAGGTGGCACAGGCCTGTCATCCCAGCGGCTCAGGAGGCTGAGGCAGGAGGATCTCAAGTTCAAAGCCAGCCTCAGCAAAAGCGAGGCTCTAAGTAACTCAGAGAGACCCTGTCTCTAAATAAAATATAAAAAGGGCTGGGGATGGGGCTCAGGGATTGAGTGCCTGTGAGTTCAATCCCTGGTTCAATCCTACCTCACAAAAAGGAGAAATATGAGCCACTCTAAAGGAAAGTAATAGCAATGCAGGTAGGATTCTGGATATAGCACAACTTGAGAAAGAGGCTCTTGAACTGCTGAAGTATGGGAAAAAGGGGCCTAGAGGTTAAAGCGGGGGGTGGGGGGGAGGCTACATCTGTCAAAAAAGGATGAGTGATAGCCCTGGTTATAGCTTCTTTGTAAAAGGTAAATGTGGCAATAACTTTGGACACACAGTAAATGCACTTAAATGGAATCACAGATTGTTAGTAGAATTTGCTACATAACTTGTGAAGTCCAGGCAAAAAAGAAAGCAGAGGGACTTTTATTTAAAAAATTATTAAGAATTTGAGGACCATGCTGGGTGTCGTGGTGCACACCTGTAATCCCAGCAGCTTGGGAGGCTGAGGCAGGAGGATGTCGAGTCCAAAGCCAGCCTCAGCAACTTAGTGAGGCCTTGAGCAACTCAGTGAGACCCTGACTCTAAATAAAATAAAAAAGGGCTGGGGATGGGGCTCAGTGGTTAAGCACCCCTGGGTTCAAGTGCTGGTACCAAAAATAAATAAATAAATAAATATAATTTGAAGACGGTGATGGCAAAGCATCAATCCACAAGTCAAGCTGCTGGCGGGAACTTAGACGTCTGGTATCCTAGTTTGGCGGGGACAATGCTTGTCCTACCTAGCTGTGCAAAGGTAAGGGGGTCAGTCACTTCTAAGGGGCAACCCTGTGCACAGAGAAGCTCAAAAAAGCATGACCCTGCAGAGGGAGAGGAAAAGACCTCTGCAGAAAGGTGCAGGGTGTGAGCCTCAGGGAGGTCCTTTCTGGAGTCCTGTTCTTGGGTCCACTAGAGGTTCCTCCCTGTGACCTTGAACTCAAGTCCTGCTTTCCCGGCAGAGGTCGAGTGGGCACAGACAATGGGCTGTGTCCTCGTCCTTTCCAGTGCATGCCTGTCTGGCCCCAGCATGGTCATTTCTTGGAGCCCTCTGAGCACAGGCCGGAAGTTCTGGGTGTCAGGGCGGAGAACACCCAGCTCCTGGCCCCACCGGGCAGTCTCTGAGGTGTGTACTGGACACTGGCTTGATGACACTCTGTGCGGGTGGCCTTCTTTCCCTGTTTCTCTTTCCCACCCTGCTGTGGATGTTTCCTGGGATCTCCTGTCAAGGAAACCAGTGCACTGGAATCCTTGACTCAGGATCTGTGCCTGGGAGGTCCCAGGGGACCTCACCCACGGGCAGGGCTCAGCCCACCCCAGAATGTCAGTGTGGCCAGAGGTGCCTACCTCCGGAGTACATGTCGAAAGAGTCCTGTCTCACCACCTGTCCTGTGGTTCCTAGAGGGTAAAAAGAACGGAACTCTTACTTCCTGTAATGGGAATTGTTCCACCTCCTCACTTTGCGGAAACTTGGTCCTGGGGAGCCTAAAGCCTAAAATAGAATAAGGATCAAATAAAATCAGGTCCTGTAAAGAGCATGTAGGACCGCATTAGGTGCTTAATTGTTGCTGGGCTGAAGCCAGGGGTGGTGGCGCATGCCTATCAACCCAGAGGCTCAGGAGGCTGAGGCAGGAGGAACTCCAGTTCAAAGTCAGCCTCAGCAACCTAGCGAGGCCCTAAGCAACTCAGTGAGACCCTGTCTCTAAATAAAAAATGAAAAAGGGCTGGGGATGAGACTCAGTGGTCGAGTGCCCCTGGGTTCAATCCCCAGGACCCACCAACCAACTAGCAAACAAACAAATAAATAAAAATATAAAAATTGCTGGGCTGATTCGAGAAGTGCAGAAACAGTGGTTGGGCATCTCTGGAAGAAAACAGAATCTAACCAACGTGAGTCTGAATTTTATCCTGCCCACTGCTAACACGGGGCTTCACGTCGTGTAGTTTTTGCATGTGTACAATGGGCTGTTGGAACCAGGTGAGGTTTCGTATAACAGCACAGGCACAAGGTGCATTTTAGCTGCAAAGCAACAATAAAAATAACGACGATCGTCCACGTTACTCCCACCTACACAGAAAACCTGCACCTCGAGTCCTCCAGCCTTTGAAGGCGAAGGGCTTTGCAGTGGGGCTGAAGGGTACTCAGTTTCCAGAGTCCCGGAACCTCAATGTTCTGGAGGGAAGTCGCAGTTCCCACTTTTTACCACTAGATGGGGGTGTTGCAGAGGAGATGGAGGCACGGTGGCGTGCTGAAGTCGGTGGACAGCGGCCGGCTAGCAGAGCAGCCCTTCCCATTCTCAGAGCCTTGCAATGTCCACGCAGGGCTTTTCCTGGGGGGGTCCCTGGAAGTGTTTGTGGGGGGATGGCATGGACTCCCGAAACTCCTTTTGCGATCTTATACATTGGTGGTTTTTTCTGGAATTGGGGTGTGTGGGGGTGCAGAGCATCAACTGCACTCAAATGCATCTCCGCCCACTGAAGGGCTGCTAAGAACTGTGGATCTTAGGTTGTGGCTCACTACACAGACCAGGAGCCTCAGGCCCTGAGATGATGCACGTTCCCACAGCTATCCTGCCTGGAGACATTCCTAGAGGAAGGAGGTGGTTCATCTCAGTGATTGCCATCAGGAGTTGCTCAGCTCTGGATCTGGCTGTGTGACCTCGGGCAAGTTGCTTATCCTTCCTGAGCCTGGTTCTTACCTGGTCAGTGGAGATACTGAGCACGGCTGGATTCTAGTGCAGGGGAAAGGTGAAGTGAAACAGCTAGGGCCGGGTGTTAGCTCTCTTTGTCACGTATGATTTTTTTTTTTTTTTTTAATCTTTTTGGCTTTGTGAGGGGCAGGGAAGGGCCTCCTCATGGAGAGTGTGCAAAGGGATTCTCTCAGATGGAATCCCATTTCAGGGAAGAGAAGTTCAGATTCCTGGACTCCACGGTTTTCACCAGGTCAGCTGCAGCTGGAGCCACGGTGGGGCCAAGGCAGTTGAGGTCCCCGGTCCTCACTGGTCGGGCATTCACACAGGAACATGGGAAGGTGACGTTGGATTCATTCCACTGTCTTCCCTACTCCTATTTCCTGTCTCTTCCCTGCATTCCCCTTTGTTGAATCCAGTGAACTTCTATTCTTCTCTCCTCTCCTGTTACTGTGTGTTAGCACCCCCATTATCAGAGAGAACATGCAGCCTTTGGTTTTGGGGGATTGGTTTATTTCACTGGGTATGATGGTCTCCCGTTCCATCCATTTGCTGGCAAGTGCCATCGTTTCATTCATCTTTATGGCTGAGTAATATTCCATGGTGTACATATACCACATTTTCTTTATCCATTCTTCTGTTGAAGGGCCCCTAGGTGGGTTCCTTAGCTTAGCTATTGTGAATTGAGCTGCTATAAACATTGCTGTGGTTCTTGCAGCCCCTTTGCTGAAGCCAAGGCTGTGAGGAATGGATGGGTTGCTGCTTAGCCGTCTTGCCTCTCTCCCTGCCCCAGCCAGTCTCTGGGCTCCTGAGAAGTTGGCCAGAGCCCCTCACCTCTGCTCTAGGCCTTGATCTCTGCTTGACCCAGCAAGTTTTTTTTTTTTTTTTTTTTAAAGGGAAAAATGGTTACCTCCAAGGGTAAAGGGCAGGGCCTTACGGTCACACCACACGCAAACTTGGCATTTTTCCTTCGTAAGCAAATACCCTGTTATGGTTTGGATGTGAGGTGTCCCCCCAAAGCCCATGTGGGCGCGGCTGGAGGAGGGGGCATTGGGGGCGTGGCTTTGGGGTCTCCATTTGTCTCTGGAGAGTGGAGTCTCTCTCTGCTTCCTGGTCACCATGTGAGCTGCTTCCCTCCACCACACTCTTCCTCCATGATGTCCTGCCTCCCCTCTAGCCCCGAGGAATGGAGCCTGCTGTCTATGGACAGAGACCTCAGAAATTGTGAGCCCCCAAATAAAATCCCCCCCCCCCCACTAAATTTGTTCTGGTCGAATCTTTTAGTCACAGCAGTAAAAAAGCTGACTAAACCCTACTCACTTCCCCATCTGCCCTGACCTTGGTCCCAGGAAGTGGCCCTTAAGGAGAAATGGCCCCCATTCCCTGAGAGCAGCAGGCAGGGAGGAAGGCTTGACTGGGGCCAGACCACCGGGTCCTTCCTTGACTTTGTAAGTCCTGCCTTCAGGCATGGCTGCCATTTGGCCTCCTGTCCATCCCCTGCTGGAGACGGAATGATCATGAAGACCATGGGCCTCCCCTAGGGCCTCCCTGCCTCCAGCTTCCATATTCCAAGCTGAAGGGAGATTTCTGGAATGGAAGGCTGGCCCCTCAGGCCCTGATCAAAGCCTTTGAGGGCTCCCTCCTGCCTTGACCTTCAAATCACACTTAGCAGGATCCTTAGCTCCTCATTCCCAGGCCCAGTAGCCCCCCAGCCCCGGCTCTCCTCTCTGCCCGCTTTCAGGTTTCGCCACAAAGAGCCGGTGTCAATCACAGGCCCCGCCCCTCCCCTCCCTCCCTGTTCCTGCAGTGTCGCCTCTGCCTGGAAGGAGCCACGCCCACCTTTCTCTGGGCCAGCCCCTGACCACGTGGCTCTTTACCCCTGCCCGCCCCCACCCCATCCCAGCTTCCTAGCTGGGTCACCCTGGGGGGATTGCAGCCAGGGCCTGTCATAGTTCACATCTGTCCCCCCCTGTACCCTGGCAGGGCCTGGCCCAAAGTAGCTGCTGTCCCTATTTGTTGAATAAAATGAATGAATGAAGGGTTGTCCCCAAAGGCTTCATGGGGAGGGGGGGCGGTTTGGGCAGGGGTGGCTTGGAGGATGGGGTTCCATTTCCTAGGAGAAATGAATCCTCCTGGGGTAGAGGCATGTGGCAAGACTTTGAGACCCTGGGTCCCACGGGCCTCCCTCCTGGGGTCTGCGGGAGGCCCCCCCAGGCCGCAGGGTGAGCCACATCTGCTGGAGGAAGAGGCCGACCTCCCTGGAGCCCAGAGCGTGTGGGGGGGACTCACCGTTCACCAGGGCGATGTTCAGGCCTCTGCCTATGTTGTTCTTCACGGGACTCATGATACTAACGACAAAGAACAGAACAAGGTGCAACATTTGGTCCTGAGCAGGGGACGCACGCTGCTATTGTGCTGGGGGCTCTGGGGGGCCCCTGGGGTGCATTGTAGAAGCATCTGGAAACACACGGACCAACCTGGGCCCTCTGTTTTCTCCGGAGAGCCAGAGCTGGGGCTAGACAGTGAGGAGTTGCTCAAGGCAAGTTTGAACCAGAACAGCCTGCTCAGGGAAGAGGCGGGGTCCTTGTCTGGGACTCTGGTCCCCACAGGTAGCACCTCCCAGTTCCTGGGCCCAATGGCTGCACCCCTGTCTCCCAATGCCCCCTGGAGAGCTGATGTCTCTCTCCCAGGCCTAGACCCGCCTTCATTGGGCCAGCAGAGGTCCAGGCTGGGACTTTTGCAGGGGGTGATTCAGACAGGGAAACTCTCTGCCCAGTGGGGTGCTAGGCTGGGCTGATCTGTCACTCCAGAGGGTGGCCTCTCTTTCCAACCACACAGACAAGTCCATTTTCAGTAGAGAAAAAAAATGGCAGCTAACAGGTAGGAAAGCAGAGCTGCAGGTGGCCTAAGAGGGAGTCCCGAAGAGACAGTTTGAACCCTGGATCAAGCTGCTCCTGAAGCCTGCTACCTCTGGCCTTTTAGACACAGGAACCGGTAAGTTCCTTGTTTCATCGAACCGAATTCTATTTGGGTTCAGAATCCTGACCCATTTGACGTCTTTTGGAGGATGAACTTCTGGTTGCAGGACTTGACTGTACCTGCTGGAAGCGCCCGGGGCCTGCTACACCTGGCCTTGCTCATGAACCCTTCCTTCCCACAGGCCTCCCCTCTCAGAGGAAGCCCAGCAGCGTGGCCTGTAGGCCCGAGTTCTAATCCTGCTCTGCCTTTGGCTTGGCAGGTGAGGGGGGCGGGTGGCTTTCCTCTGTTTAACAATAGGGACAAGACCAGCCCCACCTCCCAGGGGGTGGGGGAGTCAATGAGATAAGTTGTGAAGCAGGGTGGGTGGGCCTGGAGATCTCTGGATGATTGGCACACCAGGAGTGACGGAAGGCTGGCCTCCAGGCCTGTTCACCTGTACCCTGTTTTCTAATGAATAAATGAAACACAAGAAAGGAAACACAGGTTCCCCCCCCACCCCCCACCCCGGGTACTTACATTTGGTTTTCAAAACACATGGAGGGACCCACCACGTTGGCGGCCCCACTGCAGATTTTGAATGCAAAGTAGTTGGTCGGGCAGGGCTTGCTGAGGCCGCACTTGGCCTTCTTGGTTTCTGGGGAGGGAACAGATGACACTTGGTGGGCAGGGGCTTTGGGCAGGAACCTGGGGGAGAGGAGCCCGGCAGGCTCAGGCACAAGCTTGGTGACTTCTGATCCCGGAGTCTGGGAGATTTGCTTCTTCTTGAGCTCCACAGTATCTCTGCTGACCCCCATAAAGGGGCACAGGACCCTGGCTGTGTGTCTGGCTACGCCAGAATAAAATCTCTGACTTTCTCCCCTAGCCTCAGCCCCGCTGCCTCATAACCGTGTGGGACGATGAGAGGTGGTTGATGACCAGTCACCATGCAGAAGGGATTCCCTGGAGAACCTCTCTCTGGGACCACAGCAGCCTCATGGGCTCCACGAGGCCCCTTTTGGCCATCTCCTGGGGGCTCTAGCCTGGAGGGTAGGGTGCCTCTGTCTAGCTGGGTTCCTTTGGGGAAGTCTTAAAACTCCTGCACCTCAACTGCCTCATCAGTAAAATGGGTAACCATGGTGCCTTCTCCCTGGGGCCTCATGAGGAGCCATGAGGAGAACTGAATCTTTCCTATTAGCTGCTCTCCGCGTGATTCCTGCCCCCTGGCTCATTTACTGAGCATCTACTAAGCACCAGACACTGGGCGACAACAGGGAATAGTAGGCAGGCGGTGCTGGTCCTCCTGCTGGGTGCTCGGAACCTGCTGGACACCCACCTTTTTAATCCCAGGGACTTGGGGGCTGAGGTAGGAGGACTGAAAGTTTGAGGCCAGCCTCAGCACTTAGTGAGGCCCTAAGTGGGGGAACATCTGGCAGGGGTGGGGGGCACTGTGCTTGGCAAGAGATGAGGAGGGGACCCCAAGCTGCAGATGCTGAGGCTTCACCCTCACCAGGCTCTGTGCAAGTGATGTGGGTTTGCAGCTCCGCAGGTTCTGCTTTATCTCTAAGCACCTCCTGGAGGTACGGGGGACTGGTGAATAAACAGGGTCACCTTCAAAGGGAGCGCGGGGTGGGGCTGCCACTCTCCCCAGGCCCTGGGCCAGGTGGGTGGCTCTGCCACTGTGTGCTTTGGAGCAAACCCACGGGCTTGCTGAGGGACCCCAGCACACACTGAGGCTTGCTGTGCCCGGCGTGGCGCAGGCACTTTGTGTTTATGACCTTGTTAAATCCTCCTGGTGGCTCCTGGGCCTCCCAGGGAGCAGCTCAATACATCTTCCCTGGGCTGAGCTCAGGCCGAGAGGCCAAAGCAGTCAGCGTGGTTAGGGTCTCCCAGGCTCTTGCTGGACCAGAGGGAGGCGCTCGGTGGATTGGGAGAATGTACCCCTTTGTTGGGACACAAGGCACTGGCACACGGCTAGAGAGCTGATGGGAAGGAGTGCTGCCCACACCGGGGCGCCCTGCTGGGTTTGGGGTCCTCTGCTAAGTGGGGAGCCCCGATGATGGGAGAGAAATGCCTCTCCTAGGCTCCCTCTCTCCTGGTTTCCGTCCACACACCTGCTGGGCATACCTGAGGGCGAGGCAGGCCACATCACTCAGAGAGCCAGGTCAGGGAGTGGGGACACCCAGGAGGGCTGTTCTGAGAAGTGAAGCTGGGGACAGGGTGCTGTGGTTTGGATGTGGGATGTCCCCAAAAGCTCATGTGTGGGACAATATGAGAGGGTCCAGAGGGGAAATGACTGGGCTGTGAGAGCCTTAACCCACTGAGTGAATGGATCCCTGATGGGATTACCTGGGTGGTGGCTGGAGGCAGGTGGGTGTGGCTGGAGGAGGGGGCATTGGGGGCGTGGCTTTGGGGTCTCTATTTGTCTCTGGAGAGTGGAGTCTCTCTCTGCTTCCTGGTCACCATGTGAGCTGCTTCCCTCCACCACACTCTTCCTCCATGATGTCCTGCCTCCCCTCGAGCCCCGAGGGATGGAGCCTGCTGTCTGTGGACGGAGACCTCTGAAACCCTGAGCCCCCAGATAAACTTTTCCTCCCCTAAAATTGTTCTGGTCGGGTCTTTTAGTCACAGCCGTGAAAAAGCTGATAAAGCACAAGCCTTCAGGGTGAAGGTCCTCTTCTTCTCTGAGCCTTGGGGTCCCCACCTCCAGCCACCTGAGAGGCTGCTTGGCTCTTGGTGGGACCAGAGGGCCTCACCTGTGCAGAGAGTGGAGTTGGCTCTGGGCCCTGGGGACGGCCCCGGGAGTTTGCCCAGAGCCTAACCGACTGCGGCTGAGTCCTGATAAACCTGATGTCAACAGCGGGGCTTTGGCAGGCTTTTCCAGAATTGATTTTCTGACCATCTGAAGCCTTCACGGTCAGCCTGCTGGAGGTAGGAAGACGGCACCTGGGGGTCTCATCCTCTGGGGGCTGGATGTGCTCTCTGGGTTCTGGCTGCTTCTACCTGCCGCTCCAAACCCTGAGGCCCAAGCCCTCTGGGAACCTTAGCCTATTTATTGTTCAGAGCCTGGATCTGGGGGGCTCTGGGGGGCACTGGCTGGGTGGGGAGGTCAGTCAGGAACCTGGGGCTGCTCTCCTGCTAATCTGCGAGTGACTTGCCAGAAATCTCTCCGGCTCTCTTGGCCAATTATGAAATCGGGGGGTTGATTTATATCAGGGTGGCCCAACGGGTTCTCTCCTAGATGTGAACTGGACCTATGTGGTAGGAGTTTGATGATAAAGCTCTTGAGGCTGCCTGAGGGCCTGGGGGAAAGGCTGTGGGTGCAGGGATCGATTAGTGATGTCTGTCATGGGAGTGGGCAGGGTGGGAGGACCCACGTGAGCTTGACTTTGCCATTCCCCCAGCAAGTGATGTCTAAGTGTCTGTTCTGCATCGAGACCCTGTGAGCCTCTGTGGCTGCTTCAGACTCTGACTGAGGAGGCTTTGGGGAGATGGGTTAAGGGCGTAGGGTGAGGGGTTTGTGTTCACTCTCATAATCTTTGCTCTCTGTAATTCCACAGTGCACCAGGCTTCTCCAGCTGGGAAAAGCCCCTCTTCAGCGTGACCACCATGTTAGGGTGGGAGATGGAGGCCCTAGAGGGTATGACCTCATGCAAAGAGATATTGAGGACCTGGGCCAGACAGGGTGGGTGGGTGGGGCGCTTGATTCCCACTCTCCACCAGAGCTCCGTGGCCTCAGCTGGGACATCTCACCTCTCCCAGCCTCAGTTTCCTCCCCTCCAGAAAGGAGATAATTAAGCTGAGCAGACCTGTAATCCCAGTGGCTCAGGAGGCTGAGGCAGGAGGACTGAAAGTTTGAGGCCAGCCTCAGCAACTTAGTGAGGCCCTAAGCAACTCAGCCAGACCCTGTCTCTAAATAAAATATAAAAAGGGCTGAGGATGTGGCTCAGGGGTTAGGCACCCCTGGGTTCAATCACCTGTGCAGGGGTGTATCTAGAATGACATGAGGCACCTGCGTCTGCAACCCAGGAAGCACCGATGGTCCTTACTGCTGTCATCGTCCCTCCCTCTCACCTCCTCCACCCTTGGGGAGCTCAGGGCCTTGCTGAAGCCCTATCCAGTGCCCGCAGTGGCTGGCATCCAGTGCTCTGCCCTCCAAGAGCCCTCTTCCCACTGAGCACATGACCTAGGAGCCCCGGGCATCCCTTCACCTGGGCCGTTGTCCTGGGGAGGCACTGCGCAGGGCCCCCTCCCCCCTGAAGCCTTCCTGGCCCTCTCCGGGTGGGGGGTGCCCCTCCTGGAGCCCAGAGCACTGTCCCCTCCTCTAGCGGCACACTGGACATTTCTACCCCACTGGATGGTCAGCAGCCTCCTGTTTGTCTTGGGGGACAAACCTGTGCTGCCCAGCCCCGCCTGGGTCACGGTCACAGTGATGAAGAGCACAGCACCTGCCCGCAGGCCCCCAGCCAGGCGTGAGGTGTGGCCGGGGCCAGCCAGGAAGAATGGGGACAGCTGGGCCGGTCCCTTTGGTGGCTGAGCGGGGGCCGCCCTGCCACAGGGCTTGGGGGGTGTCAGAAGGCACCACCGGCCCCGAGGAGCGGCTGGGCATGCTCTGGGCACCTGGGTTTCTTTGGGACCTGCAGAAAAATCCGCAGGGAACATCCTGCCCTGGGCAGCAGGGGGATCTGGGGACTCACCGATGATGTCCTTGGCGTCCTCGGCTCCTGGGGAGGAGAGAGTCTGGTTAGAGAGAAGCACTTTGACTGCAGGGGGTGGGGGCTGGGGTGGGGTGGGGGGTGCTGGGCGCATGGGGAGGAGGGAATTTAAAATGGCACTGTCACCAGGCACATGGCGCAGGCCTGTCATCCCAATGGTTCTGGAGGCTGAGGCAGGAGGATCTCGAGTTCAAAGCCAGCCTCAACAATGGCGAGGCACTAAGCAACTCAGGGAGACCCTGCCTCTAAGTAAAATATAAAAAGGGCTGGGGATGGGGCTCAGTGGTCGAGTGCCCCTGGGTTCAATCCCTGATAAAATAGAATAAAATGGCACTGTCCACATGGTCTGGCAGTCCCCCTTGTCTGAACCCTCTCTCGGGTGCTGCTATCACCTCTTTGCACACAGAGATGCATGGACACACACATACGTGGACGTGTACACACATGTGCACACGCACTTGCACACATGCTGGAGCACCCCCAGGCATACACATGTACGCGACTTGCTCATGTTTACAGACAGGCTGGGCCGGGCCTGTGGGACCCCCTGGAGTTTGGCCCTCGCTCATGCTGTGTGACCCTGTGTGATGTCTAACCTCTCTGAGCACCAGTTTCCTTGGCTGCCCATGGAGACCGTCATGGAGGTCTCAGGGGCTGTGGAGAGGGTCCAGTAAGGTCGGTCTGTAAGGGGCTGACCCTGCACCTGGGGACCACTGTGTGGCTGTCTGCGGTGACGACTGTCTGTGCTGGGCATTAGGGACCTCGGTCACCTCCTGACACTGTATCTGGTACTGCGTCTCAGCTCTTGCTGCGGTTCTAGGTGGGGTCTCCCTTCACACTGGGGGTAAGTCCTAGTGGACAGGGCTCCTCTAGGAATGGAAGGAGGGAGCTCTCCTGTTTTAGGGGGTCCAACACATCCATGCACTTTCCATCTGGTCCTTAAGGGGGCTGTTCAACCTAGTGTGTCCCTGGCCTCTACCTTCAAGGTCCCAGGAGGAGTGATGACCCAGGTGGGGCCATTTCTCTGGAGTCAGAGTCCTTCCCTGTGTTGATATATTCCCTGGGCCCTTAGCAAGAGGAAGAGGGAGAGAGGCTGAGAGGGCCTTTTTTGCTAAGTTAGAAGATGTGCAGATGCACATCTGGTAGTCATTGTGCCTCCCTTGGAGAGAAAGCCCTCAGAAGTCGTCTCTACCCTGTAGAGATTAAGTATCAATGAGCAGAGCCCAAGGATACAGAGAGACAGGTGTTGGAGGCTTTGTGGGAGCCGCTGGATTCAGCCACACCTGAAGCCAGGTGTGGGTCCTTGAAATTAGTTTAGTTGACACTAGTTAGAGTTTGACTCCTCTATCAGAAAAAAACCCCTAATTTTCCAGGTAAATCAGGAGTTCTTAATTTCATAATCTCTATGCCATGAATCCTTTTTGCTGGCTTGGAAAAGCCTATGAACTCCCCCTCAGAATAGATTTATCCCCATTTGCCTTGAGATACTTAGCACTTCCTTCTCCAATAGACTGCAAGTTATTAAATGCATAAAATAAAATAGATTGGATTACAAGGGAAACCAATGATCTATCAACATAATAACAACAAAAAATAATGTGTGCTATGGCAATACATGCGCTTCAATATTAATGCGTTAAATAATAAAACGGGGGTATTTGCACCCAGGGTAGGAGCCTTTGATGCCAAAGAAAGTCACCCTTCCAGTGTGGAACACTAGTGGGCTTTTTTTGTGGGGTGTGTGTGGGGGGGTGGGGCTACCAAAGGTTGAACTCTGAGGCACTTAATTACTGAACAGAACCCATAAAACCTCAGTGGCTCAGGAGGCTGAGGCAGGAGGATTGAGAGTTCAAAACCAGCCTCAACAACTTAGGGAGGCCCTAAGCAACTCAGTGAGGCCCTGTCTCTAAATAAAATACAAAAAAGGGCTGGGGATGGGGCTCAGTGGTTGAGCACCTCTGGGTTCAAATCCCAGTACCAAAAAAAAAAAAAAAAATTGGATAAGATGAAGGACCTCAGACCCTCCTAGTGGGGTAGTCGTGTTAGAATCGGGGTGACTGCTTTCTGGCTGTCTTGGGAAGCCCTGAGCTGTCCTGGTCATCACTGCAGATGACACTGGAGTCTGCCAATGGAGGGGTCCTCGGTGGCTCTGGTTTTCTCAAACACACGTGCAACCAACCACACCACAGAGCTTGCACCAGTCCCTTTCGAAGTCACACTCCGCCCCCTCCTGGGGCATCCGTGCACCTTGAGGCTGATGTGACGCAGCCAGCTGGCCTCCTGCCTCCCCTGGCTCATCTACACCCCCACCCCCACCTGACAGTCCATCCATCCATCCACCCACCCATTTTTATTTCCTCTATCCACCGTTTACCAGGCCCTTCCTCGGGGCCAGGGGCTAGGGAGACGGACAGACATATGGACGCCGTCCAGGTAACCTGCATTCAGGGAGGGGGCGAGGCCCGGCCGAGGAGCCCACTGAGGGAGGCCGTGGGACCGGCTGACCCAGGAGGAGCAGCCCGGCTGTGGCTGGGCGGTCAGGGAGCCTCCTCTGGGGAGGTGACATCTGAGCAGAGACCTGTGGCAGAGAAGAAGCAGGGCCACCAGGCCTTGTGGGCACCCATCTGCGGCGCCTCCTCCGGCAGAGGAGCCCACTCACCCATCCAGCGCGGCAGGCGGATGGTTTTGGTGCTGAAGCTGTTGGAGGAGTGAAGGAGGATCCAGGTGGCCACCAGGACGAAGGCCAAGGCCAGGAGGCGAATCAGACCTGCAAGAGCAAGAGGACCGTGCCAGGAGACCAGGCGCCCGGCCTCGGCGCCAGACCCCCCCAGACCCCCCCCCCCAGGGAGACCAGGTCAGGAGACCCCTGCGTCCACCCTGCAGACCAGACGGTGGGACCGCGAGGTGACACATGAGATGGTCAGATGGTGAGATGGTGCTGCCAGATTTTGGGCAGACAGTCCCCACAGTGACCCCTGGGGGAAAGACTTTAAAATCCAGCTTCTTGGGCTCCATAGAGATCTCCAGAGACGGTCTCTAGGAACGAGGCCTGGGAACCCTCATTATTTATTTATTTATTTGGGTACCAGGGATTGAACTCAGGGGGCACTCGGCCACCAAGCCCCATCCCCAGCCCTATTTTGCATTTTATTTAGAGAAGGGGTCTCACTGAGTTGCTTAGCGCCACACTGTTGCTTTGAATTCATGATCCTCCTGCCTCAGCCTCCCAAGCCACTGGGATGACAGGCATGAGCCACTGTGCCTGGCGGGAATCTGCATTTTATACAGAATTCCAGCAGGAGAACTGGAGGCAGGCTCTGCGAGATGAGCCCTGCAGTAGGAAGTCAGGACGGTGGCATCCAGGGCTCAGGCAGCCATGGTGCTGTGTGAGGAGCAGGAGCTCAGCCTCTGTGCTGGAATCTGTCAGTCACAGAATGGACACAGTAATAATGTCCATGTCCTTGCCAATGGCGAGGTGCTAAGCAACTCAGTGAGACCCTGTCTCTAAATAAAAAGGGCTGGGGAGGTGGCTCAGGGGTCGAATGCCCCTGGGTTCAATCCCTGATAAAATAAAATAAAATGGCACTGTCCGCATGGTCTGGCAGTCTCTCTTGTCTGAACCCTCTCTCAGTCATGGGAGGCTGAAGTCATGGTTTGTTGGAGGGGCGTCATACTTATCAAGAGTATGTAGGCTCAGCTGGATGCGGTGGTGCACACCTGTAATCCCAGCAATTTGGGAGGCTGAGGCAGGAGGATTGAAAGTTTGAGGATAGTCTCAGCAATTTAGGGAGGCCCTAAGTGACTTAGAACTTGTCTCAAAAATAAAAGGGGCTGGGGATGTAGCTCAGTGGTTAAACACCCCTGGGTTCAATCCCTGGTACAAAAAAAAAAAAATAAAAATAGGTCCGCTCTACAGTGACTTGGCGGGTAGGAGTAGCCTCCCACATTTTCTATCAATTGCTACCACAGATAACCACACCTGGACTTGCTCAGTAGCTCCAAGACAAGCCACAGCTCCCAGGCCTCCCCTGCCCATAGCCAGACTGTCCCCTGACTCTCCACCGGGTCACTGGGAGACCCTCCCACACATGGGGATGAGCCACACAGAGCTCCCTGTCCCACCCTCTTGCCTTAGAGGGACCTGAAAGTAGGTTCCATTTCAACTTCCTGCTGCCTTCAGCATTAAACCCCTCCAGGCCCAGGTCCAGTCCTGGCCCTCCTCTGCCCTCTCTGTCAGCTCCTTAGCCCTGAACTCAGCTCTGTGGCCTTGTAGTAGCCCATGGGTACTTGGTGTGGGAGTGGAGGCCCCCTGGATCCTGTGGGCTGGGGATCCTTTGTCATCCTGGCCACAGTCAGTGTCCCCCAAGGGGCATAAGTTCACATTTGACAGTTTTCAGATACTTGACGATCTCAGCTCATCCTCACGAACCCTTGATACTGCCAATCACCCCCATTTTCCAGATGAGGAAACCGAGGGTCAGAGAGGCCCTTGCTTCCCCAGGACATTTGGCTAGTGAGTGACAGAAGTGGGGTTGGAACCCTGAGAAGCAAGCTGACTTCAACCAGTTCTCCTCGCTCCTCAGAGTCGCCCGGGGGATACAAGTGAGGCTTGGTGCCTCAGTTTCCCTACCTGTACAAAGGGAGTACAGTGCCAGAGTGAGGACTTCACCTTACTCGGGTCCGGCCCTGTGGTTGGAGGAGGTAGATATTTGGCCCTAGTTTCCCACCAGGTGTCCAGGGTGGGGTCCCCCCCGCGGTCCCAGCACCTGGGGCCATGGTCAGGAAGTTTTCCGGCTCAGCGGCAGGGAGTTCCGTCTACACTCTCCCAGCCTCCCCCTGCGTTTCTACCTGGGCCTTTGACAACAGATTCGCCACCTTGAACCCAGGACGGGCAGACGCGGAGGTCAGAAAAAAACGACTCTGAAATGAATGTCATCCTTAACCTCAGCACCCTCGACCCCCCTCCTACCTGTGGCTCTCATTGTGTCCAGGAGCCCAGAGGCCTGGGGTCAGCCTAAACCTGTGGAGAGAAGAAGGTCCAATCAGAGACTGGCATCTAGACCCTGAAGATGACCGGGGCCTCTCGTCAAGGGAATCTTCACCCCTCGGGTGTCTCCTTGCCACCTGCCGCAGAAACAGGGTAGACATGCTCCTCCTTCCCTCTCTGCGACCCCCTCCTCCCACTCATGACCTTGGAATTTTAGATCCAACTCATCACAAAGTTTTTTAGTGCAGAGGTTGGAAAGTAGAGGAAAGAGTGGTCTGATAGGCGCTGTTCCTTGGAGGATTTGATTTATTCATCCATCCTCCATCCATCCATCCATCCATCCATCCATCCATCCATTTATCCTTCCATCCATCAATCTATCCACCCAACTACCTATCCATCCATCCATCCATTTTCCTTCCATCCATCCATCCATCCATTTATCCTTCCATCCATCCATCCATCTATTCATCCATCCATCCATTTGTCCTTCCATCCATCAATTTATCCATCCATCCACCTATCCATCCATCCATCCATCCATCCATCCATTATCCTTCCTTTCTCCCATCCATCCATCCATTATCCTTCCTTCCTTCCTCTCTACCATCCACCAGTCCTTCCATCCACTTGGCACTTCCTGACCCCCACTCTCCCATCCCAGTCAGCTGGCCCAGAGATATTGAAGGAACCGGCCCAGTTACTCAGGGAGTAGGAGCTTCCGAGGTCTTGGCTGTTGTACCAGAATGAAGACTCTCGGGGCTCACCCTCTCCAGGTGAGTCTGTGCGGGGCGCTGTGGCCACATCATCTCCTGGGGTCAGGTAAGGAAGGCGCCGTGTGGTCTAGCCTATGGCCATGCAGCTTGCCTAGGTGAGGCCAAGGTTTGGGATGCAGATCTCCTGCTACTGAATCCCCAACGCTCCCCACAGGGTCCCACGGCTGGTACTGGATTCGAAACTGAACTTGGGCAGTTTCCGGAGTCCTGCTGGGCTGTGACCAGTGAATGATTCCACAGCTTTGAAAGCTTTCCCTGGTGTCCGTGGAGATTTAAGAGCCTGGAGGGCAGGCCTGGGGGTGACTGGGCTGGGGGTGCTGCACTCGGATCTGAAACTTTTGACAGACAGCTCAGAGCCCCAGGCCCCAGGCCTCGGGCAGCAGGTGGCCTCCATCCACCTGCCTTGACTTTACTCCTCTCCCATGGCCCCTTCCCACCCAGAATCTTCTTTATCCTAAAGTCCATCAGACATGGCCTCCAAAGTCCAGGCACCAAGGACTCGGGTCAGAGCCAGGAGACCTGAACTTAGCCCTGGCCCGGCCCCAACAGCCCCCCTTCCCCGTACCCACACTTCTCTCAGCCCCCCTGGGCCTCCCAACCTGTACGCGGAAACCCTCAGCTGAATCAGCCCTTCTGATTTAAATAACAACATTTTTTCCTTTTGCAAGTTACAAAAGCACCCCTCCCTGCCTGACCTTCCTCCTCTGAGGTCTGGCAGGTTGTAAGTCTGAGTTGTCACCAGGCCTTACCCACAAACAGGTTGTTGTAGAACCTTAACTTCCTGAAAGTCAAATTACCAACTTTTTTTCCCCCCCCTTCTCAGATACAAAAGTATATTAAGATTTTGGAAGTGCTTGGGATGTGACCTATAGCCCAGGATCCCTGGCCCCCTGGATGAGACTTATAGGACATTCTTGGGAGTCCCCCACACACGGAGGGACCAGGATAGCTGTGGGAACGGATAGGAAAGGCCGTGGCCCACACTTATAATCTCAGCAGCTTGGGAGGCTGAGGGAGGAGGATCGTGAGTTCAAAGCCAGCCTTAGGAGGCCCTAAGCAACTCAGTGAGACCCTGTCTCTAAATAAGACACACAAAAGGACTGGGGATGTGGCTCAGTGGTCATGCGCCCCTGGGTTCAATCCCTGGTACCAAAAAAAAAAGAGTGGGGTGGAGAGAACAGGGAGCCTTGATAGGTACACAGAGAGAGAGAGAGAGAGAGAGAGAGAGAGAGAGAGAGAGAGAGAGATTGATTCAGAGACAGAGGGGAGACCCAGGGACAGAGTGGTCCTGAGCACATACCTGGGCAGGGCTAGCCTCTTGCTGGCACAACCATGCTGAGCAGGACTGTGGCTTCAGGGTGGGGAGGGGGAGCCGTGGCAGGTCCTGTCTAGACTTTGAGGGCTCCCCTCCGGGCTGAGTCCCCCGCTGCCCGCCTCGCTCCCGCAGGGCTCCCTGCTCTCTGGACCAGCCCCCTCTGGCAGCCTGTGGGTGCTGGGGGTGGGCGGGAACAACACCTGGGAAAGGTACACAGGGTGGGGCAAGAATTCCCATAGCAGCCACCAAGGCCTGAAAAATTTCTCTCCTTGTTCTAGCCGGAGATTGTCACAACCTGTTATTCGGGTTGTAAAGGTCCAGGAGAAAGTCCTACTGCCCTTGGCTAGTCCAGCACAGACCAGAGGGCTCCCGGGGGGTGGGAGGGGGTCATGGTGGGGGGAGGGGGTCATGGTGGTGGGAGGTGGTCATGGCAGGGGACAGGGGCCACGCTGCACCTTCCTGAGGTGGGAGGCTTTAGCGGGCACTCACTGTCCCCTCCAGCCCTTTTCTGATTTCTGGCTGCAAGTCAGCCCTGTGTCTTAGCCCCAAGCCCTTTTCCACAGGGGGCCTGGTGTCCTGCGAGCCTAGGATTACTCTGAGGATCAAGGAAGTACAGTGTAAATATTTGGAAGGAATGGAGATTCTTGCAGAGCCTTGGAAGGTGAGGAGGGTTAACCACCAGATAAGAGATGGAAACTAAAGTTCAGAGAGGGCAAGCAGCGAGTCTAAGGCCACACAGCCAGCTGTGGATTTCATTCCTGAAGTTTCCTCTGAGCATCTGTGGGGAGCATTTGGGGCTCCAGACATGAGGGATATGGCTGTGAGTGGGCCACACTTTGGAGCGTCCCTGGGCCTTTTTACTTGCCCCAATACTGGTCCTCTGTTTCTCTTTCTTTTCTTTTTTTTTTTGGTACCTGGGATTGAGCCCAGGGGCACTCAACCACTGAGCCCCATCCCCAGCCCTATTTTGTACTTTATTTAGAGTCAGAGTCTCACTGAGTTGTCTGTGTCTGCCTGGCTCTGGGCCAGGCATCGCTAAGCCTCAAGGCCACTATGTGCAGAAGGATCCAGGAAGCAGGAAGAAGCGCATCCTGACCCCTGCAGGGCCACACACGGAGAAGCGTCTCAAGGACAGGAGCCGGGGCGCAGCTCCGTGGGAAGTCATCGGAGGAAGCAGAGGCCGTCTTTCATTCCCTAAGTGGTCCTTCTTAGAAACCCCTGGTCTTTACAGGCAATTATTGATCATGTCACCAATGCAGAGGGAGATAAACAGCAAATAAATCCGCAAACGATGGGGCTGGCAGCGGGAACAATTTGTTCTAGTGACATTTATTTTGGAGGGAAATTAGCCCATTATTTCCATGATGCACTGTTCTAATTTATTTATTGGTCTTCTGTACCCCCCCCCCCCAGCCCTGGCCAATGGTAGGGGCCACGCAAAGCTGTGGAGCAGGAAAGGCAAGAAGAGTCCAAGAGGAGGAAGAGTCTCAGGGCTTTTAATCCCCAAGTCCCCGGGGCGTTTCCCAGAAGAAGGTGACAGCTACTCGGGCCACGCACTATCCTGGGATTCTTCCTTATTTTAACCAATGTAATCAGAGAAATGAGCTCAGGGAGGACACTAAGGGAAATGAGGCCCAGAGTGGTCAAGTCCCATAACTTAGAGGAAGAGAGGACCTCAGAAGTAAGCCCAGGGAGTCTGTCTTAGCTCACATTCTTCTTCTTTTCTTTTCTCTTTTTGGTGCCAGGGACTGAACCCAGGGGTGCTTAACCGTGGAGCCACATCCCCAGCCCTTTTCATTTTTTATTTTGAGACAAGTTCTCACTAAGTTGCAGAGGCTGGCCTCAAACTGGCCATCCTCCTGCCTCAGCCTCCCAAGCCTCTAGGATTACAGGTGTGCCTGGCTTAGCGCACATTCTCAACTACTTTACTCACTTCCTCTCAAGCCTGGGATGGCAGTTTTCTGTGAAGGACCAGGTAGTAAATATTTCATATAAGAATGTGCCCAGCATGTGGGACAGAGGAAGATCTCCATCAGTGACAGGTGGCAGTGTCTCCTTTAGGGATGCCCCAGTGTCCTCAACTTCCCCAAACCCCTTGAGCTGAGAGAAGAGGGTGTTCTCCAAATGGGGAATGGGTGACATCAAGTCCAACAGAGCAACCGGAGAAAAACAGAAGCCACCTATCCAGACACATGGTTCCTTTCCATGTCCCCTCCCTTGTCTGAGGCGATGGGGACAATCTCAGGGTGCTAGACACCTTCTGGTCCCTCTGCCCTGGAGGCCAGTTGAGGTCACTGGAATTCTCTTTGCTGAGAGTCTGGCTGCACATCACCAGAGTGCCAGTCGGGTCAAGGTGAGGCTGCTGCCCAGGGCATCTGGGTTCAACCCCTGGCCACAGCAGACCGGCTGCGGGGCTCTCTGAATCACTTCAGCAGGTGAAGCATGAATTAACGCACCTGCACAGTGGAAACTTCCTTCCCTTTCCATCAGAGACATCTTAGATCTTGGCCTCTTGGATTAGTAAAGATGGTGGCCTCCATAATGAAGTCAGTGGGGTCTTGGAAATTCATTAGAAGGTGCATTTTTTTTTTTTTTTTTGGTATTGGGGATTCAAGTCAGGGGCACTTAACCATTGAGCCACATCCTCAGCCCTTTTTTGTATTTTATTTACAGACAGGGTCTTGCTAAGTTGCTGAGGCTGGCCTCAAACTTGCAATCCTCCTGCCTCAGCCTCCGGAGCTGCTGGGATTACAGGCATGGCTACCAAGCCCAGATGGGAGATAAGTTTTTCCTAGGAAAGTATAAGATCCAGAGATCTCACGGATGAAGAAAAAGTCATAAAATAATCATAATAATGATAGCAATTATTATTTAATAATTTTTTTTTTAGTTGTAGATGGACACACTATCTTTATTTTGTTTATTATTTTTTATGCGGGGCTGAGGATCGAACCCAGGGCCTCACGCATGCTAGGCAAGCGCTCTACCACTGAGCCAGCGCTCTACCACAACCCCAGCCCGATAGCAATTATTTTAATAAACATTATTATTTGGACAATGTCGAGTGCTGTGTCCTTGAATTCTATTTTCCCACCCATCTTGATGGGCAGACTCTTTTTAGTAATCGTGAGGAGACTGAGGCCTATGGAGATTAAGCAACTTGTCCTGGGTCACTGTCATTGACCCCTGGGTCATAAAAGTAGGCAACATGGCCACTTGTGACTTTTATAACTAGTTCAATGAAGTCGGAATGTGAGGATGAGGGTGTGGTGGATGTCTGTGGATCCTCAAGATTCAGCCTTGCTTGAAGTCAGAATTATCCCTGGATTTTTCTGTTCTATGTGCCACACGTGTCCTTCTTTTTTGGGCTAGTTTGAGTTTGTTTTCTTTCACTTGGACCAAGATCTACCTGAGACAAGAGGATTTTTCATTTCAAACCACGGTTACACCTGCAAGAAAGTCTCCGATTCAACTCCCGCCCTCTCCCTTCCCTCTTGTGGTTTGAACATGGTCAACGCCAAGGGGACCCAAAAACTCAGGGCGACTCTTGACTCTGTGTCTTCAGCAACAGGCTCCTTCCTGATGGCTTCCCCAAGCTGAAACCACACCACTCCTGGCAGACATTTTTACCAGAATATTCTTCTAACAGAACCGACCGTGCCTGCACAGAGATCCAAGTCTTTGGCACTGTGCTCTGTCCTGATTCTCTGTCACCTTATGGGTTGACACCAGGCTCCTACCTCCATGCCTCTGTGCATGTGACCTTTTCTACCAGAGGAGTCCTCACCTCTGCCCCTCTGCTTTGTGGAACGCAGCCTGTGAGGTCTTTCTGGAGCTGGAATGTTTGGCCACAAAGCCTTTCGGTACTGTCCCCGCCCTGCCACCTGGGGCAAGTTAGTCACCTCACCTAGGGCTCAGGAGTCATCTGTAAAATGGGGACAACAAGATCTGCCATGGAAAGTTTTTGTGTTCAAATGAGCAAATCCATGGAAAGTACTCGACACCCTGGAGACACAGAGTCACCCCTGTCATCGTGATCACGTGGAGCGTGCACACCTCACTCACGCTGTTCCCCCAACCCCTTCCTCTCAGTCCTTCACTGACTTTTTCTTTTTGGTACCAGGGATTGAACCCAGGGGTGCTTAACCACTGAGCCTCATCCCCAGCCCTTTTTTATATTTTATTTAGAGACAGGGTCTCACGGAGTTACTTAGGGTCTCACTGAGTTGTTGAGGCTGGCTTTGAACTCGTGATCCTCCTGCCTCAGCCTCCAGAGCCGCTACGATGACAGGCCTGCACCACTGTGCCTGGCCTCCACCCAACTTCCTGAGACACCATCTCATCATTTCTAAAAGCCTAGTACCTTGCCTAGTGCCTGCACACAGTAAGCACTCTGTTTTGACAACAGCACCATTCTGTATTCTGCACCTACTAGGTGTGAGATCTCATGGTAGGTCCTTTATGCACCCTTTTGTTTTCAAAATTCACCTCAGTCAAAATTCACACCAGTCCCCCAAGGAACAACACCATTAACCACCATCCTTTTGAGATAACTGGGGAGGTGCAGACAAGTCCAAAAGAGGAGTCACAGATGGCGCAAAGGCCAAGCTGGGATTCAGAGGTCAAAGGTCGTGGTGCCACTCCCCCCCCTTAACTTCTTTCTACATCTTTGTCTCCCCAGGCTGCACCCCGGGAGAGCAAATGGCAGAGTTCCCGCTTTCTAGAGCCTCCAAAAGCAAGGAATCGGCAGCAAACCACAGGAAGCACTGGCCCCCTCTCCAGGGGGGCCCAGCCCGTGGGACACCAGGCTAGGTGGGGCCACCAGCTGCCTGCACCCCAGGCCACCCACTCCAGGCCTGCCATAAGAGGTGGGCTGGTCTCACCTTGGGAGGAGCAGCCATCCCCAGCGCTTCAAAAGGTGGGCAAAGCATGACTTCAGTGTCCTCCACCCCATGGAGGTACCCATGAGAGCTAGGCCTCAGCCAGCTGGGCCTTTCTCGGAATGGGGCGGCTGCTAGGCAACCAGGCTAGGCACAGGAAGCACTATGCACATGATGACCTCGAGACGGAGACACCCCTAAACCTGCAGATGCGCAGCAGCAGGCACGGAAGGATGGATTGGGACCAAAGCCAGGCAAGACCAGCCTGTTCCCCATGGCGGTGCTTGGCCTGGGGACCCCCCCCCCACCTCACTCCCGCCACCAGCTGTTTCCCTCTCTGGCCCTGAAGGCCCCTCTTTCTTCCCTCTTCCCCCTCCTCTTTGATTCTCCCCTGTGAACAACACATAATCCCCCTGCTGTTCCTCTCTAAGGACCCAGCGTGACTCTCAGGATAACTCCATGTCACAGGTCAAAGGTGTTTGGAAATGACTCTCTGGGGCTTTTTGCTTTCTGGCTGGAACAGTGAGTGTTTGTCACCCCGAGTTGCTCATCACCACGCAAGTTCATTACCTGAGAGGCAGGAAGTGCTCTATCAGTGCCTGTTAAATGAACCATCTCCAAGGACCATCCCTCCGGGGAACCAGGCTGGCTGGTTCCAGCCGTGGACTTAGAAATCAGCTGCATCCTAGAGGCCGCCACGTAGCCTGTGGTCAGGGCACAGACTTTGCAGCCAGGTTTCCTGAGAAAGTTATGAAATCTCTCAGTGTCTTGGTGTTCCATCTGCAGAGTGGGAATAATTATGGATACTATCCTCACAGAGGCGATGAGCAGATGAAGTACATTACTAAATAAAGGGAACCTAGCATATAATAGGGGCTCGTCCACGAGTTCTCATTGTCCTCACAGAAGCCGAGACAAAGCTACAGGGATTCATGGTGAATGGTCAGATCATTGCTCCCAATTTACAGATGAGAAAGTTGAGTCCTAGTGAATGGAAGGGACTAGCCTGACATGACCCAGCCAAGACAATCTCTCAAGACCATGCACCTTGGTCATGACTTTTCAAAGAAAGATGAGATTTGTAGCCAAAGAACAACATACTTCCCTTTTTTATTTTTTTCTTATTTGTGTGACTCATAAAACTTGATGATCAGAATGTGTGCTTTTGATTCAATAAATGAATGAATATACGTGAAGGGGTCCTGTGGTGAAGGAAGAAACCCCACCGTGTGGGTTATCCCATCTCTGGCTTATGTGCCCCCTATCTCCTTCCCGTGTCCTTCTCAGACATAACTAATCAATGACAGCACACCCGTGCACCGAGCTGGATCCCATGTTCGGAATCCTTCTCCACGCAGCCCACCATCCATGGACGGGCTTGGCCTCCCCTGATGAAGGCTATTTGACTTCCTCAGTCTGACCTCAGAAATCTTCTCAATTATGTGGTTTCCACATTCATGTTCTCTCTTGAACATTCCATTTCCCACCCTCTCCACCTCCATGATTCTTTCTCTCAATCCCATGGAACAAGAGGTTCAGCCCTTTCCATTCGGGCAGAGACATACCTGAGGGCCCCGGGATCCTGCTTTTCTGTTTTGGTGGAGAAGGTGAGATGGTCCACTTGCTGCTTTGGGTCCCTGACCCAGTTGATGGCTACTCTGATGCTCAGAGTCCAGCCTCAGGGGGCCTGGGGGCCGTCCAGCACTCTCCTTTCGAAGTGGAGACCTGGAACAGGCTGAGTGGATGGCTGCTCCTGGCCCTGCCCAGGCTCTGCCGCTCTTGAAGGAGGTTTGCCATAAACTTTTCATGCTTTGTTAAACAATCTCACCAGGAAGGAGGAAGTTTGATTTAAGTGCTTACTTGGGAGGAAATGAGTGTATAGTCTTGCCCAAACCTGGAAGAAGGGTGTGCCTGTCCTCTTCCCCACACAGCTGTCCAGGCTTGTGCACGGAGGCTGGTGTGTGTGTGTGTGTGTGTGTGTGTGTGTGTAATACCACAACCTGTCTTAAAAAAAGAAATGAACCCCCCCCTAAATAGTCAACCCCATGCTGATAACCTTCCCAGGTCACAGGGTGAAGGTGGGGCAGGTAGAACAAGATGGTTAAGGAACTGGTCACCTGCTGGAGCCTCAGGACTGGGGAGGGGCTGCTGGAGGCACTGGTGGGAGGAAGTGAGCCTGGGACACAAAAAAGGTAAAATGCAGGACAGGGGGACAGCAAAGAAGGAGGGGATCAAAATACTGAGCCTGATAGGGCACAGTGGTGCCCGCCTGTGATCCCAGTGATTCTGAAGGCTGAGGCAGGAGGATCACAAGTTCGAGGCCAGCCTCAGCAACTTAGTGAGGCCCTAAAAAATTCAGCGAGACCCTGTCTCTAAAAAAACTAAATAAAAGGGCTGGGGATGTGGCTCAGTGGTAGAGTACCTCTGGGTTCCTTTTCCAGTACAGAAAAAAAAAATGAGTCTAGGTATGGAATAGGGGGAAACCTCTTGATCAAGAGCAAGGAAAATGGGGAGAGGAAGTGGTTTAGGGAAATGATTTTGGATCTGGGTTAGAGCATGTTGAATTAGAAATAGAGAGAAAAGATCTCCCAGGCTGCTGGAACCAAGGGCCACCAACCTGACGGCTTAAAGCCATGCACACGTTATTAATATAGAGTTCTGGAAGCCAGAGTCTGACACAAGCCTCACTGAGCTGAAATCAAGGTGACAGCAGGCTTCACCCCTTTCTGGAGACTCCAGGGAAAACCAGAGAAAGGAAATGAGGGAAAAAAGAGAGAAAGGTCGTTGGTAGTGGATGATTAATGATTAAGTGAGCACGTTTGTTTTCTCCTCTAGTGTGACCGCCTAAGGGTGCTGGGTTCCTTGTCTTCCTTCAGCAAAGAATCAAAGAACAGGACAAAAAGATAGCAAGCAATAAGTAGGTTTACTGCAAAAGTGACAGAGACAGACTTCTCCGGAGAGAAGGGGCCCCTGAGCTTGGGCATCTGGTGGGGAGCCCTGGCCTGTTCTTTTTATGATCTCTGGAATGTCCTCCTTCCCTTAGGTCCTCCCCTGTCCAAGCTCTGCTCACTACTATTGATGGGTGCTCCCTCTGTCCACTGTTTTAGTTTTTCTGTTGGGTCCCCTGCTTAGCAGCAGGAGTATGGAAGTGTCTATCTGATTGGGTCCCCTCTTGTGTCCACAAGCCCTTGGATCAGGCAGGAAGTTGACCTCATCAGAAGACCCTCTCTAGCCAGGCATGGTGGAGCACATGCCTGTAATCCCAGCAGCCAGGGAGGCCGAGGCAGGAGGATGGCGAGTTCAAAGCCAGCCTCAGCAACTTAGTGAGGTCCTAAGCAACTCAGGGAGACCCTGTCTCTAAATAAAATATGAAAAGGGCTGGGGATGGGGCTCAGGGGTTAACCACCCCTGGGTTCAATCCCTGGCACGTGCGCGCGCGTGCGCTCACACACACACACACATGCACACACACAATGACATACATATGAGCTTTGGGACCACACGAAATCTGAAGATTCAAGAAGAGCCAGATGGTCGAAGCTTAAATCCCCTCTTTATGGGGGAGAGGGACGTGTACTTGTGTGTGTGAGGGGGAGGGTGTTAGCAACAAATTACAGGCAGGCTGCAGAACCTCACTGAGAAAGAACAGAGTGTCTTGTTAGGCAGATGAAGTCTCCCACAGACGAATTCATGAAAACTGTCTGGGTGTGATAAGGACTTTTTAAAAAGTCTCCCCTCCCCTCCCCTCCCCTCCCCTCTCCTCTCCTCTCCCAGGGATTAATCATTCCTGGTTATTTGATGGCATTCCTTGGGAGTTTAAGACAATTGCTTTTCTTTTGGAAGATGTCTTAGATTAAGGGGACTTCAGAGGGAGGGCTCCCTGCACTTGGGGGAGAAGGCCAGAGTCCTGGATTCCCAGGCAGCTCTCTGGCTCAGCAGAGCAAGATGCTGGACTGTGGGGTGTGTATGGTTTTCTGGGGTCTGATGCTGTATTTCTTTTTGGCTGTGCGTGCTTCTGATCTCACCATGGCAGGCACTCTTCTGGCCTGGTTTGTTCACTGCAACAGCAAGTGCCCAGGAAAGATCTGCTGAATAAGGAAAGAATGCACCAACACTTCAGGCTCATCCGGGCATCGGGCATCGGTGGGAGCTGGGAGCTGTGCTGACCACGTGACTCTATGAAGTTTCCAGGTCTGGGCCTCTGTCCCTCCTTCTGGGTCTCAGGTATTCTCACAACAGCCCTGGGAGGAAGGGAGGACACCACCGTGTCCCAGAGGGCTTTGCACTTTGGAGAAGTTTGTTATTATCAGCAAGTCATCTCGTTGTCCTTGTTAGTTGCTTTTTTTTTTTAATGCTTTTTAAAATTTGAGATACTCAAGAATGATATTTTTTCCCTTTGGAGAATATGTGGAAGGTGGGTAGCAGAGGGCCAGGGTTTGGGGCTGATAATGGGCTTTAGATGCTTTTGGAAAGGGTTTTTCTCCCTGGGGGGGGAACCCTTCAACCTGGGTGGGGACTGTCGGCCTGACTGACATCCTCAGCCATACCTTACCTCTATCATGTCAATGCCACACCCTGTAAAAAATGTCACCTCTGTCTTGTGACAGGATGGGTTGCTGCAGCTGTAAGAAGGCAGGAAGGTGGGAAATGAGAGTGGATTTCCTTTGTTTTATCCTTTAGGGTGTCTGCAGAGTCATGGTGAGAGCATCCTGGCCCTAGTGGTGCACCTGGTCTCTGAAGCTGGCCTGGGTGTTGAGGCGGGTGGGTAGGGCACACCCCACACTTTTAATAGCTAATAAACTTGGAGGTAGGCTCCCCCAGTTGCATTTACACTTTTTTTTTTGTACCAGGGGTTGAACTTGACCCATGAGCCCCATCCCCAGCCCTATTTTGTATTTTATTTAGAAACAGGGTCTCACTGAGTTGCTGAGGGCCTCACTCAGTTGCTGAGGCTGGCTTTAGACTTGCCATCCTCCTGCCTCAGCCTCCTGAGCTGCTGGGATTACAGGCGTTTGCACCCAGCTGCATTTACACATTTTGGGGGGGGGACTCAATTGCCCTGGACTGTCTGGTTATTCTCTCCTCAAAGCTTTTACTCCAGAGTAGATGCTCAATAAACTGACCACAACTGTCATTATATTTTCTCTTCTTCTTTCTTATCCTTCTCCTCTTCCTTCTTTCCTCTTCTCCTTCTTCTCTCTCTCTCTCTCTTTTTTTTCATATTGGGGATTGAGCCCAGGGGAGCTTGATCACTGAACTCTATCCCCACTCCTTTTAATTTTTTTAAATTTTCAAACAGAGCCTTGCTAAGTTGCTGAGGCTGGCCTCAAACTTGTGCACCTCCTGCCCCAGCCTCCACAGTCTCGGAAATTACAAGTGTGTGCTACCAGGCTCAGCTACGTCATTACTTCTTTTTGGTGAAACACCTCCTGGAATTTGATTTTCCTGGTGAAAGGGGCAGTGTTTCCTAAAAAAAAAAAAGAAAAGAAATATTTTATTTTATTATTTATTTTTAAATTGAGCACAAACAAAGACAGGGCAGACAAACTAATCTGAAAATTGTTTCCCCAGAACTGGGGTAGTTTCCGAATTAGTATGTTTCATTCAACCAACCTCCCGGTGGTATGTCAGACCAAATGGCAAAGCAGGATAGTGCTGTGTGCACCCGAGTTGCAGATCTCCATAGCATGTGTGCATGCGTGTGTGCATGGGTATCTAATTGCGGGTACTCACAGGCCAGTGTGCGTATGTGTGCACAAGGGTCCCCGGGCTGCAGTTGACTTTCTGCCTGCCCAAAGACAGAAGGGTTAGCTCCCCACTGAAATAAATGTCCACCATGCAGATTTTTTTTTTTCTCGTTGTAATCTCTGAGCAGAAACTGGCTCAGGTGGAGATTTTTCTGTCCTCCTTTTAGCCTCAAATGGGCAGCCTTTTCCCAGCACCCAGGGGCCTCGAGAGCAGACGGAAGCCCGGTGTGCCCTGAGGCCCAGGGAGGGAGGAACAGAGCCCTACTTTGGCAAGAGCTGCCATCAATAAACCACCAACACTTTACAGTTTTCCTCACCCTTGTTAATGGACCTAATCCGGCGTGGCCACAGGTGCCTGGGGCTCTGATCTGCTTTGTGATCACATCAGGGCCTGGGCATGGGGGCCAGTTAGGGACTGAATACTGATGGGGTCAGAAAGGTATCTCACAAGCATGAATAGTGCACCCCTCCGTGCGCTTCCTCTGGTGCCACCACAGTTCCTTTGACCACAGCACCAGCCAGCAGTGGGGACGGGAGTCTTCTGTTGGTGCCAGGACTGCAGTGGGCGGCTGGGGCAGAGGCTCTGGGGCTCAGAAGCCTGGGTAGGGAAGGGAGAGGGAGACTGGATCACGTCTGAGGTCTGACTTGGGTCACATGGAGCTCAAGGCTGCTTTCCTTTCTAGAAGTTCCAGGGAAAAGCATTTTTTTGACTTCCTCAGCTTCTAGTGGTCTCCGTTCTCCTTCTGGTACCTTCTCCCACCTTCAAAGGCCGCACCATTGCCTCTCTGTGACTCTTCTAGAACCTTCCTTCCCTCTCCCTCTCCCTCCAGTTCTCCCGAAGCGTCCACCTGGGGAGTCCAGAATCCTCTCCTATCTTAAGATCAGCTGAAGAACAAGCCGAATTCCATCTGACCTTGATTCACCTTTGCTTTATTCGTAATATTTGAAGCGGCAGGTGTTTTAAGAATCATAAAAGCTAGGCACGGTGACGCACGCCTGTAACCCCAGCTGCCCCAGGGGCTGAGGCAGGAGGATCGTGAGTTTAAAGCCAGCCTCAGCAACTCAGGGAGGCCCTAAGCAACTCAGTGAGACCCTGTCTCTAAATAAAATATGAAAATGGTCTGGGGATGTGGCTCCATGGTTGAGCACTCCTGGGTTCAATTCCCAGTATATATAAAAAAAAAGTCACTTCACCTGCCTTTTCCTTCAGCTGAGGATTTGCCAGGCTCCCCACCCCCCCTCCCAGGCCAGGCCCCCCTGGGGGTGGGCAGGGGGTTAACAATGGAGAGAAATCCTTGGAATATGAGTGGGACATGGCTCTTCCTCTCATCCTGCCACAGCTTTTCTGGGCTTTGGGGCGAGGCTGGGTGGGGCAGGGGCAGCCTCCAAGGAAGTAGTTAGCCTTTATGGTTCCCTTGTCTTTTTGTTTTATTTTTTATTGGAGTTTATGGCTATTGTTCAATGGACAGTCCTCACCCTTCTGGGCGTCTTGGCAGCTGGACTGGATGGAATCTGACCTGCAGTGGCATGGGACTTAAGGAAGGCAGAGGTCCAGGGTGAGTGACCAGGTGTCCCCCCACCTCCAGCAGCGGGGCTCTGAGTAGGTGGGCTGTCTGGGAGGGGGGCTGCTGAGTCTTCTCCCAGGGGCAGCCGGAAGGTGGGGACAGCCCAGAGAAGGCCCATGTGGAGAATGTTGGGGCGGGGGGTGATCCCATATCCTGGTCGTCTGCAGGCGCCTTTGGCACAGGGAGGGAGGTGGGTACCTGGGGCTGGCCAACCTCTGTGGCATTCCTCCAGGTGTTCAGCAACAAATATGTCCCCACAAATAAACCAAAAACAGACCTGATTCAGATCCCATCTGTGATGGATGTCATCCGAGGGGCTCTGCTACCTGTTTCTTCTTGTCCATCTTATTTTTCTGTGTCTCTCAGAGTAATAGCAATTTCTCCATATATGTGGTTTCTTTCCAAGATTTTAGTTACCCATGGTCAATTGTGGTCTGAAAATATTAAATGGAAACAGATATTATGAGAGAGAGAGAGAGAGAGAGAGAGAGAGAGAGAGAGAAGGAAAACTAATGTAACTTTTATTACTGTATATTGTTTCAATTGTACTATTATTATTATGATTATGAATTTTTTTTTGGTGCTGGGGACTGAACACAGGGGCACTTAACCACTGAGCCACATCCCCAAAGCTTTTTATGTTTTATTTTGACAAAGGGTCTCACTGAGTTGCTCAGGGCCTCACTAAGTTGCTGAGGCTGGCTTTGAACTCTCGATCCTTCTGCCTCCTGAGCTGCTGAGATGACAGGTGCGTGCCACAGTGCCTGGCTATGTTGCCAGTTCTCAGTCTTAAAGGCTGTCTCCACCATGGGTGGGCACTGATAATTGTTCCACAACCAACTCTTCATACAGAAAAACGTGCCCATGTACAATTACGTGTGTGGTAGTGTACCTGTATCAAGGATGTGTAGCAAACTCATGTATGTTATTTAAATTATAATAAAACGTACTGTTATAATTTGTGCATAGTCAAGTGAATCTTATAAGCACACTGTCAACCTGTTTTGACAAGTTCTTGTACAAACCAATTGATGGCTGTATTCATCCATGATTTGATGAAATTAGGCTAGGAGTTCATACTTGATTAATTTCTGACTCAGCAGAAACATCTCTCATCCAATGAGCCAGTAGTGCCACATTCACGAGCACTGGTTGATATTTTCATCTATATTAATGAGAAAGAAGAAGGGAAACAAGATGAACGTATGTCACAACCTCACTCCATTGCCAATGGCATTAGTGGCTTCTTGGCTGACTTAGGTAACGTTTTTTGAAGACTGGAAAAATATTCCCTCAATTTTTTTTGTTCTATTCACAATGTGAGGGCTATAGCCATGATGCATTTTTCTGTTTCATCTGCATTATGAACATTCTCTCCACCACTTTCTTAACAAGGTTTAGACCACCCATACAGCAATAAGACAAGCTCAGAGTTGTGGTGTCTTGCCAATTTCTGTGGTGTAAATGCACACACTCTGGCTGGTTTCAAGTTACTACTGGGAAGTCACTCAATGGGCAAATTAGGAAGATAAATATGGTTGCATCCTAGTATATGATATGCCACTGTTCGGGTGCAGTATACTTAAAGAACTTCAAGAGCAGAAAAATGTAAACAAATAGGAACGGATGGCCTTTGTGTATTTATGACTTTTTTTTTGGTACCAGGGGTACTTGACCCCTGAGCCACATCCCCAGCCCTTTTTATTTTTTATCTAGCGACAGGGTCTTGCTAAGTTGCGTAGGGCCTTGCTAAATTTCTGAGGCTGGCTTTGAACTTGCAATCCTCCTGCCTCAGCCTCCTGAGTCCCTGGGATTATAGGCATGTACCGCCATGCCCGGTTTACCTTTATATTCAACATAAGTTGTTTATTGGGAAAGCCAAACTTTACTAATGGCTGTATTTAACAACCAGATCACAGGATTCCTGAGAGGGTGAGGTTTGGCTCTTGTGAACTGGTATGAGCTGGCTTCAGCTCTCCACTAAGCCCCTCCTCAGTTTGATTGACACATCAGGTTGAGCAGGTCTTTATCCTTCTCTGGTTACAGTGTTTAGCACGGGGCCTGCCACGCTGGCTGGCAGCCTTCTGTCAATATGTGCTAACCAAGGAGGAACTTGCTTATCTGAGTGCTTTCTTTCCCACTACTCTGTAAGCTCCATAAGAAAAGGGCCATGGCTATACATAGTCACCTTGGAATCTTTAGTCCTTAACCCGGGTCCTGGTAGATAGTAGCTGCTCAGTAAATGAATGCCACATTTAATCCCTAGGGAGTATCTGAAATGCTCTGTCTGGGAGCAGAGACACAATTGCCACAAGTAAGGCATGACAAGGAGGGTGTGTTGGTGAATCTCTGCTTACTCCCCCTTTCCCTCTTCCCCACTCTTCCCTGGGATCAGCTCGGTCCATTGTGTAAGCTGTCTGTTGCTGCAAAACAAACTACCACACTTTTTTTTTAAATACTGGGGACTGAACCTAGGGGCACTCTACCACTGAGCTTTACCCCTAGTCCTTTTTAGTTTATTTTGAGGCAGTGTCTTGCTAAGTTGCTGAGGCTGGCCTCCAACTTGTAATCTTCCTGCCTCAGTCAGCCTCCCAAGTGCCTGGGATCACAGGTGTTTATCATTGTGCCCAGCTCCTACCTGGGTCTTCTGTTCAGTGTCCCTGACAGCTGCAATTGAGGCATTAGTTGGCTTGAATTTTTCCTGGAGGCTCACCTGGGGAAGAACTCACTTCCAAGTTCATTCATATATGTTACTGTGTGATTGAGGCTGTCACACAGATCCCTGATCCCTGTGTGTTCAAGCTTCATTGCTTTTTTTTTTTGGTACTGGGGATTGAACCCAGGGTCACTTAACCCTGAACCACATCCCCAGCTTTTTTTTAATTAAAGATATCTACCCACCATGACCTGAAACACCAGACCATGAAAAAAGTGAAAAGAAGTGGCACCTGAGTTCCAGAAAGTTCTCTGCCTATTTCTAGAAAGGCCTCCCCTTTATTAGCCCATCCCTCTTTGTGATTACTCCTACCCTATATCTGGAACCCCTCAATTTCCTGGGGTTAAGAAGCTGATTTATGAATAAAGCTCCCTCTTCTCCATTTATTTATTTATTTATTGGGTACCAGGGATTGAACTCAGGGGCACTCGACCACTGAGCCACATCCCCAGCCCTATTTTTATATTTTATTTAGAGACAGGGTCTCACTGAGTTTCTTAGGGCCTCGCTTTTGCTGAGGCTGGTTTTGAACTTTTGATCCTCCTGCCTCAGCCTCCTGAGCTGCTGGGATGACAGGTGTGCATCACTGCGCCTGGCTCCCTCTTCTCCATTCTTTGGCCATTGGACCAAGTCTTTCTTTGATCCCGATACTCATCTCTCAGACATTGGCTTTTCTGTGGGCTGAGCTTCCGAACCTGGGTTTGGTAACCCTTCCCCCTAAACCCCAGGTTTGTAGCATTTGTTGATTTCTGGCTGTCAGTACCCTTGCCACGGCCACCTTCAAGATATCCATCAGTTCTCACGCACCCCGAGTGGTCCCTCAGAGCCTCGAGCTGGCAGGGGCCGGCGCCAGCACCACCGACCACCCAGGACCTCTGCACGTTCCTCTCTTGGGAACATTGGCCAGGTGGTGGCATCGAGGTCAGATGAGTTTCTACTTTGCCCATCACCTCTCTGCCTGTTTCTTTGCAATTTCCCAAAGCCACTTCAGGTGACAGCCACCAAGGAAAACAGCATTCCCCTGCTGACTGCTCTCAGGGAGAGCTTCCATGGGTTTAATGATAATTGTCTAATTATGTCTTAGGAGCTCATTCCAGAAAAAACTGAGAGACAAATTAATGCAATTAGTCGGTCTTTACAAACCATTTAGGAGCCCCAGCCTGTCACAGGAGGGCTTCGTCGGGACAGCATGCCTAGAGGAAGGGTTGTGAGTGGAGAGAAGCAGGAGGAATCCTAGCCCAGGGACAGGCAGAGGGTAGCTCTGCCCCATCTCATGGATTCCCTTGGAGGACCAGAATCTCAGCCTCCGTCAGAACATCCTCCTCAAATCAGTGTCTCTGATCTTTCTTTTTTTTTTTTTTAAATTTATTTATTTATTCTAAGTTGTTATACATGACAGCAGAATGCATTTCAATTCATAATACACCTATAGAGCACAATTTTTCATGTCTCTGGTTGTACACAAAGTAGATTCACACCATTTGTGTCTTCATACATGTACTTGGGGTAATGAGTCCATCTCATTCTACTGTCTTTCCTATCCCCCATGCCCCCTCCCTCCCCCTCCCACCTCTTTGCCCTATCTAGAGTTTGTCCAATCCTCCCATGCCCTACAACCCCATCATGAATCAACATTCCAGAGAAAACATTTAGCCTTTGGTTTTGGGGGATTGGCTAACTTCCCTTAGCGTGATATTCTCAGCGCCATCCATTTCCATTTACCTGCAGATGGCATGATTTTATTCTCTTTTAATGCTGAGAAATGTTCCATTGTGTATAAATGCCACATTTTTTTTATCCTTTCATCCACTGAAGGGCATCTAGGTTGGTTCCACAGTTTAGCTATTGGGAATTGTGCTGCTATAAACATGGATGTGGCTGTGTCCCTGTAGTATGCTGTTTTTAAGTCTTTTGGGTATACACCGAGGAGAGGGATAGCTGGGTCAAATGGTGGTTCCATTCCAAGTTTTCCAAGGAATCTCCATACTGCTTTCCATATTGGCTGCACTAATTTGCAGTCTCACCAGCAGTGTATGAGTGTGCCTTTTTCCCCACATCCTCGCCAACACTTATTGTTGTTTGTGTTCTTAAGAGCTGCCATTCTGACTGGAGTGAGATGAAATCTTAGAATAGTTTTGATTTGCATTTCTCTAATTGCTAGAGATGATGAACATTTTTCATATATTTGTTGATTGATTGTATATCGTCTTCTGAGAAGTGTCTGTTCAGGTCTTTGGCCCATTTATTGATTGGGTTATTTGTTGTGTTGGTGTTAAGGTTTTTGAGTTCTTTATGTACCCTAGAGATTAGTGCTCTGTCTGATGTGTGTAGTAAAAACTTGTATATTTTTTTCCCTCACCTATTAACATCTAAAATCAGGGTGCATCTTATAATCACTATTAAGAATGCTCATTGTTACTGTTTGGTTAGTGTCTTTTTAATTTCTTTGGCAGTGCATTAAATAATGGTGTGTTGGATTCCATGACATGAGAATTAACGATTGATCGTTATTAACTATTGTTTTTCTTTCTCCTAAAAGGATCTCTACTTCTGATAAATTTTTATCCACTGGCACGTTTCTTAGCCTTTTCATTAAAATGAATGGGAAAATTCAAGACCTTCCTCACCGCCACCTTATGGGACAGGCATGGTGAATCCTGCCTGTCTCCTGGTCCTCGGGGGCTCCCTGCCCCACCTCATGTCCCTCCTCTCTGTGAATTTCTCCTGGGGAAGCGCTACCCGGGTCTTCCTTCCTAAAATTAATCACATCAAACTTTGGATGCTGATACTGTGCTAGGCACTCGGGCGACACCTTTCTTTACATGAATTCCCTCAACCTATGAGAAAGGTTCTGTTTCTAAGATGGGAAAACCAAGTCCAGTGAGTGCAGGAGCCAGGAGTTGGCTGGGTTTTGCCAGCTGGGAGACGGTACTCCCTGGCCTTTTTTCCATGCCAACTCATCTTTGGGTTGTTTATATGGTATCACAGGGGGGCCCAGCCCACAGTGGTTGCTCACACCGTCTTCTCTGTGAGGGAATGGGAAAGGTCACCTTGACCAGCCCTGGGTACCATGAGCTAGGTAAATCCTTGCTTTTCATTCCCATATCAAATACTTCATTAGATTCTTCTCACCTTTGCCTAAAGACAAGTGTCCTACTGTTTTATTTATAGGCCTTGCTCGCCCCAGGCCGTCCTGCTCAGGTGTTCCCACTGTTCTCCTTTGAATAACTCCCCACCTGCTGCTCACGACAATCACATTATATGTGCGCGGTCCCCTCTTCCGGGCAGCCCTTTCAGCTGTTTGAGCAGCATTCTGCAAAGGCAGCTGGTGCTCTTGGATGGATGCCCAACCAAGGAAGAGCCAGCTGAAGAGTTTCCAGAAGCGCTGGATCATGCCAGCACCCCCCCAACCCCAGCAGGGGCCATTGCTGCCTCAGAGAGTGAGACTGTTGCAGCCTCCAGGGCCGCTGGGAAGTAGATCTTCTTATCTGTGACTTCTTTTTTTGGGGGTACCAGGGATTGAACTCAGGGGCCCTCGACCACTGAGCCCCATCCCCAGCCCTATTTTGTATTTTATTTAGAGACAGGGTCTCACTGAGTTGCTCAGCATCCAGCTTTGTCTGAGGCTGGCTTTGAACTCGAGATCCTCCTGCCTCAGCCTCCTGAGCCACTGGGATTACAGGTGTGCTCCACATTGCCCGGCTCTCTGTGACTTCTGGGCAGGCACATTTTCTTGGAAAATCAGCCCTTGGCCATAGTCAGAAAGAGGGTGCTGACAGAGCTGGGGAGAGGGGGTTGGATTGTTTTTGTGAGTGGGGGGTGTTAGCGTACTTATTAAAATATGGCTTCCCTTTTGGATCTAAGAGGGGGCTCCTTCAGTGGAGCCCATTCCCCAACAAGTGGCTTTGGCTCAGCACAACAGTCTTGGGGGAAGAAGGAAACAGAATAAGCATTTGAAAAGAAGTTTCTCTTTAATGTGGGGAGCAAATGGGCAAAGGAATCAAAAGGTACACTTCCAGGGTGGCAGGGTGCACTGAATCTGGAAACCTGAGTGATTTATTGGTCAGATGTGCTGTGGAATGGAGTCTGTCCTTTCCTGGCCCAAGCAGAGGCGCCTTTGTGGCTGTTGTGCGATATGCTATGGCACCCTCCTTTCCTTAATCCACTCACGGATGGACTTTCATCAAACTCTGCTGGAGATGAGAATTTCTCATCTTTCTCACTAAATATCACCTTTGCCTCCTTTGCAATTTGATACCCTTCCCAACTATCCAAGGTGCATCTGGGGTTGCCATCCCAGTTCTCAGGACATATGCAATCTGGAGAAAAGACAGAAAGATGGATGGAGAAGAAAGGGAGAAAGACTTACTTGGAAAGGCCAAGTTGGTGTAAGGTATAAAGGGCTCGAGAGGAGGGGAGAGAAAGTTCTGAGGTCAGGGGTACAGGAAGTTGGGGAGGTAATGTCCAAGTATTGCTACTGGGGAGAAGAGCAGAGAGTACTTGAGGGTTATTAACTTGCTCCCTTGAGAAATACAAAGAAATTGAAATTCTTTAAAAATGCTCTCTGTTGGGCGTGGTGGTGCATCCCTGTAATCCCAGCGGCTCAGGAGGCTGAGGCCAAAGGACTGAGAGTTCAAAGGTAGCCTTAGCAAAAGCTAGGCCTTAAGCAACTCAGTGAGACCCTGTCTCTAAATAAAATATGCAAAAAGGGCTGGGGATGTGGCTCAGTGGTCAAGTGCCCCTGAATTCAATTCCGGTACCAGAAAAATAAAAATAAAAATAAAAATGCTGATTCCGAGGCTGGACCCCATTCATTGGAACATGATTCTGCAGATCCTGGAGCTGGGGACTGGGTGCTCCTGATTGCATCAGGGTTATAGAATGGGACAGAATTGTTTAGAGAAGGCAATCTCTGTCTCCTCCTCTCTCTCTCTGGAAGAGTTTAGGCTCTGGATAAGTCCAAGGACCAAAGTCCAGCTGCTTTTGGGAGGCTCCCAATTTACCAACTCAGAGGTTATATTTTCCCAGAGCCAAAAGCTGCATGGGGTAGACCCAACCTTCTGGCTTCATTCCTGGTTGCTCAGCCCCCACCCGCTCCGAGCACCCGGTCACTAAAACGATGCTGGAAACGTTCATCTTAGCCTAAATCGTAGAGTATGCAAATTCATTGACTAGGGTCGATGTTTGGAATCTCTGTTAAAGGATAATGGCTGTGAACTTAACTCAGCCCTTGTACCTTGATGAGAAATGATAGTCAGACAAAATATTGATGGAGGTTCTGTCTTTATCGAGAGGCTTCTGCCCTATACAGTTTGCCCACATTCCCCTGTGAGTCTCTCTGTCTCAGGGACCAGCAGGAGTGACTGGGACCTCAGCAGGTGGGTAAACAGGGCCTAATTGAGTGGATGTGCGTGTGCTCTCTTTGCTTAACGTGAGTCCCTTTTATTTAGCTTCCAGTCATCTGTCAATATTTGCGTTTGCAATTTCTCCTCTTATCTATATATTATAAACGAGTCTATCTAACACTGGTATTCTTGGGACTGTCACTTGTTGGAAGCTATGACCTTATTCTCGGAACTATTACAGTCATAACGTTAATAGCCAGCCCTGGTATCTGATTAGCCCTTGATGGTTAACAGAGTGGTCTCATTTGCATTGATTACCTTGATCCTTGTGAGGCATGAGGCAGTGTGGTCTAATGGTGAATGGCATAATTTTTTTTTTTTTTTTTTTTTTGAGGTCAGAGACCCAGGACTTAATCTCAGCTTGATTTTTGACTAGCTGTGAAATCCAGGGCAAGTTGTTTAATGTTCTTATCAGCTTCCAGGGCTGTGGGAATTAAATAAACTATGTTTAACTTACCGCCTGGTACAGGGTTGGTGATCAGTATATAGCAACTTACTGTATATTGTATAAAGATTATTGTTCCAATTTTACAGTTAAGGTACAGAGTACTTAAAGGAGTCCTATACTTTCTTTTCTGGGCTCTTCTCTCCCGAGATTTGAAATCTTTCTCCATGGCAGAGGTCAGTACTTGGCAGCGCACTGGGGGAATTCTCTTTTCATATTCCCCAAAGGATGAGGTTCAGTATCATGGGCTGTACCTCTGCTCAGTGGTTAGAGCTTGTTCCCTGTCACTTACCCTGCTGACTAAGGCGAACCAGCCCTTGGTGAAAGTCCATCCTATCTTTTTTGGGGGTGAGGAGGGTACTGGGGATTGAAATCCGGGGCACTTGACCACTGAGCCCCATCCCCAGCCCTTTTTATATTTTATTTAGAGACAGGGTCTCACTGAGTTGCTTAGGGCCTCGCTCAGTTGCTGAGGCTGGCTTTGAGTTTGCGATCCCCCTGCCTCAGCCTCCTGAGCGCCCCGGGATTACAGGCGCGGGCCACTGCGCCGGGTGGACACAAGGATGGAAGCCAGTTCTCTAGCCTTCTCTCCCCCTTCCTGTCTTTCCCCATACAACACACACGCTGAGAACCCGTGTTTATGAGGAGGCCTGTGTTCCAAGAGCTGAATGGCTTCACTGTTATAGGAAGTGATCGTTGCCAAAATGTATTTTTGTGCTAATTTCCTTATGCCAAACACATGTTTTATTGCTGGGTGTGCTTTCTACACACATCACCCACTTTTATCAGGACCAGGGTTAGGCAGGTTTTCACCAGGGCTCAGCTTTCCACCCTGTGCCAACGTGTTCCTTTGTTCATGGAGCCGGAGCAGAACTAGGTGGGAGGGATCAGACCCATTTGGACAAGGGGAGAGTTTCACTGCGTGTGTACGTGTGTGTGCATGTGTGTGTGTGTGTGTGTGTGTTATAAGGCTAGACTCTTCCCAAGAGATGGGGAAGCTTCAAGGCCAGATGTTCTGGCTGAAAGCAGCGGGAGAAGCTTCCAGGTCCTCACGCTGCCTGCGGAGGAGAGTACCAGTGCACTGGGCTGTTCCTGCTGTCACAGGAAAGCAGGGAGCTGAGACTCCAGACCTCAGTTCTTACGTTCCAAGGAAAGAAATTTAAAAGTCAGCCACCAAAAGCCATGCAAGAGAACTTTATTATAGGTGAAAGTAAAGTAAAAGCCAAGTGAGGCTCAAGCAGAGAGCACTCTCAAGGGAGAGAGTGGCCATCTCCAAGCAAAGAATGACAAAGGAGACAATGCTGTCCCCAAATTTATTACTGTTTGATGTTTACCAGAACTGGGGACAACCCTCTGTACTCTTTGCCAATCAGGTGTTCAACTCCTCCTTCACGGTGGGTGGCGGAGTCTTTGACCTTAGTTGGTCCTCTGCAGAACTGTCATGGTGGCCATCCTATTTAGGGGGGCTTCATCTACAAGTCAATCCCATGTTAATGCGGGCTCTGGGGTCAGTAGCTGGTCAGAAGTTACCTTAGTGTCCCTGTGCTACTAAAGGAATCCTCCTTCCCAGGAGACACTTATAGCCAGAATTCCCAACTTCACAGTGGACCCTGTCAAGAGTTAGTCCCATTCATCCAATTCTCTTGATGGTTTTTCCCAATTAGCTCTTTTTGCTTCTGTTTATTTTCTACAAATTAACTCCCACCCTTTGCTTTCTCATCTACTGGAAGTCATTTAAAGCAGACCCCGATGTCATTTCAAGAACACTTGTGACCTTGCCTGTATTTTACTACTTATTGTTAGCTACTACCTAACACTGCCAGCACCCTTCCTCCCTGGGCCCCTTGCTATCTCTGGGACCCCACTCTGGGTCCAAGATGCCTGATGCAAATTCATTTTATTGTAAATTTTGGAATCTGACCACCAGGGGGGCAACAGTTTACCAAAAGTTTGCAACCCTCCAACTTCAGATTCAATATTATTGGCCTTTACTCCAGACAGCTCAGCCACTTTCTGTGAGGAGGAGTTTGGCAGGTGGTGAGGACTAAGGGGTGTGATGTGTCTAATGTGCTCACCAGTTCCTCTCCTGACAGTTTCAGCATTGGGCCATTTGGTAACTCAGGTCCGATGTATTAGCTATCTATTGCTGTGTAACAAAGTACCCTTAAAATTAAGAAGCTTCAAAAGACAATAAAGATTTATTATCTCTCTCAATTCCTGTGGGTAAGGCAGTTAGGAGCAGCTTAAATGATGTGCTGCCAATTACCTTAGAACCTCTGCAGGGAAGATATCCTAGGAGCACAGTCAGGAGCCAGACAGACAAGATCAGAAGAGTTACTGCCTCTTGATTGACAACCTGGCTCAGAATCATTAGGTCTGAAATGAGAGTGTAGTTAAAATGTTGGTTGGGCCTCTAGTCATCTGAAGATTTGGTTAGGGTTGGATGATTTTATCCAAGAGAGCCTACTCACATGCCTGGCCTCTCTGAGTGCTTTTGCATTAGTGAGGTCTCTTTAGGGGACTGCTTGGGTGTCCCATGGCATGCAATAGGCTTCTGCAGAGAGAGAGAGAGTGATCCAAGGGACAGCCATACGGAAGCCACAGTGGCTTTCAGGAGCCAGCCGTGGCTATTATACAGCATCATTTCTATAATGCCCTAAAAGTGACTGTTATGGTTTGGATATGAAATGTCCTCCCAAAGCTTCTATGTTTTTTTTAAAAATTATTTTTTAGTTGTAGTTGGACACAATACCTTTATTATTATTTTTTTTTTATGTGATGCTGAGGATCGAACCCAGTGCCTCACACATCCCAGGCTCTGCCTCTCTGAGCCACAACCCCAGCCCCCAATGCTTCTATGTTAATGCAAGAATGTTTGCAGTGAAGTGATTACATTATGAGAGCTGGAACCTCATCTGTCTGTCCTATTTGAACAGACTGACTGGGTGGTAACTGTGGGCGGGTGGGGTGTGGCTGGAGAAGGTGGGTCTGCATTTTCCCTGTGGCCACACTTCTCCCCATTCCCTGTCTCTCTCTGCTTCCTGACCCCACCATGAGCTGAGCAGCTTTCCTCCACTGGGCCCTTCCCCGGTGACGTGTTGCCTCACCTTGGGCCCAGAGCAATGGAATGAGCTGTCTATGGACTGAGACCTCCGAAACTATGAGCTCCAAATAAACTTTTCCTCCTCTGAGTCTTTTTTTTTTTGAACCCAAGAGCAGTTAACCATTAAGCCACATCCCCAGCAATACCTCATCCCCCACTTTTAAAATTTTGAGACAGGATCTTAATAAATTGCTTAGGGTCTTGCTAAGTTGCTGAGACTGGCCTAAAACTTGCAATCCTCCTGCCTCAGCCTCCCAAGCCACTAGGATGATAGCTGTGTGCCACTGTGCCCGGTTCTGAGTTGTTCTTGTCATGTATTTTGGTCACAGTGACAAAGCTAACTGAAAGACTGACATAGGTCAGCTCTAGTATGTGAGGGGACCACACCAGGGTGTGAATATTGGTAGGTGAAAAACAGTGGGGGCCACCTTTTGTTACCATATTTATTACCATATTTTGTTACCAACTGAATGGAGACTCTCCCTAAGGGTGGGCAGCACTGTCCATTAGGATGGAAGCTTGGATGGAATAAAAGTTGGAAGAACAAGGTTTACACATTTGAACAAGCTCTCTACCTTTTCACTATTTCACAGAGGACTGTCAGGCTCAGATTTGAATTGAGCTGCACAGAGACCTTCCTATAGGAGGGAGCTGTGGGGGGACAAAGGAGTCTCTTGGCAACGTGGGATATGTAGAAGAAGTAAAAACATGTCCACTATCTTCTGTTTATCTTGGGTTAACCAGGTTTCCTGACTGAGAGACCTATTGGTAGGATATTTGTACGTGAAATCTTTTGTTGTTCTCTGGGTATACTGTTGAGAGCCACAGCCGAAGGGGCCCTAGCAAACTTCCAGCTGCCGGCTGATGATTGGCTCACAGCGGCCCCAGCAACATCTAGCTGATTGGCTCCTCTGTGGTGATGCTCATTGGGCTATTTCCCTGCCCTTTCAGACCACAGAGCTGCTCATTGGGGGACTTTTTTGGCTCCACCCACGTGACCCAGCCAATCGGCCTCAAGAGCAGGAGGATTGTGGGAGGTGGAGAGAGAGGCTTGTGGAAAGCCGGTGGTGGCAGTTGGGGCTCTGAGGGTTTTTCCTGAGAGGCTGTTTTGTTTGGCGTGTGTGGTTCTAAAAATAAAGTTAGTTTCTTTGACAAGTGGCTCCTGATTGTGCCCAGCCAGACTGCGGCATTTGGTGGCCCGTACGGGGAAGGAACCCGTGACCTTGGCGTTATCAGCACCAAGCTCTGATGAATCCAAATTTTAAAAGTTTAGAGTAAAAAGGGTTATTTTAAGTTTATCTTTGGGGAATATACACCCCTTCCCAATATTTTATTTATAAAAAAATTTTATTTTTCTCCCAATAAAATTATTACTCCATATACTATGAATCAAATTGATGAGTTAGCTAATGAGTTAAATACTTGGGCAATAATCATGTGCAAATCTAATGTTTCATTTGATAACCACTTACCATCTAATCCTTTATTGTCTTTTTGGTCATCGCATCCTGTAATTTTTCCAAAAATGACAAGAAAAACACCTATCATGAATGCTCCAAATATATTCACTGATGGGTCAAATAATGGTACAGCAGCAATAGTTACACCTGATCAAACTTTTACATTTTTAGTACCCAAACAATCAGCTCAAAAGGTAGAGCTTAATGCAGTATTACAAGCTTTTGTGATGTTTAAAGATTCTGTATTTAATTTATTTTCCGATAGTCAGTATATAGTTAACGCTATAGTATCCCTTGAAGATGCTGGTAGGATTTTCCCTTCCTCTACTGTTTTCTCTTTGCTTTCCACTATACAAAGTCTAATCTGGGACAGAAAAGATCCATTCTTTATAGGACATATCAGGGCACATACAGGATTGCCTGGAGCCCTTAGTTTGGGCAATGATTTAGCAGATAAAACTACACATGACATACATATTTTCTCTACACTAGAAGAAGCTATAAATTTTCATAAAAAGTTCCATGTCAATGCTAATACTTTACAAAAGCGTTTTAAAATAACTAAGGAACAAGCTAGACAAATAATAAAACAATGTGAAAATTGTGTGACCTTTTTACCACAAGTTAATCTTGGAGTCAATCCTAGAGGATTGATACCTAACCATATTTGGCAGATGGACGTCACACACTTGTCAGAATTTGGAAAATTAAAATATTTGCATGTTACAGTTGATACTTCTTCTGGATTTTTGATGGGGTCCCTTCATGCTGGAGAAAAAACTAAAGATGTTATAGCTCATTGCTTACAAAATTTTGCCACTGTGGGCATTGCAAAACAGTTAAAAACAGATAATGGTCCTGGTTATACTTCTACCTCTTTTAAACAATTTTGCTCAACATTTGGCATTACTCATATAACAGGAATCCCACACAATCCACAGGGACAAGGCATAGTTGAAACAGCTTATTTCATTGAATAGATTGCTCATTCCTTTGGTTTGAAACTCTGTCCCTTCCTGTATCCCAATGACTCTTAAATTTGGTCTCTTGATGTTATCCCATATTTCTTGGATGTTCTGCTCATGGTTTCTTAACAGTCTTGGTGAGCTGTCTATGTTGTTTTCAAGTTGAAATACTTTATTTTCATTGTCTGATGTTCTATCTTCTAAGTGTTCTACTCTGCTGGTAGTATTCTCAATTGAGTTTTTAAGTTGGTTTATTGCTTCCTGCATTTCTAGGATTTCTGTTTGTTTGTTTTTTATAACCTCTATCTCCCTGTATAGTTGATCTTTTGCTTCTTGGATTTGTTTATGTAATTCATTATTGAAGTGATCTTTCATTGTCTGATTTTGCTGTCTGATGTCTTCCTTGAGACTCCAGATCATCTGAAGCATGTATATCCTGAATTCTTTATCTGACATTCCATCTGCTGCAGCTATTACCTCTTCTAACATTGAGTTGACCTGCATTGCTTGTGGTCCTTTCTTTCCTTGTCTCTTCATACTGTTCGCGTTCCTTTCTACTTGGTGAAACTGTTGTGCTATTGAATTTTCCCCCTATATATTTATATTGGTCTTGTATAGTTGCAAAGTCTCCCTCACAGGCGCAGGTGGCGGCTCTGCCCCTCCTCCAATTGGGGCAATGTGCCTACCATGCCGGCAGGCCGCTGGGCCTGCTCTGCCGGTCGGTAGCAGGTCCACCTACCTTGCAGGCGCAGGCAGCGGCTCTGTCCCTCTGCGGGCCGCTAGGCTTGTTCTGTCTGTGGCCGCAGTTCTGCCTACTTTGCAGGCGCAGGCAGCGGCACTGCCCCTCTGCATGCCTCTGGGGCTGTTCTGCCTGTGGGTCGCAGGTCTGCCTACCTTGCAGGCGCGGGGGGGGGCGGCTCTACCCTTCCTCAGGCCACTGGGCCTGTTCTGTCTGTCGGTTGCAGGTCTGGCCTGTTCTGATGGTGGTCACAGTTCCGTCTACATTGCAGGTACAGGGGGAGGGGGAGGCTCTGCCTCTCAGCAGGCTGCTGCTCCTCCAAGAAAATTGTTTTCTTTTAGTGCCTTCTGGAATGTTATATAATTTTTTCTTTAGCCATTATTGCCAGAATTCCTATCTTCATCCCAGTGCCGGTGAAGACAAAGATAAAACCAATCTACAGCTTCTGCAATAGCCATCACTGAACTGCTTGCAGAACTTGCGTGGACTATGTATCACTTGTATGCATTGTGAACTCACTTGTATGCATTGTGAACTATCTGTTGGTGCAGTGACTTGTGGTAGTGTTGGGTATTTATGCTGATGGTGTCATCGGTGGTACAATTTTTCCAAAAGGAGCCATCACTGAACTGCTTGCAGAACTTGCCTGGACTATGAATCACTTGTATGCATTGTGAACTCACCTGTATGCATTGTGAACTATCTGTTGGTGCAGTGACTTGTGGTAGTGTTGGGGTATTTTTGCTGATGATGTCATCGGTGGTACAATTTTTCCAAAAGGAGCCGTCAATTGGCTTGGTGTATCTTCCTCCCTTCTGCTTGTCATGATTGTCCAGCTAAAATTTGGGGGCCAACAGAGGTGAGGCAAAGAACCTCACCCCCCCGCTGGTACAAAGACTTCTCCACAGGTGTGGCTGTATACTGGACCGGTAGTCAGTGACGGGTAAGATCCAATTGCAATGGTACCAACCTAACGGGTAAGGACCATATGTACTATTGGACAACCTAAGGCAGGCACGGTCCCTAAGCCACATGCTTTTTGTTTAAACAGAGAGGGGGAGATGTTGAGAGCCACAGCCGAAGGGGCCCCAGCAAACTTCCAGCTGCCAGCAAACTTCCAGCTGCCGGCTGATGATTGGCTCACAGCGGCCCCAGCAACTTCTAGCTGATTGGCTCCTCTGCGGTGATGCTCATTGGGCTGTTTCCCTGCCCTTTCAGACCACGGAGCTGCTCATTGGGGGACTTTTTTGGCTCCGCCCACATGACCCAGCCAATCGGCCTCAAGAGCAGGAGGATTGTGGGAGGTGGAGAGAGGCTTGTGTTGGAGAGAGAGGCTTGTGGAAAGCCAGTGGTGGCAGTTGGGGCTCTGAGGGTTTTTCCTGAGAGGCTGTTTTGTTTGGCGTGTGTGGTTCTAAAAATAAAGTTAGTTTCTTTTGACAAGTGGATCCTGATTGTGCCCAGCCAGACTGCGGCAGTATACCAAGAGATGAGGGGTCTACAGGCTTGAGAAACACTGAGCTAAAACATTCATCAGACCAGAGAAATGTGAGGGGGCATTCAATCGTTTCCACTTTGGAACCAGGCATTTGGCTACAGATACGGGATTGGCTCAGCCTTTTGTATTATTATACTTTCATTTACGGAAGACAGGTCAGGAGGAAAGTAGGCCAAACTTCATTGTGCGAAAGACCTGATTTTTATTTTTTAAATTTTTTGTTTTACATGGACTTTGGAGAAAGTTCTTCCTTCTCTCCTCCTCCATTCCTGGGGTTGGAGTTTCTGCTGATCAAGAAAGAAGCGTTTCTTAGCAGAGGGGTTCTGGGTTGTGGTTTCTCTTGAGGCTGAAATCTTCTGAAGGTTTGTTAGGAGGGTGGAAGATACCAAGATGGCTGACCACATGGATGCCATGTTTATGGTGGGTGTTGGCCAAACCCCTCAGTTCCTCATCACATGAACCTCATATAAAGCTCACTGCCTGGCAGCTAGCTTCTTCCAGAGCAGGCCATCCAAGAGAGGCAAAGGTGGAAGCTGTAATGGTCAATCTGAATTGTCAACTTGATTGGCTTAAGAGATGGCTAAGATTAAGAGGCTTCTGGGAGTGTCAATGAGGGTGTGTCTAGGAATGATTGGCATGTGGGATGGCGAATGGAAATGGCGACCCTCCCTAAGTGTGGGCAGCACCATCCAATAGGCTGGAGGCTTGGACCAAATAAAAGTTGGAGGAACAAGGAAGTGGCAGCAGATGCAAGCTCAGTTCTTCTTGAATGGGTTTCTGATGGCTGCTGTGATCCCCTGAGCATGTCAGACACTAGCTCCTTCACTCTTCCAACGTGGACTCTGTCAGTGATTCTCCAGGGAGTTTCCAGAAGCCTTTGGTCTCAGACTGGGGCTGTTCTGGGGCTTAAGACTCTTGCACTGTGCAGCTACTGGTTCCTTGAGATCTCCAGCCTGTAGACAGCCATTGTGGACTATCCAGCTTCTGGACACATAAGTCAATCTAATAATCCCCTTTTTTCTAATCATACTTACTTCCTATTGATTCTGTTTCTCTAGAGAACCTTAACACAGAAGCTGAACTATCTTTTGTAGTCTTGGAAATCATATTTCATCATTTCTGCAGTGTCCTATTGATCACACTAGTCATCCCTATTATCCCCAATCAGGGTGGGACGGGGAAATACAGTGGATTCCTGGATGTAAGAATCTGGGACCATCTTGGAGGTTAGCTGCTACAACTACAAAAGAATGCAATGATTGAGTGGTCGTCCTTTAGTCAGTGATATGCATTCTCAAATGGTTAGAAGCTTGACCATTTTCTAGAGATTTTTATTGCTCTTCCATTCCACAAGAAGGAACATATATATCTCTGGGGGTCATAATTTGTCCATTTTTTCTACAAATGTGTACTGAGTACCTGTGATGAGCCTCTGGTTGCCTTAGGACCTCTGCAGTGGGAGCCTTGCTGGGGGAAGAGATCTCAGGAGCATAGTCAGTGGCCGTGCATACAAGACCAGGAAGAGCTCTTGTCTTGATTCATAACCAGCCCCGAATATTTATCATCCATCCTAATAATTCTTTTAAGTAGGGGCCTCGAGTAATTGCAGCAGCCTGAACAGCTCTTCTGCCCTTTGTTTGTTTGTTGGATAATGACTTCATTTCACGTGTTCTGGTAAATGGATCGACTGCCCTCTCCCACCTCTCTCTCTGGTCATAATTCTCTCTGTTCCCATTTCAGCTGTAGACAGGTGCCCTCCAAACCACATTCCCCACATTTATCAAAGCTAAATAGCTTCCTGCTGCTTTCCTCCATATTTCTAAAAGCAAGACTCCTCTTACCTTCCACAGAGAGCCTGACCCGAATGGCTGAAAACTTGATTAATACACAATTTATCTCTTCTCTCCTATTATTTATGTCTCAGTCAAAATTCTTTGAAATTCAAGAAATGGACACTGGCCATCCTAAGCATAAGGAATTTTTTTTTTTTTTTTTTTTTTTTTGCGGGGGGAGGAGGGAAGCAGGACACAAAAATTCTCAAAATTGGTGGGTGGCTTAGAAATAAATGAGAATCAATGGCTTTCTCTAGGACCAGGCAGCCACTGTGACCATGGTGAGAAGGCACCTTCAACTGTGCCTTCCGGCCTTATTTCACACCCTGAAGATTCAAAGTCCTGGGAAATAATATTCATTTGACTTGGCTGAGGCCATTTCTGAGTTGAGACTCCATGGGTGGTAAGAAGTAAGATTGGATCTATTTATTTTTAAAGGCAAATATTTCTCACATTTCCTAATTCCCTAAATGCTTCTTATTGATTTCTTCATCATGCCATCCAAACTGAACCTTTCCATTCATCAATTACATCACAGCACCAGGCTCCCCTCGAGCCTTGTATTTCCCATAAACAAGTCCCATCAATTGGATATTCTGTTAATTTAGCAATAATCATCTTCAAATGTGCTGTATTACAGAAAATAAGATGAATTTACTACAAGCAGAAAAATATTAATTGCTATCCTTTGGATTCTTAATATGAGCATTTGATTTATAAGTGAAGCCTTCATTTTGTTAATTACAACAACCAGGCTGTCTCCCAACCCAAGCCACGGTGCTAAGGATTATGGTGTCTTTCTCATCAGCAAGTTTAGACCATCATTTGTTAAAATGAATTTCTTCTTGGGTCCAGTTTTATGTCTCGCTCTGGCAAGCAGCCGTATACATGCCGGGTTTGTGGCTACCCTTTTTAGGTCCTCATTTTCCCTCATTCTCATCTTCCATGCCATGGGTGGCTTTGTCACTGAGCATTTTCCATTGGGAGTTAGGTCCTGGACCTACCTTGTCCCAGGATCCTGTAACTTCTTTCAGAAGAGCAAAGAGTTCTAGTTGGCTCACGGAACCTCTGGTTGTCCAAATATCTGAACCTGAGACCTAGCTCCTGCGTGGTGAGCAGCAGGAACATAATAAGCATTTGTCAAAAAAGAAGCAGAAACTGAATAAATGCTCTTCACAAAGTATCATAAATGGGTAACTTATGGGCAACAGAAAATTATGTCTCACAGTTCTGGAGGCCTTAAATCAGTGGCTCTTAATAGGACTGATTTTCTTTCTTTCTTTTTTTTTTCATTTTGGTACCAGGGGTGCTTAACCACTGAGCCACATCCCCAGCCCTTTTTTTATTTTTTATTTTGAGACAGGGTCTCACTAGGTTGCGTACAGCCTCACTAAATTGCTGAGACTGGTTTCAAACCTGTGATCCTCCTGCCTCAGCCTCCTGAGCTGTTGGGATTATAGGCGTGCACCCCCACACCAGGTAGCAGGGGTGATTTTTTTTCTACCTGGGGACATATGGCAATATTTGCAGACATTTTTGATTGTCACAATTGCGAGGTGGGTGGTGGTATCAGTATCTGGAGGGTGGAGGTCAGGGATGGGGCTATACCTCCTATGGTGCACAGGACAGCCCACCCACCATCACCCTTGAATAAAGGTTTATCTGCTCCCATGTCAATAGTGCCAAGATTGAAAGACCCTAATCCAGGTCATTAACTAAGAAAGAAAACAGGCTTTCTTTCTATTCCTTACCTCCTAGGAAATGCAACACTCTCTCTGCCTCTCTTTTCCTCTCTCTCTATTTTTTTTTCCAGTGTCACTTTGTAAACAGAGATATTTATGTCAGAGGCTGAAGAGACAGCATTTTATTTCACTGTATCTCTGTTTTCTAACACCTCAGAGTTCACAGCCCAGGGCCTCTGGTGCCCCAGCATAAAATCTGTGAGATTTAAACGTATACTATGAGGTGCCTTATAAAACACACAGAAAATGATCTGACAAGGTCCTTTTCCAATGTCCTCTTCGCCACGAAATCTTGTGGCCGTAATTCAATTTCAGGGCCTTTCTCCAATTAAAATAGGTGCATGACACCACCCAGGCCCTGGACTAAAGCACAGCCTCATGATTAGTGCCTGGTATTTTCCTTCTCTGGGCGATGGATTTTTATTTCACCGAAAATGGGCATTAAAGAGCTTCTAAAGAGACACTTTGTACTTAATGATAGTTTTGTTTGTCTTGGAAAATGTGAGATGTTGCTGCGAAATGATAATAACCATTAACTCTGGGTTTATTCTGGGGTTAATGGATTATTATAGTGATATGGAAAATTATTTCCCAATAAATGTTGAATTTTATTTTTTTTTCTGAACACACACACACACACACTCTCTCTCTCTGCCACATGTTTATTTTCTGCATTAAAGATGTGCAGCTTCTACACAAATGGCCCAATAAAGTTTGCTGAGTTTCTTTACTATGTGTGACTCTAAAAAAAAAAAAAAATCAATCCAGGTTCCAATTATGAAGCCACCCAGGGGATGTGCTGGGATCGACTAGTTATGTCTGCCATGGGTGGCTATGGTGGGGAGGTTGGAGAGTTGGGCAACAAGCCTCTCTGAGCATCTCTGAGCAATGGTATGAGGTAGCTCTCTTATTCCTAGAGGAGGAGTGAGGTGAGTTTTGTGGAAACTCATTTCTCTGGGCTCATAGGCTTCTAGAACTAGATATTTCTACAAGATTCTCAAGTTCAACTTGATGGGTCATTGTAATGGCTTCTTCAGTCACCAATGTCAGTCCTTTTTGATTCATGGATTATTGAGGACAATGGCAGGGAATAAACTCTGAGCCCATGGGACTGCTTCAGAAGGGCAGTCTGGGTGGCCCCGCCATCTTGACAGCAGAGCCTGGGGAGGGGTGAGTGTTTCCAACGTGGATCTGAAGAAACATGGGGCTGCAGTGGACTCCTCTGCCCTACTTCCGCCTGTTCTGCTATCTGATGAGCTATCACTGAAGGCTTCTGTTGAACAGTCAAGGGCTGGTTCCTCCCAGGCTGGAACAGCCTGCCCTAACAGTGTTTTTAGAGCACCACTCTGGGTCAGGTCCAGTGGGAGGAACTGGGGAAGTGGAAATCTGCTGGGCGCCCTGCCCCAAGGTGATTGTCCCTGTAGCTCCAAGGGGGCTGATGTAACATGAAGGCTGGATACCACACAGAGATCTCACCTACGCCACGTTCTACTGACAGTTTTAATCAGAGCAGCAATTGTGAGGCACTAGAGGACAGAGAGAGGCTGGGGACAGCTAATGTAATCCCCTGGGTGATATCCCCCCTCCCCTAACAAGTCAAGTCCTTACGTGATGCCCGTAGGAGCCACACTTCCACCAAAGAGAGCTCTGCTCACCACAAGGCACCTCCATTTTAAATTCTGATTATTGCAAAAGTTATCCAAGAATTCCAGATTTGTTTGCCATAAACAACACAGACGCCCAGGTATATCTGGCAGAAAGCATCCTGTGGGTAAGGACTCTCAACCTTCGTTTTGTTATCCAGGACATCTGTCATTAGCATGTTTACCAAGAAATCAGATTGGGCACTTCCCTTTATTTCCCAAGGCATACCTTGTATACCTCTGTTCTCCCCAGGTACTGGGATTGACTAGTTATGTCTGCTGTGGGTGGCTGTGGAGGGGGTCAGAGGGTAGGGCAATGAGCATCTCTGTGAGCAAGCCTGACCTGCTCATTTGAGTTGCTGAAGGTCATATCTTGGTGCGGTTAGAGAAGAGACTCAAATCTAGGACCCTGAACTCCAGGGCTCTTAACTGATGTTCTTTTATATCACGATAGTTAAAAGTACAGACTCTGTGGAGTTTTAAAATCCTGTGTTCTTTACTCCTCACTAGCTACAATCTTGTCCAAGCCCCTTAGCCTTTAGAAATTCTGAAGGGGAAAGGAGATTGCCAGTCCTTGTTTTCCCAGGACTTCACTCTGGGACAGATGCTGGACTAAGTGCTTCGTATCTAATGTTTGATTTAATGACCCCTGAAGCCTTATGTGGTGAGTCCTATTATTATTCCAACTTTACAGATGAGGACACCGAAGCCCCAGGAGGTTAATTTGCCCAAAGTCACATGCCTTAAGTGTGCAGAGGGGATGTTAAAAAACCAGATGTGTTCCTTCCCGGGACATTTCAGACATGCACTGTTCCGTTAGAGAGGCTGCCTTTGCAAAAGTGGTTTTATCAAGGGGGCCAGCAATCATCTCTAGCCCAGTTCTCTTTTTGGCAGTAAACACATGTTTTAGTCAGCTTTTTTTTGCTGCTGTGACTTAAAGACCCTATCAGAATGACTGTAGAGGAGAAAAAGTTTACTTGGGGGTTCACAGTTTCAGAGGTCTCAGTCCATAGACAGCAGACTCCATTCCTCAGGGCTCGAGGGGAGGCAGGACATCATGGGGGAAGAGTGTGGTGGAGGTGAAGCAGCTCACATGGCGATCAGGAAGCAGAGAGAGACTCCACTCTCCAGAGACAAATAGAGACCCCAAAGCCACGCCCCCAATGCCCCCTCCTCCAGCCACACCCACCTGCCTCTAGTCACCACCCAGTTAATCCCATCAGGGGTTCATTCACTGGTCAGGTCAAGGCTCTCACAATCCAATCATTTCCCCTCTGAACCCTCTCGTATTGTCCCACACGTGAGCTTTTGGGGGACACCTCACATTCACGCCATAACACTGTCTGAGTTCTTAAGTGGTTGCTCATTCATTTCTGTCCTGGGGGTGGCAACCAATACTTTAAGTATAAAGCAAGTTTTTTTCAAACAAAATAAAGGAAAAAATATATTAGTGGTAAAAGGAAGGAGTTGAGAGTGGATGCCCCTTGTCAGGACATTGTGTTGAAGCAATATTTGTACTAGTTTGTTATCAAGGCTCCATGGAGGCAAATACCCACTAAAACACCTGGGGCTGCTCCTTAGTGAGATCATGCATCCATGAAAAGAAGCATAGCAAAACCAGAACAAGCCCTGGTCTCTAAACCTGTCTGGAGACTGTAACCCTGGGCCAGTACTTTACCTTCCCACTCCTCTCCCCAGGCCTGTGCTTCTGTACCTGTTGGACGAGACGGCCTCGGAGCAGGCCACGTGGTCCTGCCATCTCCCAGCGGCTATGCGGTTGACCATTTCCTCTCTTTCTCCTCTGATCCCATCCGACACCACATTGGGAACACAGGCAGACGTCTCACGAGCATTTTGAGGAGTGGTTGTTTACTTTTTTTTAGGGTCTTGAGACCATTTGAGAGTTTAGTAAAAGTTAAAGATCCTCTTTCCAGCCATATCCCCTTATGGCCACCATTTGGCCCCAAACCTTAAGAGATCCCTGAAACCTCCTAGTGCCTGTGGAGCTCAGGTTATGATCCTCTGCTATTGGGCAACAATATACAGTTATCCCTTGGTATCCCTGGGGAATCGGTTCCAGGATCATTTGTAGACACCCAAATCCATGGATGCCTAAGTCCTTTATATAAAAGGTATAATATTTGCATATGCCCTCCATACATCCTCCTTTATACTGTGTATCATCTGTAGACTGCTTATCACAACTAATGCAATAGTTGCTATGGAAATAGTTGTACTGTATTATTTAAAGACACATAAGACAAATTTTCAACCTGGACTGGATTGAGTCCATGACTGTGGAACCCATGGACACAGAAGACCAACTGTACTCGTAATTTGGAGATAGAGGCGAATAGGTTGGAAATACAAGGCCTGTGTGTGAAGTCTGAATAGAGTCTCATGAAACTACCCATTGTGGTGGGCAATTTCTAGAATGGCCCCCAGTGAGCCTCACCTCTGTGTACTCACAGTCTTTACGGTCCCTTGGCCTTGAAAGTGAGCTGGGCCCCATGACCCTTTTCTAACATGTACACTGACAAAAGTGAAAGGGTGTCACTTTCATGATCAGATTATGAAAACACTCTGCCTTCCATCTTGCTCATTATTATTCTGTCACTTGCAATCTCCAGTGGAAGCCAGTCACCATATCTGAGCTTCCCGGTGGGAGGACCACATGGCCACAAACCAAGGAAGGCCTCTGCCCAGCAGCCAGTGAAGTCAACTGGCTTACTAGGAAGTACATCCTGCCAACAGTGACGTGAGTGAACCTAGAAGCTGGCCTTCCCTCAGTTGACCCTTCAGCTGAGACTGGTTCCAGCTGACCCCTTGATTGCATCTTGTGAGAGATCTTGAGGCAGAGGCCCTTAGCTAAGCAGTGCTTGATTTCTTTTTATTTAATTTTTATTTTTAAAATTAATTAATTTATTTTAAAATTTTATTTGTTCTTTTTAGTTATACATGATAGTAGAGTATATGACATATTACACATAAATGAAGGATAACTTCCCATTCTTGTGGTTGTACATGATGTGGAGTTACACTGGTTGTGTATTCATGTATGAACATAGGAAAGTAATGTCTAAACCATTCTACTGTCTTTCCTATTCCCATCTCCTTTCCCTTCCCTTCACTCCCCTTTGTCTAATCTGATGAACTTCTATTCTCCTCTCCCCCATTGTGTGTTAGCGTCTGCATATCAGAGAGAACATTTGGCCTTTAGTTTTTGGGGATTGGCTTATTTCACTTAGCATGACAGTCTCCAGTTCCATCCATTTACTGGCAAGTGTCACAGTTTCATTCTTCTTTATGGTGGAGTGGGACAACTGGGTCAGATGGTAGTTCCATTCCAAGTTTCCTGAGGAATCTCCATACTGCTTTCCATATTGGTTGCACCAATTTGCAGTCCCACCAGCAACATATGAGTGTACCTTTCCCCCCACATCCTTGCCAACATTTATTGTTACTTGTATTCTTGGTGATTGCCACTCTGACTGGAGTGAGATGGAATCTCAGTGCAGTTTTAATTTGCATTTCTCTGATTAGTGCTTTGATTTCTAATCCTTTTACATTATCAAGTTGCGGGGTAACTTGTTACGGAGCAGTACTAATACATTCATATTTTCATAACTTCAGGTGTAAATATCACACAAAAGGTCCCAGAAGGAATTCTCTGTGAATTCGATATTCTTTTTTTTTTTAAGTCAGTAGTATTTATTTATTTTATTTGTTCTAATTATCTACACATGACAGTAGAATACAACTTGACACATAGTAGAATTTGATATTCCTAAGAGACATGAGAGTAGCACCTGTCTGAGATCCCAGGCTGGGGATGGCAGATGACCTTGATGCTACAGGAGCCTTCTGCCACCCAGCTGTGCCAACATGAGGCCTCCCAAGGGTGTCTGAAATCCTTGGTCTTTCCTCCTCAGGCTCTGGCTGTGTTCTATGGCCAAACACAATAGGAAAAGAAAATTGACTGGCTTTCGTCTCTACAAATGATGAAGTGGTCATCAATCCCTCTCCCCAGGGCAGATGTTCTGTTGCCGCAGAGAAAGGGTGACCTTTACTTGCTCCACGGAGGTGACATATTATTTCTTTTGGCTCCCCAGAGGGCTTATGGGAGTCCTGTCACCAGGAGCCAAGAGGCTGCAGTCAGGACAAATGGCTCTGGGCAAACTGGCAGCTATGATGAAGGGCAGGCCGCGCAAAGGTTGGGCATGCCCAGCTGGATGACCATCAGAGCGCAAACCATCCCAGCAGGAAGATGTAGCGCCAGCCACCATGAAGCTTGTGACCCAGAAACCACCAGCATGGCTCCCTGACAGTACAGGTGGGGCACAGCCTCCATCAACAGTGAAACCTTCAGGTCCTAGTGGACCACATGCTCTCAGGGAGGAAGCCATTTTCGTTCTGGTCAGCTGGGTTCTGTCCTGGGAGAGGTAGCGAAGCCAAGGAAGCCAAGTCGTGAAGGAGGCCAAGAAAGTGGCCCACCCTCCTTGATTATCTTCCCGGGGCGTCTGTATTTCAACAAGGGGCTCCCAGAAAGAGTCAGGATTGAAAGGTTCTTGACTCATCAGTGCCTTTGCTCCTGGTTTGGGAAATTACAGCCCCTCGGTGTTTCCTGTGCCTGAGCTGCGGAAGCAGGAGGATCAGGAAGACTAATGGTGTAACTCTCAGGCCAAGGCTGAAGTCCTGAGAACCTGGGGGGGCCACTGGTACAAAGTCCCCAAGTCCAAAGGCCCGGACACTGGGAGTTCTGATGTCGGAGGGTAGGAGAGAACTGAGATGTTCCAGATCCAGAAGAGAGAGCATAACTTTGCCTTTCCTCTGCCTCCTCCCACCCCCATCTAGACCCAGACAAATGCAGAAATATTTTACTGGATATCTGTCTATCTCCTGACACAGTCATGTTAACGTCTAAAATCAACCATCATAGATCCACCCTTGGTCAGCTGGGTGCAGTGGTGCAGGCCTGTAATCATAGTGGCTCTGGAGGCTGAGGCAGGAGGATCACGAGTTCAAAGCCAGCCTCAGCAACTTAGCAAGGCCCTAAACAACTCAGTGAGACCCTGTCTCTAAATAAAATATAAAAGAGGGGCTGGGGATGTGACTCAGTGGTTAAGCGTCTCTGGGTTCAATCCCCAGTACCAAAAAAAAAAAAAAAAAAAGAAAGCTTCCCCTTTGGTCAATTTGACATATGCATCTCCTTAAACCATATGAATCTACAAATAAAGACAATAAATGTTACAGATCTGCCTACCATGATAGGACTGTGCCCCCTGGACCCAAGACGCATTCATTCTTTCCCAGAAGTGAAGTCCTCGAGTGTCTCTTCTTAGGACATCTTCTAGCGTAAATACTAGGGTGTACAATTAATAAAACTTAAATACTGACATAAAGTCCACACATGTTATGTTACATGATAAAAGAGTCAGAGAGGAAAGAAAACAAAGATATTTGTTTAATATAAATATATGCACACAAATATCTTCATAACAAAATAGGAAATGCTCAAATAATCACAGTCCTCATTTTTGTGACCAGTCCCTTGGTCCACTGTAGCTGGATTGATAGCCACTTTTGTCCACTGCCCACTCTGTATTCCCTTTGCCCTCTGCAAGCACCTCGGTTGGTCATTGTCCTTCGCCTGGCTGTGTGTGTGTGACCCAGATCTTCATGATAGGAAACACCCAGGCTGTTCATGGTTCTGCCTGGGCTGGGTTGTGGTAGTTTTCCATTGACCTTGATCATAGGGTCTGGGAAGACTAGGAGAGAGATGTTCTAAGGGATCACCTGTTTTCCACACATAGTCTTCCGTGTTCACTGTGGAGTAGTGGTTCAACTTTCCCTTGGTATCTGGATCAGATGCCCCAGCCAACACCATAATCCATTCTTGGCCAGTTGACCCAGAGGCATGAGGAGCTCAGAGTGGCCAGAGAGAAGTATGACATTGCAGTATTAAATTTAGTCAGCTTTTCCCCTGCTGAGACCAAAAGACTCCACAAGAACATTTTTTTAAAAATTTTTATTTGTTTGTTACTGGGGATTGAATCCCGGGGTGCTTAACCACTGAGCCACATCCCCAGCCTTTTTTGTATTTTATTTAGAGATAAGGTCTCACTGAGTTGCTTAGGGTCTTGCTAAGTGGCTGACGCTGGCTTTGAACTCACGATCCTCCTGCCTCAGCCTTCCAAATCAGTGGGATGACAGGTGTGCTTCACCGCGTCTGATGACAAGAACAGTTCTCGAGGAGGAAAAGTTTATTTGGCACTCGCAGTTTCAGAGGTCTCTGTCCACAGATGGCCGGCTCCCTTTCTCTGTGCCAGAGGAGAGGTAGAATATCATGGTGGGAGGGTGTAGAGAGAAAAGCAGCTCAGAAATGGCAATCTGGAAGCAGAGTCTAAGCTCTGCTCTCCGGGGACAAAATATGCACACCAAAGGCATGGCCCTCGGTGACCACCTCCTGCAGCTGCCCGCTCCCTGCCTCCAGTTACCACCCAGCAAATCCTTATTAGTGGATCAACATACCGATTGGGTGAAGGCTCTCAGAACCCCATCATTTCATCTCGGAACTTTCTTGCATTTGTCTCACACCTGAGCTTTTGGGGGATACCTCACATCTAAACCATCACAAGTTCAGCGAGATCATTGTTGTCTCCTGGTGACAGTATGACTTCCTCTGGTTCCAAGACTTCTGGGCAAGCAGAGCATAAATTCATGGGAACAAGGAACAAAAATTGTGCTAGTGGACCTGTAGGGGGAATGGGGAGAGGGGCTACTTCACCATTTCTGCACCTCGATTCCTGGACCCCCTGAATCCCAGCTACCGAAGAAATGGTACCACATGTCAAATGCTCATTCAGAGCATGCAAAGCTTTCTGGAGACCCTTGTACCAGCCCTGCAGAGTGTGATGACCAAGGTGTGTGCTGGAACTGAGCCTTCAAGGACCGGGCCACCCTTCTATCAAGCCAGCTTCTTCAGGACGGCAGGGATGAGGTACATCCACAAGGCTGGGTCCCCCCACTGTACTCCTTTGGTTGCGAAGTGAATCCCTTTGTCAGAAGCAAGGCTGTGTGGGATACGGTGACTGGGTATTGGACAGGCCATTCTGTAGGTGTGCAGATGGTCATTTTGGCAGAGGCATGACTGGCAGGGAGGACACATGCACATCCAGAGTATGTGTCTGTTTCACTTAAGGACATAATATTGCCCCCCTCTGTGATCGAAGTGGCCCAAGCTAGTCAACCTGCTTCTAAGCAGTTGGGTGGTCATTTGGAGGAAAGGTGTCACATCGGAGGCTCAGTGTTGGTCTCCGCTTATGGAGGACTGGGCACTCAGTGGTGCGTGTAGCTGAATTGGCCTTGGTGAGTGCAAGTCCCTGTTGCTAAGGCTGTGTGTGACCTTCATCCTGCCACCCTGGCCACTTTGTTCATGAGCCCATTGAGTGATGTCAGGGGTGGCTGCTCGTCACAAAACCAACCGGTCATTCTATCTCCTGGATGATTAGAATCCTCCTCTGCTGAGATTACCTTTTAGGAATCATTCACAGGAGTCACAAATATTCTCTATTTGTTTCCTCATTCAGAGAGCTCTCTCTGCCTACCTCTTTCTCCAAATGTCTTTACCACCAATTTTCCAGTCATATTCTTTCGATGTCCCTGACCATCCAGCCAAAGCATTGACTGCAGCCCATGAAATCAGTAGGTAATTGCATGTCTGGCTATTTCTCCTTCTAAGCAAAGTGCATTGCCGGGTGCACTGCCCAGCGTTCTGCCTACAGGGATGATTTCCCATCACCACTGTCCTTCAGAGACACCCCAGAGAGGGTCTGCCGCCATCTACTTTAAGATGGTACCTGCACATCATGCAGAGCTACCTGTAAATCAAGTGTGCGTCTCTTCCTGACCACAGGGAACACTGTGTAGGCTCTAGGTGCAGGTTGGGAGAGAGAAGGTGCTCTAGCAGGAGTGGGGATCATGGGCAGCTAATAAGTGCTTCGGGGCTTTTCCTAGACCTGTTCATATATTTATCACTTCCATTTGATGATAGAACATGCTGTGGGTGCCCAACTACGTGGCTTGGTAGTTCATGAAAGGCAGCTCAGGCTGCATGGTTTTGTGGTGGGCCATGGTCAAGGGTTCAGTGGCTACTAAGGTCTAACCGCAGACCAAGAGCTATCTTTCAAAAAGAGACATCCATGACCTGAGGGCCTGTATTGTGATTCACCTGTGCGGGCCTGCCATAGCTTCAAACAGAATCCTTGTCTTCTACTGCACTTCAAGTCCCATTGGATCTTCTGGGCCACATGGCCCAAGTGGCAGAGCAGCCTGGACCAGTTGTGTACTGGGCCCCATTCAAAACCAGCTCCTGCTGGGTGAGGTGGCACACGCCCGTCCTAGTGACTTGGGAGCCTGAGGCAGGAGGATTGCCAGTTTGAGGCCAGACTTAGCACTGGGCCCTAAGCAACTTAGCAAGACCCTGACTCTAAACAAAATAAAAAAAGAACTGAGGATGTGGCTCAGTGTTTAAGCACCCCTGGTTTCAATCCCCAGTACTAAATGAACAACAACAACAACAACAACAACAACAACAACAACAAAAGCAAAACAAAAAACCTGGCTCCTTTTTAAGTTGATGGGTAGGTAAATGGCCCAGAGTAACATGCCCACCATATTTTGAAGGCAGAATATGCTGCCTTCAAAATCCCAACAGGTTCACCAGGCATTGAGCTTCTTTCTGGATTGTAGGAGGGGCCAGATCCAACAGCAACTTTCACCTTAGAAGGAATATGTCAACATGGCCCACACTTCTGGTCTCTAGGAATTTCCCTGCGGTAGAAGTCCTCTGAATTTTAGTCTGATTTATTTCCCATCCTCTGACATGGGAATGTCTTACCTACCAGTCCAGAGAAGTTTCTATTTGCTCAGTATGTCCAATCAGGGAAATGCATTCACTGGAATTGACCTGGGTGACATCTTGTAGACGAGAAAGTTGATCAAGAGGTCTGTGAACTAGGACTGGGGATAGAGCTCAGGTGGTAGAGTGCTTGCCTCACATGCACAAGGCCCTGGGTTCAAACCCCAGCACCAAAGGGTAAAAAAAAGAGTTCTGCAAACTAAATTATGACATAAGGATACATCCCTGAGCAGGAAGGTGTATTGCTGACTTTATCACCTTAAAAAACAAACAAACAAACAAACAAACCATGACACAAAGTCACAGACACTGCTGATCCTCCATGGTCAAAATTTAAGACAATGCTTAATCTGAGCCAGGGGTTGGTAAAGATGAAGATGTGAACTTTTCCAGCTTAAATTCATGGAGCCCTGAATTCTGCCTGAGGATGTTTTGGGGTCTGTGGACAGAAGGGGTTTACTCTTTTCACATGGAAGGTGCAGTTGCCCAAGCAAAAAGCAAAGGCCCCAACTGGCAGCTTCTTGCTTTGACATCCTTAGGGTGTGATTTTGCATCCATAGTAGCAGAATGACTGCATTACCTTTGGGCATTGCTTCTGCATTTCAGGTAGGAAAAAAAGAAGAGGAAGAGAGGAAAGGTGTGCTTTTTCCTGTATCTGCCCATTTTTATCAGGAGACACACACACACACACACACACACATATTTTGGTATTGGGGATTGAACCCTAGTAACCCAGGGACTGAACCCAGTGCTTAACCACTGAGCCACACCTCTAACCCTTTTAAAATGTTTTGCTTAGAGACAGGGTCCCACTGAGTTGCTTAGGGCCTCGCTAAGTTGCTGAGGCTGGCCTTGAACTCACAATCCTCCTGCCTCAGCCTCCCAAGCTGCTGGGATTACAGGTGTGTGCACTGTACCCAGCAACAATATATGTATATTTAGAAATCCCATCCTTAATACTTTGGCTAACCCCTTTTTAGTCAGAGAGGGTGCATTGGTCACTTCCAGCTACATGGGAATCTGCCTGAGTATACTGCTCTCCAAACTAAGGATGTGTTACCAAGTTGAAGGAGAGAAGGACATTGGGTAGATCAACCAATGATGTCAGCCATGACCGATGTCTGGTTCTTAGTGAGTTCTCTTTTCATTCTGATTCCACCATTCCTGTTTGAATAAGCTGTGGAGTGATTCAGGTTTGGCCTCATTCATTCATTCATTCATTTATTCACAAGTCTGTTCACTACTAACTGAAGGCACATTTTGGGTCTGGCCTGGTCAGGCGTTGGGTCTACTGAGTTGAACAGAATTGCCATGGTTCCGGTTCCCTAGGGTGTTATAGCACCCAGATGATGTAGAAAACACTTCTTTATTGCTAGAACTGATGTGATCTTCCTGATGACCTCCTCCTGCTGGTGAGAAGGAAACTTAAAGGAGCACATTAATCACATCTCAGTCTCGTTCGCTTTCGACAATCTTGTCTGAGTTTTAATATCCCATTGACTCAACGTTCACCTCCTTCTGATAAGATCCCCCATTGGTTCCAAAGGAATTCCTTCTCCTCACTCCAGAGCAGGTGGGAAGAGTGGGGTTCCACCCTGTGATCCCAGAGCAGTGTGAGTCCGGGAAGCCAGACACCTGATCCCCCCGTGGCCTTCCAGCCTGCCACCCATGAACTGAAGCATCTGTTGCCTTGGGATTGGGGCAGATCAGCCTGAAAAGTGGCACTGCCCAGAGCTGTGATATGAGGTGGGCCGGCCTCTGGCCTGGAAGTACTGACAGGATACCACTTCATCCTGTGGCTTTAGCCCAGAGAGGAAAGCCTCACCAGCCCTCTTCATCTGTTCTCTTCTTCTTCTTCTTTTTTCTTTTTTGGTGGGGGGGCGGTACTGGGGATTGAACCCAGGGGTGCCTAACAACCCCAGCCCTTTTTATTTTTTATTTTGAGATAGGATCTTGCTAAGTTGCTTAGGGCCTCACTAAGTTGCTGAGGCTGGCCTCAAACTTGCAATCCTCCCTCCTGAGCCTCCTCAGTCGCTGAGATTACAGGTGTGCACCACCACATCCAGTCCCTTTGTCTCCTCTTAATCGTCTGAACTCCACTTCTTTTATGCCACACCCACAGGTCTCTGTAAGCTAAGGAAGAGCTTGTTAGAAAACCAATCTCCTCTAGCCACAAAAGCAAGCCAGGAGGCTCATTGCCCTGGGAAGCAAGAACTTTCTAGAACACAAGATTCAGATCAATTAGCATTCTTAGCAAGAAGACAGAATTGAAATCTTGGATGTTAAAAAAAAAAAACAAAAAACTTCTACCTGGATGTAAGCTTATTTATTCTGTCACGTGCCTCTCTTCCCTGAGTTAGGGAGATGAACTGTGTTCTGAGGACTGTGTGAGTTCATCTGGGTCTTGCTACACTGGGAACTCCCCGGAGGTCAGGGCAGAATGCGTCTCACGCACCAGCTTCAGCCTCCTGGTCACCTGGTCGATGCTTTGTGACATTATTTAAATGAATAAAATATATAACAACTCATGATAGCAAATGGCTCATTGTGCGGGCATGGAAGACCTTGTCCCCTACCTGGCGATTTGAGTTACACCCCTTCGGGTGTCCTTTGGCTCTATCTGATAAAATAGAGTCTCCCCTGGTGGGGGCTGGACTTGAAGAACCTGTTTCGACCCAATTCTTGGAATGACTTCATTGCATTCCTGATTTGATGGTCATATCTCCCCAGTGGGAGGGGGTGTACAGCTTGGCTTCTTCTCAAAGAACCAACTCCCTGTGTTTGCTTTTTGGGGTTCCACATTTTAAAGCACAGTGGTTAAGATCATGGGCCCTGCAGCTGGACAGAACTGGCTGGAGTCCTCATCTCAGCAGACATCTCAGTGACACTGTCCCCATGAACGTGCCAAGCACAGCCCGTCTAGGGTGTTGTCCACTTTCTTTCTCTCCCTGGAAACCTCTTCCCAGAGCTCCCCCCTCCTCAGCTCTCACATCTTGTCAAGGGTCACCTGCGGGCTTCCCCTGACCAGGCCACCTCAAGCAGGGACCCTCCCTGTGAGTTTCTCTCTAGCCCGTTCCCCGTTTGACTCTCTCCAAGCACATTTTATCTTACGTTTATCCACACGTTTAGTGGACTCCCCACTGGACAGCCAGTGTCACGGGCGCAGGGGACTTGACCTTCTTGTTGGCCGTGGAGTTCCCAAGCACTCAGCAGAGGGCCTGACAGGAAGCAGGCATCCGGAGCCTATGGGTTGAAATGAAGAGAGGACTGAATAGAGTTGTTGACGTTCTCCAGGCCTCGGGTTCCTCATCTATCAAATGACTGCAAAATAAACAGCCTAGAGGGTTGTCATGCAAGGACTTGATGGTGGCCTTGGTAGGAGCTTGTGATACCAGATGGTGATTTTTTTGGGAGGGGTATACTGAAGATTGAACTCAGGGGCACTCAACCACTGAGCCCCATCCCCAGCCCCATTATCTATTTTTTTTTTTAATTCAGAGACAGGGTCTCACTGAATTGCTTAGCGCCTCATCTTTTTGCTGAGGCTGGCTTTGAACTCTTGATCCTCCTGCCTCAGCCTCCTAAGCTGCTGGGATTACAGGTGTGCACCACCGTGCCCAGCCCAGATGGTGATTTTAAAGATTTCCTTGCCCACCTAGTACTCTCTGGGCTCTAAGGGTCCGTAAGATAACTCCAGAATCTTATTAACTGCTCTGACTTTTGGCTCTGCTGGGTGGACAGCAGAGGAGATCTCCCTGCCAATAATTCAATTGCTGAAAGAGCAGTACTGTCCCTTGCCCATTATTGTTATTTGAAAGCTGGTGCTTGGAGGTGTTTGGAAACGAATCTACTCGGAGGCATTCCTCTGGCTAGGCGTTACAGCGCAGACTATAATTTTGCTATAAAAACGTCTTTCCTCTTTAAGCAGAGGGTCATGAAGTCTAGCCATGTCAAAGCGCTCTCTGTGTTAATATGACTTAATTAGCGCAGAAGGTAATACCAAATAGCCCATTCACACTGAGAAATATATTTATACTTCTCTCTCCTTTTTTTATACTGATTTATCCTGTAACAAACAGAAATGAAAATTACAAAGGAGTAATTATTTGCTCCTAAAAAGTAAAGGGAAAATTGAGACCTGGGTGCCCACAGGCTTAGCTGGGATGGAGCCCTCCAGGTGGTGGGGATGGTTGGGGAGAAGCACTTGGTGGAAATCTCATTTCCTTAAGAAAGTCTTCCCAGATTCCAAGGCTGGGTTAAGTTTTCCTTTTCTCTCCCAGAGCCCTCTCTCAACACATGTGTCCTGTGTTATCCATGTCTGCTTATTATCTTCCTCCTTTGGAAGATGAGATCTCCAAGATGGCGCCAGTGGGGTTGTTCCAGTCACTACGCTTTTCCCACACCCAATGACATGACTGGTGAGAATGAGGTTGAAAGAACTAACAAGGCTCCTCGTGGGAGAAAATGCCCATTTATTGAGGAACAGCTCTGCATATTTATAGAGCGGGGTGGTTTGACAGTTATGATAGTTTAATGGTTGAAGGGTTGACAGTTGGCATGGGGTGCTTTCTGATTGGTGGGTAAGGATCATGTGAGCCAGCGGGGCTAGTCTGATTGGTGGGAAAGGAGCATATGAGCCAGCAGGGCTAGTCTGATTGGTGGGGAAGGATTATGTGAGCCAGCAGGGCTCACCATTGGATGGCTCTTCTGGGGGGATGGGGAAGTTAGTCTTGGGAGTTGGGGCTACTCCCAACAGAGGTGCTTCATAAATTTGGTTCTAACAGACATTTATTAAACCCCTTCCTGGGACTGGGGAGTCTAATTGTGTATGTATGTGTTTGGGGGGTTGTTGACAATGGTCATCGAAATCAGTTCTGGAACTCACAGACTTCACAGTCAAGATGAGAAAATGTACATGAAATATTTTTTAAAAATTGTAACCAGGATAACTATGGTAAGGCACTGAATGCTGTGAATATCTTTTTTTTGGGGGGGGGGGAGAATTTGGCCTAATCAGAAAGGTCAGGAAAGTTTTCCACAAAGAAGTGATGTTTAAGCTGAGATCTGAAGGATGCGAGCGCATTAACAAGCTGAAGACGGGAGAGAGCAAGTAGGGGCAAAGGTCCTGGGGCAGAAGAATCCAGGGATAAGTAAGAGGAATCTCAAGCTCGGTGTGGCTGGACAGGGGTCATGCAGTTCAGAGGAGTCTGGAGGGAGGGGAAGGACCGTATCACATAAGGCTCGCATGGCCATGATACGTGGCATCTCATCTGTTGACTGAATGAGGGCATTTTCCCAAAGATGTCTCCCTGATAACTTTGTTCCTTGCTTGGCACTTTCCTTTCAGAGAACCAGGGCAGGAATCCAAAGTAGAGACCACAAAGCTCTGGTCATGTTGGGCCTGATCTTATTTCCCTAAAATTAATGTGACCATGGCTCCCATCCCTTATGCTCCTTTTGCAATGTGACCTGGCCACACACAGTCCCCTGTTTGGAACTGTACCCAACAGAATGCAGTGCAAGAGGAACAGTAGGACTTCTGAGCCTCGTTCAGGAAGGCCATGCAGCATTCCCCTGGTCCTCTTGGAACATGGGACCCAGCTGCCATGTTGGTAGAGGCCCAAGTCATGTGCGGAGGCCACAGGCATATCCTCCAGTCTCTAGTCCCAGCTAAAGCCTTGCCTTCCAGTCTCCCCAGCCTGGGTGCCAGACAATGCTAGAGGAATTCTCTGGATAATTCCAGTGACCAATGTTCTGTCACACCCACACATCTGAGTCTTTCTAGTTGGGGCCCTGTTTTAGTCAGCTATTTCACTGCTGTGACTTAAAGACCCGACCAGAACAACTGTAGAGGAGGAAAAGTTTATCTGGGGGCTCAGGGTTTCAGAGGTCTCAGTCCACAGACAGCAGGCTCCATTCCTCAGGGCTCGAGGGGGAGGAAGGACATCATGGAGGAAGAGTGTGGTGGAGGGAAGCAGCTCACATGGTGATCAGGAAGCAGAGAGAGACTCCACTCTCCAGAGACAAATAGAGACCCCAAAGCCACGCCCCCAATGCCCCCTCCTCCAGCCACACCCACCTGCCTCCAGCCACCACCCAGGTAATCCCATCAGGGATCCATTCACTGGTTGGGTTAAGGCCCTCACCACCCAGTCATGTCTCCTCTGAATGTTCCAGCACCATCTGATGCGTGAGCTTTTGGGACACCTCAGATCCAAACCGTCGCAGGCCTCGTCTGTCATGAAGCTGAGTTCGGCCCTCCTCTGCCTCCTTGAGCACACTTGTGTTCTTCCATCACTTGACTTTGAGGTGTTGGATGTGCAGCCCAGGGAACCAGAACACGCGCTAAGGAGTCATAAGAGACAGATCTGCCGAGGATGGCAGGTGGCAGCCCAATCAGGGACTGTCAGCCAGACTCTTAGGATCCCGTGAGAACTATGAGGTTCTGCTTAAAGGACTCACTTTCTCCTCTCTGTGGGGTAGAAGACCTGAGAGACACCATCTTCACCTTGAAAATCCACGTCTCCCCTTGGAGGCGGGGTAAGGCAGACAGGCCACCTTCTCATTTGAGTCCTTGTCTACCTTTTCCAGGTGTGAATGTCGCACCCTGGCTGCCATTTTCTGCCCAGTCCTTATTTAATTGTTATTTTGGGATCAGTTGTTTTTGAAAGATCCCCCCAGCTGATACACACTGTTGGTGTTTTGCCAAGACAGATAAACAGTCTCAGCTTGCAGCGCGATTGAATTTGGTGTTAGCAAAAAATATAGCAGCTGTGTCCCAGCAGAGCAGCCTGCTCTGGAAATACCTGGGGGGTCTGATTCAAATTCCACCTTTCAAATCTTCCCCTTGTCAGTTTTAGTACTGTGCAGCTAACCTATCGGTGACCACGTCATCCAAGTATCTAGAACCTTATGCAATTGAAATCCCTGAAAAAAAAAAAAAAAAAAGGACTGGTGAGCAACCCATCGGGATTCCTCCCCTCCCCAATAGCAGGGATTATTCTTTTTAACCAAAATATCCAAAATATGGAAACAAAACTGGGTGCTAAGCAAGAGTTCATTCTGAGTTCTTTAAAAAAACACATTATGAATTAAGTTGAAAATCGAAATTACTCAGCACAGTAATAAATGCTTACCAAGTGTTGTTATTTTGCACATCAGGTGGTAAAACTGTAACTGTGAAGAAATTGCTTATAGTAAGATTCCCCCCCCCCACCCCAATGCTGGAGCAGCAGATGGGCTAATAAATATGCAGCACTTGTTAATGACATTTGCAATTTCTGGGAGGTAAAGGTTCCCCCTCCTTCACACAAACAAAACGCACAATCATCCAGTATGATACTTTTTAATGGAAAAAAAAAAAAAAACCTCAAGCTATATAACGTAAGTAGCGTTCCACGTTCAGAATTTTACTAGCTTAGCAGCGGTTATTATGTGAAAGATCACATAAGTTGCTGCTTCTGTTTTCTCTTTGAGGGATATTTTCGTTCTTAGAAACTTCTCTGACTTTGAAAACCGGGAGCATCCTTGCACCTTTATTGGAAACGAAGTGGGCCTTGATAATGAACACTTTGTTCTATGGTCCTATTTGCTTCTAGCTGAGTGTGAGGCACTGTGGGCATGGCTTGGAGCAGGTAGGTCCTGGGGACAAGCTTGTCCCTGTGCCTCGATAGCTTGGTGACCTCTCCTGGATCTCATTCTCTCTCTGATCCTCAGTTTTTGCCTTTTTTTTTTTTGGTACTGGGGATTGAACTCAGGGGCACTCGACGACCCCTGAGCCCCATCCCCAGCCCTATTTTGTATTTTATTTAGAGACAGGATCTCACTGAGTTGCTTAGGGCCTGGTTTTTCTGAAGCTGGCTTTGAACTCACAGTCCTCCTGCCTCAACCTCCTGAGCCGCTGGGATTACAGGCATGTGCCACCTCACCTGACTCGGTTTCTGCACTTGACAGGTAGAGTATAAGTGTTACTTTCTCCTTAGGGCTAATGTGTGAGAATTAAGTTATCCAAATTATGCTTGGCGCTTCGAGGTACTCCATAACTACTTGCTTTCATTATAATTTAAGGTGTCTCAGTAGGATAGAGTTTAACAAAAGTGTATTCTTTCTTTTTTGGGGGTGCTTGGGAGGAAGGATAACTGTAATTAAACATATGCTGGCAACTTCTAACAGAAGATACAGGCTCCACAGACACACATTTTGTTGTTCTTGTTAATCTAATGTGGACACAGGGCAAACATTTATTTGCTGGGCTCCGGAAGTTACATAGATATAGACCCTTCAGTCTGATGCACTGAGGTGTAGTCCCTTTGGAAGGAGGGCGCTCTAGCTTGGAAGAGGCCTGGGGGGATTCTCTAATTGATTTGCTGAGGTCAAGCAGGTTCTTCCTCTCCCCTGCTAGGGCCTGCTCAGGACTTGGAGGTCCCTATTACTACATTTTTGGTCCCACTCTTAGGAGTACAGAACATGCAGAACCTCAGGATCATGCACAGTGGCCCGATTTCAGGGTCAGATGTAGCTTCTCTTTCTCCCCCTGACCCCCCGCTTTATTTTTATACTAGGAATTGAACCCAGGGGTGATCAAACACTGAGCAACATCCCCAGCCTTTTTTTTTTTTTTTTTTGAGACAGGGTCTCACTGAGTTGCTTAGGGCCTCACTAAGTTGCTGAGTCTGGCTTTGAACTTGCCATCCTCCTACCTCAGCCTCCTGAGCTGCTTAGATTACAGGTGTGCGCCACTGGGCCCGGCAATGTAGCTTCTGTTAATCCAGAGACTTATGAACTAAAAAGACAAGGTTCCATACAACATCTGGAATATAGGGGTTGGTCAAAGACAGTAACTGCAGTGACCATGTAGCAGCCACATCCTGGGGAAATTCTGAATCCTTGCAGCCCTTGAGGGGCCCTGACCCTGGGTATGGAAAATGTTCCTTTAGGTGTGGATTCTGCTGTCCCCCAGTCCATCTGGCCCCATTCTCTGGGGTGGGGTTTTCCTTTACCTTTATTTATTTATTTTTTAACCACAGCTGAAGAGAGGGCAGGAGATGGGTCCTCCTTGGGTCCATGAAGAGCTGGCTCAGGCTGCTTCTTGCCTGAAGAAGATTGGAGACCCAAGGATGGTTTAAAATCTTGACTAGGCATAAACATTCTCTGTGCAGATTCTTGGATTCTCTGTCTAGACAGCTCTCTCAAAAGCTTGACTGACTTCTTCTTTTCTATACCAGGGATTGAATCAAGTGGCACTTAACCACTGAGCCACATCCCCAGCCCCTTTTATATATTTTACTTACAGACCAGGTCTTGATGAGTTGCTTAGGGCCTTACTAAGTTGCTGAGGCTGGCTTTGAACCTGCGATCCTCCTGCCTCAGCCTCCTGAGCCGCTGGGATGACAGGCGTGGGCCACGCGCCCTCCTTGATTGACTTCTAATACCTGATGGACAGCATCAGCTTCAGGTGCCCATAGTTACACTCAGTTCTCCTCAAGACGTGCCTCACCCTCTCTTGACTGGGGTCAGCAGAAGTCAGGTTATTAACTCCTTTCCCCAGGACCATTTTGTTCTCCTCATTGCATGTCCTGGGCTGATGGATAGCCGGTGCCTTGACTACTGCAGTGGCCACAGGGAAGGAAAAGATCAAGTAGCAAAATCTTCGAGCTCTTAAGACTCCCACCTGGAAGTGGTGCCTGTGGCTTCCACTCCCAATTTAGTGGTTAAAGCATGCAGTGTGGCCATACTTCATTTTAAGTGGGCAGCACCTTGGACAGCAGAAAGCAGTCCGAATCTAGAGAGAACTAGAATATTCTTCTTTTTTTTTTTACCCAAATGTATCAAATTATTACAAAAAAAGACACCCTTAATGAGTTTCCAGATTGCTTATACACTATAGTAAGGAGAAGTAGACCACACCAAGTAAGATGAGAATCGGTTCCACCCCCTTTATTTACTGATGGCTGCAGCTCTTAAAAATTACAATTGAATTTCTCCCTTGACTCAACAATGCACGCCATCCCCCGATATTAGTCACATGAAACAAGTAGGTCAGCTGTCACCAAATTATCTTCTAAATAAACAAATGCCTTCATAAATAGTCTGCTTTGGTCTAGTTCAAATAATACCATTATGAACTCACTATAGCGTCATTTTTAAAAACACTAAAAATTTCTAAGTTGCTTATATTTATTTTGACAAGTTATTTTTGTAATCATCTCTAAAAATCATTCCTATCAATATGATAAGAAGTAAAAATAGTTAAAGAGCTTTGTAGGAAAACAATAAATAATTTCTACCACAGTTACCCAGAAAACTTCTTGTTCTTTTATTTATTTATTTTTTGATTTAAAAAAATACATGACAGTAGAATGCATTACAATTCTTATTACACATATACAGCACAATTTTTCATATCTCTGGTTGTATATAAAGTATGTTGATATTAATTCATGTCTTTATACATGTACTTTGGATAATGATGACCATCACATTCCACCATCCTTGCTAGTCCCCTGCCCCCTCCCTTTCCCTCCCACCCCTCTTCCCTATCTAGAGTTCATCTATTCCTCCCATGCTCCCCCTCCCTACCCCACTATGAGTCAGCTTCTTATATCAGAGAAAACATTCGGCATTTGTTTTTTTGGGATTGGCTAACTTCACTTAGCATTATCTTCTCCAACTCCATTCATTTACCTGCAAATGCCATGTTTTTATTGTCTTTTATTGCTGAGTAAAATTCCATTGAGTATATAGGCCACATTTTTTAATCCATTCATCCACAGAAGGGCATCTAGGTTGGCTCCACAGTTTAGCTATTGTGAATTGTGCTGCTACAAACATTTTTTTTATTTTATTTTATTTTTATTTTTTATTTTATTTATTTATTTTTTTATATATTTTTTTTATTGTTGGTTGTTCAAAACATTACATAGTTCTTGATATATCATCTTTCACACTTTGCTTCAAGTGGGTTATGAACTCCCATTTTTAGCCCATATACAGATTGCAGAATCACATCAATTACACATCCATTGATTTACATATTGCCATACTAGTGACTATGTCATGTTCTGCTACCTTTCCTATCCTCTACTATCCCCCCTCCCCTCCCCTCCCCACCCCTCTTCTCTCTCTACCCCCTCTACTGACCTTCATTTCTTCCCCTTGTATTATTTTTCCCTTTCCCCTCATTTCCTCTTGTATGTTCTTTTGTATAACCCTGAGGGTCTCCTTCCATTTCCATGCAATTTCCCTTTTCTCTCCCTTTCCCTCCCACCTCTCATCTCTGTTTAATGTTAATCTTCTTCTCATGCTCTTCGTCCCTACTCTGTTCTTAGTTACTCTCCTTATATCAAAGAAGACATTTGGCATTTGTTTTTTAGGGATTGGCTAGCTTCACTTAGCATAATCTGCTCTAGTGCCATCCATTTCCCTGTAAATTCTATGATTTTGTCATTTTTTTAATGCAGAGTAATACTCCATTGTGTATAAATGCCACATTTTTTTAATCCATTCGTCTATTGAAGGGCATCTGGGTTGGTTCCACAGTCTTGCTATTGTGAATTGAGCTGCTATGAACATCGATGTAGCAGTGTCCCTGTAGCATGCTCTTTTTAGGTCTTTAGGGAATAGACCAAGAAGGGGAATAACTGGGTCAAATGGTGGTTCCATTCCCAGCTTTCCAAGAAATCTCCATACTGCTTTCCAAATTGGCTGCACCAATTTGCAGTCCCACCAGCAATGTACAAGTGTACCCTTTTCCCCACATCCTCACCAGCACTTGTTGTTGTTTGACTTCATAATGGCTGCCAATCTTACTGGAGTGAGATGGTATCTTAGGGTGGTTTTGATTTGCATTTCTCTGACAGCTAGAGATGGTGAGCATTTTTTCATGTACTTGTTGATTGATTGTATGTCCTCCTCTGAGAAGTGTCTGTTCAGGTCCTTGGCCCATTTGTTGATTGGATTGTTTGTTCTCTTATTGTCTAATTTTTTGAGTTCTTTGTACACTCTGGATATTAGGGCTCTATCTGAAGTGTGAGGAGTAAAGATTTGTTCCCAGGATGTAGGCTCTCTATTTACCTCTCTTATTGTTTCTTTAGCTGAGAAAAAAACTTTTTAGTTTGAGTAAGTCCCATTTGTTGATTCTAGTTATTAACTTTTGTGCTATGGGTGTCCTATTGAGGAATTTGGAGCCCGACCCCACAGTATGTAGATCTTAGCCAACTTTTTCTTCTATCAGACGGCGTGTCTCTGATTTGATATCAAGCTCCTTGATCCATTTTGAATTAACTTTTGTGCATGGCGAGAGAAAGGGATTCAGTTTCATTTTGTTGCATATGGATTTCCAGTTTTCCCAGCACCATTTGTTGAAGATGCTATCCTTCCTCCATTGCATGCTTTTAGCCCCTTTATCAAATATAAGATAGTTGTAGTTTTGTGGATTGGTTTCTGTGTCCTCTATTCTGTACCATTGGTCCACCCGCCCGTTTTGGTACCAGTACCATGCTGTTTTTGTTTCTATTGCTCTGTAGTATAGTTTGAAGTCTGGTATCGCTATACCGCCTGATTCACACTTCCTGCTTAACATTGTTTTTGCTATTCTAGGTATTTTATTTTTCCATATGAATTTCATGATTGCTTTCTCTATTTCTATAAGAAATGCCTTTGGGATTTTGATTGGCATTGCATTAAACCTATAGAGAACTTTTGGTAATATCGCCATTTTGATGATGTTAGTTCTGCCTATCCATGAACAGGGTATATTTTTCCATCTTCTAAGATCTTCTTCTATTTCTCTCTTTAGGGTTCTGTAGTTTTCATTGTATAAGTCTTTCACCTCTTTTGTTAGGTTGATTCCCAAGTATTTTATTTTTTTTGAAGATATTGTGAATGGAGTGGTTGTCCTCATTTCCATTTCAGAGGATTTGTCGCTGATATACAGGAATGCCTTTGATTTATGCGTGTTGATTTTATATCCTGCCACTTTGCTGAATTCATTTATTAGCTCTAATAGTTTCTTTGTAGAGCCTTTTGGGTCTGCTAGGTATAGAATCATATCATCTGCAAATAGTGATAATTTAAGTTCTTCTTTTCCTATTTTGATGCCTTTAATTTCTTTCATCTGTCTAATTGCTGTGGCCAGTGTTTCGAGAACTATGTTGAACAGAAGTGGTGAGAGAGGGCATCCCTGTCTTGTTCCAGATTTTAGAGGGAATGCCTTCAATTTTTCTCCATTCAGAATGATGCTAGCCTGAGGCTTAGCATAGATTGCTTTTACAATATTGAGGTATGTTCCTGTTATCCCTAGTTTTTCTAGAGTTTTGAACATAAAGGGATGCTGTACTTTGTTGAATGCTTTTTACGCATCTATCGAGATGATCGTATGGTTCTTATTTTTAAGTCTATTGATGTGGTGAATAACATTTATTGATTTCCGTATATTGAACCAGCCTTGCATCCCAGGGATGAATCCTACTTGATCATGGTGCACAATTTTTTTGATATGCTTTTGTATCCGATTCGCCAGAATTTTATTGAGGATTTTTGCATCTAGGTTCATTAGAGATATTGGTCTGAAGTTTTCTTTCTTTGAAGTGTCTTTGTCTGGTTTAGGTATCAGGGTGATGTTGGCCTCGTAGAATGAATTTGGAAGTTCTCCCTCTTTTTCGATTTCCTGAAGTAGCTTGAAAAGTATTGGTATTAGTTCCTCTTTAAAGGTTTTGTAAAATTCTGGTATATACCCATCCGGTCCTGGGCTTTTTTTAGTTGGTAGTCTTTTGATGGTTTCTTCTATTTCCTCAATTGATATTGGTCTGTTTAGGTTGTCTATATCCTCCTGACTCAATCTGGGCAGATCATATGACTTCAGAAATTTATCGATGCCTTCACTATCTTCTAATTTATTGGAGTATAAGGATTCAAAATAATTTTTGATTATCTTCTGTATTTCTGAAGTGTCTGTTGTGATATTGCCTTTTTCATCCCGTATGCTAGTAATTTGAGTTCTCTCTCTTCTTCTCTTCGCTAGCATGGCTAAGGGTCTGTCGATTTTGTTTATTTTTTCAAAGAACCAACTTTTAGTTTTGTCAATTTTTTCAATTGTTTCTTTTGTTTCGATTTCATTAATTTCAGCTCTGATTTTAATTATTTCTTGCCTTCTACTTCTTTTGCTGTTGTTTTGCTCTTCTTTTTCTAGGATTTTGAGATGAAGCATGAGGTCATTTATTTGTTGGTTTTTTCTTTTTTTAAGGAATGAACTCCAAGCAATGAATTTTCCTCTTAGAACTGCTTTCAATGTGTCCCATAGATTCCGATATGTTGTGTCTGTGTTTTCATTAATCTCTAAGAATTTTTTAATTTCCTCCTTGATGTCTTCTATAACCCATTGATCATTCAGTAACCTATTGTTCATTCTCCAAGTGATGTATGCTTTTTCCTTCCTTCTTTTATCGTTGATTTTCAGTTTCATTCCATTATGATCAGATAGGATGCATGGTATTATCTCTACTCCTTTATATTGTCTAAGAGTTTCCCTGTGACATAATATATGATCTATTTTTGAGAAGGATCCATGTGCTGCTGAGAAAAAAGTGTAACTGCTTGATGTTGGATGGTATATTCTATATATGTCAATTAAGTCTAGGTTATTAATTGTGTTATTGAGTTCTTTAGTTTCCTTATTCAACTTTTGTTTGGAAGATTTGTCCAGTGGCGAGAGAGGTGTGTTGAAGTCTCCCATGATTATTGTATGGTGGTCTATTAGACTCTTGAACTTGAGAAGAGTTTGTTTGATGAACATAGCTGCACCATTGTTTGGGGCATATATATTTATGATTGTTATGTCTTGTTGGTGTATGGTTCCCTTAAGCAGTATGTAGTGTCCCTCTTTATCCCTTTTGATTAACTTTGGCTTGAAATCTATTTTATTTGATATGAGTATGGACACTCCTGCTTGTTTCCGAAGTCCATATGAGTGATATGATTTTTCCCAACCTTTCACCTTCAGCCTATGTATGTCTTTTCCTATCAAATGCGTCTCCTGTAGGCAGCATATTGTTGGGTCTTGTTTTGAGATCCATTCTACTAGCCTGTGTCTCTTAATTGGTGAGTTTAAGCCATTAACATTTAGGGTTATTTTTGAGATATGGGTTGTTCTTCCAGCCATATTTGTTTATTTCTGTTACTAAACATGGTTTGTTTTCCTCTTTGATTATCCCCCCCCCTTTTACTGTCCTAGCTCCCACTGTTGGTTTTCATTGTTATTTTCCATTTCCTCTTCCTGTAATGTTTTGCCGAGGATGTTTTGAAGAGATGGTTTTCTAGCTGCATATTCTTTTAACTTTTTTTGTCGTGGAAGGTTTTAATTTCATCTTCCATCCTGAAGCTTAATTTCGCTGGATACACAATTCTTGGTTGGAACCCATTTTCTTTCAGTGTTTGAAATATGTTATTCCAGGATCTTCTAGCTTTCAGAGTCTGTGTTGAAAGATCAGCTGTTATCCTGATTGGCTTACCCCTAAATGTAATCTGCTTCCTTTCTCTTGTAGCTTTTAAAATTCTCTCCTTATTCTGTATGTTGGGCATCTTCATTATAATGTGTCTAGGTGTGGATCTCTTATAATTTTGCACATTCGGCGTCCTGTAGGCTTCTAGAATTTGGGATTCTGTCTCATTCTTCAAGTCTGGGAAGTTTTCTCGTATTATTTCATTGAATAAATTGCTCATTCCTTTGGTATGGAGTTCTATACCTTCCTGTATCCCAATGACTCTTAAGTTTGGTCTCTTAATGTTATCCCATATTTCTTGGATGTTCTGCTCATGGTTTCTTAACAGTCTTGCTGAGCTGTCTATGTTCTTTTCAAGTTGAAATACTTTGTCTTCATTGTCTGATGTTCTATCTTCTAAGTGTTCTACTCTGCTGGTAGTACTCTCAATTAAGTTTTTAAGTTGGTTTATTGCTTCCTGCATTTCTAGGATTTCTGTTTGTTTGTTTTTTATAACCTCTATCTCCCTGTATAGTTGATCCTTTGCTTCCTGGATTTGTTTGTGTAATTCCTTGTCAAAGTGATCTTTCATTGTCTGATTTTGCTGTCTAATTTCTTCCTTGATACTCCAGATCATCTGAAGCATATATATCCTGAATTCTTTATCTGACATTCCATCTGCTGCAGCTGTTACCTCTTCTAAAGTTGAGCTGACCTGCATTGCTTGTAGTCCTTTCTTTCCTTGTCTTTTCATACTGCTTGCGTTTCTTTCTTCTTGGTGAAACTGTTGTGTTTTTGAAATTTCCCCCCCCCCCTATATATTTATATTGCTCTTGTATAGTTGAAAAGTCTCCCTTGCAGGTGCGGGCGGTGGCTCTGCCCTGCCCCTCCTACCACGCCTGCAGACCGCTGGGCCTGATCTGCAGGTTGGTCACAGGTCTGCCTACCTTGCGGGCGCGGGCGGCGGCCCCGCTCCTCCCCTCTGGCTCGACGACAAAGCGAGAGAGACTCGGGTATCTGTGACTCACCCTCCCTACCAGGGGACCAACTGTTTCCGTCGCCGCTGGCACCGATGAAGTTTTCTCCTCGGCCGCTCTCTGATGACATCAGATCTCTGCCATGCTGGCATCCCCTGTTCTATGGCTGAATCCCATTTTCTTCTCTTCCAATAGGCGGAGCTGTGCCCTCTGAGCCGAGCTTCTGCCCTCTATGTGCTGACAGAAATCCCTGTACGGTGGCTTCTGGGAGTCTCTCAATCCTGTTAGTCCAGAGCCCTTTCACTTATCCGGCCCCTCCCCCTGTTCCTCCTCCCAGCCAGCCAGCCAAGTCCTGTTCACCAGAGGCGGTTCCCCAAGGATCTGATTACACTTGCAGCCCCACCGCGTGTCCTATATCCCGAACGATGTACACCCTCTCTGTCATTCAATTAAGCCCAAGTGCTGTGGTGGGGTGATCTGGGAACCAACAGTTTAATTTTTCCGGACCCCTTTGGTGGGCACGCCCCCAGAAACTGGCGGCTAAGATCTTGGGTGTCGCCGCTCGTGTTAAGGGGAGGTGGGGATCTGGAATCCCCTCTGCTTCCCTACAGACACGCCCCCGGTGGTTTCCTGGCTGCTTGTATCTGGAGGGGTTGGGAGTCACACACCTGCTAATGTGGATTCCGCTGGGAAGGAATTCTGTCGGCAGAACTCTGGTGATGTCACCACTCTGCTATGGCGGGCCCCAGGCTCCTTGCCGGAGTGTCCGAAGGGAGGGGTGGGACTGGTCTGTCTCTGGTTGGTTTCAGCTCCCGGTTTGCTATTTCATGAAGGCTTGGCGAGAGACCTCTTCCTAGAGTCCCTGCACCGCTCCTGCTGCGCTGCGCCTCGGAGGCTATCCGCCCTGATGCGGGGGCCGCGTGCAGGCAGCGGACAGTCGCCGAGTCCCGCGGGCAGCGGCTGGCGGGTCTGGACCTCTGCGCTGCGTGGCGGAGATTCACTCGTCTAGCGCAGAGTGTCACCTCCAAAAATCCTTCCAATTCCTGGCTGGCCTCTCTTTAGTGGAATTTTGCTAGGAGTTTCTTAGCAGGTCGAATCTAAGCGTATCCATGCGTCTCTCTGACCCCGTTGTTGAGGAGGTACTGAAAGCGCTGCCTCCCCTCTCGCCGCCATGTTGGATCCCCCGTGCTACAAACATGGATGTGGCTGTGTCCCTGTAGTATGCGGTTTTTAAGTCCTTTAGGTATAGTCCGAGGAGAGGGATAGCTGGGTCAAAAGGTGGTTCCATTCCCAGATTTCTAAGGTATCTCCATTCTGCTTTCCATATTGGCTGCACCAATCTGCAGTCCCACCAGCAGAGTATGAGTGAGCCTTTTCCCCACATCCTGGCCAACACTTGTTGTTGTTTTCTTCATCTTCATAATAGCTGCCTTTCTGACTGGAGTGAGATGGTATCTTAGAGTAGAATATTCTTGAACAGCACTAGTGACTATAACAAGCAGCTGCATTTTTTTTTTTTTTTTTTGGTACCGGGGATTGAACCCAGGGGCACTTAACCACTGAACCACATCTCCATCTAGGATGCTTAGGGCCTCCCTAAGTTGCTGAGGCTGGCTTTGAACTTGTGATCCTCCTGCCTCAGTGGCTGCATTTGGATAAGCATGTAGTTGCAAAACCATTTCTGCAAGATGTGAGATCTATCTGTAAAAGCTACTATGATTGTGGTGATAGCTTAACTCCAAAGCTGGGTGTTTATAAAATAGTGGAGACAGTGCCAGGAGCCGGCCTTGAAGGTTTGACACAGAACACTCTGGGCTGTTCCACTGGGGAGGTGTTTGAAGAAAATTTGAATTTTCTTGATAAACTGCTGGCTAGAGGGAAGGGTTCTTGAAAATTGTTGTTCCCTGGGTTTCATGACAAAGACTAAGGAATTTTGGTTTCTTTATGTAATTCAGACCCTTTCTTGTTCATGGGATGTGGGAGAAGATGTCCTCTCAGATATGATGATAATAATAATGCTTGTTATTATCTTGATGATAATGACTATTTGGTTCTGGAGATCGAACCCAGGGCCTTATGCAAGGCAGGCAATCACTTTACTGCTGAGTCATGTCTCCAGGCCCCTCTCAGATATTATTTAGATACTGAGGAAATTGGACATGATGTTGGGAAGAAATGCAAGAAAAGTACATCCATTGTCAGTTTTAGTTTTTGCTGAGTAAACACAGAACTAAACCAGTAATTTTAAAAAAATGAATGAAATAATGAATGAATGGAGTGGGGGAAAAGGTACACTCACACATGCTGGTAGGACTGCAAATTGGTGCACCCCCTATGTAAAGCAGTGTGGAGATTCCTCAGAAAACTAGGAATGGAACCACCCATTTGACTAAATCATCCCACTCCTTGGCATATACCCAAAGGACTTAAAATGAGCATACTATAGTGATGCAGCCACATCAATGTTCATAGCAGCTCAATGCACAATCGCTAATCTATGGAACCAACCTAGGTTGGTTTCTTTATCCATTCAACAGAAGAATGGATAAAGAATATGTGGTATATATACACCATGGAATATTACTCAGCCATAAGTAAGAATGAAATCATGGCATTTGCCAGTAAATGGATAGAATTGGAGACCATCATGCCAAGTGAAATAAGCCAATCCCCCCCAAATCAAAGGCCAGATGTCCTCTCTGATATGCGGATGCTAACTCAAAATAATCGGAGGGGAGGGAAGAAGAGAAGTTCATTGGATTAGACAAAGTGGAATGAAGGGAAGGGAGGGGAAATGGGAATAGGAAAGACAGTGGAATTGAATCCAATGTAACTTTCCTATGCTCATATGTGAATATACGACCAGTGAAACTGCACATCATGGACAACCACAAGAATGGGAAGTTAGTCTCCATGTATCTATTATCAAAACACACTCTACTGACATGTATATGTAAAAAGAATAAATAAAAAAATTTAAAAAAGACAGAAAGGATAACAGTTCCATTAGTTCTCCTGGATCTTGGTGGTAGAGGGAATCACATGCCAGAGCTTTGGTGTTTTACACATTGTGTTGGGAGGAACTGACATTTTTATGAAACTGACTATTCTCATCTAGAAATCCTTTCAGTTATTTAGGTCTTTGTTGAAGCCAGTCTCCAAGGAGGAGCTGGATCACCAGCCCTTGTCTCCTGAAATCGACACTCCTGTGTAGTGTGCCTGCTATGGTGTGGATGTGAGGTGTCCCCCGAAAGCTCACGTGTAGACAATGGGAGAAGGTCCAGAGGAGACATGACTGGGTTGTGAGAGCCTTTACCCAACCAGGGAATGAACCCCTGATGGGATTAGCTGGGTGGTGGCTGGAGGCAGGTGGGTGTGGCTGGAGGAGGGGGCATTGGGGGCGTGGCTTTGGGGGGTCTCTATTTGTCTCTGGAGAGTGGAGTCTCTCTCTGCTTCCTGGTCACTATGTGAGCTGCTTCCCTCCACCACACTCTTCCTCCATGATGTCCTGCCTCACCTCGAGCCCCGAGGGATGGAGCCTGCTGTCTATGGACTGAGACCTCAGAAACTGTGAGCCCCCAAATAAAACTCTTCCTCCCCTAAAATTGTTCTGGTCAGATCTTTTAGTCACAGCACTGAAAAAGCTGACTAAACCCTGACTGGTTGGTGTGACTTAACAGGGTATGCATGGTGGTGTGTGGCTTCTGAGGCTTGGTCATAAAAGGCAATTTGGCCCACCCTGGCTTCTTGGATGACTTCTCTGAGGTAAACCAACCACCATTTTGGAGGTCCTTCAAATAGTCATATATAAAAGGGTTCATCTCCCAGCTCAAGCAAAACCTTCAGATGACTGCAGCCTGGGTCAAAAATCCTGACTGCAACCTTATCAAAAATTCCAACACTCAGTTAAATTGCTCCTGGATTCCTGAACCTATTTCTCCTTGTTTGAGGCCACTAAGTTTTAGGGTAATTTGTTATGCAGCCATAGGTAACTAATATAATTTCTAATTAACATCAATTAAGATTTAACACTTTTCTATGTACAGAAAATTTTCATTAGATTTAAAAAGTAGATTTATTCCTAGATTATTTGATACTTTTTAATGCTTATATAAATGGTATCACAGATGGCCCCTGAATCACAGTGGTTCAACTTGTGATTTTTAGACTTGATGATGGTAGGAAAGCATACTTATACAACCATTCTGTTTTTCAATGTTGGTACAGTATTCAATAAATTACATGAAATGTTCAACAGTTTATTCTAAATTAAGCTTGTGTGAATATTATTTTGCCCATCTCTAGGCTAAGTCAAGTGTTCTGAGCATGTTTAAGATACACCAGGCCAGCTCCGTGTGGTGGCACTCGCCTGTAATCCCACCAGCCCAGGAGGCTGAGGCAGGAGGATTGCAAGTTTAAAGCCAGTCTTAGCAACAGCGAGGTGCTAAGAAACTCAGTGAGACCCTGTCTCTAAGTAAAATACGGAATAGGGCTGGAGATGTGGCTCAGTGGTCTTCAATCCCCAGTATCAAAAAAAAAAAAAAAAAAAAAAAAAGCCAGGCTAAGCTATGATGTTCAGTAGGTTAGGTGTATTAGATGCATTTTCTACGTACCATATTTTAAACTTACCATTGGTTTATCAAGTTATAATGTCACTGTTAAGGAGCAGGTACATACTTTAAATTCCATTTTGTATTTTTTATGTCTGGCATGTAGAAAAACAATTGATTTTTGCATACTGATTGTGTATCCAAAAACAATACTAATTAATTATCATAATTTTAATGATCTATAGAAAAAATATTGTTTTAAGATGCCATAGGTAAATTTGTTCATGTGAGTACTTTATCTGCAGGTTCTCTTGGTTTTCTATGGACATAGTAATATCATCTGCCAGTAATGACAGTGCTGTGTCTTCCTTTTGAAATCATATGTCTTTGCCTCATTTTACAGTACAGTACAATGTGGAATATAGCTGGTGATAGCAGGTTTCCTTATGACATTCTCAGTCTCAAGGGGAAAAACTTCTAAGGTTTTAACATTAAATTTGAGGTTTGATATATATGTACCAAATTCACCCCCCCCCCGTTACACACACACATTTGTGTTTTTTTGGTAGATAATGCCTATCAAATTTAAAAGTTCTCTTCTATTCCTGATTTCTAGGAGTGTTAATCTCAATCATTTTATAAGATGATTTTTTTTGGCAAATAAATGATCATATGACTCCCTCCAATATTTCTGTTCATGTAGTGAGTTAAACTGATTGATTTTGGAATGTGAAATGAAACTCGTATTCCTGAAATATACCTGAGTTCATTGCGGTGTTGGGCTTTTACCTGATAATACATCACTGAATTGTTTTCCTATGTTGTTTAGGATTTCTGAATCTATGTTCATGAGAAAGAGTGGCTTGCTATTTTTTTGTAGTGCATCTATGAGTGTTTGGTATCAGGATCATGCCGGCCTCCTGATAGAAGAAGTCTTTAGAGTGTGTTCTGTAGGATTAATATTAATTCATCCTTTTTTTTTTTTTTTTTTTTTTTTTTAATTTTTTATTGTGGGTTGTTCAAAACATTACAAATTTCTTGACATATCATATTCCACACTTTGATTCTAGTGGGTTATGAACTCCCACCTTCACCCCATACACAGATTGCAGATTCACATCAGTTACACATCCATTGATTTACAAATTGCCATACTAGTGTCTGTTGTGCTCCGCTGCCTTTCCCATCATCCACCCTCCCCCCTCCCCACCTCTCCCCTCCCCTCCCCTCCTCTCTCTCTACCCCCTCCACTGTATAACCCTGAGGGTCTCCTTCCATTACCGTGCAATTTACCTTCTCTCTCCCTTTCCCTCCCACCTCTCATCCCTGTTAAATGTTAATCTTCTTCTCCTGTTCTTCGTCCCTACTCTGTTCTTAGTTACTTTCCTTATATCAAAGAAGACATTTGGCATTTGTTTTTTAGGGATTGGCTAGCTTCACTTAGCATAATCTGCTCTAATGCCATCCATTTCCCTGTAAATTCTATGATTTTGTCATTTTTTAATGCAGAGTAATACTCCATTGTGTATAAATGCCACATTTTTTTTATCCATTCGTCTATTGAAGGGCATCTAGGTTGGTTCCACAGTCTTGCTATTGTGAACTGTGCTGCTATGAACTAATTCATCCTTTTAATACTTGGAAGATATCACTATTGACCCAATTTGGACTGGAGTTTCTTTTTATCTATGTTTTTATTGTGCATAATCATTTTATATAATTGTGGGATTTGCTTTGACACAGTCATGAATGTGTATAATGTAATTTTCTCCATTTCAATCCCTAGTCTCACCCCATCATTGCCCTCCTACATCCTCCTGATCTCTCACCTCTACTCTATTGGTGCTCCTTTTATTAATTTATTTTTAAAAACTGATGCCTTATAGTCATATGCAAAGGCGGGATTCACTGTGATATATTCATACATGCACAAAGCATAATTTGGTTAATTTCATTCTGCACTTCCTCCCCTTTCCCACCCTCCCTCCTCCCCTTCAGTCCTCTTCCTCTATTCCACTGTTTTCCCTCTTATTTTCTTGAGATCCCCCCTTTTTTTAAAAAAAAAAAAAAAAACAGTTCCTTATTTCTCTCTGACCTCTGCGTATCAGAGAAGGTATTTGACTCTTGACTTTCTGAGTCGGGCTGATTTCACTTAGCATGATGTTCAGGTCTGAAGTTTTCTTTATCAAAAAGTTTTAAATTATCATTCATTTTATAATAAGTAACAATAACAAATAATTCTAATACCAATCATTAAATAATGATTAAATAAAAACAAAATTATGAAATAATAGTTGTCATTAAATTAATAAGTATTAATTAATTCTTATTAAAGTATTCTCTTAGTTGGAATAGGGTTGCCTGGGGCTGGGAATGGAGCTGGGTTGGTGAATTTCGAATGTTTACATTTGAAAAACTAATCCCCCCAAATGACAGATGCCTTGTAATTGGTCTATTTATAAAAATTTCATAACATAAATTTCATAATTTTTTGAAAGTAATTTGTCATGCACTGATGAGCACAGGCGTCAGCCATAAGTCTTTGGTGCAAAGTTGAGCCAGGATTGCTTTCTTTCCCTGGGGGTTGTTGGGGGTCCCATGAATCTCCCTCAGAGAACATGGGAATGCCTTTGTGGAGATGACAGCCAACTGGAACGTCTCCTGCCTCTGCCATGACAGGTCCTGAATCCAGAGTCTGATTATGGGACATGAAGGAAAAGCCTGGTACCCAGGCACAGTGGTGCACACCTGTAATCCCAGCGACATGGGAGGCTGAGGCAGGAGGATCGTGAGTTCAAAGCCAGCCTCAGATACTTAGTGGTGCCCTAAGCAACTCAGTGAGACCCTGTCTCTAAATAAAATACAAAAAGGGCTGGGGATGGGGCTCAGTGGTCATGTGCCCCTGAGTTCAATCCCCAGCACCAAAAAAGAAAAAGCCTGCTCATATCCCATTCTGTAGTCGGAGGAGTTAGAGGCCCTTTCGGGGGAGAAGATGACCCTGAGTTTAGAAAAAAGAAAAGTTTCAACACTTTCCTTCCTTGGCAGTGGCTGCATCCCTGGTCAGCTGCCATCTTCATCGGGGAGACAGTAGGAGCTGGTAACAGACTCCAGGGGCCGTGGGTCGACTCCCAGGATCGCAGAAACCAGCGTGGTTCTTCTCATTAGTGGGGAAAACTGGAAGCTGAGCCCTGCAACGTGGGATTCTTGATATTTTTTACTCCTCTGAACGTGTGAGCTTAACTCAAGGTAAGAAATGCTTGGGGTCCTGTTAAAGTGACACGCTAGCTGGGGTGTCAGGAAGCGTAGGGCGTCGTTCCAGAGCCAGTGGAGGCTGATTCTAAATGATCCTTTAGTGCCAACAGAAAGGTGGCCGAGGAGGCTGCCAGGTTACTATGGAAACAGCAGGGAAGGGAAGAGCACCTAGGCTGTCATGGGGAGAAGCCATGGGGTTGTGAGATGGTACCTGCCTGCCGTGTCTACTGCTTTCCTCTTATTAAATCTGTAGATGATGGGGAGAATGCTCCTCAATATCAACAGCCTGAAAAGTATTTAGATACACGTGAACCTAAATTGCTTGTGCTCTCTCTTTTTTTTTTTGGCACTATAGATTGAATGCAGGGGCCTTAACCCCTGAGCCCCATCCCAGCCCTATTTAGTATTTTATTCAGACACAGGGTCTCACTCAGTTGCTTAGGGCCTCACTCAGTTGCTGAGGCTGGTTGAACTTGTGATCCTCGTGCCTCAGCCTCCCGAGCTGCTGAGATGACAGGTGTGCACCACCACACCCAGCGACTTTTTTTTTTTTAAATGTACATATTTTATGTGTGAGTTGCAACTAATAAACTGAAAAAATATTTTTCAACCTGCAACTGTAGGGTAACAACAAGCAGGAGGGAAGGTGTCTGATGGTCATCTCCTATTATTAAGCATATGGATTTTGGCCATCACAAGAATAACTGCTGGTTAATAGTGTGGCTGATAGTTTAAGTCATGAAGTTCGGTGTCTCTCATGCCTGAATAGCTACTTGCACCACCACTCAGAAAGTTCCTGAACCTATTTGTGACTTCTAATTCAAACAGAGCTGTTAGAGTTGTTATGAAGATTAAATGAGAAAATGTATACATACAGCTTAGTGTGATGCTTGGGAACACAACGAGAGCTCAATAAATGGTGTGTTAATGATGAAAGTGATAAGGAGCTGGGTGTGGTGGCGCATGCCTGTAATCCCAGTGGCTCAGGAGGCTGAGGCAGGAGGCTCCTGTGTTCAAAGCCAACCTTAGCAAAATCGAGGCACTAAGCAACTCATTGAGATCCTGTCTCTAAATAAAATACAAAATAGGGATGGGGATGGGGCTCAGGGGTTGAGTGCCCTTGAGTTCAAACCCTGGTAACCAAAAAAAAATAAATAAATAAAAGAAAGAAAGAAAGAAAGAAAAACAAAAGTGATAAGGAAAGTCACTGGGAGAGTCTTTCTCACCCTGTGGCAAAAGTAGAATTTTTGGGACAGAATAAAGCACTGGGCAGAGTCGTAGTTCAAAGGTAGCCCTAATGACTCATTAGGTCAAATGAAAAAAGATGGAAAATTTTTCTTTGCTTTATGAACTGGTGATATTTGTCAAATTTGGCTCAGTGCAAATGCTATTGGAATGCATCTTGCAAACCTCTGAGCTTTGCATATAAACCCGAACTCGTCATTGTTATGATGCTGCTGCGTAGATTGTTTAGGGGCTCCGACCGTGTGGTCGAGTGGTACCAGAGCCCTGGGTGGTCCAAGAGTAATCAAGAGATGCTTTAAATGTCCTTTATCATCTCAGGGGGATGAACTTATCACTTCCTGAAAGCATGATGAGAAATGTATAGTCCATGCTATGTTAGAGACTGATGTATACCCATTTTTTTTATAGCTTGGTGATGAAAATAAAACCGGATGGTGCTCGCATTAGTGGGAGATTAAAAAAAATAAGGAGAAAAATTTCTTCTCACTCGAGTGGGTTTCTAACAACCAACACGGCACCAAAGCCGCAGTGAAAACAGCTCCCTGGGGTGCTCGTCAATTTTCCTCTCTTCCCACTTTTCTAAAGCTACAAACACCTCTGAGGGAGACGGAGAGAAAGATGTGGTTTTGGAGATGTTAATATTTGTTTGGCGAAGTGTTCTGTGTCTTTAACTTGTGATGAATTTTTAGATAGAAATTTGGGGAGAAACATTGATAGGGGACGGCTGATCTTCCAAAGAGAAAAGAAAAGCATATCTGAAAAGGGTTATTCCTACAAATTCCTAACATGATCTTATCCAGTCACTGGAAAAAGCTAGAGTAATGTTACTTAAAGAGACGAGAACCAGTCTGGAAGTGTACAGAATTGGGGTTACGAATATACCTTAACTGTTTCAAATACTCTGCGTGTTCCCTAAAGTGAAAAGTGTATTAATAGATAAAATGAGATGATTCAGGACAAGTCTACCCAAAATCAGGAAGAATAATCAAAAAACGTTCACATACATGAGCTGCTTGGCTTGGAGACCATTATTTCTGAAATCCTCATTTTGAATAAGGGCTGTTGATTTGATCTTAGGTTTTTACTTTACTCAAGAATAAGACTGAAAATTCATGTTGGGGTCAATTATTTCAACCACCTGGGTCAGGTCTGAATTATTATGAATACTGAATAAATACAGACTCAAGGAATTTCCAGAGTGACCATTTTCCAACTACATAGCCTGAGGAATTAAATCTGTGCCTTGAATCCAGGGACACTTAACCCCTGAGCCACATCCCCACCCCTTTTTATATTTTATTTAGAGATAGGGTCTCGATGAGTTGCTGAGGCTGACTTTGAATTCATGCTCCTCCTGCCTCAGCCTCCCAAGCTGCTGGGATGACAGGCGTGAACCACTGTGCCTGGCACATATGTTCTAGATAGTCCCTGACCTGAGAAGATTAAAACCTCCTGAAATAAGTGAATTAAAAAGTGAATTATAAGTATACATATCTAGATACCTAGACAAAACATTTATTTTTGGATGAATTTTAGAACCTTATAGGTGTCAAAAGTCAAAGAAAAGACAAGAATCAGGGTGTGTGTGTGTGTGTGTGTGTGTGTGTGTGTTCTATTTACAAAAATTAGCCAACAGTAACATGCTATCAATTTCTTTGACCAGCTAGAAAGGCCTTAAAGACAAAAGAAAGTTCTCTTCAATTGAGTTGGTTACAAGGCTTGTAACTTTTCAGGGTTTTCAGTCTGGATCACTTTTGCAATTAGTAGATTCCATGGTTTGGGTGTGGTTTGAGTGTTCCCCAAGAATTTATGTGGTTGGAGGCTCGGTGTCCAGGGTGGTGCTGTTGGGCAGTTCTGGGGAACCTGTAAGAGGGATCCCCTGGGATCTTCTTGGGTCCTTTGGGAAGTGCCTTTGGAAGGTAGTTCTCATGAGTCTCCTTGGTAGTTCCCATGAGACGTTGTTATGGAAGCTGAGTCTGGCCCTGCCCAGTCTCTCTGCTCCTGGTGAGAGATGGAATCACTTGTTCCTGCCATTATTCTCTCTGTTACGAGGTGATACAGCCAGAGTGTTTACCACACAGCCTGCTCTGTGCCATTTGGACTTCAAAACTGGTGAGTTACATAAACTCTTCTTTTTCAAAAGTAACTTGTGTCAGGTATTTTGTTATATTGATATGAAGCTGACTAAAACAGTAGGAAAAGCAAATGATAAAATTTTTGATTGCTTTTCTTTTTTTTAAAAATTGATTTTCTTTTTTAAAATACATGACAGCAGAATGCATTACAATTCTTATTACACATATAGAGCACAATTTTTCATATCTTTGTATATAAAGAATGTTCATGCCAATTCATGCCTTTATACATGTACTTTATTTTTTTTTGCATCACAATTCTTATTACACATACATACCACAATTTTTCTTATCTCTGTTTGTATACAGAGTATGTTGACACCCAATTCGAGTCTTCATACATGTACTTTGGATAATGATGTCCATCACATTCCACCATCCTTGCTAACCCCCTGCCCCCTCCCTTTCCCTCTCACCCGTCTTCCCTATCTAGAATTCATCTATTCCTCCCATGCTCCCCCTCCCTACTCCACTATGAGTCAGCCTCCTTATATCAGAGAAAACATTCAGCATTTGTTTTTTTTGGATTGATTAACTTCACTTAGCATTATCTTCTCCAACTCCATCCATTTACTTAAAAATGCCATGATTCTATTCTCCTTTAATGCTGAGTAAAATTCCATTGTGTATATATTTTATCCACATATATATATATATATTAATCCATTCATCCACTGAAAGGCATCTAGGTTGGTTCCACAGTTTAGCTATTGTGAATTTTGCTGCTATCAACATTGATGTGGTTGTGTCCCTGTAGTATGCTGTTTTTAAGTCCTTTAAATTACAATTATCTTATATTAGACAAAGGTGCCAAAAACATGCACTGGAGAAAAGATAGCATCTTCAACAAATGGTGCTGGGAAAACTGGAAATCCATATGCAACAAAATGAAATTCAACCCCTATCTCTCACCATGCACAAAACTTAACTCAAAATGGATCAAGGATCTAGGAATTAAACCAGAGACTCTGCATCTAATAGAAGAAAAAGTAGGTCCTAATCTTCATCATGTGACTCCTATATGTGCAAGAATTAAAACCAATAATCAATAAGTGGATGGAATCAAACTAAAAAGTTTCTTCTCAACAGAAGTAACAATCTGTGAGGTGAACAGAGAGCCCAAATCCTGGGAGCAAGTTTTTACCCCTCGCACATCAGATAGAGCATTAATCTCTAGGGTATATAAAGAACTCAAAAAGCTAAGCACCAAAAAAACAACCTAATCAACAAATAGGCCAAGGGTCCATTTGAGACACTTCTCAGAAGAGGATATATAGTCAATCAACAAATGTATGAAAAAATGTTCATCATCTCTAGAAATCAGAGACATGCAATCAAAACCACTCTAAAATTTCATCTCACTCCAGTCAGAATGGCAGCTATTATGAAGATGAACAACAATAAGTGTTGGTGAGGATGTGGGGAAAAAGGTACACTCATACATTGCTGGTGGGACTGCAAATTGGTGCAGCCAATATGGAAAGCAGTATGGAGATTCCTTGGAAATTTAGGAATGGAACCACCATTTGACCCAGCTATCCCTCTCCTCAGACTAGACCCAAAGGACTTGATTGCTTTTCTTAAGATGATCTTGGTTCAGGAAGACATAAGGCAAAATTGGGGGTGATTTTAATCCCATCTCATGATTTACTTATACATGATTGAAACTCCACCAGTAATAAAAATCATAACTGAGAACAGTATAATATCAGAAATTAACAAAGAGTAATTTCTCCTCCTGAAATTCTTAGGACTAATACTCCCAGATAATTTTCAATGATTGAGGTCTCCAAAGCACCCCTCTCCCCCTGCCTTTGGAGCACCCCTCCCCCTCCCCCTTAGTTATGAAGATCCCAAGGGGACACCCTGCTACATCTTGGGGACTGTAGAGAACTCTATAGTCCCCAAGGTCCCTGCTCAAATTAGAGATAATTTTTCCTGATCCACAGGTTAAAATATTGACAACACTTATTACTATTAGAAGCAAGTTTATGTGCTTAAATCTTGCCAGGTTCAGCATAAACATTGACAATGATAAGTTGGGCTGATGAAAACCAATCAATACCATTTCCCACACTTCACTTCTGTAATGCTTCATGGAATCACAGGTGATTAACTGCAGAGGAATATGTCAGCAGTAAAAATTAGTGTTATCTGTGGCCCATGTTTATTGGTAATTTAATTCTTATAAGTCAAATGATTTTGACTTAATGTGATTCTAAATTACATTAAAATCACGCAAACCAGAACCAAAATATTCATTACTATGTAGAGCTCCAATATTCATGATGAATGAAACTTTGCTTAGATTTATCCTTTGTTAGAAGTTAACTGTGTTACCTACAGTTAGACGTTATGTATGATTTAAAATAGGAGAAAGAAAATATTCGTTCATCTTGGGTGACCAGAGCCTCTGACTCAGGGGATGTTCAGGTTTTAGCATATCTTGTTTTGGTTGAAAAGTGAGTCTCAAGAAGAATCTTACCACAGCCTGGTTAGAGACCTGTGAGATATTGGGGCCAAGAAAGAAATAAAAGGCACCCCCAACCCACCCCCCAGCAACACGACCAAGTACCAAACCAATAAGCAAACTGGGGAGACATATTTCTGTGAGATTCTGGGGGAGTCAGGGCTCCCAGGCTCTGGAGAAGTGATCTACAGCAGCATTTTTCAAAGGTGGGTCTGTGGGGTGGGTAAGATCCTGAGAAGCTCTCCAGAAAAATGGTTCTAGAGACGAATACATTGGAGAAGTGTTGTATGTTCCACTCTTGTCTTGGAGACTCCTCGGGCATGTCGGTCTATTGAAGCAATTGAGAACATCACCAGTAAAGACAAACAGACATCCCACATCTCTAGCACTGTCCAACATTGACCAGACCCTTTCCCTGCCCCACTGCCTTTATTCGTATGTAATGGAAGTTCTGTTTCTTGGAACACACACCAGGGGATGCTGATCCTTGAATGTATAAAGGCTGACAAGCTGAGAGATGAAAGACTCTTCACTGAGAAAGAAATGCTAAGAGAGAGCCAGAGATCCCAAACTCCTGGCAGGGTGCTGGGGTCCTCCGCACAGGGTGTGATCGCCATCTAAATCTGCCATCTGAGTCCTTACCTCCCTCAAGGTGGGAAAAGAACTGTCTCAGAAGTTAGGAATCGTGGACTCCATTCTCTCTTCTGCATCCGAGGGCCTTGGGAAAATTAACTTCTCAATCGGAATCTCATTTTTCTCCATTGTCAAGGCATGGAGTTTAAAGAAATGGTCTTGATTGTCCTTTCTAGGCCCAATTAGATGATTCTATCTTGACTATTATACTGGGGAGAAAATAGGATTTGCTTGACAAGAATTTTCTTTGTGACCAGTTTTGTTTGAATGCAAAATGAATGATGTATAAAATAGAAATCCTACTCTACAAACCATAGGTGGATAAGTGGTTCTTAATTTTCATTATTCTGGCAATTGTGATTAAAGATGGGGAGTCACAGGATGCAACCTAGAAGAAACTAAGTTTTGATACTATATATTCTGTCGTTCCACAATTTTGATTTGTTTTTTTAAAGAACAGTCCAGAAACTTCCAGCAGCTAGATTTTTAATTAAAGCCAAAGGGCAAATTTAAAATTAGCTCTTTTAATTAATTGTTCCTTGGGTTATACATTCTGTGACTACAGTGTTCTTGGTGATTAAACATAGTTTGCACTGTGAAAAAAAAAAAAAGAAAAATCAAGATGTGGTTAGAACAACTGATTAAATGAAGCCAATGTAAAAATATGGAGAATTACAATAGAGCAGAGTATTTTTGCAAAAGTCAGTGTTTTCCTTTAATAGAAAATAAAATTAAATTAATTGGACAGAGAGAAAACTTATAATTGCCAGGGAAACTAAATCATTGATCAAATGCCATGTATTGCTGACAGTTGTTTTTACATAATTCCCATTAATTGGGCTCTGTAATTAATTAATAATTTGGAGGTCAATGACTTAAAGTCATTTGTAAGTTTTTGTAAATTGCATCCTGATTATATAAGAAACTTTGAATGAGTCCCCAAATTGATTCCAGATTATATTAAGATATATTTCTATATTGGATGAATCTATTTTTTTGGTACCAGAGATACAACTCAGGGGCACTCAACCACTGAGACACATCCCAGCCCCATTTTGTATTTTTTTTTTTATTGGTTGTTCAAAACATTACAAAGCTCATGATATATCATCTTTCATACATTTGACTCAATTGGGTTATGAACGCCCATTTTTACCCCAAATACAAATTGCAGAATCACATCGGTTACACACTCACATTTTTACATAATGGCATATTAGTGACTGTTGTATTCTGCTACCTTTCCCATTTTGTATTTTGTTTGGAGACAGGGTCTCACTGAGTTGCTTAGTGCCTCACTGTTGCTGAGGCTGGCTTTGAACTCATGGTCCTCCTGCCTCAGCCTCCTAAACCACTGGGATTATAGCCGTGCACCCCTGGGCCTGACAGAATCAAATCTATTTTTAAAGTATCCATTTGCAATAGTCAGTTCCAGACATGAATAGCAAGCATTTGATTAGAAGTAGAAATCAAGGTCTTGAAAATGAAAGCTGATAATATGGCCTTTTCCCCATGGGCCTACCACCCTCTTACCATATCAGATCAAGAGTTCTCTATCTTGACTACATATTACCATTGCTGGGTATGTTAGTCAGCTTTTTATTCCTGTGACCAAAATACTAGACATGAACAATTCAGAGGAGGAAAAGTTTATTTTGGTTCATGGTTTCAGAGGTCTCAGTCCATGGTTGGCTGACTCCATTGTTCTGGGCCTGAGGTGAGGCAGAACATCATGGCGGAAGGGTGTGGTGGAGGAAAGCTGCTCAAATTGCTCAGCTTATGATGGAGAAGGAGGGGGGATATAATTGGGGGGCAGACGGAGAAGAGAGGGAGGGAGAAAGAGAGAGAGGGAGATTCTTCCTTGGATCATACCCACCTGCCTTTAGTTAATACCCAGTAGTCCTTTTGAATTGTGAGTCCATTAAATGGATTAATCCAGTGAGAAGGTTACACTCCCCATAATCCAATCATCTCCTAGAGCCTCACCTCTGAACTCTGTCACATTGGCAACCATGTTTTCAACACATGAGATTTTAGAGGGATATTGCAGACCCAAACCACAACACTGGGTAGGTGTTTAAGGCTGTACTTGAGACCAATCAAATCAGACTCTGGGGATATAGAACCTAGGTGTCAGTTCCCAAAAGATTCTAGTATGTAGCCAAACTTGATAACCAGTGAGCAAATGTCACCCAGTCGATGCATTTCCCAGTGGAGTGGCTTGGTATTCTGGCATGGGTTGGGCAACTAAGTAAGTTATGGGGGAAGAGCTGAAGAGAGAAGAGGGAGCAAGATGATTCAGAGGTGAGCACTGGAGACATTTCTAGATTCCCAGAGTAGATGCTTGTTTTTTTTTTTTTTTTCTGCCTGGCAGACACATGTGTTAACAAAATTGTCTTCTCCTTCAGGGACTGCCTCACCCTCATTACATGTCACCCTGGGGATAATGGTCAAGTCAGGCCTACCAGCTTCCTGCTCCCTGATCAGATACCCAAGCCAGAATATAGGTGGCATGGTCATTTTGGTGACCATGAATGGTCATGAGAAACGTACTACTACAGGGATCCTATGGTTCCTATGATTCTAGGGCCTGCTTATTTAGCCATCCTGAGTTCTAGGACAGAGCCTGCCAGTGGATTATCACTTAAGAATCCAACTGGGTTTTCTATAGTCTCTGAGGTTCCAGTTCAAATCCATTTGGAGGCCTTGTAGCATTCTGTTTTGGGGTTCACGAGGCAGTCCTGTATCCTCATTTTTTTTTTTTCATAATGCAGCTCACAGGTGTTTTTTGATGTGACTACAAGCCTTAACAAACACAAACTTTTAACTGAATCCCCTGTTTATGAGGATGGTCCTGAGACTACCTTAAGCAGGAACAGGGCCTTCCCACCCCAACTCCAGTCTTCAAGGTCATAATCAGGATAACCTCCTACTCTTCTTATCATTCTGCATTCTTTGTGAAGCCTCATTTATTCATTTTCATTTTGGAAGTATGAAGATCGTGGAGAGAAATTCATAGCAAAGGTATACTTTCTGAACAACCGGATTAAAAGCTTATCACATACAAACATGGTTCTAAATAATGCATGATCCTTTGAACAGGAGCCCAAATCTACTCATGATAAAGAAGAGCTCTTATTTCCTCTATCAAGTGACGTTAAATGAAATTATAATACTGCCATTAAATCCAACTGTACACCAATAATTTTTCATTTCCAGTGGTACTCTTCTTTATTAAAAATCTTTATTAAATAACAGAATATGCCAGCTAATATAATAAGTACTTCCTTGAGCTCAATATTAATGTACTTGGCACATGATTCAAGGCCATCTACCAGAATGCAGGAAGCACACGATTTTTGCCTAGTGATTCACTGAGCAGAGACCCATGGATACAACCTTAAAGACCAAAGAAAGACTCCCCGGGTTGTCCAGGCCCAAATCACGGGAGTGGTGAAATGTGCTGGGCGTGCAGATGGTGACTTCTTGCTAAACCTGAATCCATGCAGCTAGATTATTAGAATTCAAACATAATTGGTAAAAGATTAAAAAAGAGAAACAGCAAAGCACAATGCTAAGCAGCTTAAGTGATAAACAATGTTGTGATCTTTGGCAAACGCCCGATAAACTACAATGAAATAGAAACAGCCAGCAATGTGTGAGCCTAAATTCTGATCGGTGCATGTTGCCTTTTGAGACTCTTAGAAAAGATACCTCTCACCTAGGAATGTTCTGGTAAAGACAGTCGGGTGAACAAAAAGGATCAATTTATCAGGTGTTTTTTCTAATCATCATATTTTTATTTTTAATACAAATATGTCATAAAATAAAAGGTACCCAGGCATCTTGTAACAAATACATTTTCTGTAGTGTATATCAAGCCATCATTTACAGGTTAACACTGCAAAATAATTTGAATGAATAATTCTTAATTGGTTTACATAAAATTATATGTCAGATGAGAATGAATAAGAACCCATCCAAAGTTGGACTATCTTGTCACCGCATGAATTCCTTCACAGCTGCAAAATCCCACCCATCTACCCAGAGAACGTAGGTTTCCTGACCATTGAACATTATTTCCAAAATGGATTCATTTGTCTCGGGGCCTTTGATTCTGCAGTCCTGGTGCTGCTTAAAGGACCCACCGCGGCTGTCCTGCTCTGCGGGGAGTGGCCGTTCTCCGCCCTGGAAGGGGGGACTATACCAACTCGTAGTATTTCCCAGTCTGGGGGTCAAAGTAACAATTCAGGCATGGGTCGTATAGTAAAGTCAGCACTTCCTCGTCTTCTTCCACACTCAGGTCTTCGTCACCTGCAGGGAAGGGAAACCACAGACATGTCAGCCACTGGAATGACCCGGAATCGCTCAAGTGCCACCTGGGGGAAGGACAGGAGGCAGGTGCCACCGTCTCTCCTGGAGCATTTTCTTCTGGTGGGTGAGAGTTAGGCTGGAAGGGAGATGTGGAAGTGAGGGGCAGAGGAGGCCCCAGTGACTGCAGGGCTAGCTTCCCCTGAAGGGTCAGGAAAGCAGTGTCAGGAAAGAAGGCCAGGCCAGCGCACCAGGGAAACTTGGGCAGGAGTCAGAACTTACTAATCACAGCGCTAGACTCCTACACAGTCCAGAGCTTTACCAAATGCAGAGCAACACAAATTAAATGACAGACTAGGGAATCAATCCTCAATCGTACATCCTAAAGAGGCTACCAAATATGAATTAAAATAATAAAGGTCATTTACAGTAGAGGATACATAAAGCAGAGAATACATACAGAAGACAACATGTCAGGTGATCTGTAGTTTTATCAGCAGTAGGAAGGTCTAAATTTGCTGGGGAGATAAACATGGCTTAGTTTTTCTTTTTCTTTTTCTTTTTTTTTTGGGTGGGGGTGGCAGGTACTAGAGATTAAACTCAGGGACACTTGATCACTGAGCCACATCCCCAAGTCTATTTTGTATTGTATTTAGAGACAGGGTCTCACTGAGTTGCTTAGGGCCTCGACACTGCTGAGGCTGGCTTTGAACTCATGATCCTCCTGCCTCAGCCTCCCAAGCCACTGGGATTACAAGTATGTGCCACAGCGCCTGGCTCTGTTTTTCTTGTGACAGCTGTTAGAATGGCTTGGGAGAAAACTCGCACAGCCTGAGTCATAATAGTTTTCCATAAATAACATGATATTTAAAGAAATGTTTAACAAGGATGCTTCCTGACCCCCTTTTGTGTCCAATGTTGTGCTAAGTGCTTTGGTATTTGGACATGTCATTCAGAGACTCTGTGCAATAGTCCAGAGGCCAATGTCTTGACCTCCGAGCCAGAGAGGATCAGGTAAAGGGGACAGTTAGGACAACACTCTTCTCTTCATTAGCACAGGCTGTTAAGGACCAAGCAAAAACAAGCACTGGGCTTGGATCTCACCAGGGTCAGCTTTGGAAGGGCTGGCAGTGGGCTTGGAATGGGGGCTCAGCAAGAAACAGAAGCTCAATTGCAAGGCTTTCCTGACAGCGTGCATGCAAGTCGATGATCTGAGGTGTCACTGCCCAGAGTAAGTCAGGGAAGGAGTGGTGGTAGGATTCTATCTCACCCAGCCACAATCAGTCCAAGCGGACGTGTGGCCACTGTCAGGACGTTGACAGACTGGAGTGAGGTCCAAGGGCGTGGTGCCCGGATGGCGAGGGTTTGAAACCACACCACAGCCACTCCTCTGCCCATCCTCTTGCAACCATCCCAAAACATTTAACCTGAGCTACATGTTGGTGACATAATGAGTTGAACAAACGGGAGCTGTTCCCGAGGAGCATGCAAAGAAACATGTGAAGCTGGGCGCAGTGGCGCACGCCTGTAATCCCAGAGGCTTGGGAGGCTGAGGCAGGAGGATCGAGAGTTCAAAGCCAGCCTCAGCAACTCAGCTGAGACCCTGTCTCTATATAAAATATAAAAAAAGTGCTAGGATGTGGCTCAGTGGCTAAGCGTCTCTGGGTTCAGTCTCTGGTATCAAAAAAAAAAAAAAAGTAGGTGAAATGTCCGTTCAGTTGACTCTCGTGAGTTGAGAGCAGTGCCTGCAGTCTTTTAAAAGCAGAGCTTAACTGGTGAACAAGGACATCTGTCTTGATTGCTTGCCTCTCAATGGTTGAGTGCTCCAGGGGTGGGGAAGCACTTGCTCAAAGACCCTCATGAACTGGTGGAATGGGCAGATCTTATTGTACCCATTATATAGATGAGGGGGTCAGGGTTTGCATAATTAAATAGCTCATCTGAGGTTGCCTGGTGAATTAGAGGCAGAGCTGGGGACAGACCCAGGTTCCCAGAGTCAATTTCAATGTTCTTTTTAGTATACGCTGGTTAAAAAAATTGAGAAGCTATAAATCTAGAGCCTAGGGTTCCTACATAATAAGCCTGATTCGATGTAAACAGCAAAACAAAATTTAAGCTCAATCAATCGGAAACTGTCAAACTAAGTGGGGGCTTTCCAATCAAAAATACTTTCTTGGTCTTGATTTTGAGAACACCTTATAAAAGTTTCCCCCGGCCCCTTTGAGAGGAGTTTAATTGCTGGCAGCCTGGTGCTGATTCACGAATTGTTGTCAGCTCAAAATAAACTCTTTAAAAAATTTAATGTACCTAAGTTTGTCTTTTAACACCATGCTTGATGCTTTTGTGAAGGGGGTGGTATAACACATTTAATTGGGAGCTATTACATAAAAGGAATTTCAACATGGGAAAGAGTAAAAAAAAAAAAGTAAAAGTGTCCTACATTTTAAAATATCAGATTTGGAAATAAAAGGAATTTGATTTCTCATATTTCAGAAACTGCCGGTGAACATCAGAGAGTCCATGTGGCAGGGCAAAGCGCTGGGAAAGCACAAAGGCACTGGACTGATTAACTCCAGGAAGGAGAAAGCCTGCTGGAGGTGACAGTGGCCCTTAGGGCTTCACGGATGAGGGGTGGCATGCGAGTGATTCTGTGGGGTTCTAGGAGGAGGCACTGGGGCCACAGGGTGGAAGTCAGGGGAAGCCAGATTTTGGCTGAGCACAAGAAAGAATTTTCTAACCATTCGTTGCTGACCAGCAAATGGAACATGTCCTCTAGGGAGGGCCAAGTGGGGGCTGGGCAGCTGCTCCTCCAGGGATTTATAGATGACACTTCATGCGGTCAGGGGACAGAACCAATGGATTCCTCTAGGGCCTCTGATGACCTTCTATGACCCCTGCCTATGGTGGTTTATGACCTTCAAGTACGCCAGGACTTTGCTCACCGCCATGTTGGGTGAGTAGTGGTAGCTGGCCTGGGCACCTGGCATGGTTTCTAATTAAGATCAGGAGACCAGGGAGGGAAGGCTGTCTTTCCTTTATTTTCTTCTGCTCCCAAGAGAGTGGTCCCTCAAGGCCCTGCCTCCCTCCTTCTGCCTCCAAGTGGGAGAGGTCGAAGATTGTTCTTCAAATGGTCGTTCCCTGTGGAAGACGACTGACCTCCGAGTCGGGACAACAAAGGGGAATGTGCCTGTCTTTTACTTTCGGGTATCCAATCTGTCATCTCTTTAACATCCGGGCTACTTCAGAAAATTGAACAAAATCAGTTTATCAATGAGAAGATTGAGTGCTGCTATGGGATTGAGCTGGGCACAGTCTAGTTGTGTTGTGACACAGAAACACGAAAAATAAAACAGCCACTGAAGATTGACGAGGAGTTAAACTGGGAGTCGCTACTGCAGAGGGGCTAAGAGCACTTTCTGAGGACAAATAGGAGCCCTGTTGTTTACTGCCTCAATAACCGCAGGCTGGCTGGAGGTCAGTTCACCTCACTGGACCTTGGCCTCCTTGTTTCTAAAATGGTATCAACAATTTCCTATTTCATAGGGTTTTGTGGAATACTAAGTAATGCATAGCATGGTGCACAGAGTAGTTGTTCAATAAATGATAGTTACCATAATAAAATAATAAACCATAAGCTAGAACTTTTTTTTTAGTGATTCAGAAGTATCGATACAGCTTAAAACATGAAGGAAAGGCTTCATAGAGGCAGACAGTATGGCATTTATATAATGGAGTTAGACTCCATTGGTCCAGATCCTATTTCTGACCATAATGTTGCTATGGGATATTGAGAAAATTCACTAGTCCAAGTCTTCTTTTCCAATATTTAAAGTGAGGATAATAATAGTACTTGTCATAGTTCTAACACGGACTAAATAAGTTTCCTTAATAATACTCAGTATACACAGTGAATACTCAATAAATATCATAATCATCTTCATGGAAAACAGTGATTAGGCATGAAAGGATGAGAGGGGTATTTTCATTTATACCTTATTGTCCTACTGAAAACCGAATCTATTTGTTTTTAACTACTGGGAGAGGGTAAAAAAATGGATTTGAATAAAATCAGAAGCCCCCAACTATTTTTTACATAGGACACGATGATGAATTCATCTTTGACTCAAAACAGTCCTTAGACCAAAAACCATGTATGTTTCAAAAAGTTTTCCATCAGGTATAATATTAAAAGTCACATATCACAGAGAGCGATGATTATGAGTCGCACTTTCTCAGGGATGTGCTGTTTGATTTCTTGTCTTCACTCCATTAACACACTGGGGGAGCTGACCTCGGGCGCATAAGAATTATATACTATATAATTGTTTAGTGCATTCTGTGCCTGTGCTTTACAAAAAAGATAGAATTTTAAGTTGGTGCTATTAAATTAGAAAACTCAACACATTTTACAACCAGTCAGGAATCTTTCAAGATGAAAATAACCATTGTAATGGTCTGTGGGTCTTTATCACCCCACTGCAAAGGAATCAAAGTGGATCCAATTCATTAGTAGAGGTTTTTGTACATAATGCATACAAACTGAAGCAATAACTGCGATAGAAATGCATTTGTTCCAATACATATCACTACAGAACCTCATGCATTGCCACCATGGGGGCTACGACAGGTTTTGTGGGTTTTACTACCAAAGCGCTAAGTGGATGAATGTTAAAACCAGCAACAATAACATTTGTGCAGAAATTGGGTGAGATTATGTATAATTTCACATTGAAATAAGCGCTTTCAACTTACATAAAAGGTTGTGTTTTCATTGCAACTTCATTTTCAAAGCCTCCAACTTACATCATTTTGCCATTGTAATCCCTACGTAATGAAATTATAATATCATTAAGCAATTACCACTATGATGTCAAGCACTGGAAAATGTTTTGAAAGGTAATTATCCCGCATGGGTATGGGGTAATTTTCAATTATATTCTTGGAGAGTGCAGAGTTTGTTTTTCCTCAAAATGCTAAATTGCTCTATTTTAAAGGCTGGCTACAGAAAGTCTAAAAGGACAAATTAACAAATAAAGCCATTTTCTGCTACCAGGCCAAGAGCATCTGGACAGGGGTCCAAATTGCATTTTTATTCTTTAGCACATAATAAAGCCATTCCTGGTAAAGTAAAATTACCTTTCAGATAATAATCTATTTACAAACTTTGAGCCTCATCTACTTTGAAATTGGTTAACAGGAGAGAAAACTAACAAAGCCACACCAAACATGGCCACAGTGGCTGTCCTCAGTGAGATCAGCTCGGGTAATAACCCATCCAGTTCACTTTTGAGAGGCAATTAATACAAATGTTTAATCATGTTTATTTAATGCATCTTAACCGTAGACAATAGAAAACCTCTACGTGTGAGCTAAGTCTTCTTTATTTTCTTTATTGAAAATAAACCGTGTGGCACTAGTTTATCAGATTTAAAAATCTCTGAATCAAGACACTATACTTGAGTTTTCGATTTTCTGATGCTGCCGTCTAGAATTAAAAAAAAAAATAGTTAATGCATTTTTTTCTCCTATAGATCTCCAGAACTGATAGACGGCATTTTGATGTGCATACTAATACACTATTGTTTAAACAATTCAGCAGTGAGGGAGGGATCACCATGAGGATGGGTCAGCCCTGAAGATCAATAACAATGACACTTGAGATAAGATTTTGCTGAGTGCTAGACACCAGCAAATGCTCCCCCTGACATCACTCATAGTAGGGTGAAATGAACTTGCACTGAAATCCTGGATGCACTGTGAGTTCTGATGAATTGTGTTCTTCAGCAAACGTGTGCCTTTGAGTAGGAGAAAGACAAATGACCAATAGAGGAATAGAAATGTTGTAAAGATATTTTTTTCTATTAGAAAGCTATTTGGTTTTTTTGGAACTCCAATAACATCCTGTGATTACTGTTCAGGTGTCAATTTGGGAAATAGTTACCTTTTGTAAAAGTTAGCGCCTCTCTCTTATATGGATGATATCAATTAAGGGCCAGGTTGAACAATTTGGTTGATTAATTAGGGGTTATTGTAATTTCAATCTCTCTAGGGGTTACAGTTTGGATGTGAGGTGTCCCCCAAAAGCTCACGTTAGACACTGCAAGAAGGTTAAGAGGAGAAATGATTGGGTCAGGAAAGCCTTAACCCAATTAGTGAATTAATCACCCAATGGGATTAAGTGGTGACTGAAGGCAGGTGGGTGTGGCTGGAGGGAGTGGTTTATTGGGGGCGTGGTGTTGGGGTCTATATTTGTATCTGGTGAGTGGTGTCTTCTTTCTCTGCTTCTGATCATCATGTGGGCCGCTTCCCTCTGCCAAACTCTTGAGCCATGATGTTCAACCTCCCCTGGAGCCCCAGGCAATGGGGCTGGCTGTCTATGGACTGAGCACTCTGATGCCATGGCCCTCCAACTTTTTCTCCTCTATAATTGTTCTGGTTGGGTCTTTTAGGCACATCAGTGAAAAAGCTGACTAAACCATTAGTTAGTCTTGGCAAAGGAATTCAACGTGGGCTGTAGGGGTGGGGCTTACAACTCTGAACGCCTTTTGTTACACTGGAAGAAAGGTCTCTGGCCAATCCTCCTAAAAGCCTGATTTGGGGCAAGGTGTTACCATGGCGCTATGAGGAAATGCATCCCAGTTCCTGTGAGAGAAGCTGAGCCTGCATCCTGGACCAGGACCCCTTCTGGGTTGCATGTTGCGGGGGATATGTAGGTGGGAGAGGTTCTAGAAGAGAGAAGAGAGCATCTGAGACATGAGGAGTGTGTTTACCTTTCTAGAGGAGGGTTCGCTTCTGGAGTCCCTGGCAAGTGTTGACTTACTTCCCTCCAGAGAAGACAGCCCGTGGACCTCATGGCCACTTAAGAGGCAAATATTTAATCTAGAAAACTTCAAGAAAAGTGAACTTTCTAGATGTAACAAGTCACAGTGGACATTCCGGTTGTGTGGTTCTTATCCACTTAACTAGGAATTCTATGGTAGGACAGAAGAGAGGGGGTTAAGGGTACAGATGCTCTGGTCAGACAGGCTGTGGCAGTGTCCTGCTCCATATTTGGTGGGTCTGTGACCCAGGCTTGCTCCACCATCTCACTGCAAACTGGGGACATGACACCACTCCATGCCTGCCAGTGCTGTGGGAAGTCATCGTGGGATAATGCGCAGCCAAGGCACCTGGTGCTGGCACCTAGGATGCTTTATTCTTGCTAACTTCTCTCGTTATTTTTTATATCACCCATATTGCTCTTTTTGAGGAAGATCTACTTTGCATCTTCAGTAAATCTTCAAGGTATAAAAAAAGATACAAAGAGTAGCTCAGAACAACCCCAGGTTTCCTGTGGCCTGCAGACTCGCTCGTTCATGCATCCTTTTTTTGTACCCAGGCATTGTACCCAGGAGCATTTCACCACTGAGCCACATCCTCAGCCCTTTTTTATATTTAATTTGGAGACAGGGTCTTGCTAAGTTGCTCAGGGCCTCACTGAGTTGCTGAGGTTGGCTTTGAACTCTCAATCTTCCTGCCTCAGCCTTCTGAGCTGCTGGGATTAAAGGTGAGCGCCACCACCCCTGGCTCACTCATCAAATATTGACGGAGTGTTTGCTATGTCCTGGATGCTACATTAGGCACTGGGGATGCCACATATGGTCAACGAAGCATAATGTTTAGGCTCAGAGTATTATGTAAATGTCAAGTAATTGCGTGGCAGTAAACAGGAGGTCTGTGGAAGGAGTCCTCTGTTAGAACGGAGCAGGCAGCCCTGGCGAGCTGTGAGGAGTCATGAGACTTTTATAATTTTTTTTTTTTTTTGGCAGTGCTGGGCCATCAAATCCAAGGCCCTGTACATGCTTAGACATGTGCTCTGCCACTAAGCTACATCTCCAGTCCAATTTTTGTTCTAGCAATTTCGATAGTACATCTAAAAAATAGGCATCTGCTGTCTCTATTTCTTTCTTGTGGGAGATTCATCAATGTTCATAAAAGAATCTCCTCTGTGGCATTGCCATAGAAAAGGCACGAGATTGTTATTCAGAGGAGACTGGCAACTCCCCAAACCCTTCGGAATTCCTTTCTTAACTCGAAATCTGTGTGAGCCGTGAGGTCTGCAGGTGGGAGAGAGAGGTCATTATTATTGCATTTGGAGCTGGTGGGCATGAATAATTGAAGGGTCATATCTGTAAAGGAACAAATGTCAAAAACAAATTGACAACTATTCTTCGAGCCAAGTATGGTTCATTTTCAAAAGGTCAGTTTGGTAGTTTTCTTGAGTAAGTTCTGAAATCTTAACTTCCAATTTTTATATTTCACATGAGCTTCCAGAAAACACATTTTTAGTAAGTGTGGAGGGCACCGGTGCTCCTGGTAATTGGTATTCAGCAAGTATATTATAGCCCAGGAGGAACTGCGAGGCGCCAACTGTTCCCCATCCAGTCGGGTGGCAGGGATCACAGAGCATCGCTGTTCCTGCTGGTCGCTCGGCCCACTTGAAGGTGGCATTTATACACTTGAGACATTCTGGCTGGGCAGAAATTGGCTGTGACACAAACTCTCACTGAATAAAGTAGGGACAGGAACCTCGGGGTCGAGATGTAAACTCATGCACTTTTTTTTGCATGGACTGGGTGTGTTTTCTAGAATTCCAGAGTGTCGGGCCATCTTTCCCTGCTGTTAGAAGGCAGGCAGTAGTTGCACAATGCAGGTTGGCCTCCCATCTCTGATGGAGGTGTGGTGGTCCAGCGTGTCATCTCAAGGATCTTGGTCCCAGGGAACTATGTGGAAGATGGAAGATAGGGTAACAACACCCTCGGAAGGCTGTTTGAGTGCCCAGAACATGGGAAGATGAAATACACGTGAGCTGTTATCTTTATCCCCCAAGTCTGAATGGTCCACTTGTCTTCCCTGGGAACCAGCACAAATCATACTCTCACAAGCCAATAAAAGAGTTCAGCAGAAAGACATGGATGAGGAGGAGTCTGGGACCCTATCCTAGCTGGGGCTCTGATGGGACATTTGACCTTGGGCAAGTTATTTACCTCTTCAGGCAAACTGAGGAGGCCCAACACCCCTGGTTCATCAGAGCTCCAGGGCAGAATCCTGAGACCCTAATTCTCCCCTTTAAGCCAGAGCAGCTCTGCTTTTAGCCTCTTCTGCCTTTTGGGAAACCACATGAGCTCTCATTTGAAATAAGTGTTCACCGCTTAAAAGTAAAGTTTAAGAGCCACTGCCTAAGGCGATCTATAACTTTTTAATTGCTAAAATATATGGGTTTAAGTTCAACACTTTCATGTTTGAAATTCAGAAATATCCCAATTATACCAAAAAACCAAAATTAGGGAGAAAACTGAAGGTCAAATTTCAATGAATTGTCCTCTTTTTAATGTATTTTTTTAATGGTTGTTGTAGGAAATGACCACTGGAAGACCATTTCTCACCTTCCTGCCCTCCCTCTCTCCCTTCTTGTCTTTTTTCTAATGAGAATTTACATAATCTAATATATGCCAGAAATGGCAAAGGGACTTGGGATCCAGGAAGGAGCAAAATGACAAGGTCTCTGCTCTTGAACATTTTTAGGCTACTTAGGAAGAAAGACCATAAGTAAATCAAGATTTGCAAAAGACAAAGAGGCCCTGGAGGACGTGTTAGGAGGGGAAGTAGAGGCCACAGAAGGGGGGAGTCCCACTGACTTAAGACTGTGGCCAGGCACTTCCAGGGTTGGTCCATCTTGTGCTTCACTGGGCTGCCCTCACCCTCAGTCTGGTCAACTGGGGGCTACCTGCCACTTCTAACAGGTATGGGTGGGAGAGCAGGCAGGTCCAGGGCTGAAACTGTCACCTGAGGGGTGTCTCTCTCTCTCTGGCTTTAAGAACCTAGCTTCTTTACTCAGCCATCAAGAAGAATGAAATGAGGGCATTGGCTGGTTAATGTATGGAACTGGACACACTCATGCTAAGTGAAATAAGCCAATCCCCAAAACCAAAGGCCAGATGCTCTCTTTGATATGGGGATGCTGACTCACAAGGGGGGTGGGAGAATAGAAATTCACTGGATGAGACAAAGGGAAATGAAGGAAGGGAGGGGGAGGGAACAGGAAAGACAGTGGAGTGAATGGGACAGAACTTTCCCATGTTCATATATGAACACACGACCAGGGAAACTCCACATCATGTCCAACCACAAGAATGGGATCCTAATTAGAATAAGATATACACCATGTTTGCATAAATATGTCAAAATATACTCTATTTTCATGTATATCTAAAAAGAATGAATAAAAACATGGAAAAAAAAAGAACCTAGCTACTAAGCCCTTGAGATATTGATTTGGTTTTCTTAGAGATTAGAAATTCTCAATAGAAAAAAAATTTTCCATTTCTTGGCTTTATCTATTGTTCTTTTGAGCAGGTAATCTATTTACCTGGCTGAGAACCCAAAGCGTAAAAAAAAATAATAGTGGCTAGGCTTTGGGGGCTAGGTTGTTTGGGCTCAAACCCTACCTCTTAGCAGTTGTGTGACCTTGGGAAAATTGTTTAAGAACTGTGTGTCTCAGTTTCCCTAACTACAACACACACATTTACAGGGTATATGCCCCATGGTGGTGTTGTGAGGGCTAAAAGTAACAACTGAGCACAGCCTCTGGTATACAGTAAGTGTCAAATAAATGACACTATGCAATAGAAACCCAAGAAGAATCCCAGAATGCCCACAGCCATACCTCACTTCCTCTTCTAATGATATGAACTAGAAACTTGAGCCCATTATTTTTCTTTGACAAACACTCTACAGGAACAGAAGGAGACTCTCTCTCCGTGTATTGCTCAGTACTGACCGTGCTAGGCTGTCAAAACCACGCCATGACCCCGTAAAGATGAACCAAATGGGAGATGGTTTTTGATGGTATTAATTAACTAAAAACCATGCAAGCATATCAGAAAAGGGGAGGGTGAGCAAATAGGGAACACGGGCTTGTGATGGCATTAATTAACTACAAACCACTGGAGCACATGAGAGGGGACAGCTGATGAGAGCCAAGGGTGATGGGCAGAAAGGGTGCCAGATCTGGGTCACTCTGGCCAGCTCAATTCTACGATCCTCTGAATTTGTTAATTTGCTCTCAATGGAACTTCTGTTTACCTTCAGCATAACAGAGCTCCTGCTGTCAGAACCCAGCTCTGCGATGGTGACTTCCAGCCACTTATCATTAACATATATCTTGGGTGCCTTTGCTCAAGGACCACGCTCTCGGTTCCTGTGGCTTATTTAGGACACTTAACATAACATATTATTTGTTCCCTCCCAGCAAGGTCTCCTCCTGACAGCCAAGATTCTATTTTTCTGTCAGAAGTAACTATAAATGTACACCTCTAAAAAGATTCCCAATTTGAGGGGCATAATCTATTTCAGATAGTAAATCACAGAGACATCTCCATCCCTTGGGCGGCAAGAACGTACAACTCAGATGTATGAGCTCTCACTCTGAATTCCCCACACCTGAAGAAAAATGGAATGTTCCAACTTTCTCCCTGGGGCAGTTATGAAAAAAAAAAGAGTCTGAAAAAAAAAAAAAAGAAAAAACCCCAAAACCCCAGCGCTTTTGTCAGAGCAATTTATATTGGTTTCACTTCCATTTTTTGACAACTTCAGATACAGTGCTTTCATCTTCAAAATTCAACCCAGAAAAGTGTCTCAGAGTCCTGCTCTGAGGTCATCTGTCACTTGAGATCACTCCCACCTCTCCTATTGCAACCCCTGTTTTTTTTTTTTTTTTAACCAAAGATCCTTTTGGGTTCCTCCCCCCCCACAGTCCTGACCATCAAGTTCTCTGGTTCTAGCCAGAAAGTAGCCCGTCCTCTCCGTGGTTCTTGCCAACAGAGGGAACAGTGCACAAATTTTCATTCCTGCTTCCTTCCAGCTTTTATATGACTGATGTCTAGCCTAGCTAGGGGACAGGTTTTGCTTTAGTAAAAAGGCTGTATCTTTGTATTAATGAAAACATGGACAAGTATGTGTTAATGATGGGGACCTGTTTTGAGAAATTGCAGGGTTGGGTGGTTTTGTCCTTGTGAGAATGTCACAGTGTGTGCCTAATGCGGACCTAGCTGGTCTAGGTCAATCACTCCCTGTGGCCTCTTGGTGCAATCAAGAGACACAGTACACGGGGATGTCTGAGTCTGCGGATAGTGCACGGTGGCCTATTATTTTACAGCAGACTATTCTTTTTAAGTACCACTTTTTAAGTAGAAGGAGTATATTCTAAAATACCAAAGCAAGTAAAAAATGTAAATACTTAAACCAATACCATGGTCATTTATTATCATCAAGTATTATTTATTGTGCATACTTATGTGTGCTATGCTTTTATATGACTGGCAGCACAGTCACATTACCACAAACACATAAGCGACGTGTTGTGTTGTGATGGTGTGGTGGCCCGCGATGACAGGACACTAGGCAGTAGGAATTTTTCAGCTCTATTATAATCACAGGGACCTCTATGGCACATGTGGTCCAGTGAAACTTCAGGATGCAGCCCGTGACTGTTTCTAAGTGATATCAGAATTCTGAGTGTGCTTTGTAATAATAACGCCAGGAAGTATTTGGTAGGAACCATTTTAAGTGCTTCACATATAGTTACTCATTGAAGCGTCACAGGAGAGCACCATGTGGTACCATTATTAGGATTATTTCACAGATGTGGTGACTGACATTCATAAAGATCACGCAGTGAGAATTGGCAGAAGTGAGATTCAGATGGTCAGTTTGATACCAAACCATGCTCTTAAGCCCTAAGCTGGATTTTCCCCTAGGATTAACCTTTAGAAGGACAGGGACAATTTCTCTCTCCGCTATTAAAAAATCTGGGCTGGGGCTGGAGCTCAGTGGCAGAGTGCTTGCCTAGCATGTGGGAGGCACTGGGTTCAAGTCTCAGCATCAAATAAAATAAATAAAGAAAGATATTGTATCCATCTACAACTATATATATATATATATATAACCAATAATCTAAAAAAATTAGGAACAGCATCACCTCATTTTCGGTGTGTGAGCATAATAAACAGCACTTAACAAAAACAGTGGCATCTCAAAGTGACAGACTTTCTCTATTCGTAATACATCATTTTTATTTTTTTATGCATAGTGTTTTTCATATTCCCACCTTGAGCACTGAAGCTTCCAGAGGAGTCTGGATGCGGCTCGGTCGGCTGTTGACTGGGAGGAACAATCGGTGGGCTCAGCATGTTTAACCAGTCCCTAAAAAGAAAGGAAAGTGAATGAAAAACACGTCCAGAATTCCGTGTGATAAAAATCACATGCCATGCGTCATGGGTGACCAAATTCTACATGGATTTTACTTTTCTCCTGGATTTCCAATTCCCTGGGGCTTCCACAAAGAAACATTTCCCCCCATCCTTCTTATATCCAAAAGACAAGATGTCTAGATATTAATATTCAACTTTGTATATTGGTTAATATGGAGTCAGTTACCTTACTGATCAACTGTTATATAAATAATTGAATTAAATGGTGACTAGTCCTCTCAAAAGTTTATTATTATTGCTATTAAACTGTAGCACTTTTTGTCCCCCTCACATTAGAAAATTACTGGTAGCATATGCCTGTAATTTCAGTGGCTGGGAGGTTGAGGCAGGAGGATCCAAAAAAAAAAAAAAATGGATGAAAAACATTTGCCATCGATTTGCATCAGAATTTCAGCGAGGCCACCACCATCTCTATTCTCAATGAAGAGCAGGGTGTGGTTTTACCTGCAATGGTAAGCCAAGTGCAGCCTCAGTGACTTAGGGAGACCCTAAGCAGCTTAGTGAGACTGTGTCTTAAAATATATATAAAAAAAAGGGCTGCAGATGTGGCTCAGTGGTTAAGTGCCCCTGGGTTTAATCTCCAGTACCCCTCCCAAAAAAATTTATTTTAAAAATTTGGAAGAAATGCAACAGGGTACTGGGTGTGGTGGTGCATTGTAATACCAGTGTCTCAGGAGGCTGAGGCAGGAGGATCACGAGTTCAGAGCCAGCATCAGCAACTTAGCAAGGTCCTAAGCAACTCAGTGAGACTCTGTCTCTAAATAAAATATAAAAAGTGCAGGGGATGTGGCTCAAGGGTTAGGCACCCCTGGGTTCAATCCCTGGTACCAAAAAAAAAATAAATAAATAAATAAAAAAAGGAAGAAATGCAGCAGCGTAAGAAAGCCTGATAGAATCACATGCCATGCATTATAGTGACAACTGTCTCCATGTCATTCAAAACAGAAGCTTATCTTGGAGTGGTCATGGAGCCACCAGGACCTAGGGATTAGTATGCATCCACTCAGGGCTTTAGAGCAGCAGGTGGCAACAGAAGGGGACAGGGCAGTCAGCCTGAGTGGCTGCTTTTCAGTCTCTCCTTATGAATGGGACAAAACCACTCCTGCAGGCCCTCCAGCATCCCCAGTCCCTTTGCTCAAACTTCCGACTTCATTTCCCAGGCTCTAGCCTTCCTCCTTCCTTCCCAGTCTCCTGTTCCCTCTAGTAGACACCTGGGTGGGCACAACTGAAGGTGGTGACATCCAGAAGGCGTGAGTCGTGTGTGCTTGGACTTTAAGCCTCCTCACTTCCCCACTTGCTCCTGAGCTCTGTAGGTGAGTGAGCAGGTCAGCGAGTCAGCGGATGTGAAGGCCTTTCCACTGTGAATTCTAGCTCTGGCCTTGGGACCAGCTCTGTGCACTGTTTACCCTTTCCTTCTCAACAGAAGCACGTCTGCATGACTCAGGGACTCCTTTCTGAATTTCTGTATTTCTTATTGTCCTAACCAACAGCTAAGAGCACTGACTCCCAAGGCCAGTTCCAATCAAGTGAAAACTGGGTGGAGTCACTTGATATTGCTAAGCCTCATCTGTGTAAAGGAGACAATAATAGTACTTCAGAATTTGCTTTAGAATTAAATGGAAACAAATGGATGGAAAACATTTGCCATCAATTTGCATCAGAATTTCAGCGAGGCCACCACCATCTCTGTTCTCGATGAAGAGCAGGGTGTGGTTACCTGCAATGGTAAGCCAAGGTGGGAATTTGGTTTTGTTGAAATTAAACCAGTAAAGGATAAGTGGAATGATCACCAGCTTATACAACACGAGGTTTCCTTACAGGTTCTTATGGTTTGGGTGTGAGGTGTCCCTGGAAAGCTCATGTGTGAGACAGTGCACCGATGTTCAGAGGTGAAATGATTGGGTTACGAGAGTCGTGACCTAATCAGGAGATTGCTCCACAGTGGTAACTGTAGGAAGTAGGGCATGGCTGGAGGCGGTAAGTCCCTGGGGGTGTCCCAACGCACACACTGGGGGATTAGTGTCATCCTGGGGGATTATATTATCCCTGGCTTCTGGCACCCAAGCTCTCTCTCAGCTTCCTGGCTGAGAGCTTTCCTCTGCCAGGTCCTTCTGCCATGATGCTCTTGCTCACCTGAGACAAAGAGCTAGAAACTGTGGGTCAAAATAACCCTCTTCTCCTGTAAGTTGTTCTTGTTGGGGGAATAATGGTCACGGGGATACAAAGTGGACACTCACACTTCTAGAATAAAAGGTATTTCTAATATAAAATTCACTCAGCTCCTACTCATAGTATTTTACGAGATTTCTAGTCACTGTTCATAGCTGTCGCTAGATTATGGCTGGTGGAATGAGTGAGGTGACCATGCTATGTAACTGATTTCTAATGATGCATTAAGGAAGTCAGAATGGATTTGTCACAGACTTCAAGCTAATGGGTCAGTTTCTGATAAGCACCTTTTATTTAGTTCATTTTAATTATAGCAGACCAAAAAATTCTTGATTATAGAAAATCACAAGGTCATATATAAATTACCAGCCCAGTGACCTCATCACTCACCAAGAGTGACAGAGAACAGGGATGAACAGGGGAAAATAATGCTGTCATCTGGTCACAGCCCCAGCTACAGACAGGAACCCTCCACAGCAATAGAGGGAGCTCCTCCTCGTGGTCCACAGAGTGGGGGAGAGGTGCTCATATTATATAAAGGAAGGTGTTTGCTCCTTAAGCAAATGATTTCCTTCTCAGCAGTTGTTGTGGGTGGTATAGGGTTCTTTTTGTGATTTAAAAAATAATGTCAGATTTATAGCAAAGTCGCAAGAGGACTATAAAGAACTCTTGTATAGCCTCTTTATCCAGATTCCCCACCTTACACAATTTATCATGTTTGCTATCAATCAACGGGTCAGAAACTGCAGTCCATCGGCCAAGACTGGTCTGCTGCCTGTTTTTGTATAGTCTGGAAACTAAGAATGGCTTTTCCATTTTTAAATGATAAAAAAATGCAATTTTTAGGACACATTCTATAAAATTTGTATTTTAGTGTGTCCAGACCATGTTTTACAGGAACACTGCTGGGACTGTTTGCTTCTGTAGTGTCTAGTGGCTGCTTTGGTGCTACTGCAAGAGGGTTAAGTACTTTTTATCTAATCTTCTGCAGAACAAGCTCAGTGGCCCCCTCTCTATGACCACGTGCTCATCTTGAGCCCTCCAATACTGATCCAACACACACACTCATTCTCTCTCCTTTCCCCATATTCTTCATTCACATTCATCCTTCTGTTCTCCATATTTTTAACTCCTTTCTGACAGCGAGGAGCTTGGCTCCCATCAATGCATTTACTTATTTTCTGCATTATAGAACACACTCAGGAGTCATTTCAGGATTGCTAAGCAGCAAAACAATAATAAAAAATAAAGCAAACAAACCGAATCCCACTTCAAACCTTCCCTTTCGACTTCTCTATTTGTTTACAGTTTTTTTTTTCTTTAGTCAAAATACTATTTTCAAAATTTACTGGGGTAGCTTCTCTTTCCCCCCTTTCCTCAGTATGCTTATATCCATTTGAAACACAGCTATCTGCTTCTGTTTGTATTACACTTTAGGTTTTTTTCCTCCATTCTTACTGATTTCTATTATTTAAAAATTGCTATTGAGCATGTAAAACATGAACAATTCAGGAGGCAAAATGACCCAGGAAGGTGTGTTCAGATGAGAGTTCGATCCTCCCAGAACTCCTTGCTGATTCCCACCCCCTCATCACTTCTACCTATCCCACCTGTCCCTCTGTAGGTCTGCTCTTCATTACTCCTGGTAGTGCCCTTCTGTTTTATTTTGCAATAAAGAAGCAGATATGATGCCTATTTTAAAAGTTCCCACTTTTCTTTTACAACAGATAGCATACCACAGTGATTCTCTTTAGACTTTTGTTGTTTCAGCTTACAGCTTGTTGTGCTGGAAATAACTTCATACCATTGCACAGAAAGCATCTTTATTCTTTTTTACAGCTGCCTAATATTCCAGCAAATGGATGTACCATCATATATTTCACCACTCTCTTATGTTTGGGCATGTTTTCAAGACTTTTCAATTACTGTCATTAACACTGCATGGAATAACCTTGAGCATATCTATATTTGTATGCTTGGAAGTTTTATCTTTAAGGTCAATTCCAGCTTATACCATTTTCCCACCCTGGTGGCAATTTTTGATATTACTTTCCATATGCTTAGCAATTGCATTTTTTTCAAAAGCATCCATTTGTGGTGGCTTGTTAATAAGCAGTTCATGGTCTAGCACCTGCATCTTATGACTTTATACTTCCTCATGTATTGTTTAATGCTAACCCATGGTCCTGACCCTCGATCAGCTCCACTGAACCTCCATTCCTTTCCAATGACTGGGGAGTTCCAGCTTAGGTTTAATCACAATGTATGTGCCTGCCCTAGTTTTAGTTCAGAACCACTTCCTTAGCTTTTGTTCCCCAGCTACCTGTGTTCCTTCCAGAACATGTTCTTGCTCTGCGTTCTGCCATTTTTGGAGGGGCCTCGCCCTTTGGAACTGATACTCTGAATTCCTCAACTGTGACCATAATCCCTTCATGCCTTGGACTGACTCCATCCTGTCACTAACCGGCCTTTGCTCCTTTGATGGATAAACATTCTTTTCAGTCAGGCCTGCCCTCTGAACATGCGCCAGAGCTTCCACTTCCTCCTAGCTCTTGAGAACCCAGGCAGACCTGTCTTCAGACTGGAGAGACAGCTCCTAGGCACACCTGTGCAGCCTGAGGACTGTCACCAGAAGAGGGGTGTCCTTTGAGAATCAAGTCAATGGATTTGTTTTAAATACCACATACAGAAACCCAGTGCAGATGAAGAATTAAAACCATCTTGTGAATTTTCACAACAGCCAGACTTGATCTAATATTAACATCTTAGCCCAAAAGGAATACCACATGATTTCCATTCAATTTGCATGCAGACAGTGAACATGACCTGAGTGAGCTGGATGGGATATTTTAAAGAGGGAAGAGAGCATCCTCAGCTAAAAGAGATTCTGGCTCTAGTGCCTTCGTCTAAATAAGATTTTGTTTACAAGACCATTTTTACATGCATTTCTTTTATTAACGTGTTCCCTATAAACACACACGTAGGCATGGATACAAAACACTCCACCACAACAAGTAGCTCAACCATCCCTTCTTATATATATGGTTACCATTTGCTGAACTCCTGTGTGCCAGGCCCTGGGAATTGTGAGAGCAATTATTTTTGGTTCCTGTCCTCAAAGAGTCATGGTCTGATGGAAGAAGCACTTGAGCCAACAGAAAATAACAATAACAATAGGCCATGGGCTGTATTCGCTGGCCACCGTCTGCCCTGATGGACTTCCCTTGCGAGGCAGCTACCTATGATCTTGTGTACATTTAAATGTTTATTTGGGGAAGTGCTTATTTCAGACATGTAAAACATGACAATAACTGTTATATCGCTCTCATTTACAGTCTTGCGCCACCTGTTCTCATAAAGCTGTTGGTCAGACGAACTGGCCCAGTGAAGTACTTTTCACAGAGGATCTTTTGTTAGAAATTTAGCAATTTGCAGTAATGTTTATCCAACACTCAATGATACTCGCTTCATCCAGGCAAGGTGGCGCGTGTTTGTGATCCCAGCTACTCTGCAGCCTAAGGCAGAACTGCAAGTTCAAGACCAGCCTTGGCAACTTAGTGAGACCCTATCTCAAAACAAACAAACAAACAAATAGAGAAAAACAACAAAAAACTCACTTGTGGGGAAAAGTCACAGAATCTTTGTGTGTGTGTGTGTGTGTGTGTGTGTGTGCCAGGGGTTGAACCCAGGGACGCTTAACCACTGAGCCACATCCTCAACCCTTTTTATATTTTATTTAGAAACAAGGTTTTGCTGAGTTGCTAAGGGCCTCACTAGGTTGCTGAGACTGGCTTTGAACTCCTGTTTCAGCCTCCCCAGCAGCTGGGATTACAGGTGTGTGCCACGGTGCCCCAAATAGAATCTTTTAAAAAACTGGTGAAAACTTTTCCCTAAGAAAATGCTCATTTACTTCCAATTTCAGGAGGTCAGGGAGTGTCTGAAGCCAACCCATGGACTTCTGAATCCCAGAGGAAGAACTTGTGCACCCTGGAACATCATATGTGTCAAGTAGTGTGATCCATGACCTGTCAAGTTTTTCTACAAAGCATCAGACATCTGTAAGTGTGTGTATTAGGCCTCATGAGCAACAAGTTCTGTTGCAATTATTCAACTTCACTGTAGTAGTGAGAAAGTAGCCATAAACAAATTTATGAATGGACATGGCTGGGTTCCTATGAAACTTCATTCACCAAAACAGGCACTGGGCGAGATCTGCCCACGGGCTGGGTGCAATGACCCCTGACCTTAAGAAGGAACTACGAAGTAGAAAATTCTCAAGATTCTTAGGAAAATTCCTGCCCATCAGTTCATTAGTCCAGAGGCGGACACCCCACCTAACCTTGGCCAATCATTACCCTTCCCAGGACTTTCTCAAACTAGATCTGAAAAGAAGACAGTCCTACAATGAAGATGAAGGCCAAAAGAAATGAAACTCAGGAGTCGCTCCTGATCACACTTCCTGTCACATGAAGGAAGCCAGTTTGAAGACAGAATGGGGTACCTTGAAATCTGGACTCTGGGTCATAAAACAGTATAGACCCCACTGAATGATCAGGGAAGCTGGGACAATGTGGATGACGCAGGGGTTCAGTGTAGCACAAGGACTCTGAGGTCTTGGGAGTTTGTCTATGTGAAGATGTGCTAGAAATACTTAGTTATCCATTACTAAGCCTTAGCCTGAGCTCTTGAATATGCTGGCATTATCTCCAAACCCACCATCTTTGTCTATTCTTCCAGGATCTCTTCCTTGGTTTCTCCCCATTCTGGACTCCCTTAATCCAATCCAGAGTGAGCTTTTCAAAATTCACTTACAATTTTAGGGTCAAATCCTAGATCACTACACTGACTTAAAGCCTTGCACAGCCGGTTCCTCCATCTCTGCCCACTGGGTTTCTGCCCCTTTCTCTGTCACTAACATTCAGCCCTCAAGCTTCAGAGAGAGACACAACCTTGGCCCCCTTCTCACAGGGGTCTAGTTTCCTCTGTCCTTTGGTCTTCAGCTTTCAGCTCAAATTCCACTTCAAAGGCGTCTTCCTCGTGTCCTGAATCTACCACAAGTTCTCTGTCACTTGACATCAGGAAAAGCCTGGCATATTCAAATCAGGATGATTTGAGGCAAATTTAAGACAGGACTCCTTACAGACATGAGGGCAGGTATAGGGGAACCAAAAGGGACAGCGCATAACTCCAGGACTGATGTCACTCCTAAGCCTTACCTTAAGGAATAAGGAAGGGACCCAAACCCAGACAGCAAAAGGCATGGAGAGGGGGCCTCCTGGGAGGGAGCTGTGGCCGCAGTCCTGCATTTTCAGTGAGCCTGAGCTGGTCCCACAGGGGTGGGGGAGCTGGGGAAGGGTGTCCTGGGCATCTCTGCCCTCTCGTTTCCAATGACTGAGCCCCATCAGGAGTCCAAGGGCAAGGGATGACATATTCATGTCCATCAGCCTCTCTGGGAGAAGGATGGAGAAGGAGGAGGGTGGATCCAAAGGGGCGGGGAGAAGATGTCTGGACAGATTCCCTGGTGACTTCCAAAAGGACATCTCACTGTGTAATCCTCCTCCCGGCTGAGGGACTGAGTCACATCTCCCCCCATCCTCTGCGACTCTAGGCTCCGTAGGGAAGGCCGTCCTGTCAATCTTCTTCACAAACACTAGATTCTCAATGAATGAATGAATGAATGAACAAATAGATGGCTGTTCATAGGAAGGCTAAGGCTAAGGCTAAGGCATTCAAATGGGAGCAAAACCACTGAAAACCCAGGAGTTCTCTGAGGGAGACCTTGTAGGGTTCAGGTGAGAAGAGAGGGATGGGAGGAATCACAGAACCTTGAAAAGGCAAACTAGCTGAGGATGAGGTGAGCATTGTGTTTGCCAGACATTTCTCCTCCTCCCACTCCCCAAAGTGCTCCCCAGGGGATGATTACATTACAGAAACATCTGGAGTAGGATCTCATCTCTTTCAAAAGCAAAAGAAAAAGCAAAGCATAAACAAATACTGTATTTTCCTCTCACCTCAATCCAGGCTTATTTGGAGACATGTAGCAAGCACGCATACAGATGGGAAATAATTTTTCTTTCTTCATTTGCTCGTATCTTTTGTCAGGAAATCCATAAAATGGAGATGATCCCTCTCCTGCCAAGTGCTCAGTGCTCCAAGAAATCTCAAAAGCATTAACTTCTTTATACTCATTTAAATATAGTTTGTACATTCTCTCTAGAACTGAATGTCTTCCTGGCTTGGCAGTATTTTCCCTCAGGTTAAGAAAATATTAATGTCGTGGCACTTTAGGACCATTTTCTAGACGTTGCCTCAGTAGCTATGACAGAGTGTTCAATCCTGGAGGTACAAATCCAGGCATCAGGTGTCAAGTTCAAATGTGACATATAACTAGTCACAGCCTAGCTAGTTGACAACAAAGAAGTCTGTGTACTTCTTCTCTCTCTATTCTGTTATCAGCTTCACTATTTTATGATTTCACGCTGAATAAATGTTTATTGAACTCCCGCAGTGTTGCAAATTTTATGCTGGGTACAAAGGAGCAAGACACGGTCCCAGTTTACTAGAAAGGATAGAGAGTGAAGCATGGGTTAGAGGTGAGCCCAGGGAACCTTGTACAATGGGGAGAACAGTTTGGGAAGGCAAGTCACAAAAGGGTTATTACTGAAGGATGAGAATGAGGCAACAAGAGAACAGATGGAAGAGTATTCTAGAAAGAACAGCATGCACCATAGTAGAAGTTGTGAGGGAGCTTGGGGTACTCCTCGTAGCACAAAATGATGAGACTGTAGTCAGTTGCTGAAGAAAGCAGGATGCTTGGATGGAAAACTAAGGAGTGCTGAAGGCCCTGGGGATCTATCGAAAGATTTTCAGCTAGACCAATAGTGGACTTGCATTTTACAAAGATCACAGTGGCAAGTGGGTGCAGAATGGATTGGTGGGGAATAGAGGGGCCCTGAAGATTAGTTAGGAGCTTGTTGCTGTGTTATAGGCAAGGCATGGTGGTGTTATTCTGGAAATTTAGTACATAGGTGTATGGAAATATATACAAGAAACACAGAACCTTCCCCTTGACAATATCTGTTTCCCATTGTGTCAAAATAAGGTTGTAATTCAAGGGGAACAGAATATGCCACCTCCAAATACATCACTTTAGCATACTGATCACTTTGAGCTGAAGGCAAATGAGGTACAGTAGACTCAGGAAGGGCTGTCTAACCTCCCACTTCCTTCCTAGAAGCAGGGCATGTATTTCTCCTGACAAAGATGCTTTCTTTGTATTGAGAAGAGAATATTCTTATCACCTAAGATGGGGATTTGACACTTAAACGAATCTGTGTAAACAAACCTTACTAACATTTGCTAATCACTATCCCACAATTTGCTGCCTCCAACCTAAGCCCCATTTCCCTCTGCCTTATCGTAACTCCACTGTTTATCTGTCTTTGTTAAGAAGGTATATAAGCTTGAGGATCTAGCCCTTTTTTGGACCTTCAGTTCTTTTCTCCTGCTAATCTGTTTTTAGTCAATTTGATTCAGAGGCTCCAGTCCCAGAACCTAGGAGAGTAGAGGAGTCTTTCCTTCCCTACATAATGTACAGAAATCTCCTGAGAAGACATCTCATTTATATTATTCTTTGAAAGGGAAGCATTCTAGTGATGCCTCAAGGATTTTATACTCTAATAATAAACATTTTAAATTATTTGTGTGTGTCCCATGTATTACGTTGAATTTAAATGGTTACTCAGTATCTCTGTGTACCATACTGAGTTGGATGTGTAAGGATAAATAAATATAAGGCCTGGTACCCCAAAATTAGGCTCAGATATGAATTGGCATCGTCAGAAGAAATAGAAATTTCTCCCTCCCACCACAAAAAAGCTTGACCTTGTATGTAACTACAGAAACGTAAATTAAAGTAACTATACACCACTGAGACTTAGCAGCTTAGCAGACGTTCTAAAGACTGATAAAACTTGGTGAGGGAAAGGTAGGGAGAGGATCTGCTACATACACTGTGGGCAGAAGTATAAACCAGTGAACAATTCAATAATATCCATCAAAATGACCTTTGAGCAGCAATTCTACTGCTAGAAGTTCATTATGCACACTTCCTAGCCCAACCTTAGGCAAATATGTGAACAAGGATATTTATCACAACACTATTTACAGTAACCGAAAAAACTGGAGATTACCTAAATGTCAATCTCAGAGAACTGGATAAATAAACCATGGTATGTCCAAACAATGGAATAACTTCCAGCAGCTGATGGAAAATGTAAGTCAGTTGATAGGTATAAATTCAGAAAGATCCAAGATCTATTTGGTAAAAATTTAAAGTGAATTGAAGAACAATATAATCATATCCTTTTTATATAGAAAAATATGTATATAACATATATTTGCTAAAGAAAGATTCTGATGAGTGTCTAAGAAACCTGGGTGAATTTTGTTTTTGCACTAAATTTTTTTTTCTGCCCTGACAATTCTTTTTTTTTTTTTTGACTAGGAAAGTGCCCTACCACTGAGCTACACTCCCAGCCTTAGAAACTCTCTTTTTCTTTAAAGAGTGGAGTCTTTCTCTTCAGGAGATTCCAATAATGAGATCTGCAATAAGACTTCTGAAACACATCTTCAAAATACCTGCAACAAGTATTTTGGGTAATAAATGGTTACTGGACATAGATGCTAGATTGATTCCTCTTACAGTGAGGAGGAAAGAAGAAAACAGGTTCTTTTCTTCATGCCAATTTGCTCATATAAGCTGTTCCTAGCAGCCCCCCTCCCACTGGAAATATAACTCCAACAATGACAGCAGAACATTCTGGATCTTTGAGAATTTTGGTAATGTTCCTGGAAATTGTCAAGATTTTATTTACATAAATGAAAACGGCTTTATCTAATGCTATAGATAAGACTGAAAAATAGTTTTCTTCTTTTTTTTGTGGTGGGGAGGTGGTACTGGGGATTGAACTTGGGAGTACATGACCACTGAGCCCCATCCCCAGCCCTGTTTTGTATTTATTTAGAGACAGGGTCTCACTTAATTGCTTAGTGCCTTGCTTTTGCTGAGGCTGGCTTTGAACTTGCAATCCTCCTGCCTCAGCCTCCAGAACCACTGGGACGTGTTCATGAATCTGGTTCCCCAGCTGAACTCTATGGTGCCAAGTCTGACAAGTGAATGACACAACTTAAACTGTGTGCAGGGGTGCACACCTGTAATCCCAATGACTTGGGAGGCTGAGTCAAGGTTCAAGGCCAGCCTCAGCCATTTAGCAAGATCTGCTCTCAAAATAAAAACTAAAAAAAGCTAGGAATGTTGCTCAGTGGTAGAGCACCCCTGCATTCAATCCCCAGTTCCCCTGCCCGGGGAGGGGGTGGGGTGGGATGGGGGGAGAAACAATATAACTTGACAAAGAATGGTTACCATGGGAAAGTTGAAATCTGCCTTACAATGGAGGGGAAAGCCAGGCTTGCTCAGAGGGAGGGAGCACAGACTTTTTTCATCTCAGAGATGTATTCTTGTGAGTATGTGAAAAGAAGCTTAATATTATGTTTTAATTTGCTTTTCAAAGGATCTTTCTTTTTTCCTTATTTTTTCTAGCTGCTGGAGGACAAAAGGTCTCAGCCTCACCGAAAACCAGGCAGTGACTCACTCACCCTCTACCTTTCACTGGAGGAGAATCATTTTAGGGTGAAAATTCTCAAGGAAGTCAGTTTATCTCCTCAAAACAGAAAGGACTAATCAAGCATTGTCTGATTAATTAGAGACTCTTGGAAAAAAAGTGCTATCAAGGCCTACAGCTGCAATCAATTTAATCAACATGCAAAGAGCCAATCATTGGTTTTCTTGATTAACAAAGCTGAATGTTAAACAGAGAAGTGTGACATTGTCGTGCCATTAGCTACAGCTACAAATTGAGAATTTCCCCTAAATATTCAAAGTCAGGCCAGGATAAAGTGAAAGCTTTTTCATATTCAATTTCTTAACGTTGAACCCTATAAGCATGGCCATTTCAATTCTTCCCCTTGATAGTTCATGTAGGAAAAATAATTTTCATCCAAAGAGCAGAGATGAGCGGTGACGTCAGGAAGCTCCAAGACACTGCCCCACTCCCCACAAAAAACCCACAAAAAACCACACACACACACACAAAAAAAACCCCACTCCCGGCCACACAGGTCCCAGTAAAATTTACCACGTGTAATAGTGCTAGTAGTTATTGTCATTTGAAATTACAGAAAGAAAAAGACTTGTTCCCAAGCAGCTTTATGTAACACTTTTTTGAAGATGACTGGAGTTAAGGACTTTGTAACTTTTAAGTCATTAGCAAATCAAGAGCAGAAAACTTTGCCGCCTTTTTGAACTTTAACTAGAGGATAATTGCCTTAAAATTAGAATACAAAATAAAATCATCTAGACCTTTCTGTGAAATGATGGAACTTAATGTTGCAGAAAGAGTAGGTGGAGTTTAATTTAATGCTTTAATTTAGCTTTCTGGGCTTTTGTAAAGAATAACTACAGGGTATCATTTTCATCATTAAGTGTGTCAGAATAATAAGATACCATATTTATGTACTGATTTCCATTTTCTTTTCAAAGTTTGGTTATACTTTTATGTTCAGTAGTCAAATAAAACAAATGATATGCTAAAAAGTAGGCTCTGTGAGGTGAATGACAATTTAATTTCTTCCCAGTGTTGGCTGGCTACACAAGAAAATAAAGAACTGGGGGAAAGTTGACAGGATATTTAGTTGACTAGATTTATTTCCCAGCAGTTGCAGGGTATGTTAATTGTAACTTTTCAGTTAATGAAAAATATTGTGATAGAACACTGATGTGGGTGATAAACGGACTTTAAACACATAGACGGTAAAATCCTATTTCTAAAACTCTGGGAGGAAATAATCAGAACTCTTTTGTTGGTTAAACCATTATTTTTTTTGGTACAGAGGATTGACGTCGAGGCACTCCACCACTGAGCCACATCCCCAGCCCTTTTTTTATATTTTATTTAGAGACAGGGTCTCACTGAGTTGCTCAGCACCACGATTTTGCTGAGGCTGGCTTTGAACTCGTTATCCTCCTGCCTCAGCCTACTAAGCCACTGAGATTACAGGGGTTGGACCAGTCTGGTAAGCAAAATTGGGCTTGCCAAGGGAGGGCAGTAACTCTCCCTAGTCAGTAAGCTACCATCATCATTGTTATTATTCACAGAATTACTCCAGCTGCTATTCAACTTAAATATGGTCCTCATTCTACGGAAAGCTTACAGGAAGAATTGTAAGAATGGTAGAAAGACAAAGAAATCTTGCAATATCAGAAAGAGCAAACCGGCAGACTAAGAATCTCACTGATGATTACCACTAATAAACTCTTTGACTGAAGTGTAACAAACACGTAGAAAACTGCACAAATATATAACTCAGTGAATGTCCCCAAGGTGAACAGTAATCACCACCTGGGTCAGAGGACAGATACTTTCCTTCCTCCTAATGGTCACGCTCTCCTCTCCCCACATCCATTTGCCTGTGATTGAATTTATTGGAATGGAATCCTATAGTACATATTCCTCAGACGTCTAGCTTCTTTCTGGAATATTATAGTTGTGAAAATCATCCGTGTGTTGGAGTGCATGTAGTATTCCATTGAGTAAATAGAACACAAGCCACTCATCCCTTCTACTACCGAAAAGAAAATGGATCGCTTCTAGAATGGGGCTATGGAGGCTGTGTTATCTCCCCTCAAAGGGGAGATTAATAACAATGATATTTTAGGAGGTTCTTCTTTGGCCAGGTAAGGAAGTGTGGATGAGATTTCTTTTTGTGTTTCCTGTAGGTCAAATGCTTTCACTTTAAAATATCTTTTTTTTTTTTTTTGGTACCAGGCATTGAACTCAGGGGCACTTGACCACTGAGCCACACCCCTAGCCCTATTTTATTTAGAGACAGGGTCTTACTGAGTTGCTTAGGGTCTCCCTGTTGCTGAGTCTGGCTTTAAACTTGTGATCCTCCTGCCTCAGCCTCCTGAGCTGCTGGGATTATATTTTGTGCCACTGCACCCGGCCCTACTTTAAAATATCTTAATATTACCGGGCATGGTGGTGCACACCTGTAATCCCAGTGACTTGGGAGGTTTAGGCAGGAGGATTGCAAGTTTGAGGCCAATCTCAGCAATTTAACAAGACCCTGTCTCAAAATGTAAAATAAAAAGGGCTGGGGATGTGGCTCAGTGGTTAAGAGTCCCTGGGTTCAATCGCTGGTATCAAACAAAGCAAAAAAAAAAAAAAAATCAAAACTCAAAAAAACAACATCAACTAATCGTAATTCCAATTCTGGGTCTTAGGTGGGTCCTTACAGTTTTTACATGACTTTGGAAGCCATCTATGGGTTATGCATCTAGGAGAGTAGTGGTTGGAGAAAAGGATATGGTCTGCTTAGCTTGTATAGATGCCACCTAAACAGTTTCCCAAAGTAGTCACATCAATTGTACTAGCAGTTGTTAGTTAGTCTATGTCCTCATCAAAATTGGTATTTTATATCCTAGCCATTGTGAAGGCATGTAGTGGAATTCCAGTATATTTTTGATTTGCATTTCTGTGACGTCTAATGAATCTGTGCACACTGTCATCTGCTCACTGGCCATTTGAATATATACTTTCATGAAGTGACTCTTAAGTTACCTGGCTGTTTATCCTTTTGGGTTTCTTCTGTATTCTGGATGTGAGTCTTTCTTGTGATGCAAGTATCTCCTTCTATTTTGTGATACACCTCTTTACTTCCTTGAGTTGAGTGGTGTCTTTTCATTTCTTCCTGATTTTAATATGGTCTAATTTATCCATATTTTCCTTTGAAATTTAAGACCTGATTAAGAAATCTTTTCCTACCCCAAGGTCATGAGTCTATTCTTCAATGTTTAATTCTATTGCCTGGGATGACAGTCATGGTCACCTTCAGCCACAAGGAGCTTCTGAGCACCTGAACTGGGGTTAGTGCGGGCTGAGATGGCTTGCAACTGTAAAACACACACTGGATTTCAAGGACTTAATATTTTAAAATGTAAAATAACTCGTTAGAAATATTAACCTTAATTATGAAGGGACCAACAAACCACCAGAATGGTGTAGAGACTGCTTTACATTGGAAAGCTGAGAACAAACAGCAGATACAGAAATCAATGTCATCTGAGCATCCGTTATCTGACTAAAGCAGAGCCTTTTCTGAGCTGCTACCTGCCCTTGTCTCAGGTGTCCTGGGAAGTCTCCAGCTCAGGGACAACTGACCATCAATGTGTGGACATTCCAAGGAATTGTGTAAATAGGCCTTATCAGGAGGTCCCGTCCTGTCGCACTGAAGACCTCTGCTCCTTCCCTTATGAAGCTGACATATTGAGCTTTCTCATGGCTGTTTGGAGAGCCGCTCTTTCCAGAATGCACCTAAATGCACATGTCATGAGCTACTTCTGTTGATTTTTCTGTAGCCAGTTAATTCGAAGACCCCCATCACTTGAATCTAAGTTGATGGAGGAAAAGTTCTTCCAACAATTACCCATTGAAATGATGATATTTTGGATATGCTGGTGTTAAGTGAAATAATGTTTCTAAAGTTTATTTTACCCATTGTTTGCAATTAAAGTGTTTACTAGAAAAATAAAAAATTCCATTAATGGCTTACAATTACTCTATTTTGACTGGACAGCTGCTCTAGGTGGCCTTTTCTTCCTCCAGATGGGATCCCCATGCTTTTGGCAATCATGGTGGGATCTGAGTCCCCTCACCCTGTTGTCCATTAGGATGACCCAGAGTGGGTCTTCGATTCCCTAGAGAGATGGTCTATTTCCGGTTCACTCTTTCACCTGAGGTGGAGTATTTTGAAACTCACCATGGCGCCCTCTTTTCATGGGCTCTGACCTCCAATCTGTGTCCTCCAAGGTCAAGTGGTGTCAAAGACTGCTCAGCCCTTGAGCCCCTCAGCTGCTGCTTTCTGAAGTGGCATTTTTCTTGAGCTCAGTGGCATGATGGGCACGGCTACCTCCCCTGGCTTTCCTTCTCTTGGATCAAAGCCCCATAATTCCTCATGGCCTTGGAAACTCTCCAGTGGCATCAATCCAATGCTGTTCATGTTTTCTCTGGCTTTTCTGGATGTTCTCAGAGGGCAGTTCATTGTTAAACAACCGAGTCTGCCATGGCTAAAGGCAGAAATCATTGCTATTTAATTAAAACTTGTACCATGGTTGTCATTTGATGTAAGATTTTCATCAGTTGAAGTGGGGGCATGAGTCAGGGTTGTGTACAAGGAACGGTCCCCAATCTCACTGCAGTCAGGGATGATTCGCAGAAGAGGGAAGCTGCCTTTTAGAGTCGGAGATGGTCGCAGAATAACTCCAGGGTTAGGGAGTATCAGGTAAGGATAGGAACAGATTGTTGAAAACCTTTCTGGTTAAGTGGATAATGAAAATCTTAAGAAGACCAATGAGTTATACATCATATGCTGATTCTGACTGGGAGCACAGCCTGGAGTGCATTATTGAGAAGGAATTTAAGTTCACATGGACACTCAGTGGGCAAGAGGATTGTGGTCCATCAGCCATGTCTGTCATGGACAACGGAGATGGGAGATAGTTGCACATGAGTGTGAATCAGATCTCAGGGATAACATGCTAGTGAATGAATTTTTATGCATCGAATACATGCTTATCACTGGATTGTTTGCATATTAAAATAATTTAGATTAATCAGATCACCTTAAAGTGATGATTTTTAATGGAGGGCCAAAGAGTTCCATCTTCAGCTGTGCTCTATCTAAGCTGTGATACAGGGCCTCTGGGTACAGCGGGTATACTTTTCAAATTTTTGGAAGACATTGAGTGACAGAAAGAACAGGTTGCATGACAGAATTGAGACAGAATAAACTTGATAGTCAAGAAAAATGGTTTAGATACCAGTATGGATTTCACAAGTATTTACCAAGATCCTGTTTTGTGACAGGTTCTTGCAGAAAATGCAATGGTAAGGAAAAAACAGAGTTCCTATCCTCTTAATGCTTCTCGTGTGGAGAGTGGGGCAAACATCCATCAGGTAATCACACAATGATGTACAAATGCTAGGGAGTCCAGTGTGCAGAGAGAACACAGGAACTCAAGGGTTCCCTACAGGAAGTGATGCTTGGGAGGAAATCTAATGGATGAACAGGAAGAGACAAAATGGTGGAGCCGGGGGAGGTGTTCTAGAATGGTGGAACAGTGGGAAAAGGTAGGCAGGTTTGAGAAAAGGAAAGGAGGCTAAGTGTGCTAATATGTAAATCTCCAGACAGAAAATGGTGCAAAATAAGGCTGGACCAGTAACACGAGCCAAGCCACTCCAGCCTTGCGGGCCAATGAAAAGTTTTTGGTCTTTATCCTATAAGTAATGGGAACCCATTGAAAGATTTTTGCTGTGGTTTGGATGTGAGGTGTCCCTCAAAAGCTCATGTTTGAGACAATGTGAGAAGGTTCAGAGGAGAAACGATTGGGTTATGAGAGCCTTAATCCAACCAGTGAGTTGATCCCTTGATGGAATTAACTGAGTGGTGACTGGAGGCAGATGGGTGTGGCTGGAGGAGGTGGCATTGGGGTCTCTATTTGTAACTGGAGAGTGGAGTCTCTCTCTGTTTCCTGATCATGTGAGCCACTTCCCTCTGCCACACTCTTCTGCTGTGATGTTTAGTTTCACCTGGAGCCCCCCAGCAAGGAGCCTGATCTCTATGACCTCTGAAATGGTGAGTCCTCAAATAAACTCTTCCTCCTCTACAATTGTGCTGGTCAGGTCTTGAAGTCACAGCAGCAAAAAAGCTGACTAACTCATTTTCACATGGGGGTGTCAGAGCTAGTTCTGTGCTTAGAAAGGCCACTTTGGCTGCCCCCTGGGGAATGTGTAGGGGTTGTGGTGAAAAGCACATGTGGATGCAGGGAGGCTGCTTATAAGGCTACAGCAATAGCCAGGAGAAAGGTGGCCAAAGCCAAGGGTAAGGCATGAGCAAGGGATGGGAACTAAAACCTTGAGTGTACACTAATATACACAGTGTCCTGGTCCACAGTCTGACTTGTCCTAACTGTTTGGATTGCACCTGGATTATTTAGTTCAACTTAGAAAATCCCAGTTTGATAGACCTCAGAGTGCTCCAAGGAAGGTGATCAGGACTATGCCAGGACCAGGAATATGTGGACTTGAGGGCGGAGAGAAAACAGGAGACTGGAGGGGAAAATGGAATGATTCAGAAGTGCTGTTAACAATTTAAAGGAGGGGGTTGTTCAGTGGTTAAGCACCTTGGGCTCAATCTTTGGTATTAAAAAAAGAGAAAAAATTAAAGGGGCATCATGCAAAAGAATAAAGTAATGATTCAACTTATCACTCTGGAAAGAGATCTAGTATCTGTGCAGAGAAGTCATAGGTCAGCTCAGCATAAGGGAGGTTCGGTGGTTGGACTGTTTGACACTGGAATGCTGGGTGAGCACCGAGCCTGCTCCCTGGCAAAGATACACAGAGTCTGGAGAGATGCTGGCTTAGCTTATCTCCAAACCTCTTCAAATTCTCTCAAGATTTTTGGGTCCCATCAAAGTGTGGTTTTTCCTGGGAAAGACTTGTTTTTAATATGACTATGGATATCTCTACCACCACTACCACTTAATGAAAATACTTATGCAAAACTATTTACTGGTATCATCTCAGTTAATTCTTGTAATAATCTGATGAGGTAGGTTGCCAAGTACAACCTATATTTTAATTTTGTTTTGTTGCATTACTAGGGATTGAACCCATGGGTGCTTTGCCATGGAGCTACAAACCCAGCCTTTTTAATATTTTATTTTGAGATAGGGTCTTCCTGAGTTGCCTATGTTGGCCTCAACCCACATTTTTAGATAACTAAATTGTGGCTTGAAGAGTTAAAAAAGGATACAAACCTGGCATTTTGATTCTAGAGGCTGCTTTTATCTAGTGTGTTAACCAGCTTCTAATACCAATTATTCTACTATATGCCAGTGCACTGAGTCTGAAACCAACATTCTAAACAATTTCTAGCCTTCAAATATGAAAGTATATGAAACACTGACAAAATATATTTGATGTTACAGCTAGTAACGGTGTCAGTCAGAACAAGAATAGGTTATGCTTGGTAACAAACAATCCCTCCATCTCAGTGGTTCAAAAACAACAAAGTTTTTTTTTTTTTTTCTCGTGTTTAATGTTCATAATAGTGGAAGGACTTTATTAGTGAGCAGGCTGACAGAACCACCACTAGTATGAATATTTCTAGGCACAGCATCAGAGGAAGAGAGAATTAGCAATTAAATACTTCAGCCAAATAATAACCTAAGCCATATCATTTCTTTCTTTATTTTTCTTTTTTTTTTGAGAGAGAGAGAGAGAAGAGAGAATTTTTTTTTTAATATTTATTTTTAGTTTTCGGCGGACACAACACCTTTGTATGTGGTGCTGAGGATCGAACCCGGCCGCACGCATGCCAGGCGAGCACACTACCGCTTGAGCCACATCCCCAGCCCTCATTTCTAATTTATTGTCTAGAATAGTTGTGATAGCTGGCTCCACCCAGAAAAAGGGGACCTAGAGGTTCAATTCAAATATGTGCTTGGGACCTGGAGAACTGGGAACATTTGGTAAGTAGTGTTAATGGCTATTGCAGGCAAGGCGTGTATGCAACCTTTGCATGCATTTCAGAATTTCTACCAAGAAGAACATTAACTGTCTCTTCCAATTAGCTTGTTTATTTACCCCAAGCTGAAGTATTTTAGAGGGGAAGTGTACAGAACATGCTGGATTCTGGTGAGTCTTCATCATATACGTAAAACAATTTGAACCATAATAATGTTAAGCACTCAAATCCTGTACGTGCCATATTAGTGTAATTGTAGTTGGGTTAAGTACAAGAATTTGACTGTATATTTTACTCCTTTACATGTTTCCTTGTACCTAGTTATACACTGCCATTGTTGACAAACCAGAGAAGATAATGTGAAACAACCCAAGCCTTACATTAGGTTTTGAATCTTAAGATGTAAGAATAGATACTATTTGAATGCATCAGGTAAATTTTATTCTGAAAACTCTCAGGAATGCAAGTCCATCCATGTGAAATTAAATAAAAGAGTGCTATTATTATTGTTATTATTGGTATTGGAGATTAAACCTAGGGGCCCTTCACCACTCAGCCACCTCCTAGTCTCCTTTTATTTTGATACAGGATCTTGCTAAGTTGCTTAGGGTCTTGCTAAGTTTCTGAGGCTGGCTTTGAACTTGTGATCCTCCTGCCTCAGCCTCCTGAGTCTCTGGGATTACAGGTGTGTGCCGCTATCCTGGATAAAGTGCGCTACTCATATTTTGAATTCATTTCTATAAAAACATAAACCTCTTAAAAAGTTTTGTTGTCTGATAAATATTTGAAATAATACAAGTGATTCATCTTGTATCTTGCTATGACTCAGAGTATTCGATTCAGACTTGACCTACTTTTATGTACTATCTTTGGGAAAATACAGTAGGTTTATTCATAAATACACCATAATCTCAACGCTAAAACCAAAAAGTGACAGTGAAAGTAAATGAAGACATATCCCCGGCATCTTTGAAGCATTTCATTGGAAATGGCTGTTAGAAGACAATTTGCTGTTGTGATTGAAGTGCCCAAAGAAAAAGTACACGTGGCATTGGTGTGCTTAAAACAGAATTAAACTTTGTATTACAAATGCTAGTTTAGGAGAGAGATGATTTCAAAAGCCAGAGAAACCTCCTGTGAAGGCATGGATGTGCTCTTTTGGATGGTACTTTTTTTCTAATTCGAAAGCTACATATTTTAATAGAGAAGGGCCCCCAATGTTTTTTTGAGGTCAAACTAGAAATATGTTGATGATTTAAAAATGCAAGCCAAGTGCTTTATTATATTATACTACCAGAGTGTTATTGTAATTTAAAAATATCATTAAATCAGCACAAACCCGCACTTATCATTTCCTGCACATTTTTCACACAGAGCTGCCTCCTGACTATGAGTAATCTGCTAATCTGCTCTTCGCCTCACAATCCATCAAAGTGACAGATTCATTCCTTCCTTAATACATAAGATCTTCATTTACTGTATGCCTTGCTGCAACTTTCTTTTTTGCTAGCTCTGAAATTTAGAAATTCACAGGCAGATTTCGAGAATGTCACATGGGGAGTTGTCCCTGTATGTTTTCCAATTCCTCCATCATTCCAGCAGGAGGGACCCAAACTTTTCTGGACTACTAATGGGAATGAATAATTTTTCCAGAGTGTAGGTGATTTTTGATTCTAGTAAGAGTGTTGTTAAAGAGGCGGGAAGAGTCAAAGCCAGCCTCAGCAACTTAGTGAGGCTCTAAGCAACTTGGTGAGACTCTCTCTAAATAAAAAGTAGAAATGGCTGGGGATGTGGCTCAGTGGTTAAGTGCCCCTGGGCTCAATCCTTAGGACCAAAAAAAAAAAAAAAAGGTACATCTTCACCAAGTCAAAGCACTGACCACAATGGAATTTTCTTCAATTCTTATAGTCCATTGAGTCGGTTCTTTTTTGGGGGGAGGGTACCAGGGATTGAACTAAGGGGCACTTGACCCCTGAGCTCATCCCCAGCCCTATTTTGTATCTTATTTAAAGATAGCGTTTCACTGAGTTGCTTAGCACCTCACTGAGTTGCTGAGGCTGGATTTGAACTTGTAATCCTCCTGCCTCATCCTCCTGAGCTGCTGGGATTATAGGTGTGCGCCACTGCACCTGGCCGAGTAGATTCTTAGGGTCCACCCTCAACCCTTACTTGGTGTAAGGGCAAAGATATTTGATTTAGTAGTTTAAGGATAAGTTGCTCCCACAAAAGATGAAGCTTCACTAGCATAAACACTGCTGCTTAACTGAAAGCAATACTATGATTTTAAGCTGAGATTTCCAATTTATCATGATGCTGCGTGAGTTGAGGCCAAGCTGGACTTCAGGTTTCTTACTGCTATTTTGTCAGTACAATTTTTCTACTGCTTAAAAACTATTGCTATTCCATAGAAAATACTGTGCTTTTCCTTTTTTGCTTGATTAGTTCTATAAATAAAATGAATTAAGGACTGAAAAATATAAGTGTGTAAAATTTGCTCTTTCTTACTTTCATAATAATTTAAATGTCACTATTATTAGCCTTAAAAGTCAAAAGTGAAGAAGTTGTTTATGGCAAAATATGAGAAATATTTACCAACCAATCTTACATATACATATACATGTGAGGATATAGATATAGATATATATTTTTTCCTACTAATAACCCAACATCCACCAACATTTTTTTGTCCTGAGAATTAAATTGCCTTAATTGTTTTGTATTAATGGATAGCAAGGGTGGGAAAAGGCTTTTAAAATCAATGGATAAGAAAGAGTCAATTGAACAATAATATTAGTGTTAATTCAGTCCAATCAGCTAAAAATTATTTGCCTTTTCACCTTTGAGTCATTTTAAACAGGCTAAGCATTTGACTTGAATAGTGTATATTATACCGAGTGGGTTTTTTGCAGTAATAAACAGCATAATTTGAAGCAGTAAACGATGGTAAACATAATACATGGCTAAAGTGGAGAATTACATAATGCTTTTCATTAATAAGAGAGAAAGGAGGGCAGAGGGAAATGTGGTCCCAACTGTCTACAGACATGGTGTCTGTGCCTGGGCACAGGTCCCCTGTGCCTGGCCTGGGACTTTCTGTCCCCTCTGTGCCTTCCTGGACACACATTTTGACGACTGTGTGTGACACACAGTGAACTTGCCTCTGCTGGAAGCCACAGGCCACCAGGGCATGTTCAAGTCACACAGTAGGGACCTGGAAAGCACTGAGCACACTGCTTTAAGCCACGAGGGCCCCTTAATGAAGCAGCAGGGATGCGGTTCTGGGCTGGATCACAGAATGAATGAGGAGACAGTCTGAGGAGGTGACTGGCTGTGGCCATTTAATGACAATTACGTTTCTCTGTTTCTTAGGTTCATTGTCGCTTCTCCTGCATCCCCCCCCCCCGCCCTGTTACCCTCCCCCAGCAGACTGGAGTGATTGTTACCAACTAGAATTAGTACTCCTACCTTTGGTTTTTTTTTGGTACCGGGGATTGAACCCAGGGACACTTAACCTCTGAGCCACATCCCCAGCCCTTTTTATTTTTTAATTTTGAGACAGGGTCTCACAAATTGCTTAGGTCTTTGCTAAGTTGCTGAGGCTGGCCTCAAACTTGTGATCCTCCTGCCTCAGCCTCCTAAGCTGCTGGGATTACAGGTGTGGTGTGTGCCAATGCCACCAGCAGTAATTCAAATTTAAGGTTCCCATTACTCTCGAAGGGGAAGCTGAATCTTTTAATTTAAAACGAAGACTAAAATGTTAGAATGGTAGATATGGCTTTGAACTGTGGGCCAATGATCTGAGTGATCCAAGTTGGTGAACTGGATGGGTGGTGGTGATGGGGTCGGGGTTAGTAATCTTGGGAGCCCCACTCTGCTAGTTAAGAATGCCAAGGTTTTTCCGGGGCCTGTTATTTGAGACATAGAAGCTTTGGGGATGTGGGGGGGAAAGGTGCAATCTGGTGTTTTGAGACTTTCATGGAAATGGGTTTCATGAGTTTACAATTTGGAAAATAAGCCAATAACTAAAATATTGATCAGTATTTCCCAGTCTTAATATGTACACAGGAAACACTAAGAGACTCAGGGTGAAGAGCCAATTCTGTGGCCCAAGAGGACTAAGGTGAAGACAGACCTTTCAGCTGAGGAGGATGGAGAGGGAGGACCCTGGTGCTTGGTTAGGCAGATCTGGGAATGGACACTGAGGGACCCACGATGAAGACAAATGGACAGGTGGGCAGGAGTGGGCACCAAGTCCTTTGCTCTGGTGAACAGTCAGGGCCTGGGAGAGGATGACTGGCAGTCACACAGTCTGAGCAAGCTCACTCATCTAGAAGAATCGATCAGAACCAGGACTGAAAGTGGGTTGGACACCCCAACAAATGTCAAGGGCAGAGGGGGAAGAAGGGAGGCGGCAGGGGACCCCCAGCAGCCAACTCTGTCCCTCACGTGGTCCTGTTGGTGAGCTGCTGGGTCCCAGGGAATCCTGTGGGAATGGTCCTCTGGAGTTGTGTAAGGCTTCGGCCTGGGTTAAGGGTGGTCAGGGATGAGAGGCAAGATGATTCTGGAAGAGTGTGGGGGCTTGAGGTTGGGGTTTCTTAGGGCAGGGCTTGAGGGGTTAGAAAAGCTATTCTGAGGCCCAGTTTCTGCTGGGAATTGTGGGAAAAAGGGGCCTGGAGTTTCAGAAGTCTATTTTAAGGTGTCACAGTGGACTCAGGTCTTCTCCATGAGCAGGAAGAATAGGAAGTCGTGTGAACCTAAGAGGGCACCAGAGCCACAGGGTGAGTTTTCTGCCCCTCTCCCTTCCTCCCAATCTGTATCTACATCTCTGAATACATAAGCACACATATGATTTGTTTTCTTTGTTCCCATTCCTGTCCAGATCTGTTAGCCTGGTGATGGGTAAGTGCCCCTTTGGTAGCAGTGGTAGCTCAAGCAGGTTTCTAGCAAGGGCACCCAGACTCCATAAAATGGGCACAAATAGACCAACACAGAAAAACAATTTCCAATAAGAACCCAGGGAGAACACAGTGATTCAATTTTAGAAAGCTGTCTCTATTTACAGGCTTAAAAGGACACATTCAACAGAGACTTCAGATTGTGGACATTTTCTAAGAGATCATTTCAAACAAATCCATAAGAAAGATGGGGAAGCTGGGTGTGGTGGTGCATGGTTGTAATCCCAGTTGGAGGCCAGCCTCAGGAAGTTAGCGAGGCCCTAAGCAATTCAGCGAGACAATGTCTCAAAATAAAAAGTAAAAAGAGCTGGGGATGTGGCTCAGTGGTTAAACACCCTTCAGTTCAATCCCTAGTCCCCCCTATTCTTCTCCCTCTGCAAAAAAAGAAAAATGGGAAAATTCATTTTTGTAAGGTGAGTTTTAACGATTTCAACATATGTTTACTGAGTGTTTCCTGTGTGCTTGACACTACTTGAGGAGCTAGGGATTCAGTAAAATAGAGATAAGATCTCAGCTAAAGGATTTCACATGCCAGCTTTGTGCACCATAGTGTGTGTATCTAGAAAATATACAGAATGTCAGTTGGTGAAAATTGTTATGGAGAAAAAAAAGAAAAAGGGTAACATGACAAAGGTGACTGACAGTGATTTTGGGGTTGATGCTAAGTAAAGGCCCCTCTGAAGAGAGTGTTCATTTGGACTGTGACCAAGAGGCAGGAGGAGGCAGCTCTATAACTAGAACTCCAGGCAGAGCTCCTGGGGCGGGGCTTACCTGGGGTGCCTGAGGAAAAAGCTGACCATGGTGTTTGGTAGAGAGAAAGCGTCCACAAGCAGGCATGGAAATGAGAGTTACACTCTGGCCAGACAAGGGCCTCAAAAAACCATTTACCTGGTTGCGAATAAAGCCATACCACTCTCTTTCTGTTTTCAGGAAAGGAAAGGATAATTCTCGCAATGATATTTAAAAAATCTGAAATTAAAGTGGTTCATATTCAGGATGAAGATTTTAGTTTTCCATGATGTTGGGATGATGATGATGTAAGAGAACCCCGCAGAGTCCCTTCCTCCCTCCCTCAACTCAAGTATAGCTCCAACTCTGGCCAGGTAACAACACAGGATGGGCGGGGGAGAGGGAGGGAGGGGAGAGACATAGACAGTGAGCTTTGTCACTGTGACTCATACTTCAGATCAACTACTTAAAAGGAGGAAAGATTTAGTTTGGCTTCTGGTTCCAGTCCTGGTTGATCGGCCCATTCCTTTGGACCTGTGGTAGTGCAGTGCATCATGGCGGGAGTGCATGGTGGAGGGCATCTGTCTACTTCATGGTTGGTAGGGAAGTAGAGAGACAGGAGAAGATTGGGGTCAGGGTCCCCAAATCTCCTCTAAAGGCACTCCCCTAAATAACTTTCTCCCATAAGATTTTGCTCTCCTACTCAGTTTTTTCTGCTACTATAACTAAAAGACCTGACCAGAGCAACTGTAGAGGAGGAAGAGTTTATGTGGAGGCTTATGGTTTCCGAGATCTCAGTCCATAGAGCACAGCTCCATTCCTTGGGACTCGAGGGGAGGCAGGACATCATGGAGGAAGAGTGTGGTGGAGGGAAGCAGCTCACACGGTGATCAGGAAGCAGAGAGAGACTCCACTCTCCAGAGACAAGTAGAGACCCCAAAGCCACGCCCCCAGTGCCCCCTCCTCCAGCCACACCCACCTGCCTCCATCCACCACCCAGTTAATCCCATCAGGGATTCAGTCACTGGTTGGATTAAGATTCTGAGAGCCCTGAACCTTCTTGCATCTTTTCACACATCAGCTTTTGGGGGACACCTCACCTCCAAACCACAGGATGAGGACAACACATGGGTCTTTGGAGAGCATTCTAGATTGATAGATGATGGTGGAGCGGGGGAGAGTGAGCACACTAGAGAGTGAGCCCTGTCCTTAGAGAACTTGACAGCCTGTCTGGCCTTCAGTCAGTGAGCTTTGAAGCAGACCCTCAGACTCTGAATGTGGGGATCAGGGTCCTTGAACAAGAAGCAGTGTGAACGTGTGGGAATCAGCTGCTGAAACAAGAGGCACAGACAATTTTCCTAGTTAAAGGTAACAAGAGAAATGATAGAAATGAACTCTGATGCCTTTGGTTTTATAAGAAATCACCAAGATATAATGCAAAAACTCCGAGTAACAGAAAACACCACCCAAACTCCATTTAGAGGAATGAAATGTTTGCTGGATTAATATGGAAATCCTCTGTGGGTCTTTATCTCAAGGAGGGATAATTTGTGAAAAACTCAACTTGTTTTAAAATGATCCAAATGTAATCATTTGGAGAAGAGGAACATGACATGCAAGGTTCGTATTGAGTTTTATTTATTTGTATATCTCTCTTTTGTATTAGGGGGAAAAAAAAGAGAAGCTTAAGCCATAGAAAAGAAGCCCATTAGGTTGACTCCTGACAACTGGAGAGAAAAGAAAAATGAAGTCAGTGTGATCAGTCCGGAGTGGTGCGTGTAGGTGACACTAACAGGACAGCTTGCCTCCGTCAGGCCGGCAAAGCCAGCGGGAGCCGAGGTCACTGCTTGTTAATCGTTTGTCAAAGTCTGCAGGGCTTTATCAGATAATTATAGTTATAAGTATGTTTATATCACACAAACATGTGGCAAAGCTACAAAGGATTCAGGCCCTAACACAATCTGCAATGACATTTTAAAAAACTACAGATAAGCAATAAATCATAAAGCAAACACTTCAGAGAATCATGCCATTGCTACTGCTTGGGAATTCTAGAATGCTTTTCTATCTTTTTTTTTTTTCTCCATAACCATTTAGAATCTCACAAAGCCTTTGTCCACATCCCCTCCTCTCCCGAATTTTCCAAGGGGTTGTAAAATAGCAAGAGGAATCATCATTTGAAACGACAGCCTGGTTATCGACTCCGTCCATATGAACAGACAAGCAGAATGTAATCACAGATTATTTTATAAAATTCATTCCCGAGCAAAAAGATCTGTGCTGTTCTGAAGAATCTACATAAACATATAAATAGATGTGCCTAAGGGACCGCTCTAAACCTGTGAACCAATAGATGGCATTTTAAAATAAATGGCTTGTGGCTGCAAACGGCATCCATTTTGCTCTGTTTGGCAGCATGCAAGTTGACATGCTCGGGAACATTTCTCAACATGAATGAACTGTGAAATTGTTTCCTCCCGCCCCACACTCCTCTGAATTGTATTGGATTATGTTAGCCATTTCTGCACCCTGTCGTAAAGGCTGTCAGTGCCCCAAGAGGCAATGTCCCTAGATGTTGGAGGCCAGGGCCCCAGCATCTGAGATGCTACCTGTCCCTCAGTGTGTTAGGAAGAAATAATGGGAAATACCACCCCCTGCCTGACAATGCATGGGAAATGGCTCTGTCGCACACTTAGAAGTGCCAGGGAACACGATAAGGTGAACCATATGTAGTTCAATTCCTAGATCACCATCTTCTCAGGAAAATGATTACAATTGCATCCCATCTCCGTCCAATGTCAAGTACCGCCCTGTGGGTGTAAGTGGATGATTTTACTGTGAAGAAAACAATCTATGAATATATGCAGTGTTTTAGCTATTTTCCACCTGGAGCCAGCTCTTCAGAAACTAAGTTTGCCTCCTCTGTCTTTAGTTTTAATCCTGCACACACAGAAGAAGGCAGTTATGTCGCAGAAGGGACAATCTTTCCAGAGCACACTGTAAATGAAAGACTTTGGGGATGTTGGCTGTTCTGTCATTATTGAAGCTAACTGAAAGTCGGCTCTCTAAATAGATCCATAGGTGAGCATGGGTATATGTAATTTTAAAATCTTGGGTTCTTGGGTCTTGAGTAGTTGCGGATATTTCACTGGAGGTAATGTGGCCATTTCACTTCCAAGAGGACTGTGGCTACACTGTCTTGCTGGACGTGCAGCACACACCTCCCCTCTCTGCTGGGTTAGCATTCCTCAAATCACAGCCTCTCTGAACACATGCTGTCCAGGTACTGTCCAGAGACTCCATGTATAGACTTGCCATCTAGAATCCAGGTTATCCAGGAGGGTGTATTTAGAGACTGACCTTCTCACTTATATCTTTTCCACCTTCATTATCAGTATCCTTTAACTTTAATTTTAAAGTTCTGTATTTGGAGATCTAAAGCATCGGGTAGTATTTACTTATTATTTTATGGGGTAGTATTTATAAGAAATATAATAAACAAAAATCTTAAGAAGAATCATTGCTTTCAATTTTAAGCTGAATTACATGATTCATTTTATTCCATTTATAGGATCATACATGCTGATCTCAGGATTTTAGCATCTTCTGTATTTATGGCCCAATAATGCCTTTATGTCCAATTCTCCATGCTTCGGAATTTATGAGCCAAGAGCAAAGTCACGTAATCTGCAGGTTTTCTGAATAGTTATGTAATAATTTTCTAGGAAACTCTGGATAGCCCACTGGTAATGGGTTTGATGGAATTTTATTCTTTACTTTAGAATATGTCCTTTTTATTTCATTATGTAAAAATGTAAATTCCTTTTTGCTGAGTGAATGAACAGGTAATTGGTTGCACAAGATATACGGTCTTGCTCTCTTGGTGAATTTTCTTATGTTCTATCCTTTTGATATTCTAACTTTGGGACTGAACCAGTAAAAGGGACATTTGAAATCACATACTGCTACATCTAAATATTCATTTATTCACTCACTAATTGATCTGATATTTAGGAAGTATGTTTTCTATAGAGCTTAGTGAGATTAAAAATAAGCTGGGTGAAATTTTGATGGCAGGATTAGTTGTTCTAAGTCTACAATGAGTCTCATAAAAGTCTCAGAATCATAAAGTTAAAATTGACCTCAGCAAGCATATAATTCAATTCTTTCTTTCATATATGAGTGTGTTCACATTATTAAATGATATCGAGAGACTGAGAGACTTGTCTGAGATCATAGACTAGATTGGAGGCAGAATTAGGATGATAATTAGGGCCCTTTTCTCCTTTCAATGAAACAAAACCTCCACTTTCTAACATAAATTATTATCACCCTCAGTAGTTCAGACTATGAATTCTGAAATTTGTTATCACTTGGATGTCTAGTTACCTTGAAAGCTTACTTGTACATAGAAATGTTGAAACACATTTTTATATATACTGAAATTCCATTCTCAATTTTAAACTCCTTATAACATCTATTTATGATAGTGAAAACTCCTCTCACTGTGATTTGATGAAGGAACAATGTGATTTGATGAAGGAACAGCAGCACAGATCAGGAACAATTAGAAAATTAACAAAGAACATTTACTCTACCCATATCATAAATATTCTCAGCCCCAATAAAATTCCCATAAGCCCCTGATGGTCTCCTGGGAGCCCTGTTAGTTTTCAGGGCTTGGTTCACTGCTCTTTGCTTATTGGACCAGAAGTGGATGCTTGGCTCAACCTAGCCCAATCACATTCTCTCTCTTGGAACGTAGAAACTGGGAATCAGACATAGTCTGTCAGCCTCAGCATGTACTTTGAACTGTAATATGTAAACTCAAGAGCTGTCAGACAGCCATATGTGGACAGGAGAAGCAGAGAGAGAGCTGAGGGAGAGGAAAGGAACAGACAGTGAATGCAGGCAGAGGGGCAAGGGTGCCGTGTGGCTGCCTGGTGGCTTTTTGGTTCCTAGTTTTAGGACCTTCCTGAGGCCTGGCTGACCCTGGGTTCTATGATGGAGCCCTATGTTCTTACTTAAAGTATCCCTTTCTCCCATGCCTTTTCAAGCTCTCTCAATACTAGCCAAGGCTTTTTATTATTATTATTATTATATATAACAAAAGAGTCAAAGAGTCTTAACTCAGACATTATGTAGCAGCACCACACCCTACAGCTAGAGCCACAGCGTTACCCTGGGTTTCGGTCTATTCCCTGGGACAATCCACAGTACAGGTTAAACAACTTGATCATTAAATGCATTTGGATAATGAGATGCAGCCCAGTAATTCAGACTCTGTGTCTGGAGCTCAAGATAGATGGACTTTTCAGTAAATTCCTAGTGTATAATAAACAGTGATAAAGTCATGTTGACTTGTATGGATAAGCTATCTTATCTCGCTATCAGAAAGCCATGTAATGCTATGTACATTTTAAAGCTCAAATTCAGATTTGCTTGTTTCTAATCAGCCTAAAATTCTGAGATTTTTTTTTCTAGTATTAAACAAATGATTCAGATGCCAATTGTTTTTTGAGGTTGTTATTGTTTTTCAGTAGTGGGGATGGAATCCAGGGCCTTGGCCAATGATATTTTTGAAATAATGAAATAATTTTGAGGTTACCAACTTTGGAATTGGGAAAAAAGAATGGCCACTTGAAGTTATATATAGACTCTCTTGATAAATTTAAAAGGCATATATATATATATATATATATATATATATATATATATTAAAATGTACTAAACATCAACTATCTATTATAATGAAATATTTATGAAAATAAACTAATAATGAATAAATAGACACTTAAAAAACGCTCACTCTTTGCCAAGAACTGTACTAAGAATTTTTCATATATTAGTCCATCTGGAACTTTCTCAAAATACAATGAGGCAATTATTATGTCTGAATTATTTTGAGTTAAAGGACTTGCTCAAAGCCCCCAGCGAGGTGTTTATTTTTTTATTTTTATTTTTTAAAGATAGAGTGAGAGAGGGAGGGAGGGAGGGAGGGAGAGAGAGAGAGAGAGAATTTTTAATATATATTTTTTAGTTTTCGGCGGACACAACATCTTTGTTTGTATGTGGTGCTGAGGATCGAACCGGGCTGCACGCATGCCAGGCGAGCTTGCTACCGCTTGAGCCACATCCCCAGCCCCCAGTGAGGTGTTTAAACCTAGGTAATTAAAGCGCAGTTGGAATAAGAAGAGGGGATGAACTAAGACTTCGAAAGAAAATAACTTTGGAAGCTCATTGGAAATTTTGGAAAACACTTTCAGGAAATCAAGAAAAATGCACAATCGTATAAATAATCTGTTTTTTAAAAATTGAGATTATTAATGATTCTTACCGAGGGTTGGAAGGAGAAGGTGGATTCATTTCTTTCTGGTAGTGACGACCCTGGTTGACAGGCTATAAAAGATAAAACATTTGTGAGGCAGGTGTTAATCAGGACAATGCTCTTTAGATAGACTTTCACACACATTCCCAATGCTGCATTCCGCCCCCCTCCCCCGAGACAAGACACAATCTGCAAGAAGGGGCTGTGTTTATTTTGCAGAACAGGCAAGGGATCTCCCTGAGACCCAACAAATAGCAGAGTGATATAAATGAGAAAACACGGGGGTTCCTTTAATGGTCAATGACTGGACTAAATAGCATCTATGGTGTTGTTAAAATTCACGAGTCAGAATCCTTTATACTGCCAACAGTGGTGGATATGATCCAATAGAAACAAGATATCTTGTGGAAGTAAAAGGTGCATTGCAAGCAGAGACCCAGAGGTACAGGAGTCTGCTTAGGTCTCAATGTGAGCATGCTGGCAAGGAGAACTCTGTTCACTAATGAGCGTTGCATGTGTAAATCTTAGGGCACGGTGGTCATTTTCCCCAGTACAAGACAACTGTGAGGACTGATCCAGGGAGCTGAGAAAAGTGGTGGCAGCACCTACAAAAGTGGGAAATCTCAACTTTTCCCTCTACAAGGCACCTTTCAGTGTGGATTTCATGACATAGCTACACCCTGTGTCCTATGTAGCCTTCAACGCTGGCCTCTCACAGAACTTCATCTTTCCTCCTTGCCCTAGGATGGGAGAAGATTCCATCGTGTGGAGTACAAATTCTCCTTTGAACATTGGCTCTTGGTATGTCTCTTGTCCCATTAACAACAGTTGAGTTCTACTATGAAAATTACTGTTCACATTCTCATTTCACTACCAGTGGAATTTGGTACCTACTTCTGAATTCCATTCCTAATGTGACTTCCTTAGTCAAAGGGGCCCTGTGTGGACTTGTAGTTCCAGGCCACGATGTTGGCCAAGGGTTGTGGCAATGGTGCCAGTACATAAAGAGCCCATCTTCCTTACTCTCCGCATCTTCCTTATTTTAATAGATTCTAAAATATTAATGGCGGGGGTGATGGGAATTCTTCAGAGTAAACCGTCTTCCTTTATAAATAATCTCTTGGAAGTACTCCTTTAATTTAAATCAAATGCCCATCTGATAATCACAGCCACTGAGCCTGCCTACCTGTGATGCGCCATGAATTTCAATGTGCCCAGTTACTTTGGTAACTAACCAATATCAACGCATCAACATTTCAGTAATAAGAAACAACAGCTGGGAGAACAGTGGGAGGAAAACCATGTCATAAGACATATTTGATCTCACTAGAGAAATAAGACTCTCAGCAATTTGCAAGGGAAATTTCGTTTTGTGATTTAGGCTTTATTATTTCCCAGCAAAAAAAAAAAGAGAGAGAGAGAGAGAGAGAGAGAGAGAGAGAGAGAGAGAGAGAAATTACCAAGCACAGGGCCAAACAGTTTCCCAGGACCAACTCACACCGTGTAGTAATACTCCCCATGATAAATTTATTGGTATTCATTCGGTATTTCAGCTACACTCAGGTCCCCAGTCAGTGGACTTCTGCCTATTGGACTTCTGCCTATTTATTTTCAGAGGTGTTTCCATAACTCTCTAGACATCATCGACCTGATATTCAGCCAAATGTCCACTTATTAATTTTATACTATTAATTCTGTTTATCCTCATCCCAAGACTTTATTCTAAATAGCTTACTCCATCCCTGGGAAACCTCTATCTTGTTTGAGACTTTAGCTCTCACTTTAGACTATACATATTTGGTCCCATTTATATAAAACAGATTTAGTGATACCAGGAGTAAAAAAAAAATCACATGCACAGAGACTTCTAAGTGTTAGAAAATAAATAAAAACAACCTGGGAAGCTTCTCAAAGCAATAAGAACTGCTGACATGAATAGATAGAAAGGTGGAGCACCTGTGTCCATCTGAAGCAAGTTGTCCCCACCCACAAAGGCTCAGGACAGTCACTCAAACGCCGCACCTCGGCATTTGAGAAAATGGCAGAAGCAGGAAGGTCACTCTCACCTTCCCTTGCTCTTCTCCTCTGAAGACCTAGGGAGGGTTGTCCATCCTGCCTCGGAAGCAGGTCACAAGACCCTCATGGCAGAGGCCACTTCTCCCCAGAAGAAAGGAGCCTCCTTATCTCTGGAGGGCAAGACCTCACCGAGAAGAAATGGAACAAAGGCCTTGTTCAGTTTCTTCCAGTTCATTTCCACTAAATCATCTCCGCTTTGTCCAACTGCCTTTCTCTATGACTTTCCATTCTTTGTCAAGCCCAGTATAAAAACAAGCAGGTTTTACAATTTCTCTGGTCTTCATTTCTTTACAAAGGCTCCTGTGTCATGCAACACTTAAATACGTTTGCATGCTTTTCTCTTATCTTTTATTAGAAGGGCCTCAGTCATGAACCTAGGATGGGGGAGGAAAAGATATTTTTTCCTCACCCACTCTTCCTGTCCATACACAGCAGCAAATCTGTTTTTATGCAGGTAACATCCTGTAAGAGTACAGAAAATAAAATGTGTTGTTTTCTGATTTTGGAATGCAGTCACATTTAGAGGATACCATAAGCAGATACAAAGAGAAAGAAACCAATATCTAAAATAATAACAGCAGTAACTGGTATTTCTTGAGCATTTATTCCATGCAAATTTTTTTTAATCTAATGTCATCTTTATTTCAGATAAAGGACAAGAACACCAATTGTTAAGATTGACAAAGAATTAATTTCTAATTGCATTGAGAGGAAAAAAATAACAGAGTAACAAAATGATAACCTTTACATGACTGAACTCATTATTCTTGAAATGCGGTGCAGATACTTGGTGTTGGTTTTTTAGTGTGTTTATAGAATTGGATCCATGCAAATTCTTTTTTTTTTTTTTTTTTTTTTTTAATTTTTTATTGTGGGTTGTTCAAAACATTACAAATTTCTTGACATATCATATTCCACACTTTGATTCTAGTGGGTTATGAACTCCCACCTTCACCCCATACACAGATTGCAGATTCACATCAGTTACACATCCATTGATTTACAAATTGCCATACTAGTGTCTGTTGTGCTCCGCTGCCTTTCCCATCATCCACCCTCCCCCCTCCCCACCTCTCCCCTCCCCTCCCCTCCTCTCTCTCTACCCCCTCCACTGTATAACCCTGAGGGTCTCCTTCCATTACCGTGCAATTTACCTTCTCTCTCCCTTTCCCTCCCACCTCTCATCCCTGTTAAATGTTAATCTTCTTCTCATGTTCTTCGTCGCCGCAGGCGAATTGCAGCCTGAAATTACCTGTTCTATGGCTGAATGAGCTGCGGTCAGTCAAAAACAGGTGTGGTGACGTCAGTTTACCAACATGGTGGCTGCTGGCCTCCTCTGTGGTCTGACCGGTGTGGAGAACCGAGATGGACCGCTTCCTTCCCCGTCTCGAACCCAGAATTCAGCCCTGAGTGCGGTGCTTGCGCGTCTGGCAGAAACTGCAGCGCTGTAACCCTGCGTCTCTATCCCAGCGCGCCTTGCAGACTCTAGCCGCGGGGCGATTTGCTGAATAAGCAGTGTTACCCTCCGTGCGACAAACCTCTCGCGTTTGAGTCCCCGTAGCCGATCCTCATGCGATGGAAATCCTTCCTCCAGGTTCCGGCGCACCCCACTATTGCTGGAAATTCCTAACAAGATATCCTTTAGCCGTCCTGACTTGTCATACTCCCACACAGTGAAGCAGCACACGGGGGTAATGCACTCCCCTCGCCGCCATCTTCCCTCCTCCCCCGCAAATTCTTGATAGATATTCTCTCATTGGATCCTCAGAGCATTTTTATGAAATAAACAGAACTAACAATTCTGAACCAGGGAGGAGGACATCTATACACTGGGTACTAGCCCAAGGTCATGCCTTCCAGGAAGCAGGGGTGATAGGCTGTGGACCCAGTCCATCTGATTCCACAGCTCATCCTTTGAAACACTACACCTTAGTGTTTATCTCAGCTTGGGAGTTTACACTGAGGATTGAATACAAAAGTTTTTGAATAATAAATGTGGCAAAATCCATTCAGTGTATAAAGGGGGGGGGGAGAAATAGTCTACAAATACACTTATTTGACATATATATAACTACTTCCTTATTATAAATTAAATGGATTTGATTTAATCCTCATGAGATGTCACTATATATTTAAAAAGAAAAAAAATAAGTTTTGCCATACTTGCTAAATTTGGGGGCAAACATAAGATATAACACATAGTACTCTGAGACTAAGAAGTTTTATTCCCTTGAGTGACTTTCATAGTTACTAAATAGAATCATTCATGCATTTCAGTATTTTTTTCCTGACAGCATAGATATTATACTGGCTCTAATATCAGCTTTCATATATCATTTCTATCATTATATAAGTACATCTGCTCTCCTAATTTATCAATAGCTTAGCACAATCAACTACTTACCTTTTAGATTTAGGAAGATTAAAAGAAAACTCATTACACCCAAAGAGAGCTGAGAAGTTAATGAATCTGTAGTTCAGAACGAATGAAGACCTATTAGCTATATAGTGCCTGAAATGCCAGTATATTGTGTTTTAGACACACGGCAGCCAGCAATCCTGCGAAACGCAGATGTGCTCTTGTGGAAAGAAATGGAACAGATCCCAGGAAACCTGGACCTTGTCCTTTTGGTGGCGCTGTTGCTATGCACAAGCGCCGGGAAAACAGCACTCATAAAATTAACTACCATGGAGCAGGAGAAGCTTTGCTTTTTCTATTATCAAGCTGCTAGAAATTTGGGGGTGAGGGAGAGAAGTGAAAGCTAAATAAAAGAACAAGAGATAAGATAATCCTGCTATGTTAAAAGGTAAAACAATATTTTTATAAAAACCTATGAAAATGGCAATAATGTGAGGTTCATCAAGACCATAAATAACTTGTCTGAGAACCTCACCATGTGCTTGTAATTTTATGAAGTGCATTTTGCTTCATTTTTCTCCAAATATTATGCTCTGCAACATGCCACGCTGATGGATGCATGAGATAAGTTTTCTTCCCTCCCTCACTCCTTCCCTTCCTTACTCCCTAAGCTGAGAAGACTTACATGGTTTGGGGGCATCTGCTCACAGGGTGGCACACATTAGGTATGCTTCTCTCGAATCTAGGTTCGTGGAAGGACAGAAAAATAAAAGAATACCGAAATAATGAAAGAGCTCATCTGTAAAGCTCTGTGGGGGTCAGTGTTCATGTCCATGTTTAAGTTCACATTAAAACAAACCTGGGAGAATCTCTGCCTACCCTATAGCCCTCGGTAGCCATAAAAACGAAAAATGTCCTAGAAATCTCTTGCAATCACTCAAGTGGCCGTTACTCAGGAGAGTAGCAGTTTACAGTCAACGTGAGCTTATTCTCCCTGGCATGTGCATTCTGTACACAATGGCAATACGAAGGATCTCTTTTATGATTCCCATTTTACAGGTGATGCCAGTAAGTGACAAAGCAGGGATTTGGGCCCAGGTAGAGTTTATGTCCTTTTGGTCATCACATAAGCTGTGTACATTAATGCCTATTCCTTTTCCTTAAGATGAACACACACACACACACACACACACACACACCCCACAGGCATGGCAAAGTTTTATGTTCTTGTCAAATAAAATCTCCACCAAGATAAAACTCATTTAGAAATTCATCACAGGTAATTCATTATTCCCTTCCTAAGGCTTCGTAGAACTCAGGGTTTGGATAAATCTCATGAGATCTACTCCTAACACAAACCCTCCAAAATTGATTACTTGCAGCCTGGTTTCCACAGAAGTTATAACATATTGTTTTAATTGAATTTTTTAAGTTAAAAAACTTTGAAAAACTTGTTTGTCAAAGGCCAGTGGATTTCTCAGGAGGTTTGATTTATTTAGTAAGAGATGCCCACAAAAGCCAATTTGCTATTGCTATGAGAAATATGGTTACACGTAATAACACTTTTAAATGACTAATTTATCATATCTAAACACCTTTTAAACAGCATATGTTGCTGTGAACTGTGTGAAGGCTGAGGAAAGCCGAGGGTCAGGGCTTGGTCAGTGCAGCCACTGGGTGAGGACCCTCCTTCCAGGCCTGGCCTCTGGCTCCATCTCTGCTCCTGCTCCTGGCAGCAACCCTGGCTCAGAGGGGCTTTCCTCTGGGTGTGTGTTTAATATCCACTTATCAAGTATTGAATATAAAATTTTACCTGAGTCATTCAAGGTTTATTGAAGCAAAACAAAGCAGATGTTCAATTTTGAAGTTTTGATGAAAACTACCTTAGAGTAAAAGAAGAAATAAATTTTTGTATTATCGATTAGTTCATTCAGCCAATAACTGGTGACCAGCAGCGAGACCCTAGCCAGGCCAGTGCTCAGAGTGGAAGGTAGGAGAGGACGAGGGGGCAGGGGATGTTGGACGTTCAATGTTGTAAGTGCTACAGTTGAGCCTGCTGATGGTGGAGGAGGCTGTGCACAGGAGCCATCTTGTCTGTGGACTCCCCTATGGGAAAGCTCTGTGCCGTCCTCTTAGTTTGGCCGTGAACCCAAAACTGTTCTAAAAAATAAGTTTTTGAATAAAAAAAAATAGTCATCAAACAAGCAAACAAAAAGAACAGAAACCAAGTAGCTGTTTTCTAGGTAGAAAAGACGGATGAGCAATAGCTTGACTGAACAAAGGACATGGCTCCCCTAGTGACAGCAAGATGGTTCCCCTAGTCCACAGGCAAGATGGCTCCCCTAGAGATGGACAAGATGGCTCCTCCAGTAAAAGCAGGATGGCTCCTCTAGTGAGGGACAAGATGGCTCCCATAGTTAACAGGCAAGATGGCTCCCTTAGTGATGGGCAAGATGGCTTCCCTAGTGATGAGCAAGATGGCTTCTCTAGTACTGAGGCAAAATGGCTCCCTTAGCTAATGGGGCAAGATGGCTCTTCTAATGCTGGGTAAGATGGCTTCCTTAATGACAAGCAAGATGGCTCCTCTAGAGTCAGGCAAAATGGCTTCCCTAGCTAACAGGGCAAGATGGCTCCCCTAGTTCACAGGCAAGATGGCTCTTCTAGTTGTGGACAAGATGACTCCTCTAGTGACAGGCAAGATGGCTCCCCTAGTAATGGGCAAGATGGCTCTTCCAGTGAAAGCAAGATGGCTCCCTTAGTGACAGGCAAGAAGTACACTGTAGGTAGAAGAGAGAGTAGTTCTCTTTTGTGGTAGATACAGAGTGAGTAGGCATTGGGAAACAAGCAAAACCCATTTCCAGTCTTACACAGCTAATGAAATAAAGGTACTAAGAGGAAGTTAATCTTGCTGAAAGACCTATCCTGTGCGCACCTCCACATACTTAATTCTGCTCCTTTTCAGAACTTGAACTTCCTTCCTCTCTCTTTTCTACATGGTGAACTTATACTCATTCTTGAACTTCAGTGTAATTGTTGCCTTGTCTATGAAAATGTCCCTCAAACCCACAGTAGAATTAACTGCTTCATCTCATGTGTTCCCATAACTCTTCATTCTGTTATCTCTCAACAGCCTGCATTACTTTATTTGATATTAGACCAGTGAGTATTTTTAAAGGGAAATTGGATATATTCAGTAGTACATAAAATAGGTATAATGAAACGATTATTATGATAGAAGAAAAGTATACATTCAATAGTAAAGGCTAATCACAATAAACTTTCAGTGATTGAAATTCAGTGATTTGTAATTTAAGTTGCTAACAATTCACATCTGAGATCTTTGTGTGAGATATGGCGTGGCTACCAGTGCCTTGGGGGTCGGGGGGGCAGTCCTACGTATGAATTTTTGCATATGCTCATCTTACTCTTTGCTTCATGTGTATTTTATTCTCCATACCTCCATATATACTAATATGCCAGGTATTCAATTAATTTTGAAGTTGCACTCTTATTTGAAAAGCACACAGGCTAGGGTGGTGGCTCTGCAATGGTGAACATCTCAAGACTGTGTAAAGCTCTATGTGTATCCACAACACTCAGCCTAGTCCATAGCATACTGTACTACTCCAATAGTAATAGTAATAATAATAGTAATAATAATAATAATAATAATAATAATAATAATAATGTGAAACAAGTTAGCTTATACTGAGAGTTACCATGCAGATGTGCCTGGATCTAAGGGCAAAGGAGAAATTGTCTCTGTGCTGGTAAGAAGGGCTGCAGAAGGCTTTTGAGCTGTCTTGAGAGATAATCAAGAGCAAGGTACAGGGATATGCATGGAATGCACTTAGGAAATTGTAACTGGGACTAACTCATGGAGTGGAAGTGGGGTGTAGTAAGAGATGAGGCCGAGATGGGAGCAGGTCTCAGATCATGGGTTCCTCCTGTGCTAAATTAGAGTCATTGGGGAATCACCCAGGGGCTTCACAGAGGGGAGAGACTGGATCAGGTCTAGGCTTTGGTAAGAGGGCTAATGTGAATAATGATGATAATAACACCAATAACTAAGCTCTGATTATTAATACCTATTGCATTTCAGGTACAGTGCCAAGTGCTTTATAAGGTCATAGCTTGGATCTGAACTGTCACACTTGGACTTCAGAGCAAATGCTCCTAACCACTGGGCTTCGGTGCTCAGAGTGGAGGCACAGAGATGCTGAGGGACTGCTGAAGGAATTCAGGTGAGAAATAACTTGCCAAGGTATTAGGTAGCAAGTGTTAAGCGTGAAAAGAAGGAGGGGTCCCAGGTCTTGGAGACCAGTGGATCTGTGGGATGAAAGAGTGGGAGAAGTGGAAATGCCTTCTAAATTTCTGGCTCAGGTGCCAAGGTAGGTGGCCGAGCCATTCACTGAGCTAGAAGAGGAGGAGGACATCACTGTGATTAAATAAAGTCATGCACTCTTTCAGTTTTTCTATTTCTATCGTTTCTGCACAGTTTCTAAAGACAAAGCTGCAAGCTCTCAGAAAGACCAGAACAATGCTTGTAGATTGCTCTATTTAACCTCCATATGAGCAGCAGGATGCGGAGTTCATTAAGGAATGCAATTTCCCATTTGCTGATAGTTCCAATACTGGGATAGACTGAATTGGATGCAATAATAAACATATCTTATGAATACCAGAGGTAGGATTTTCAATATTTTCTCTGTATGAAAAACAGACTGTTTTCAATTTCTCATTTGATCAAATAGAGGGTTATTAAGTTCATTACTAACGGTGTTATTTTTGGCCGCACACTTTCAGAGTGAAGTAGTTGTCATGCAGGAGACTTCAGTCCCTGCCAGAACAGGACAGTGACGGGAACACCGTATCCAGGGCAACCAAGAGTTCAGACTTCTCAGTCCATAAATAATCATTCCTCCGCTTGCCCTTTGTGATGCTGGTCTCCGAGCTGCCTCATGACAGAAGGAGCCCCATCACGAGGCCACTGTTCTCATTCTTACTTGAGGTTTAAATGGCTGTTGAGGAATATTTTATAAGGAAGGCAATGTTTCAATTCCATCACAAATTTCACCAGCAGAAGTCTGCAGCCGACTCCCAGTATCTTAGCTCTGGCTACAAGGACATTCAGTAATCAGAGGAACCAGGACAGGGGTGTTTTTCTGGGTGGGTGGATGCTCTTGGCACCAAGGTTGCTTGAGGCTTTATATGAGCTTGATATCTGTGTTTAATGAAAACACAGTCGAGGCAGGAGAATTCTGGAGGGCGGGAAAGGTGGCGATGAAAACCACCAATTAAAAACTGCGATCATGTTTTCTTCCCTTGAAGCTGATTTGAATTCCTCCTTCATAAAGACTTGCAAATTCTCTCGACAGCACAGAAGTCTCACCTTCCAATAGATTTCCACAGCACTCATTTGACAATTAACTCATGTATTAAGAAGTCACTGGGTCATAGTGGTTAGGAGATCTGTATGTCAGTAGGCTGGAAACAGCTTGCCAGAGCCTCAGTGTTAGCCATGCACAGTGGTGAGCAGCTGTGATCCCAGCCTCTTTGCAGTCTCAGGCAGGAGGGCTGCAAGTTTGGGTCCAGCCTCAGTAACTTAGTGAGAGTCTCTCTTTCTCTCTCTCTCTCTCTCTCTTTCACACACACACACACACACACACACACACACACACGCTGAGTCTGTAGCTCAGTGGTAGAGCATTTGCTGGGCATGCAATACCCTAAGGCCCTAGGTTTAATCACTAGCACAGCTCACAGAAAGTTTCATTGATTTCGGGAGCGTTAGGTGTCAGGGTCCCTGAGGTTTTTGGAAATCTACAAAGATGTTGGAGATCCAGAAAAAACCGGCTTTAAATAATACAAAAAATATTTGCAGAACTAATAATTATTTGGTAAATACTTAAAACATAACATCTACTGTCAACTATCCTTTAATGTTTAAATATGTATATACATGAATCAAAGTTATAGGATTTTATGTTTCCTTTCAAAAACTATAGTAAAAAGGTTATATTTATAAGTGAAAGTATATTTTAATGTTATGATATTGAAAGTGGCTTTTTTATTTTTTATTTTTGGAACTGGGATAGAACTCAGGAATGCTTTACCACTAACCTACACCCCAAGTCTTTAAAACAATGTTTGTGTTTTTTAAATTTTGAGACAGGGTCTCACTAAGTTGCTGAGGCTGGCCTTGAACTTGCAATCCTCCTGCCTCAGCCTCCCAGGTTGCTGGGATTACAGGCGTGCGCTACTTCTCCTGCTAGGCTGAATGTGGCTTTGTGTGCAAATATCCTTTGAGTTTATGGAGATCTTAAAACAGCTCTAGATACTTTTGAGAATGGCAGATTTTATTCTGCCTATGACATCTCTTGTGCCACACTGGACTATTATATTGATGTTTATACTTTGTTTTTCCTACTAAGCCATAAGATCCGAGGACAGTACTGTAGAGAATGGACTGATTTAAAGTCTGAGGCTCTGCTATGGGATCCACCACTGACCTGGTATAGAAATCTGGGCGCAGGGTTCAGTTTGTGTACCTGAAAACTGGGAAGATTAAGGCCTGTTTCCACTCCTATGCTGGGCCACAGTGAGGGGGAGGCCCACACTTCAGGAGACTCATGGGGAGGTAAACCTTTGAGATACCCAGGGGCTACCAGGACCCTCAGTCATAGGGAGGAGCCAGTCAACCTCTAGGACCAACACAGTACTTCTCTTCTGTGCTGGGATCTGAGCCACACTTAGTATACCTGCAGTATTTTCCCTTTTGCTCATTCATTTTTTAAATATTTAACAAACACTGAGCCTTTCTATGCTACAGGACTTGTGCTAGGAACAGGAATACAACGGAATGCCCAGAGTCTACAGCAAAATTATTCTTTTTTTTTTTCTCAGTGTGTGGTTTAATCCATCATGGCTAGGATTTGAACATGTCCCCAAAGGCCATGTGTTAGAGACTTAGTGGCCAGTGCAACAGTATTGAGAGATGGGATCCTGAGGTGATCAGGCCGAGCCTTGGTGAATCCCCATTATGTGGGAGGGGTCAGTTACCATGAGAGTGGGTACCTAATAAAAGGGCTAATTCTGTCTCCTTCCTCTTCCTCCTGCTCTCTTGCCTTCTGCTTTCCCTCTCGGGAGGAAGTAGAAAGAAGGCACTGGCAGATGAAGTCCCTTGACCATGGACTCCATCCACAGGCTCTGGAATTGTAAGAAATGGATCTCTGTTGTTTATAAATTGCCTGGTCTCATGTATTCTGTTATAGCAGCACAAAACTGACTAAGACAATCGGTTCCTATGTACACAGTTTCTGAGGGTAAATGAGACAATTTGAGAAAAGACAGTGGCACCCACTGCTTTCTGCTCCCAGCCCTAAAACACTATTTCAGGACGGGCTCTGAATATTTCTCTGGGGAGAGTTCTCATTTTGGTTCTAGTCCCCCACTCCCCAAGCCTGGGCTTTGTTAGAAGGAAGCTTCCCCCCCTTTCAAGGCAGGGGTAAGACTCACGGGTGGCAGGCAGGAGTTCCAGGTGGTAGTGTCATCGCTGCTGGTACTTATGCTGACGTTACAGTTGTCAACCTGGGAGGCACTCAGGCCGTGCTGGTCCTCGGTGTCCTCCAGCTCCTCATTCTGCTGCCGTCGTAGGCTGGCCAGCATCTGCAGCTCCGACTCACTCATCTGGCTGGGTTGGTAGTTTCTCCAGTTGTACTCCTGACGGGGAAAGAGGAAAATGATGGTGCAAAGGTCACCGGGCCCCTCCTATCTCCATGGGCTTCCAACGTGGCCCTGGCAGAAGCCCCCCAGCAGAGGCCAGAGGTCTACCTCTGTTTAATGAGGTTCCTTCTCCACCTGCCGCCTACTGTCCTTCTGCTTCTAGTGTGCCTGTCACACTGTCCTTCACTGAGGTCCTCAAAGCCATCAGGACCGTGCCTGCCTTAGTTCCTGTGTAAGTGCCAGCTCTCTGCCCCACGACTGGATGCCGCAAGGCATCCTTCAGGTCCTAGACCTTGTGTCTCTTCCCCGGGGAACCCTTCCTGGCAGTGGCAGATGGGGCTGGCTCTGTGGTGTGGGCTCCCCAGGAGTCTGATCCTGCCAGTGTCCCCAGGGGGGACTGACTGGGAGCTTGGCAGGAAGGAGTAGGCACCAAGGCTGTAAGGATGCCTCCCTGGGTATTTTGCAGGTCTGCTGCCCAGGAGGCGCTCCACCTGTATTGTGGATTCACCAAATAAACAATATTTCAAAGCTGTTTTTTTTTTCCAAGAAAAAAAAATCATGTTCTGTAAGAAAGCCCAGTTCAGAAGGGAATGAATGAATTTCAACACTGTTGACCATTAAAACTAAATACATTCAAATTACAGTAAAAGTGAGAATGACTGCTCTTGTTAGAGGCCACTGGATAAAATCTGAATGCAAGACAGGAAGATGTAGGCTCTGAAAGCTGGAGAGGCCTCAGAGCTGCAGTGGACACCAGCGCTGGTGCAGACCGTGCTGTCCATGGAAAGAGCACCACTGCGGATCCTTAGAGGCCCAGACGGGTAGTATCTCAATGTACAGGAAGAAATTGGTCTATGAAAACTTCAGGCCTTTTTATTTCCTTTCTCTGGTCCAGACCAGGGCAGTGGGAAGTACCGCTGATGGGCACATGGGTTCTTTTAGGGGTGATGAAAATGTTCTGAAAATAGGTCATGATGATGATGGGCAGAGAATGTACTAGAAACTCTTGGACTGGTGAATTCTATGGTATGAAGTATACCTCATTATACATTAATTTTAACATGATAAAACATCAGCATCATAGATGAGCAGTGTGCTTTATATCCAGGACTAGTATACAACTTAAAAGTAATTTTGAGCTGGGCATGGTGGCGCACACCTGTGATCCCAGCAGCTGGGGAGACTGAGGCAGGAGAATTGGAAGTTCAAAGTCAGCCTCAGCAACTTAGCAAGACCCTGTCTCAAAATTATAAATAAACAAAGAAATAAGGGCTGGGGATGTGGCTCAGTGGTTAAGAGTCCCTGGGTCCAATCCCCAGTACCAAAAAAAAAAAAAAAAATTGAAAATAGTGCTTGTACTCCAACAGATCTTTTCCCAAGACATACTAGAAGTTTCAGACGTTCCAGTCTCTACATTTACTTTCTTGGAGGACCCTTTTGAGATAGCTACTATCTTCTCCTGCTTCTTTTTTGCCTCAAAGGGATGTAAAAAAGTTAAGAAATTATAATTTCAAAAACAAATTTTGGAGTTCCTATGGCATAAATGCTTTTAAATAAAGCATTACCATCATCATAATTTGAGGTTTTTAAAAGCTTGTTATCTAATAATGTGGAGATTTTTTTTTCTGGAAAATTGCCAATGGAAACTCAGCTGGTTTTGGCTCCAGCAGTGTGGCACGTGAGAGCTCAGGCGATGTTTAGGAGGATTCATGAGTATTTAATATGCTTTGAGAGGGTTCTGTGGGGAGGAAGCAAATACCACACATTTTATTTCAGTGAAAATTCATATTTCAATGAAATAATGCTAAAAAAGAAGGAAATAGCTATTTTAAATTCAAAAGAAGCATTTGAGGGGACAATTACACACATAGGAAAACGCTCAACATCATTATCATTAGAGAAATACAAACTCACAACCACAATGAAGCACCTTCCACATCCTCAGGATGGTTATGAGTATCTATAGACTGGGCTCTCCTATAATCCCAGTGGCTCAGGAGGCTGAGACAGGAGGATCACAAGTTCAAGTCCAGCCTCAGCAACTTGGCAAGACCCTAAGCAACTTAGCGAGACCCTGTCTCAAAATAAAAAAAATAAAAAATTGGCTTGGGATGGGGCTCAGGAGTTGAATACCCTCGAGTTCAATCCCTAGTATGGAAAACCAAAACCAAAACACCCAAATTTAAAAATAAATTTTAGAAAAAGATAATAAGTGTGGACAAGCATGCGGAGAAGCTAGAACCCTCACACCTTGCTGGGTGGGCACTGGGGGTGGTGTAGCTGCTTTGGTAAAAAGTTTCTCAAAATGCTAAATACTGAGTCACCCAGCAGCACACTCTGAGGCACCTGGCAGAAGAAGGGAGGATACGTGTTCACATAGAAACCACGGCACTACTACCCCCAATAGAAGTGGAAAACCACCAAGTGTCCATCAATATAATGGAACACAGCCATAAAGAGGAGTGAAGGATGGATAGAGCCTACCACCAGGAAGAACCTTGAAAACACTGTGCTAAGTGCAAGAAGCCAAATGCAAGAGGCTGCACAGTAGGGGATCCTATTTACATGAAAAGCACAGAGACCAGGAGTGGAGGAGTGGAGCCCAGGGGAACAGGGCAGTGGGAAGTGCTGCTGAGGTGCACCTGGCTTCTTAGGGGTGATGGAATGTTCTGAATATAGGTCATGGTGGTGGCAGAGAATGTACTAGAAATTCCTGGACTGCCTACTTTAAAATGGTGACTCCTATGGTATGTGAACAGTATCTCTATTTAAAATGTAGTGATAGCAGAGTCCCACCTGCTTGACTGAACCAGGGACCCTGGTCCTTCACTTCAGTTTTTCTGTCAAGAAACAGAAGTGAGCACCTACTGCATCCCGGAGGGGTGCTGTTTGGCCTGCCATTGCCAATGTGTGCTTTCACAATGGAAAATGGCATTTTATTTTAATTCTGACAATTTTTTTTTTTGGTAAGAAGAAATCTTTAATATGTACTTGGTTTGATTGACTCATCCATTTAATTGGTTTATTTAATTGACAAGCTGGCACTGAGTAGGAAAAACAACTCTATGTCCCAGGACACACTCACAAAAGAGGATGTGGCGGTGGCTTCGTCAGACAGATGTGAATCTGGACCCTAGTTCTACCATTTCCCAGCTGTCTGTGATCAGGAAATGACTTAACCTCTCTGTGCCTCATTCTTCATCTGTAAAAGGAAGACCATAGTATCCTTCACAGGATTTTTGGTGGAATAAATCAAATAATATATACCAGATGCTTAGTACAGGGACTGGCAAACAGCTATATTAGGGTCATCCAAATTAGTGATTTGAAGCTTTATCAGAAAATGCTATAGTTTGAATCTTAAGTGCTTCCCAAAGACCTGTGTATGAAAGGCCTGGTCCCCAACCCATGGCATTATTGGGAGATGATGGAATCTTTAAAATGTAGGGCCCAGTGTGAGGGTCTAAGTCACTGGGGTGTGTCCTTGAAGGTGGTGATGGGACACCTTGGCTCTTCCTCTTCTTCTCTCTTCCACTTCCCAGCCATGAGATGAATGGCTTTGCCACATGCTGCCACCATATTGTCTCACCACGGGCCCAAAGCAATAGGACCAATCCTTGTTAGGGTTAAAATCTCCAAAGATGTCAGCTGAAACAAACCTTTCATCTTTATAAGCTGATTATCTCAGGTATGTGCTACAGTAATGGAAAGCTGACTAACACATGTACCTTCTAACTGTGTCTACTTATAAATTATACTCATGTTCAACTAAACTAAAATACTACGTATAATATAAAACCCACAAAATGAATGGAAATTAAAATGCTTGAGATTCAAAAAAATGGAGATCGTTTCACAATTTTCTTCTTAAGTTCGGTAATCTTCTCTTTGCTATACAAATTCTGGGGTGAAAGCATCTCTCTTCAGAGACGATTGAGTAGGCAGTCAATACAAGTCCTCTCTGTTATCTTATTCTTTCCTCTCATTTTCTCTGTCTCCCTTTTGCCAATCTTCTGTCTATTCTGTATCCTGCTGGGAGCTGGAAACACAAGAAGACAAGATACACTCCTGTCCTCATGGAGCTCACGGTCTAGAAGGGGAGACGTAACAGATTATAGAACAGGAATTCTGGAAGACTCTAATCAATACCACAACAGAAATATGACTAATGGAACGTAGAACAGGAGTAACTAACTGTTTGGCAGAATTATAGGAAGCCTCACAGAAGTCAAAGTGGCATTGGTAGTAACTAAGTTTAGCTGACAATGAAATAAGAGGCCTTCAGAAGGACGTTCTCCACCTCTGGGGGGACTGAAGCAGGGGTGGGTGGAACAGCTGGCTGGAGTGGTAGAAATGAGTGTCACTAACTTATTCTTCAAATACTGCAACCCTAATCCATTGCCAGGCACTGTTCATGCTAAGTATGCTTGGAGCTCTAGATTTCCACGGTTTTATTTCATACAACAGTAAAATATATTTTGACAACACTGTGGAAGAGGCCGCTCAAATTGAGCAGAGAGAAGAAAGCAACTTCCTCCAGGGTCATAAAAAGAACCACTGGTGGCAGAGATGGGCAATTAGTTCTCCAAGACATTTTAATTTGCAATCTCTTAAGCCATTTCAAAATCACCAGAAAGCCCAAATCATTTATTATTATTATTTTAAAAGGAGGCTTGCAGTAAAGCCTTCACATTATAGTGGACGCCAGCACAAGATGTCATCTAACTAAATCACGCCACTCCTGAGAGGCAGAGTGCCTCATGCAATTCCAACTCCGAAAGGCTCAACACATTATGCATAACTCAATTTTGTCTCCAAATATCCTTGTAGGAAAGAAGGGAGATGTTATCAATCAGATTTGCTTGGGGAACGAGGCGGCGGGCTGAAGGCCATATGATTCAGCCATGCTCTGACTCCAGGCAAGCCCTTGCTAAGTATCAAGTTGTTCACTTTCATTGACCTTCAGACGTTTTTAGGAGTCTACGCCAGTGAAATTTCAAACAAAATTAAGATACGGCCCTCGCTTTCATGGTCCTCATAACTAGTAGGGCAAATGGGAGCAATGAAGAAATGACCAGCATATGTTGAAGAGCAGCTTCAATAGTCACACACAGCCATGGTCATGTTTAGAAGGAAAACTCATAACTCCAGCACAAAAATAAAACACAGCAAACAAAAACAAGTGTTCAACTTGATGCAACTTCTGTTCTCGATTTTAAGACAGGAGAGCTGAACTGATCCAATATCTGCCTTGAGAATTCTGTGAGCCTCGGGTAAGAACCCATTTCTACTGATCTATGGGTGATAGACAAAAGGCTAACTTGGTCACAAGAGCAGATCAGATCAACAGCCTCATCCTATTCTTTACAGATGGGAGGGAAATAGAATTGGGAGAAAATTGTGATGCTATTCCTATTTTGGAGCTTATAAAATCTCTGAGACTCTCAGAATCAGGTTTTTGTTATGATGATGTTCGACTCCCATTGCACGGGGGTATCATGTTGCAAGTGCAAGGTCTACCCAGCAATCCCTGTCTTTGCATTAAGTTGTGATGACTGGAACTTTAAAAAAGTATTATTTACTTACAAAGGAGGTGGTGACTCTGAGAATGTAAAGTACATGACAACGTAAGAGAAGGGAGATGTGCAAACTGGTCTGGCATTTCAGAAAAGAGTGACGTCACTTTGTGTAGGACCAGCTAAGGTTTTGTGAAGAGGGTCTCTAAGCTGGGCCTTGAAAGATCAGAAGGGTGGTTTGGTAGCATATTTTAACCATTAGGTGGGAAAATGTGGGGAAAGCCAGGAATATGGAGCTTATATCCATAGAAAAACCATTACATAGACTAGAAAGTAATAACCTGTTGTGGTTTGAATGTGAGGTGTCTCCCAAAAGCTCCTGTGTGAGACAATGCAAGAAGGTCCAGAGGAGAAATGACTGGGTTGTGAATGAGTCCCTGATGGGATTAACTGGGTGGTGGCTGGAGGCAGGTGGGTGTGGCTGGAGGAGGGGGCATTGGGGGTGTGGCTTTGGGGTCTCTATTTGTCTCTGGAGAGTGGAGTCTCTCTCTGCTTCCTGATCACCATGTGAGCTGCTTCCCTCCACCACATTCTTCCTCCATGATGTCCTGCCTCCCCTGGAGCCCTGAGGAGTGGAGCCTGCTGTCTGTGGACAGAGACCTCTGAAACCGTGAGCCCCCAGATAAAATTTTTGTCCCCTACAATTGTTCTGGTCAGGTCTTTTGGTCACAGTAATGAAAAAGCTGACTAAAACATACCCATTACTCCTTTAGAAATGAAATAAAATCTAAAACAAAAAGGATTAAGATATTTACAATGTAATCCAAGTCTTGTACGACCAAATAGCTTCCTCTTTTCTGTCCAAGTCTGATTAAAAGTTTAACATTCTTATGGAATCTAGAGCAAAACAGGGGAAAGAAGGTGGTCGGGGGGATAGGATATCATAAATATATATGAAGACCAGTGGAGTAGAAGGAAACTGAGAGGGAGAGAGGAAGGAAAGGAGAGGAGGAGAAGATATAGAATGTAACAAAATCATGTTACATGCATTTATAAGTGAACCACAGGGAATTTCACCTTATGGTTACATAGAAAGTAACAATCAAAAATAAAGGAAGATGAGGAGAGTAGAGGACAGAGAAGAGGGGAAGGGAGGGTAAGTGTGTGTGTGTGGGGGGAACAGGGATTAAATCAAATTCCAGGTATGTATGATTTTGTCCAAACGAACCCACCTACTACGTATAACTTTGTAATGCTTTAATAAAAAGTGTTTAATGTTCTCCCCAAAGACATATTCTTAATGGCTCCCAAATGAAAACCACCCATATGCCCAGTAAGAGGGATAAAGAGATGAAGTTATATTCACACAGTGGAATAATTTGCAGCGATGAAAGGAGCAACTCATCGAGTCTCACCCACAAAATGCCAAGTGAGCGACGCCAGACACAAGAAAGTCATGGTGGTAAAAGTCATTGTAGGGATAGTTGTGAGGGGAGAGTGACAGGAAGGGGCAGTGACACCAGGTTTTTTTTTTTTTCCATTTGTTCTTTTTAGTTATGCGTGACACTAGAGTGTATTTTGACACATTACACATACATGGGGTATGACCTCCCATTCTTGTGGTTGGACCTGATGTGGAGTTTCCTGGTCGTGTGCTCATATAGGAACACAGGAAAGTTCTGTCCCATTCACTCCACTGTCTTTCCTGTTCCCACCCCCCCTTCATTCTCCTTTGTCTCATCCAGTGAATTTCTATTCTCCCGACCCCCTTATTGTGTGCTAGCATCTACATGTCAGAGAGGACACTGGGCCTCTGTTTTTTGGGGATTGGCTTATTTTGACGGTGGGTTACTTCTTGACCAGGCGATGGTTCTGTGGGTTGGTTGGTTCAGTTTGTGAAATTCATCAACATAAGAGCTTAAGATATGTGTGCATCTCTGTGATCATCAATGACAAAGCAGCAAGAAGTGATTACTCATTAATCACTGGAAACTTACTCTGGGCAGTCCTAGTGGGGAAAAAAAGCATTTTGTAAATGCAGCTGGGAGACAGCATCAGTGATGATTTCAAATTTTTATTTATGATTAAGTGAAGTAAGCCAGACTCAGAAAGACAAGTGCCCCATGTTTTCTCTCATGTGAGGAAGCTAGAGACTAAAAGGAAAAACAGGATCCAATGAAAATAAAGGGAGGCTGGGCACAGAGGCACACGTCTGTAATCCCAGTGGCTTAGGAGGCTGGGGCAGGAGGATGGCAAGTTCAAAGCCAGCCTCAGCAACTTAGTGAGGCCTAAGCAACTCAGCAAGATTCTGTCTCAAAATAAAATGTAAAAAAGGCTGGGGATATGGCTCAGTGGTTAATCCCTGGAACCAAAAAAAAAAAAAAAAAAAAGACAGGAAAAGAAAGAGAGACCAGTGTAGAAGAAGGGGGTGGGAGGAGGAATAAGGGGAGACACTGTGGAATGAAACTGATGAAATTATGTCATGTGCGTGTATGAATATGCCACCATGAAACCCATTCTCACCAATTAAAGAAAAATAAGAGTCTCATAGTTGTATTTAGAAAAGTTTTAGAAGTTTTTTTTTTTTTTAACCCATTATAGCAAGAAAAGTATGGAAGTTCATTTTTCAAAGCTAACTTTAATCTTTAATTGCCATTTTAATTTAAGGATTAATCTCCTTCCTATTGCTATTTGCAAACCATGTTTAATCTCTATATTGACATTTTAAATAATTGCTGATGGTAAATTAGTGTTCCAGGGCATCTCTTCACCAACTGAAAACTTATTTCTAATTCCTGAGCTCTGTATTCCCCACAGAAGACTGTCCTGATTCATCTGGGACCAGGTCCACTAACAACAGAATGAGGAGAGACAGCAGCTACAAATGAGAGCTCTAAGTGACCCACACTTGTGTGCACAGCTTATTCACCTTTGTCATCTCTGGTAGCTTTCAGTGTGTGTATTTACCTTGCAAAAAATACAATTAAAGACCTAGGCACTGTATAACCTGAAAACCTTTGCCAAATTTAAGGGTGGCTGTGTCAAGTTAGATAGCACCCATGAGGAGTGAGGCCATTTGAAGAACCAAGTTACAAGAAACTGGATGGTGCTTTAGGTCAATGAGGATCACTTGGACCTGAGCACGCCAGACTTATCCTTGCCAAATGTCAGTTACAAGCCTTTCAGCATGTGACCTGGATTCGCTTGACAACCTTTTGAGTCAGTCCATACTTATCTACACAACCAATCCCTTAGGAATCTCAGCTAGACAATTTTTCGGTGGCAAAGTTCCTCATAAGGACACCAGTAACTTTCAATCTCATGAGTATGCCTCTTTTTGGGGGGTGGGTGGGTGTTGTGTTTGGATGTGAGGTGTCCCCCTAAAGCTCACGTGTGAGACAGTGCAAGAAGGTTCGGAGGAGACATGACTGGGTTGTGAGAGCCTTAACTCAATCAGTGAATGAACCCCTGATGGGATTAACTGGGTGGTGGCTGGAGGCAGGTGGGGGTGGCTGGAGGAGGGGGCATTGGGGGCGTGGCTTTGGGGTCTCTATTTGTCCCTGGAGAGTGGAGTCTCTCTCTGCTTCCTGATCACCATGTGAGCTGCTTCCCTCCACCACACTCTTCCTCCATGATGTCCTGCCTCCCCTCGAGCCCTGAGGAATGGAGCCTGGTGTCTGTGGACTGAGACCTCTGAAACTGCGAGCCCTCTAGTAAACTTTTCCTCCCCTAAGATTGTTCTGGTCAGATATTTTAGTCACAGTGGCAAAAAACCTGACTAAATCAGTGGGCATGAAGAGAGTTTTTTAAAACATCATTATGCTGATGCACTACATTTGTATAGAATACTATTCTAATCCATGACCTAAATAGAAATATGCTTCCATACATTTTGCCTTGAGAGCTCACTAATTTTCAGAAAGAAATCTCTGACAAATAGAGCCACGCTCTTCTTATTAACTGTAAAGTGAGCTGAAAAACAAGTTTTAATTTCCTGAGTTTATTAATTTTACACTAGAAGGAATCTAGTAGGATCAAGTTGAAGAGGTCTCCTATCGCATTCAATGGTAAGCCATCTTTCAGGCATTTGGACATAGGCCAGAATAGTGGCCATTCAATAAATGTAGATTAAAATAATGAAAGAACTGGGAGGAATCCCAGTGTCTTGCAAGGCTGAGGCAGGGGAATTGTAAGTTCAAAGCCAGCCCCAGTAATCTAGCGAGGACCTGAGCATCTTAGTGAGACCCTGTCTCAAAATAAAAAAATCAAAAGAGCTGGTGATGTGGCTTAGTGGTTAAGTGCCCCTGGGTTCAATCCCTGGTACAAACAAAAACAAAAACAAAAACCAGAACTCTAGGAGGAAAACAATCCCTGAGATTATTGACAGAAATGAAAACTGAGGTAAGAAACAGGAGTTTCTGGAGGGGGGAGATGATAACTTCAGAAAGTTTTAGAATGTGGAACAGTTTGATTGTAATATAATAATGACAGATTGATCAACACCTCTTGTGGGCTTTTGCACATGGAAATCCTTTAAAAGCTTAAAGTAGCCATAGAACTTAAGTGGCCAAGTGATCATGGAATTTTTTCAGTGGTCTCTAATGGGAGGGAGCAGTTCATTGTGTTGGATATGTACTGGCTTTCATGTCCCCAACTCCTGGGTTTGATATCACTTTGCTACTTAGATGTGAGCAAGGCAGAGTTGGTTTCCTTGTCCATCAGACAGGGATAATAAAGCCTATGTTGAGGGGATGGACATGGAGACTGGAGATAGAGTATGAGGCACCCTATAGAAGGCTAGGCACATGGAAGGAACCCAAAATCATTAACATTAGAGCAAGGGCTCTAAGCCATAGACTTCAGACCTCAGAGTGTTTAGGAAATACTGCCAGCCTAGCAATTCCATATCATCACCCAAATTTTGTACTTTAATTATTTTAACATAACTTCTATTTTAGACCATTTTGCTTTTGTCCACAACTAAATTAAACATTGAATGCAAAGAAAGTAAAGGAAACAAGCCACTTTGTAGCCACAGCATGAATTTTGACTGAAAACTACTAAAAAATAAAACGGAGGGCTGAAAAATTCCTACGCCTAATTCAAATACTTTTAATGGCAGCACAAATGTTATTTCGTCACCAAATTTTGTAGTTTCAGCAATAATCATCCACAACACATTGACAGAAAAAACTGAAATAATGACCTTGTCTTTTCAGGGATAAGGAAAGAGTGTGGTTTTGACCAAACATCAAGTATCAGACTGTTTTCCAAAAGCTATTAATTGGTAGAAGTGTCCAATTAAATAATGAAACATTCTTGCCCTGATTAGCACTAAGGGTTATGAGTGCTACTAGTTCTGCCCCAATTCAATTCAATCTGTCAACCATGAAGTTATTCATCTACAATTTGGCTCTGTGGACAAGAGAGGAACACAAAGTGTGGTGTATGGTGAGTGACTTGAGATATCATTCCTGTTTTTAAATATCTCCCTATCTTTGGGGTGTCCCTGAGAAAGCACCAGCACCCAGAAGTTGGGACACATTAATGCACTCTTTTTTAGCAATTCGTTCAACTATACAGAGCAGGAAGCAGATAACCATATAGCCCATATAGCTACCATTTATTGAACAGCACTTATAATTAATTTCTGGAATTTTAAGAAATTGTGGAGGTTTCATTTGCTTTTAGGATGCCAGGAATACTGGTTTACATTTCTAACCACTCAGTAGAAATATAGAAGAAAATACCTTGTCCGATTGTGGGCTAGGAGTTCTACATGCACTATCTCACTTAGCAGTATAGGGGTTTAGCATAGATCTGGGGCTGGGGCTCCATGGTGGAGCGCTCACCTAGCACCTGTGGGGCACTGGGTTCCATCCTTAGCACCACATTAAAAAAATAAGATAAAATAGGGGTATCTTGTCCATCTACAACTCAAAAATATTTTTAAAAACCCCAACAAAATATAGAATAAGTATGTTTTTATTTCCAAGTGTGAAGATGAAGTATAACTGAGGTTAATAAACCTATCTGAGGTCATACAGGTAAGAAGAACAAAGCCAGGATTCAAATCCAGGTCGGTCTGAACCATGGCTGCCCTTGACATCTCAGTTTGGAAGGATGAGGATGTAGATGGTCTTGGCAGAGGGCCCTGTTTGAGGAAGACTGCTTATCAGATGGCCCTGGGCAGCACGAGGCCAGTGGGGCATCTGTGTTGGAAAGTGCCAAAGGAGGGGGAGTTGCCTTCTAAGGGAATCCCTACAGTTAGGCCAGGGGAGGGACATCTGCTGATAAACAGGGTAACTTGACCTTGAAACGGGTGTTTTCAATCAGTGCAATATTGTAGCTGAAGCAAGTCATTCTTTAAACAATGGTGCATTGTTGGAAAAACAGCTGCAAAGGGCATACCTGAGTGACAAATTTAAAGCGAGACAGTTGGCTTCCCTTTGAACAAAGAGTAGTATTATATATCCTAGAAAATGTAGGACTTTATATAGTGATACAGTTCTTTATAATGTTAAAATAATTTACAAATTCATTTTCCTTTAAGTTTTATGGCATAAATTGCATAGATTTTATTACTTTTTTAAAAATATAATGATAGATATTCCCTATTCTGATAATAGGTTCAAGTACATCAGGGAGGCAGTGAAAATAATCCTTTTGCATTATCCAAAATGGCTTGACAATTAAATAAAAAAGTTTGCTCAGATTGTACCATGGCCTAAACTATCTTTTAACTATCCTCCTATAATTCAGTTTTGATATTCAAAAGTAAAATGTAAAGATTAAAGTAAAAAATTATACAAAGCATGGTACAGTGGCGCAGGCCTGTAATCCTAGTGACTTTAGAGGCTGAGGCAGGAGGATCACAATTGAGGCCAGCGTTAGCAACTTAGACCCTAAGCAACTTGGTGAAACCCTGTCTCAAAATATAAAATAAGGGGGCTGGGGATGTGGCTCAAGAGGTAATGTGCTTGCCTGGCATGTGCGGGGCACTGGGTTCGATCCTCAGCACCACATAAAAATAAAATAAAGATGTTGTGTCCACCAAAAACTGAAAAATAAATATTAAAAATTCTCTCTCTCTGAAAAAAAAAAACAAAACAACAACAAAAAATATATATATATATATATATATATATATATATATATATAAAATAAAAAGGGCTGGGGAGGTAGTTCAGTGGTTCCCCTGGGTTCAATCCCCAGTATACCTACCTACCTACACACACACACACACATACACATGTTATACAATTTTGCAACTCCTCTCCTATAAAAAGTCATATACCCCCCATCTCAAAGAGAATACCCAAATTTTGTCTTTCTCATGAAAATAACCATTCTTTAATAATAAGTTCCAACATTTTCTGGAGTTATAAAACCTGTTATGTAATTCTGTTTTATTTGTTTAAAGATGCACATAATGCAATTTGCAGCTTTAAAATGATTCATTCATAATTGTTTGAATGAAGTTATATGTGTGGAAGAGTTTAATTACTAGCTATCTACATGGTTGCAACATAACCCAGAGGGCTGTACTTCTTTCTTAATTAAAAATTATTTGAACTTAATAATAGAGAAATTTATTAAAATATGAGTAAGATGCTGCAAGAAAGAAGTTTACTGAACAGTTAGCAAGTCAATTTCAGTAAGCATTCCTTAAGAATTACTAGTACTCTTCCATATCACGATAGAGCCAGTTCTCCTGTAAGAACCTTTACTTTTCCTTTGTCACAAAGTTCTTTCATACTGGCACTTTGTAATAGCACAGATTTCCAGTGGGATGTCACTCACAAATTCCTGAATGCAATTCACAGCAAATTCCTACCAAGATCCCAGCAGCCTTTTCTGCAGAAATTGAGCCAATATAGCAAAACACAATGAGAAAAATGGAGAGTGAAGTTGAATCCACACTTCCTGACTTGAAAGCTTATTGTAGAGCTATAGTAATCAAGACAGTATGGTGCTGCTGGTGGTGGTGGGACGATATTTAGATCAGGGGAACAGAAATAGGAGGCGAGAAAGCAAAACAAAAAATCCACAGGACGCTTACATGAATGATCAGTTCAAGGGAGAAAGAATAGTTTTATCAAAAAATAGAGCTGGGACAACTGTATGTCCATGCCTCCCCGCCCCCCCCCAAAAAAAAAAAATGTAGGTCAACTTCTACCTTACATCGTACACAGAAAATTAACTCAATATGGATCATAGAACCAAATTTAAGAGTTAGAATGATAAAATTCTTAGAAGAAAACTTCTAGGAGTAAATCTTTGTGGCCCTGGATCAGGCGATGGCTGTTTAGACGTAATACCAAACACAGAGGTGAGAAATACAAAGTCTGGTGGTCCAGTTTCAGAACATTCAGCCTTAATTGGATCCAACTCTAGTAGCCCCTCCCTTTCGCCTGCCCTAATTCTAAAATCAGCCAATCGCATGACTGTGACCCACAACTCCTCCAATCAGAGTGAAGGGCGGAGCTGCCTTAAGTTAGAGACACGAGCCGGCGGAGTGCCGCCCATGGCGCTTGCTAGCCAGGTTCAGGTGGCGCTCGCTTCTGCCAGGAAAAATCCAGGGGACCGTAAAGGGTTGCCTTGCCTATCCGCTCTCCGCACGTGTTTGATTTCTTGTCGCACCTCTTTATTCCTAACAGCATCGGAGGAAAATAATAGCCTTGACTTCATCAAAATTAAACGGTTTTGTGCTTTAAAAGGCAGACACCATAAAGAATGGAAAGGACAACCACAGAACGGGAGAAAATATTTGCAAATCGTATATCTGTTAAGGAATTTTTTATCCAAACTAAATTAAGAACTCTCACAACCGAACAATAAAAAAAGACAATCCAATTAAAAAGTAGGCAAACAGTTTGAACAGGCATTTCTCCAAAAGAGATAAACAAATGACCAATAAATACATGAAATGATGCTCAACAACATTGCATTAGTCGTTAGAGAAATGCAAATTGAAATCGCAGGAGAGACCACTTCATGCCCACTGAGATGGCTTAAATACAAAAGACAGATAAGAAGATGTGTAGGCTAGGATATTGAGAAATTGGAACCCTTAGACAGTGCTGGCAGGAATGTGAAATGGTGCAGCCACTTTGGAAAACGTTTGGCAGTTCCTCAAAAATTAAACGTAGCGTTCCATATGACTTGGCAATTCCACTCAGAGGTATATATCCAAGAGCACTGAAAACATACGTCCACGTGAAAGCTTGCCCATGCATGTTCATGGCAGCATCATTTAGAACAGCTAAAAAGTAGAAGCAATCCAAATACCCATCAACTGATAAACGAATCAAAAAATATGGCATATCCACCCAGTGGATTCAGGCATACAAAAGAACGGAGTGCTATGGTATGCATGGATCTTGAGAACACGCGTAGAATGTAGCCAGACACATAAAGCCACGTTTTGTTATGATTGTGATGATATGGAGTGTCAAGAATAGGCAGATCCATGAGGACAAAGATTAGTGGTTGCCAGGAGTTTTGGGGGAGGAGCAATGGGAATGACTGCTACTGGGTACTGGGTTTCTTTTGGGGTGATGAAAAAAAGATCTGAAATTAGATAGTGGTAGCGGTTGCAGGATTCTGTCAATATACAAAAAACTGAATTGCACACTTTAAAAGGATGAAGTCAGTCCTGTGTAAAAACAATCTCATAAAGTAGTTAAAAAAAAAAAGTCACCTGGATGAATGTAAGACTCCTCTGTGGAGTTAGCAAGCACACAGTGTTCTTCAGGAAATGTGTTTCCACAGATCCTTAATTGCTAATCCCAAGTGAAGAGGATGCTGATGATCACAACCTATGAGCATAAGCTTTAAAAAGACGTCTCCGGGAGAACGCTCCATTTCTGTTGCAATTTCACTTTGAAATGAGGCAAGTCTGCCTTATGCCTTCAATAATTTTATAAGCTATTAAACTAAAATGGTCATATTTGCAAATGTGGGCAATAGATTGAAGTGATCATGTGGAGTGTTAGAGATAAAATTCTCTGAGTTAGAGTTTTGGCACCGAGACCATACCTCTTTAAGAGGCTGGGAAGCAGTCCTTTGTGCCTTTATCCTCCCGCCCAAGATGAAGTTCCTTCGCCTACCCCAAGAAGCTTTCACTCTGAGTCAGTCTCCTCAGCTGTAAGATGCAACAACAGTTTCTTATCGGGGTGCTTCAAGACACAAAGGACACGCTGGACTTGTGCTATAAAAAGTGTCTCCTGAAACAATCTGGGAACTGCGCAAACCCAGGGCCCCTTAATGCAGACAGTGAGTAAGAGCAAGGTCCTTGTTCTCCCTCCAAACTTTGGTCTCCTACTGACTTTCTCATTCCCTTGTATTTTACAGAGTGCTGTTTTAGGCAGTATATTTTGCTGAGTGGCCGGGGACTTCCCGTTCATTAGTGCTTCAAGTTTCCAAGCTTCTTTTTGTGCTCTGGTTTTATTGCTTCAGAAAAATTAAAAGATTGAAAATAAGCAACTTTTTGGATGTGTAGGATGACAGGCTCTACCTAAGAGAAACTGGTGGCAAAGAAACTAGGGAGAACACAGACTGGGATGCTTCCTGAAGATTTGTTTGGTTCTGTTTTTGCCAGCCCACTATTGGCTAAAGTCAAGTGAAGTGGTGTTCTAGAAAAATCGATCAGGCTGGTTTATTACCTACATTCCAATTTATTACCTCCATCAAAGGAATAAAGTCACAATTGGGGAGGACAAGAACGTCTTTTTCTGTTTCAGAAGTACTTTCTGAAATGAAAAACACTCAAAAAACAATCAACAACTTTCATCTTAACTAATCACAAAACAATCCATTTTTCACTAGGGTTAAGCGATTCACTATTTTCATGTGAACACACATGAGAAATGATCAGTTTTGTCTTTGGATGCTTCTTTAGGACAGGCTTTCACTTTTGTAAGATCTAACCCATGTTTATACAGCACAGCAGGTTACTGACAGGAAGTGGTTCTTTGTGGAGTCAGACAATCTGGGTTCAAGTTCTGCCTTCTTAACTAAGCAGCTGTTGTCCCTGGACAAGCCACATAACCCTTTAAAACTTCAGCTTCCTCATGTGGAAACTACCTCTCAGGGTCTTTATGAGGACCAGATATGAAATACTTCATGGAAAAGGGCTTGGGACAGTCACTGTTCCTGTAAATGTCCAGGAAATATTAGCTACTTCTATTTTGTTGATGATAATGATGTCTCTGCCATTACCTGTGCCGGGTAGCAATTGATCTACTCTAAATTGCATAGAACATAATTGAAGGCAAGCCTTACATTGTAACACATATAGAATACTTTGGACAGGACACGTACAGAAAATCTTTAATGTTTAAAAAATAGAATATAAGCGTCATTGGTTCTGCATAGCCTCATTTGTCCTCTAGTTTCTAAGTGCAGCTTAGGGGGAACTGAAGGAAGAAAAGTACTAAAGCAGAAAGGGAGGAAAAAAAAATCAATTTGATGGACACGAATATAGCCACCAAACTAGCCTAGGGATTTATTCGATGACACTGCTTTACTGTTAACCTTCACTCACATCATTTATTATTCGGGGGAACTGCTACAGAGAGACCAGAAAGTGAATAGAATAATGATGTTTTTATGGCTCCTAATGTAGATTGTTATTGAAAATCTGTCAATTTTACTGGCAAGCTTTTGGCTCAAAAATAAGATCTTCATTTATAATTTGCAGGCGGTGATAACGAAAATTATGGGAAGTAACTGGGAAATAAAAAATAACTATTATGATGAAAATTACATAATTATCTTTCTCATTAAAAGCATGAGGCATTCCATTATCCTTGGGATGTGCAGTATACTCTTTAACAGCTGCTGTTACTGAACGAAAACATATCTGAATAGTGAAGAAAATACATTACTGATCACCCAAATGATGAAAAATAGATATTGCTGAAAATGTGTGCGAAGTGGAACAGATTAGAATACAGCCAGACGGGCAGCCCACACGGGTAAACCGCAGTGAAGCCACCCAGAGAAACTTCAGGTCTCAAACACCCCCACCCGGGAAATTTCTTTCATGGAGGTTTTGTATATTAAAGTTGGCACTTGGTGGACCGGTGGGTCCTTTGCTTTGATAAGGGGAACTGGAATTTTCCGAGAGGATCTTCACCTTCCAGGGAGAGAGGGCATGATGTAGACATCAAACTTGTTTGTGATGGCCAATCCTCATTTATTTATTTATTGGTACCAGGGGTTGAATCCAGGGCACTTGACCACTGAGCCACATCCCCAACTCTTTTTAATATTTTATTTAGAGAAAGGGTCTAGCTGAGTTGCTTAGGGCTTTGCTAAGTTGCCGAGGCTGGCTTTGAACTCGGGATCCTCCTGCTTCAGCCTCCTGAGAAGCTGGGATTAAGGGGGGAGCCATCGCACCTGGCAGTGATGGTCAGTCTTGGTTGTGCTCCACTGTACTGAGAGATGCTGGAAAACTGATAAAGCACCCTTCTGGGTCGGTGAGCAATAGTTCCAGAAACAACTGGCAGGGGTAGGTGGGTGAGCAAACAGAAAGGGAAAAAGACCCTCCCTAAATGGGGTCAGCGCTCCCAATAGGCTGTGGGTCCAGAGAGACCAAGCTGGGGAGCTCCGCGCATGCGCAGGCTTGACGCTTCTGGAGGGTGTGTACTTTTTGCTGCTTCCCTCATTTGAGGACCTCACAGTCCACGTTCTTAAGACTTTGAACGTGGACTTGCACTAGCGACCTTCCAGGGTGCCTCCAGGCCGTCAGCCTCAAACTGGGGCTGCATCATGGTTTCCTCTAGTTTTGTGGCTTCTATGTTGTTGGACTGAGCAGCTCCTAGTTCCTCTGGCTCTCCAGCCTCAGATGGCCATGTGGGACTGTCCAGCCTCTGACAGTGAGTCAGCCTAATAAATCCCTTGTAATTATCATCATATGCCCATTTTATGGGTTAGAATGATCACATACACATTGTATTGGTTCTGTTCCTTTAGAGAACCCCGACAAATATGTCACTTGGAAATTGTTTCTATTTGCTTCACCAAGAAACTCTGGCTTTCTGGTGCTCCTGCTTCTGTGGAGGCACTCCCCACCTCTCCCCAAAAGTTGAGTATTTATTTATTTGTTGTTTTTCTTTTTTAGTTTTCACACATGAGAATGAATGTGTGATACTTGTCTTTCTTGTGTCTGGCGTATTTAACTTATATGGAACTCCAGTTCCATCCATTTTCCTGCAAATGAGTCATTCTTCTTTATGGTTGAGTAATATTCTATGGTGTACCCCTCACCTCACCCTACTTTATTTATTTTTCTCTCTCTCTTTTTGTTCTAGGGGTTGACCCAGGGGCACTTAACCACTGAGCCACACAACCCTATCTCTTTTTGTATTTTATTCAGAGACAGGGTCTCACTTAGTAGCTTGGGGCCTTGCTAAGTTACTGAGGCTGGCTTCACAATCATCCTGCCTCAGCCTCCCTGAGCTGGTGGTATTACAGGTGTGCGCCACAGTGCTCTGCTCTTTATTCATTTCCATGTTGATGGGAACCTAGGCTGATTCTATCTTAGCTATTGTGAACAGCACTGCAGTAAACATGGATATGCTGATGTTTCTTTTGTATGCTGACTTAATTTCCTGTGGATATATAACCAGGAGTGGAACAGCTGAATCATATATGGTAGTTTGAGTTTTAGTTTTTTGAGGAACCTCCATACTGTTTTCCATAGTGGCCAAACTCATTATGTTCTCACCATGAAACGAATAATGGTTCCTTTTTCTCCACATCCTCACTAGCATCTGGTGTGTGTGTGTGTGTGTGTGTGTGTGTGTGTATGTATGTATGTATGTAGCCATTCTAGCTAGGGTGAAATGATATCGCATTGTATTTATTTTAACTATATTTATTTATTTATATATGGTGCTGAGGATTGAACCCAGGGCCTCACACATGCTAGGCGAGCGCTCTACCACTGAGCCACAACCCCAGCTCCTCGAATTATAGTTTTGATTTGCATTTTCCTGATGGCTAGTGTTACTGAGCATTTTTTCATATATTTATTGGCCATTTATACTTCTTTAGAACAAGTGTCTGTTCAAATCCTTTGTCTATTTTTAATTGGATTGTCTTTTTGGTTAAGTTATTTTTGAATTCTTTATGTGTTCTGTATCTTAACTCTCAAACAAATACCTGGCCAATATTTTCTCCCATTCTGTTGATTCTCTTTTCGCTCTGCGGTTTCCTTTGCTGTGCAGAAGTTTTCTTTTTAGTCTGATGTAATCCCATTTGCCGTTTTTTGCCTTTTGTTTTATTTTTTAAAACTTATTGGTTCTTTTTAGTTATCCATAACAGCAGAATCCATTTTGGTATAATTATACAAGCATGGAATATATCTTACTCTAGTTAGAGTCCCTTTCTTATGAATGCACATGGTGGTGGGATTCATTGTGTTTCTTACATATACATGGGAAAATTACGTCAGATTCATTCCACTGTTTTTCTTTTCTTATCCCCCTCCATTCCTCATCGTCTAACCTACTACACTTCTATTCTTCCCTTCAACTACTCCTCCCTTTTGTGGGTTAACTTCTATATATCAGGGAGAACATTTGACCTTTAGTTCTTTGGGACTGGCTTACTTCACTTTAGCATGATAGTCTCCAATCCATCCATTTGCTGGCAAATGTCATAAAATCATTCTTCTTTATGGCTGAGTAATATTCCATTGTGTATATGTACCACATTGTCTTTTGCCATTCATCTGTTGAAGAGCACTTGAGTTGGTTCCATAGTTTAGCTACTGTGAATTGAGCTGCTATAAACATTGATGTGCCTGTGTCACATCAGGGGATTAATGCACTGATAGGCTAAGGCTCTTGGTTATAACCAATCATTTTAAGTCCTTTGGGTATATACCCTGGAGTTGGATGACTGGGTCAAATGGTGGTTCCACTTTCTGTTTTCTTGTTTATTTCCTTATTTGCTTTTGAATTATGGTCCTATTTTGTGCATTTGAAGTCTTACCCAGAAAATTATTGCCTGACTAATATCTTGAAGTTTTTCCTTTGTGTTTTCCTCTGGTAGTTTCCAAGTATTGGGTCTTAATGTTAAGATCCATTTTGAATTGAGTTTTGAACAGGGTGAGAGATCGGGGTCAAATTTCACCCTGCACATTGATATCCAGTTTTCCCAGCCCCATTTGTTGAAGAGGTTGTCCTTTCCCAAAGTATGTTTTTGGCACCTCTGTTAGCCAGTCTTTTCATTGCTCTGACCGAAATGACCCAGCAAGAATAATTTAGAGGAGGAAAAGTTTATTTAGGTCTCATGGTTTCAGACGTCTCAGTCCACAGATGGCTGACTCCATTCCTCAGGGCCTGAGGTAAGGCAGGACATCAAGACAGAAGAGTGTGGTGGAGGAAAGTGGCTCAGAACATGACCCCCAGGAAGGAGGGAGGGAGAGAGATCTCTTCTTCCAGCAAGGAGAAGATATACCCCAAAGGCACACCCCAAGGACCCACCTCCTCCAGCTGCACCCCACCTGCCTACAGTTACCACCCAGTTAACCCCTATCACGGGATTAATGCACTGATCAGGCTCAATCATTTCACCTCTGATTGATCTTGCATCGTCTCACACATGAGCTTTGGGGACACCTCATATTTAAACCATAAAAGCCCCTTTGTCAAAAATGAGAGGGCTGTAGAAGCGTGGGTTATTTTTGGGTTCTCTGTTCTTTGCCACTGTTCTTCGGTCTGTTTTTATGCTAATATCTTGCTTTTTTGGTTAGTATGGCTCTGCAGTGTTTTAAAATCAGTTACAGTAAAGACTCCACCTTTGTTATTTATGGAGATGGCTTTGGCTATCCAGGGTCTTTGGTGTGCCACATGAATTTTAGGATGGTTTTTTTTTTCTAGTTTTGTTTAGAACATCTTTGGTATTTTGATGGGGATTGTATTGAACCTATGGATCCCTTTGGGTAGTTTGGCTATTTCAACAATATTAATTCTTCCAATCTGTGACCCTGGGAATTCTTTTGTGGAAGCACATTTTAGATATCCTTCCCTTGTCCACCTTTCGGCCCCTCTCCTTGCAAGCTCTCTAACATCAACTGAATTTGGCCCTCAAGGACTAGTCATTGACCTTGGAGAATGCTGGATATTACAGTTACCCTACAAGGGGGAATAAAGTAAAAATCAATTTAAGCAGAAACTTGTAGTGGATAAAATATTGAACATAAGTTCATAATAATTTCACATCTATTCTTTTAAATTTTTTTGCAGTACTGGGGATTGAGCCCAGGGATGCTCCCTGACTGAGCTACATTCTCAGCACTTTCTTATTTTGTATTTTGACACAGGGTCTTACTAAATTTCTGAGGCTGGCCTTGAACTTGTGTTCCTTTTGTCTTAACTTTCCAAGGAACTGGGATTATAGGTGTATACCACCAGGCCTGGCATAAGTTCATATATTCTACGAATGAGGCATTAACTTTAATCTGCAAAGAAAATATAAGCTACTGCAAGTAATGATGTAAATACATATAAATCATTTTATAAAATGCACTTCTATATGGTATCTGATCTCATATATATCTATGATATACATCTATGATATATATATATATATATATATATAAAACCTCTGAGTGAGAAGAGAGCAATTAATAATTAGTTATTCATATTTATTCGAGAATGTTTAAACAAAGAGCGTTCAGAGAAAGTTACCTAAAATAGCTGAGAATTATATGCTTTTTCTTCCTGATAAGCTGACTCCCCAGAAACAGAAAGAACTACATATTTTGATATTTAACTTATTGAAATGAGGAAATAGGACTATAAATACAGGTGGTCTAGCAAATCACTTTTGCCTTAGTGTTGGACTGTTTGACTATTTAAGAGCAATAGATGATAAAATATGTTTTAGAAAGTATTTTTCTTACATGGAAATTTGTATTATAGAAAGTATATTTTTCTACAAAACCACAGAACCTCCTCTTAAATAGAATTGCTTGGAAAGCTGAAAGTGAAAGCTAGAAGAATTTTAACAAGTGTGTAGTTCTGTGATTCTCCATAGGAAAGCAAAGTTTAAATTTTTAAGATCTGAGAAGGCAAACACAAAATCAATAGCCATGAAAGTAAATAATGGAAAAGTGAAATATGGTACTATTTTTATGTTATAAAATAATACATTTTATGCTATAATTTTTTTCTCACCATCATGTATTTAAAGGAGTAACTATTTGATTCTTGCATGTACTTCTTTGGTAGATTTTTCCAATTTGACCCATTTTAAAAGATTATATAACAATTAAATTAGTGTCAAATGATAAACAGAATAGAGAAAAAATAAAAGTAGATTATGTTTTAAAAACACAATTTGGTGTCTGACAGTGTATATTTTAACACTCAGTTTTAGTAAACTATTACTCTACCCTTCCATTTATAGCCACACTGGAAAAAATATTAGCAAAGATTGGCCTTAAAGAAAATATTTGGGGGATGGATTGGACTGTTTCTTCCTGAACGTTTGACCACCATGTTCTATGACCTTTCCCCTTCAGCAGTGAAGTATATATGCAAAGGAGAGAGCCTGCTCTAGGGCGAGCTGGGACAAGGGAGAGATTTATCAGAGGTTGTAATGAGAAGGGAGCTGTCATTGTCCTGCCCTTCTTGCTTTCTGCCTCCTCAGAGGCCAGCCTTGCTCTCGGCACTGCAGATGCTGAGAATATAATAGTAGACCAATACATGATCCCTGCCATCCGGGGACTTTATCTGGAGGGCAACAAGGAGTTATCACATGAGGCAGGAGAATGAAGATATGGATGTGAGTTGGTGGCTGTTGTTTGTGGCAGTGCTGGGATGGTTTGTGGAGACAGGAGGAGGGAGGCCAATTGGGGGACTATCTGTTGGGGGACTACTGTTACTAGTGACACTGAGGTGTCCGTGTTAAGAAAATGAAGATGGAAAAGCCAGACTCATTGGAGCATTCAAGCCAGTATGTGGAAGGCAGAGGATGTCATACTTAATCACTCTGGAAATCTCTGAAACGAGATCTGAGATTCTCGAACCCTGTCATGTTAAGATGTTTTTCCTTCTTGTGGGCAGGAGTTGGGATTAGCAGACAACTGTGCTCTCCAACGTGGGTTTTCAGACCTCTGCTAAGAACCAGTTTGTCTGTAGTGAAGAATGAGAACAGACTATGGAAGGATCTTTTAGGAACATTTCTTCTTAGCACTCACCTGGGCCTAAATTTTGTCCATGCCATAGACATTGGAGAAATTTATTTTTTAGAGTCCCAGGTAGGATAAAGAAAAGATGGTGAGTGGGTGAGAATACTTCTGTCCCTAGAACAGTCCCTGCTGGCCTCAGCTGCTGGGGCTCCCTGAGGATGTTCATATGGTTGAAGAGCCCTGCCTTCAGGTGGGAAACCGGACAGGGTGCCAGCGAGACCAGAAACAGGCCCAGTGCTCTGCATCACTAGCAAATGGAGTGGTGGCTCTTACATTTTTTTTTTCCCCACGGATATACAAAAAGAAACAAAGTTTAATCTTGTCTACAGAAGAAAGTAAACAGAAAATGTAGCAAACATCCCTTAAGCTTTAATTCTAGGACTATACATTGGTAGAACTAGAGGAGAGGGTTTTTTGTTTTTTAAATTTGGTTTGGCTGCTAGACAGTGCTGTCTCTTCTTCAATTCAAACAGTATTGTTTGATTGTAACTGTCATATGCAACTGGCAGTAGGACTTCTGTGATCAAAGACCCTCTCCTCATTCATTTATAATATATTTTCACATGAAAAAAACATGTATATGTATTTTGTAGATGACATAGGCAGAGCCTAGTAGGAACTTCTGCAATGAACATTAATTCAATAAATATTTATTAGGCTCCTGCTATGTGTATGGCACTTTGTAGGTACTACAGGAGAGTCACAGGGCAGAAGGACATGCACAGTGCAGTGGTACTAAGGTACAGTTAGAAGCAAGAAGTGCTGGCATGTTGTTGCACCATAGGGTGACTCTAGATGATAGTAATAATGCTGTACTTCTCAAAGAGCTAGAAGAAAGGTTTTCTCCATAAAGAAATGATGGCAGTTTAAGGAGATAATATTTAATCTGATTTTAACCAGGAAATATGCATATATGTACCAGAACATCACATGATACCTGATTCATATGTACAATTTCTATATTTTCATGATCAGTTAAAAATTTTAAAAGTCTAATGGCAGAGAGGACACCAACATAAGTAATACTACCATAACACAGAAGGTAGTTAAAGAGTTCCTTATATACTCTTACAGAAATTTAGAGGACCATGTAAGAAGCCAGATGTTAGGTATCTCATTAGAAAACCCATAAAAATCAGTTCATTTGGGCTGGGGCTGTAGCTCAGTTGTAGCACTTGCCTTGCAGGTATGAAGCACTGGGTTTGATCCTTAGTACCAAATAAGAAAAATAAAGATACTGTGTGTTCATTTACAACTAAAAAAATACTTTAAAAAATCAGTTCATTTGGTAAGAAGTCTTTTTCTCCTACTGTGGTACAGCAGAGTACACAGTCTTTTCTTCCTTCCAGGAGTTTACTTGGTGTAAGACACTTCTCTTTGCTTGGCTTGAGTAGTGTTGTCCATGGAAATATTCATGAGATGCAGGTGGGCACTGGTCTCACATTGTTCTTAAGGTTCATCCCAGCTTGGAGATCCACTGAGAAAGAGTGGACTTAGCTGTACACCCTGGTGAGCTTATTTCCATGGAAATACATTTCCAGGCTATTTAAAATATATGGAAAGGAATATATATCCACGGAATCTGGACAGGTACAAAGACTTGTTTATCTTGGCTGCCCTGGGACCACTAATTCTGGTTTATCCCAGATTTGAACAGAGCATGATTGAGCAAGGCAAGATTTAATTAATATTTTGATTGGAGTTGGATCAGCGTTTCATTTAGAGAGGAAATGAAAATAAAATATGGTGTTTGCTACAAGTGGGGCACTGGTAACACCCTATTCTTCTCTTTAGTGATGCCTTTTGTCCCTTTTATAAAGATGTAGATGTTGTTTATTGATTTCACATATGTAATTCATTTGGGCTCATCATGTTTTTGAATTAAGTCTTTCTGTATAACTGATATGCATTTGTTACATGCCTGAGAAGTTAGCTTCCTATGATCTGATTGAAAACAACCATTTCTTTCCCTTTGGTTTATCATTTAGCTACTGAAAACCTGCACAGCAATTGAATATAATTTGTCAGAGTAGCATAGAAGTTGCCATGCCATTTTTGCATTCCAATCATCTGCTCATCGGTTTCTCAGAAGAACAAATACCAAATGCTTTTGATTTAAGTTAATATATATATTTAAAAGTCCCAGATCTCTTGAACAGATCATCTTCTGGGTGCAGAAACATTTGTTTGTCAAATATTCAATCACGCTCTGGTGCCAGGAACATCAATAGAATTTGCCTGATTAACTGTAGCAGAGCATATGTACACTGAAGAGGAGGATGATTTCCCCAAGGAGCCTGCGTTTCCTCTGTTGAACTAGGCTTCTTAAAAGGACATGCAGATGGGCATTTGGACAATAATTTCTGGATGCACAAAATGGATTGCTCTTGCTGAGTTGTAATTTTGAAAAGATAATTTTAATGACTCTGGAGGGCCACCTACTTGGAGCAGATGGGACTGAGGCTCTTTGTAGCACGACTTTAATGTTGAATGAGTCAGGATAGAGCTCTATTTTAGCCTTTGTAAAAGTGGATATTTATTTATATTTTTCAATTGAGTTTTAAATTCAGTCTGCCATGAAAAAAAAATCTTGGGTAGCATTCTTAAAAGTTCTGTAACAAAACACATTTGCAATTTCCCAACACGCTTTTGAATTTGTAATTGAGATTGAGCTACAAGTTTTTTACTTGTCATGTGTGAACTAACAGCACCTACTGGTTGGATGATAGCACTAATGAGCAGATATAATGTGGATATACTTATGTTGTCAGTGATTTGTTGACAAATCATATTTTTCAATAAGCTAAATTTTAAGCTCTTTTAACTGAGAACACTTTAAAAGATTTCTTACAAAAAAATAAAAATAAATAAAAGATTTCTTACAAAAATCTTATCCACAATCAAATATTTACCTGCAAGATGTTGATCTTTTTGCAAAAATAGTAGAATGTTAGGTTCTATGCAATGTTTTGTAACCTTTGTCACCTGCCTATAACAGTGTACAGCCAAGTCATGGGGCCAAGAGGCTGCTGACCTTTGCAGAGAAGAGCTTCAGTAGGCAAAAATGAAGACTTGTTGATGTGAACACCTAAAAAGATTGCTCTTACAGAATAAATATTAAATTTGCCTGGTAGTTCTAGAGAGCATGTTACGTTGTAATTCATAAAATACAGGGTTAAAATCTGAGGGCAACATATTAAAAAGAGCCCTTCCATTTTTATCCACTATATAAATGGGCATTTAAAGTTTTTCCAGCTGATGCATACACCTGTAATCCCAGTGGCTGGGAGGTTGAGTGAGCAGGAGGATCCTAAGTTCAAAGCTAGCCTCAGCAGACTTAGGGATGCCCTAAGCAACTTAGATCTTGTCTCAATAAATAAATAAATAAATATATAGATATATAAATAAATAAATAAATAAAAATAATAATTAAAAAAAGGGTGGGGATGTGGCTCAGGGATTAAGTGCCCCTGGGTTTAATCCCTGGTACCTCCCCTGCCCAGATTTTTTTTTTTAAAGACACATAGAAATATAGGCAGCCACATGTGTACTACATATTCTTTCCCATTGTGTACGAATAGGTCAGTGTAAGAGAGCAACTCAAAATCATTAGTCAAATATATAGAGGGGAATGGCTTAAAAGTCTAATCCAGAAATATATTCTATCATGAAAAATCATAAAACAAAATAGGTACACTATTTTATGACAAAAATATCTTGAAAGCAACAGGAAAGTTGGGAGAAGGGACTGCTCATGGGCAGTTTAATCTATTGTTTGCAGGGTTGGCCTCTGTAGGCGTTCATGCAGCTCGATGCAAAGATGTGGAATCTTCCTAGCTTATCTGAACAGGATCATAGTCAGGTCACATAATTCATGTCCAAATATAGGTAATTTAGAGGGCCCAGATATTCCCATCTGAGCTGTTTTCACAAGACCAATTGCAAGGCCTCGAAGCTTGAGACACACAGCCAGAGTACTGGGGAAAAAGTGACAGTACTATATTTCTAAAGAAAAATTAAATTGGGGGAGTAATGAAATATTAATGTAAAGCTAATTATTTGAAGTTGTAAACCAGGTGTATATGAGAGAAGCTATGCTGGGAATAATGACATAAACTACAACATGGAAAGAATAATAATAACACGTTTTCATTTCTTCCAGATTCTGCCGGAGCGTGGAAGGTACTCTGTTTTAATGAATTTTCTAAGATAACTCATTTTACACATTAGTTTTGATTATAGAGCTCACCACGAAATATATTTCAATGATGTGCTTTTCTTTTTTTATTAATATTTTTTAGTTGTCAATGGACCTTTATTTACTTATTTATATTTATTTATTTATATGCGGTGCTGAGAATGCAACCCAGTGCCACATGCTAGGCAAATGCACCCAATGAGCCACTACCCCAGCTTGTGTGCTTTTCAAATAAGAGTGCAACTTCAAAATTAATTGAATACCTGGCATATTAGTATATATGGAAGTATAGGGAATAAAATATACACGAAGCAAAGAGTAAGATGAGCATATGCAAAAAATTCATACGTAGGACCACCCCCCCCCCCCGCAAGGCACTGGTAGCCTTGAGATATCTCACACTAAGATCTCAGATGTGAATTATTAGCAACTTAAATTACAAATCACTGAATTTCAGTCACTGAAAGTTTATTGTGATTAGCCTTTACTATTGAATGTGTACTTTTCTTCTATCATAATAATCATTTGATTATATCTATTTTATGTGCCACTGAATATACCCAATTTCCCTTTAAAAATACTCACTGGTCTAATATCAAATAAAGTTTTTTAATTATAAGTTGTAAGCTTCAAGCATGGTAAGTAATGTAATTATTACTTGTGTGCCCACTGTTATTTGTAACATAACATTGGTTTTTCCTTAACTATAATTATGTTACTCTAAGGATATAACATTCTAAAATAATAGAACTAATGGTAAGGATTCTTTAATTAACTAAATTGATTTTTTCTTCAAAGATTTTATGTAAATAAACATTCCAAATAGATAATCCAATTTTTCTTGATTTATACAATTAATAAATGGGAGAAGTTATCCTACAGGAAAAATAATGGCTAAAAACAGAAGGAAAAACAATCAACAACAAAGGAAGAAGAAAACCCATTTGCTAAAGAAGGGACCATTACAAATTCTAGAACTTGTTCCAGTATAGTCCCACATATTTTGTTTGTTGTATTTCTGTATCTTTTTTTTTTTTAAACTGAGGTTTTATTCTTTATTCTTTTTTTTGGTACTGGGGAATGAACCAGAAGTGCTTAAACACCGAGCCACATCCGCAGCCCTTTCTAATATTTTATTTAGAGACGGGGTCTCCCTGAGTAGCTTAAGGCCTTACTAAATTGCTGAGGTTGGCTTTGAACTCACGATCCTCCTGCCTCAGCCTCCCCAGCTGTTGAGATTACAGGTGTGCGCAACCACACCTGGCAGTATTTCTGTATCTTGGTTTGCACCTTGGTATTCTCTCTTAACAGCAAATCCCAAAGCTTGACAGCATGGCGAGGCTTTTGACCTTCCAGGCTGCCACTCAGGAGGCTCCAAGTGAAGGTGGGCGAGGCTGATGCCAGCACGAGATGGGCCTGCCACAGACTCCAACCACACTCACACCAAGATCTCAGATGTGAATTATTAGCAACTTAAATTACACTAACCCATCACACTGGTCACAGCAGCAGGCCCAGCACGGGGTGAGCAGACCACTATGCCAGCGAGAGCTTGGGTGGTGCACAACAAATTTTTTTTCAGTTTCACGTAGTTGGTAATAAACACATAATAAACATTAAAGGATGTTACAAGTAGCAAGACAGTATGGAAAGTGGTATTAAATTGGGGCTGTGGCTCAGTGGTAGAGCACTTGCTTAGTATGTGTGAGGCACTGGGTTGGATTCTCAGTGCTGCATGTAAATAAATAAAAATAAATAAAGGTCCATTGACAACTAAAAAAAAATAAATAAAAAATAAATTGAAATGTTCATTTTCTCCTGAAGGTCTGTTGCTTCTCAAAGCTTATCCTTCACATAGATGGAAGGGGTAAGTTCCTTGTGTGGTATTATTTAAAGGGAAGTTCCCCAATCATGCTTCCCTCCTGGTCTCCCAAGGAACCACCTTTCCCACCTGCTATGAATTTCCACCATTAGAGTAAGTCTTTTGTGTCAGGTAAGAGAGATGACAGCTGTGTGCCCCTGGAAAGGGAACAAACTGGGTCCCCTTAAGAAAATGAGCTGTATGAACTGATGAGATGAGCCAACTCATCCTGCAGAAGCATTGGTGGCTGGGGCGGGGACACTACTAGATGCTAAAGACAAATGTCCATTTTACCGTTTTTACAGCTTAATATTTTTAAGGGTGAAAGGAAAAATATATTCAACAGAAACATTTAAAATGCCAGCATCAAATGCAGAATTTATGTATAATGGGTTTGTGGTAGATTTACAGTTTGGCGTGACTAATTGTTTCATTACAGTCAGAAGCAAGCATAGTGTGAACAAAGTATCCTCCGTGTATTTTGCTGAAGGAACTCATTAAAAGTTACAAAACCCCATAATTATTGCCTAAACAATCCCACCATTATTCTCAACTGGCTCTGAGGCTAGAATCTGTGGACTGCATCTATATCCCACTGACAAATAGGTTTCTTAATCAATTATAGTTACTAAAAAGGAGTTTTGTAAGCATACATAAAAATTTTCTAATTATTTCTATAATTTATATATTAAGTGATGTGTATATTTTCATTAATCCTTAACTTGACTGTTTTCTGCCTTTAAAATAATTTTTCCGCCAGCAAATACGAATGGCTATTGTTGAGAAGAAAGCTAAAAAAAAATCTCACATATAAATTCATTTCATATGGAGGAAACGTTATCATAATGTATTAGGTTTTAAACAAATGTTTCCCAACTATATTCAGTTTGATTTTTCAACAAGTTTTAAGAAAACTTTTTCTTTATGAATTGACTAACTTATATTTAGAGTCTACATAATTCCAAACAGAAAACCTCCTGTTAAGGCAAGTCCCAGCACTAATTCATGATTCATTGTCTCAACTTTAATTGGCACAGTTCTTGAAATTCTGAGGCCATATGGAAAATAATGAGTCCTAATGGGTCTAAGGTGAAAAGACGGCAGGGGAGTAAGAAAGTCAGAAAACCATCCGTTCAGAATGCCTAGCGACTGCGATGCAAAAAATGTCCCCAGAGATCCAGAAGGACGTGTTCTCAGTGTTTCACGGGTCTTTCCATCTTATAACTAAATTGTATATTGTTTCTCATACTGTGGGACAAAGATTAAAATGAAAAAGAAAAAAAGCCTAACAAGCCAATAACTATATCCCATAATTACAGATGATATTGGCAGTTAATAATAAAAAGGCAGCAATTTAGAGTTACCATAACAACCTAATGCCACCCTTGACTGACATAGCAATCTGCTGCATGTTTATAAATAGCAGTTGATTTCCCCCATTTCAACTAGTTCTAGTGCTTATCAGAGCTAATGGAACTACTGTGTTTTATGACTATTTTACTCATCAAGCAGTGTACCTCTTCGCTGCTGTCACCATCATAGAAATCATCCTCCGATTGGGTGTCTTTCCTTCTCCCACTGTTATCTTCTTTTAGATCCAAAGTGAACGGGCATTCCTCTGGGGACAGATTCTGTGTCTTCCCGTGAGGTGCTGATCGTGGTCTAGATGAGAAAGTGAAAATGTCCTTTGAAAGGATCTGGGTCTCCTCTGCCTGAGGGTCACGTTCACTGTCCTTGTTGGCTTCTAGGCACAGGTGTGAAGTGCAGGAGTCATCCAGGAGGGACTGGCTGCCAGATGCCAAATGGGAAATGTGATCATCATTTTCAGGAAATATCCATTCATCTGACATTTGGGAAAGATGACAAAAAATTAGAGTAGTGTTCCATAAAAGTGATATTTTAGGTAGCTTAGTTGGGTTACGATTTCTTGTTGTTGAAACAAGTGATTTATCAAAGAAGGCAGAAGCCAAGGAAGGCAATTTATCCACCATCTTGGAACTTGCTAAACATTTAATCCATAGATCAGTGTCTATAGCTACAGGCAACTCATTTGCACTTTCTCTGCATCCGAGTGGAAACACTGGCCAGGAAATTTGTAAGTCTGAAGTAATTATCACCTGTCTGGCAGCAAGTTCTCTATAGCACAACCTCATTAATTTGACATTCCAAAGGAGGAAAATCTCCCAACTCTGAAAGGGTTTGAGTTACTAATATCTCCCTTTAACTACAGGAAGACAGTATACCACCCTTAACAAGCTTCTTTAAACAAAATATCTGGTTATTGTTACGATTACAGATCATGGAAGAGAGAAAATTAGACAGAGGTTGACATCTGTCTCCATTCTATGGACTGAAGATAGAGCCATTTGCAGACTAAAACGAGTAGACTTTTCAGTAATAGTAAACCCAAAGACATACTGTTAATCTGAGTGGTGAATTCTGTTCCATGAAATATACCTGTATGTTTAGTTTTAGGACACAATGTTTTGACATGAAAATCTTTTTGCACATTATTTGTTTTCTTTAAAAATACTGTATGCTACCACTGAGACATATTTTTATCAAACCCTTTGAAAATTGTCTCTTAACCTGAGGCTACCTTTCTGCAACATGATTTGCCTATATAAAGGGTGATAAATAGACAAAGTCTTAGAGACAGTCTGTTGGGAACCAGGCTTTCATGGTTTCAGGGACAGAGTGTAGGTATGTGGCCAGTGGCAGGCTGAACACACACCTGACCACCTTCCCAGGGGTGTAGATGCTACTGAGTCAGTGTAGCTGTGGATAGTTGTCAGAACAAGTACACTGGGAACTCCATTTTGGACAGCAAACCTTTTGTGTAGTGCTAGGCACATAGTAGGTGAATTGTGAACATAGTAGGGGCTCTAGAAATGCTAGAAAAGGTTACAAAAATGAATGTGTTGTGTTATATAATGCATATGTTAAGGAAATTGGAGGAAAAGATCCTGTTGGGAATCTTCATGATGCAATTTAACAATTTATATGACCTGTTGCCAAACATTTTTAACTGTCAAAAAGTCAAAGTAGAAGGAGTGTTTTATACCACACCAACTCTAATTATCTCACTACTGCATGCTTTTTTGGAATTTGTACTTTTACCTCAAGTATTTCCATATCAATTGTAATGAATAATTTGGTGTGTTTTCTTAGGAAAATATGTAAATTACTGTGTAATCACAATATTGCAGCAAACAAGATAAATGCAAGAATGATCACCTAAACATCTAATTAGTTTTTCTACACAGTCAGATTTATGCTGGAGACACTAATTGCGCCTAACATTTTAATGAAGGTTTCAACATTGCATAAATAAGACTGACAAACTACAAACAATTTTCATTTATTTTCCTTTTTCCCTTGCTCAAAAACAATTTGCTTTTGTAAAAGGAGCACACACCTGCTAGGCAAGATAGGTGGAGGGCTCAGTGCTCTCTGCTCCAGCCATCTCCGTTTATAAAGAGGGTGGAGAAAAGAAACAACAGAGGGTCTATGGGGAGGGCCACGTTGTCTTGGGAATACTTCATAGTTTTAAAGTTTCATTATGAATGGAACAACCCATTCATAAATAAAAGACTCTTGTCATCCATTAAAATTGGACAGAAAAGAGAGGTTAAAAAAGGAGAT